>NC_064642.1:157603006-159053839 GCF_023864345.2 Schistocerca serialis cubense
GGCTCTGTAATGGAGTGTGGCGTGTGCAGTTGGAATGATATGAGACCCCTAATACGTCTGAATACGACTCTGACACGTGACACGTACGTAAGCATCCTGTCACATCACCTGCATCCATTCATGTCCATAGGGCATCCCGACAGACTTGGGCAATTCCAGCAAGACAAAGCGGCACTCCACACGACCGTAATTGCTACATAGTGGATCCAGGAACCCTCTTCTGAGTTTAAACACTTCGGCTGAACCACCAAACATTGTTAAGTATATCTACGACGCATTACAACGTGCTGTCCGGAAGAGATCTCTTACAGATTAATGGAGAGCCCTGCAGGCTTCGTGGTGTCAGTTACCTCCATCACTACTTGAGAAATTAGTCCAGTCTATGTCACGCCCTGTTGCGACACTTCTGCGTGCTCGTGGGGGCCCTACACGATATTAGGCTCGTCTACCAGTTTCTTTAGCCCTTCATTATATAAAGATCAGTGTTTGTTTGCTTGTAATACATGCAAATCTACAGTTTTATTCCGATCTTGATGTAATTTAGCACACTTTACCTTCAAGATAAGAAGAAGGTCACTGTCTACATAAGATTTCGTAATCTGATTTGAAACGTATACGTACTTAATATTTATTGGCAAAAGTCTCTAATTCTCTGTCTATTTACTTCAAATTTCTACACGATCCCGTAATAAACATTTGGATGGAATATGCTACTTATATTTTGTATGTTTAGGCCCTTTAGGCCTTTTACAACGGATAACTCTGTTTGCATATTGCAAAAAAAAGTAGTACTGAACTGCATAAACCCGAAATAAATCACTGCTTAGCGAAATATTTGTAGATGAGTAAAAGGGTATTTTAAAATTAGACTGAATCCTTTTAATGACACAGAAGTGACTAGTGCTAACTTGATAATTTTTCCTTAGTAATTACACGTACCATAAAAGTTACTGTCACACGCAATACTTACATATTACGTAAAATTTATTCCTTGCTTTCCTAATGAAATACTTTTAACAGACAATGGATGGAGGAAGATTGATAAATCAGCATGTGTACCCAAATGTACACATTGTTAAACTTGTACAGTGAAATCTTCACTGTACAATAATTACTCGGTTAGCGCTTACAAGAAATGGACTTTGTTAAAATTACCTTTTTCTAAATGAACCGTCTCTCCATAAAATTCTCTTAAAGATCACTGTTCATCTTTTTTCCTCAATAACATGAATATAAACTCGGCTAACTTTATCAATAAACTGAAGTCACTTCAATTTAATGAAAGTGACTTACTAGTCAGCTTCGATGTCATCTCACTTTTCACTAAGATTCCTCTTATGGATTCTTTGTCGCTCATCAGCAATAAGTTCACGGCCAACATAACAGTACTTTTCCATCATGTCTTTTCCTCAACCTACTTTTTTATTAAGCAACGGATATTTTGAGCAGACTGACGGTGTTGCCATGGGCAGTCCTCTCTCGCCTTTGGTAGCAAACTTTTTCATGGATGACTTTCAGGAAAGGCACTAGATTCGGCAAAACTTAAACCGAGAGTTTTCTGGCGATATGTAGATGACACTTTTGTAGTGTGGCCCCATGGTGAAGAAGAACTGTCACGGTTCTTGCAACATCTGAATGCAATCCACAAGAACATCCAGTTTACGATGGAAATAGAGAAGGATGGTGGCCTGCTGTTCTTGGACGTCTTGGTTACTGAGAGAGTGGATGAGTCATTAGGGCATTCTGTCTACCGTAAGCCAACACATACGGACCTTTACCTGTGAGCGTCGAGTTGTCATCATTCTGCACAAACTACCGGCGTCCGTAGAACGTTGGTGCACCGGGCTCATGTTGTTTCTGATGGAGACAGCCTTACAAAGGAGCTGGAACATTTAGTGTCGGTGTTCAGAGGTAATGGTTACGCTCCACATCAGATTAGAACAGCACTGAGAAGGAAGAAACGTGACCACCCACAACATCAAGAAGATAAGGAGCTATTCAAATCCAGGGCATTCCTTCCATAAGCCGGCAATCTTTCATCTAAAATACGCAGGTTCCTAAGGAAACATCAAATTAAAGTAATATTCAGACCACTGGCGACGATTAGTGCCCTTCTCGGTTCAGTAAAGGACGATCTGGGTCTGAGGAAGGCCGGGATCTATAAAATTCCTTGCCTGTGTGGCAAAGCTTACATCGGTCAGACGACACGCACAGTACGTGAAAGGTGAGTTGAACACGAACGCCACACTCGCCTTTCGCAGCCCAGTAAGTCGGCCGTAGCTGAGCACTGTATTACCAAAGGAAACGCTATGGATTTTTCTGCCACTAAAATCTCGGCCCCAGCGAAACATTTTTGGGATTCAGTAATTAAAGATTCTGTGAAGATACGCCTAGCGCAAAATCGCATAAATCGTGATGGCGGTTTTCAACTGGACAAGGCCTGAGACCCGGTGATCTCTCTAATCTCCTCTGAAAGAAAGTTTATTCATAATGATACGTCTGGCGGCATCTGACGTCTGATTTTAGCGACGTGGGCGCGCATTCCGACAGAGGGCGGACATGTAGTTTTCACCTTTACGCATGCGCCTGCACTCCACAGACAGAACAGCAGTTCCAGAAGGCGCGGATTTCGATAGATGACGCTCCTGTGGCGGTGGCCAATAAGCATGCGTTTTCGCGCCAATTTTTTGCTATAAAGTTGACTCCCGGAACTTGCAGTCTCCAGTGATGGACACTCACCTCAAGATGGCTGGAAGATTGCCAGTCGAAATATCGTGGCAAGAAGTCAACGTGATCCGGCTGCAATCCAGAAATGTCATAGAACATTCAGTACGCCGGCAAAACTTCAAGAATCATTCTCATAGTTGCAAACAAACTGATATATCTCATGATATATACACCTTTCACGTGAAGTACACATACAAATATTTGTTACAGCATACACAGAAGTTAACTGAAAGAGATACACAATGATCTATTTTTACACAAAAGGAATAATCACAACGAATTCAGCACGGTTTTCGATAATCCACTGGACGTTACAAAGGTGGGACATAGTTCTCAACAGGTAGGAGACGATCATGGACGCCATTGCATGCTCTGCAACTTGTTCCCACGCCGGCCGATGTGGCCGTGCGGTTCTAGGCGCTGCAGTCTGGAACCGCGAGACCGCTACGGTCGCAGGTTCGAATCCTGCCTCGGGCATGGATGTGTGTGATGTCCTTAGGTTAGTTAGGTTTAACTAGTTCTAAGTTCTAGGGGACTAATGACCTCAGAAGTTGAGTCCCATAGTGCTCAGAGCCATTCGAACCATTTTTTTTGTTCCCACGCTTCAACAATGATGGATGTACCTACATATGGCGAGAGGTGAGAACATGTAATGCACCCAGTAACATTGTGGAATGTAGTCGTTTTGGTGCTCCGGGTACCACAACGTTGCATCGGCGTAGCGACCTCCATATTTCTGAACACGCTACCTCACCGGTCAACCTTAGTGTGACTCTGTACTCCTTCCCCACGTGTGCCTTTTCATTGGTGCTCGTGGCCCGGACTTCATTTTCATTGATTTAAATCGTGAGAACGGGCAGGCCAGTCCATTTGCAGTACATACTGTCGTTCCAAGAACTCTTCCACCTGCGCCGTTCCATGTGATCGCGCATTGCACACAGCAGAAGGTCGAGCTGCTTTGGCTCAATTGGTCAAAGAAGACGGAAACTATAACCGCGTAGGCTTCCGTGGCCAGAGTCAGTTGAGAAAAAAGTTAGCAGCTTGCGGATATTCGACTACAAACGTCAAATGTGTGCAGTTCCTTTGGCAATATTCCCTCGGAAACCGGTTGAGATAGACATGCATTCACTGAGAGCAGCAATTCGAGATTGAAACTGAGGACCGACGCCCATCCCCGGTCGCTGCAAGTGGTACATTCCTTGTGGTCGTGTGAGAGTTCGGACAGTTCGCGTCGATACATCATTCAGTCTAGCACGTCGAAACATGGAACCTTCTTTTTTGCCATTCTGTGACGTCTCCACTGTGATCCATCTCACTGTGCTCGTTTCTGACGTTCGACTGGCACAGAATCATCACTTCACTACTGAAAGGGTTGAGAGCTAGTTATAACCCATTTACCACAAAGAACGGAATTACTTATTAACTCTCCCAAAGAATTTAATATATACACATTCATTGCCGTCAGCTGAATACAAAGTAAATACGAATGAGAATAAAACACTCAACAGTCCCTAGAATAATTCACGAAACGTGCTTTATGCATCCTATTTACAACAAGCAGCTGACCTGTGTCACCAACAGTCTCGACGTGCACTCTGCCTCGTAAGATTATGCAAATTTTCGATGTTCCGGGGCATTAAAATGGGTACAGAACACCTGGAAACTCCCACAAAACAAGAAAACACATAAAACATACATAATAAATTATGAAAACACACAATGTCAGTATTGAGCCTAGCCATGATTATAAAAAAGAAACGTTGAAATTTCTGAATATATATCTATCAAACCATCTATATAAATGAAAATTAAATGATGTTCGTTGATAAGTGCATCAATTGAGAACGGTTGAATGGTTTAGCTATATTTGTTTTTGCTTTTGTGTCGTTTCGCGATCTGTCCACCAAATGCTCTTATGTTTTATTCGTTACGGTCCTGAAAAAGGTTTCAAAAATAAGTCGGGACAGAAAGGAAAGTGAAGGATGAAAATCCCAAGAGGTGCAAGTGAAATATGCGTACAAATATATGTGAATTTCGTTAAATGCATGTAAAATATATGTGACAAGTGTACATGGGCAAAGTGTGGATAAAAAGCTCCTCCTAAATCCCAGTACCGATTTCAAGCGATCTCGGTGCGCATATTACTTTCTATTTAAAAAGAATTACTGGGCGTCCGGGATGAGGGGGCGGGGAGGGGGTAAGATCGGTAACTTCCTACTGAAGTAGAAGTGACAACACCGAGAGAGAAAGTGGAAGGAGAAGGGGCCAGAAGGAACTGAAGAGAAAGCGCAGACGAGGAGATAGATAAACAGAGGTGGAAGGAGAAGACAGACAGAGAAAAGAAAGGGGAGGTGATGGACGTAGAAGGAGGCTGGAGGTGGTGGATAGAGAGAGAGGGAGGAAGAGGGAGAGAAAGTGGGAGTAGGACAGAGAGGTAGCAGGACATGGACAGAAAGATTGGGAGGAGGAGAATACGTACAAAGGGGGAGAAGGAGACGAACTTGAAGAAGGTGAGGAGAAAGTAGAGGGGTGCAGCAGGAGATACAGGGAGGGAGGATAGGAGTGGACTGGGGGAGGAATTCGCAGTTGGTCAGTGGAGGTTGAAGTAGATGAGTGAGAAAGGGGGCAGGAGCAGACTGTCAGAGAGAGTGGTGAGGATGTGATGGACAGAGAAGCGGGCAAGGAGGACAGAGGTTGAAAGAGGAGATGGGTTAATAGAAGACTGGAATACATACATACCCAGGCAACGCCAGGTGCTTAGCTAATATTAAATAAATAGACTATTAACATTGTGGAAACGGCTGTAGGCAGGAAAGGACTAGCTGTCGATGATGTACTGTGGAAGGGGCTCGTGTATAAATTGATACAGGCACCAAAAACACGATCCGAAAAGCGTATAAGCTAGTGGCACTAATATATGCACATATAAAGAGGCATTTCTTAAACCCAATGACAGTAAACAACGATAGAGTAGCTTGTGCACATAATCAGTCATAACTTAACACATAATTATCTGGCCACTGGATCGAACAAGGAGTCTGTTCATTCAGATATGTCCGAAAAAACAGATGCAAAATACACATGTACATATATGAGGGCCACCATCTTATCTGCTTTTCTGATAGTATTTTCAGCACTGCAAGAACAAATGTTTCTCGCTGAATTAAATTTCCCTCGATTTACCTCGGTGCTTCAATTCCAGTACAGTGAACGAAAGAGACAACCGTTTAAGTTTCACGCGCAGCTGCCATTTGTCTGCCACTAACCTGACTCTTCAGACTATACGACATTCAGGCCTCCGATGCAATTTACCAAATGCATGTTCTCCAACGTCCAAGAAGGTTGAACCCTCAGGCAGATGAGGATAACAGGCTCACATGCAACACGAGGAGTATACTACGTCTCCATGGCAGTACTTGAATCACCACGCCTAGTTAGACTTACAGCCACTATGCGAAGAACAAAGAGACCACGGAGAAGGGGGTCATTCTGCGTAGTCTAGTGGGACTCTATAGCACTTGTTGCTAAGTTACAACAAGCAAAGATACAACGAACCCGTAGCTGCTCATCTACCATGAATCATGTCGGCAGTGGAGGCTGACATGAGTTCCGCGTGCCACGTCTGTACTGTCTACAATGATTAATGTGCTCTTAAGCTGGTGGATACTGTTTTTTCCAGCGAACGTAGTAAATGAATTAACTAAAAATCAGTGTTTTTGTGGACATATGAAACTAACGCACACACTGTGTTGTTAGTGAGAACACAAACAAGTGTAAGATAATTATTTTCGAATACTTTTTTACGGTTCTCGTCTGTGCAATAGCTTAAGTGTATGAAAACTTAAAGCAAGTTAACAAACTTTGCTCCACTTTCAAATCTTATCAAGATATGGCGGTATTCTTGTGCAACTTCTTATACATAATCGTTATAGATATAAGTTTTCGACTTCTATTAATAATGGCTGCCAGTTTCTTAAAAAGAAACATGAACAGTGACGATCTAAACACACTTTACTGGGTTACGACTGAAGTCAATTTTACCTCTGTCGCGTCGTACGTATATTGTAAGTGGGCTGACATTTTGCTTCAAATAAACTGTAGGTATCAGAATAAGTTCTTGAGTCAGTAATACGTAAGTGTGCTGTAACACGACAACTCTGTGGGCTATCAAAATTTTTCCTTGCAATTCTACCTTTCGATGTATTTTTCTATGAATCAAAAGTTTGTAAATATGTGTGCTAATGTTTACATGACGATGTGAAATGTGTCCCCATTGTAAAATTAAATAAATGTTAGTTGTAAGCTAGGGTAAGTAGTCAAGCTGGCTTAGTCAGGAGATACGACACTGTCAGAGAGTAAAGCGAATTGGCAGCTGCAGTGTTGCTGGGCGCTCAAGCGCGCCAGTAGTTGAGTACAGTACAGAGCAGAACATACGAGAGTAAACTTTGACAAAACACGGTATATACAGCTCCACACAGTAAATGGAGTGACACTATTAATAAATATAGACTTCGATCAGAAATCGGCAGCCAAGGTGTAATATTCAAAACTTCTAGGTGTATGCATTGATGAGGGGTTGAACTGGAAAAAACACACTGAAGATCTGCTGAAACGTTTGAGTTCAGCTACTTATGCTATTAGGGTCATTGCAAATTTTGGAGATATACATCTCAGTAAATTAGCTTACCACGCCTATTTTCATTCTCTGCTTCCGTATGGCATCATATTCTGGGGTAACTCATCATTGAGTAAAAGAATGTTCATTGCACAAAAGCGTGTAATCAGAATAATTGCTGGAGCTCATCCAAGATCATCCTGCAGACACTTATTTAAAGAGCTATATATATATTCACTTATGAAATTTGTTATTAACAATCCGAACGAATTCAAAAGTAATAGCAGTGTACATGGCAACAACACTAGGAGAAAGGATGATCTTCACTATTCAAGGTTAAATCTTACTTTGGCTCAGAAGGGAGTAAATTATGCTACCACAAAAGTCTTTGGTCACTTACCTTATAACATCAAAAGTCTGACAAATATCCATATAGCATTTTAAAAGAAATTAAAAGAATTTCTTAAGGGCAACTCCTTCTACTCATTAGAAGATTTTTTGGATATAGTAAGTGGGTAAAATCTAGTGTCATGCAATATTTTTTGTAATGTAATATCTTGTGTAGACACCTTTTATTAACCTGACACGTTCCACATCATTATGAAGGGTCGTATTGATGATCTGTGGAACAACTACTAATCTAATCTAATCTGTTGACAGACACAGTGGAGACGAGACGCGCAGCGGCTGTTTTTTGAGAAATTGACGTAACGCATTGGTGCTGAAGTACGTAGGGCTCCACGACTAATTTGGTGAGGACGGGAGATGTGTACGGTATTAAAGGGACACAGTATAATTACTGTAAGAGAATTCAAACCAACGTGAAGAGCACTGTGGGCCCAATTCTATTTGTTACGTAGCTACAATAAGAAGAGCCTATGCCACACATTGTCACGAACAATGCCTTACACTGCACCGACGATGAAGATGACTACTGAAGAATACTGAAGCGTGCTGTCAACAAGCAAATACTAAAATTGGTAGGCATGGCTATAACATACTCAGTGGAGAACTTCATTAACACATGAAAATACATTGTCATGTGAGGACACTGTACCATCACAGCTACAGTTAACAGGAGTGCTCAAGTCTAGTAACTAATTGCTTGGTCAGACTTATATACGACTATCCACTGTCATAGTACACTTTGTTTCAATAATGCCAAGTTATACTAAAGTGCTGACCTTCCGTTGTACCTAAGATAAAGTACCTAAGTAGCCTCCACATTATTGATAGTCCGAGAGAGTCTTGATGATTGAGAAACTGTTGCAGTGTTTTATGAAAGAAATAATAGTAATTAAAATTTCAGTAATTTGCGAGACTATGTAACGACCCTTTTGGTATACCTCCTAGCCCGCTATATTAGGTCGCAGTCTCCTCACTTTTCCAACAAACTTTTCGTACAGCTAATGTCAATAAATAATTCGTCCATGGATACAGTGGTGACTATTTCAAACGAGAATATCAGTAGTTAAGGTGTCACGAATTATAATTTATTCAAACACTCAATAAATGTTAACACTTTTGATAACATTCAGTATATATCAATCTCCATGTCACAATTTGCTACCAATCGCTTCCACACTGATACTTTCGTAACAACCCATCGCGGCACAGACTAGCTATAAAATCATTAAGACGGCTACCGAGTGCGGGCTTTCCATTATCTACGCACCCTCCGATTCAGAGATGCAATATTAAAAGTTTTGGCTGGTTTCGTTGTCTAAGGGACGGGATACGTAGTTGCCGCATTACGAGCCAAATACTGCTGAGTCTACACTATACAATATGAATACACACATGAATCGAATGGTCGAACGTTCCTATCACTCAGAAATTGCGAATTATGAATGTAACATATAAATTTATAAATGAAAGATTGCAATTAAATAAAATCTGCAGGTACTATCGTAACGACTTTAAATGATGAGTGCGATAGCAGAAGTACTTTTCAGAATGCGGTATATTTCTGCAAAACACTTTTTGTTGTCGATTGTCCAGCAATTAGATAAAATATAAGTTGAATAACAGCGAAACAATAGAATCCTACTGCACGTAATTAGTTATGAACGACAACAGAGATAGCGAAATATTCACATCTAAACGCACCCTACGTCTTCACTATAGAAGCCACGGAAATCTCACGAGTTCACAAGTCCACACTCCGATATATTTCTATCACCCGCGACCACGCGCAAACCGCTCTACATTCTCCAAGTCTCTTTCCTGCGACCCTGCGTCCGTCGCGCCGTCGCGTCCAGCACCTCCCGTGTCCATTGTCGTAGTCCCAAACTATCTCGTGTCCTCCCTGGAAACGATGCTCTTCCCCACTTCCATACAGTCCCTCCACGTGTCATTTTTTGCAACGATCACTGTGAATGGCTAGAGCGCTCCCAACGCACCCACACTCATATTGAAGCACATACGAAATACTGGATTTACATTTTAATACTTGAAATTACGGCTGGACCAGAAACACGCTCTAACACACATTATTAGATACATAAACAAATTAAATAAACATATATCAAAAGAATATAAGCAGAATGTAGGCCAATAACCTAATGTCTCTGTGCTTTCTAAAACACAGTTAATATTTAACCAATTTCTTCATGAGTAATATATATCGGATATAAACAAAGACATAGGTGAATAAATATATTTGCAAGCATGCTGCTACCGTTTTTTCGTGTAACTGTGGAGTACTTATGGCCTGACGCGATCTATAGTAATCGGCCACTTTGACCTCCAATAACTCATGCACTACTGAAGTTACATACCTGTAATTTATACCAATTTAGATCTACACTAATAGGTTTCTAAAGTCACGGCGATCGACAAAATCGGATCAAGAGTTTATATTTTGGAATTCAAAAATGGTTCAAATGGCTCTGAGCACTATGGGACTTAACATCTTAGGTCATCAGTCCCCTAGAACTTAGAACTACTTAAACCTAACTAACCTAAGGACATCACACAACACCCAGCCATCACGAGGCAGAGAAAATCCCTGACCCCGCCGGGAATCGAACCCGGGAACCCGAGCGTGGGAAGCGAGAACGCTACCGCACGACCACGAGATGCGGGCTATTTTGGAATTCGTTGCTGGGTGATTCTCTTATATAATTTACCGTCAGATACTAAACTTTAAACTAATAAAGATATTGAAAATCTGATTACACCATCAGGATCGTCTTGCAAGTAATGGTAATGTACGTTTTTCTTTTTGAGGTGTCATGATTCATCTGGCTACTATTAATTTCTATACGAACTGTGAAATGTCTGCTATTATGGTTTCACAGAGGCCGCCATCTTTGGCACTCCCGGCATAGACATCTCCTTCATCGAAACAAAGCACCGTCCTTGTCACAGTGTCAACATTGAATTTCCAGCTACACGGCCGATGGACCACGAGCTCCGGCCGTTGTGAGGCACCACGCGCTTGCTATATATATATATATATATAATTACGAATGGAATATGAACGTGTGGATAATATTCATTCAATTATGTAATTATTTCTTAAAAAGATGATAATTATGTAAAACAGAGACGATATTTGTCTCACATTCTTTTTTAATCTATGTCATTCTTTTCTTTTCTTTTGTACTCTCTTCCCGTCTTCCTCTGATGTACGTCGCCGACCCAAGACGCGAATCGATTTGAGGTCTGCTGAATGAAAAACGTTTAATGTAAAATTATTTTTACTGTCATGTTCATTTGCTGGTAAAAATAAATAGAGCCAAATGCGTTAAAACTATTTATGACTAATTATTGAAAATCACTTCCTCTTTTAATTATAATTTTGTGTTAATTGTTTTATCATAGCTGCAAGAAGCACAGCCATTGTCAGTTGCGATTATATAGCAACTTAGTCTGTACTTCTAGTTGAAAATAGCATGGGTTTGTGTTAAACTAATTTGCAAAAATTTAATAATTTTTTATTGGTAGCATCAATTTAAATGATTAATTATTTATTGAGCAAAGGAAAATCTTAATTAAAAAAGAAATCTTCTATCTTTGTTGGCCGCCATCTTAACTTTTATCACAGCGGCAAACTTAAATTACTTGAAACTGCAAACAATATTCCGATATGTAAGAAATAAATGTGCACCGGTGGTACTGAGCTCTATTTATAAAAGAAAAATATAATCGAATCAGACTGCATTTTCTAAGAACAATGCTGATGGTATTTATTGTTGAACAAGATTTCATTGCTGATGTATGAGGCCAAAATTAAAAACTACGTATGAATCACGGAGAAAAATATTTTTGGTAGCATAAAAGCTTTGATGTACGATCTGTAATTTTAGTGACATGAACACAGCTTACAGTCAACATTATTACACTATGTCAGATGGAATTCTTGTGCAATTTGAACAAAATAATTATCCGGGAGAAGTTGTAATATGAATAATGGATTATACATGTGTATAATATTGTCAGTGCCATTTACAAAATCAAATCAATGCAACTGCTAAAAAAAAAAAAAAACAGAGTGAATTCAAATCGCAGATTACCATAGTGTATCGTATCATCCATATTCATTGCATTTGTCCATGTTGATGATACACAAAAACCACCACACAGTCTCGACGAATGCAGTATCCGAGTTCTGCTCACTCCGCTCTGGCCGACAGCCCAGCTGCAACTACTGTAACTCGCACAGTGACTGCAATTGGTCTCCAGCGTGTTGTCAACAAGCAAAGATTAACTGATACTGGTAGCCAAGGCTACAACACCCTCAGTGGAAAACTTCATATACAGGGTGTCCCAGCTATCTTGTCCACCCAAAATATCTCTGAAACAATAACAGCTATTGGAAAACGACTTTCACCGGTATCAATGTAGGGCTGGGGCCCATGAATGTACATATTTGGAAACATTCTAAAACGAAAGTATATGTGTTTTTAAACAAAAACTAATGTTTTTTTAAATGGACCTCCTATATTTTTTCTTCAGCAATCCATAGCATGACAAAGCACATACACAATGGCGTTGATTGCATCGCAATATTCCCATTACATCCCGAGGTATTGAGACGCAAAGTTGACGCTTCAAACACCCGACATGCGCTGCTAGCGCACGTCCTGAGGCTCAGGCGTGAACCCCATGCTGCCCGTAATCGCAGCAGGACGACAGCAGACCGTATTATTCGTTTCGGACCTCTTGATAAGTATGGAAGTGTGAGTACGCATGTCAATCACATCGCTATTACGGGCAGTATGGGGTTCACGCCTGAGCCTCAGGACGTGCGCTAGCAGCGCATATCGGGTGTTTCAAGCGTCAACTTCACTTCTTAATATCTCGGGATGTAATGGGAATATTGCGATGCAATCAACGCCATTGTGTATGTGCTTTGTCATGCCATGGATTGCTGAAGAAAAAATATAGGAGGTCCATTTAAAAAAACATAAGCTTGTGTTAAAAAACACATGTGCTTTCGTTTTAGAACGTTTCCAAATATGTACATTCATGGGCCCCAGCCCTACATTGATACCGGTGAAAGTCGTTTTCCAATAGCTGTTATTGTTCCAGAGATATCTTGGGTGGACAAGATAGGTGGGACACCCGGTATATACGACAAATACATTGCCATGTGAGGACACTGTACCACCAGAACTATGGTTAGCGAAAGTGCTCAAGTCTAGTAAACAGTAATTGAAAGACAGAGTTCAATAGACTGAGATTCAGTAAAAGACATTTTGTGCATTTTTCATGGATAAATGAGTTTTTAATTTTACGCAACTGCAATCAGTCAGAAATGTTTGTTAACGTCTTGTGCAAAGAACAAGTAATTGCACAAAGTGATTAGCAGTAATTGTTAACGAATAGTAGTAAAAGTTGGCGTTACACGAAACCAACATGTCAGTAAAATCGTATCAGGAACTTTGTCATATTTTTCCAATCGAAATTTTGACTTTGCAAAATTACGTAACTGTAGCTCACAAGAAAGCGATTATTGAATGACGAAATATCATTACGATGATTTTCAAGCTAAATACCAGCAGTCAGTAATAAATAAACATAAATAAATTCTTGAGTATTATTAAAGACAGTAAGCATTACAGTGAGTGAGGCCACAAATTATTCGCATTTACGTAACTGTTTACTACTGGTGACATTTTGTTGTTATTTGGTTATTACTAATTAATTTCCAAGAGGTGCTACTTAACTGAAAGGTATTTGTTCACTGTGACACATGCAGCTTAAATTACGTCAGGGAAATGTCTCCAAACATTGTGCTGTTTTCGCCTTGTAACGGCACCAAGAATTCTTACTAAATTTCTCAGTATTAAAAGACGCTAATTATAGAGAAAGTAATATTGCTCACGTATGATAATTTCATTCTGAAATCGACTAATCCACTCTTTCGATAGAGCCAAGGAAACATGCTCGACAAAGAAAAAAAAAAAAAAAAAAAAGGAAGTACGTCACAGAGAAGAAGGAAAAGATGCGACACTTATAAGAGACAAGACGAAACAATAACAACGGAAAACCAAGAGAAAAGTGCTTGGATAAAAAACGCTATCTACTAATCAATCTGCACACCGAAAAAGGAATGAAGGAAACAAAGAAGGCTTAAGGGATATTACTTTTCAGGATGAAAAGTAAGTTTCGCTGATGTCATTGCTGTCTTCTACACACATAAAAAAGGTTTGCATAACCTCGGTTCCGAGAGTTCCGGAACCTGTACAGAAAATTGGAGTAGAGACCAACATAAACATCATTTCCACCTTTTTATTGCTCATGAAAACCACACATAGCGTGTTGTACCACAACAAAGCGAGACCTTGTGAGGTGGTGGTCCAAATTGCTGTACACACCGGTACCTCTAATACCCAGTAGCACGTCCTCTTGCTTTGATGCATGCCTGTATTCGTCTTGGAATACCGTCCACAAGCTCGTCAAGGCACTGTTGGCCCAGATTGTCCAACTCCTCAAAGGCGATTCGGCGTAGATCCCTCACAGTGGTTGGTGGGTCACGTCGTCCGCGAACAGACCTTTTCAATCTAACCCAGGCTTGTTCTATAGGGTTCATGTCTGGAGAACATCTGGCCACTCTAGTCGAGTGACGTCGTTATCGTGAAGCAAGTCATTCACAAGATGTGCACGATGGGGGCGTGAATTGGCGTCCATGAAGACGAATGCCTCCCAGTATGCTGCCGATATGGTTGCACCATCGGTCGGACGATGGCGTTCACGTATCGTACAGCAGTTGCGGCGCCTTTAGTGACCTCCAGCGGCGTATGTCAGCCCCACATAATGCCACCCCAAAACAGCAGGGAATCTCCACGTTGCTGCTCTCGCTGGACAGTGTGTCTAAGGCGATCAGCCTGAGCGGGTTGCCTCTAAACACGTCTCCGATTGTTGTCTGGTTGAAGGCATATGCGACACTCATCGGTGAAGAGAACGTGATGCCAATCCTGAGCGGTCCATTCCGCACGTTGTTGAGCCCATCTGTACCGCGGTGCATGGTATCGTGGTTGCAAAGATGGACCTCGCCATGGACTTCGGGAGTGAAGTTGCGCATCATGCAGCCTATGGCGCACAGTTTGAGTCGTAACACGACGACCTGCGGCTGCACGAAACGCATTATCCAACATGGTAGCATTGCTGTCAGGTTTCCTCCGAGCCACAGTCCGTAGGTAGCGGTCATCCACTGCAGTAGTAGCCCTAGGGCGGTCTGAGCGAGGCATGTCATCGACGGTTCCTGTCTCCTTGTATTTCCTCCATGTCCGTACAACCATGACTTTGGTTCACTCCGAGACGCCTGAGACAAAGTAAGAATATGGACGCGTTCGAACCGTGATATTGACCGTCCAGATATGGTTGAACGCGTTGTGTACCTCCTTGCTGGTGGAAGGCGCTGGTCAGGCATGGTTATTTACATCTTTGAGCGGATTTAGTGACATCTCTGGTCAAAGGGACTGTGCCTGTGATGCAATATTTACAGTCAAAGTCTATCCTCAGGTGTTCTGGATACTGGGAAGATGCAAAACTTTTTTAATGTGTGTATAGGAGAGAAGAAGAATTACAGGACTTGTTGAATGGAGTGATCCGTTTAATGTGCATAGTGTATGAACCGACAGTAAACCAACGAAAGAAGAAAGTAATAGGTAGTAGAAATGAAATTAGCGATAAATTTACCATCAAAACCGGGGATTAGGTAGTTGATGAAGTGACGTAATTCTGCTACTTTAAAGTGACATAACTCAAGACAGACGTAGAGTGTTAGCATACAGTGTTAACAGTAACTGGTTAGGAACAATTAGAACTTTAACTGTCACTGAAGCTTGAGAAATTTCCTAGACAGTAGGCACAACGAAGGCGAACTGAGCTTGTAAAGGTAAACAACATTTTTTGTATCCAATCGGTTCTACACTCCTGGAAATTGAAATAAGAACACCGTGAATTCATTGTCCCAGGAAGGGGAAACTTTATTGACACATTCCTGGGGTCAGATACATCACATGATCACACTGACAGAACCACAGGCACATAGACACAGGCAACAGAGCATGCACAATGTCGGCACTAGTACAGTGTATATCCACCTTTCGCAGCAATGCAGGCTGCTATTCTCCCATGTAGACGATCGTAGAGATGCTGGATGTAGTCCTGTGGAACGGCTTGCCATGCCATTTCCACCTGGCGCCTCAGTTGGACCAGCGTTCGTGCTGGACGTGCAGACCGCGTGAGACGACGCTTCATCCAGTCCCAAACATGCTCAATGGGGGACAGATCCGGAGATCTTGCTGGCCAGGGTAGTTGACTTACACCTTATAGAGCACGTTGGGTGGCACGGGATACATGCGGACGTGCATTGTCCTGTTGGAACAGCAAGTTCCCTTGCCGGTCTAGGAATGGTAGAACGATGGGTTCGATGACGGTTTGGATGTACCGTGCACTATTCAGTGTCCCCTCAACGATCACCAGTGGTGTACGGCCAGTGTAGGAGATCGCTCCCCACACCATGATTCCGGGTGTTGGCCCTGTGTGCCTCGGTCGTATGCAGTCCTGATTGTGGCGCTCACCTGCACGGCGCCAAACACGCATACGACCATCATTGGCACCAAGGCAGAAGCGACTCTCATCGCTGAAGACGACACGTCTCCATTCGTCCCTCCATTCACGCCTGCCGCGACACCACTGGAGGCGGGCTGCACGATGTTGGGGCGTGAGCGGAAGACGGCCTAACGGTGTGCGGGACCGTAGCCCAGCTTCATGGAGACGGTTGCGAATGGTCCTCGCCGATACCCCAGGAGCAACAGTGTCCCTAATTTGCTGGGAAGTGGCGGTGCGGTCCCCTACGGCACTGCGTAGGATCCTACGGTCTTGGCGTGCATCCGTGCGTCGCTGCGGTCCGGTCCCATGTCAACGGGCACGTGCACCTTCCGCCGACCACTGGCGACAACATCGATGTACTGTGGAGACCTCACGCCCCACGTGTTGAGCAATTCGGCGGTACGTCCACCTGGCCTCCCGCATGCCCACTATACGCCCTCGCTCAAAGTCCGTCAACTGCACATACGGTTCACGTCCAGGCTGTCGCGGCATGCTACCAGTGTTAAAGACTGCGATGGAGCTCCGTATGCCACGGCAAACTGGCTGACACTGACGGCGGCGGTGCACAAATGCTGTGCAGCTGGCGCCATTCGACGGCCAACACCGCGGTTCCTGGTGTGTCCGCTGTGCCGTGCGTGTGATCATTGCTTGTACAGCCCTCTCGCAGTGTCCGGAGCAAGTATGGTGGGTCTGACACACCGGTGTCAATGTGTTCTTTTTTCCATTTCCAGGAGTGTATTTACGTTACAAGTTTCTGTAGTTTTTCCAAGTTCAAACTTCACTGTGAGTTTGCAGTTAGTTTCATTGTGAAGCCGTAATGGTATGAACCCAAATATTGCTTGTTAAAAAGTTTATTTCGCTGTAATGCCTGGACTTTATATAGTATATAAATTTTTATAAAGTATCAAATTCGTTATCACAGACAAGAGGCGGCGAGAAAATGCTTCTATCCGCTACATTCCAGAATACATTTTACTGTGTGAAGTCAGTTGTGTGGTCTACATATTGCAAAAGATAAGTTTACTACGATTCCTCTGTCACTAACCGTCTCTAATGAACTTCTGCTTCATTGATATTACATTGTATGACACTTCAGTCTGACAGGTGTCGTTAACCTCTCTTCTGACAGTCATGATTCATGTTCTGTTAGTGCATCAGTGTGCCATGAAGTGACAAGTTGTTTCACGACACGACTGCGCAGTAAGCCGACCTTTCCCCCTTGTAGTGTACAGCGATAAGAAGCGCCGCCCTTGCAACGTCCTTCTGACAGGCTAACGGTCTATTCACACGCTACGCGCAGTCGGGTCGATTTAGTTCCGCTTGCGGCAACAGATGGCGCGGGCAGACTTCTTTGCCTGTAGAACGCGACCGGGAGCGATTCAGTAAACCGAGGAAACCTCTAGATCAGTAGTCTTCAGCTGGGGATAGTTGCCTCCTGAGGGGTAAAATGAAATTTTCTTTGGCGTGAACACATAAAGGATCAACTGTGATTCGGTTACGAAATTAAATTATTTTAACAGATACTGCGATTATCAGAATTTCGTAAGAATGTAATAGCGATTACGTACGTTAACAATAATTACATTTTTTAGTTTAAAACTAGCATTAACGCACGAAATAGTGTGGTGGAGTTTACAGCTTATGAAACGAATGTATGAAAATGTTACTCACACAGTCCGCCAAAACACACGTACCTTGTAGTTTGTACCGTGCACGTATGATAGTAAAATTAACGCACACACTCCTCATATAAGGGTAACATCCTTAGGCCTGTTGCAGTCACACTTATTTCGCACAACAGAATTACCAACCTTTATAACAAGATGATGTAGCCTATTCAGTGGCAAAGGACAAAATGAACGTTACGATTTCACATGAGCATTACTTAATCCAGGAATTCTTCCGTGGTAGAGATTGGGGAACATTCAGAGTTGACACATGTTGCGATTATGGAAAAATCTTGATCACACAATTCCTCACTAAATGTTGTGCGTGTCGACTACTCATCGTCAGATAAGCCGTGAAAGAAACTATAAAAATTATGAAGAGTGAGTAACACATATCAGTATAGTGTATGATCGTGACAGACAGCGTATACATAATTCTTTCTTTACTTACATGTAGATCTAGTTTTAGGCTAGAAATATGTAACACTCAATGAGGAAATGTGAGATCAAGACTTTTTCATAACTACAGTTTCTGTCAGATTTAAATGAGTTTGGTTGTTCCTTCGCATTTCCACTTCACAATAACACCAGCAACATATAGGCAGCTCTACAAGGCTTTAGTTAGCCACATAGCATCCGATGACCAGTTACGTTTGAAATCAATGACCTCTCCTAATCGACGTATTCTGTTACTACTTCTGTACTGACAATATAATACTCTCCGCCACCCTTTATAGTGGTGGTCCCCGCCTCTCGTGACGTCTAGTTGCCATTTCAGCATTACACACAGTGTCCACATAATTTTGATCAGATAGTGTATATTTAACAAAAAATATTACTTAAAACCCTTTGCTGACCTGGCGCTATTACTTGCATATCCCTTTCACGTATCATTTTAAGTTATTCGGATGATACGTAACAACAATGTATGTTATTTCTGATGACATGTAATGTTTCGTTTTTCGTTATTCTACCTTTAGTTCTGAATATGACCTTATTCGGCTGAAATCCCTAAACTTAACAATAAATACGTGATCTAGTCTGTGCTCTATTTTGAGAAACATAAAGCAACATCATTGTATTTCTCCTTGCCGACTTTCTGTAACACACCTATTGTATTTGTTAACAACTATTCTCAATAGATAATCGTGGCTTTTGTCAGTGAAAATGCCTCAAGTTCGACGGCGACATGCGTCGTCACAGAGATTTACATCACAATGGAACGAAGATTAGACTTTAATAGTGTTAGAGACGGAGCACAACTTCGGTTTTTGAGAAGGACGCGTAAAGATATTGCAGTGTTCTCTTCAAAGAAAACATCCCAGAATTGTTAGTCTTACAGAGTATCTGTGTTTGGATCGCGAGACAGGAAATTAACCCCAGGTTCAATCACTGTGCCATTACCACTGGTGCTACCAAGGTGGAACATTGGATCCTCAGTAAGTAGCGTTTAAGCACCACAGCCCACGTCTTCGTACTCTCTACAACGAAACAGTAAGAATAGTAATACTTAGGAGGTGAGCGCATTCACCACGAAAGACTCTATTCTGAGAAAACTATTTGATGGGAGGCAGCTCCAAATGTGTGAGTAAGCCACGTCATAACAGCTGAGTTAACGTGAAGGTATTCTGTCCACATAAGGTTGCGTAACTGTTAGCCCAGCACAAGCACATCCAGTAGAAAAGCCGCGAAAAAATTAGTGGAAATCTCTAGAACCCACAGCTGTGATCGCTCGTATGAATTTGGGGGAATTATCGATAAGATAACGCAGCAGCATTTTCGTGAGTGAAAAACAGTTCAGTTACGTAGTACCTCCTACTTTTCTCACGGTTCCTACGCAGTTATCAACATAGCATGATATCACAAGTTGCTTGCGGCTGTGACAATTATCACTAGGTGCACAGCAAGTAAGTTAGCAGTGCCAAGAGAGACGAGAGGAGGGTTTCTTTTCTAAATTAATGTAGATAAACAATATTTGTATCCGGAAGACCACAGAGGATAATGGTCAGGCTCGAAAGGTAGGTAAATCTGACGGAGGATAGTAAGTGATTACAGTTTGGTAACAGTGGGAGTAATATTTGTTGTGCTGCACACACATACATTGTTTCAGTCTAGGCGTGAGCTGCTGTATTTGCTAACGTTGTCTTCCAGCTATGTCGGTATGGAATTACGAAGGTTTTCTATGGTTTCTTATAATATTAGAACCCATACAGACTGAATTTAAGCAAGACGTTCTTACATATACGCAGGTAAACCTACATACGTAATACCACACACAATAATACCTACACAGATCGTGAAGATGACTGGAGGCAGCAACTGTAGAGTGCAATCTTCTCGAGGAAAAGTAGAAAGTAGCCAAATAGTACAAGTTTATTACAAATCCCTTGACCTACGTTCGACGTCTTTAAAAACGCCTTCTTAAGATGGCTGAAAGAGTACCTTCCTAAAATCATTAACATTATATCCATGGTATTTTATATGCATGTAAAGTTAAAAAAATCACAAACATTCAAGAAATTGTTACACTTCATGGTTACAGTGTATTGTGGAGGTACGTTAAATATTTAGAGATAAGGCACAAATGAAGATCAGATTCATCTCCATTTCATAAAACCGCAAAATGTCATGCTAACTTTCATCAGAAAGTGCTTCACAAATGCAACTAGTCAACTGATGTAGCACTGCTGTCTCTTAAGTTGAGGAAAATTTAGGACACGTGAGGGCAGCACATGTATGCGCGGAATAAGTACGCAAAAGAGTGGGAAAGAACAGCACTGAAATGACTCGACAGTAGCTAAATTATTAACATGTTGACGTAGATAAGAGGGTAGCAGCTATACGAGTATAGAGAGACCAAGAAGTTTCTTTCATACCGTTTTTAGGTAAAATATCATATAGAATTAACAGAGTCTTGAATAGAAAAATATTGCTGTAGAGTTGATTCTCAATTAGTAACAAAATCTAATCCACGCAATCGACGTATAAGAAGTCCACCAACTCGAGTGCATTTAAAATTGCGCGCAACTAGTGTCAGAATAGGGCACACAGGAAAATCTTTTAAAATAAAATATAAGGAACACTTCCTGGGGAAATGTATACAACTCAACTTTCGCCGAACACTTGTTACTTCTCGAACATTCACAGCGGAAATCGAAAATTTAGCTTTCTTTCGTAAGGAAATCAAAGGCTACCGATCTGATCTGTTTCAGGAACTTGATATTTATAAAAATTTCATTTACGAAGACTATCTCACTTTAAATGAAAAGAAACAATTCAAAACAGAACTTTTTAGATACATTTGACGATGTAACAGTGTGGCTTCTAGTCATTTTCCTCTTTAACAATTTTCCAGGTAATTCATCCTCTTGCAACGAGATGTTGTTACATGTTATATTTTTTCAGTTCAGACTCGTAACTTCCTGTTGGATGAGATAATAATTTGATCTCCACTATAGACCGCACATTATGTAACGCCTAAAGTTTCTTATTGTATTTTATAGTAACTTTGTTGTATATTCTGTGGACTTTTTCCTACGCGTTTACCATGGCGATTATGCTGTAATAACTAACAAAATCGCCTCACCCCTGTTCCTCGAACCGCCTCCCCTTTTTTGTCCTTTCCTGCTGTTTCACTTATTACCCCCTCTTCCCCCACACGCCACTTTTTCACTTACCGATAATTTATTTCAACTTATTTTATATTTGCCTTAATTCATTGGTTGTTGTTGTTGTGGTCTTCAGTCCTGAGACTGGTTTGATGCAGCTCTCCATGCTACTCTATCCTGTGCAAGCTCCTTCATCTCCCAGTACCTACTGCAACCTACATCCTTCTGAATCTGCTTAGTGTATTCATCTCTTGGTCTCCCCCTACGATTTTTACCCTCCACGCTGCCCTCCAGTACTAAATTGGTGATCCCTTGATGCCTCAGAACATGTCCTACCAACCGATCCTTCTTCTGGTCAAATTGTGCCACAAACTTATCTTCTCCCCAATCCTATTCAATACTTCCTCATTAATTACGTGATCTACCCACCTTATCTTCAGCAATCTTCTGTAGTACCACATTTCGAAATCTTCTATTCTCTTCTTGTCCAAACTGTTTACCGTCCATGTTTCACTTCCATACATGGCTACACTCAATACAAATACTTTCAGAAATGACTTCCTGACACTTAAATCTATACTCGATGTTAACAAATTCCTCTTCTTCAGAAACGATTTCCTTGCCATTGCCAGTCTACATTTTATATCCTCTCTACTTCGACCATCATCAGTTATTTTGCTCCCCAAATAGCAAAACTCCTTTACTACTTTAAGTGTCTCGTTTCTTAATCTAATTCCCTCAGCATCACCCGACTTAATTCGACTACATTCCATTATCCTCGTTTTGCTTTTGTTGTGTTCATCTTATATCCTTCTTTCAAGACGCTGTCCATTCCGTTCAACTGCTTTTCCAGGTCCTTCGCTGTCTCTGACAGAATTACAATGTCATCGGCAAACCTCAAGGTTTTTATTTCTTCTCCATGGATTTTAATACCCACTCCGAATTTTTCTTTTGTTTCCTTTACTGCTTGCTCAATATACAGATTGAATAGCATCGGGGAGAGGCTAAAACCCTGTCTTACTCCCTTACCAACCACTGCTTCCCTTTCATGTCCCTCGACTCTTGTAACTGCCATCTGGTTTCTGTACAAATAGTAAATAGCCTTTCGCTCCCTGTATTTTACCCCTGCCTCCTTCAGAATTTGAAAGAGAGTATTCCAGTCAACATTGTCAAAAGCTTTCTCTAAGTCTACAAATGCTAGAAACGTAGGTTTACCTTTCCTTAATCTTTCTTCTAAGATAAGTCGTAAGGTCAGTATTGCCTCAGGTGTTCCAGTATTTCTACGGAATCCAAACTGATCTTCTCCGAGGTCGGCTTCTACTAGTTTTTCCATTCGTCTGTAAAGAATTCGTGTTAGTACTTTGCAGCTGTGGCTTATTAAACTGATTGTTCGGTAATTTTCACATCTGTCAACACCTGCTTTCTTTGGGATTGGAATTATTATATTCTTCTTGAAGTCTGAGGGTATTTCGCCTGTTTCATACATCTTGCTCACCAGATGGTAGAGTTTTGTCAGGAATGGCTCTCCCAAGGCCGTCAGTAGTTCCAATGGAATGTTGTCTACTCCGGGGGCCTTGTTTCGACTCAGGTCTTTCACTGCTCTGTCAAACTCTTCACGCAGTATCGTATCTCCCATTTCATCTTCATCTACATCCTCTTCCATTTCCATAATATTGTCCTCAAATACATCGCATTTGTATAGACCCTCTATATACTCCTTCCACCTTTCTGCTTTCCCTTCTTTGCTCAGAACTGGGTTTCCATCTGAGCTCTTGATGTTCATACAAGTGGTTCTCTTATCTCCAAAGGTCTCTTTAATTTTCCTGTAGGCAGTATCTACCTTACCCCCAGTGAGATAGGCCTATACATCCTTACATTTGTCCTCTAGCCATCCCTGCTTAGCCATTTTGCACTTCCCGTCTATCTCATTTTTGAGACGTTTGTATTCCTTTTTGCCTGCTTCATTTACTGCATTTTTATATTTTCTCCTTTCATCAATTAAATTCAATATTTCTTCTGTTACCCAAGGATTTCTAAGAGCCCTGGTCTTTTTACCTACTTGATCCTCTGCTGCCTTCACTACTTCATCTCTCAAAGCTACCCATTCTTCTTCTACTGTATTTCTTTCCCCCATTCCTGTCAATTGTTCCCTTATGCTCTCCCTGAAACTCTGTACAACCTCTGGTTCTTTCAGTTTATCCAGGTCCCATCTCCTTAAATTCCCACCTTTTTGCAGTTTCTTCAGTTTTAATCTACAGGTCATAACCAATAGATTGTGGTCAGAGTCCACATCTGCCCCTGGAAATGTCTTGCAATTTAAAACCTGGTTCCTAAATCTCTGTCTTACCATTATATAATCTATCTGATACCTTTTAGTATCTCCAGGGTTCTTCCATGTATACAACCTTCTATCATGATTCTTAAACCAAGTGTTAGCTATAATTAAGTTGTGCTCTGTGCAAAATTCTACCTGGCGGCTTCCTCTTTCATTTCTTAGTCCCAATTCACCTACTACGTTTCCTTCTCTCCCTTTTCCTACACTCGAATTCCAGTCACCCATGACTATTAAATTTTCGTCTCCCTTCACTATCTGAATAATTTCTTTTATATCACCATACATTTCTTCAAATTTCTTCGTCATCTGCAGAGCTAGTTGGCATATAAACTTGTACTACTGTAATTGGCGTGGGATTCGTGTCTATCTTGGCCACAATAATGCGTTCACTATGCTGTTTGTAGTAGCCTACCCGCAATTCATTGGTGACTACAAAATATTTTGGGCCATAACCAAATAAAACGCCATATGTTTTTCTTTTTGTACTCAATAGGGCACTAAGGCCTGTCAACTTTGAAACTTAGGGAGTTTTTAAGAAAGCTTGTGCTACTGCAACTGAGTTAGCTGCCTTTCACCTTTTGCTCACGAAGATACCAACGCAGGTTCAGAGGAGTGTGAGTCTGGTAATGTAGGTTGTCTCGGCAACATATCCACAGCTGCAAGTCTCTGTTTGGACGAGGCAGTGGCAAGAGGCGGTGGGTTGTGCCACAGAGATACGAAGGGTGGTTTAACTAATGGTTCACAACCTGGCTGTTCTCATCCCGTTGCGAGTGGATAGAAAATGAAAATTCTTTTTTGTTGATTGTTCTTTTACCTGCTAACCGACTCCATGAGTTGCGCTTCAGAAGTATTTGTTTAGTAGACCGGTATTCAAGCATAGAGCACATTGCGCTGTACACTGTACACATATGCATCAAACGAAGTGTCTGTCAGGTGTTGGATCTTTAAGATGATTACAGGCGACTATGAACCGTGCGGTAAATGCTATAAAACGGTAAACAGACCACATGTAATCTCGGTCACCACACAATTTTTTCTGTCACTTGTGTAAAATGCGTGGTCACTTGTTTCAGTCACACGTATATGTCTTATCCTCGCAGCCTCATCAGAGTGTACAGTATCATGAAACATGTGATTCAGTTTTAATAACCTAAACTTTCAAAAATTTCACTGAAATAATTTAAACAAATATTCTTATGAGCTCTTTTTGTAAATATTTTCCGCATCTATCATTGTACTCGTTTTGTAAATTAAAGGATCTATGTCTTTAAACTATTTGATAGTTATTAATGTACGGATCCGGTTCGCCTTCTTTATGTTAAAGGCTTTTAGAAGCGGATGGAATACTATAGTTTTGTTTTACAATTGATAGTGTACGAGGTGTATGAAAAATGGGGCCTCACTATAAATACAACGAAACGCAATGTCTGAAAGTTGGCGACGGTACCATACAGGGTGTGTAGGTTGGAACCAATAAGAACTGGGGATGTGAGTCTTTTAAGTATCAGGGAATTATGATGTCATCAAACTGGAAAGTGAAGATGTCATAAATAATAAAACAGGGCATGGAAAGTGGGTCGTAAGACAGCTAAAATCAGTCCTTCGGAATATCTCAATAACAAAAAAGGTTAGACAGGAGATGGATCGTTCATTTGCTGAAAAACTCGGCACGTACGGAGCAGAAATGTGGGTAATAACCAAGCGTCAGGGAAGCAAGTTGCTTGCAGTAGATATGGAATTCCGGAGACGAAGCTGTGGCAACTCCAAGTTGGACCACGTACCAAATACCAGCATAAGATAGGCTATGGGTGTCGATAAATCGACACGATGAAACAGATAAAACGTGTAAAATGGTATAGACATCTGGAATGAATGGATGGTAGCCAAAGGCCAAAGCAAGTATGACAGGGACCTCAATGGAAAGAATAAAGTGTGGATGGCCTAGGAGGAGCTGGAGCCAAGAGGTCGAGGACGTAATACACTCCTGGAAATTGAAATAAAAACACCGTGAATTCATTGTCCCAGGAAGGGGAAACTTTATTGACACATTCCTGGGGTCAGATACATCACATGATCACACTGACAGAACCACAGGCACATAGACACAGGCAACAGAGCATGCACAATGTCGGCACTAGTACAGTGTATATCCACCTTTCGCAGCAATGCAGGATGCTATTCTCCCATGGAGACGATCGTAGAGATGCTGGGTGTAGTCCTGTGGAACGGCTTGCCATGCCATTTCCACCAGTTGGACCAGCGTTCGTGCTGGACGTGCAGACCGCGTGAGACGACGCTTCATCCAGTCCCAAACATGCTCAATGGGGGACAGATCCGGAGATCTTGCTGGCCAGGGTAGTTGACTTACACCTTCTAGAGCACGTTGGGTGGCACGGGATACATGCGGACGTGCATTTCCTGTTGGAACAGCAAGTTCCCTTGCCGGTCTAGGAATGGTAGAACGATGGGTTCGATGACGGTTTGGATGTACCGTGTACTATTCAGTGTCCCCTCGACGATCACCAGTGGTGTACGGCCAGTGTAGGAGATCGCTCCCCACACCATGATGCCGGGTGTTGGCCCTGTGTGCCTCGGTCGTATGCACTCCTGATTGTGGCGCTCACCTGCACGGCGCCAAACACGCATACGACCATCATTGGCACCAAGGCAGAAGCGACTCTCATCGCTGAAGACGACAGTCTCCATTCGTCCCTCCATTCACGCCTGTCGCGACACCACTGGAGGCGGGCTGCACGATGTTGGGGCGTGAGCGGAAGACCCCCTAACGGTGTGTGGGACCGTAGCCCAGCTTCATGGGGACGGTTGCTAATGATCCTCGTCGATACCCCAGGAGCAACAGTGTCCCTAATTTGCTGGGAAGTGGCGGTGCGGTCCCCTACGGCACTGCGTAGGATCCTACGGTCTTGGCGTGCATCCGTGCGTCGCTGCGGTCCGGTCCCAGGTCGACGGGCACGTGCACCTTCCGCCGACCACTGGCGACAACATCGATGTACTGTGGAGACCTCACGCCCCACGTGTTGAGCAATTCGGCGGTACGTCCACCCGGCCTCCCGCATGCCCACTACACGCCCTCGCTCAAAGTCCGTCAACTGCACATACGGTTCACGTCCACGCTGTCGCGGCATGCTACCAGTGTTAAAGACTGCGATGGAGCTCCGTATGGCACGGCAAACTGGCTGACACTGACGGCGGCGGTGCACAAATGCTGCGCAGCTAGCGCCATTCGACGGCCAACACCGCGGTTCCTGGTGTGTCCGCTGTGCCGTGCGTGTGATCATTGCTTGTACAGCCCTCTCGCAGTGTCCGGAGCAAGTATGGTGGGTCTGACACACCGGTGTCAATGTGTTCTTTTTTCCATTTCCAGGAGTGTAGATGTCAGAGGACTGCGAGAAGCGCCTGGGGTGATCAGAGGAAGCAGAAAACAGGAAGCGAGAAGCAGCGCCAGCTGTAGAATACTCGCAAGATGTTGGTGACAATTAATACTTAAAAATTCAGAACAAACCAGACAATAATTTTTACAGGAATAAAATGTTACCTGCCGCCACTCGTTTGACTTGCCAACAACTGTGTTTTCTCGCATCTGATCGTGGATTAGAGGGAAATACCGTCATTTTATGTGTGAAAAATCTTTTGGTTTTCTGGTTTTTATATTTTCTTTTATTCGTTACTAACGCTCTGAAACAATTCACTACTGATCTGGGGAGATTTGCAGATTTATCTTATGAGAGCTGCGAGAAATTTTTAGTCGTAACAACACTTGTTCTTTTGCTCTCTCTTACGTTATTTGTGCAAATAATTCTTACCAAACTATCAACTGTTCCTTTCTCTCTCTCTCTCTCTCTCTCTCTCTGTGTGTGTGTGTGTGTGTGTGTGTGTGTCTGTGTAAGTGTGTGTGTGTGTGTGTGTGTGTGTGTGTGTGTGTGTGTGTGTGTGTGTGTGTGTCTGTGCAAGTATGTGTGTTGGACCTAAGTAAATAAAAGTTATATTTATCTAACCATGCGGTTGCAGGGAATGAGCATAAATGTGGAAACGCAAAACGTACAATACGTTACCATGACTAATGAGGTACAGGAAACCCATTGACATTAAAAACATACTGCAGTAATCTCGGATGAGATAAATATAGGTCCTGTATGATTTACTAGGGAATCTTGTACCATTCTTCCCGCAAAATATGGGGAAATTGAGATGACGACGATAGACGTGGACACTAAATACGCAGCTTTCTCTCAAAAGAAGAGAACCAAGGGCCAATAACATTGGTATCTGGTGACTGCGGCGACCAGTGGAGATAGGAAAATTCATCTTTGTGCTCACAAAAAACAGTCATGGGCGATGTGAGAGGGGTGAACAGAGGCCCTGTCGATTTGGAACACGGCGTCACCCTTGAGGAACAAACATTCTTCGGGATGTACCTGTTCAGCCAAAATGATCACATTGCCCTTCGCTGTAATACGACTTTGGAGAGTAACGATAGGGTCCCTGGAATACCAGCATCTCTCTGCCCTAATCATCACCGAACCTCCGCCATGTTTCACTCTTTGGACGAAAACTCAGGCAGAAGTTGGAAATATTGTGAAACAGGTCTCATTCCAATAACGACTTTTTCCCCATTGCTCCATAGTCCAAGTTTTATTGCTTCGGCACCACGTTTTCCTGTTACAGGCACCTGCATCACTGACGAGTCGTTTTGGAATTCCAGATGTCCCTGCAATCCCCTGCTTCTGGAGCTCCCTTCGGGTTGTTTTGGACTTGACCGGTTTCGCCAGTGCGATATTCAGTGCTGCAATGGCTTGTGCAGCTATCGTCGTCTTAGTTTTCATCACAGTCCTTGTCAATGACAGTTTGTAGCGGTCAGTCAACAGAGACTTTCATCCGCGTTGTGACTTAGAGGATGAATTTTTCCCGCTTTTACGGTGTGCGGGATAAATGTTCGATGTGGTGCCTCTTGAAACACCAGACTCGTTGGCTACCTTGGTGACGAAAATACCCACCATACAAACACAAACAATCTGCCCTCGTTCGAATTCATTTAGCGCCGACATAATGGTCTCCAAATTACATAGAACACTGTTCTGGCAACGACTGGTATTTGCAACGCATTGCTGACCTTGCACAGGTGCCATTCGTGGTCAAATACAACAGCGCCACGTGCAGTCTTGACTGGCACCTGCACTTATGTATATTCAAGCCTGCATTTCTCTCAGTGTTTCCACATTTTTGTCCCATTCCTGCATGTCTCTAAATTATACTATTTTTCCAGTTGTGATAATAATAGTGCTAAGTACATAACAAGCTGTATATACAAGAAAAGATATACACGAAACGCTGATTGTGAAAGATCATTAATATATCAGTGCACTGCGAAACGTCCATGTTGAGAACCAACTGGAGCAGCATACGAACTCATATTCATCTCCATGGCTTCAGGTTGTCAGACCTATGATAAACCATTTACTTTGCCGCTGTCGACAGTGTTTCCATACAGAGACAACAAATACAAATTCACCGTTTAAAGATTACTCACTACCGTTCTTCATATCTCCACAACCATAATTCGAGCCCTTCCATCTGCATTATTCTCTTCGCTGTGTGACGTATTTCCATACTTTATTGATACCAGATAACTGCAAATCATTACTGATGAGTTTTGTAGTTCAGATTTTCTATGTTTTCACGAAATGTAAACCATTACATTTATCTCACTTAAGAAAGATTGCCACTAGTTGGTAAAGATACAGCCTTTCTCATACTACACTTTCTCATCAGGCAACTGTTTAATCAATGAAAACTCTAAGATTCCAACTACCCCTATGTGTGAAGTTACTAAGTTATAGAGTGAACGATAATAACCATAATTATAATACTTTTATGAGACACACTTCTGGATCAAAGGACGACTCTTCATCTAGGTTATTTTCTTATTTTTGCTATTTATTGATTAATTTTACGTTGAAAGAACCATCAGACAATCAGTCCCTCCTTACTTCTAACCAAGCGTCCACACAGGTTATAAAAGTGTATGTACGAGGAGCGTTCAGTAAGTAACGCAACACATTTCTTTCCGAAAGCAGGTTGGTTTCTATTAAGGATTAATACACCACACACTTCCCACTCTTCTGGCTAGAAAACGCTTTTCAGCACACTCTCTGTTTAGTGCGACGGCCTTGCGCCACCGAGAGTCAGAGCCAACAGCTTACTGCGCCAATAACGCCCCCACCATCCACGTTCTGCTTCCCATGGATTGCTTCCTTGATTGGGCCAAACAGATGGTAGATCTGGGCAGTAGGATGGATGAGGGTGAGTCCAATGAAGTCTTCTGAACTCCTCTTAGGTGCGTAGACTTTTGGAGACTTTGGGGTGCCATGGAGAAAGAGTAGTTCGTTTGCATTTTTGTGGTAACACAATATACATTAAAGTTGATCTTTGCACCTTGAGGCAGGACATCAAACAAAATAGAAATTTCAGAGTCCCAGAAGACTGTTGCCATGACTATCGTCTGTGGGTGTGGCTTCGAACATTTTCTTCGGAGGAGAGGTAGTGTGGCGCCAGTCCGTGGATTACCGTTTTCTTTCCCGTTGTAAGTGATGAACCCATGTTTCATTGTCTGTGAGGATATTCGACAAAAAATTGTCAAGATCAGCATCGTAACGCGCAAGCATTTCCGCACAGATAGTCCTTCGGTGGTCTTTAATTGAGCAGCTAGGTGTTTGATGCCGTCCATCACCTGGAATGAGAGTGTCGGCGCTTTTCAACATTGCAGGAGTCACAGCTATATGCGGCCGGCCAGCACGCGGCAGTTCGGACAGATTTGCGCGATCTTGTTGCGATTATGACAGGCGCCTCGCCTCGTCCAGTGAATCACCGTACTTACTTTCACTGTTAGGTCTCTGTAGACCTAACTTTTGCAAGCACCTATGAATATGTGCGGTGTTCTGGTTTTCCTCCAAAAGAAAATCATTGACAGCTCTGTGCTTGCAACTGATGACCGTACAGACGATGTATATTGCACCGCCACCTATCGGAACTTTATGAAACTATAGGGATTGAAACGGAAATATTCCACGATGTCCCACAAAATGTTCTGTACTTTTCCAATCGAAAACCGGGCGAGAAAAAAAAAGTGTGGCATTATCCACTGAGGTCTCGTCATATGCACTATGTATTTATGTATGTTCCAATTCTCCATGTAAACCACTTGACCTATTTCAGTCACACTTGCTACACGTATCACTTACTGTCTGAAAAGAATCATTGTGAGGGTAAGAGTCACATACCTATCAAAGAGGAGGGGGGGGGGGGGGGTGAAGAAACAGCGTAACCCATGGCGCGCGAATACCCTTACTTTAGTCAATCAGTATTTCAGAATGAGAGCATGTAGTGAATGCAATTAACTTGGAACATAACTTCAGAGCCTTACGAAACTTTTTCTCGTTGATTAGCGTCATAAAATGATGAAATGGTAAAAGATTATCGCTTGCTACGTTTTCGCTGTTAATGCAGTAAAACTGCCGCATCAGGCAAGACGTTTTAATTTATAATTGCTTCATTACTAACTGTATTCACGGAACATTTTGAAGATAGTATTCATATACACCATTGAATATACCTGAAAAATCATAGCGTTGCATGATACTTAGTTCACAAAATAGGACATCATAAACACCGAGATGAATGATGGTTCAAATGGCTCACTAAACCAAGGACATCACACACATCCATGCCCGAGGCAGGAGTCGAACCTGCGACCGTAGGAGCAGCGCGGTTCCGGACTGAAGCGCCTAGAACCGCTCGGTCACATCAGCAGGCGAGGTGAGTGAAAAATTTCAGCATAATGCATGATGTTTAAAGTTCTTACTGCTTTGCTAATTACTGCATACGCAACGCATTTCACAGACAATATCCATATATGTAGCTGAATGTATCTGTATTTATCTCCTAAAATATGTCATTGTACGACATATAGTTCAGAAGATGAGACGTCAAATACTGTGATGCATGAAAAGTGCCGCTTCATATACGATGTTTTTGTTTATTACTTCCTTACCAGTTACTCAGTTTGCAACAAATTTCTTAGATAGTATTCACCTATGTAGCTGAACGTACCTAGAAAAACATGTCATTGTATCACACATAGTTCAGAATATATGATTTGAACTACTGGGATGCGTGAAAAATTGTCACATCATATATGACTTTTTAATTTATTACTTCTTTAATATTTAGTCTATTCGCAACACATTTCGCAGAGAATAATCACATATACCACTCTATGTGCCTGCTGCATTATGTCATTGCGTGGCACATAGTTAAGGAGATACGATGTCATAAACATTGAGCTGCATGAAAACGAAGCTCTAGAGTGAAATTCGCTAGAGGTATAGATGAAATGTGTGTACAAATATGTGTGAAACATATTAAATGTTTGTGGAATATTTTTGACTTGTGTGTACTTGGGCTAAGCTACACGTAAATAGCACATCCGAAATCCCTGAACGATTTCTACTAAATTTGGAGCACATTTTAGCTACGGCCTGAAAAGAAATACTGTGAGGATAAGAATCGCCAGCCTCCTGTTTGGATGAGGGTGACAATGTGCTGAGAGGACGAAGATTGGAAAGTTGGACAGATAAAGGAAAGAAGGGGATGGGCACGAACAGGAGACAGGAGGAGATAGATAGAGGAGACAGGGGATGATGAAATATACAGAGAAAGGGGTGAAGAGGAGATGAACAGAGAAAGGAAACAGGAGACGGTGGACGGGGACAGGGAAGAAAGAGATAGGCGGAGAGGGGTAGGGAGAAGATGAACAGAGAGGAGAGAGGAATGGGCAAGAAAGGGAAGGACAGAGGATGAATAGAGACATATATATATATATATATATATATATATATATATATATATATATACTCCTGGAAATGGAAAAAAGAACACATTGACACCGGTGTGTCAGACCCACCATACTTGCTGCGGACACTGCGAGAGGGCTGTACAAGCAATGATCACACGCACGGCACAGCGGACACACCAGGAACCGCGGTGTTGGCCGTCGAATGGCGCTAGCTGCGCAGCATTTGTGCACCGCCGCCGTCAGTGTCAGCCAGTTTGCCGTGCCATACGGAGCTCCATCGCAGTCTTTAACACTGGTAGCATGCCGCGACAGCGTGGACGTGAACCGTATGTGCAGTTGACGGACTTTGAGCGAGGGCGTATAGTGGGCATGCGGGAGGCCGGGTGGACGTACCGCCGAATTGCTCAACACGTGGGGCGTGAGGTCTCCACAGTACATTGATGTTGTCGCCAGTGGTCGGCGGAAGGTGCACGTGCCCGTCGACCTGGCACCGGACCGCAGCGACGCACGGATGCACGCCAAGACCGTAGGATCCTACGCAGTGCCGTAGGGGACCGCACCGCCACTTCCCAGCAAATTAGGGACACTGTTGCTCCTGGGGTATCGGCGAGGACCATTCGCAACCGTCTCCATGAAGCTGGGCTACGGTCCCGCACACCGTTAGGCCGTCTTCCGCTCACGCCCCAACATCGTGCAGCCCGCCTCCAGTGGTGTCGCGACAGGCGTGAATGGAGGGACGAATGGAGACGTGTCGTCTTCAGCGATGAGAGTCGCTTCTGCCTTGGTGCCAATGATGGTCGTATGCGTGTTTGGCGCCGTGCAGGTGAGCGCCACAATCAGGACTGCATACGACCGAGGCACACAGGGCCAACACCAGGCATCATGGTGTGGGGAGCGATCTCTTACACTGGTCGTACACCACTGGTGATCGTCGAGGGGACACTGAATAGTGCACGGTACATCCAAACCGTCATCGAACCCATCGTTCTACCATTCCTAGACCGGCAAGGGAACTTGCTGTTCCAACAGGACAATGCACGTCCGCATGTATCCCGTGCCACCCAACGTGCTCTAGAAGGTGTAAGTAAACTACCCTGGCCAGCAAGATCTCCGGATCTGTCCCCCATTGAGCATGTTTGGGACTGGATGAAGCGTCGTCTCACGCGGTCTGCACGTCCAACACGAACGCTGGTCCAACTGAGGCGCCAGGTGGGAATGGCATTGCAAGCCGTTCCACAGGACTACAACCAGCATCTCTACGATCGTCTCCATGGGAGAATAGCAGCCTGCATTGCTGCGAAAGGTGGATATACACTGTACTAGTGCCGACATTGTGCATGCTCTGTTGCCTGTGTCTATGTGCCTGTGGTTCTGTCAGTGTGATCATGTGATGTATATGACCCCAGGAATGTGTCAATAAAGTTTCCCCTTCCTGGGACATTGAATTCACGGTGTTCTTATTTCAATTTCCAGGAGTATATATATATATATATATATATATATATATATATATATATATATATAGAGAGAGAGAGAGAGAGAGAGAGAGAGAGAGAGAGAGAGAGTTGGAGGAGGAGGGGATGAACACAGAAAGGAAAGAGGAGTGGATAAAGAGAAGAGAAAAGAGACAATGAAATTAGTGGCGAGAGGAGGAGATGGGCAGAGGGGAAACGAACTGATGGGCAAAGGTGGAGGGGCAGATGGACAGAGACAGGAGTTGGGCAGAGAGAAGGGGAAGAAGTAGATCGACTGCTAGTAGACTGGAATAAAACATAGCCCGGCAGCGTCAGCTACTCAGCTAATTTCAGTAAGCATGCTAGACAAAGCTTAAGAATAAAAAATTACAATAGTAAAAAGAAAGAACAAAAAAACCCCCACGCAGTTAATACAGTTTATGTTCGTATATGATACCTGTAAGTACATTCGTATTTACAAATTACGGTAAGGTGGGTTTTCAATGAGTGTTAGCAGCAATGGGCATGAGAGAAATGGATGGACGAGGGAGGAAAAGAGAAAGGTTTCAAATAACTTCCGGGAATTCAGCCAGGTAACACTTTCAGCGACCGCCGATGTTTCGGTGGGAGAACACCCCGCCATTTTCAAGGCAAACTGCAACGGACAGGCGGCGTACATGCAAATTTAAAACCTCGGTTCGCGGACTGAAGCCGGAAAGATAACACACACACTGAAAAAAAATGGTTCAAATGGCTCTGAGCACTATGGGACTCAACATCTTAGGTCATAAGTCCCCTAGAACTTAGAACTACTTAAACCTAACTAACCTAAGGACATCACACACACCCATGCCCGAGGCAGGATTCGAACCTGCGACCGCAGCAATCCCGCGGTTCCGGACTGCAGCGCCAGAACCGCTAGACCACCGCGGCCGGCACACACACACTGAACACTGCTTGGATACTGGTCATCCCATGTTATATAATAACACCGAGATATTGGCATGCACGTCCAGCTATTGGGACAGTGTTATTAGGGAGGCAGTTGAGATTTAATTAGCGAGCAACCTCTTTAAAAGGGGTGGAGGTTTCTGTTTAAACTCTCCGGCTCTCTCCCTTGTCAAAAAACAGAGAGACAGAGTCAATGCTACCTCACCTCTGAATTCATAGTCTCACTATCGATGACTTTGGTCATCTTTGGTGGCACTAGTGTTCAGTGTGTGTGTGTTATCTTTCCTGCTTCAGTCCGCCAACCGAGGTTTTAAATTTGCATGTACGCCGCCTGTCCGTTGCAGTTTGCCTTGAAAATGGCGGGGTGTTCTCCAGCCGAAAAATCGGCGGTCGCTGAAAGTGTTACCTGGCTGAATTCCCGGAAGTTATTTGAAAGTGGTATACGCTACGAGAAACTCAGGCCTCAGAAGAGAAAGGTGATAGTGCACAAATAAAGCAACTGAGAGGAAAGTAGATGGGGTGACTCATAGGAAACGGAAAACGAAAGGAGGATAACTGGGCAATGGGGGGAGCATTGGCGTATTGCTATTTGACAGAAGGAAAGTTGACTTTTTACTTCAACATTTGAGGAAAACGTTGAAACGAGTGCTTCAGCTTCTTCGTAAAAGCATCAGGGTACTTAACGGTGCGTAGAGTACAGGGCTGCTTGTTCCATAGGCAGAGAGTATCTACACCAGAGGAGTTTGCGAATAGTTTTGTTTTGTCAGTGGGCACAGCTAAGAGACTAGATAAATGGGACCTTGTGTTTCGATTATTGGTACCATGAAAGGATATTTCATCTCTGATGCGGGGTAATGGTGTGCTTGCGGCGTGAGGAGCCGGTGAAGTAGACGCAGCGTGTGGTAGTCACGTAATTTGTCAGGCGGCAACCACCCTAACTGGGCTCATGTAGCATTGACATGGTCGTATCGACGAATGTTACAGATGTTACGAAAACAAGCATTCAGGGTTGACATGAAAAATATTTGCAATTGGGAATGTGGACTACTATCAGCTTTATAACGGAATGACAACAATGAAAAATTGTGCCGGACCGGACTCGAACCCGGATTTCCCGCTTATCGCGAGCAGTTGCCTTACCATTTGGCCCAATCTTCCATGGGTCACTAACCATGTGTCCACTACCAGTACTCGTACATCCATTATGTATATTTCCGCGCAGGGGAGATATTTTATTTAAAAGTTGTTTGCCCGGTGTCGGCATATAAATATGAAACTGCAGTACCTGTGTTATTCCGAATTTCGATGCAAAGCTCCTTCGGACACAATTGCATGTATATTATTAATCATTTGCAGCAGGCGTGTGGAATCATTCAAGTGTGAGGTCACTAATAACAGAAAAAGTGTGTCTAGGTAGTAGCCGGTATCAGCAACTAACAATGTTGTCTGAAAGGGGGGGGGGGGTTACTTTATGAGAATTTATGTAACATGTAAATGTAAAATGTTTGCAAAGTTGGGAGGGGGCACCCAGCGTATGTCGAGTTAAGTACATACGAAGGGACTAAGGTTTAACTGTATTAATTAACTTACATATACTGTATATCGGTGTGTAATCGTTATAATATTGGCACTGACACACCATAAAAAACATTAGATGACAACAGCAAAACACATATCATTAATATGAGGTACTACAAGCATTTCATTTTTTTTAGTCATCAGTCTTCTGTCTGGTTTGATGCGGCCAGCCACAAATTCCTTTCGTGTGGCATTCTTTTGATCTCAGAGTAGCAATTACACCGTTCGTCTTCCGTTATTTGCTAGATGTATTCTAATCTTTGCTTCCTCTACAGTTTTTACCCCCTACAGCTCCTTCTAATACCAAGGAAATCATCCCCTGATGCCTTAACAGATGTCCTGTCATACTGTCCCTCCTTCCTGTCAGTGTTTACCATATGTTCCTTTCCTCTCCTCATTCCTTACCTTGCCAGTCCACGTAACTTACGACATTCTTTTGTAGCACCACATTTCAAATGCGTCGATTCTCATCTGTTCTGGTTTTCCCAAAGTCCACCTTTCACTGCCATACAATTCAGTGCTCCAAATTCAATTTCTCAGAAATTTCTTCCTCAAGTTAAAACCTTTGTTTGAAACTAGTAGACTTTTCTTGGCAAGGAATCCTTTTTCCCCAGTGCTAGTCTGATTTTTACGTCCTCCCTGCTCCGTCCGTCATAGGTTATTGTAACTTCGTCTACGTCGTGATCCCGATTGCAACGTTAAGTTTATCGCTGTTTTCGTTTCCGGTACTTCTCATTATTTTGCTGTTTCTTCGATTTACTCTCAATCCATATTCTCTACTCATTAAAGTGTTCATCCCATTCAACACAACCTGCAATTCTGCTTCACTTTCACTGAGGGTAGCATAGTCATCAGTAAATCTTATCACTGATATCCTTCCCCTTGAATTTCTTATTCTACTCTTGAAACTTAATTCTGTTTCCGTCTTTGCTTCTTCGATGTGTAGATTGAACAGTAGGGGCGAAAAACTACATTCCTGTCTTACACATGTTACAATCCAAGCACTTCGTTCTTTGTCTTCCAGTTTTATTGTTCCATCTTGTACATGTTGTGTATTACCCGTCTTTCCCTGTAGATTACCCCTATTTTCCTCAGAATTTACATCTTGCACCATTTTACATTGTCGAACGCTTGCTCCAGGTTGACAAATCACATGAACGTGTTTCGATTTTTCTTCAGTCTTGCTTCCATGATCAACAACCAAGTCAAAACTGCATCTCCTAAAGCTAAAATAATCGTCATCTAACAGATCCTCAAATTTCTTTTCCATTGTGTTCTCGGCGTCTTTTGCTGCGGCATGTCTGAAAAATTTTTCTCGATTTTCAAGCTGCGTTAGTTCGAATAAAATTCTCAAGCTTTCGATGGCCATCTCCATTGTCGTCAGGAGTAAAACCACTACTGATAAGAACAGTCCTATCGCTGGACTGTTCACAGTAACTCACTTTCTGCCCACTTTCCTCTTTATAACGAATCCTATTCCCATTATACCACTTTCTGCCGTTGTTGACAATACCCTATACTCGTATGAGCAGAAGTCCTTGTCTTCCGTCTGCTTCATCCATTGACCCCCACTACATCTTGATTGAGTCTTAGCATTTCCTTTTTTATATTTTCTACCTTCCCTGCCGTGATCAAAATTCTGTCATTCCACGCCCCGACTCGTAGAACGCTGTCCGTTCGCTGGTTATTCAATGTTTTTCTCATGGTGACTCCACCTTCGCAGCCCCCTCCTGGAGATCCGAATGGGGCACAAGTTTGGAAGCTTTTACCGACGGAGAGATCATCATGACATTTTTTCCATTACAGGCCATATATCCTGCGGATACACATTTGGTTTTTAATTTAGTGGTTTCCATTGATTTCAGCACCCTCATACCGTTGATTATTGCTGATCCTCTGTCTTTTAGGGACAGTTTCCAACCTCAAGGGCAAGAGAGTGCCCTGGACCTCTATCCGATCTTCCGCCCCTTTTTACAAGGCCGTTGCTTCAATGAGGCTGACTTCTTTTGCCGAAAGTCTTCAGCCGCCATTGCTGATGAATTTTATTCAAAATTTAAGCGGTGGATGGGTTATAACCCGGGAAATAGGAGGTTTTGATTACTAATCAATGACGCTACACCCTAGAACACGAGTTAAATAAGTTATTTAAATCGGTCTGTTCAGTAAGAACTTTATCTGGATTTATAATAAATTTCCAAAACTTTCAATATCTTCTAACAGGTCATGTTACTACCTTTATCTACTCTGTGTACTAGTTCCATTGGCTTTGAGATGTTACCTGAAGTGTGATCGTGATCTCTCAAATGGGTACCTAAATCAGATGAGTTACTTGGATATATATGCTCTTTATATTTTATTCTTAGTTCCCTGCCTGTCTGACCTATGTAGATTTTGTCACATATTATTTAGCAGATTCAGATTGATCAAGTATAAGTTCATGTCACGTGTCATGCTTTAATTTTGTACATAACCTGTCATCTGCCGGAAATGAAACGATTAACTTACTCCTTTTAAAAAACTATTTAATTTTCTTAGAGGAATAACCACAAAAACGAAGGACCGCACAATGAGGTATGGTTTCTCACTTGTTTTTTCCAAGTTAGTTTCAAATCTGTCAGTCTGTTCCTTCTCTTTTAATTCCTTACTATATAATCTCATTATAATCTGGGCGTCAAATGCATTTCTATCAGCTGTACATTTCGATGTGTTAAGTTCTTTTTGAGCACTGTGCTCTGACAGTGATATCCTGATCATCCTGTCAAGCAATGAATGGAAAAAAGCACGTTATACATTTCTGGGTGACACAAGATTTTGTCACATAAATATTGAACTGTACCTACTTTACATGTCAGGGCTTTTTGGAAAGAGTCAGTTGGGTCATTCTCTAATGGAGTAATGTTACTAGAATCAAAAATTCCAGTATTTGGCTAATGTATTCAATAATAAATAAAACAGCTAAGGGATTACCTTAATTTGCTCTTAATACTAAGGCCACTGCTTCAACAAGCTTTTTGTTTATTTTTTTTACAATATGAAATTTAAACTTACAGTGTTTATTTCTTTTATTCTCATGGACATGTTGTTTCACAATTTTACCTACCTTACAGAACCAGAAGTTTTCTTTGCCGCTGTTCCTTCAGCCTGATCAGATAATATTTTTGTACTTTCAGTAAGTCTTTTAATGTTTTTCTCACTGATTGATAAAAGTAAGTTACATTTTAAACACTTTTCTAATATTTTGATCCCTATAGCAGAGAACACAACATTTGTAGGGTTGGTACTCTGTCGTAGAATTCAAATTCTGATGCAGTATTAATATAGGAGCTCTGTCTAACAAACAAATTTTCGGTTTTCTTTTTATGCCTGTTACAACTTGCCTCTATTGTTAAGTACACTCAGCGGCTGCTTCATACTCTGACTGAAGGTACACCTCATTTATCACTTTACCTAATAACAAGTGAGACTTGTACACCTTTTTAGTAAGTGTAGCCTCCCAATTATACTTCATTTTTAAATTTCTTTCAATGATTTTCTTTTCAATCGTGAGCAATTGTGGTCTGGTGACATGTCGCATTATAATCCATAAAAACTCCATCGTTGCTTTCGAACATGAATCCCATGAATGGCTGCAAGTGATGCAGGTAGCCGAACATGACAATTTTCAGTCAATGATTGGTTCAGTTGGACCAGAGGACCCAGTCAATTCTCTGTAAGCACGGCCTACACCATTATGGAGCGACCACAGCAAACTGCTCCTGAGCCGAGTCAATGACTCCGTGGGATGTGCCCCACACTTAAAAGCACCAGGCGACGACTTTGGTAATTCCCGTCGTGCGCCCACAATCATGTGGGACAACTTTTCACATGAATCGCCTGAGTACAAATGACAGCTCCGCCAATGGACTGCCCCTTTATACTTTGTGTTCGCGATACTACCGCCTTTTGTATATGTGCTTATCGTTATCCCATGATTTTTCCACCTCAGTGTGTGGTGGATACCAAGCTTTACGAGCATACGTATTGTGGGAAATATGGATGTGGAAGCCGAAGTCTTCTCGCAGTTAAGGTAGAGAAATTAATATTTTATAACTTTCCTTTACCCAGCGCGATAGTGTAAATGAGTTGGCTGATAATTGGTAACAGTGAGTTCTATGTTGAGTAACCCCAGAATGTACGTAAAGAGATTCGATGCATGGGCTAGTTAGATATTTCCCTTTTGTAACGTTTCTAAGATCTGTTAACACAGATATATGTAAAAATCTCATTTTTGTGGCTACGTCAGTAAAGATAAGTTTTCATTTAGTAAAAAGGATGTAATTTTTCTGATTAATACAATTTCAACTGTCAGACGTTTTGAAATGGCAAACTTATCTTCGAATAGTACTTCATTACTGAAAAAGTCAGTTTTAGTAATTCACCCAAATCACTACCGCCTCTCTTTCCAGGTCATGTTTTTTTAAAGACACTCAATTTTTCTTAAATGTTTTCATTTATCAGCCAAAAGAATTTTATGTACGTTTCAAAATATTAAGGCCAGAACTGCACACTGCTGAGCCTGTAGCTAGTATATTTTATTCTTCTTCATGAGAGAGTAGAATATAACCCGATCCACAGTTGCTGCTTTTATTTATTTGTTATATGCACAGGGACCAAAGTTATCAGTGTTGAATGGGGCCAGAGGATTCAACATCTAAGGGGCTGAATGTATTTAGCTGTGACTGTATTTCTTTAATGGTATTGAGCCTTGCATTCGCCCAAACAGTTCATATAAAATTTTGCTAACAATAACACAGAGGAATCACACCACTTGCAGTTACAACACTCTACAAGGTAACTCTAGTTTTGTATGCATTCCCAGTTCACTTAAGCATTTCAATAAATTTTAAAGAACGTTACAGGCTATGGGACCTTGTAGCGTTGCAAGAACTTCAAATGTTTGTCGAAACATTTTCCCCATCCGTATAACTTCTACATGAAATATCTGAAATTCTACAATTGTAGATGTAATCGTATGTGATGAAAACCCATAAAATAAAAAAAATTAATACTGCATAGCTACTTATTGGCTTAAAATTAATTGTTAGGGGCGTTAGTAACTTAATTCATAACTATATGTCATGCATCGTATCTCTGTGCTATCAAACACCACAGTTTGTTCCGTTATGGCGGATATTAATCTCCTGAGATTGTGACTTTAGGTACACAGTGATGTTATTTCGTCGAGATTAAAAAGCAGTATTTGTTACAAGTGTAATTAAAAGATTAGTATTTTCAAGTTATAGTGTGAAAAGGATACTGGAATAGTTTTATTACTCCCTCTTCAAACTTCCGTCAATAAAATATCGAGAACCCATCATTTAAGAGAGAGAACAGGTTTGTGAAAGAATTAGAGCTCTGATTTTCTTCTTCTCTAGTGATCTCATCAAAGGGATTTCAAATCTCGAACTTCCTTTTTTATTTCCTTCTAACGCGTGACTTGATGATAGTTTTCGTAGACTCCCTAATTTGCTTCAGCTGCGTGTTGTGATAGCTTAATCATAACTGTTGTGACCCATTCGTCATCCACTCTCGTCCGACTAAAGGGTAATGTACTGTTTCACGTTTTCCTTCATCATGGAGTTTTAGCATCATTTTAGAAGTGACGACGTTGTTGACTATTGGTGAAGGATACAATGAGTTGACCACCTATGGATGTACAAGGCAGTTCCCTGACTGACTCATCATCGCTCGGCCCAAACCGCTACCGATACAACTTGAAATATGAAGAGGATTTTGATCTTATACTGTAAGCTACGAAATACCACCCCTAAGTTTGTGAAATTGGGGCTGAAATGTTTTTTGCAAATGTGTAGCTATTAAAGCAATTTTGATGATAGAACTATGAAAATTGGTATTTGGTTTCTCGGTCAGAAAGAATGAATTATGTGTTTCAGCATTTTTATAATTTCAGCACTATGGGGTCGAAGTAGCGGGTGAAAATCTGTTTAGAAAATAAATCCTCATTAAAGAAACACTAAAGCATTTGTCACGATACATATATGAAAATCAGTATTTGCGTCCTCAGCTGGAAGAAAAAATATATGTTTCATTATTTTTGGATATTCAAGCACTAAGGGGGTGAAATAGGGGATGAAATGCTTCGTGAAAGTTGTTCATTATGAAAGTAGTTTTAAAGGTAAATCTTGTTTCCGTGTTCTGGAAATTCAATCGCTAGGAGGGTGAAATATGGGATGAAATGTTTTATGAAAAATGAACTGTTTTATGAAAATACTACATTACGAAAACATTTTTAAAGCTAACCTAAGGAAAATATACATTTGACTTCTCTGAAAGAAAAGAATGCGTGCTTGAGTGTTATTGGCAAATAATGGGGTGAGAGAGTAGATGAAAGTTTTAATGCGAATACTTAATTATCAATGCATTTTTCAAGCAAAATTATGAAAAATTTGTAATTGGCTTCTTGAGTGGAAAAAACTTGGAGCTGGTGAAATTTGGCGTCAAGTGTTTTATGAAAATATTTCACTGTGAAGGCATTTTTTTTAAAGCTAGATCTACGAAAATCGGTATTTGGCGTCTCGGTTAGAAATGAAAAAGATACGTATTTCAGTGTTTTTGGAAATTAGACACATGAGGCGGTGAAATTTTGGGTGATAATTTTTAAGAAAATATTTCATTGTATTAGAACATTTGGAAGCATAAATCTATGAAAACTGGTATTTGAATTCTCGGTTACATATATGGAAATATGTGTTAGTGGATGAAAGTTCCTACGGAAATATCACCAAAAGAAATCAAAAGGCATCAACAGCAAAAACCTCGGGCTCCACCTACCAGAATCGCTCTTCGTCAGAAGGCTTTCGGAAAAGATCGTGTTACAATGGCCTTAACTTGTGTGGAAAGCTTAGAAAATGTTGCAGTTTGTGAACAACATAAAAATTTGATAAAAGAAAAAAAATCTGAGCTGACCATTCAGCTTACATGAGCGAAGCAGCGAGCGCTATACTAGTCATAAGCTAAAACGGTGTTCTGTTGAAACTGCTTTATGGTCTGGAACTACGCTTTCTAGGAAAATGCCCTGTCGATTAACTCGAAAGTAGGTGCCCTTGGATTCGACGAAAAATTCAAATTTCCCAATGATCGTTCTTCAAGTTTCGCAATCTCTCCTGAAGTACTCAAATGATGCAGTTCGTCCAAAATACTGCAGCGATGGATTGATTTTGGCAGAGACTTGTACAAACTGTGAAAAGCGAGTGGCAGATTTGGTTTTTAACCCATTATGTGAGACGTGAGTGGCCGGCTCGGAAGGAAGGGCTTAGAGAAAACGCATGAAGAATGAAATGGAAGGGTACGGGTATCATGATGGCCCTGACGTCAGTTTGATGGTTTTGTGTCAGCATTTTGTGCGGTGATAATTGGTGACAAGCGCACATTACTTTCGGCATTGTCAGCCAACTTGTTGTATTTATATATTGCTTCTCAAATTAAATCTGAAAGTTATTGTATACTTCCAATTATGCATTTGATGACTTTGAATTACATTCTACAGTTAACTGTTAGTTAGATTTTATTTCTGGAATTACATTCTACAGTTAATTTTTAATTAGATTTTATTTTTGTACTTAACTGAATGCCAGATAAAACATATAAAAACCGGGAACCAGTCACTTACATGGAACATTCGGAGGACTATACTTTCATCTTTATATCATTTAATTACATTAACAACACGTACACAATCTATGCATATAATAGTCTGGACTGCATGAAGTTTCATATTTCATTTTGAAGAAAATGTCCGCACCATTTCCACCTTTCTTTCTTATATCAGGCGCCCTGAGGGGGCACAAGACGACTCAAGGTAGCCCATTTTCATGACAAACGCCACATTGTCGTCACAGTCTCTTTGTCGTAGTTGTCAGAAACGTCCTACTGCTTCTCAGGGTGCCTGACATATATCGCTAAATAATGGCAGTGGGGGCTTAAACCGATGATGGTTTTCAATAAAAAGAAAAGTACAACTCGTGTGCACATCTCCTTCAAAACCGTTGCCATCGTTACGAAATCGTTACCAAGATGTTCCACGTGCTGGGCAAGACACTTTGGTATTTCAGTTGATATTCGTAAGAGTCGTGGTTAGGCTTACCATAAAGCGTTCACATTTAAAAAATCAGCTAAATCCCTAATTCTCCATCTTTTTCCATTGAGTATCCATTGTATTGTAATATATGGAATGGGGACCTGGAAACGACGCAGAGGCTTCGTCCCGGTCCTCAGTGGTACACAACCCCACAACAGGCTACGACCGTCCACTCACCCCACCGCCGCCCTACACCGAAACCCAGGGTTATTGTGCGGTTCGGCTCCGGTGGACCCCCCGGAAAGTCTCACACCAGACGAGTGTAACCCCAATGTTTGCGTGGTAGAGTAATTATGGTGTACGCGTACGTGGAGAAAGTGTTTGCGCAGCAATCGCCGACACAGTGTAACTGAGGCGAAATAAGTGGAACCAGCCCGCATTCACCGAGACAGATGGGAAACCGCCTTAAAAACCATCCACAGACTGGCCGGCACACCGGACCTCGACACAAATCCGCCGGGCGGATTCGTGCCGGGGACCAGGCGCTCCTTCCCGCCCGGAAAGCCTTGCGTTAGACCGCACAGCGAACCGAGAGGGCTGAGTATCCATTAATAAATGCTTGAGATATTTCTTTTCCGTAACTTTCGGTTTCCTGCATAATGTATCAGCGCATGAATATCATGTTGTCCCGTCTATTGCCTGATATTTATGATTCAATACGTCTTTTTCCTACGTTTTTGTACCTTTCTTTTTACTTTCAGTTATGGGAATTCTCCGATTCGCACACGTCCTAAATCCTTGTCTTTCTCTTCTAAAGTATGCAGGATATTTCTCAGTGTCCACTTGATACACTATTCATTCTCGCTTTCGAGATACCTTTGTAAAATTATCTGTGGATGAACGAACAGCTCACTGTAAGGGGCAGTCAAATGAAAACGAGCAGGTGGAGAAAAGTAAGCTGTTTTTTAATTCAAAAGTAATCGCGATAACTGTTAATAGATTTATCCCACTGTGAGACAAGTCTGGCAATCCCTTCGTGGAAAAAGTTTGCTGTTGCCTATGGAACTATCATTGTACCCTAGGTCTGCTACTTTTTGTCAGAAGCAACGTTGAGAGTCTTTCTTCAGAACTCCGAAAAAAATGGATCTCGTATGGGGAAACCTTGGGAGCGTATGGTCGATGTGTAAGGACTTTCCAGAGAAACTTATCCACTGTTCATTTGACAGCCCCTTATAAGTAACTGTTGAGAGTCAGGGGTAGCTCCTTACCTCAATCCGCAACCCTATTTCAACTTTATAATAATCCATTTATATCCGTTGTTTAATACCTCCTGAAATATTAATTTCAAGTGCAAAGGCAGTGTAATGAATATCGACCTGTTGCTGAGTGATGGGAGAAGGGTGTAAACTGTGGAAAATCAGTTTTATTAACGATTAAAGTACTATTTCTTTTCATTGCTAAAAACGTCCGATCCGCAATCCGACATTTCTTTCCGAGGGATGCAGTACCCAGGAAACTGAAGCGAATGCGGTAAAAATGTGAAGTGATCTTATGGTACTATTAGGGTTGTTCGGCCGTCATGTACGGGTGCTCATACTTGACGGCACTTCTGTGACTTGCGCGATTTGTGACGAATATGAAAAGAAAGTTTGGGTATTTTGACATTGCCACCTCAGTGTGCGTATATTCTTTATTGTAGTTTCTTGTTAAAAATATCAGCTTATTCCAAAGAATGTCCGCCCCGGTAGCTGAGTGGTCAGCGTGACAGACTGTCAATCCTTAGGGCCCTGGTTCGATTCCCGGCTGGGTCGGAGAGTTTCTCCGCTCAGGGATTGGGTGTTGTGTTGTCCTAATCATCATCATTTCATCCCCATCGACGCGCAGGTCGCCGAAGTGGCGTCAAATCGAAAGACCTGCACCAGGCGAACGGTCTACCCGACGGGAGGCCCTAGCCACACGACATTTCCATTTTTATTCCAAAGAATTAGCAGCTTTCACTCAGTTAATACAAGACAGAAGTTCAGTCTGCATTTGGATCGCATTTCCTTAAATATTGTGCAGAAAGGTGTGCAGTATGCAGCTGCATCCATTTTCAATAAGCTACCACATGAATTCAAAGATCTTAGCAGTAATCTACGCGCTTTCAAACCGAAACTGAGGAGTTTCCTCTGGGGTCACTCCATATATTCCGTTGAGGATTACCTTGTAAGCAAAGCTGACTGTTATGTTCTATTGTTGTTTGCATTTACTTAAACTTATGGCTTGACTTTTTTTGGGTTCAAACATTTTATTTTATTTGTTATTACTTTTATGTTCTAATTTCAGGTACGGGCACCTTACATGACCTTGGAGATTTGCTCCTCAATTTGGTCCTACGATACTAGAAGTGAAAATAAATAAATAAATCAAAATGATTAGGATAACACAATCAGTCCCCGAGAGAAGAAAACCTCCGATCCGGCCGGGAATCAAACTAGGCCGGTGTAGACACGGATTAATGGTCGAAGCGGCATGACAACCACACCTATGGTTTGCAAAAAGCAGAGACAAGGCGGGATATTTTAATACTCAGTCATTGTATTGTATCCATTTTAGACTGAACAACATAAAGGGTGACTCCGTGATGATGTTACTGACTTTCAGGGATGATGGAGAATGGTAAATGTATCTATATGAGAAAAAGAGCCATGGTTGAGAAACAACCGAGTCGTAAGTTATACACAAAAATCGTTCATACTTCCGACAATGGAATTCATGTACCGGTATTGTTGCTCCTAAGATGGTAGAGTAGGTAACATTCAGGTGTTGTTGGACCAAACGCGCTGCGAGTATGGAACAAACAAGAAAAAAATGTCCAATAAATTTGGGTTCTGAGATGCATATCTTAAAATGTATGAGCACATTTTCAGTACAAGACATGTCTTTAACGATATGGAAGAAGAACAAGTTCGATGTTCATTTTATAATCTAAGTTTACCACCTCTGAAAGTTGCCCACCCTACTCACTTAGCAACAGCTGTACAAGTACACGAGGCAGCAGAACGATTATCACTTATAATTTACGACGCAGTCGTTTCAGGACCAGGGACCGTTATCTCAAACTGATACAGTTAGGCTTCTGCATCATCCACTAAAGTTTGTAACTTCAACACTTATATCACGCCGTATGATTGCGCCAGGCTACAGCCGTTATCAGCGATATTTTTCAAAGAGTGTTGTGCAGAAACTTCTACAATGCACACTACATGGAGAATATATTATGGTTTTAATATGGCTATTAATGATTTGTTTTATTCATTGAACTGACGTGAAAGTAATGTCATTTTACTCTGAGTAATTTCGCGCAATGTGCAGTTCTTTTAAAATCGGTGCATGAGCTGAGACGATCTTTTACTCTTTGATTTTTTTTTTTTTTCAGTTGGTTTTTTAGGGGCGACCGTAATAACGGAACACTTTTAATGAAGTCAGATGCTAAATCTAGGGCCCCGATTGTCGTTTCTATACTACTAACTTACATTTTCCAGGGAATTTTTGTTTTAGGCGTCTTACAGCAGTGGCTCAACCGAGCAAAACTGTAAAACGAACTCACAGTTTTAGGGCTTGGGATTGGAGGCCAAATTTTAGCAACCTTTAAAGAAATTCAAGCCTCATTTTTAAGAAACAAAAAAAAAAAAAAAAAAAACCACCACATTTTATAGCAAATGATAACAGTTGTTAGTGTCAATTTCGATATTGCTGTTATATTTAACACGTATAAGTGTTAGTACAATAATTGTTTCTCCTTCAAAATGGCTCTGAGCACTATGGGACTTAACTTCTAAGGTCATCAGTCGCCTAGAACCTAGAACTAATGAAACCTAACTAACCTAAGGACATCACACACGTCCATGCCCGAGGCAGGATTCGAACCTGCGACCGTAGCGGTCGCGCTGTTCCAGACTGTAACGCCTAGAACCGCTCGGCCACCCTGGCCGGCCTGTTTCTCCTTATGACTATCTTTTCCTCCCTCTTCTACTTCCTTCTCTGTCTACCCCTCTGTTTCAAACACACACACATACACAAACAGGCACTCACACACCGTGCTAAATATTACTGGAAAAATATCTTTTACGTATGCAGACCATAAAATAGCAGGGAATACGTAAGGCAACAGCACAGAGTGAGAGATGGCTATAACATGCCAGCACTGGTCGGCCTATCGTTATGAGGAAATCGCTTCGCCTTGGTAAGAACGATGCCAGTCGAGTACTTGTTAGGCAGAACACGTGACGCAGACGACCCGGAACCTCGCGGCCGTATTCGCCGTAAGCTTTACGATCCGGGTGATTGCAGCGACGGTCAGGCCGGCGGGCCGGTAACGAGCAGAGCGAACACAGCAGTTACGGGACGCGGCCTGCTTTTGCGAAATAGTCGTACACTGTGTACGTGGGTGTGTTCGAAACAACTTGACTTGGCGAGTTGCGCAAGGAGGTAAACATCAGCAACCGGCTCAAGTAGGAAGGGGCCAGTTAGACACTTTATTGGCTGGTAGACGGCTAATGATAAGAGCAATACAATGACGAGGAACATGAAGCACGTTACAAAAATAGGAAGTGGCACTGACTGCCCAAATGGTTCGAATGGCTCTGAGCACTATGGCACTTAACATCTGAGGTCATCCGTCCCCTAGACTTAGAACTATTTAAACCTAACCTAATGACATCACACACATCCCTGCCCGAGCAGGATTCGAACCTGCGACCGTAGTGGTCGCGCGGTTCCAGACTGAAGGGCCTAGAACCGTTCAGTCACAGCGGCCGGCACTGACTGCGGTGAGCAGTCTATCTAGCTGAGCTGCAGTTACATGCGTAGATCGCTGCGCGAAGTAATCAACCTTCCTCAGACCTTGTTACAATCGCTCAATCGCTCTGTATACTCCATAACACGCAACATGATAGGAGCTGGGTGTAGTCTCTGGGGTCACTATGACTTAGGGCCATACTTGCTACAATCACCAATGGTCATCTGGAAGAACGACTGTGAATTTGCCATTACACAATCTGTAGTTTTTCTGATTTCATCGTCTTTGTCATTTCCCGAGATGTACTTCGTGAGACAAGTTGCGTGACTAATGTTATAAAATAAGCTCTCCGATGTATGACGCCTGCCTTGCACCGCCTGATACAACTGTTTTATGAACAGCTCCCTGACGTTCCTTCACGTACTAAACCCGCGACGAAACGAGCAGCTCTTCTTTGGTCCCTCTCCATCTCTCTGCATCCTACCTGGTAAGCCTTACAGACTGACTCCAACAAGGCTTCCGTAGGTTACCTGGCCTGTGGATACCTATAATTCTTAAGGATTCTCTCCTTGAAACTCATTCTGACAAATCCTTACCCTTTACCGCTTAACTTCGTAGTATTACTTCCAGATATTATAATGTTCTTAATATTTCCGATATTTCGAGTAGCTAAATAGTGCTAAGCACTTCCGCCTGTTTATGTGCAGTGTTACATCGATTCATGCTAATGTACGAGCTGCTAAAACCAGGGGTCAATGAATGACCCCATGTACATGTTGAGAATGATAGTTTCTCTGAAAATCGGCTGGGTACTAATGGTATGTCCATCCCGTCACTTTGTTTACATTTGTGACGTGGTGTGACATAAATCACTGACCTAGTGGCGTCATAAGCCTTACTAGTGGCGTCTTTGGCAACATCATCATTGTTATCAGCTGATCATCATGCTTTTCAGCGTTAAGCGACGCCCCTTGCCGCATCCAGTCCAGTCCATCATAAAACAATATAAAAGAATCCAAGATGGCATAAATAGCCCAGCACGGCTAGTGGAGTATTGAAAACCATGTCGTCCACCCCCTAGGTAGTTAGCAAGTTTGTTAGTCACATGTTCCATAGATCATTGGAACAATTGTAAGTAGGCTGTTTATGTTTTCTTATTGGCAACGTTACGTAGCGCTCTGTATGAAAATCACTGGCTGTGCTGTGTGCAGTCTGTGGCTAGTTTGCATTGTTGTCTGCCATTGTTGTGTTGGGCAGCGGCAGCTGGGTGTGAACAGCGCGTAGCGTTGTGCAGTTGGAGGTGAGCCGCCAGCAGTGGTGGATGTGGGGAGAGAGATGGCGGAGGTTTGAAATTTGTAAGACTGGATGTCATGAACTCCAATAAACATTATGACTTTGAACACTATTGAGGTAAATACATTGTTTGTTCTCTATCAAAATCTTTCATTTGCTAACTATGCCTATTAGTATTTAGTGCCTTCAGTAGTTTGAATCTTTTATTTAGCTGGCAGTAGTGGCGCTCGCTGTATTGCAGTAGTTTGAATAACGAAGATTTTTGGTGAGGTAAGTGATTAGTGAAAGGTATAGGTTAATGTTAGTCAGGGCCATTCCTTTGTAGAGATTTTTGAAAATCAGATTGCGTTGCGTTAAAAACATTGTGTGTCAGTTTAAGCACAGTCATCTATAATTTTTTCATATGTCGACCCTTAGCCGAGGATACCTCACTGGAATCTTCTGATTTTTTTCTTGTAGTTTGCGTAATTAGTGTAGCTACTGTTTATTGCTAGCGCGTAATTGTAGAGAGAATCTCCTTTGTAGTTGCAGTCTTTTATTGTTGTACAGTAAAACAGTTGCGGCATGCATGTAGATTTGCACCAAGTATTTCGCAGCTGCGCTTGCAATTAACTTCATATTATTTTCAGTGCAATGTTAATGTGTTATCTTATTTTTGCTCTTCGAATTGTGCTTTTCTGTGTTATCGTGTGAAATATTGTGACAATAATGGCGTGTGAAAAACGTAACACTAGGCTTCAAAGTAAACTGAGAAATAATAGTGACGACGAGCGTAGCTTATCAGCACCACTGGGTAGTGAATTAACAGACATTCGAAGTAGTAATTTGGTAATTGTGCATAGGGAGATGGAGCGGGCGGCAAATAATGGTGTAGACAGTGAAACAGGTAGTGAACAGGGAAGCATTATCGATCGATCGGTCGGCAACAGCTCGCCTCAGGAATCGGAAATGACAGGACACAATTTCGCAAATACTGTAGATTCAGGTTTTGGGTCCTCACCGTTTTCTCAAATAAGTCAAGACACATTTTCTGCTTGTCAAAATGTGACTGTTGCCGGTGCAAATTCACAGCCGAAAAGCACTGAGGAACATGTTTCAGACACCAGTGCACTGATATTACAGTTAAAGCAACAAATGGGACAAAGGCTTCAAAAGTTAGACACAATGGAACAACACCAGACACAAACACAGCAACAGTTAGACACAATGGAACAAAATCTTCAAAAGTTAGACACCACGCTAGAAAAAACACGTGAAGATTTAACTACTGAGTTACATAACATCGAATCGAAATGTCAAAAAGTCTGTAATGACGTAAAAACACAAATTTGTGAGCATTTCCAACCTATTTTTTCGCGTCATGAAAATGCATTACAGAATCACGAAGCAGCCATAAAAGAACTGCAAACTATTGTTCATGAAAATCACGACACCTTGCAAGCTAAAATTGACTCAGTTTCATCTACTGATTCGGTTACGCAACTTGCAAAAACTCAAGAAAACTTACAGAACACAGTAGATACGATTTCAACACAAATGGACACTCTGAAACTTGGTTCAGAAAAACACACTGAGGAAATAAGTACAGTATCGGAGGAAGTAGCCGAACTTTCGGATCAGTTCACTAACTTATCTGCAAAGGTAGATGATGATCTGAATGACACAAGACCTGTAGCCTTCACGGACACTGAAGAGTATGAACAAATTAGAAAATTCAAACAAAATCAAAATCAAATCAATACACAGTACAAAAGAGAAATCCGGGAAGCATAAGATCAGTTGGCACAAGTAATACAAGAATTACATATTTCAGAGGACACTCGCGCTCCAACACGGGAAGAGGAACTTAGAAATATGGAACAGCCACAAAATAATAACACAGCGCATTTCGGAAATTATGAAAGAAATTGGCAAGTTGCACCGAATTTTGAGATGGAACCGCCGACACGACGTAACAATGACCGATATGCTACTCACCGACACGATGATTTTGACTATAAGCTGTTCATTACTACACGTAAATTCAAAACGTTTAAGAATTCTGCCAACGACTTTCATCCACAAGCGTGGCTCCATCAATTCTCTCATTGTTTTCCTCCCAACTGGTCATTGCAGCACAGGTTAGAATTTATGCGTGGCTACTTGGAGCATGAACGAGCTGTAAGAATGCGATCGGTCATTCACGATTGTCACAGTGAAGAAGATTTTTATCAAGCCTTCCTCTCAGCATATTGGTCTCAAGCTACACAAGACCGAATAAAATATAGCATCATAATGATGAAACATTTCGAACAATCTGAATTTTCCAGTCTTGTGAAATATTTTGAAGACATGTTGCACAAGAATCAGTACCTGTCAAACCCATACAGCCGCACAGAACTCATCCGCATTTGCTTAATCAAACCGCCTGAACATTTACGATATATTATGTTAGCAGGACGTTGCAAAGACGACATTGAAGCTTTTCAGGGACTGTTACAAGAACTGGAAATTGACACTGACAATGGCGGAACGCGAAAACAGGAGCACAACAATTGCAGATCACATCCGTCACAATTCCCCGATGACAGAAATAATACACGATAAGGCTATTCTTTCAACGTAAATCGTGACCATAACAGACACCACCCGTATGACAACCATTGGCAGAGTAGTAATAATTACAGGGAAATATTGCATTTTCGTAGTAATGAATATGACAGAGATTAACATAGAAACAGACAATATGGGAACAAAAACAATTACTATCAAGGGAGACAGAATAACTTCAGACGCAACAGTTCAGCGCGCAGTTACGATTCAGGGAGAAATTCTCCGCCACGTGACCGACAAGAAAGGAACTATGGAATCTACCGACATGACGACAGACGATATGATCGTAACGACAGACCTGAATTGCATCAGAACTGGCGGGATTCGAACAGAGCAGGGCCCTCTCTACAAGGTGAATTTGTAGAAAATAGGGCTCCAAATCCCAATAACGACACGCGCCAACAAAGACACAATAGGCAATGACTCATATCGCTGGCAGCCGCAAAACGTATTTATGAAACTGACGACGCAGCTGCCGTAGCTAGTAATTACGTAAAAATGGAAGACATTAGGGTCATCTTACTCCAGAAACACGACGTAAAACATAACAACATTGCATATCCTGTGATTCACATTACTGTAAATGACGTAAAATTTATGGCGGTAATTGACTCTGGCAGTCCCATTTCAGTAATTAGTGAAACAGCTTTTAGCAAATGCAACAAATCGAACGATTGCCCCACACTTCCGTTACGTAAAATTAAATTACAAGGTGCAATCTTTGGAAAAAGTGTAGATGTACGCCAACAAACCAATTTAGAATTATTTTGCCAAAGCCACAGCTTCTCTATGAACTTTCTTATTGTTCCATTGTTGTTGACGGAAATTACATTGAGAGTAGACTTTTTGAATGAATACAAAGCAATCTTAAACTTTCACGATGCTGAAATAAGTTTAGACAAGGAACGTAAGTCAATAGCTTTGAAATTTGAAGATTGGCTCTCAAACCATGATGAGGAAATTAATCGGCTTTACCTTCTGTTAGACAACAGATCGGAATTTTCTACGGAACTAGACACTAACAATCACTCTGCAGGTACTGACAGGGATGATATCGACGGCATATTTGAAATTAATGAGTTAATTCAGAATAAAATTCAAGCAATTGAGAATTGTAATGACACTGATAGGCAGGACCTTTTCGAGATTTTACAAGCACATTCCACAGTTTTTACTCACAAAACAGGAACAATCAAGGGATTTCAATACCAATTTCGTGTTCGTGAGCATACTAAATTTTGTGTTAGACCATACGTAATTCCAGCACATTATAGGGACCGTGTTAGAACAGAAATACAATCTATGCTTGACGAGGGCATTATTGAGCCTGCAGTAAGCTCATACAACAATCCATTACATGTTGTTGAGAAGAAAAATGGATCGATCATGCTTGTCTTAGATTCGAGACAAATCAATACTATCATCATTCCTGAAACAGACAGGCCGCAACCGTTGGAAGAACTTCTCCAAAATTTTAATGGTGAAAAAGTGTTGTCTTCCATTGACCTCAGATCCAGCTTTTATCAGATTGAACTTCATCCAGAATGTAGAAAATGCACAGCTTTCCTTTGTTTCGGCGTTTGTTATCAGTTTCGGAAACTTTATTTTGGTTTGAACATTTCTTCAGCAGCATTCATTCGCGGGCTAAATTTCATATTACCTGAGTTCTTAAAACGTCACATCACCTTATATGTGGACGATATTCTAATAGCAGAAGCTTTATGGGAACAACATAATCGCATCCTCAACAGTATGTTACATGTTTTTGCAGAATCTGGAATTACAGTTAACTTGGAAAAGTCTGAATTCGGTAGGTCAAAGGTAAGGTTTTTGGGACATATTATTTCTTCTGAAGGCATTCAGCCGGACCCTGAAAAGTTGGAAGCAATCAGAGCCATTCCATTTCCATCCACAAAAAAACAAGTCCGCAGTTTTCTAGGTCTCGTAAATTTTTAACGTCGTTTTCTGAATATGCAAATTCTTGTTACACCAAAACTTTGTTCTCTCAATGGAAAAAATACTATTTGGAACTGGGACGAACAAGCACAGTTAGAATTCAATTCTTTGAAAGAATCGCTACTTAACGCGCCAGTACTAGCTCATCCAGATCTGTCACAAGATTTCTGCCTTAGCACAGATTCTTCTAAAGTCGGTCTTGGTGCCCATTTATTTCAAGAAGCCATAGAAAATGACACTACCATTCAGAAAACCATTGCTTCTGCTAGCCGAGTGCTATCAAAATCTGAAAAGCTATCGTTTGGGCATTTAACAAATTCCGTTTCTTTCTTTCTGGTAAGCACGTAAAAGTATACAGTGATCATCGTGCATTACAATTTCTTATGTCTTCAAAATTAAATCATGACAGGTTAAAACGTTGGGCATTGTTTCTGCAAGAATTCCACTTCACAAAAGTCTACATTCCCGGCTAGGAGAACATTGTTGCGGACCAACTGTCACGCGCACCGGCTGCGCTTGAGAAAAGTAACACAGAAGGCAACCTCGAGAAAAATGTCAGTATTCTTTGCATTTAGAAAGTCGCCTTCGAAAACTTCATCACCACATCTTTGAAGGACATTGCTCATGAACAAGATAAAGATCCGATTTGGAAAGACATCAAAAGCAAATGGCATGAAAAGACACACACACAGATTCGGCATTATTATCTGGTTAGAAACGACATACTGTTCAAATGCTGCACTGTTGATGACAAGCTATGGGTACTTTGCATTCCTGACGATTTTGTTAATAAGCTCATTTGGTACATTCATTTCAGCTATGCACATTTTGGCCCACGAAAATGTTATCATATTCTTCGAACGACTTGTTATTTTAACAATATGGAAAAGAGAATTCGAAGAGTCTTGTCTATTTGTAAACTTTGTCAAAAGGCGAAACCATCTACTATCTCCCATCGTGCTCCGCTGTTTCCTATCATTCCTTCTAAATTAAAAGAATTTGTTGCTGTTGATCTCTTGGGACCCCTTGTCAGAACATCGAATGGATTTTCGTACGTTCTAGTCGCTGTTGAACTTACTTCAAAATTTGTTTCTTTCACACCGTTACGTAAAGCCACTGGACGGTCTGTATCCTACGCCTTTGTTAAAAATTTCTTATGTGAAGTTGGACACGTTAGTAAAGTCATTACAGGTAACGGACCGCAATTCAGATCTGCTGTTTGGTCACGCATGCTTCGGGATCATAAAATCAAACCTATTTTTATTTCATTGTACTCACCACATTGTAACCCCTCTGAACGGATTATGAATGAAATCAATAAGCTTTGCAGACTTTATTGTCACAGAAAGCATCAGCGTTGGGACAGATATTTACACTTATTTCAAAACGTGCTGAATGAAATGCCTCATGACTCCACTGCTTTATCACCTACTGTTGTACTGAAGAATGAAGATCCACCGAACAGAATCAGAGAGCTTCTACCTTTCCCGAATACACGTAAACTTCGACACAAAGACATAATAGATTTGGCTATTAAAAATATAAAATCTGCAGCAGACAAAAGGAGAAAACTACACGGTAAAGCAAATGCAAAGAAATTATATATTGGTCAGAAAGTTCTCATTAAAGCTCATTCATTGACACATAAGAAGAAACACTTGAGTCACAAATTCTTTCTAGTTTACAATGGACCTTACAGAATCTGACGTATACCACATGATAATTGCGTTGAAGTTGAAACTCTGCGTACTAGGAAGAGTAAAGGTTTACACCACATTTCACATGTATACCCGTTTATTGAAAGATAATCTGCTTTTTAACTTTGTCTTTGCCATATAACTTTTCACTTTACATTGCTAGTAGGCTTTGTCAGACTTAGAATCTGTTAACATGCAACAATGTTTGAAGTTAAATATCCAGTCAAGAACCAAGAGAACTTATTTCAACAGAAATTATTAATGCATTGTTATAGTGAACAGACGACACAAAGTTGTTATTTGTACATTCTTGCTTCTTAGTTGCACGATTAGGTAACGACTATAAGGCTCACATACTTAGAACATTTACCAGTACTGCTAATGAGATTTTAATGCAACATTTTGGTTTACTTGAAAATAGATTCTGGATTTAAAGTACTTTCTGTGAAATACCAGATGACACAGTGGTTAGTTTATGTGACAGCTACACGATTTTATCACGACGCTGATAAAGAGTGACAATTTAGAATGTTGCTTTTGCGTTGTATCTGCTTTTATATCTGCACAGTTTTTCTGAATTCTTCTGTAAAGTAAAACATGTTCTAGTAGTAACTTTTGTGCTATAGCTACAAGGAGACAGCCTTTTCTGTAGGACAACAATACGTTACAGTACAGTACTTTCCTCATCATGGCAATAAGCGTAATAACTAAGATATCTATATGCAAAGCATTTCACTTTTGTGTATCATGAGGTAAGTACATTGACTTCTGCAGAACTTAGCTTTCGGAGGACGATACCTACGACACTTCCACAGAGATTATCCTACAACAAGACGCACAGTTTAGCGCTACAGTACACGTATTTGAGTGATTAATTTTGTACTTAAAACATTTATTTTTAAAGATATTTGAAGTACAATGATACACAGGTTTTCCGTGATACATTTCATTCCATTGCTGTAATCTGTAACACCTCAGGGTATAATTACATTAATCCTCAGGGGGGTACACATTTACTTTGTGTACCATGTGTTTGGCAAGCACAAGGAGCCCTAGCTAATATGGTATTTGCTTATACAACTTTACACATCGGTACCATATTTCTCTAATACATAAATTACCCAGCTATCTGATCATTTAACTGAGAGAGACAAACATTTTTTTACTACATCAGTGACAAATGTTTATGTAATTACGCAGTTGTATAACTTAACACCTATGAAATTGTATTTTGTATGTACTTTGTGAACTCTTCATATTTTTTCAGAACCATTGTGATTCTATGAGAGCTTTGAATGATGTATTTGATATGACATTATGATTTTTAAGGTACGTTTGAGATAGATGACACTATTGAAATGAGCAGAGAATATTTTTTAGGGTTTGAAATTATTGCAGAAAGCTACGACATTTTTGAGATTTGACTGAGGTGTTATGATGTTATTATTACAACAACGATGTGTATTATGTTGTTGAGGAATGTTTATTGTGATATGTATTTATTATGATGAAATATTGCAAAATATTGAAGAAGTATCGACAAATATGTATATATGTAATAAGGTAATGAATAATGAGTAGTGGTAACGGACTCTGACTTGGGAAAAAGGATGTCGGAAACCAAGAATCGTACTTTAAGAGTTATAAAATATGTGTAAATGCGTGAATGTATCACAATGCCAACGAAAACTTTTTGAACACTGTTATATTCATAGGATTTTGTTTCTACACAACGCAAATTCTCGACCTGTGAAATTTTTTATATGAGACTGTCACTGAAGCGCAAACTGCTGTCGTAAATATTTCAGTAAGGAAGCTAAGTGACCCAGGTGGTGCCCAGGTGTGCCAGTCGCCTGGAGAAAAAGCCATTAGTGTGTGCCTTTCAGAGGCACAGGTAAAAAAAAAAGGGGAGGCCATTATCCTCACTATTCACATTCTTTTGTAGAAAGCATCGCAAATACGACACTCTCAAACCTGAAAACATATGATAACACTGTGGAGCTCTTAATTTATGATACTTACTGAAATGCCTAATGAAATGACGAGATATATTTTATGTCTATACACCTGATTATGACTATTGTCTATCTAGTTGAGAGATTTTTTTACTACCTTATGAAATGCCATATGGCTAATGAATGATGTTTCATGCCTTCCTTTGCACATATTTGCTCATTTTCTTTAATATCTAGTTTCTAGCTGCACTGCAGCATTGGTTAAAATAAAATTTAATAGATGTACTAATATAGTTATTTTATGCCTACAGATCCAGTCAATTATAAATTTATGATCTACTTCCAAGAAAACGAGGGCACATAAATAGACATTTCCCTTCACAGGAACTGCATAAATAATTTTTTAAACGATTTGGTAACTTGGCTGCTACAGTAACTTATCGTGATGCATCACTCTGGTGTTAAGATGTGACATAGGTAATAAGCATGGCCATTTTTACTGTAATAATTATTCTGATTGAGCTTTGTCATGTTTAGATATAAGTTATTGCATTTGCTGCTGCTGTTTGCCAGGCATAGTGCTACTAAATTTTACTTTACATTACTCTGTTAAGCCAGTTTTACTACGAATTTATTTTTCTTGTTTGCTGTGCATTGCCTTATATTAGTTGTAATATTGCATTTGCTTTGCTAATTTATGCTGCTTGCTTTGCCATTTGTATTTTTTATCATTTCTGTTTGTGTTAATTGTTTTGTGCTGCTGCATTGCCTCGTTCCTTAGTTTAGCATCTGAGCTCAGTAGATTTAAGTTAGCTTAAGATGGGGTAGGCTATATGAGAGAACGAGTTGTGATGAATTGGAAGAAATGCATTGAGAAGCTATAAGAAAATGGTTTGGCCAAAAATGTATTTTGAAAGAGCTTATGAGCAAAAAAGTAGGGTTTAGGGACAACAGGTTTAGGTAGGATTTTCTTGGAAATAAATGATGAGGTAAGATAATGGAAAATAAATAATGAGGTAAGAAATATGTGAATATATATATACAGAAAGCATGCTTGGATAGGATCTTTTTGGTGGAAACAAATGTTGAAATAAGACGAAAGATCTATGGAATCAAGTTTTAGGTTAGACTGCAGTACCAAATGTTACACTGAAAACAAATCCTGCCCTTTCCTCTTAAGTTATTCTGCTATGTGTTTGTGTACTCATGTATATTTGTGTTTTTCCTGTCTTTATGTGTTTAGCTGATATGAGTTATGTTGTGGAATTTTTCGAATAATATGTTATTTTCTTTGTAAAGACATTTAGACAATATTTATTCTGTTTTGTCTTAATGCTTATGTGTAAAGTTGATGTTTCAAAAGTTATTCTGATCTTTTATGTATTTACTTATCTCATAATTCCTGTAACACTGATGTATATGTTTATTTCTATTATTTTGTAAAGCCTGTATTACTACAAATGTTATCTGTATTATTATGTTTTTAATGATGTATTTTGTACCTCTGTTATTGTATTCTTATGTTATAAAACCTCCCCCCATTAACGATGGACCTTGTTGTTAGTGGGGAGGCTTGCATGCCTCAGCGATACAGATGGCCGTACCATAGGTGCAACCACAACAGAGGGGTATCTGTTGAGAGGACAGACAAACATGTGGTTCCTGAAGAGGGGCAGCAGCCTTTTCAGTAGTTGCAGAGGTAACAGTCTGGATAATTGACTGATCTGGCCTTGTAACATTAACCAAAACGGCCTTGCTGTGCTGGTACTGCAAATGGCTGAAAGCAAGGGGAAACTACAACTGTAATTTTTCCCGAGGACATGCAGCTTTACTGTACGATTAAATGATGATGGCGTCCTCTTGGGTAAAATATTCTGGAGGTAAAATAACCCCCCATTCGGATCTCCGGGCGGGGACTACTCAAGAGGACGTCGTTATCAGGAGAAAGAAAATTGGCATTCTACGGATCGGAGCGTGGAATGTCAGATCCCTTAATCGGGCAGGTAGGTTAGAAAATTTAAAAAGGGAAATGGATAGGTTAAAGTTAGATATAGTGGGAATTAGTGAAGTTCGGTGGCAGGAGGAACAAGACTTTTGGTCAGGTGATTACAGGGTTATAAATACAAAATCAAATAGGGGTAATGCAGGAGTGGGTTTAATAATGAATAAACAAATAGGAGTGTGGGTTAGCTACTACAAACAGCATAGTGAACACATTATTGTGGCCAAGATAGACACAAAGCCCATGCCTGTTACAGTAGTACAAGTTTATATGCCAACTAGCTCTGCAGATGATGAAGAAATTGATGAAATGTATGACGAGATAAAAGAAATTATTCGGGTAGTGAAGGGAGACGAAAATTTAGTAGTCATGGGTGACTGGAATTTGTCAGTAGGAAAAGGGAGAGAAGGAAACATAGTAGGTGAATATGGATTGGGGGGAAGAAATGAAAGAGGAAGCCGCCTTGTAGAACTTTCCACAGAGCATAGCTTAATTATAGCTAACACTTGATTCAAGAATCATGAAAGGAGGTCGTATACCTGGAAGAATCCTGGAGATACTAAAAGGTATCAGATAGATTACATAATGGTAAGACAGAGATTTAGGTACCAGGTTTTAAATTGTAAGACATTTCCAGGGGCAGATGTGGATTTTGACCACAATCTATTGGTTATGAACTGCAGATTGAAACTGAAGAAACTGCAAAAAGGCGGGAATTTAAGGAGATGGGACCTGGATAAACTGAAAGAACCAGAGGTTGTACAGAGTTTCAGGGAGAGTATAAGGGAACAATTGACAGGAATGAGGGAAAGAAATACAGTAGAAGAAGACTGGGTAGCTTTGAGGGATGAAGTAGTGAAGGCAGCAGAGGATCAAGTAGGTAAAAAGACGAGGGCTAATAGAAATCCTTGGGTAACAGAAAAAATATTGAATTTAATTGACAAAAGGAAAAAATATAAAAATGCAGTAAATGAAGCAGGCAAAAAGGAATACAAACGTCTCAAAAATGAGATCGACAGGAAGTGCAAAATGGTTAAGCAGGGATGGCTAGAGGACAAATTTAAGGATGTAGCGGCTTATCTCACTAGGGGTAAGGTAGATACTGCCTACAGGAAAATTAAAGAGACCTTTGGAGAGAAGAGAACCACTTGTATGAATATCAAGAGCTCAGATGGCAAACCAGTTCTAAGCCAAGAAGGGAAGGCAGAAAGGTGGAAGGAGTATATAGAGGGTTTATACAAGGGCGATGTACTTGAGGACAATATTGTGGAAATGGAAGAGGATGTAGATGAAGAAGAAATGGGAGATAAGATACTGCGTGAAGAGTTTGACAGAGCACTTAAAGACCAGAGTCGAAACAAGGCCCCGGGAGTAGACAACATTCCATTAGAACTACTGATGGCCTTGGGAGAGCCAGTCATGACAAAACTTTACCATCTGGTGAGCAAGATGTATGAGACAGGCGAAATACCCACAGACTTCAAGAAGAATATAATAATTCCATTCCCAAAGAAAGCAGGTGTTGACAGATGTGAAAATTACCGTACTATCAATTTAATAAGTCACAGCTGCAAAGTACTAATGCGAATTCTTTACAGACAAATGGAAAAACTGGTAGAAGCGGACCTCAGGGAAGACCAGTTTCGATTCCGTAGAAATGTTGGAACACGTGAGGCAATAATAACCTTACGACTTATCTTAGAAGAAGGATTAAGAAAAGGCAAACCTACGTTTCTAGCATTTGTAGACTTAGAGAAAGCTTTTGACAACGTTAACTGGAATACTCTCTTTCAAATTCTGAAGGTGGCAGGGTAAAATACAGGGAGCGAAAGGCTATTTACAATTTGTACAGAAACCAGATGGCAGTTATAAGAGTCGAGGGGCATGAAAGGGAAGCAGGGGTTGGGAAAGGAGTGAGACAGGGTTGTAGCCTCTCCTCGATGTTATTCAATCTGTATATTGAGCACGCAGTAAAGGAAACAAAAGAAAAATTCGGAGTAGGTATTAAAATTCATGGAGAAGAAGTAAAAACTTTGAGGTTCGCCGATGACATTGTAATTCTGTCAGAGACAGCAAAGGAATTGGAAGAGCAGTTGAACGGAATGGACAGTGTCTTGAAAGGAGGATATAAGATGAACATCAACAAAAGCAAAACGAGGATAATGGAATGTAGTCAAATTAAATCGGGTGATGCTTAGGGGATTAGATTAGGAAATGAGACACTTAAAGTAGTAAAGGAGTTTTGCTATTTGGGGAGTAAAATAACTGATGATGGTCGAAGTAGAGAGGATATAAAATGTAGACTGGCAATGGCAAGGAAATCGTTTCTGAAGAAGAGAAATTTGTTAACATCGAGTATAGATTTAAGTGTCAGGAAGTCGTTTCTGAAAGTATTTGTATGGAGTGTAGCCATGTATGGAAGTGAAACATGGACGATAACCAGTTTGGACAAGAAGAGAATAGAAGCTTTCGAAATGTGGTGCTACAGAAGAATGCTGAAGATAAGGTGGGTAGATCATGTAACTAATGAGGAGGTATTGAATAGGATTGGGGAGAAGAGAAGTATGTGGCACAACTTGACTAGAAGAAGGGATCGGTTGGTAGGACATGTTTTCAGGCATCAAGGGATCACAAATTTAGCATTGGAGGGCAGCGTGGAGGGTAAAAATCGTAGAGGGAGACCAAGAGATCAATACACTAAGCAGATTCAGAAGGATGTAGGTTGCAGTAGGTACTGGGAGATGAAGAAGCTTGTACAGGATATAGTAGCATGGAGAGCTGCATCAAACCAGTCTCAGGACTGAAGACCACAACAACAACAACATGTTATAAAATTGTAATTGACAGCAGTTCATCAAATTAAGTAACTTGTAAGTTCCATTTCACTGCACACGTTTCTGTTGGTCATACTATATGGACAATATGTGAGAAGTAGGGACTGTTAGTGTTTGCACGTGTGTTAATAATTCAGCAAGGGACTGGATTACAGCATTGCTGGTTCTAAGGACAATTCCAAAAACTTTGTGAGTGCACAAGTGGTGGTTATGGACTTGCTATATTATCTGCAAGACACTTCAATGGTGATTGTGCACCTGCACAGTCACAACAGATGGCTGCTGGCCATCTTTACAGGAACTACAGTGGGTCTGCATCTTTGATGACCCACCAATACCATTATTTCTACAAGAACTACAGGGGGTCTACACCTTTGATGACTCATCAATACCATTATTTCCACAAGGCCTACAATGGGTCTCCACCTCTGGTGGCCCACCAATACCATACTCTCTACCAGGACTACAGTGGGTCTACTCTGTGATGACCTACCTACCAATATTCTTCAAAACGTCGAATGACTCTGCTGTGGGTTTGCTCTGTTGTGGCCCATTACCTGTCAGCATGTCAAGAGTCAGCATTGTCTTTCTGTTGGAAGGACAACACTACTCCTTCAAGACTGCATGGAAATCCTTTACTTCCATGTGCATTTTATTTTACTGCTCAGACTTTGAGAAAAACACTGCAATTTTACTGTGACGAACAATCTGGACTTTCTTTATGGACTGTGGGAAAATATTAGCTTTTGACCATCATTTTATCAATAAGTGTGTGCATTTGATATCTTTGTTATTGTAATTATGAAAAATTTTGTCAAATCATTATTGGCCACTGCCCAAAACAATTTGTAAAATTATTTGTGGGGAGCATGGGGGCTATGTAAGTAGGCTGTTTATGTTTTCTTATTGGCAACGTTACGTAGTGCTCTGTATGAAAATCACTGGCTGTGCTGTGTGCAGTCTGTGGCTAGTTTGCATTGTTGTCTGCCATTGTAGTGTTGGGCAGCAGCAGCTGGGTGTGAACAGCGTGTAGCGTTGCGCAGTTGGAGGTGAGCCGCCAGCAGTGGTGGATGTGGGGAGAGAGATGGCGGAGCTTTGAAATTTGTAAGACTGTATGTCATAAACTGCTATATACAATATGACTTTTGAACACTATTGAGGTAAATACATTGTTTGTTCTCTATCAAAATCTTTCATTTGCTAACTATGCGTATTAGTATTAAGTGCTTTCAGTAGTTTGAATCTTTTATTTAGCTGGCAGTAGTGGCGCTCGCTGTATTGCAGTAGTTTGAATAACGAAGATTTTTGGCGAGGTAAGTGATTAGTGAAAGATATAGGTTAATGTTAGTCAGGGCCAATCTTTTGTAGGGATTTTTGAAAGTCAGATTGCGTTGCGCTAAAAATATTGTGTGTCAGTTTAAGCATAGTCTTGTATAATTGTTCAAAGGGGACGTTTCACAATTATTTCATAATAATGATAGGAAGCGGTTCAGTTTAGAGGATATGTACATATGATTAATGTTAAAGTCAATGAACACATCCATTTTTAGTTATCCTCATCCAACTACACTAAGAACGGGTAACTGTTTTACTGATAACCAGTTTTTCAATAGAAACTCGCCATTGGAGAAATGGAAGGAGTTATCCAGAAGAAATTACGTTAAGGCACATCATAAACTTACTTTGCTACCTGTGAAACTTTTTTGTTACTGAGCAAACGATGAAAAAGTTTTGTTGCTGCATATTGAACTACTTTCTGAGCCACTGACAGCGTTAATAATGGGAAACAGATGTCATTTTTACCTCCTGTGTTATAGGTGTGGACATAGTTGTTCATATCAAATTTTGATGGATTATTTATTACAAATTTCTAGGGAAAGTAAAGAAGTTCTAGGTAAAATCTACATTTCGACATTGCACTTAAAATACTCATCTTCTTGAAGAGGTACCTATATAACGTCTGTGGGTGAACAGTACTGCTCTCTGTTGTGTCATTAGTATTTTCTTTCTGAGTGAGGAGTTACCGCCGCACCGGATTAGCGGAGCGGTCTAGGGCGCTGAAGTCATGAACTGTGCGGCTGGTCCCGGTGGAGGTTCGAGTCCTCCCTCGGGCATGGGTGTGTGTGTTTGTAGTTAGGATAATTTAGTGTAAGTAGTGTGTGAGCTATGGGACTGATGACCTTAGCAGTTAAATCCCATAAGATTTCACACACATTTAAACATTTTTAGGAGATATCCTAGGAAATTATTCTATAGGGTCTTATTGAGCGGAAATATGCAATATACCTCAGGATAATTCTGTCAGACGCAGCAAAGGACCTGGAAGAGCAGCCAAATGGAATGGAGAGTGTCTATAAAGGAGGGTATAAGATGAACATCAACAGAATCAATACGAGGATAATGGAATGAAGTCGAATTAAATCGGGTGATGCAGAGGGTATTAGATTAGGAAATGAGACGCTTAAAGTAGTAAATGAGTTGTGCTATTTGGGGAGAAAAATAACTGAAGATGTTTGAAGTAGAGAGAATATGAAATTTAGAATGGAAATGGCAAGGAAAACGTTTCTGAAGAAGAGAAATTGGTTAACATCGAGTATAGATTTAAGTGTCAAGAAGCCGTTTCTGAAAGTATTTGTATGGAGTGTGGCCATGTATGGAAGTGAAACGTGGACGACAAATAATATGGACAAAAAGAGAATAGAGGCTTTCGAAATGTGGTGCTACAGAAGAAGGCTGAAGATTAGATGGGTAGATCACATAAGTAATGAGGAGGTATTGGACAGAATCAGCGAGAAGAGAAATTTGTGGCACAACTGGACTAGAAGAAGGGATCGGTTGGTAGGACACGTTCTGAGGCATCAAGGGATCACCAATTTAGTATTGGAGGGCAGCGTGGGGAGTAAAAATCGTAGAGATAGACTGAGACATGAATAAACAAGTTCAGAAGGATGTAGGTTGCAGTAGATACTGGGAGATGAAGAATCTTGCACAGGATAGAGTAGCATGGAGAGCTGCATCAAACCAGTCTCTTGACTGAAGACCACAACAACAACACGTCAGGAGACTGATCGATTCGTTTCCAAGATTAGCGGTTGTATCAAGAGCAAAAGTAGCTGAACGTAAATATGTCATATGCTTCTTCCAGTTCAATCTTTCATCAACACATACATCCATAAATTTGGAGCATTTAGTGACTCCTGCTCACGTACATGGTCGTTCTTGGTATGATTATGTTCGTTGTACAGAACTGAATAAAATGTATATTTCAAAATTTATGGTGAGTCTATTTTGTGAGAACCACTTCATCATTCTTTGGTTAGTATCTCTTCCGTTGCTTTCTCTCCAAATGGATTTATTATAACACTCGTATCATCTGCAAAAGTATGCTTGTTGAACCTTAAGTGGAAGGTCATTCACATACATAACGAATAGAATTGGACCCAAAAAGTAGCCCTGTTTGACTCCCTATGTTACATCTCCCCAATCTCACAAGTTCTCTACCTTACATATCCAACCAGTCACTATGTGATATTCGTTATATCCTGCAAATTATAGTATGACGTTAAAAACCTAAGATGGCGTATTTAAGCAATTGTTTTAATGGAAAATTTAAAACTCCCCCTCCTTATAACTAAACAGATCAGTTGTGTGCTTTATTACTCATCCTCCCCCATCCTCAATCCAAATAATCACAGTATAGTATGAAAAGAATGCGCCAGACGTGTAGTAAAACTGATGCAGCCTCAACTTGAATCTCTAATTATTTCCTTGCAAGTCAGAGACGTGCGTTATTTCCGTCTTAAAAATAATGTGTCACATTGTGTATTTACATACCACTCCCACTTCTCTTTCAGCCAGTATCACAATAACATGAGAGATACGAAGTAAAAAATATTACGTAATCCTCAGTTTAAAGTTCAAAGATACACCCATTACATCCATAAAAGACACATATTTCTACCTTGATATCAAAGTGAGGCCAAGTTCCAAGTTAAACCACAGATTCCTTACAAATTCTGTAATGTTAAAAAGAAAACGTGCATGACTAATCAGTAATATTATTAACAGTAAAATAAACATTAAAAAGAATGGAAACGTGCATAGTTTATCATAATGTTAATATTAAAATATACATGTGTCAGACTTGCATTGCCTGGTTTTTCCGCAGCTAAAGCGGTGATGATTGTGGTGGTGGTGACATAAATGACAGAACAACATGAACTGCAAGATTCGTAACAAGTTTTCTGTCTTTCATAATATGCATCGCTCCTGAGGTATCAGGAATGTCTTGTCCTGTGTGCTGAATCAGAGAGTTTGCAATAACACTGGTTTCCCCACAAACACCATTTGTGAGGAAACGGATTAACCTAAATAAGCTGAGAAACTTGTTTATTCCAAGAGACAAGAAAAAAAAAAGGATGTTGAATCTTGCAAAGATGTATCACATTAAGTTTCTTCTCCTATCTGAAAGAAACTACAGAATCACAGGAGATGTTCTGTATTAAAAAAATAATTATGGTGAACCACATCAATACTTGTTTGTATTGTCGAGGGAGAATTTCCCCACGTAATAATTCAGAGCAGCAGCTCATGCCTCGGTAAAACCAGTAGACACGGTGGTGTCCTTGCAGGAGATAAGATTACGGTGGTCTATGATATTGTAGTCATGTAGAGTTCACTTCTTTGTTTTCCTCACTCCACACTCAGCAGAGCTGACTCCAATATTTTTTTAAAATTCTTCTGCAGAAGTCATGAATCACGTGTGTGCTGTTCGATCCACAAATCAATAATTATGTGTACTGTTTCCGAATGTATTCTTTCATTCTAGTATTTTCATCAGGCATCACAATTTTTAGACAATAACAATCAATGCTTTGCCCACTTCTTCTCCAATAAATATTATTTCAATATCATGTGAATTATTGCCTACTGATTTCGAAGCTAGCAAGAATACTAATGGCTACACCAAATTATCCGTGTCAGAATTGGCTAGAGACTATCGTTTAATCGAAAATGTCAGCAACCTCTTCTTCTGCATCGTAATCTTCATCTTATTCATCTTAATCATCCTTTCTTCTTCTTCTTCTTCTTCTTCTTTTTCTTCTCCACGTTCTGATTTTATAAATGGTTTGCTTTTCGCGTCTTCGGCATAGCTGCCCTGATCTATGAAAAGCTGGTCTAATGCGAATTTGAAGATCGTGCTTGTTGAACTACGCCTTCTTCTTATCCTGTGATCAAATCTGGCGAGATTTTTTTGACACGGCTGTAGTAGCGTTCTCTCCCACGCTGATATGTATGTCATCATCTCGTAATAATCATCCATCAGTTTTATCTAATGTACCCTTGATGATATGCGTATATTTATCATCTCTGTTGGAATTTATTTTTCTGTATGTGAGAGAGAATTCGTAGCCCTGAGAATTTTACCGTATCTGATTTTGTGTAACTCGTTGTAGGAGGTCCAATTTTAGACAATAGAAATACTCTCGTTCCCGAGTATCTTAGATTGTGAATTACTTATTCATCTCTGCCGATATCTACTGGTGAATCACAAAACATTCACACTCTTGCTGTTAGTTCAGATCTGATGCTGTATACACTATCTCCAACCCTATGTAAAGATTTAATGAAATATGACGTTCCGAGTCTGCCGTATGCCATCGGCATAATTTTCTCCCCTGGCTCTGCTTCATCTCCATCACTATCGTCTTCTTCTTCTGATTTCACAAGTTCTTCAGATCCATCTCCCTCTTCTAGGTATTCCTTATTCTGCTGTCAGAACAGCTCTTCAAAGCTCTACAGCAGTCAAGAGAAATGTCTAAATGTTCTTTCCAATTCAGAATCAGGAGTTTCAGCAGGCCTTTTCTGAAGCAATGCCAGTTTTCCGTGGATACTTAAAAATCTGTCTTTTAAGACTACTCTGTGGTCGAATCGAATTGAGAGAGATATGCTGAAAACTGCAGTGCTAAATCACAACAAGTAAACTTATCAATTTATACAACTCCTCCCAGTGTTAGATATTACGTATTATTTTATCTTAAATAGTATTCTAAAACCAAATGGAAGTCCGTTAGTGGAGGGGGACGGTGTACTATTAATGTTGTTGCCTGCAGGCATTATGCATTAATATGTGCCCATATTCCCTCTGTAATGTGTTATCATGTTGTTGCCTGTGGACATAATGTGTTATGTGTTAGGCATTACCTTGTAGGTGTCAGTGGATCTGAACAAGTGTGCTAAAAACAGATGGATGTCAGTTACTTGAGGGGCTGGGAGGAACTGTATAAGATATTATTGTTGTATCGAGGCATCATCCATTATACATTACCCGTTAAATATCTTGCGTTACTGAGTCTTAAACAGTATCCTAACATGAGATGAGTTTCAGTTACTGGAGGTGGAGGGGTGACCTCTGCAGTCCATCGGTACTGTAATGTTGTTACTTCGTATGGTTAAGCATTGGCCGTTGGGCTATAATTAAAACTGTAGGTACACACAGCATTGTTTACAAATGTCCTTGATCGTGGTTGGATACTTTACTTTTACATTAGCGAACTTGTGTGTGTTCTTAATACTGCCTAATAACAGTAGTCTCACCTATGGTCAGTTATCAGTAATTGTCAATTATTAGAAATGGTTAGTGATCAATGATGGTCAGTGGTCAAGGACGTAATCAGTGGTGGTCACTGATCAAAAATGCTCAGTGACCAGTGGCGGTCAGTTATCAATGATGGTCAGTGGTCAATGATATTCAGTGATCAGTGATGGCCAGTGTCAGTGATAGTCATCACAGATAAAAACAATCATTGATCACAGATCATAACTGATCAGTGATGGTCAGTGATGAAAGCTGGTTAAGTTATTAATGGTGGGTAGAGTCAAAGTTGATGTAATCATCGATGGTTAGGCATTAAGCATTGAGCATTTATTGTTGGTTGTATAGCGGTTACCATTAAGTGTTTAATGTTTTTTCCATATAGTGCTTAGCATTTAGTGTTAATAATTTAGCATCTATTGTTTAACATCTACCGTGTGAAGTATGCTGTTTATTGTTTAGCTGCTACCCTTAAGCATTTAGCTTTTACTATTCACCATTTGCCATTTAATGTTTACTATTTAGTATTTACATTTTAGGTTTTAGTATTTCTCGTTTAGCATTTACAATTAAGCGTTTAGTATTTAACATTTATCGTTTAGTGTAGCAATTAGTGCTAGGCATTTATCATTTCCCATTTAATGTTTAGTGTTAAATGTTTAGTGTTTATAATTTAATGTTTACTATTTAATTTTTACAATTTAGCCTTTACCGTTAGCATTTACTGTCCAGTGCTTACAATTTAACGTTTACCATTGAGATTTAGCATTTACCACTAATTATTTATAGTGCATTATACAAGGATCATTCAAGTCACTGAGACTTACCGTTTAGTATTTGCTGCTGGACATGTAGCATACCCCCCCATGAATCATGGACCTTGCCGTTGGTGGGGAGGCTTGCATGCCTCAGCGATACAGATGGCCGTACCATAGGTGCAACCACAACAGAGGGGTATCTGTTGAGAGGCCAGACAAACGTGTGGTTCCTGAAGAGGGGAAGCAGCCTTTTCAGTAGTTGTAAGGGCAACAGTCTGGATGATTGACTGATCTGGCCTTGTAACACTAAACAAAACGGCCTTGCTGTGCTGGTACTGCGAACGGCTGAAAGCTCGGGGAAACTACGGCCATAATTTTTCCCGAGGGCATGCAGCTTTACTGTATGGTTAAATGATGATGGCGTCCTCTTGGGTAAAATATTCCGGAGGTAAAATAGTCCCCCATTCGGATCTCCAGGCGGCGACTACTCAAGAGGATGTCATTATCAGGAGAAAGAAAACTGGCTTTCTACGGATCGGAGCGTGGAATGTCAGATCCCTTAATCTGGCAGGTAGGTTACAAAATTTAAAAAGGGAAATGGATAGGTTAAAGTTAGATATAGTGGGTATTAGTGAAGTACGGTGGCAGGAGCAACAAGACTTCTGGTCAGGTGACTACAGGGTTATAAACACAAAATCAAATAGGGGTAATGCACGAGTAGGTTTAATAATGAATAGGAAAACAGGAATGCAGGTAAGCTACTACAAACAGCGTAGTGAACGCATTATTGTGGCCAAGATAGATACGAAGCCCATGCCTACTACAGTAGTACAAGTTTATATGCCAACTAGCTCTGCATATGACGAAGAAATTGAAGAAATGTATGATGAAATAAAAGAAATTATTCAGATAGTGAAGGGTGACGAAAATTTAATAGTCATGGGTGACTGGAATTCGGTAGTAGGAAAAGGGAGAGAAGGAAACGTAGTCGGTGAATATGGATTGGGGCTAAGAAATGAAAGAGGAAGCCGCCTGGTAGAATTTTACACAGAGCACAACTTAATCATAGCTAACACTTGGTTCAAGAATCATAAAAGGAGGCTGTATGCATGGAAGATGCCTGCAGATACTAGAAGGTTTCAGATAGATTATCTAATGGTAAGACAGAGATTTAGGAACCAGGTTTTAAATTGTAAGACATTTCCAGGGGCAGATGTGGACTCTGACCACAATCTATTGGTTATGAACTGTAGATTAAAACTGAAGAAACTGCAAAAAGCTGGGAATTTAAGGAGATGAGACCTGTATAAACTGAGAGAACCAGAGGTTGTACAGAGTTTCAGGGAGAACATAAGGGAACAATTGACAGGAATGGGGAAAAAAGTACAGTAGAAGAAGAATGAGTAGCTTTGAGGGATGAAGTAGTCAAGGCAGCAGAGGATCAAGTAGGTAAAAAGACGAGAGCTAGTAAAAATCCTTGGGTAACAGAAGAAATATTGAATTTAATTGATGCAAGGAGAAAATATAAAAATGCAGTAAATGAAGCAGGCAAAAAGGAATACAAACGTCTCAAAATGAGATCGACATGAAGTGCAAAATGGCTAAGCAGGGATGGCTAGATGACAAATGTAAGGATGTATAGGTTTATCTCACTAGAGGTAGGATAGATACTGCCTACAGGAAAATTAAAGAGACCTTTGGAGATAATAGAACCATTTGCACGAACATCAGGAGCTCAGATGGAAACCCAGTTCTAAGCAAAGAAGGGAAAGCAGAAAGGTGGAAGGAGTATATAGAAGGTCTATACAAGGGCGATGTACCTGAGGACAATATTATGGAAGTGGAAGAGGATGTAGATGAAGATGAAATGGGAGATACGATACTGCGTGAAGAGTTTGACAGAGCACTGAAAGACCTGAGTCGAAACAAGGCCCCGGGAGTAGACAACATTCCATTGGAACTACTGACGGCCTTGAGAGAGCCAGTCCTGACAAAACTCTACCATCTGGAGAGCAATATGTATGAGACAGGTGTGACAGATGTGAAAATTACCGAACTATCAGTTTAATATGTCACTGCTGCAAAATACTAACGCTAATTCTTTACAGAAGAATGGAAAAACTAGTAGAAGCCGTTCTCAGGGAAGATCAGTTTGGATTCCGTAGAAACGTTGGAACACGTGAGGCAATACTGACCCTACGACTCATCTTAGAAGCTAGATTAAGGAAGGGCAAACCTACGTTTCTAGCATTTGTAGACTTAGAGAAAGCTTTTGACAATGTTGACTGGAATACTCTCTTTCAAATTCTGAAGGAGGCAGGGGCAAAATACAAGGAACGGAAGGCTATTTACAATTTGTACAGAAACCAGATGGCAGTTATAAGAATCGAGGGACATGAAATCGAAGCAATGGTTGGGAACGGAGTGAGACAGGGCTGTAGCCTATCGCCGATGTTATTCAATCTGTGTATTGAGCAATCACTGAAGGAAACAGAAAAATTCGGAGTAGGTATTAAAATCCATGGAGAAGAAATAAAAACTTTGAGGTTCGGCGATGACATTGTAATTCTGTCAGAGACAGCAAAGGACTTGGAAGAGCCGTTGAACGGAATGGATAGTGCCTTGAAGGGGGGATATAGGATGAGCATCAACAAAGGCAAAACAAGGATAATGGAATGTAGTCGAATTACGTCGGGTGATGCTGAGGGAATTAGATTAGGAAATGAGACACTTAAAGTAGTAAAGGAGTTATGCTATTTGGGGAGCAAAATAACTGATGATGATCGAAGTAGAGAGGATATAACATGTAGACTTGCAATGGCAAGGAAAGCGTTTCTGAAGAAGAGAAATTATTTAACATCGAGTATAGATTTAAGTGTCAGGAAGTCATTTATGGAAGTGAAACATGGACAATAAATAGTTTGGAGAAGAAGAGAATACAAGCTTTTGAAATATGGTGCTACAGAAGAATGTTGAAGATTAGATGGGTAGATCACATAACTAATGAGGAAGTATTGAATAGGATTGAGGAGAAGAGAAGTTTGTGGCACAACTTTACTATAAGAAGGGATCGGTTGGTAGGTTATGTTTTGAGGCATCAAGGGATCACCAATTTAGTATTGGAGGGCAGCGTGGAGGGTAAAAATCGTAGAGGGAGACCAAGAGATGGATACACTAACCAGATTCAGAAGGATGTAGGTTGCGGTAGGTACTGGGAGATGAAGAGGCTTGTACAGGATAGAGTAGCATGGAGAGCTGCATCTAACCAGTCTCAGGACTCAAGACCACAACAACTATGTAGCATTAGGCGTTTTGTTTGTATCATTTAGCTTTAGAAATTTAGTAATTACCACTTAGCATTTACCACTTAGTGTTTACCGTTAGGTGTTCACCACTGACTCTTCTCTATTTAGGATTTACTATTTAGCATTTAGAATTCACCATTATGAGTTTAGTGTTTAAGGTTCAGTGTTTGCTGCATGGGGTACAGGGTATGAAGCTTAAACTCCATTCCGTTGCCTTGGATTTTAATCCTGTGCTAGGAACGATTGGCGTAAAAGAGGAGGGTAATTACAAAGCATATAACTATTACGTATGTAAATAATGTGATAAGACACTATTTTTAAGCTCGAAATATAATGAATAACTTAGAGTTTCAAGGAAATATGGAAGATATTTGACTTTCAAGTGGTACTATATGATCTTTTCACTACATACCTGACGTGTAAGTTTAATAATATGCTCTGACTGGTTCGAAAGAGGAGAGATAAGGAGGAGGGAGGAGGGAGAGTGTAAAACACAGGAGGGAGGAGGGGATGTGTATCGATATAAGAAGGGGAAAGTTTAAGCTTTCCATTAACACAATTCCATTTATCGGATATCTTGGATTTTTAGTACAGCAGTATCTTTCTTCGTACATCCATATTTAAAATTGATGAAGGTGGGACGCAGCTGGTATAATTTTTTATTAAAAATGAAATTCCTCCAGCTGTACTTAAGATTTTTGATTTACTTCGCTACTAGTGTCGACGTTGCGTCAACGTAAACTTCAGGCCCGTACACTTTGATGAAATCATTTGTGTGTAGCTCAGTCTAGAAGTCCGCGGTGAGACCAGCACGTGCTCCACTGGTAAGGATTATGTCACTAGAATAATAACCTAGGTCACATGATGTCACAAATTTAAATGAAGTGCGTGATGATGCACATACTACTGGCCTGTAACGTTAAATAAAGCGTTTCATTCAAATACTATACAACGTTGGTGCAACGATTACTTATTTACGGTAGTCGTGCACTTCCACTGGTACGTAAGTAGGGTGATTCTCTGGATGAATGGATTGATATTAGCATTATATTTGTTATGGTCTTGCTCAGGAATATATGGCGAGACAGATTCACTGTGAATTGTTGCCGTTTAAAAATTTTGTGTAGGACCTTACTTTGATCGAAGAAGGGTAATGAGGGTCACCATGCTCCAGCGAACTCACCTTGTTCTCGACCGAAAAATTTCCTGAAGACTATTCGCAAAAATTCAAGGAAAGCCTGGGAAAGTCTCATTTTAGGGTACTCTGTCTCGCCCGTAAGTGTATAGCAGTCGTCATCAGCTGGCCGAGACTGTAGTAGTAGCGATCACTGTCTTTGATCTTCCCTTTGATGTTGTATTTCATGAAACGATGTCTGGAAAAATTGCTCTCAGGTACCTAATTTCTCTGCTTGCTTAACAGGACCAGCTTCTAGATTCAGCGACTTATTTATTTCCTTATTCACAATTCAGAATACCTTTGCCCGATAACCAGCTCACTCGGTAATGGGTTGAAAGAACTGCGACTTAGTAATAGTTCATATCTCAAAGAGCCTGCTCTGCTCATTGGAGCAGAAAATGAAAAGTGAAGAAAAAAAAGTTTCAGTGATTTGAATGATCCTCTTGTGCCTCCTTTATCGCTGTCGATGAAAGAGATATGCAGCTTTTTTCAAGAAGACCTTACGTTTTCCTTGCGGTCATGCTCGTATCAGATCTTCTATGGATATCGAATATGGGACTATATCTCCATCATGTTAAAGATGGGAAATGTGAAACGCTATTATCTCCGACGTGAATTTATTATGAGATGTTGTTTATCTTTTTTTCTCAATTATCACTGAGAATAACACCTGTGGCAAACCATTTTCGTTATTAACCTTACAGTAGATATTTAGTCGGCTATCTAACTCAGGCAACTTTCACCTAAAGCTACTATAGATGAAAAGACTTACTGCCAATTATTCCCAATACATCTCATCATATGCGCAAAGAATTTGTGCTATTTTTACTCCCGGGCAGGCTTTTACATGTACTGGATAATTCAGCTAAGCTGATCACCTCAAATATTTCCGGATCCGTTTAAGATGTCGTAGTTCTCGTTTTATCGATATGAATTTTTGTAGTACCATGTGTAAAAGCTAAGTTAATACCGATATATCTATAACTATGAAAAGAGACTGTACATCATTTAGAGAAGACTTCGTCATATTTCGTTTGAATGAAAGAAAACTGTGATATCGTAATCGGTTCAGGATATATCCAAGGTGAACAGCGTAGCTGAATCACTCTATATCATGGGCATGAACAATACTTCTGTCTTAGAGTGTGGCACATTCCCAATGAACATTCACAATGAACATTCCTCATTGAAAGTAGTATACAGGCTTTTGTAATACTTACTTCTCCGTGCAATCGTATGATTGGCACCGTAGTGATGCCTGTTGTGTAGTAACCCGTGGACAGTGTTGTAGCCTGTTCCACCGCAATAATAGTCTGCTGCCATGCCGGTACAGGACCAATCACTTGATGTCAAGTATAAGTGTCCTCCCTCTTTCTAATCAAAAGGCAGCATTTCTTTTAATTGCTTGGAATTAAAGCTATTTATGGAACTAGGCTGTGGCTTTACTATGCTGCAAAATAAGATACTTGTTGTGATTCAATGTGTATTTATTCCGTATATTCAGAAAACGTGTGGCTCATTAATACAAATTCCAATTGGTTGACAGTGACAATCAAATGATACAGTAGTCCAAGCAACACAATGAGTGATATATCAGCTAATAGTTTTCCCATTTTAAGTGTACTGCAGTTTAAGAGTGTACATCATCTACAAGATTAGATATATAGATGGCATTCTAAACCAGATAACTGGATCAGGCAGTGAAATTGACCAGTCACACTCAGACAAGTTCTGTTCATGACAAGATAATCTTTACAATATAAAATGAACAAATACGTAGCAACAAAGACATAATCGACATATATCGGAAAACCACAACAAGTTATATAATGATGCATCAGAAATTAAATCATTCAAAATTACAAAAACAAGCAGCATTTGGATACCTGGTCACGAGACGAAACGTAAGTCAGTAGACACAGAAAAGTATCAAACCGAAATTAGTACGTGGTATAAATAGCAACAAACAGTATACAAATATAGTAATAAATCTGAAGCACAAAGTTAGGAATCCGAAAACGCTCAGCTATCACCAACAAAATAACAAACCCACACAAACAAACATACAAGACGCAAGAACATGAAAATCACAGCTTCAGAAGAAAAAGAAAAGATATATGGTGTACAATGACATACAACAAAAAATACATAAAGGGGAACTCTTATCAGCGTGTAGAAACCGTCGAAATATCATGGATTATGCTGAGAGAAGTAATTTAATGTAATACACACAGGGATGCAAATATCCTGAAATACCTCAAAAGTGGGCGGCAGGTATTGAACACGTGACGTCGCCAAATGACGAACTGTGCAGCGGTGCAGGCTAACGGTCTGTCGCACTTGATCATCCCACCCAAGTCAAGCTCCCACGTCGGATTGGATCTGGAACCACGTGTGTGGCTTTAGCACGTGGAACACAGGGTTCGAGTCTTGCATCTGGCAGGTAGTATTTTTTTTTTTATTGTCTTAGACAATTGTGTGTACGCTAAGCTAAAATGTCTTACTCTGTTTACCAGTCTCGCGGTCTTCGATGTTTTATTTCAAAGTACAGTACAACAGTACCTATCGTATTGTCTCACAAGTAAATGAGCATAAGCTTCCTAACTGCATCGTTACCAGTAAATGATTACGTTTTGTTTGGTAAGTAATGTCTGTAAAAAAAGAAACGAAGGGACAATAGGAAAGAAACACAAAATAAGAACGGCTTTTGCTTGATTACAACGAGGAGGATAATACTTACACCAACATCAACATAAAATTAGCAACAGAGATATGGGAATAGAAGGTCAAGCAATAGAAAACATCTTGTCGTCTACAAGGAAATTACCACAGTCATAATGCCAAGACAGGAAAGGGACAAATAACAACAGATCAGAGGAACCTGGGAAACCATACATTTTTTTCAATTAATAGAATACTGGTATAATTTTAAATATAGATATATGTTGCCACCTATCCCTTTATCCCGCTCAGTTCCCAGGCAACACTCAAATATTCTTCCAACTTCTTCACCCCTCCCCTCCAAGAACCCACCCACCCACCCACCCACCCACCCACCCACACACCCACCCACACACACACACACACACACACACACACACACACACATATATATATATATATATATATATATATATATATATATATATATGTGTGTGTGTGTGTGTGTGTGTGTGTGTGTGTGTAAGTTTCATTAAATAATGAATTCACAAAGTTGACACTACTCAAAAACCGCACGTAGAACAAATGAACACACAAAAACGTAGCGCTTAGTCGAAAACGGGTAAAACCACAACAGAATTTCTGAGAAGAGAACTTTTGTGAATTTTCAGAAAAGTGAAGAGTAAATAACGCAAATGAAGCAAAGAAGGAAAATGGTTGCTAAAAGACGAAAAATCTGAAAGAGTGAAAGTGCAACGAAGTTTTTTCCACTTCAACCTCTAACAGTGACAAGAGGAAAACACGTCGACTTAAGAACATGTTAAAAAGAGCCATAAACATGACTGTAAATTTTACCCTCAATTCACGAAGACAAACGATTTCTAGTAAGTAAATAGGAAAATGTATAAGTGTATTATTAACGCTATATTTACAGAACCACAATTGATAATGCTTTAATCAAGAAATCGGTTGGTGTAAAATTACTTTAAATTGCTGTATGTTTAAGGCAAAAAATAAAAGTTGGTGTTTAACATTTTCTATGTGAATACGATCGATAACAAATACACATCAGCTGGTGTATGTGGCCAGGATGTAGAAAATGACAAATTTCGGTGTACTAAATGAGAAATGTGACAGGAATTTAGTCTTCATAAGGCGCTGTGTTAAGTTTCATTTATATTTCTACGGCAGATATATATTTTTATACTTCAGTATACATTTATGAAGGCGTTTCTCTCTTCATAACTTCCTGTCACGTATTCTCTGTGCGTAGATTTTATTGAATCTTGGACACCGTTATTAGCGAGGTTAAATAATAATTGCTTTCCCTGAGTGATCTGTCAGTGTCCCAACTGCTATCGCAAGATTTTGTAACGTTTCCAGGCAAGTGCATTTTGTCAGGATAATGTACGTACAGTTGCTACTCTAAGCTGCAGCCCACACTCTGTGGTGTACATTGCTGTAGCGCAGAATACGACGCGGTGAGAAGTCAGAGATCATAGGTCAAAGCAAATGACAAGGCGAGGAGCTGTAGACGTAATTGGACCAGATTTACAAGCTAGGCAATACTATATTGTAGGAGAAAGCTGCCAGCAAGACTGGAGTGAAGTCGCGATTGCTAAATGTATGGACCTTGATTTCTACTCTTAGAGAAGTGCACTTCCCAGTTTGTGGCAGTGCGTGGGTGAGTAGCAGATAGTAACGGTGAATTCTATCCGCCCACCAACTCCTGCAATAAGTGCATTTTAAGTGAACAGTTTCTCTCCGATGTAGCATCGAAATCTCCTCAGTGTTGCTTGTAGGCATGAACGAAGTAGACTGTTTTCAGATTGTTTTATAATGGGAATTTGGATGAACAGAAAGGTCGTTATAAAATCATACCACTGGAAAGAACCCGCATTTTCTCCTATAACTGCAATATATTGTGTCCTAAAGATTTACATTTTCTTTGCTAAACAACTATTTTGCGCAAGTATTAATCATAGTTGAATAAAGGCGTCAGTTTAAAACAGGTTGCAAATGAATATCTATGCGGTTGAGAAGACCGAGCAAGAAAAGTGTGAACAATGACAAGTGGCACTGAAACTTGTCGGTGTGTTACCTGGGGTGAAAGTTATTGCCCTTCGAAATATACACTGAAGAGCCAAAGAAATTAATACAGCTACCTAATATCGTGTAGCGCCCCCGCGAGCACGCAGAAATGCCGCAACACGACGTGGCATTGACTCGACTAATGTCTGAAGTACTGTTGGAGCGAACTGACACTTTGAATCCTGCAGGGCTGTCCATAACTCCATTAGATACGAGGGGTGGAGATCTCTTGTGCACAGTATGTTGCAAGGCTCCCCAGTTATGCTTAATAATGTTCGTGTTTGTGGAGTTTGGTGGCCAGCGCAACTGTTTAAACTCAGAAGAGTGTTTCTGGAGCCACACTGTAGAAATTCTGGACGTGTGGGGTGTCGTACTGCCCTGCTGGGATTGCCTAAGTCCGTCGGAATGCACAATGGACATTAATAGATCAGATAATCAGACAGGATGCTTACGTACATGCCACCTGTCAGAGTTGTTTCTAGACGTATCAGGGGCCCCATATCACTCCAACTGCACACGCTCCACACCACCGCAGAGCCTACACAGCTCGGACAATTCCCTGAAGACATGCATGGTCCATGGATTCATCAGGTTGTCTCCACACCCGTACACGTCCAACCATTCGATACTATTCGTAACGAGACTGATGCGACCAGGCAACATATTTCCAGTCATTCCAGGCGAGGCGTAAAGTTTTATGTAGTACGTGTGAGCCTTCGGCTCCAAAATCCCACATTGATGATGTTTATGGTTCGCACGCTGACATTTGTTGATGGCGCAGCATTGAAACTGCACCAATCTGCGGAAGGGTTGCACTCCTGTCACGTTGATCGACTATCTTCAGTCATTATTGGTCCCGTCATTGCATGATCTTTTTCCGGGGCAGCGGTGCCAGATATTTGATGTTTTACCGGATTCCTGATTTTCACGGTACACTCTTGAAATGGTCGTACGGGAAAATCCCCATTTTATCGCTCCCTCGGAGATGCTGTGTTCCGTCGATCCTGTGCCGATTATAACGCTACGTTCAAGCTCACTCAAATTTTGATAATCTACCATTGCAGTAGCAGTAACCGATATAATAACTGCGCCAGACACTTTTGTCTTATACAGGCGTTGCCGGCCGCAGCGCCGTATTCTGCCTGTTTACATATCTCTGTATTTGAATACGCGGGCCTAAACAAGTTTCTTTGGTACTCTAGTATAGTTGTGGACTACACTAGATACTCATCTCCAGGCTGTGTAAATTATGTTTATTTAGAAATAAGTAGTAGAACGAAAGACTCACAGGCGGTGAAAATAACATACGAAAGAAAGATGAATCAAATACGTAAGCCCTACACATGCTTTTGGGAAAAAACAGGCTTGAACGAGAAGGGACGTGGAGGAGAGCTTTCTGGAGTAGAAAAAAATGTGCATTAGATGAGAAAAATTAAAGACTGTGCCAGGAATTTTAGTTTTTTAGCTATAGCTGCACCTGATACGTAGCTGCAAGAAATGAGGTAGATTTTGGTTTAACGTGGTATCACTAACGAGGGCAGTACAGACGGATCATTTGTATCATTGCCTTCAGATCCCGCTGGCACCAAGCGGTCTCCTACCACGCTGAAACTATACATCATTATACTTGTTGGCGATAGCTAAAAATGTGTGCAAATTCAGCACTGTATGTTTACATATTCTGTCGCGTACTGAATGCAGACAAGTACGCACACACCCAGTGATATATCAATGGCTGAGTTACAAATACATCTCAGGTCATATTTATAGAACAAAAATACACATATGCCGCTTCGAAAACGGTACAGAAAAACCATTTGAAATAAAATAAGAGCGAAGCTGTAGCATGGCTAACGGCTTTCGTGTGGCATGTCGCAATGTTGTACCCTCCGCTTTAACTGCAACTTCGGCAATCGGACAGTAGAGATCGGGTGCTTGTAGTAAGCACATATCGCGTGTTGTTTCTGACTGTCGTCGTACACCGTCTGTCTGGACAAAATAACTTAAGTACAACCACTTGCTTTTAAATGATCAAGAATGATACTGAAGTAAGAAAGTTGTTGGAGGTTTGAAATAATACCAGCTTCTATATCTCACTCAAACTACAATGACTTGTTCACATTCTGAGCTTGTTTTTGCGAAATACGTTTCAATATTCTGTTAATTAAAATTGTTCTACAAATAGCGATACGTTAATACTAAAACAAAATAACAAAACTCAGCGCCTCCGAAAATTCCACGAAAATTTGCTTTACGGACTAAACTTCCGCTTTGCTGAGCGCATGGAAACGCATCCCCATTCTAATACGATTAGGGAGCGACTCTCAGCGCACGCTACCGCACGGGATGGTCGCCACGACACTGCGTTATTTGCTAATTCGAAGATTCGCACGTAGTGAAGGACTTTCTAGAAACCACAGTGTACGTTTCGGTAGTCTAGCAGGATGGACGTGGCTGTTCTTACAACAGACCTTTCAGTATAAATAAAGCGCTTGTTACTCTTGCAGCAGGACATGTAATGATTATGCCGGACGACATAGACCATTTTTTAAAGATGGAATGTTAACTCGCATTTTGTCAACATCGAAAGCTACTTAAGCATTTAGATTAATAGTACGCGCAAAAGCATAACCTTAACCTGATGCAGTGTCTGGGAGGCTTAACATTACACACACTTCCCTGGGAGAATGAAAGACTGATTCTAAAAACATAGGATTTGGCGAATTGTGAGCTCTATTTTATTAAATCTGCTCTAAAGGTGAAATCATCGTTCATGTAAATGGCATCGTTACCAAGAAAATAATTTTCATTTATAAAGCTCGGTGGTTATTATAAACCGACCAAATACGTAAGTTCATGAAAGGAGACACAGATTAGTGAAACGTACGTGAATGCAGCCAGGAATAGTAGTGGAAGCAACAGTAGGAGAGAAAAATCCCTGACATAAATTATGTTGAGAATATGTAATGTAGGTTAGTAGCTTCGAAGAGCTGAAAAGTTAGAAAAATGGTTAGAGATTACGTTCAGTACTGACATAGTCACTAACCAAAACGAGGACAGGAAAGAAAGCAGAAGTGGACACAGATGTTAGCCTTGTGTGGATGGAAGAAATAAACCACGTTCTTTGAGTGTATTGTTTGATGGTGATATCTTATCTGTGGAATTTCTTAAAAGATTCTTCTTGAGAAACAAATAAAGATACGGGATATGAGACATAGTACACATGCAGTCGCAATTCATTTCTCAGAACTAGAGGACTATGAGACTATGATTTTCTGGAATCTTAACCGATAAGAGAAGAATGTTATTCCATATCTTCCGCATTACTGTTGAAACCAATTTTTAATGTTTCACTTCCTGCTCTTCAAAGCAAGCCAGATCTGTAGAGCTTAGTTTCTTGCAGCCATAATCCAAGCAAGGCGGAATATTTGGGATGAATATTATTTATTTTTAATTGAGCATAAGTCATCTGACTGGTTTGATCCGACAAGCCACGAATTTCTCATCTGTGCCAAACTCTTCATCTCATATTAGAGCTTGCATGAAACGACGTCAAGTAATTGTTGGATATATTCCAATTTCTGTCTTCGTCAACAGTTTTTACCTATCACAGCTCTCTCAAGTAGCTTGAAGATTATTCCTCGATGTCTTAACACAATTCATATCATGCTGTCCCTCCTCCTCGTCAGTGATTTCTACATGTTCATATCCCAACTGATTCTGCGGAGAGCCTCATTTCACACCTTATCAGTTCTCCTAATTTTCAACATGCCTTTATAGCGCCACATCTTATGCGCCTCTACTCTCTTCTTTTCCGGTTTTCCCACAGTCCACGATTCAGTTCCATGCAATGTCGTGCTCTAATCGTACATTCGCAGAAATTTCTTGCTCAAATTAATATCAACGCTTGATACAAGTAGACATGTTTTAGCCAGCAATGCTCTCTTTGCGTGCGGTAATTTTATTTTTATGTCTTCATTGCTTCTACTTTCATGAGTTATTTTGCTTTAAAGATAGAAGAATTCTTCCACTTTGCCTGCTTCGTGGTCTCCACATTTAATGTTAAATTTCACGCTGATCTCATTTCTGATATTCCACATTACTTTCGTTTGTCTTCAGTTTACACTCAATCCCTATTTCATTCCGTTAAACAGGTCCAGATTTTCTTCCTTTCACTAAGGACAGCAATGTCACCAGCAACTATTTTCAATGATATCCTTTCAAATTGAATTCTAACTCTACTTCTAAATCTTCTTTCTGTTTCCGTCATTGCTTCTTCGAGATATAAAATGAACAGTCTTCGTTTTTTATTTTTGCATCTTGCTTCTTGTACACATTGCACATTTACCGTCTTTATTCATTCATATTTTCTACAAAATTTCGCACATCTTGCAGCATATTACACTGTCGAACGCTTTTTCTGGATCGAATCATCCTAAAAGCATTTTCAAATTTTCTTTAATTCTTGCTTCCATTTTCAACCGCATCGTCAAATCTCCCTCACTGGAGCCCTTACCATTCCCGGAGCCAGTATGATCGTTGTCTAACAGACCCTCAACTTTCTTTTCCAGTCTTCGAATATTTTTCTTGTCGGTAACTAGGAAGAGTGAGCTGTTAAGATGGTAGCGCGATAATTATCACAGATTTTAAATTATTTAGGAATGTTAATTACTCCTTCCACCTTATTTCATTGCAAGTTTTCAAGTGCTGTGTTTGACTAATACAATGTCATTCGTATTGACTCACACTGCTTCCCCCTCCCCCCTCGTAGAGACTTTCCAGAAACACCTACTACCAATTCGGTCCCTCCTCAACGTTTTATATTGGCATTCCTCTCGCACTTTTAATGTTATCACCTTTCTTCCAATTTGTTTTAGCTTTTTATACAATTAAACTTTCTTTTCGAAACAATTTGTATTTAGATTCAATTGCCGTTTTCCTGCGTCCATTTCGCTCTAGCTTTCCTACCCTTCGTATTAATTTATTCTTAAGTGGTTTAAATTATTTTGTTTCTGTCTATTCCTGGGTAATTCTGTGCTTTCTTCGGCCGTCGATCAAGTAAATTATTTATTCTCCTGCGCAAAATTCCTTCGTAGTTACCTTCCTTTTACATGCAGCTGCCTGTCCAAAAGCAGAACACAAAGTGGTAGAGAACACGTATGAGGAGATTGAAAATGTAATTAAATATGTTTAGGGAAATGATAAAATTAGTGCCATTCTAGTAAGAGCTGAACTACCTCTTGTGGTAATCATGACCGCAAAATCTCCAACCATAAGAATTTCAAACACGCATCATTTCTCGGTACTTCAGACGTCTTTCCTGATTTATTCTTCCAGACAGTTCCCTTAAGCTTCAGTCTAATTTTCATCGTTACTAAATTGTGATTTGAGTATATATATATGCTCCAATATCTGATATAGAATCTCTGTCTGACCCTTATGTAATCCAGCTGGTAACCTCCCATGTTTCCAGACCTTTCCCAAGTATACCTTCTCCTCTTGTGATTTTTGAAATTATATTCGCCAATACTTCGTGAATCTTGTTGCACAACGCAATTAAATTCTCATTCCTACCACAGAGTCCATCTTCTCCCTTAGCCCTGCCTTCTATTTCTTCCCTTACAAGAATGCTGCAGTTATCCATGATCATTAATTTTATCATTTTCCTTAACGTACTTAATTACGTTTTCAATCTCCTCATATGCGTCCTCTACCACTTTATATTCTGCTTTTCGCGTCATAATGTAAACGTGAATAATTGCTGGGGTTTCTTAGCTGCCAATTCTAATTATTAGAATCCTATGTTTGATGCATTCTATTTCAGCCTCTGCCGTATCTTCCTGTTCATGACGAATCCGACTCCCGCTACAAAATTTTTGCTGCTGTTAATATGTTCACCTGATCAGACGCCCTTATCTCTCTTGAATTTCACTTACTATATCTCGGCTGTGCCTTTTACGTTTTCTTTTACAAATTATCTAGCTTTTCTAGCTGATTCACACTTGCGGCATTCGACGCTTCGACTCTTAGAATACTGCGCTTTTTTCGTTATTCGACCTATTGCTTTTCTTGTAAATGCCACAACAGTGGCTGGTAGCAAAGCGATCTTTTCTTCATGATGATTTTCCCCATTGATTTCCCGCCCCGGAGACTTCAATGGTGAACTAATAAGGAATCTGGTGAAAATTCATTCATGGTGTACCGTTTACAACTTTTTCCATATATTTCAAACATCGAAGGTAACATTTGTAATAAATGTATGGGGCATTAGAGCCACAATTTAGTAATAAACAACACTCCTTCGGTCGGAGTCGTTTAAAATCTAGTATTTAAATGACTGTGTCATTCAAAAACTAGTTTATTATTGTCGTTTTCACACAACTTTCTAAAACTTATATGTTGGACATTTGATGTAAAATAACGTTACTAATGTTCTTTTGTCATGTAGACAAGTTGGATTGTGTCTAAAATAAAATCACCAGATTTTATGGAAATTGCATGCATTTCTAACTATCTGAATGAGAGTAGTTAACTTTTCACTCACATACAGCACCGTAAAAAAAAAATACTAATTACCGTTAAAAATTTGAGTGCAACTTTAACATGTACTCAGACATTTAGAATGCCACTCCATATGCAGACTGACAGTTTTACTTAGATTCTAGACACAGTGTATCATTGATTTTATGACATAATTTTGTGATATTGCTAAGGTAGGCTGCAGAATGCAATTCTGTGTCAACTTGCACGAAGTTATAATTAAGAACAAAACCACAAAGTGATGAAACTGAAATGGTGCAAACAGTTTACTTAGCAACGGCACTGAAATACCTGACCCTGAACCTCTGTACAGGAAATTATCATACCTCTGGGAAACAAAGTTATTAGTAAATTTTTAGATAATTACATTTTATATGTTTTTAGACTCTCTTATATGACTCTTCATGCTTCTTACAATCAAGAGTAGAACATTTCTACAATCCAGAATGAGATTTTCACTCTGCAGCGGAGTGTGCGCTGATATGAAACTTCCTGGCAGATTAAAACTGTGTGCCCGACCGAGACTCGAACTCGGGAACTGGCCCGTAAAAGGCAAAGGTCCCGAGTTCGAGTCTCGGTCGGGCACACAGTTTTAATCTGCCAGGAAGTTTCATTTCTACAATCATTACAATTTTATTTGAAAAAAAAAATAATGTCGCTACTGTAAAATTATTATTCTATCCAGATTTACTTTGAAATTAGAGACCGCCAGTTTTGATGCGAGTATTAGGACGCCAGTTAGAAGGTAGTAGCAACTATATAACTGCGGACTGCGAACCACGTTTTCATTTTGTGATCGAATGAATGCAAAAGTAATTTTCCCTCCTTTTGATCGAGTAAATCACAAAAGTATTTTACACCTCTCAAACGGTAAACGTTGTGATGTATGTTAGACGCTTTCCCCGTTCCTCTAAGTACCAAGTTCCTGATTTTACGTCTCTCACCAATATGACACCTGACACCAGGTCCGTTGTGTTGGAAACTCGCTATAACCTGCAGACATTAGGATTATACTGCCTCAGACGTAACTAAGAGTGACTGATGGTTCTGGCCTAGTTTAAAGACTTCACCTCCAGCAATAAAACAGAGATGGATGGCACTATTTCCTATTACCACTCTAGATGGACGTTCCTACAAAAGGGTACGTAGCCTTTACAAGCGGGTTCTGCCCGAAGGAATCCTACAGGTCTGTTAGGTTGCCATTACCTGGCTGGTCGTAAGCGCCGGCTACCTCCCAGAAAGAAGATACTCAAAGCGTCTTCCGCCACGTAAGTGAATCTGTCTACTGATCACCGTTATACAGGTGAAAGTTATTAACTATGCATTGGAGAGAATTTTATTAAAATTCCCAAAATAACTTAAATATTCCAAAAATACTTAACGAGTAATACAGTCAAATATCTGCTTCTTTCTCTCTCTTTCATCTCGGTAAAAAAAAAAAAAAAAAAAAAAAAAAAAAAAAAAAAATAAAGGTGGTGTTCACATCGGTCAAGGCTAAGCTATTTAAAAGTAATATATAAAAACCGGGTGATTATAAGTGCTTTCCCTACTTAACGCGTTATAACACGGAAACTAATTACCGTACGAGTGCCAAACTTGGTAGCATTAATATCAAGGACATGAGGGAGAGAAATGATGCAAAATAAGTTCAATTGAAACACCTTTAATGTGTTGCTACGGTACATCATATCATTACATACCGGTACCATTACCGCTACAAAAGTTGCTCAGTATGCACCCTCAGTGTCTAGAAGAGTGTGAAAGCGCTGTGTTGCATTCGGTACAGCTGAACAAAGCATCTCCTTAGGTATGCTAGCTACCTCTCTTGACATGCTGCGCTTCAGATCAGCACATGTGTTCATGTTCCCCTGGCAAACCGTGTCCTTCAGGTATACCCACAACCAGAAATCACAGGGAGTGTCTGCCAAGCATTTTATCAGCCGATCGTTTCCAAATGTGTTTCGGAGAAGCAGGTGAACTTCACAAGAGATATGCGGTGCGGCCCCATCTTGCAAGAAAAATTTTGACATCAATGCGTCTCTCTCCTGTAGGGTGGGTATGACATGCTGGTGAAGCATATTGCAGTAACGCTGACCTGTCACACTGCACGTCTTTGGTCCTTGAACGCCAATCTGTTCAAAAAACAATGGGCCAATTAAGAAGGTAGCCGTGAGGCCACAGCATAAGGTGAGACGTTAACCATACAAAGGAACTTTATGCACAGTGATTGGAGGTGAAGATCCCCACACTCGGCAGTTCTGTGTACCCACTTCACCCCTCAGAGAAAAATGAGCTTCATCTGTCTATATGATGGTCCAGGATGAACCAGCCCTCGTCAGCCTCAATCCTTGCGAGAAAGTGGAGAGCGATGTAAACACGTCGTTGTGCGTCCTAGGGTGCAACCTGCTGCACGATATGGATCTTGTACGGATACCATTTGAGAATGGTTCGAAGCACCTCCTGTACAGTGCACCATGGGATGTTTAACTGTGACACAGCACTCTCACTGCCTGACGCTCAGGAATTGCGCGCAGCGTTGTCTGCCATAGCAACAGCGGTTTCATCAACCACCTGTGGTGCAAGCGGTCGTCGGCTTCTTCCTAGAGCGACGCCGAGTTCTCCATCTGATTCGAAATTCATCATGCTTCCCCCAGCAGATGGTGAAAGGGGACCCTTTGGTAATCCTTTCGACCGACGATATTTTCGAATTACAGCTGCAGCATTACTACATTTTTGATAATAGAGTTTCACCAATAACGCCCTGCTCCTTTTGTTCAAGCTCATTTTGACACGTCAACAAGTGCGTTACGACTGGTCACATATGTGAGACTATAAATCACGATGACTGCTTACGGCGCCTGGTGACCATAGTTGGAACTGGACGGTGGCACTGTGACGCATGGACATACATCGATGCTACCAAGTTCGGTACTCGTACGGTAATTAGTTTCTATGGTTTTTTTTTTTTTCTTTGCGTCGTCATACTTCTGACTGGTTTTATGTGGCCCGTCGCGAATTCCTCTAATGTGCTAACCTTTTCATCTGAGAGTAGCACTTGTAACTCACGACCTCAATGATTTGCTGAATGTATCCCAATCTCTGTCTTTCTCTACAGTTTCTGTCTTCTGCAGCTCCCTCTACTACCATGGAAGCCATTCTCTGATGTCTTAACAGATGTCCTATCATCTTGTCCCTTCTTCTTGTCTGGGTTTTGCACATATCCCTTTCCTCTCCGATTCTGCGCAGAACCTCCTCATTCCTTACCTCATCAGTCCAACTAATTTTCAACTTTCTCCTGTAGCACAACATCTCAAATATTTCGATGCTTGTCTGTTCAGGTTTTCCCAGAGTCCATGTTTCACTATCATACAATGCTGTGCTCCAAACGTACATTATCAGAAATTTTTTCCTCAAATTAAGGCCTATATTTGATACTAGCAGACTTCCATTGGCCAAGAATGGCCTTTTTCTCAGTGCTAATCTGCTTTTGGTGCCCTTCTTGCACCGTCCGTCGTTGCGTTAGTTATTTTGCTGCTTAGTTAGCAGAATTCATTAACTTCGTCCACTTTGTGACCGTCAATCCTGATGTTAAGTTTCTCGCTGTTCTCGTTTCTGCTACTTCGTTATTTTCGCTTTCTTCGATTTAATCTCAATCCGTATTCTATACTCGTTAGACTTCTCATTCTATTCAGCATATCATGTAATTTACTCAGGACAGTAGTGTCATCGGCGAATTATATCACTGACATCCTTTCACCTTGAATTTTAATCCCACTCCTGAAGCTTTCTTTTATTTCCATCATTGCTTCTTCGATATACAGACTGAACAGTAGCGGCGAAAGACTACATTCCTGTCTTACACCCTTTTTAATCCGAGCACTTCTTTCTTGGTTGTCCACTCGTATTATTTCCTCTTGGCTCTTGTACATATTATATATTACCCTTCTCTCCCTGTAGCTTACCCCTACTTTCCTCATAATTTCGAACATCTCGCACCAATTTACTTTGTCGAACGCTTTTTCTAGGTCGACAAATTCTACGAACCTGTCTTGATTTCTCTTTACTCTTGCTTCCATTATCTACCGCAACGTCAGAATTGCCTCTCTGGTGCCTTTACCTTTCCCAAAGCCAGACTTATCGTCATCTAACACATCCTCAGTTTTCTTTTCCATTGTTCTTCTTGTAAACAACTTGGATGCATGTGCTGTTAAACTGATTGTGCGATAATTCTCGCACTCGTCAGCTCTTGCACTCTTCGGAATTCTGTGGATGATGTTTTTCCGAAAGTCAGATGGTATGTCGGCAGACTCATACATCCTACACGCTTACGTTAATAGACTTTATGTTGTCAGTTCCCCAATGATTTTAGAAATTCTGATGGAATGTGTTATCAATCCCTTCCGCCTTATTTGATCGTAAGTCCCCCAAAGCTCTCTTGAATTTGGGTTCTGATACAGGATTCCCTATCTTTTCTAAATCGACTCCTATTTCTTCTTCTATCACATGAGACACATCTTCCCATCTCATAGAGGCCTTCAAAGTACTCTTTCCACCTATCCGCTTTCTCCTCTGCATTTAGCAGTGAAATCCCCGTTGCACTCTCAATGTTACCACCATTGCTTTTAATTTCACCAAAGGTTGTTTTACAGTCCTGCCGGCTATCATTTCTTTTTCGATCTCTTCACATTTTCATGCAGCCATTTCGTCTTAGCTTCCCTGTGCTTCCGTGTTATAACGCGTTAAATAGGGATAGTATAATTATAACCAACCGGTATATTAATTAACAACATACTCACTAAACAAAAAGTATCACAGCTAGACTTAGTTAAATATATACGATACTTATTTAATTATTCTTAATCTTAATCCATATAATGGTAAAATGTCTAGCATTTTGGATGTCATATTACTTGTGGTACTATATTGTTTGTTCCCCTTGGATTCCTCAGCCAGGAAGAGAGCTAATATAGACTTGGGAAATTTTTTACATTACAACACCCAGCGTTGTCTCTAGCCTCAGACATGTCTACACGCAGAATATGTCCCAAGAATACAAGTACATTGCTTGGTGCGAGCTGCTAGTGGGTTACTCTCGATGTGTTCTCTGAGGTGCGGTGTTAACTCATCATATCGAAAAGTCTAAGAAGTGTTGATATCACGTTACATTCGAATTAGGACACTCAGTTCACCTCTACATCACTGAAAAAATGCTGTGAAACCGCCTCCTCAGGGCTTATGTAGCATTCACTGATGCCCTAAAATATCATTACTTCCATTGTTAATCCAGAGTTGGTTTCTACTAAACCTGCAAACAGAACTTTCTTGCCTCTTACAAAAGAATACTGTAATTTACTTACATAGTTATCATTTGCTTTATATCTACTTTTTCGCACAGTCTCAGCAGGCGATATTCTAATTTTACCTGCTTATATTTGGTGCTATGGATTGTTGATTGACATGTGTCCACACGCTGCTACGGTCAAAAACAGAGCGTATCTACACTTTCTCGTAGGAACACGAATTCTTGCTTTTCTTCATGCATAACTAAACAAACCAAAGATACACTTAAAATTCTATTATTTCAAAGGCATAACCGGTTTCATGCATTATGCCCATCTTCAGATGGCTAACGTTTCGTGTTACATGAATGTGTTCATCAGAAGCATGTCGTCAGCTTCAGCACTGCAGAAGAATACGTAAATGTTTAGTGCCACTTTTATGTTCTTTCGATGGCAAACATAAGCTAAAATGCCGGCACTTATTTAGTCAACAGATGAAACAGTTGTACACATTTACGTATCTCCAACATATGTCCAAGACGAAACACCGTCCACTAGACTTTTTGTACGTGTACATAGCTGCTTCCCCTCAGATCTAAATTGCTGCCATTATATTAGGATGACTTTGCCTCCGAAACAACAAGAAAGTGCCCTAAATATTGAGATATTCTTGTGCTGTTCTAGGACTGACGACATCTGCGGATGAAAATATGTATGTATGTGGAAACGTTAGCCAGGGATGAATGCCAAAAGCGGTTGTGGCTCTGAAACAAAACCATTCCAAAAATTTCTGGCTGGTTGTTAACAATCATTAACAGCCGCGAAATTCACAAGATCGAGCATTTAAAATAACAAATTCCGGTTTTATTCCGAGAACTTCCATGTACGAGGGTCGTCGAATAAGAAATAAATCATGTCTGTTTACAGCCGGCGATATATATGAGAAAAATGTCCTTTAGGGTGCTTCAAATTTGATGTTTCTTGTGCACTTGTATGAATTTTCGGAAAATTCCGACAACAAAATAGAGTCTACTCAAGACAGTCGTTATAAGCAACGTGGTGCTACCAAACACTTGATTGCGGAAAAAGAAACATGTTGCACATGAATAAAGTTTTTTGTACAGCTTATGATAATGTGGCCTTTAAATGAAAAAGTGTCATGATCATCTCTCCATCGTAAAATGTAAGCTTTCAGTGCTGGAATCGTCGCAATTAATAAAATGTTCCCGGCTTCTAGGCTGTGGTCGAATGGATTTGATCTTAAAACACAATGTTTCGTCCCTGTCTGCGGAGGACATTTTCAAGAGGGATCGTAGCTTCTTTGAAAGTGCGGTTCACGCCCTGTCTCGCTACTGATTGCTGCGAAATTCCTCTTCCGCGTGCTTCTGCGCAGTGGCGTGACGTCACTTATTTCTGAATGCGCGAGCGCAGTTCACCGTTGCCGACTGCCGTCGTCCGCTGTTGCTGTCACCCCAAGGTGGAGGACTGGTACACATCCAGATGTCACTCAGTTTTACGCCCTCCTCCTGCATACTGAAATTTCTGGAGTGTTTTACAATCACTATGGCCTCTCCGTATAACCTTTCATGGTATCTGCTTATTGGTGCCGGTACTTGAGTACTATCAAATCAAATGTGGTGGTTTCCTGGCTGCATATCATGTTCCGCAAAAGATAATCCGTTAATGCTCTCTCTTCTGCAGTTGACCTTCTACTCTTCTAGTCGTTTTTTGACCGTCCTTTTTGTAGTACCCTTGTACAACTCCCCATAACTACACGGAACCCAATAAATTTCTGCTTTTTTCAGCGAGTTCCGAGCGTCCTTGGTCAGTATTAGGTAATCTTGTATCTTCCGGCTGGATATGTAGATTACCCCAATGTTCCGCTTTTTTTTTAATGAAAGGCAGGAAAATTATCGATTTTATCGGCGCACGAGCATCGCTATCATTTCTATGTTGTGGTCTTATCGCTCTTTCCGCCTCAGCGAACGAATAACCCTTCTTGAGCAATGCTTTGGTCAGATGTTTTAATTATGAGTCAAGCAGTTCGGTTTGGCAAATTTTCCTTGCTCTGTCCGCCAACATTTTTGTGATGCCTTGGTTTTGTTATGGATAGTGATTCGAATCGTGGTGTAGACCACGGTCTGCGAGCGTGGGTTTTCGGTACACCTTGTGGCCCAAGCTAACATATTCTTTCTTGGCAACTACCACATCAAGAAAATTCGATCTTTCGCCTGAATCCTTCTTCATGGTAAACTGAATCTCCGGACTGAATCCACTGTGATGTATGTGGGAACGTTCCAGTTGCTCCCCATTATGCCGCCACAAAACAAACATCTCATCCACTACCGAAACCAAATACTCGCTTTCTTTTTCGCATTTTCCAGTACCTGTTCCTCGAATTTTACCCTAAAGAAGTTCGCTATAACTGGATTAAGGAGCTCCCCATAACGACACCTTTCGTCTGCTCATAGAACTCATCGTTACATTAGAAATACGTGGTTGTGAGGCAATATATTCACTATGTTGCAACAGCTGAAGCGGATTTTACCCCCTGATATTGCAGAACTATTCAAATGTGTGTGAATTCCTAAGGGACAAAACTGCTGAGGTCATAGGTCCCTATACCTACACGCTATTTAAATTAATTTAAACTAACGTAATTCTAAGACCACACACACCCATGCCGGAGGGAGGACTCGAACTTCCAGCGGAAGGGGCCGCGGAATCGTGACGCCTCTAAACGTGCGGCCACGCTGCGCGGCTGCAGAAAATTGGAAATTTGTGGTAAGGTCTTATGGGACCATCGGTCCCTAAGCTCACGGACTACTTAATCTAACTTAAACTAACTTACGCTAAGGACGACACAAACACCCAAGCCCGAGGGAGGACTCGAACCTCCGACGGGGGGAGCCACGCGGACCGTGCAAGACGCCCAAGACCGCGCGGCTACCACGCGTTACGCGGCTGCAGAATTGTTTATATATTGCCTCACAACCACGTATTTCATGTAGAACGATTAGTCCTATGAACATACGGGTGGCGTCGCTGTGGGGTGCCCCTTATGCCCAGTTATAGCGGGAGGAACAGGTATTTGAAACTGCGAACAAGAAATCGAATATTTGGTTCCATTAAAGCGGATGACACGTTTCTTTTGTGGCGATACGACGGAAAGGAACTGCAACGTTTCCGCAAACATTTCACTGGGATCAATCCAAAGATTCAGTTTACCGTGGGGGAGGAGACAGGCGGAAGATTTAATTATATTGATGTAAGATGGTAGTTTGAGCCACAAGGTTTACCGAAAACCCACGCACACAGACTGTTCCCAACACTGACATTCGAACCACCATTCACAACAAACCGAGACCTCATAAAAACGTTGGCGGATAGAGCAAGGAAAATCAGAGAACCAGAGCTGCTTGTCGCAGGATTAAAACATCCGTCCAGTGCATTGCTCAAGAATGGTTACTTGTTCGCTGAGGAGAAAGGAGCGTTATCACTACAGTGTAGAAGTCATAACAATGCTAATGCACCGGTGAAATCGAAATTTATTATTATTACTCCCTTTCATTACGGACTTTACTGACCGCATAGCAAAAAACTTGAAAAAGCGGAACAACGCGGCGGTCAACAAACCCATCCGGAAGATGAAAGACGACATAAAATCGACCACGTATGCTCGCCAGCCGCTGGAATATGCAGAAATTTGTAGGATTCCGTGTAGTTATGGGGAGGTATAAGTGAGGACTACAAAAAAAATTGTCAAAAAACGCCTACAAGAGCCCAGGGGTAATTGCAGAAGAGGGAACATTAAGCGGATTCAAAGAAACTTTATACGGAGGGGCCATAATGATTGTAAAACACTCTAGAAATTTCAGTAGGAAGGAGGAAGGCGTGAAACATAGTGACATCTGGATGTGTACCAGTCTTCCGCCTTGGGGTGACAGCAACAGCGGACGACGGCAGTCGGCAACGGTGAACTGTACTCGCGCATACAAAAACAAGTGACGTGACGCGACTGAGCGGAAGCACGCGGAAGAGGAATTTCGCTGCAGTCAGTAGCGAGCCAGGGCGTGAATCGCACTTTCAAAGAAGCTACGATCCCCTTTGAAATTGTCCTTCGCAGATGGGAAGGAAACTTTGGATTTTAAGATGAAATCCATTCGCAGCATAGCAGTTTGGAACATTTTTAACTGGTCTCTCCACTGGCAAAAGATTGCAGACTAGTAACATATTCGGGTCTCAGGGAGACGACTGCCACGGTGGGAGTGACCGTGAAGAAAAGATTGAGTAGCCAACGAAATGATAAGTTTCTACTTGTCGGTATGCGGAATGTCGAAGTCGAAGTCTGAACGTGGTATGGAAGCTAAGAAATCTGAAAATGAAAATGCTTGCTCAGTCGCGATATAGTGGGGGTCAGTGAAATGAAATGGAAAGAGGATAATGATTTATTGTCAAACGAGTATAGGGAACATCAACAGCAGCAGAAAATAGAATACTGGGAGTAGGATTTGTTACGAATAGAAAGATACGGCAGAGAATGAGTTGTTGTGAACATTCAATAATCGGTTTGTTCTCATCATAATCGACAGCATATCAACATCGACAATAGTATACGTATAGAAGTCGAGGTCGCAAGCAAAAGATGAAGAGATAGAGAAAGTATATGAGGATGCTGAACGGCTAATTCAGTTCGTAAAGGGAAATGAAAATCTAATAGTCATGGGCGTTTGGAATGCGATTGTACCGAAGGGAGTAGAAGAAAGGATTACGGGAGAATATGGGTTTGGTGTTAGGTACGAGTTATGCAATAAATTTTAGATAGCAATAGCGAATGTGCTGTTCAAGAATCACAAGAGGACGAGGTATACTTGGAAAAGCCCTGGAGATAAACGGAGACTATGTCCTGGTCTGGCAGAGACTCCGAAATAAGATATTTGACTGTACTGTGTAACCGCGGGCAGATATAGACACAGACCAGAGTTTGGTAACGACGAGTAGTAGGCAGAAGTTTAAGAGACTTGTCAGGAAGAATCTACACTGAACGAAGTCGAAGTGGGTGCGGAAGTACTAAGGAATAAAGAGATACGCTTGAATTTCTTTAAGGTATAGACGCTGCGATAATGAATAGCTCAGTAGGCAGTTAAGTTGAAGAGAAATGGGCCGTTATTGAATTGGAGAGAAAAAACGTAGGTACAAGGAAGGTAACTGCGCAGAAACCATGAATTACAGAAGAAATACTTTAGTTTAACGACGAAAGAAGCAATTAAAAAAATTTTCAGGTAAATTCAGGAATACAGAAATGAAAGTCACTTAGGAATGAAATAAATTGGAGGTGCAGGGAAGTTAAGGCGAAATGGCTGCGTGAAAAATGTGAAGAAATCTGGAAAGAAATGATTGCCGGAAGGGCTGACTCAGCGTATATGAAAAGTCAAAGCAATCTTCGGTGAAATTAAGGGCAATGGTGGTAACATTAAGAGTGCAATGGGAATTCCACTGATAAACGCGGAGGAGAGAGCGGATAGGTCGACAGTGTACATTGAAAGCTTTGTGAGGGTTAGGACATATCTGATGACGTGATAGGAGAAGAAACAGAGTCGATAACGATTCCAGCATTAGAATCAGAATTTTGGAAGACCTCAAATAGAATAAGGCCGAAGGGACAGGTAAAGTTTCATGGGAATTTTTAAATTCATCTGGGGAAGTGTCAACGAAACGACTATTGTCGTTGGTGTGTATGATGTATGATACTGGCGAATACCATCAGACGTTCGGATAAACACCAGTCACTCAATTCAGACGGTAGCAAGAGCCTACAAGTGCGAGAGCTATCGCACAACCTGCTTGACAGTCCATGCATGCTTGTCGCTGACAAAAATAATATACAGGAGAATGGAAAAAAAAATTGAAGATATGTTAGATGACGATCAGTTAGGTTTTAGGAAAGGTAAAGGCAGGAAGCAAGACTGAAGCAAAATCAAGATATGTTGACAGGATCTACTGACCTGGAAAATGGAGCAACGTGTCGAAATCCTGAGAAATGTAATCTGTAGGGAAAGGCGGTTAATATACAGTATGTATAGGAACCAAGAGAGAACAATATACTGGAAGACGAAGAACGAAGTGCAAGGTTTGAAATGGTGTAAGACAGGGAAGTAGTCTTCCGCCCGTGCTGTTCAGTCTATATGTCCAGCATGCTGGAAGTTCATATCAACAAATTACGTTGTACATCTCTTTCTCATCCACATTATAATCGAATCAGGCGCTCCCGGACCTCCATCTGTTTAGGCCATTTAAGGATTCCCCACGTGGTACACGTTTTAAAGATGATGAGAGCGTAATTCAAGGAGTGAAAACTTGACCACGAAAACAGGTCAAAGCTATGTGCAGGTGGAAGGGAAATCCTTGGGCGGCTTCCGCTATGGGTCCACCCGAGTTTCGAAGACAGTAAAGTCAGAGATGGGAAGACCAGAAAGGGCGTATTTTCAAATGGCTCTGAGCCCTATGGGGCTTAACATCTGAGGTCATCAGACCCCTTGAACTTAGAACTACTTAAACCTAACTAAACTGAGGACATCACACACATCCATGCCTGAGGCAGGATTCGAACCTTCGACCGTAGCGGTTGCGCGTTTCCAGACTGAAGCGCCTAGAACCACCTGGCCACAACGGCCGGCGCGTATTGTCATTAACAGTTTACCGGTACTGATCTTCTCCAGTTAGTAGCTTAAAGGGGAGATCTTTTTATCCTTCTGCGGGATCTGCGATTTACGAACGAGTTGCCTTTTGACTCCAGAGGTACGAGGGATGTCTCGAAATAAATGAAAACTCTCGATTGCGAACTATAATGTTAGCATTGTTCCAAGCGCTTCTCAATGTCAGGCGGACCGGACGACGAGAATGTGACGTAGTGAATTAAGGCTCAAAGGCATCGACTGCCAGTGGGCGACTCGCAACAACTTTCACCTTTAAATTGTCCGTCAATAAGCTACTGATTAAAGCTAGATTGGGTATCACCAACTAAAATGCAGCGTGTAAGTCATCTCAAATCTGTGGGTCCTGTAACAAATATGCGGACCGTATGGAGATAAATGGGTACTAAACACTGCCAATTGAACTGTGTTTGCCAGGAATATTCGATGGAGTAAAATGTTTCGAACTGCTGCAGAGTGACTTGTGATGGCTTTTCTTGCAAAAGAAACAAATGATTTTCCCCCCTTTCTGGCGTCTTTTACTTTTTGACCATGGTTGTGACAGAGAAACCGCCTGCTGTTGGTCCTCATCATACTGGAGTGGTTTTGAATATCCTTCACCTTCTCGAAATCTTGTACCGAGTGAAGACGATGTTGGCAAATCTCACACTAGCTTTCTACCTTACATACGGACTTGCCTGCTGTACGTCCTGACTTAGATCGAATGTTGATGGCTGCTGTTGGTGACACAGTGTTAACTGATGCGCAGGCATCACGACGAATATTTTGCGCCATCAGTCCCCACTTAGGCTACCTCTTCCGACAAAAATTCCATCAGTTTTCTGGCAACTGCACCCTGACGAAGGTTCCCTCTTCGTATTATTTATCCATCGGTGACATATGTCTTCCGGGAAAGTGTGAAATATCTCAAGAACACCATAGCCTCTTCATTCTTCCCTAGTCGTTGCAGAGCTTGAATACGCTAATTACATTCAATAAATGTTAATTTAAGAGATCCCAGGCACTAAGATGTTATAGTCGCGAAACTTCCCATATAGTTAACCTAAACCTGGATAATTAGATTTCTGTCACGATAATATGCACTACAAATTTTCCTAGTTTGTTCATAAGCAACTGCAGTTACACCGCAGCGATTCCTTTTGACAAATACTGGGGTTCTCCCTCCAGATAGCTTTGAAGAAATACATGTTTGCCGACAGTTGACAAGGACGAGCCTGGTTCGATTGAGGATTCGCACTGTTCTCAGAAACGAGTCCAATGCTCAGTGTCGCCAGGACATGGCTCCATCTTGATCAATGTTAGATGAACATGTGGCTACTCGACTGTTCTGAAACCCCAGAAAGCATTCTTTCTGCCATGCTGCCTGGAAGTCTTCCATCAATACTATATTTGTCCTTCAATGTCGCTCGGTTTACAAAGTCTGTACAATTTTCACAAGCTAAGACGTCCGCTTTGTATTCCACCCCGTCGAGTGAATCCTCAATAGCGTCTTCCAAGATCATTATACTAGCTATATATGTGGTGTCACCGCCAGACACCACACTTGCTAGGTGGTAGCTTAAATCGGCCGCGGTCCATGTAGTACATGTCGGACCCGCGTGTCGCCACTGTGATCGCAGACCTAGCGCCACCACCAAGGCAGGTCTCGTGATACGAGAGTGGACTCGCCCCAGTTGTACGAGAACCTAGCTACCGCCCAGTTGTACGAGAACCTAGCTACCGCCCAGTTGTACGAGAACCTAGCTACCGACCAGATGTACGAAGCCTTTCTCTCATTAGCCGAGAGACAGAATAGCCATCAGCTAAGTTAATGGCTACGAACTAGCAAGGCGCCATTGGTATCAGTGCCTATAGCTTACGAGTATTCAAGAGAGATGTATTCCAAGGACTAATAAAAAGATAAGTAATAAGCATCTACATACTTTTCTTCTTATTCATTTATAAGTTCTCATGTTCCAGACTTCACGCCCGTCTGCTTTAGCCGTGCGTGCCCTATCGGCTACAGCGTTAGTGTAGCTTGCATTTTCAGCCATCTAAACTTCACGGTGTCGGCCCAGATACCGACACAACATTGGCGACGATTTAAAGTGTTATTTCTGATTGCTTACATTTAATTGTGTCATGGCTTCGCCACATTCTCCAGATGTACTGTCCGAATTTTATCGCTTGCAGAATCAGCAGACGCAGGCGTTACTGGATGCCCTTGGACAGCTCGTCCAGGGTCAACGTACCATTCAAACCGATGCGGCCGCCGCCGCTTCTTCGCTACCGCTGCCACTGAACGCTGTTGCACCTCCCTTTCGACCATACGTGGCAGCCGATGAGACCTGGCACGAGTGGTCTCGCCAGTTCAACTTTCACCTCGCTGCCTACAGAATTCAAGGTAATGAGCGGCAGCCGTTTTTGCTTTCTTGTGTCGGTGTGTCCACATACCGTGTGATAGTGAAATTGTTTCCCCGACGAGACGTAGCAACTCTGTCCTACGAGGAAATTTTGTCTGCATTAGATGCCTATTTCAAAGAAACAGTTAATGTGGTTGCAAAACGGTATACGTTCTTTCGTACAAAATGTACGGCCGGTCAAACTAATAGGGAGTGGGTAGCAACATTGCAAGGACTTACTAGGGACTGTGCCTTTGAATGTGACTGTGGTCTTTCTTATTCAGATACAATGGTGCGTGATGCAATTGCACAGAACGTTTCTGATGTTCGCATACGGGAGCAAATTTTGAAACTAGTTAATCCCTCCCTTCAACAAGTGATAGACATATTGGATAGACAGGACACACTTGACTGTGCTCAGGAATCTTTTGAAACTTCGCCAGCCGTGTGTAACATTAACCGGCCCGCTGGACGCGCTGCGCGGCCCGGTCAACTGCCATCGCACAAACAAACGCAGCTGCCGCCGCGCGCTAAGCCACGTGTGCCGCGCCAGCACACAAATGCAGTGAAATCATGCCCGCGGTGTGCTACTAGACATTCGCGTGAACATTGCCCGTCACGCCAAGCTATTTGCTTTTTCTGCAATAAGAAAGGACATGTTCAAAGTGTTTGCCAGACAAAGCTCAGATCAGACAATCACAATCATTCCAGGCCCTTTGCTTCGCGCCGGAATCGAACCAAGGACACTCAGGCTCGTGGACCTTCGCCTATGGACATTCATGTCGTTAATTCCACTTCGTCCAGTGACACTTTCTCTAACAGTGACTGTGTTCGTCCCACAAAAAACTGTGCGTCGACGTCGCCGGAAATCACGTCAATTAGCAAGTGATTCTGTACCAGTGTCTGTTCCAATTGCACAAAACAGTCGCTTTTGTCGTCAGCAGGACAATAAACTTTTTGTGGACTTAGACTTTGAAGGCAAAGTGATACCATTCCAGCTCGATACCGGAGCTGCAGTTTCATTGCTCAATCATGACACGTACAAACAACTGGGCAAACCTCCGTTGCGTTCCGCAACTGTTAAGCTAACTACATATTCCGGACAGACAATTCCTGTGTTAGGACAGTGCAGCCTTCTTGCAACATACAAGGGACAAACAAAACTTGTGTCATTTTACGTTCTTCGTTCTTCTTCTGCAGTGAACTTGTTTGGGCTAGACTTGTTTCAGTTGTTTAACATGTCTATTGTAAATCAGGTCCTATCGGTGAATCAGACTGTGCCTACAGACAGTGTTTCTCGGCTGTGTGACGAATTTGCAGACATTTTTGCACCGGGCTTAGGTTGCGCTAAAAACTATGAAGCACATTTAGAACTGAAGGTAAACGCGCAACCGAAATTTTTCAGGGCGCGCAATGTTCCCCACGCATTGCGTGATGAGGTCGCAAGAACGTTACACGATCTCGAATCACAGGGTGTAATTGAACGTGTGCAAGCTTCTCTCTGGGCCTCACCCTTAGTAATTTTGCCAAAACCTTCCGGAAAATTGAGACTTTGCGTGGACTTCAAGGCCACAGTGAATCCACAGCTTGTGACTGCTACTTTTCCTTTGCCCCGCCCGGAAGATCTTTTTGCTAAACTGTGCCCGGGAAAATATTTTTCCAAGTTGGACCTAGCCGATGCGTACTTGCAAATACCGGTGGACGACGAATCCCAGCGCGTATTGGTGGTTAACACGCATCTTGGATTGTACCGCTTCAAAAGACTGCCATTCGGGTGTGCATCCGCCCCTGCCTTGTTTCAGCAATATTTACAAACTATTTGTGCGTCGGTCCCTACTGCAGCAAACTATCTGGACGATATAGTGATCTCCGGACAGACAGAAGAAGATCATCTTGCGAACTTACGAACATTATTTCAGGTCTTGCGGCAAAATGGTCTTCGCTTGAGGAAGGACAAATGTGTGTTTTTTGCTCGTGACTTACCATACCTGGGACATGTCATTAATGCCCAAGGCATACATCCGAGTCCAGAGTACCTCCGTGCCATACAAGAATTGCCTTCCCCTCAAAATGTGAAACAGCTACAGAGTGTGTTGGGTAAAATTAATTATTATCATCGCTTTCTGCGCAATGCCTCTTCTATTTCAGCTCCGCTTCATCGCTTACGCCGTAAAGGTGTTCCGTTCGTCTGGACGACGGAATGTGAACGCGCCTTTCGCCAGTTGAAATCGGCGTTGCTTTCTAATACTTGCCTTACGCCATTCGATCCCCAGAAGCCCCTTTTGTTGATGGTCGATGCATCGAATTTCGGGATCGGTGCTGTGCTTGCGCACAAAGTTGGCTCGTATGATCGCCCTATTGCCTTTGCGTCCAAATTGCTCTCGTCTGCGCAAAGAAATTATTCACAGATAGAGAAAGAAGCTTTGGCTCTCGTGTTTGGTGTTACTAAGTTCCATGATTTCTTGTATGGTCGTCACTTTACCATCATCACAGACCACAAACCTTTGACATCGCTTTTTCATCCGACCAAGCCTGTACCTCCACGTACAGCGCAGAAATTCATTCGCTGGTCTATTTTCCTCTCGCAGTACCGCTACGATATCTTGTATCGGTCCACTGCTAAGCACGGAAACGCCGATGCGTTGTCCCGTTTGCCTGTTGCTGAGGATAAAGCATTCGATTCTTCCGAACTTGCTTGCATGTTCATTGATTCGGAAACCGATGAAGTGGTCGAATCGTTTCCGATTGATTTTCGTCGTGTCGCTACAGCCACAGCTGCTGACCCTGTCCTTGCTACTGTTTTACGTTTTGTTGCTACGCAATGGCCTTTGTCAAAGTCTCGGATCGAGGATCCGTTGGTTCGCCGATTTTTTGCTCACAAGGAGAGACTTTTTGTTCGACGTGGTGTTTTGTTGTTGCGTTCTGATAATGATCAGTCCAGAGTCGTGGTCCCACGTTCGTTACAGTCCTCTGTTTTACGGCTTCTTCACCAAGGACATTGGGGTATAGTGCGAACGAAACAACTTGCTCGTCAGCACTGTACTTGGTTCGGAATCGATGCTGCGATTACGAATATGTGTTCTTCGTGCCCGGCGTGTGCCGAACAACAGTCCGCACCGCCGCGGAAAGTCTTTGCGTGGCCAACAGCCACTTCACCTTGGCAACGCTTGCACATTGATTTTGCTGGTCCATTCTGGAATGCTCGATGGTTGGTTCTGGTCGACGCCTTCAGTAATTTTCCTTTTGTTGTCCGGATGTCTTCCACGACGTCCTCCGCCACCATCCAAGCGTTGTCTGCTATCTTTTGCATTGAAGGTCTTCCGCAGACTATTGTTTCCGACAATGGCCCACAATTCATGTCCGCAGAATTTCAGTCATTCTGCCAGGCCAATGGTATTCAACATCTGACATCCGCGCCGTTTTCGCCTCAGTCCAACGGTGCCGCTGAACGATTGGTCCGGACTTTCAAGTCACAGATGTTGAAATTGAAAGAGTCGCATTCTCGGGAGGACGCATTGTTGCTCTTTTTGTCTTCGTATCGCTCTCAGCCCCGAGATGGTCGTTCGCCGGCTGAGTTGCTCCACGGTCGTCCTCATCGCACCTTAATGTCTTTGCTGCATCCGCCGCATCAGGTTCCTGTGCAGCGGCAGACTCCTGTTTTTGCTCCAGGCGACGTTGTATTTTATCGCAACTATCGAGGTTCACGGCGTTGGCTCGCAGGGCGCATTCTTCGCTGCCTCGGCCGCGCGATGTATTTGGTTTTGGGGGCCTCTGGTGAGGTGCGTCGGCATCTCAATCAGCTGCGCCTCTGTCGTCGCTCGGGTTCTGCCGCTCCCCGTCTGCTTTCAGCGACGGTGCCGTCCGGTCAGCGCCCTGGGGACCCATCTACTGGCTCGCCTCATCCCCAGGTGTTACCGACGATGCCTTCCATGTTGCCCCATGGCGACGCGCCGCCGCCGCCGCAGCAGCAGCAGCCGCCGCCGCCGCCGCTTGTTCTCCCGCCGGCGCCGCCCGCATTCGACGCTTCGTTGCAGCCGCCAAGCGCCTCCCAGGGTCACGCGCCGCCGATCGCTTCCCGTGACCAGCTGTCCTCCGCCATGGAACTCCCGCCCGCTCCGGACCACATGACGTCATCGCGCGTCGGCTACCCCGACGCAATGGAGGTTGATCCTTCGGTCACTCCTGTCTCTTTACGGGCGCATACACCGCATGTTGACGTGCACCCTGGACTAGTTTTTCAGGCGTTTCCTAGCTCCCCTCGGACCGTATGGCCGGGTGCGGGTGGCACAGCCTCGCCTGTTGTTAGGCTCCCCACCTCATCGCATACGTCAACATGTGGTCCTCCCCACGGCGGGCGGAAGCCTTATCTCACGACCGTTCGCCGATTTGCGGGGGAGGAATGTGGTGTCACCGCCAGACACCACACTTGCTAGGTGGTAGCTTAAATCGGCCGCGGTCCATGTAGTAGATGTCGGACCCGCGTGTCGCCACTGTGATCGCAGACCTAGCGCCACCACCAAGGCAGGTCTCGTGATACGAGAGTGGACTCGCCCCAGTTGTACGAGAACCTAGCTACCGCCCAGTTGTACGAGAACCTAGCTACCGCCCAGTTGTACGAGAACCTAGCTACCGACCAGATGTACGAAGCCTTTCTCTCATTAGCCGAGAGACAGAATAGCCATCAGCTAAGTTAATGGCTACGAACTAGCAAGGCGCCATTGGTATCAGTGCCTATAGCTTACGAGTATTCAAGAGAGATGTATTCCAAGGACTAATAAAAAGATAAGTAATAAGCATCTACATACTTTTCTTCTTATTCATTTATAAGTTCTCATGTTCCAGACTTCACGCCCGTCTGCTTTAGCCGTGCGTGCCCTATCGGCTACAGCGTTAGTGTAGCTTGCATTTTCAGCCATCTAAACTTCACGGTGTCGGCCCAGATACCGACACAACAATATATTCGTGCAGTTGACTGGTAAAGTATTTTATCTGGTTTCGGAGAGAAATCGTCAAAAGAATTTATTTTATCAATGAAGAGTGTAAAGTGAGAATGCTGTGTTCCTCGTTGATGTTTTAAGGTGCGAAAGCAGTCCGTTGTTTCAATATTTTTGCTCATATTTATTCGTAATTGTAGCGTGGCAGCATCTGAGACGCATTAATGTTAAACTTTCTTGCTTGAGGTCAGGGGTGTGCTTGTTGGGTAACAAATTTATTTTTCTACCACTTACTCAAATATAACAACTATTGTGCGTGCAGTAACATGGTACATTACCCACCTGGCTATCGGCCCGGCGGATTACTGTCGAGGTCCGGTGTGCTGGCCATTCTTTGTATGGTTTTTAAGGCTGTTTTCCATCTGCCTCGACAAACGCGGGCTGGTTCCTCTTATTCCGCCTCAGTTACACTATGTTGGCTATTTCTGTGCAGACACTGTCTCCATATACGCATACACCATAATTATTCTACCACGCAAACATTTGGGGTTACAGGTTACTCTCGTTTAGTAAGAGACGTTCCCATCTGGGTTCGGTGTGGGGCGACGGTGGGATGAGTGGGCTGCCTGTTGTGGGGTTGTGTACCACTGAGGGCTATGGCGGGGACGAAGCCTCTCCGTCGTTTCTAGGTCCTCAGTCCAATACACAGTGCATACACAACATTGTACATTACAGTATTGAATGCAAGCAGGCTATATGTCTCAACGCTTAGAATGAGTCAAATGAAAGTGTGCGGTTGTATTGCAGAACAATCGCTGGAAGCAGTTATTCCATAAAACATCTAGGAGTATGCTTACAGAGTGATCTGAAGCGGAACGACCACATAAAATTAATCGCCACTGAGGCAGATGCCAGTCTAAGATTCATTGGAAGAATTCTTGGAAAATGTAGTCTATGAACAAAGGAATTAGGTTACAAAACTTTGTTCGACCTTAACTTGATTCTAGTCATCGGTAAGGGATCTGCACCAGATATGACTGACAGGGAAGATCCAAAGAAAAGCAGCACGTTTCCTTACAGGGTCATTTAAAAAGTGAGAAAGCACCATGCAAATGCTCAGCCAAATCCAGTGGCTGATATTGCAAGAGAGGCTTTCTGCATGTCATGTTGGTGTAGTATTAATGTTCAGAGAGCACACGTTCCCATAAGAATCACTCCGTATATTCCTTCATCAAGCGTATATCTCTCGAAATAGTGACGAAGATAAAAACAGAGTTTCTAGCCCACATGGGGGCTTACCAGCAATCGTTCTTCCAGCGAACCATCCACGACCGGGAAAGAATACACAAAGTACCCTCAGTATACCATGAGATGGCTAGGGGACTATAGACGTAGACGTATGTAACGCGTGAAGAAATTCCGCCCTTTACTCGCTCGTACTCGATATGCAAGTTCTCTCGAAGTACCGTAGACATTCTAGAGATTCGAAAAGTTCCAATCCCTTTGGCTTTGTCCTCGGTCGGTACCATACAATGTTTGGGACCAGTTAGAAAGTAATTCGAACATCAACTAACATACAACTATATGTGCACAAAACAGAGACGTAGGTTAGTGGTTCCCATCCACTAACGGTGGTACAAAGTGAATCCCAAATGAATTTGGGAAGGGATTTTGAATTGCATAGTTCACTTGATGATCAAGGGAAATGTCACGAAAATTTTGGCCGGAACGGGAGCTTTTTTTTAAAATTTGTTAGTGGGACAGTGGTGTCCAATAAGCGTAAGTGCGTGAGTGTGTGTCTGTGCCTGAATTGAAAATAAACACTGGCGTTATATCTGTCAAAGAATTTGTCTAGATACCCTTCTGCGAGCAGGAGAACGCACTCACTAAGTTGACACGGAATACCCCAGGCAACACAGACACCTTTTGGAATTTCAGCGGTGGCTAATTGCCGTGTTTTACAACCGAGGTCGGAGTGGCGCAAGACGCCACTCAACGCAGGCCCGTGCCTAATCGTGTCCATTCATAAATCTCTCGTTCGCCCGATCGCCTTATCTCCGGTCGGACTGCCGTCCACTCACCTCCGTGCCCCCGCGTGTCAGGCCTGGGGACGCTTTCACCAGCTCCTCGGTCGCTTTGCCGCTGCATTCCACCTGGCGTCCAGTCGTCTGGCCGTAATGCACGTTGCGTCACGGCAGACCTGAATACCTGCGCCCTGTGCCGTAATGTTTACGTGCTCAGAACTTCGCGGTGAAAGGCCGGGCTTTAAATAACAGGCCGGTTGATTGCGGGGTCGTGCCTCTGGGGGGCCGCAGGTGCCTCGTCGATGAGGCATTCCACGCTGTAGAGAGAGAGAGGAAAAAAAAAAAAGAGTTTCGCCACCGATAATGTCTCGACTGCTGTAGTACAGGTTGCGCTTGTCTCAATCAGCCGACATGCTGTGGAGATGAAGTGCGATGGGCGGCCGTGATCTACAGGAAAGTTTTCGTCCGAGAATAGGCTGACATACAGTTCAAGAAATATGAAGCACTAAGTTTCATTTTACTTGTTTTATTGTCACGTGATGGTTCGGGATTTTGGGGAGGAGGGAGAAGGAGGGGAGGGAGCTTAGCAGCAGCCGTATTGATGCTACGCAATTCAATAACACTTCAAAATAATAAACATAATTTTACAGTTCAAATAAGTACAATACAGAGAAAAAAGACAATTACCATGATAACGATTCTGTTTAGAACATAGGTGATGATACGGTTGGTAGTGTGATGTTAATGACGATGCTGTGTGAGACGAATTTTTCTGTACAGTCTCCTGTCTTATTCTTTAATTTTATCCATATTTCGCAATTTCAGACGTGACTGCAGTACACTGAAGGTATGGATTAAAAAAGTCTTCAGTCACAACTTCTCGTGTTTTATTAAGTACACGATGCATTTCGTACCCTGTTGGTCCATCATCAGGTGTAATTTGTCGTAATACATGCTTCATTTTTTTCCCTTCAATGAGGTGAAATGCATATTTCTGTCACGAAAACGTTTGATGATAGGTTACGAATTTCGTAAGTCAAACGCGGAAAATATGTGCGAAATAGTGGAAAATATGAACAGTGGAAACTTACCACATCATCCATGAACAGCGTTTCAACGTCTTAGCACCAGCAAACAATCATTCTTCCTCCGTTTTCGTACATGTCACTTCTTTCAAGGGACACATTTGCATACACGTTTGTAAACATTTCACAGATGTTTTTGTACGTGATAAGGTCAAAGACGTATTTATTCGTAGTGCTACATATATAATTACGAAATAATTGACATGTGGAGGAAATAACTTTAGAATAGGTCTTTAAAGCTACTGATATAACTGCAGATTGCGAAATCTGTTTGTTCATTTAACACTGAGTCTGTTTTTTTATTTTTTTTTATTTTGTGTAGTTCTAACAAATTTAGGGTCTTACCAATGGCTTCATTATGTAGTACTACCAAACTGTTTTCTGGACTGCTGATGACATGTTTCATTTCCAACATACATTGTGCAATGACTGATTTTTAGAAGTGTTTGAGCATTTACGTGTTCTTGAAAACAGGTTTTGAAGTTTCTGCATGTTTTCCCTACATAGTAGGCAGGATAACTGGGCCGTGATACTTTGTACACTTCGCTGTCGTTGTATGTTTACGTATTCGATTTTGTGTTATGGACGAGAAAGTTTCCTGACTTAGTACTAGTTGAGACCGCAACTGTTACATTTGTTCTTTTCAAAAGATTGGCGATTTTTTGTGATATGTGTCCGAGGTATGGGATACTGGCGAATATTTTCTCTTCTTTCACAGTGTGGCAATTTTTTTTTTTTTTTACTTTTGTGTATTTGTCTGCATGAATTGTCAGTTGTTGTGGCTGTGTAGCCATGCTTATGGCAATGCTCTTTATTGTATCTGTCTTATTCTTGAGGGTGTTTTTCTTTAAATTAAGAGTGTACTGTGTGTAGAATGGACCTAAATGCAACATGTTTTTGAGTGGTTGGATGGCGTGATGAGCTGTCCATGTTATATCTGTGTATGTACGTTTTCTGTGTATGCTGAACTTATGTTTTTGCTTGTGGTTGGTGATTTTAAGATGCAGGAAATTTATGCTTTTGGTGTCCTCATGTTCTATTCTGAATTTTATTTTTTTGTGGAAAGAATTGAATACCGCTAGTAGTTCTTCGATTCCAATTTTTGTTCCATCAAATAACACCAAGGTATCATCAACATATCTCCAGTAATATATTATTTTACTTTTGAGTCTATTGTTTTAATTAAAGTTCTTACTTTCCAGATGACTGAGAAATTCATCTGCATGAAAATTTGATATGCTACTGCCCATGGCAAGACCCTCGTTCTGATGGTTATCTTTCCCATCACATTTAAAGTGATTTTCGAGACAATATTAGTTGTAACATGTTCTTGACTTCTGATTTTCCTGAGATTGACGATTTTTTATGTTTTATTAAGTTTCCAAAGATTATGTCTATTGTTTCTTCAGTTGGCACATTTGTAAATAGGTTAGTTACATCAAAAGAGGCAAACCTGGCACCTGCAGCAATATTTATATCTTTAATTTTAGTTGCTAATTCATTTGTGTTCTTAACTGAGTATGATTTATCAAACGTATAGTTCTGTTTCAGAATTTCTTCCACTAATTGGGATACTTTCGAAGCAAGTATATTTTTAGATTTAACAATGGGCCTGAATGGAACATGAGGTTTATGGGTCTTAGGTTGAGCTCTCAGTCTTGGGGCAGTGGGATTCATTAAAATGCATGGTTTGGCTTGTTTTTCTGTGAATAGGAAATTGCATTTATTAATCATTTCTCTGATTTAGTTTTGAAATTTTGTAGCTGGATCTTGTTTGAGTCCTGTTATGTTGTTTTCAGAAAAGAAAGTCAATGTTTTAGTTATATATTCTTCTTTGTTCATAATTACTATAGAACTGCTTTTGTCACGTTTCAGAATAATGCCATTGTTATTATTGAGTTTCATGTTTATGCTGTTTACTAGTTTTCTCTATTAATAAACTGCTTTGGAGGTTTCATTATGACTACTTGTGCTTTTCTGAATAATTTAATTTATGTTGTGTGCTAAGACGTCTGTTTAATGTTATTTAGGTCAGCTAAATCAGTTGCTTTTCTAATGTGTAAGATGAGGTTTTTTAGGTTACTGTTGCTTAATCTGAGCTTTACATCATGTTTTAGCCCTTTCCTGAGTAGATGTTGTTCTTTTTGACTGAAGGTGATGCCAGTTTGGTTAATGACTATTTCATAAAACTGTGTTTTGTTGGATGGTTGGTTGCCCTGTTGCTGATGCAGTTTTAGTTGCATGGCTTCAAATTTCTTTTGGTGCCTGTGTGTGATTTCATTTTGCATTTTGCTTACAATACTTCCAACAAACTCCTCAGCAGCTTTTAGTTCTAAGGTGTATAGTGCATTAGCTAATTGTAAATGTGTGTTATAACAGCACTTAATGGTACCTTCTTTCTTCTTGTACTGAGATTTTACTTTTGACTTCAGATACGTTACCTCATATTTCCTTTTGGCAATCTGGGCTGCAGCAGACTTGTTTTTCATTTTCTGTTTGACATAACTAGGATGAAAATCACACACTAGACATTCTTTGGTGAACTTAATGCTAGTACTGGCTTTCATGAATTTCATTTTCTAATTACGGAATGAGTTACTGTTTTAAGTGCCTGGCTAGGAAAATTCAATTTCATTTTATCCGTATTTCGAAGCTTCAAACCTGACTGTATTCAATACATTGGAGGTATGGATTAAGAAACGCCTTCAGTCACAGCTTTTCGTACTTTATTAAGCACACGATGCATTTTGAACCCTATTTTACGATAAAATCTTCTTAGTCGTCAGGTAGCCTCGTATTCCCCTTCAAACTTCTTCATTGCTCTTCACGTCGATCCCTCTGCTGCGATCTTCTTTAGTCTTCCAATGGTTTCCTTGTATGGTGCTCGGCCACCAAGCGAGCCAAGAACACCAATGAAATCCTGAAGAATATCGCAGCAAAGGGATTGAAATATCAAGCAGTGACGAAACCTGAAAGGGAATATGACACGGCCTGACGATTCAGATGATTTTATCGTCAATGAAAATGGCCTGGGAAGCAGAGAAATCGGTGCGACGTAAAATCGCAAAAAGGGAGGCGTATGTACTTTTTTTCACCGATCTGATTGACAAAGTGTGTAGGGCTACAATAAATGTAAAAAGGAAGGCGCAACTGTCAACCGTTTTGATGTGCAGCATACATGCAGTCGACCGAGTAAATTTGTCAAAAAAAAAAAAGATAACCAGGAGATCTTGAGTATTAAAAAGAAAGGAAGAAGGCGGAAGACTCTGGATTGAATTTATCTCGCTGCCGCTACTGTATTTATTTTCTTTTTTCCTTCGTTCCTTCATAATTCTAATAACAGGTTTATTCTGATTGTGCATATTGTCAGTATCTAAAGAATTATTTATTGTTAACATGACCTTCTCCTTGGAAATTCGGGTTTTTTCCTAACATTTTGGAAATAGTTTACCACTATAAGCGTATTACTGCAGGTATGTTTCAACCCACCATGAGTCCATTTCCTTAGTACAGGTACAGGTACGATATGAATCATCGTACGACCCCATTTTCTCGGTTATTCTGCAGTTACTTTTTACCCACTAGAAACAGCTGCACGTGCACAAACAACATTCGTTTGGTGGAGGGGGAAAGGGAACAGCGTTTACAGACACAAAGAAACTTCTTGCGTTAGTCCATGAGGTCAACACTCCAAAATGTCTGATTTTAGGTTTAAATATTTTGAAGTGATTGGTACTTCGATTGAAAGAGAACGTTAACCTGATTGTGAAGCCGAATCGCTTTACAGTGAAGATCCAAAAGTACGTTTAAAAACGGAACCTGTATACAGTGACCAGCTCCTTCTCCACAATACTCTCATCGCTTCGAAACCTGCTGCAGTAATAACCCAAGAACAAATGAAAATTGAAATATATAGCAGAATTTTGGAAACGTTAGCGGAAAAACAACTCATGGTACAAAACGAATCAACTGCGCACCAAGACATCGATGAAGAGGGTGTGTCTGAAAAGACTGAAGAAGTCGCTACATCTTTATCAGGTGATTACGGGGCCGAAGACAAACAGTCGATAACGTTCCGCAGTATTAGAAGATTAGGCTAGTTAATCTTGCGAGAGAGCCGCCAGGATGGAGTTTGGCCACTCTTCGAAAAAGGGGAGCTTCACTCTACCAAAGCATTAATGGTTTGAAAAGATAGCAAGTTGGAACAAGGCATGCATAACTTAAAACAATTGATTCGTGGGCCTATGAATGTTTCATAGAAGCTTGACAAGTAATCAGCAGGTGAAGAGGAGAAACCTGCAGTAATGCGCTCTTGCTGCTGCTAGTCAACGTCCTGATTTAAATTTTCAAGTTTCTAACTTGAGAGTCGTGCTCTTCAAACGATGACATCGTATTCGTCAAAGAAAAATCACCAGGTCTGTATCCGAGTGGGAGAATACTTCACTACAGCAAGTCCTTGAAGCAGCAGCAAATTTCCGAATGCAGACTCGAGCCCTCATACCATAATACGACAAGGATTTTATTACTAACACTGATCAAACAGGAATTACACATAAAAGTACCCGATTAATGTACATCAATTGCAATACCATTTTTATAACCATATGATGCTGATTTGCGATTGAATATCAATCAACTTACGACCGATCCCTCGCCGAACGCGGAGGAAAGGTGGTTGGTTTTTGTGCAACAGAAGGATATGCGGAAGGTGACACATTCGTACACTATACAATATGCTGTCACCCTAGCAGGAAAATTACGACCAACGATCTTCGTTTGCTTGCAAGAACCCACTGGCACATTTGGGCCAAGGGTGCAAAAAGCAGCTAATGAGTACACACACAAATACAAAAATGTTATGATAACATCTTACGTCCGGCAAACTTGAAACAGTATAAAAAGAATACTTGTAATTGACGACGTGAGTTATTTTGTTCTTCGATTCACGGTGAGAGCAAATGAACCCGGTTTTGTAGGAAGAGATTTTTGAACATAGAGAATTTCTCTCATTGTGCAGTATTAAAGTAATTCCTCCAAAAAGTACTCCGTTGGTGCAGCCCTGCGACGGGTATTTCTACAGACAAGTGAAGACCCTTGTAAAGAGACTAAAACATTGCTGGGACACCACCGAACACCATAGAGAGATAGCCTCAAGAAGACTGCACAAAAATTTAGTCAGTTGTACACCTACATTTGTCTGCACCAATATTGATGGTATAATAAGATACGTGTAGTACGCCGTGAAACTGTGAGATAACCGAGAACCGTTCATGAACATAAACCAAGTTTGTTTTGCAGTAGAAAGACCGAAAAACAATGCTCATGAAAAAACTTGGCGTCATTACGTGTGCAGTACGCCACAATAATTATTGTTTTACATGTTTCTGCGATCAGTAACCTCCTGATTCTTGCAATGCTCCATACGTGTCACGAATGTAGATACTATTGTGTCAGTAAAAGGCTATAGTGATTTGATTCACAATGGTCTTATATTTTTTGCTATTTACAAAGGCCCCAAACAATATTTTATTTTCATATTTTTGAGGATAAATATTATACAAGTAATAAATGAATCACTAAATTCTGGTAATCTGGACAGTCATAATAAATCTCTTCTTAGGATTACGTGGGAATAAAACAAAGAACCAGCACCGAGATTCGACTCAGGACCTTGCGCTTTGCGCTTATGAAACTAACCACTTGATCACTTAGCTGCGGTCTCCTTGCCTTTTAGCGACCACGCAGTAGTACATATACGCATGCCTAAAACTTTCAACTAGATTTTCTCGAAAACGGTTGAGAGTTGCGCCTCCATTTTTACATAAGTTAAAATCCTAGCCATGTTGTACGCATGTCAACATGAATTAAACTGGTGTGGTCAAGCATGTACGGTCCCCTTGCGAGTCGAAGGGTTGTACCCAGTCGCTCGTTGGCCAATCTCGTGTGGCAATAGAAGTCAGAAAAAGAAAAGCTGAATTTTTAATTTTAGTGTTTAAGAAACCATTTACCCAGTAGAATCATATGAACGTAATGCCGCTTGACCGTCGTATGGGCGATGTAGTAACAGGCATCCCTGACATGAAGAAGCAACTTGAAGCCCCAGACTTCTTGAACATATTCTCAGTTCGTATACAAAAAGTTTTGCTTGAGAAGGAAAAGCTTCTGTTCACAAATCAGCACAGCACAGCTGGTGCAAAACAAAGCTTGGCATTTTCTCACATGATATCCTTGGATCATGGATAAAGAGCAAGAGACAGGTTTCATATTTTGGATTTCTGGAAAGCGTTTAAGACGGTACCCCCCTTCAGACCCTTAACGAAGATACCCTCATACAGAATAGGTTCCCGGATACATGAGTGGCTCGAAGACTTCTTACGTAATACAAACCAATACGTCGTCCTCGACGGTGGGTGTTCATTAGAAACAGGGATATCGTCGGGAGTACCCTAAGGAAGTGGCATAGGATAGCTCTGATTCTCTATATACATTAGCGATCTGAGGAACAAGGTGAGCAGCAATCTGCGGCTGTTGCTGATGGTAGTGTGTTGTACGGTAAGGTGTAGTCACTGCGTGAATGTAGGAGAGTACAAGACGACTTGTTAGCCAAAATTTCTAGTTGGTGCAATGAATGGCTTCTGGCTCTAAGTATAGAAAAATGTAAGTTAATGCTGATGTGTAGCAAAAAAAAAAAAAAAAAAAGGATCCCTTAATGTTCGAAGAAAGCATTAGTAGAGTACTGCTTGACGAAGTCACGCCGATTAAATATCTCGGTATAACGTTGCAAAACGATGTGAAATAAGATGTGCACGTAAGGACTGTAATAGGGAAGGCCAGTGATTGTTTTCGATTTGATGGGAAAATTTGAGGAAGGTGTGCTTCATCTGTAAATGAGACCGCGTATAGAACACTGGTACGACCCATTCTTGAGAACTGCCCAAGTGTTTTTGTTCCCTACCAGGTTGGATTAAAGATAGACATCGAAGCAATGCAGAAGCTGGTTGCTAGATTTGTTACCGGTAGGTTCGATTAACACTCGAGTATTACGGAAAAGCTTCGGAAATTCAAATGCGAATCTCTGGAATGAACGCTGTTCGGGAAACACTACTGAGAAAACCTAGAGAACCGACGTTTGAACTGACCGTAGTACGATTCTGCTGTCGCCAACGTACATTTCGCGTAGACCACAAAGATAAGAAAAAGTGGGGCGCTTACATAGGCAAACAGACAATCATTTTCCCCCTGCTCTATTTTCGAATGATACAGGAAGGGAAATGATCAGATGTAATGAATTGTGGAGTGTATATTTACATGTGGATATATAATCAGTCTTGTTTCAAGTGGCCCGCCACAGTTTCCTCTTCTGCACCAATCTCTTCATTCCAGAGTAAAGCACCCAACGTCCTTACTTATCGGTTGCATACATTCCAATCTCGTTCTCCCCAGTACCTTTTCATGCTCTACAGTTACCTGTAGTACAGTGAAAACAATGTCTTTACACACATCTTATAATAGAATCACCCCTTCTAGTTACTGCTTGCCACATACACAGTACCTTTGCTCACCTATAGTGCGGAAATCCGCATTTCTTGTAACTCCACTCTGTTAACTTCGCCAAAGCTTCGTTTCTCACATTTTTCAGTTTTATCACAGTTCATTATTCACTTTCATAGAATCTCTGCTCCAACGCATATCCTCAAAAGTTTCTTTCTCAAAGTAAGAAATATGATTCCTACAGATACACTTATTCTGGCTGAGAATGTTTCTTTTGTCTGTATTAGACTGATTTGCTTATGTTGGTTTCGACTGTCATGTGATGGGTAATGGATGCATAATGGTCGATAAGTGAAGAAAAGGTAGATGTCGAGGATGGACAGGTGAGGAACTGTGTGAATAGTTTACCGTGTCTACAGAGAGGATAGATGATGAATACTGGGAATTATGTCAAACTGCAGTGGGATCTAGAACACGGACGAATGAGAGATGAAGTGTTTAATGGGAGGTTGGTCGAGTTTATTGAAACCTTCATGTCAGGAGAGAATCGCGATGCGACCGGTAGAACGATTAGTTGACAGCGAGCAGCTCTGTATCGAGAAGGAAGAATCCTACCTATTAAACTTTTCTAGGACTAGGATACGGTGTGTTTAGATGTGGAGGGGTTGGGGTGAGGGATATGGAAAGATGGAGGACGTTTCCATATAAGCACACCAATGGTCCGGTATTGGAATTAATTTAGCGGACAATGGCGAACTGCCCTGAGAGTTCGCACTACGTGAAGATTTACAGAGATGTTCAAGAAAGGAAGTTTGCTAAGTTTTCAGAGATGGGAGACGTGTCTGGGAGGTGGAGAGAATGGCATACAAAACTTTTAGGAACTGCAAGAGTTTTGTGGGTGCAAAGTAAATTACCACTTTTCCTATAATTTTTAGTCTTGTACAGCGTTATAAATCTCATAAGGACACGGAATTTCGCAGAGGGACATCAGTTTCTGCCAGAAATGAGTAATTTCTGACCCTAAGCTATTGAGGCATGTACCATTAAGTAAGGAATATAATGTACGTGTAAGATACTGTTGTTTTATACACTGTGAATCACAATAGGAATACTATCACATTGTTGATCAATTTAGTAATGGTATTTTAAATGTAAGCTGGGTAGAAACTTTCTTGCCTATTAGTGAAGGTATATCTGCTAAAATAAAGCGCTTATTCTTCACGTTCGTCTTTTAGATGAATGCATTTCGTTCAGTGAGTCTGTTCCAAGCCTGATGTGCAATTGGGAAGACCAGCTATCCATAAATACCCAGCTATGACTTCCACAATCTCTTCTTTAGATTCAGAATTTTTGTACATGTCTGTCACATATCATTTCACAATTTTTGTTTCAGCTCTGTTACGAACACTCGGTAATTCGTTATGTGTGCTTGGTAAATTTGCGGGTAGTGGAAAATTAATCTGCTTCTCGCAAGAAGGTAATGCTTCTGGAAGTCTTCGGCAATGTACCATTTGGTCACTCTTTGGGGAACAACAGACGTTAGGGTTTATAATCTCATATAAACGGCTCTCAAGGAATTAGGATTGTGCATATAACCAGCCACGTCCAAAATGTGTATCCTGCGAGTACGGCATGGAGAAAGAGGGTACCGCGAGAGCGACAACGTCGTAGGGGTAGTGTATACATATCAATTTTTGAAAAATTATAGTTCTTTTTCTATAAATTGATTTAAATGTCTACAAAGATAATAGTCAAAACTGACGGATGTTACTGATATGTATAAACTGTGGCTGTTGTTACTGATATTTGTAAACTGTAGTTGTTTGCATGGTTATGAAGCCAAAAGCAATAAATAAAAAAATTGAAAAAAGTTTTTGGACTGATCCTGTGGATAGGTGTTATGTTAAAGTAAAGTTAGCAGATGGTGAACTTAGTGCGAAGTGCGTAGTCCTAAGCCAATAAAAGCAATAAAAATATATAGCTGCGTATTCTATTCTGCTTTGTGCCAGAATGGTCTACCTCTAAAGTAACAGTTATTTCCAAATCAGTTGGCTATGAGTTTACACATTTGAAACATCGTAGTCTTGACACTGATGTATGTACCCCATAGCGCTGAGTTGCGGCGACCAAGTGGTCTACACAGTAATTTATAGTGTTGAAACTTTTCGTCGCTAAACGGTGATGGTGTTGTAATAAAGAGCTACGCTGACTTCCTATAGAACTGTAGTTGGCTTGCAGATAATGGTATGAAGTTTAACAACAGGAGGTTAACTAACTATGAACTTTAAGCAGTACGAATACATCTACGAGCAGCAGTGACAGAAAAGCGGAATGTGTTTACTGGTGGTAGTGTATCCCTCGAAATTGCAAAATTTTCTTGACAGCCTATAAGCTAGCACTGCGGTGAGGTACTCCGCATATCGTAATCCGTTTCAGATAAACCGCCCAGGTGATAACGACCAGCTACAACTGACGGTAGGGAGCTATATGCCCCCTCGAAAAACACCTTAGCACACACAACTGATGACTCTGGCGGACAAGAGGTAGGTGACAACAGCCAAGCCTAAAAATTACTTTGTTACCAGCTATTGCTAGTGACATGTTCATACCATCTCCTAGCACGCCTAACTTCGGATGTGTTAGCGTCATGGCCGAGTAGAAGAGCGTCATGACTGAGTGGAAGAAATTATTTCGTTCCGTAAACACCACGATGGTAGAACATTCGAGAAATCATAACATCAATACTCAGAATAGAGAGATGATGATGATGATTAGTGTTTTAGGGCGCACAACAGAATAGAGAGAGCTGTATTCTAAATTTTTTTGTTTTTTTGCTGTACTGGGCCCATTACAAGCGACACCCAAAATCAGATTTGATTGAGCTTTCCGAGACAGCCTATACTACACACTGAGTACGCTGAGTGTTTCTGTCAGTTCTCCAAACAGTGCTTGGAATAGTTAACGACGCCTACTGTGCACTGTGGCCTACTGTGATAAGCGAATTCAGCGTTGATTTCAACAGAAACAGTTTTCGAAAGTTATCATCATCAAGGCAACTGCAAGGAGCGAAAGGTCATTAAAATATAAGTTATCGTGTGTATGTTTTGGAAATTACTGCTTTTTTTTATAAACAGAGAAAAAAGTGTTTAGTTCATTTGAAAAATTATTTGGTTATTTATTTGGTAGAGTCCATAACTTCCTGCAAAATGTGTAAACGATACCCAATTAATAGAGAATGGGGGTAAGAAATTAACGTATCATGAATCCGCATCCGTAGCCAAGGACGCCAACACATACGAGATTCTGAGGAGGGTAGTTCGAATCCCACTACTGAAATTTTTACTATCTGTGTTTGGTTGGCAAGGGGTGAAGAGATGATGGCGTTTCTGTTCACCAGAATTTGACGAATAGCAGGGGCCATTCTCTATGGTGACATGTTCGTAGATTTGGGACGTTCTCGTGGCCTCATGCTACTTGGTGGCATTCGATTTCACCACCTGCCTTCTCTCTCAGCATCAAAGTAAACAGTCTACTCATACTTTTTCCAGCAATTTTAGATAATAAACACTGGATTCTCACGAATGTCAGCTACTTAAAGAGCAAGAGTAAGCTATATGCCAAGTTATGAAGCGTGGAGTAAAACCGAATTTTGTGATACAGGTGGATTAATCAGGTGCGAACTGTTTCTTTTGATTGTGTTGTTATATAAAGTCGTAAACGACGACTGGAAAGCCGTAACCCATCAGCGTAATTTCTTATCCTCTCTTTTTTTCCCTAGTGAGTGTGGCATTTTATGCGGTATATTCACAACATACGTTCCGACAGTACTAACGCAAAGTAAATGCATTTCCGTACTGAGAACTTCGCGGTCATTTTTATTTTAAAAGCAGAACTGAATCCTTTTCAACTAAAGACTGGTAAATGAGTTTCAGGTCTTCTACAAAACTGTGTTTTTTATTATTGTATACTGTGTTTCGAAACAGACGAAGGCTTCAGCAGTTCAGAATTCAGTTAAGTAAGTTTCAACGACTTCCGTAAGTTATAATGAATTAAGGATGGGTCCGCCTTTTTGCAAGTATGCAAATTATTGATTTGTTTCATCACCCAAACATGTTTCATCACAGTTTTTGCGTATAGTGGTTGGGGATTCAGATAATGTTAATTGTCCAGAGCTGACGTAGTTATGCTAATGCGGGTTCAGCCGCACCAGAAATTGTAAGTCCAGAAACGCAGGCGGTTATGGATGCATGCGGGTTAAGAAACGTGGGCCGGCCGGTGAGGCCGAGCGGTTCTAGGAGCTTCAGTCTGGAACCGCGCGACCGCTACGGTCGCAGGTTCGAATCCTGCCTCGGGCAAGGATGTGTGTGATGTCATTAGGTTAGTTAGGTTTAAGTAGTTCTAAGTTCTAGGGGACTGATGACCTCGGCAGTTAAGTCCCATAATACCTCAGAGCCATTTCAACCATTTGATTCCATCGCGCTCTGGAGACTTGCTCTGTTATTGATTTCAGCTGCTTCTCGACACCACTGACGCTAATATATGCACAACGATTCGTAAAACTTAAAGACGGGATAAAGGGAGTAACATAAGGTGTTAAATATTAGATAAAAATTAACGAAAGTGGAGTACATTGTCAGAGATCTCCCAGTCGTTCTGAGACAGTGAGATCAGCGTGGCTATAGCGCAATGTGGCGTTAGCCCCACAACAGAAGGCAATTGAAGGAACGGGAAAAATTATGTCAATCAGCGAGCAGTTAAGATACACTGTGGTAGTGGCCTTGACTAGAGCACAGGCCGGAGACGTCTGGATAACTTCACACGGAGAAGAATCATTGCGAAACTAGAAGAAGGACATAGTGTGACGATTGTAGAAGGCGGATTTCTCTCAGCATTGTTTCAAGTGGACCGCGAGCGTTACGAAATGCAAGCACCGTGGTCAAATACAGGAGTACATGGCCGCTATCGCGCAACAGGCAAGAAGTGACCCAAGTGAAATAGCGAATGCAATTGCAACCATACTTAACAAGATTCAACGCAAGTAATCTCTCCACAGTGGCACGGTGGCACGGTGACTCTCTTTGCCTAACGTACGATGTGCACCATTGACACGCTTTGCAGTGGTGCCAAGAGCACAGGGACTGGACCCACTAGAGCCGTGATCGCGTGTTGTTCTTGGATGAAGGCAAATTGAGCAATGATTCCAGACGCACGATAGGTGGGAACACGTAATATACTCGGGAACTCTGTCACATACGACCGTCTAGGTGTTCTAGGCGTTATGCTATGGAGCGGGACAATGTTAAGTGGCCGTACCGGCTCACATTTCTTTGAACAATGTATTCCCCTGTCAACATAATTGTGACAGTCTACTATTTCCCTACGTGCTTATTTTCAGGGGTTCATACTGCCCCGTTTCGTCTTCATGGACGACTATGCATGACCGCACCTAAGAGCACCGATGGAGGAGTTCTTGGAACGAGAGGATATTTGGGTAGTGGCCCGTCCATTCCCCCGACTTAAAGTCCATCGCGTACGCGTGGGATGCGTTAGAGAGATGTCTTTCAGCACGTTATAACGTTTCCGTGAGTCGGAAAATCGGGAAAGTAACTTTTCTTTAAGTAACTTTTCAATTTGTATTTAAGATATGGGAGGATGGAAACGTTATAACTAGCAGCCCCATTACGTAAGTTCAAAGTACCTAACTTGGCTTCAGTTATACACAGCACTGCCAAAATTTAAAATTAATTTTCAACTGATTATTTTTATTGAAAGTTAGACTGAAAACTCTGTATAGTTTTTGTCCAGCGATGCTTGCCTGTGCGTAAAAACACCGTTAGCAGTACGTCAATAATCGACTACACGCGGGAAATTTAACCTGCCGCGCTATTTCAACATTGACTTAGAAAAGATAGTACTCTCTGCTGCATAAAGGGTAAATTTAGTTTTAGAACAAGATTTATAATTTAAGAATATTCGGTCTGTGGCTGTTGGCATCTGACCAAATGTTCTAAAATGGCTCTGAGCACTATGGGACTTAACATCTATGGTCATCAGTCCCCTAGAACTTAGAACTACTTAAACCTAACTAACCTAAGGACAGCACACAACACCCAGCCATCACGAGGCAGGGAAAATCCATGACCCCGCCGGGAATCGAACCCGGGAACCCGGGCGTGGGAAGCGAGAACGCTACCGCACGACCACGAGATGCGGGCAACCAAATGTTCTAGTCAATGTAAAGCTACCAAATACAGATGAGCTCGGAAGACGTCAAGCTCTGGCGACTTATCCCTTTCCACTTATTTTGTCGCCTTGTTTCAAGTCTATTTTGATAAGTTCCAGATTGATAAGGGCCGATTAACGTCATGGGAGTAATGAAATCTGAAGTGAGACGTTTGCTTTTCTTTTGATAGTAACTGGTTGACGGGGCTGTTGCACTTTATTAGGAGAGGGATGATGCGTGGCTGCATGCCTACCTGAGCGACAAGAGCGGAGTATTGCCCACTATTCGCACCGCAGGAGGTGCCCCACGTTTTGTAGAGATACAAAATGGTTCAAATGGCTTTGAGGACTATGGGACAACAAATGGTTCAAATGGCTCTGAGAACACTGGGACTTAAGTTCTGAGGTCATCAGTCCCCTAGAACTTAGAACTACTTAAACCTAACTAACCTAAGGACATCACACACATCCATGCCCGAGGCAGGATTCGAACCTGCGACCGTAGCGGTCACGCGGTTCCAGACTGAACCGCTCGGCCGCAACGGCGGGCTTGGTAGGAGCAAAACTTGTTATGGTTTGGAGGGGAAAGGAGCGTCAGAATGTAAGTGTATGATTGGTATCTATTTCTGTGTCCTCCCACGACTGGAGACTTTCCTGGACGTTGGGGACAAGGTGCTAACCTTTCCATGTGGAGACGAAGTGAGGAGTTCAGTGATTCGCTGCTGAACAGCCTGAGAGATTGGTCGTGTTTCGCTTCTGGACCATCAGGATGAAGGTTAGACTTCTTCACCTCCGTTCAGCCAGAGAGAAGGAGATAGCAAGAGTCAGAGCTGTTACTGTCAAGTTAGAACCTGTCTGTTACCACTTGGTGACAACAGCTGGATTTGCTTGTCGTTTCACACTCGCGCTATTTCGGTCCGGTCTATGGACGCGATCCGCCAATGAGAGCAGCTGCAACAATATCCCTGATCTCCGAGCTGTCGTTGCACGGCCAGTCCTGCGGTTAGTAAAGTATTCACAGCACCGGCGCAGTGGCCTCATTAATTTGAACATAGCAGCCTTGTCGCTATGTACAGCCACGTTTTGCATGTGTGATCTGTATCAAGGGCTCTTATTCCCGATCGATAGTGTTCGTGACAGTCAGGAGTGACGTGTTAAGGCACAGTCTTACTCACAAAGATTGTAAGACTCTGTAAGATGATAGTTGATCTCACTCCTGCACACGAATTCAACCAACATCTCATTACCCAAGTTACATTGTTCTTTTACGGTATACTGATAATTTTTACTTATGAACCGTCTGACAGCAACTGAATAAAACACAATTTTAGTGCCATACGCGTTTCGCCCTTATTTTCTGCAAGGCATCATCAGTGGCCTGGAATATGAACATATGTTTGCTATCTAATTTACATTTTGGTCACTGTATGTATAGGTTATAAACGGTTCTGTTGGTTGGTATTTCCTATTAAGTAGTAATGTTTTGAACTGTACTTAAAAGTTGGTGGACGATTTCCTACATATTATGCTCCTGTTGCATTTTTAGTATTGTTCTTCTTCTTATGAATGCCAGTTTGCAGTTTTTTTCCCACATTTCACAACACTATGAACTTAACACATGTTTCGATGCAATGTTTTGTGTTTCTGTTGCCGACTGTCAGATGTCTTTGCCAGAGATCGAACGTTATAGCCAAACTTTCGAGTGTAATTATTGAAGTATCTGTGATCTGTTCGTGTATGCATTTGTGTGTGTGTGTGTGTGCGCGCACGCGCGCGCGCGCGCGCGCGCCTGTGTGTGTGTGTGTGTGTGTGTGTGTGTGTGTGTGTGTGTGTGTGTGTGTGTGTGTGTGTGTGTGTGTGTAAAATTATATCACACCAAAACACACACACAAGTAATATTACAAAAGTAATATTACACGCAACTGAGGAATACAGGACTACAAAAGTTGAAGATGTCAATACATTGTTCTTATTTACATTCAATTCAATATTTGTTTCTGGTAATACTTTAGGGATTCTTTACTAAATTTTTCTGTGATGCAAAGGCTTTGTATTATTTGGTAATTGAAATTCACCTTAATTGTTAGGGCCCTTCTCTAGATACGGATGATGAGCTATTATATTATCATAAATATGACTAAGTCAAGGGCGCAACTCCTAAACTGACCACAACTTAGCCATATTATAAGTTTTTCCATGAGTTGTCTGTTGTATGATAAGAACTGTGCTAGGTAAAGTGGGGGCTGAGTGTGTTAGCTTAACTAATACGGCTTACCTTGATGAATTTGACATGATCACCTCTCAATCCCGGCACCTCAGGTAAAATGATGGCACTTCCAGGATCTTTCCAGGTTGGCTGTGAGAGGCAGTCAGCTTTTAATTAAGTTCAGTTTTTTCTGTCCCTTCACGTACTTTAACTCGGCCATAGTATTATAACACGTTTGTGCGAATTTACTAATCATTGTGTTGTTCCTTTTATTTAGCCGTGTTTTGTTTATTGGTCCATATGGATGTGGTTTCCGCACGACATTCCATTTTTCTGTGTGTTGATATCCGGCATTGTTAACAGTGTTGTGGGACAGTTTTGGAGGGGATGATAAATGATAATGCAAAATGATGTGACCAGTTTTATTTGGAGACTTTTACCAAATGTCATGCACTGCATATTTTGATTTGTTGTCTGCTTGTCAGCAGATGAGATGGTTCACATTCCCAAGAAACAGGATTAAAGACACACTGATGTGAGTTGCGGTTCAGTATTTGCCTGTGAGCATAGCCATGAAGGTGATAGTATGGAAGAAGAAGAAGAAGAAGAAGAAGAAGACGGAAGCATCAAAAGGCCACTCTTGCCAAGATGATCTAGCAGTACACATTAATTACGTGTCACGTCAGCAGTCGGTGGTCCTTAGCGCCAGCAGGAGTTGAGTTTACTATTCCAGATTTTGGAAGAAATAAAAGAAGCAGAAGGAATCAGAAAAGAAGAGATTCTAGAATTATAAAAGAGACGTCGGTAGGCAGAAAAAAAATTGGTGAATAATCTTGAGAAAATCTATGACCACTTAATAGAAGTGGAAAATATTAGTGACAAGGCTAAGCAGACTTCATTACCAGCAAAAAAAGGAGGCTGTTTCAGCTAGGGTAGAATCGGCAGTCGCCAAAAGAACCGCCGTAGAGGCAAATAACAGTGTCAGGCTAGCGGGGTGTACTGCAAACATTAATGCGTTTTCAATTGAATGCCTCAAAACGGAAGGAGAAGAGTATGTTGTGGGTACCTCACAGAAAATACAGATAATAGAGGAACGTCTTGTTCAAATAGAACAAGCGAGACAGAGACGTGCTTAGCACTCCGACCTGACGGCGACGACGGAGAGAATCGTGTCGTAGGCAGGATGCTCACCGTGTGTGGGATCGGAAAGAGAAAACGCATCACAGCGCGCGCCATCTGGCAGCGGCTGACCGAGCGAGGTGGCGCAGTGGTTAGCACACTGGACTCGCATTCGGGAGGACGACGGTTCAATCCCGTCCCCGGCCATCCTGGTTTAGGTTTTCCGTGATTTCCCTAAATGGTTTCAGGCAAATGCCGGGATGGTTCCTTTGAAAGGACACGGCCGATTTCCTTCCCAATCCTTCCCTAACCCGAGCTTGCGCTCCGTCTCTAATGACCTCGTTGTCGACGGGACGTTAAACACTAACCACCACCGCAGCGGCTGCCATCTCTCCTACAACTGCAGCCCACTTACGAGGCGCAGTGCGGATCTGAGATACCAGAATAACGCACGGTTGGTCGGTCACTACAACGAAGCAGAGGTGTCCGGAAACGTAGGGCAAAATTAGGTTTTGTGACTCGCGGCGTAGCGCAAGCACAGGAGCAGGACAGGACTTCGATTATAAGCACTTCTTCCTGTCAGTGCTACAATTCCAGAAAATTTTGGAAAACGGAAATTTTAGCTGTCTCAGTTTAGCCATTCATTACCAGAGTCATGGCCACTAGAGGCAACAATGGAATTTGTCTGGGGACATATGGAAGGTCAAGCAGCCACGAAGATTCTACACAGAGTACGCGAAACAACTTGGCCCCCTTCTAACAGCCGTGTACCGCAAGTCTCTAGAGGAACGGAAGGTTCCAAATGAGTGGAAAAGAGCACAGGTAGCCCCAGTCTTCAAGAAGGGTCGTCGAGCAGATGCGCAAAACTATAGACCTATATCTCTGACGTCGAACTGTTGTAGAATTTTAGAACATGTTTTTTGCTCGAGTATCATGTCGTTTTTGGAGACCCAGAATCTACTCTGTAGGAATCAACATGGATTCCGGAAACAGCGATCGTGTGAGACCCAACTCGCTTTATTTGTTCACGAGACCCAGAAAATATTAGATACAGGCTCCCAGGTAGATGCTATTTTTCTTGACTTCCGGAAGGCGTTCGATACAGTTCCGCACTGTCCCCTGATAAACAAAGTAAGAGCCTACGGAATATCAGACCAGCTGTATGGCTGGATTGAAGAGTTTTTAGCAAACAGAACACAGCATGTTGTTATCAATGGAGAGACGTCTACAGACGTTAAAGTAACATCTGGCGTGCCACAGGGGAGTGTTATGGGACCATTGCTTTTCACAATATGTATAAATGACCTAGTAGATAGTGTCGGAAGTTCCATGCGGCTTTTCGCGGATGATGCTGTAGTATACAGAGAAGTTGCAGCATTAGAAAATTGTAGCAAAATGCAAGAAGATCTGCAGCGGGTAGGCACTTGGTGCAGGGAGTGGCAACTGACCCTTAACATAGACAAATGTAATGTATTGCGAATACATAGAAAGAAGGATCCTTTATTGTATGATTATATGATAGCGGAACAAACACTGGTAGCAGTTACTTCTGTAAAATATCTGGGAGTATGCGTGCGGAACGATTTGAAATGGAATGATCATATAAAAATAAATGTTGGTAAGGCGGGTACCAGGTTGAGATTCATTGGGAGAGTCCTTAGAAAATGTAGTCCATCAACAAAGGAGGTGGCTTACAAAACACTCGTTCGACCTATACTTGAGTATTGCTCATCAGTGTGGGATCCGTACCAGATCGGGTTGACGGAGGAGATAGAGAAGAACCAAAGAAGAGCTGCGCGTTTCGTCACAGGGTTATTTGGTAACCGTGATAGCGTTACGGAGATGTTTAACAAACTCAAGTGGCAGACTCTGCAAGAGAGGCGCTCTGCATCGCGGTGTAGCTTGCTCGCCAGGTTTCGAGAGGGTGCGTTTCTGGATGAGGTATCGAATATATTGCTTCCCCCTACTTATACCTCCCGAGGAGATCACGAACGTAAAATTAGAGAGATTAGAGCGCGCACGGAGGCTTTCAGACAGTCGTTCTTCCCGCGAACCATACGCGACTGGATCAGGAAAGGGAGGTAATGACAGTGACACGTAAAGTGCCCTCCGCCACACACCGTTGGGTGGCTTGCGGAGTATAAATGTAGATGTAGATGTAGAAGATGAGCTGTGTGGCGGCGAACTGCCGATCATTCAAAGAATTCTAAGCAGCGTTTCTCGGAATATACTGGTCACGGGAAATGCAAGATCGAATACAACGAGAAATTATTCTTGGCCCAAAGCTCGAGTCATCACGGTATAAAAGCCCTATGAAATGAAGGACTAATAAAAAAGAACCATTACTTAGATGCGCCATAGAGTGACAGTAAAAGCATCCGGTTCACCTTCTCGAAAGTACCTACTAATTATCACCAATCTCTAGCTGGTAAATGTGGTACAAATATCGAGACCTATGAGAGTCTACTTCGCGAACTTGATCTGACAGTCGACAGACAAGCTGCTCGAAAGCGAAATTCAGGACAAAATAACAACTAATTCCTTTGGAGTAAGTTTACGCTCAAGTGTTTGGGACAGAGATGGACGTAAAGTAGTTTTTGACCAAGTTATTTGTTGTTGCTAGACCGATAAAGTAAACCAGACGGGTGATGTTATCTTGTGCGTCCTCATTGAGTGTGTATGAAATGTAACTGATTTCCTTTCAAACAATGCATTGTGGTTGCGGGGGAGCAATAGCATCCATCCTAAACTCGAGTTATGGCAGTTTCTTGTGTGTTTTGCAACTTGGCCGATTTTGTGACTTGGACACGGTTGGGGAGCTGCTCGCCTTATTTTTGGTTGGGGTATTGGCACGCCACTGGTTGCGTTGCACCACTTTTTCGGAGAAGTTTTTCGTTGGAGCATGCGCACGCCACGGGTTGCGTTGCAGTATATTTCTGAGGAGTTTTTCATTGGGGGTATGAGTATGGCATGCAGCTGATTGCTGGCACCATTTTCGTCTTTTTCGTTGGAGTATAGGCACGCTACTGGTCGCGTTACACGACTTTTCGAGGGAGTTTCGCCGGAGTATGATGCCACCGAGCCCGACCACGCTGCTGTAGCGTTGGGTACGTCCGCGTAGGATTAGCAAGTTCCTCGCAATAGTGCCATGTCAGTGGACGTTTGGACTCGACACGGTAGCACGAGACAGTCAGTGCAAGGATCGTAAGCACTATCTCCTCGACAAAATCTCGTCTATGAGTAGGTAACTAGCTCTGAGCACTAGTCGTAAGCACTATCTCCTCGACAAAATCTCGTCTATGAGTAGGTAACTAGCTCTGAGCACTATTGGACTTAACATCTTAGGTCATCAGTCTCCTAGAACTTAGAACTACTTAAACCTAACTAAACTAAGGACATCACACACATCCATGCCCGAGGCAGGATTCGGACCTGCGACCGTAGCGGTCGCGCGGTTCCAGACTTAAGCGTCTAGAACCGCTCGGCCACACCGTATGAGTAGGTAAAGTCACGAACAGGTGCGTAATGAAAGCACTAACAGAATGAAAGTGGAACCTGCAATAGAAGGTGAAGGAGAGTGTGTAGATATGATGCAAGATCAAGGGGTCCTGCCTTGCCTCCAAGAACATAACTCAGCTACAGTGTGCAGCCTGTGGGGGCGGCGGAGAAAAGGGCCAGTGGCACCAACTCGCTCCTGGTGCTGTCTAAGAATATCATCGGGGGTTCGTGACACGTCGGATTCCTGATTGTAAAGTGTTTTCCAGAGTTTTCAGCACACTGTGTGAAAGAGGTGTTAGTACAAGTTCCCATTCTTTTTTTTCTGAACATGTAGTAAAAAAACGAGTGTTGGGACAGCAACGCGGCGCGGAGTGGCCGCGCGGTTAGAGGCGCCATGCCACTAATCGTGCGACCCCTCCAGCCGGAGGTTCGAGTCCTTCCTCGGGCATGGGTGTGAGTGTTGTGCTTAGTGTTAAGGAGTAGTGTATAAGTCTATGGACCGATGACTTCAGCAGTTTGGTCCCATAGAAATTCACACACATTTGAACACATTTGACAGCATACATTTTTGAAATGATGTAGAGTAGTCCTACGACAGTCACGTGATAACTATTAGAGATTAATGTGTCGAAAACAAGTATTTTTCATTTGAAACATTGTAAAACGTATGTTGTTACGTTTATTAACCGTTGTACATGTGTGATGTCGAGAGTCATACAGAAAATAAGAGCAATATACAGTACATTAAATGTGTTATGTCTCGAAAATCATTCGGAATAGGGCGCAAGTTCGTAAAACTTTTTACGCTTCGAATGATCGTTCCTGTCACATCCCTGAATACCGACCATTCCTCCTCAGACGCCCTGTAAACGAGTATCACTCATCTGTGCCTTAGTGTTCGAATTCAGTGGGGCAAAACCCTAGAATTTTTTTTTTGTAAAGGAACACTTGAAAACCAAATTTAAAGTTTTTGCTTTTTCTTTGCTACCCTCAATAGCAGTCCCTGTCTCGTTCACGAGTGTTTAAGAACATTTACATAGGACCAGAATTTCTTCAAGGTTTGTCAGAGATCCTTCGACAATATTCTGCTACAGTAGCCGTTGAAGGCTTCGTGCGTTGCCCTCTCGACATTAAAACGCGTTTCATTCAAGAACTATCTGTCTATAGCTATACATTCCATCCATTATGCAGTAGTCTCTGCTTCTTTGGAAGTTTTCCACCCTGGTCATCATCTAAAAATCTCACATGGTGCTCATGCCAGTTTCAGTTACCCCAGATCACCAGCACTGGTGAAATGGTTCAAATGGCTCTGAGCACTATGGGACTTAACATGTGTGGTCATCAGTCCCCTAGAACTTAGAACTACTTAAACCTAACTAAACTAAGAACATCACACACATCCATGCCCGAGGCAGGATTCGAACCTGCGACCGTAGCGGTCCCGCGGTTCCACTGAAGCGCCTAGAACCGCTCAGCCACAGCGGGTGGCAGTGTTTTAATTTCCAACGGATATTCGGCATTACGTTGGAAACAGAGGCACAAGCAGAACAATGCCACAGCGACAACCACTGGGTATGATCTGTCTGCGTCGTTCTCTCAACGTTCAGGTAATTCCTGGATCGTAAAATTCTGCAGTGTGAATCAAACTGTTATAGACTGCATACAGTACACTGACGATGTTCCGTAAAGGTAGTAGTCTTTATTGTAGACTTCTGGAGAGAACTGTCAAATAAACCGAAAAAAATGCATTAACTTAAGAGGTTATTGCTACTGTGTCTTCTCCGTTCCACTACTATTTACTCTGTCACAATTAGATTTCTTATTCCACCCAAAAGTTCCAAGTCTTTCATTGCTCTGAGATAAAAGCTGTGGAGTCTTAGTACTGGTATCCTTAGTTTCTCTTTCACTGCTTTTGTTAAACAGTTTCATTTTCTTCCTTTGTCTTTCGAGTAAAGAGACAGTAGTTGTAAGTGTAGCGCTGCACTGCACTATTCATATCACGAACTAGCATTCTTATAATTCCATTTTCATTACTCACTAGTGGTTTTTGCAAAGTTTGTGCGTTACTTGTCTGCCTAATGACTCTGTTCTTCTACGGTTTCAGAAATCTTATCTGATCTTTAATCGTTGATAAATTTCCCAAAGGCAAAACTATAATAATAATTACGCTAATAATAACAGCAGTTGCCGGCCGGCGTGGCCGAGCGGTTCTAGGCGCTCAGTCCAGAACCGCGCGACTGCTACGGTCGCAGGTTCGAATCCTGCCTCGGGCATGGATGTGTGTGATGTCCTTAGGTTAGTTAGGTTTAAGTAGTTCTAAGTTCTAGGGGACTGATGACCACACATGTTGAGTCCCATAATGCTCAGAGCCATTTGAATAACAGCGGTTAATCCTGTTAGCGTTGTCTGCTGACGTTGCAGCGTTTACTCAAAATTTGTTTAGTGTAACGCGTTTGACAGATGCGCTCAGCTGCCAGAATATTACCCGGCCCGTCCAGTCGACAGATTGAAACATCTCCGCCCATCGGCGGTCGCCACTGCTGCCAACATTCGAAGTTACGGTTACTGCCCAAGCCTCGGGCGATTCGACGCATCTGTCCTGCTGATATTATCGTCCGTAATGCACGATAATCTTGGAGCGAGGGCCGGTACTATTTAATTTTGCAATTCCACCAAACCCCGGTAACTAATCGGCACGTCGAAGCAAAATCGCGCATTTGGGCGGTCGTTAGTGGGGCATTAGGGACGCGGCTCTCCCCGTGGAGATTACACGTCTCGTTATTTACGGCGGCGCGAAGGCTGCTGGCTACGTCCGGCCGGGCGGTCGTCGCGCGCCCGTCCCGTGTTATTACGGCCAGCAGCGGGGCCGTGTTTTCTGCAAACGCCGGCAGGCGGGGGGTGGGGCTACTGGGGCACACTAAATGTGCCCTAATTGCGAGGTTTCGCTGGTCTCGCTGCCCACGCGGCGTAGCCACGAGAAACTGGGATCGTGCCGCCTGTTCAGCTCAGGGTCTCAGATCTGATCCAGAGCTTTTTGCAGCACCTCATCTGCACCACCGAAGCTGCTAAACTGCTGTGACGCAGTGACGCTCCACCCAACGGTGACTGAGTAGAATATTGACGGTGGCAAGAATATATAACTACGAAGTTTCGCCAGAAGAAGGAGGTGATGAAGATGAGAAAATTTGTAAACAGGCTATTGTCACCGGCCGCTGTGGCCGAGCGGTTGTAGGCGCTTCAGTCCGGAACCGCACTGCTGCTACGGTCGCAGGTTCGAATCCTGCCATGGGCATGGATGTGTGTGATGTCCTTAGGTTACTTAGTTTTAAGTAGTTCCAAGTCTAGAGGACTGGGTCGGCCGAAGTGGCCGTGCGGTTCTGGGCGCTACAGTCTGGAGCAGAGCGACTACTACGGTCGCAGGTTCGAATCCTGCCTCGGGCATGGATGTGTGTCATGTCCTTAGGTTAGTTAGGTTTAATTAGTTCTAAGTTCTAGGCGACTTATGACCTCAGAAGTTACGTCGCATAGTGCTCAGAGCCATTTGAACCATTTTTTTTGGAGGACTGACAACCTCAGATGTCAAGTCCCATAGTACTTAGAGCCATTTCGAACCATTTGAACCAGCTATTGTCCTCCGAAATCGTGCCTTTAGTCTTATCACGTATACCATTTCTCACAGACTGGAACGACGGTGTTCAGTGTTACGTCTTCTTCGGCAACCATTGAGGTGAGTGCTAAATGCATTAGTACGCTGTTCTGCAATCACTTTTTTTCCTTTATTTTCGTCAATATAGACAATGAACGGCAGGCCCAGTCTATAGGTTGTCGTGAAACTCCAAGTTATAACACGTCACCAAATAAACACATTTTTTGAAAAGAAAGAAGCATTGCTTTAATTACTGACAAGTAATTTTGATAATACTATCTGGTAGACGGAATGCAGTGATACAGGCCTAACAGAGCGACCCGTTATCATCATATTCATGAAGCATTCGCTGTATTAAGCTTCCAGAAATACACCTGTAGAACTGGCATCTTGACGCAACTTAAGATTCATTTTGGGCTGCATGGGGGCTACTGTGTTTTGTCATTCACTGATTCGCTCTTATTTAAAATTACGTTATTCACATGGTGACATTGACTTATCTTAGAAAATGAAATGGAGAAGGCAAACGTATATCTATAGAATTTGTAGATTTGAGGCAGAGCTGGCCGGAGTGGCCGAGGGGTTCTAGGCGCTACGGTATGAAACCTCGCGACCGCTACGGTCACAGGTTCGAATCCTGCCTCGGGCATGGATGTGCGTGATGTCCTTAGGTTAGTCAGGTTTAAGTATACTCCTGGAAATGGAAAAAAGAACACATTGACACCGGTGTGTCACACCCTACATACTTGCTCCGGACACTGCGAGAGGGCTGTACAAGCAATGATCACACGCACGGCACAGCGGACACACCAGGAACCGCGGTGTTGGCCGTCGAATGGCGCTAGCTGCGCAGCATTTGTGCACCGCCGCCGTCAGTGTCAGCCAGTTTGCCGTGGCATACGGAGCTCCATCGCAGTCTTTAACACTGGTAGCATGCCGCGACAGCGTGGACGTGAACCGTATGTGCAGTTGACGGACTTTGAGCGAGGGCGTATAGTGGGCATGTGGGAGGCCGGGTGGACGTACCGCCGAATTGCTGAACACGTGGGGCGTGAGGTCTCCACAGTACATCGATGTTGTCGCCAGTGGTCGGCGGAAGGTGCACGTGCCCGTCGACCTGGGACCGGACCGCAGCGACGCACGGATGCACGCCAAGACCGTAGGATCCTACGCAGTGCCGTAGGGGACCGCACCGCCACTTCCCAGCAAATTAGGGACACTGTTGCTCCTGGGGTATCGGCGGGGACCATTCGCAACCGTCTCCATGAAGCTGGGCTGCGGTCCCGCACACCGTTAGGCCGTCTTCCGCTCACGCCCCAACATCGTGCAGCCCTCCTCCAGTGGTGCCGCGACAGGCGTGAATGGAGGGACGAATGGAGACGTGTCGTCTTCAGCGATGAGAGTCGCTTCTGCCTTGGTGCCAATGATGGTCGTATGCGTGTTTGGCGCCGTGCAGGTGAGCGCCACAATCAGGACTGCATACGACCGAGGCACACAGGGCCAACACCCGGCATCATGGTGTGGGGAGCGATCTCCTACACTGGCCGTACACCACTGGTGATCGTCGAGGGGACTCTGAATAGTGCACGGTACATCCAAACCATCATCGAACCCATCGTTCTACCATTCCTAGACCGGCAAGGGAACTTGCTGTTCCAACAGGGCAATGCACGTCCGCATGTATCCCGTGCCACCCAACGTGCTCTAGAAGGTGTAAGTCAACTACCCTGGCCAGCAAGATCTCCGGATCTGTCCCCCATTGAGCGTGTTTGGGACTGGATGAAGCGTCGTCTCACGCGGTCTGCACGTCCAGCACGAACGCTGGTCCAACTGAGGCGCCAGGTGGAAATGGCATGGCAAGCCGTTCCACAGGACTACATCCAGCATCTCTACGATTGTCTCCATGGGAGAATAGCAGCCTGCATTGCTGCGAAAGGTGGATATACACTGTACTAGTGCCGACATTGTGCATGCTCTGTTGCCTGTGTCTATGTGCCTGTGGTTCTGTCAGTGTGATCATGTGATGTATCTGACCCCAGGAATGTGTCAATAAAGTTTCCCCTTCCTGGGACAATGAATTCACGGTGTTCTTATTTCAATTTCCAGGAGTGTAGTTCTAAGTTCTAGGGGACTGATGACCTCAGAAGTTAATCCCATAGTGCTCAGAGCCATTTATTTGATTTGAGGCAGACTTTTACACTACTGACAGAAATGTACGTTTCGAAATTCTGTAGGTACCAGGTGATGTTTCTTGGTGGGTGGGGGGGGGGGGGGGTGGGGAGGGGGGAGGGGGGGTTATGCATTTCATGTGTCAACTTCTTTATCAGACTTGCATCTGCACCCAAGTTGTTGGATATATTTCAGTCTATGTCGTCTTCTACAGTGGCCATGTAACTTATTCCTTGGTGTGTTAACACACATCCCATCACTACGTTCCTTCTTCGTCAATGATTCCACATGTTCCTCTCCTCGCCGATTCTGATCGGAATTTCCTTATTTCTTATCGGTGATCCAAATATTTACTCCTTATATTTAGTCGATATCCCCTTGGTCAATACACCGTTCTGGAAAAAGCTACCTACAACTACGGTTTTAAAAAAACTGTGACCGTAAATAAAACTGTTAAAAATATAGAAACTTTTGAAATGCACTTTTACTCAAAACTGCTGGATATTATATGGCTATAAAAGCTAATGAGAAGGTACTGAATCGATTCGGGGAGAAAAGGAGTTCGTGGCACAGCCTGACTAAAAGATGGGATCGGCAGATAGAAAACATCGTAAGACGTCAAGGAATAATTAATTCAGTAATGACGGTAGGGGAGTGTGAAGGGGTTATTTAGGGGAGGACCAATGCTTGACTATAGTAAACAGGATAGATTAAGGTGGAGAGCTGTATCAAATCGTCCTTCGGGTTACAGAACAGAACAACACGTCTTCTTTATCTAATAACGTAAATGTTTATTGCAAAATTCACATGCCTCTTTTATAGAGGCACATAAGCTTTCTGCAGGGCTTAATCCTTCATGGTATATGATGACAGTTCTTCATCCTAGCAAATCAGTAAGACTCGATTATGTCATGCAGAAGATGAAGCTACATTCGAAACAAGTAGCAAATAAATAAAGTCATACCACAGCTTCTTACTGGTCATGTTACCCTATTCAAATTATGTGGAAACTGAATAGAACACCAGATGTAAACAATACAAAGGCAAAACACACTCAATGAAGATATCCCAGTGTGTCAGCTAAACAATACAACCGAGGACTGAATTCGTCAATAACTGATGCACTAGGTTGTTTGGATTACTCTCGGGGCCACTTCACATACTTTCTCGTCGTGCAACAGCCATATAATTGGTGAGCCTACTCACAGCCAGTGCTGATGCCCAGTGTTCCTTCTGTGGCGCCTCCTCCGTCTCAGTCCTGGTCAGTCGGCCTCACTACATTGTGTGTTTTTGGCCACCATCACCTCCTGAAATCGACACCCTCTGATCAGCGTTGTGTCTACATGTACCTCTCACCGTGGCTGAGGCTGCCACATCAGCCGTTATCTGTAGTATGCAAGTGACATTGTTTGACAATAAAACACCTCTAAGCTGAGCATACAGTGTTTCTTCTTCACCTGGCATTCGGGAAGTAGTCCAATATCAGAAAAATGGTATTTGTTGGGTCAGTACAGGGGTGTAAGCCGAGGTGGATGATGAGACAACGAGCTAAAAAAAAAATCATTAATGTGAATGTCACTCTAGTTTACTTAACTTCAATTTAGGAAGTCCACGGAGAATACAAAGAGTCGGTTATAGAGAATACATCGTGTCCGTTATACAAGTACGTTCGTCGTAAACAATGACAACAACAGAGAGCCCAACTAACAACGCTGCGAAGGCACCGAGAGGACCCAGCGATCATGCTGATGGCGTCGGTGCGGCGTCTTCTTAAATCGACTGTCTGGTGGCCCCGACCTCGTGTGCTGCAAAGCGTATGTCTTCGAGCCAGCCGCGGATTGGCGGGCAGTCACATGACATATTCCCAACCTCTCGACGTTGACTGTCTGTCTAGCATGGTACTAATAATGTGGGACATCATAGCATTAATCACATTTGTGAAGACTACATGTACACAACTTAGTAGCTCTTCAAATGGTTCAAATGGCTCTTAACACTATGGGACTTAACTTCTGAGCTCATCAGTCCCCCAGAACTTAGAACTACTTAAAACTAACTAACCTAAGGACATCACACACATCCATTCCCGAGGCAGGAATCGAAGCTGCGACCGCAGCGGTCGCGCAGTTCCAGACTGTAGCACCTAGAACCGCTCGGCCACTCCTGCCGGCTTAGTAGCTGTTAATGTTATTTATGTCGGAAGGGTGTTTTAATTTCTATCTCCACTATCTTCATCCAGTGAGGCATAAACAAATAAACTACACCATACGCATGAACTGAACTGTAAGTAAAACCCTCCTGCGTCCTTGATAATCCAACAATAACACGCCTTTTCTGCCAAGCCTTTATTTTTCTTTTCTTGTTAATCCATCACTGTATGTTGTTAAGGTAGTGAGATGGCATCAGTTGGCAAGAAAACTATGCTCTCCGATAGTTCTCTTAGAGCAGGCCGCTGGTGGCCGAGCGGTTCTAGGCGACCGCTACGGTCGTAGGTTCGAATCCTGCCTCGGGCATGGATGTGTGTGATGTCCTTAGGTTAGTTAGGTTTAAGTAGTTCTAAGTTCTAGGGGTCTGATGACCTGAGATGTTAAGTCCCATAGTGCTCAGAGCCATTTGAACCAATCTCTTAGAATGGACAAAGCCGGCCGTGCTAGGGAAGGAGGAGCGGAAGACGGGCCAGAAACGGTCCGTTGCGTTGTATTTTTCTTCAAAGGAGCCGGTACGACGTGGGCATCACTTTTCTACCCTCACGGAGGAGGGAGGAAGGGGGGGAGGAAGGAAGTGGCCGATGTGAAGTAATAATAAGTTTCAAAAAATTAAAAGTCTACTGTTAAAGGTTGGGTGGTTTGGGGAAGAGACCAAACAGTAAGGTCATCGGTCTCATCGGATTAGGGAAGGATGGGGAAGGAAGTCAGCCGTGCCCTTTCAAAGGAACCATCCCGGCATTTGCCTGGAACGATTTAGAGAAATCACGGAAAACCTAAATCAGGATGGCCGGACGCGGGATTGAACAGTCGTCCTCCCGAATGGGAGTCCAGCGTGCTAATCGACTGTTAAAAGGAGATGAATGTTTTATGAGGGTTAGAAAGTAAGGAACAAGAGCAGGTGGCCTGTGTTGTGGTCGGAGATCTGGCGAAAGCCGATTGGCTCTATTCCGAATCGTCTTTTTTAAGTGCGAGGCAGATGCCAAAACGCTATCACCACTGGGCAGGACCTCACCCTTGGCTGCAATCTGAAAGATGTGCCCCAGGTTCTCCGCGGAATTGATTGAGTAAAACTTTAATGGAAGTGCAGCAGCACACACGGATGAGTCTCTAGAATTAGCAATGTAGACAGTTTTCTGCTGCTTATTTATCTGTTTGCTTGTTGTATTATTTGTATGATTTTTTCTTCAGTAGATGGTAATAAATTTGTTCAAATTAATTGCCGGTGAATGATTGCTTTGACTCATAGTACTACAGTATCGTCATTACTTTTAAGTTCCATCGGTTGTTGATGTATTTGATATTATATGGTTGGGAAAGTTGAGTCACTGCTCTGACGCACAGTGAAGAGCAGATGAATTTACTTCTTTCTTCTCTAGGTGATAAAGCCCAGTGGCAACCCTGTTATACAACATTAAGTTTACCATTACCCTATTCCAGAGCTACCCAGTGACTTGCAATAGGATCTTAGTTAATAAGCTGTGGGACAAATGGGAAATTAAGTGGAGGTGTGTATTGTGTATTGAACTGGGGACCTAGAAACGACGGAGCAGCTTCGTCCCGACGTAGCTCTCAGTGGTACACAACGCCACTACAGGCCACAGCAGTCCCCCCACTCCACTCGCCCCCACCGAACCCAGTGTTACTGTGCGGTTCGGCCCCCAGAGGACGCCCCCCCCCCCCCCCAAATGTTTGCGTGGTAGAGTAGTTATGGTATACGGAGAAATTGTGCAGCAATCGCCGACATAGAGTAACTGAGCTGGAATAAAGGGAACCATCCCGCATTCATCGAGGCAGATGGAAAGCCGTCTTAAAAACCATCCACAGGCTGAATGGCACACCGGACATCGACACTAATCTGTCGGGTGCATTCGTCCCGGAGACCTGCAAGCCTTCTCGCTCGGGAAGCAGCACGTTAGACCGCGAGGCTAGCCGGGCGGTCGAAGTGGGGTTGCTAAGATTATAAAGTAGTATATACTCTGAAGAACCGTATATGGTGTCGTCGACTATCGACCAGCGGTCGATCACTGTAGAGATGCTGTATGCCAACGCACCGCCACCCCTCCCCCACCACAGAGCTACTACGCTCCGCCGCCGCGCAGCCTGCTGTTAAACGCTGCCACAGGAGAGAAGCACAGGGGTTCTACTGCTGCATCTACGAGGTCGTGCTGAAAAGTAATGCTTTCGCATTTTTAATGTGAAAACTCATAAAGCTGTTTGGGGGTCCATTCTCCTCAGTCAGCTTAGAATACGAGCAAATTTTGGGGTTGTTTTTTGGAAAAACTAATAAAGAAATCAACATAAATATTTTTGCACATTATTTATTGACAGTTGGCCCATGTTTTCTCATTTGTTAAGAGTCTTAGAAATGTTTAAGCCCTCCACCCATCCGAGGAGCTAAAGTTGCTCTGCCCAAAATGAGGCATGTCCATCCCAGAAGCTCTGCAATCTAGAAATCTTATCTGAAATTTAAAAAAAAAATAATGTGTAGCATAGATATACTGCCGTTCAAGCTGATGGAGTAGAATGTGGGATCAACAATAAACATACCTTCCTGAAATTCGGCTGCGTTAGTCCTCGGGCATATCTACAAATAGTAATTGGCTATTTTTTTTATTTTGATTTATTCATTAGTCACTGAGAAAACATGACCGAAAACATACGATAAAATTATATATTTATTTCAAACGTTAGAGATTTATATTAATTTTCCAGATTTCATGAACTGGGTTTATTATCATGTCTACAATATCCTACAGATTGAGACAGTTGCTAGTTTTTTATTTCAGATAAGATTTCCAGAGTGCAGGACTTTTGTCATAGATATACCTCATTTTGGAGAGATTAACTTTAACTCTCGGGTCAGGGGCTCTGTGATGATTGAATTTTTTTAAAAAAAATCAGAAAATGAGGTCTAGGAATAAATAAATATTGTTGGAAGAGATTTACGATAATTGTTTCGTATGTTTTTTTAAAAAAAATCGTAAAAATTGCTTACTTAACAGGCTGACTGAAGAGAATGGGCCCTAAATATGCAAAAAGGTTATTAACATTCTACATCTTTGTTCTTCATGCCTACATATTTAATTCACCCTACTGACGAACACACTTCTCCCAACGCGACACTCGTTTGTTGACTGAATATCTGATTTTGCTGTGATACTGTCCAATGGATCCGGAATGAAACACCTTATCGTTGGTCCAGATTACGTAATTATTAACTGTAATCTTCTATGCTGTGAAAATTTCTTGATTTATGGTATCGCTGATATAAATGATGGCTTCCAAGGCTAGCTACAAAGACACAGCTGCTACCCTCTGTATCAAAAAATGTTCAAATGTGTGTGAAATCTTATGGGACTGAACTGCTAAGGTCATCAGTCCCTAAGCTTACACACTACGTAACTTAAATTATCCTAAGGACAAACACACACACACCCATGCCCGAGGGAGGACTCGAATCTCAGCCGGGACCAGCCGCCTGTGTATCAAAGGGAGATCCCGGAGTGGAGTATGTATTGGTTCGACGATGGAGCGAATGAACCATGGGCATAAATTCATATTAAAGGACGAGAATTTTCCTCAAGAAACCGTCGTGTAGCTCAGAACATTGTGTATTACAAACGAGAGTGATAAACCACGGTATTTAAAAGAAGAATTAATTGTGAAATTTTCTTTTTCGCAGCGTGGAGCAGTATGGGTAAACGGCGACTTGGCGCGTCAGCTACTAAAACTCAGGAGTTTGTAACATGTCTAAAGAACTATTAGTTCTTAAGTAATTACTTGACAGAATGATCCAGTGGGTCATAGTGTCATTTCCCATACATATTGGCCAGCTTTTACTGAAGGGACCGCACCAAACGAATTACAACTGTTAGTGACCATTATATGGAAAAAACGACATTTTGTTTATGGAGTGCGTGATTGATTCTCTTGTAAAAAGTTTTTGTTTATTTATAGACACAATCACATGTTTAGGACACAGTCATAACCGGTTTCCGCCATACAATGACCATCTTCAGATGCTAAAGGCGGTATACAGTGAACACAGATTCATGCGTTGTCAAGCAGTTGACAGTTTGACAACGCATGAACCTGTGTTCACTGTATGCCGCCTTTAGCATCTGAACATGGTCATTGTATGGCCGAAAACGGTTATGACTGTGTCATAACCATTATATGGAACTAGCAGTTCCCCACGACAGTAATAAAGTGGAGTTACATTATGGATTATGGATTATGGGCACTTGAATCCATTTGAGAAAAACTCTTTGAGCTATGCACATGGTTCCTATTCTCATGGTTTCTTCTACTATAATTTAGGGAAGCGTCGTTTGGAGGACCACCAAGCCCCGTGTACGTAGAAAGTACACGTCTCACATTATAGCTACATCTTCTGGAGTGTGGGTGCTGACGAACATAAGAAAGCGGTTACAGGTAGACATTGAATAGCCAGCAGTTATCATCATTCACTTCCTTGTAGTATACAGGGTGAATCACCGGAGACATTGCTGGAATGGAAAGCGTTATTGATGTGTACTTTTTTTGTGCAAACATGTTTAAGTGGAACCGGCCTATTGACATTAATAAACTAAATTATGGTAAATAAGAATTTCAGTGGTAGATTCCAGTGCGAGTCGTTTACGATGAACCGAATTTTGAAAAGTTTCCAAGCGACACTTGTTCAAGCCAATCACCCTGCGTAGTTGTTAAATACGATGTTACGTTTGTTTACAGTGTGCATTTGTGTTCCTTGAGTGCGCTGCGATTTGCTAGTCAGTTAGTGTGTGACAATCCAAGCAGTAGGTCGTGAGTGGGCGATAGGGTTTACCCAATGCAGAAAAGGCCAATATGCTGATGGTGTATAGAGAGTACAGGAGTAATGCAGTTCGTTCTTGTGCGGTGTCTGCCTCAAGATATCGCAATAGACGTCAACAATTCGGCAATTCTTTTTCAACCTCTTCAATTAGTTACGTGAAAGTGGTAGTGTATGACCTAGACAACGTAGCAGAAGGAAGAAAGTGACGACAGAAGGGGCAGATTAATGTTCTTGCTACTGTTGCGGTTGATCCGCACGCTCGCTCCACCGCAATGGCAAGAGAATGTGGCATGAGTCAGGCAAGTGTCCCACGCATTTTCATCGACCAGGGTTCCGTCACTATCACATCTCTCTTCATCAGGATATTCATGGAAACGATTACGAGAATCGTGTTAACTTCTGTGCATGGGCAATAATACAGGATAACCTAGATGTATCACGTGTTTCTTGTTTAGTGATGAAGTCACATTTACCAATGGCAAGCACTGTTGGTCTGCTGACAGTCCCAGTTGGCTTCGTCCGGTGGAACGTCAGCGTCCATGCAGTGTAAACGTGTGCTGTGGGATAGGGAATTATCAGCTCTTCTGCCGTTTTTCATAGACGGAACAATGAACGCGCATAAATATTGAAGCCCCCTAAAAGACCATTTTTCACGAAAGCTAGAAGACGTTGTTCTGCAGCCTAGAAGGAACCTGTGGTACCAACATGATGGATGTCCAGCCCATAGTTACGAAGGACTACAGCACGTCTTCACGAATTGTTTCTAAGTCGTTTGATTGGAGAAGAGGACATGTACTTTAGCCGGCCTGTTCCACTGATTTGATGCATGTAAACTTTTTCTGTGGGGAAAGTTGAAACATACTGTGTCTAAGAACATACCAACTACACCTGAAGATATGTAACAACGAATTACTGCTGCTTGCTGATACACCTCCGCTGAAATACTAGCGCATGCGGAGTAGTCTTTCCATACCAGAATGGAAGCGAGCAGTGTCCACGCCGATGGTCATTTTGAATACAACCTGTAGTGGTCAATTGTCTCGTTACTGGTCAGAACACAAAAAATTAGTGTATGCACTTGTGTTGATCTTTAGTATGTGCTCCCACATGTGTTGTACAATTGTCGGTGTGGCGAGTTTTCTGAATGCGGTATCTCGTAAACGACACGCACTACAATCATACAGTAAATACCATTGACATTCTAATTTATCCTACTTTTAGTTTGTTAACACGAACAGGAATTTTTCTATTCAAAAAAGTGTAAGGACAAGAAATACAATTTTTAAGCATTGTCAAAAACTGTTATTATTACAATAAGTTGATTGGCTTAAAAAATACGAGGTCCTGACTACCAATTAATTCTGCAAAAACAACACATCAGTAGCACTTCCCATTCCGCAATCTCTGCGGTGCAAATTTTAGGTGATTCATCATGTATACTTGTAGGGTCGTGGGCTATCAAAGTTGTTCATATTTTCTATCTGATACTACTCTGGTCTTATATTCAATTATGATTCTAGACTGCAATTCTAGAGGTGTAAAGTTTTACTAAGGCCTAAAAGATCACTCTTTTAATTATAACTTTGAAGGTTATTTAACTCTACATAATTACTAAACCAAACATCTTCTGTTATGTGTTTTTCACATTCTGGTCTTGGTCTGCTCCCAACACTTCTCTCTCGATGTTCCTTTCAGTGCCAGGTTAACCATTCCTGGATGCCATATCAGATGTATAATGAACCAGTTCTCCCATAGACTTCCTTCCGCATGTGCCATATTTAGTACAACATTGTTTCAAAGATCATCTGTTCCCTTAATTGTTAATAGTCTTTGACAGCACCAAATTTACGTTGTTTCCTGTTTTTCTTCTTTCGTGTTTCCGATGGTCTACATTTCTTTTCCATTCATTGCAGTGCTCCATTCTCTCCAGTGCTTTCATTTTCAGAGGTTTCTCCCTTAACTCAGCATCAATATCTGACATATATAGAGCTCTGTTATTGAAGAATGTTTCCTCTACTTGCGCTAACCTATTGGTAATATCTTCAACGCTACGGGCACCCTCTCTGATCTTGCTTCCTACGTGAGTGAATTCTTTCCTTCATCCACTACTTTATCGTTCCAAATTTTGATGCTGAGGAATGCGTTGTTCCCGTTTACACTACTCTTCCTCTCTTTCAGTTCTGGTGCGTCTATCCCTAAGTTATATTCAGTGATAAGTATGTCGCCCATTCTTCTCACCATGTCTTCTATGTCTTTCTCAGATCCGGCCAAAAGGGCTATGACTGTTGCGAACATTAGCATTCACATTTATTCCCCTTCAACTATTAATTTTATCCCTATTGTTTCTTTCACTTCCTTTATTGCTTTTCGGACGCTGAAGTTTAGTGATAGTCACGGGCAACTGCTACCCTACCTTACATCTTCTTTAACATGAAATTTTATTTCTTGATCTTCTCCTTGAGTTTTGTTGAAGTTTTAATTTCTTCATCTACATCCGTGTTTTAACCTCAATATTCTAATAAATGTGAAAAACGTATTCAATTTACGTTGTGGGAGGATTCCTCTATCTTGTGAGACGCTAAACGCTGCAAACCTATTTTGATTTTCCTTCAGAGTACCCACCATTTGCAAGCACAGTGTCATAATTGGTTCTCTGATTGTTTTACCACCAGGAAACCGAATTGATCTCTGTTCAGTGCATTTTAAATACCTATGTTTACACAAGATTATGATCAGCATTTTGCAAGCATGACTAATCGTCTGATAGTTTTGCCATTTATTTGTGTATACTTACTTTGGTAAGCTGATGATAACGATTTTCTAGAAAGTGTCACCAGTTTCATAGGTTTTTGTCAGTTACTCAAATATCCTTCTATTTCCTACATCTCTCGCAAATTTCAGCACCTCCTAAGATACACCTTACAGTATAGCTAATTTATTTGCCCACTCAGTGCTTGCGAACTCTGACAGCATAACTATATCACCTATTGCTTCCACGCCAACTTTTCTACCAGACTTTGAAAGGGTTCAGCTTAATTGTGCATGCCATCTGTCTGTCCTTATTTCTGCATTTAATATATGTCTCCACCCTGTACCTCACAAGTAGAGAGTTTTACGTTTTACTTCGCAGAAGCGTTTTCTAAACTTCTGTGTTTAACAACTTCTTTAGGTGTTTAGCTCATCCCTAATTATTTAGCCTGCTTGATATTCCTATTAGTTTCATTCTTAAGCAACTTCCACTACTGCGCTTCAGCCTCATATTTGAGATTCTAACATATCTTTCTTCCCTGCAGAAGTACGACTGTTTCCCATATCCCTGACTTCTTCTGTGAAGCATAACAAATGTATTAGCAGTGAACAGTGAGATTGTAAAATAATTGGGTGGAAAGATACGAGAGCCCGCCCATCGTCCGTTTACAAATGGGATTTACTCTTCCCCATCCTTCTATACAGTCATCCCTGTTTGTATGACTACGCTATACTCCTGGTCATAGTTACAGCTACAAAGAGATATTCAAGCTGAACCCAAATATGTCACGTCTTCAGACATGAAAAGATTCAAAGTTCACGCTGAACAGCGCGCACGTCTCTGAAATAAATTTGTTATGGGGCCTGCTGAGCGTTATAAGGAAATCACAATGAGTGTGCCGTCTGTGGTGACTCTTGCTGCAGTTTTGACACCGCCATTGCAAGGTACTGTATGTCTCGGAGACGCGCTGTTTTTGTGGTCAGTTAGGGGTATCTGAGAAGGGTAACACTGTACATCCGTGTATGGTTGGATGACGTGTGCCACATTCGTCGTTAGGAATGTATCATAATTTGCTCTTAAAAGCAACGGATGGAGTAATGCACGCACGTACGACATGTGGGTCCTGGATGATTGTCACGAATCACTATCGAGCGACGATCAGTGGATTATCTGACAGCTAATAAAATCCAACTCTGCCGCTACTGCTGCCAGTCATAGGGCGGCGATGCGCTACGTGGAGTTTCCTGTGAGCGTCAAGGTCATCGTCAGTTGCGTGACTCACGGCGAGGAACACAACGAGCGCCACGGCTTCTGCTCTCAGTTCCACAGCAGCGTCCGCAGAAAGTGTAACGGTACTGCGAAAGCCCTGTTGCTGAATGACATCAGCCGGCCGAAGTGGCCGTGCGGTTAAAGGCGCTGCAGTCTGGAACCGCAAGACCGCTACGGTCGCAGGTTCGAATCCTGCCTCGGGCATGGATGTTTGTGATGTCCTTAGGTTAGTTAGGTTTAACTAGTTCTAAGTTCTAGGGGACTAATGACCTCAGCAGTTGAGTCCCATAGTGCTCAGAGCCATTTGAATGACATCATATTACATTTAAGGCTGTGAGTGAGCCACTTTTGTCTCTGTGGTAAGGACGAAAGAAAGTGTGTTTGGCTGTGTGTGGGAGACTCAATAACGACATCTGCATTTACAGGTTTATTACAAATGATTGAAGCGATTTCACAGCTCTACAATAACTTTATTATTTGAGATATTTTCACAATGCTTTGCACACACATACAAAAACTCAAAAAGTTTTTTTAGGCATTCACAAATGTTCGATATGTGCCCCTTTAGTAATTCGGCAGACATCAAGCCGATAATCAAGTTCCTCCCACACTCGGCGCAGCATGTCCCCATCAATGAGATCGAAAGCATTGTTGATGCGAGCTCGCAGTTCTGGCACGATTCTTGGTAGAGGAGGTTTAAACACTGAATCTTTCACATAACCCCACAGAAAGAAATCGCATGGGGTTAAGTCGGGAGAGCGAGGAGGCCATGACATGAATTGCTGATCATGATCTCCACCACGACCGATGCATCGGTTTTCCAATCTCCTGTTTAAGAAATGCCGAATATCATGATGGAAGTGCGGTGGAGCACCATCCTGTTGAAAGATGAAGTCGGCGCTGTCGGTATCCAGTTGTGGCATGAGCCAATTTTCCAGCATGTCCAGATACACGTGTCCTATAACGTTTTTTTCGCAGAAGAAAAAGGGGCTGTAAACTTTAAACCGTGAGATTGCACAAAACACGTTAACTTTTGGTGAATTGCGAATTTGCTGCACGAATGCGTGAGGATTCTCTACCGCCCAGATTCGCACATTGTGTCTGTTCACTTCACCATTAAGAAAAAATGTTGCTTCATCACTGAAAACAAGTTTCACACTGAACGCATCCTCTTCCATGAGCTGTTGCAACTGCGCCGAATTCAAAGCGTTTGACTTTGTCATCGGGTGTCAGGGCTTGTAGCAATTGTAAACGGTAAGGCTTCTGCTTTAGCCTTTTCCGTAAGATTTTCCAAACCGTCGGCTGTGGTACGTTTAGCTCCCTGCTTGCTTTATTCGTCGACTTCCGCGGGCTACGCGTGAAACTTGCCCGCACGCGTTCAACCGTTTCTTCGCTCACTGCAGGCCGACCCGCTGATTTCCCCTTACAGAGGCATCCAGAAGCTTTAAACTGCGCATACCATCGCCTAATGGAGTTAGTAGTTGGTGGATCTTTGTTGAACTTCGTCCTGAAGTGTCGTTGCACTGTTATGACTGACTGATGTGAGTGCATTTCAAGCACGACATACGCTTTCTCGGCTCTTGTCGCCATTTTGTCTCACTGCGCACTCGAGCGCTCTGGCGGCAGAAACCTGAAGTGCGGCTTCAGCCAAACAAAACTTTATGAGTTTTTCTACGTATCTGTAGTGTGTCGTGACCATATGTCAGTGAATGGAGCTACAGTGAATTTATGAAATCGCTTCAATCATTTGTAATAGCCCTGTACATGACTACTCTCCATTTCACATCTAAATTATTTGCAGAGGGCTCATCGAACTATTTCTCTAGCGTTCTCTTCTCGAACAGAACGTCAGATAAACGAACACTTAAACCTCTTAGTGCGAGTTCTGATTTCGCTTATTTTATTACGATGATCATTTCTCACTGTGCGGGTGAGAGTCAACAGAATATTTTCTCATTCACAAGAGAAAGTTGCAGAATGAAATTTCCTCAAAATATATCGCCGCATAGAAAAAGCCTTTGTTTTAATGACTGCCCCCCCCCCTCCCCCCCAACTCGCGCATCATATTCATGACACTTTCTCCTCTGTTTCGCGACAGTGCAAAACGATCTGCCCTTTTGTGGACTTCTTCGATGTCCTCGGTCAACCCTATTTTGCAAGGATTCCATACCGCACAGCAACGCTCTAGCAACGTTCATCTTCTCCACAACATTATCTATGTGATCGTTCGGATTTAAGTTGTTCGTAACTTTTATCCCCAGGCATGTAAATGAATTGACAGCCTTTAGATTTATGTGATTTATCATGCAAGAGAAATTCAAAGTATTCCTTTTAGATCTGATGCAGATGAGCCCACATTTTTCGTAACATATAGTCAATTGCCACTGTACGCACCATGCAGATATCTTGTCTAAATCATTTTGCAACTGGCTTTGCTCTTCTGATGACATTTCTGGTCTGTAAATTACAGCCTCGTCGTGAAACTGTTGAAAGCATCTCACACTGATATCCGCACTAGTTTTCGAGTGTCTGTAAAACTTCGCCAATCTTGGGTATTTAACGTTCTTTTAAATTTGGCAAGTTTTTTTCGTTGAAAATACCATGATGTGCGTTGTATACATACCAGTCTGAAGTAATTAATGTCTTATGAGCTACGCACATTCACTTACAAAATTGAAGCTCAAACGATCTCCATATATAATTACTGTTAGGGAAAAAAAGACTTGAAATATAAATGAAACGCTGCATCGAGGGAGCGATAGGTAACTGACAATAATGATATCTGATCACAGCTGATCAGTTGAGACAGCGAACGGTTCTTCTAGACCGATGAGAGATGTGGACATTATCAAATACTTATCTTTTGAATCTGTGCGCACAAAGGACTGAGCGGTCTTCAATACAGTTCCACAACGATCAAGAGTAGATAGGTAACAACTGCCGAAAAATAAAAAAATTGTTTCAGAAACTACGTGAAGAGCAATAAAACTTTTATAATGTAGCATGGGACCATCTCACTTCATGAGCGAAAGAAACATTAACGTACCAACCGTTTTGTTACTATGTGTAACGTAATCTGTTTCTCTGAAATATTTCGCTGCACAAACGCGACAACAGTACAAACTCATCCGTAGATAAAAACGGTACAAATATGAGATTCGGAATAAACATAATAGAAAAATACTATACATAACATCAAAATCATTGCTGTCACACTGTTGAAGAGACACTTAGCTTGCATTTATTTACTTTTCTAACGATAATTCTGTCAGCAGAATCCATTTTTGTTCTCCAAAAAGTATCACCTCGAGAACTATTTCTGGATGCGTAAATAAGTATCCGCTGGCAATGAAAAACTACTGCACAGTGATCTATATTGGCTTCTGGATAAAAAGGAACTCGTTAGCAATTGCAAACAAGCAAATAAATGTCTTAACAGTTTCCCTGAATTCAATTGTGTCGTTGCAGCTGCTATAATATTCTTTGGACTCCTGACAGCCCGTATGCGGCTAATAACCGTGTAAAGATGACTAACTTCAAATAAACTATTCAGTGTTGTATGCGAAGGTATCGTAGAACTGTTTTGCAGAGAAGCGTTTCGGGAATTACACATCAGCGTGCCGTGTTTACTGACCAAACGTTTCGATCAGTTATGCGGATAGCTATTCCTCGTTTTTAATGTTATGTGATCATTATTGGACCCTGAGTTGTTAACATAAACTGTAAGATACTGTTACTGGTTGGCGTTTATGTCACTCTTACTTATACTCTTAAGCGCACCCAGGTTAACTAAGTTGTCGCTTCTGTGTACTGGTAATCAGTTAGTGACTTCATTGCTGCGAGAATGAAACAGCCGACTTCCATTCTACAACAGCAGTGTAAGAGTCAGAAACTTCACTATTTAACGCTCACGGTGAATGGAGTTAATATCCGAAAGATGCGAAAGATAAGTGTAGATTAGATCTATGTCGGTCGTGATTAAATATAAACAAACGTCAGAATAAGATACTAGACCGCATGGCAGTGCTGTGACAAGATAATACCTAGTGTGCGCACATAGTGCTGTGTCTGAAACACGAGCTGTGTTTGTCGCGCGTGAGTTCTGGAAAGCTGTTATCTTGAGGAGTCGAGACACCACGGCGCACAAGTACTCACAGCGTTCCACGCGCAGTTGTGATGTAGCGTAGGTGATAATTTGACAAATAACGGAAGGAATCACACTGACGCTTTATTACAATCGTGGTTTTATTTATTCTCTGTGAGTCGCCACTAATATTTGGATCAAAGTCAGTAATTCCTGTTAACTGGAAATACTCGTCAGTAGGGAGTTATCCTCGATCCTTATGAAGAATAATAAAAACAATGATCGACAGGCGGAAAATAAATCTATTACAAGATATTTAATACCAACTGGCTGTTCCCAGCCACACGTTGCTGGGGTTGTCTGATTAAATGTAAAAGAAAAACATAAAACACGCGCTTCTAACATATGTAGGGATTGTATATACGTCCTAATCTCCTCCTCCCCTACTCTTTGTCCATATCCACCTTTATCCTCTTTCTGTTCATCACCTCCTCCCCTGTTCTGCGTCCATCTTCTCTTCCCCCCCCCCCCCCCCCCCCTCGCAAAAACATACGTTTTTCATATTAGGTGCATCGTGCTGCCACCTACTGCCAGGTACTCCATATCAGCGGCCTTAGTAGTTATTAGACATCGTGAGACAGCAGAATGGGGAGCTCCGAGGAACTCAAGGACTTCGAACGTGGTCAGGTGATTGAGCGTCACTTGTGGTCACACGTCTGTTAGTTAGATTTCCACACTCCTAAACATCCCTAGGTCCACTGTTTCCGATGTGGTAGTGAAGTAGAAACGTGAAGGGACACGTACAGCACAAATCGTACAGGCCGACCTCGTCTGTTGACTGACAGAGACAGCCGACATTTGAAGACAGTCGTAATGTGTAATAGACAGAAATCTATCCAGACCATCACACAGTAATTCCAAACAGCATCACTGCAAGTACTATGACAGTTAGTCTGGAGGTGAGAAAACTTGGATATCATGGCCGGGCTACTGCTCATAAGCCTTACATCTCGCCAGTAAATGCCAAACGACGCCTCGCTTGGTGTAAGGAGCGTAAACATTGGACAATTGAGCAGTGGAAAAACGTTGTGTGGAGTGACGAATCACGGTACACAACGTGGCGATCAGATGGCAGGGTGTGGGTACGGCGAATGCGTTGTTATGATGTGGTCGTGGTTTTCATGGAAGGGGCTTGCACCCCATGTTGTTTTGCGTGGCAATATCACAACACAGTCATACAAAGATATTTTTAGCACCTTCTTGCTTCCCACTGTTGAAGAGCAATTCGGAGATGGCGATAGCAGCTTTCAACACGATCGAGCACCTGTTCATAACGCACAGGCTGTGGCGGAGTGGCCGGCCGCTGTGGTGGAGCGGTTCTAGGCGCTTCAGTCCGGAACCGCGCTGCTGCTACGGTAGCAGGTTTTAATCCTGCCTCGGCATGGATGTGTGTAATGTCCTTAGGTTAGTTTGGTTTAAGTAGTTCTAAGTCTAGTGGACTGATGTCCTCAGATGTTAAGTGCCATAGTCCTCAGAACCATTCGAACCATTTTGTGGCGGAGTGGTTACACGACAATAACGTCCCTGTAATGGAGAGTAGAAACTGTCATCAAGGCTAAGGGTGGACCATCACCATATTAAATTCCAGCATTACCGATGGAGGGCGCCACGAACTTGTTAGTAATTTTCAGACAGGTTGTAAGAGATCCATGATTAAGGAATTTTTTGCTAGCGCACTCGGGCAGATGTAATTTCAATGGATTGCTCACGCGCTGCCTGCGATATTTAAGCTATAAGAGAATCTCAGACCAAAGAGCAGTGTTGACTGCAGTAGGAACTGTGTGTTAGTAGTAGTAGTAGCGAGAAGTCTGGTGTGTGAAGTTGGCTGGGCCGGTCGTGTGGAGTGATGGCGGAGCCTGAGCGTTGTAGTATAAGGTAAAAGCAGCGTCGCGCATATGTGTATTGTTCTATCAAGTCCCATGTAAATGTTTTACAAAAATTCTGTTAATAATAATCTTTCTCATAAAAAGTAACCTTTGACAATCATTCATCTCAATTTAAAGAATTCACTAATTTCTCCAATCCATGGTCATCCCGATTATTGTAAAGAAAAATCAGTTGTTTCTTTTTATACATGACAAATCTATCGGCCAGCATTGCACTGGGCTGTGCCAGAAAAGTTTAGTTCCAAATAGGAGCAAATATATATGCGTTGTCCGGCGACTAGACTGAGGTAAGAATTTTCAATTTATTCAGTATGATCTTTCAGGGCCATGACGCAGCACTGCTGACGTCAAAAATTTACCAGGTTAAACTGACAGTCAGTTATTGAAAGGTTATAAATGAGTCACATTTTATTATTCAGAGATTAGTCACATTTTATTATTGATAGGTTACGTAATTTTTCTGTTGGTAGGTTATACTGAATGTGAACGACATAATTATATTTTTTACTGTTGGGAGGTTTAGGAATTTTTCTGTTGGGAGGTTACACTAAATGTGAATATTATTTAAATTATTTTTTATTGTGGGCAGGTTACACTTGTCGACAACCGGCCAGGATCGTATTTTTGTGAATTTCTGAGAGGTATTTAGTTATATAGCTGCTCTTATTTACTTAATGTTAAACGGGGTTTGCATCTGGCGCAACGCATTTACTAACTTGTCACTCTTTCTTTCACAGATAATTGGCAATTTATTGCTCTTTGTTGTAAATGTATTTGTTCCGTTTTTGCTTTGTCTTTGTTTAATTTTGTGCTTAACTTTGAGTTGTGAAAATGCCGCGAGAAACTGCTAACAGTACATCGCGATCCGTAATGAGTGAAAAAGCCGACTTGAATAATTTGACTGATAATACCAGCGACACTCAGTGTCTTGATGATAATCCTCCAGTTACAGACAATCAGTGCGTACCGACCACCAGTAATGATTTTAATCTAAATGATGAACAAACAAATTCAATCATGTCCACACTTAATTTAACGACAATTGATGACGCGGCACGTTCCGCTACAATGAACGCTGCCCAGTTTGACACGCCTGATTTCCAAAATTTACGTAGCGAACAGATAATTTTTTCTAACGAAGGTGAACAATGTACTCAAAGTACGTCAGACTTATTTGATTCCGATGTAGTGACCAACAGTGCACATCCAATTAGCAAACCTTTTTCTGAATCAGACAATGACCAAATGGTTACACAAAACGTGACACTTGCACATACACCATCACACAGCACAGAAAATAGAGTCGCTAATTTTGGCGTGGATCAAGTTATGGCATTATTGCTACAACTTAATGAAAATCTCAAACAACAACTTAATGAAAATCTCAAACAACAAATTAATGAAAATTTCAAACAGTTGAATGAAAAACACGACAACCTTAATAAATCGAACAAACAACTTAATGAAAATCTCAAACAACAAATTAATGAAAACTTCAAACAGTTGAATGAAAAAGACGACAACCTTAATGAATCGAACAAACAACTTAATGAAAGTTTTAAACAGTCGAATGAAAAACACGACAGGTCGATCAAACAAATTAATGAGAACTTTAAACAGGTTAATGAACAGATTGCAGCCGTTGCCGTGCAATGTCATGATACTAAAGAACAATTACGTGAGGAAATTAAGGCTTAAGAAATAGTAGTGAAGAAATTAGATCCGTTGCACAGGAATTACATAATACGCATGCAGACACAACAAATTTACTTAGTGATGAAATTAGTGCATTTGCTAAACAATGTTCAGAAAACGCAATACATTTACGAGACGAGTTTAAATTAATGTCAGCAGAACTTTCACGCACACTTGATGCGAAAGTAGATAATAAATTTGATGAACAAAACAGCGAAATTGACGAACATTTTAATCACCACCTACAAAACAGTGAAACGCGTTACCATAAATTCATACAGGAACAGAACAAAGTAAACAAACAAGTCATGGAAACAATTACTGCACAGAGACAGGGAGATACGCGTAAATTGTTTATGAAAGCAAAAACATACGTAGACAACCACATTCCTACAGTATCAGACGAAATTAATACTATCAAACAGTTGAACACTGAATTGCCTCATGAAATCTCCGCTCTTAAAACAAAAACAGAGACACGAACAGTAGACTTTCAGACAATGACCAGCAGACTTGAACAACTGGAATTAATACAGGAACCCGATGCCATTAAAACAGACGTTAAAAAATCGAACAAAATCACCCGCAAAATCCAAAAACAAGTTAATGTTTGTGACACTAAAAGTGAGGATCAGGTAAAAGCACTGACTGAAAAAATCGATGAATTGGCCAGTCGTATTGATGTTTTCGAAAATAACAATGACACCAAATCAGACGATACGTCACCAATTTCGTTCAATCAAACACCCGAATTCCAAATCTTACAGCAGACAATCAGTGAGATAGGTTCGTCCAATAATACATTACGTAGAAAATTGTCATCTTTACAGCAAGAAATGACTGAAATGAAAAATGTTACAGCCTTTAACACGTCAGAGCATACACCACTTTCCGAAAATTTCTCACACTCTCACAGCCAGTATAATTTAAGTAATTTACAGAGAGTACGTGACTTAGATTCAGAACAGCCACAGACAAACAGATTATCATATGATCCTGAGCCTGCTCAGACTATCAGAGACGATAATTTTGATTACAAGCCCTTTCTATCCGTTAGGAAATTTAAGGTATTTAAAAATGACAGATCACAGATTCACCCTTTGGATTGGATACAACAATTTAGCTTTGCTTTTCCACCAACTTGGCCCGTAACACACAAACTTGAATTTATTTGCAGTTTTTTGGAAGGAGAACCAGCAACTCGTATGAGACCGATCGCGAGACAATGCTACTCGGTAGAAGAATTTCAGAATGGTTTTCTGTCAGCGTATTGGTCGAAGACGACAAAGCGCGGAATCAAGTGTAACCTTCCCCACAAAATAATTCACCGCAACCTCTCAACAGAAAATATTAACATAAATAATATTCACGTTTAGTGCAACCTCCCCACAAAATTCTTTCACGTTTAACCTCCCTACAAAAATTTATTCACATTTAATCTACCCACAAAATTCTTTTCTCATTTAATGTAAGCTCAAAACAGAAAAATTCCTAAACCTCTCAACGGTAAAAAATTATAATTATGTCGTTCACATTCAGTGTAACATTCCAACAAAAAAATAAATTAAGTAACCTGGTGATAATACAATGTAACTAACCTCTCAATTAAATTGTCACTCGCTTATAACTTTTCAATAATTGACTGTGAATTTAACCTGGTAAATTTTGGACGTCAGCAGTGCTGCGCCATGGCCCTGAAAGATCATTCTGAATAAAAAAGAGAAAAATTGTTACCTCAATGAAGTCGCCGGATAATGCATATATATCTGCTCTTAAAATAATGTTTTCTGGCACAGCCCTGTGCAATGCTGGCCGATAGATTTGTCATTTATGAAAGGAAGCAACTGATTTTTCTTTTGCAACAATCGGGATGATCATGGATGGGAGAAATTAGTAAATTCTTTAAATGGAAATGAATGGTTGTTAAAAGTTACTTTTTATGAGAAAGAATATTATTACGAGATTTTTAAAACATTTACATGGGACTTGAGATGACATTACTACATTTGCGCAATGCTGCTTTTTACCTTATGCAATAATACTCAGTCTCCAGCATCGCTGCACCGCAACCAGCCCAGCCAACACGATACACCAGACCAGACCAGAGCAGACTGCAGACTAGCAACAACTTACAGCTACAGGTACACAGTTCCTACTGCAGTCAACACTGCTCTCTGGTCAGAGATTCTCTTATACCTTGCATATCGTAGGCAGCGCATGAGCAATACACCGAAATTACATCTGCTCGGACCTCTTACATAACCCTCAACTGGGGGGGGGCGGAGGCAAAAATTTGGCAGCGATGGTGAGTCAATTGGACTTGCCATGAGCAACAAATTTTTCTATAATCTACTTAATTAACTAAGTATACAGTCTCAGAGTATATATATATATATATATATATATATATATATATATATATATATATATATATATATATATATATATATATATATAAGTGCAGAACATGAAATGGAATAGAGTGCACATGCACTGAGTACAGAACATATCAATAAATGACAAAATGTATACGCAATGAGTACAAAACATATTAACAAATGACATAAAATGCACACGCCCTGTATATATTTTTTTACCTTCTTACAATAACTAGGAAAGGAAAGGGAAGGGTTGCATCATGGTTGTAGCACAGTAGGTTGCACGTAGCTGCACTGAAAGTCCATATCTCTCTACAGAAGCACAACACCTATGAGACAATCTGAAGTTCTCTTCCCTGAATTATTAATCAGTGTAGCCAAGACACTGAAATATTGTATTAATATTCAATGTAATCATTTTGGTAGTACATTAGATACACCAAACAGTAGGACCATAATAACATCTCCATCGTTCTAGGTGGTGGACAGTTGATGTGTGAACAGCACACTCTTGTAGAATCCATACTCTTACACCAACGTAGAATTAGTGCAAAAACCAAATACAGTGCTCCATGATCATGAGGATGGACAGGACAAACGGATATTGCAGTAATTTCTGGTAATTAGGTCAGAAGGTGAAGGACATTAAATCTTATGCTAGTCATCATTGAGAATTACACTAGTCTATTAATCGATTTGAGTAATTCTTGGCACTCATTGCCTAGTTACTAAACATTTCTGTACGATGTATGGAGTATTACAGAACATTATTCGTAAGTCATCTGATGACAGTAAATATTGGCACTCATTGACCAGTTACAAACCATTTTTTATGTATTATTCAGAAGTCATTATTCAAAACAAGAGTTAATTAATGGCATAGCATTTACATAATTCATATAATTATAGTAATCATTGGCATTCATTGGCCAGTTACAAACAATTTTTATGCATTGTTCAGAAGTGATCATTCAAAGCAAGAGTTAATTATTGGCATAGCATTTACATAAGTCATCTAATTATAGTAATCATTGGCACTCATTGGCCAGTTACAAACCGTTTTTATGCATAATTCAGAAGTCATCATTCAAAACAGGAGCTAATGAGTGTAGCATCAAGCTACTGGTATTCATATATGATATCATGTGAGTGACATAAACAAATTTAAAATATAAGAAACAGTGGCATTCATTGGCCAGTTACTAAACATATAGCAAGTATTGAATATTACAAAACATTTTTCATCATTCAAGTGACATATGACATATTTAAAATAATTATTGGCACTCATTGGCCAGTTACAAAGTATTCATATCGTTCTATAAAACATTATTCAGTATTATTCAGAAGTAATCATTCAAGTGATGTAACAAAAATATTATTTACAGAAATTATTGGCATAGCATTTATGCATTATTACAAAACATCATTCAGTATTACTCAGAACTCATCATTCAAGTGACATAGGACATATTTAAAATGTAACACACTGTAACTATTATTCGAGGTCTGTGGTTAGAAAACATCATTCAGTATTACTCAGAACTCATCATTCAAGTGACATAGGACATATTTAAAATGTAACACACTGTAACTATTACTCAAGGTCTGTGGTTAGAAAACATCATTCAGTACTATTCAGAACTCATCATTCAAGTGACATAGGACATATTTCAAATGTAACACACTGTAACTATTACTCAAGGTCTGTGGTAAAATAATACATAGATAAAATGGATTCAATACATCTGAGAAATTTGCATTATATTTAGAACTAGAAATATCTCTTAAACTAGTAGCATTATCTGGTTGTATACTGGTAATATCTGGGACTGGAAAAAATAATTTTTTTTTAGTGGTAGCAATGCATTGCATTGGGATCGATAATTAATTGCTGGGGCCTGAAAATATGTGCTTTTGACTTATTGCTGGATATAAGGATTAGTAATGTCATTCATCACGAGTCAGCTGTAGGAAGGTTATGAAACAAGTGGAGTATATGTGATCACATTCATGAATGACACACACAAATGGGTAAAAAAATGTAAGTACCAGAACAGGTTTAATGACTAACTGCTTATAGCACATTAATTTCATGAATAGCTTCTCCTAGAAAAAAATACAAAATGGATTATTGAGCTGAAAGAAGAAACGCATATTATGCTGAAAAGTAGTGAACTTCGAATTAACAGGTAATGAAACGTGTACTCAGTAGGTATGTACTCTAGCTGTCCTTTCCAAAACATTCAGTCATTATACCATGCAACATAAGACATACTGTCAAAACAAACTGCAACAAATACTTAAATGACTACATAGAATTTCTTAACTAACAGTAAATATATAAACTTCATCATAATCCTCATCTGCAAAGAAAAACTTCATTATTCATATTACCATAACTTCATTACTATCATCACCTGCAAAGAAAAACTTCATTATTCATATTAGCATATTCTACATATAATTATTCATCATCATTTATTATCATCTGCAAAAAAGACACTTCATTTTTCATATTACCATTTACTTCATACAACTATTCATAGTATAGAGTTTCTTACTTCTAGCATATTTCATCACTAAAACTAAGATGTGTAGTTCTGTCTGACAGCCTGCATAAATCGCCTCGTATTCTGAAAGAAAAATAATTAGTTAAGACTGCTATCATATGATGTGTATAGTATATTCTTGTTAATGCTTGTTAATTCTGATCCATTTACTCTTCATGACATGGTATTGCATTTTCTTTCGTTCATTCCGAAGGTGAAATTCCCATTTCATAGTAATCCACTGTGGTTTGCTTAACTTATTTCTTTTAAACGTTATTGCTTTCCGAAATTGATGAATAAGGATTAATATCTTGCATTTAAATCATATACTCATTAAATAAAAACTTGTTTCCAGTGATATAATTAAGCATACAGCATAGCATGACAGAAAACGTAATGTCAAAAACATAGACAGTTTTCAAGTGCAAAAAAAGTGTACACAGAGTATCATAATTTAGTAGCAAAAAAAAAAGTAAAACATACAAGATATTGGGATACCATAAGGAAAAATGTCAAAGTCAACTGGTGTTTGCTACGTCTTAAACATTTCGTAGTGCATACAGACAAAACAGGAAAACAATCATACATACACAAAAAATGGAAAATGTGCACGGTCTGATATATAACGACAAGAAAAGCGACATGCTAACCTTACCTTGCCGGGCACTTGCCAAGAAAAATATGATAATCATCAGTAAGTGTTCATATAAATATAATTGCATAAGTGGTCATATAAAAATTAGGAAATGGCATTACAGTGTGATAAATCATAAAGTATGTTCATTCAATAAAGGGTTTAATATTGGAGACATGGAGATTGCACTTGCTTTTTCTGGTTCTCAAAGTTTCGACGTGTACTACATTGGGGTGAGGAATGCTGCGAATTCGATATGGACCTGCGTATAGAAGCTCAAATTTACTACATCTACTCTTTCCTCTGTTGGATAAATAGTGTGTGCGTACTAATATCTTCTGTCCTATGTGAAAGTCATGGCGTGTACAAACCTGTTTTTTCTGTCTTCTTCGGCGCTCTGCGGCACGCTTGATGTTGTTGAGTGCAATGTCAATTGGTGTCGTAGTCGACGAGAGGTAGGAAAGTATTCTTATTCTTTAATTTTGTTAGGTGGTTCAAAATTTTTCAGTATAACAGTCGGAGATAGCATAGTAGATTCATTTAGTATGGAGTTAATTACATCCTGGAATGAGAGTATGTGTGTGTCCCAATAAATATGTTTTTTATGGCAGTATATTCTACATAGTTTACCAATTTCTTTCATTAGACGTTCACAAGGGTTCGAAGAAGCGTGGTACCTGGATATATAGATCGAAGAAATGTTTCTTGCTCGTAACATACGTGTCCATATAGCAGATCAAAACTGTGGTCCATTGTCGGAAATTACTTTCAATACATGCCCTACAAGAAATAAAAAATGTTTTACAAATGCATTCTAAATCGATTTGGCAGTAGCTTTGCGTAACGGAGTGAAGGTTACAAACTTTGAAGTGAGTTCAACAGCGACAAAGATGTAGCAAAAACATCTATTAGTTCTGGGAATCGGACCAAAAATGTCTACACCAGCCATGTGTCTCAATTTAACAGGTACAATGGGATGTAACGGAGGAATATGTGATGTCATGTCTGATTTAGCTTTCTGGCAGATTTTACATGACGCTAAAACTCGTCGAATACGTTTCTCCATCTTGGCAAAATAACAGTTCTGTCTCAGTATAAGAATACATTTTCTGGCTCCGTAATGTGCGTAACTTAAATGAGTATACCGAATTAATTTGTTAACAAAGTTGTCAAGAATACATGTTAACCAGTTGCTGCTGTCAGGGTGAGAGCGGCTAAGCAGAATGTTATTGCGTACAGTGTAATGGTTTCTAATGGTAACATTATTCCTATCTTGCCAAAGGTGTTTAATTTCTTTCCATACTTTGTCTTTACTCTGCTCTTGTGCTATATCTCGTAATGATGCCGAAATAAAATTTTCGAATGCCACTTGTTGAATATACATTGAAGTGTTGGCAGAAGAGCCAACACCGTGTTGCTAGAGGAGGCCGAAATGCATGCTTTTAAGCTCACGCAGATTGGCGTGAGGTCAGGAACATGACAAGGAAATGAGAACTTAGAAAAACGGACGCAGATGCTGTAATACTTAACTTTAATCCATAAGTGGTGTACATCGGTCTGACGGTACAGGCATCACAAATTAAAAATCTATTGATAATGGTGCCTGGCTAGGTCGTAGCAAATGACGTAGCTGAAGGCTATGCTAACTATCGTCTCGGCAAATGAGAGCGTAGTTGTCAGTGTAGCATCGCTAGCAAAGTCTGCTGTACAACTAGGGGAGTGCTGGGAAGTCTCTCTAGACCTGCCGTGTGGCGGCGCTCGGTCTGCAGTCACTGACAGTGGCGACACGCGGGTCCGACGTATACTAACGGACCGCGGCCGATTTAAAGGCTACCACCTAGCAAGTGTGGTGTCTGGCGGTGACACCACATACATGACGCTAGAATGTTATTGGCAGAAGTTGGTTGCAATGTCTTGCTGATTGTGACTGAGAGAACGGGATAGTGCGTCTGCTGCAATATTTTGTGTACCGGGAATGTGAACAATTGTAAAATTAAATTCCTGTAAATAAAGTTTCCATCTGCTTAACCTATCATGTGTAAATTTTGCTGAAAGTAAAAACTGTATCCCTCTATGATCTGTGTAAACGGTCGTATGTCTTCCATAAAGAAAATGCCTAAATCTCGTAAATGCCCATTCAACACATAATGTTTCAAGTTCTGCAACAGAATAATTGCGTTCAGCAGGTGACAGAATGCGACTCGCAAAGGCGATATTTTTAATTACTGTATTACTGTCTTCTTCAATTTCCTGAAAAATGTGTGCGCCTAAAGCTGTGTTAGAACTGTCGGTGGCAATGGAAAAATATCTAGTAAGATCTGGATGTGATAAAAGTGGTGCACTCAACATAGCTTGTTTCAGATTAGCAAATTTAGGATATTGGTTTTTCATGTAAAAGTGTGTATCAGATGTTGTCAAAAGTAATAACATTTTCGTGAACAAGATTCTCTGTGTCAAAAGTTTTGCTAGCGTTGCTGGAAGATTCATTCTGCACTGTATCTAGTCAAATTCTTTGTGACGTGCTGTTATTTTCGGGAGGATGCTGTGGCATTTCTACTATTTGTACTGTTCTGTTATTTCGTCCTGACGTATTACGTTCGGGTTGATACCGACTGTCTGGTTCATTCATGGTAATCTGTTGTTGCGGATAATTTTGCTGCTGGTAAGACCGGCTGTTATTAAATGTACGCTCAAAATTGTGCTCATTGCTTTTACGTCTGTCATGGTAGGCATTACTATATGGTGCATTGCGATATGAGTTAAAATGATGTGTTTTCTGTACGTAGTTAATTCCTTGTTGCTGTGCGTTACTATTTGGTGGAGCTGACGTTACACGTGTAGGCGGCGAAACACTAAAGCTTAATTGACCTTGCAGACTACATTGTTGGTTAGGTATGCTAACCGGCTGGCTTTGATGCTGTTGCGGGGAAAACCCTCTATTGTTGCCAAAAATGCGTCTGCGATAGCTGAAAATTTTGTACATACTGATGATTAAAATTTTGTTTGTTATTAAAATTATGCTGGTAGTTCTTGAGTGTCTAATGAAAATTGTCACTTTCGGTAAAACTTGTTGTATCAGGTTTTCTTTACTCATCCTTAATCCTAGATAGATCGATAGTTGAAGAGCTGTTTTGATACATATAAAGGATAGTAAAAGAGAAGGCAGCAGTGCAGAAAACTAAAGATGTAATAGCACTACTACGACTCGGGGCCCTGTGCACGCTACGGCACATATTCATCGAAGTGTAATGAATCCCCTGAGGTCTATTACGCGCCGCAAATAAATTTTAGTTTCTGCATTACAGGCAATGGCGTTGAAAATTCAAAAGCAAGTTGTTGTATCCAATCCAATTCTAGTTTGTGCATTACAGGCCAAGTTGGAGAAAATCCACAAGCAAATTGTCGTATCCAGTCCAAAGTGTGAATTTGTGTTCTGTCATTTTTAAATACTTCAAATTTCCTAACGGATAGAAAGTGCTTTTCGTCTCTGAATGGCTGAGCAGGTTCAGGATTGTATGCTAATCTGTTTGTCTGTGACTGTTCGGAATCTAACTCACGTACTCTCTGTAAATTACCTAAATTATACTGGCTGTGTGAGTCTGACAAATGTTCGGAAAGTGGCGTATGCTGTGATGTGTTAAAGGCTGAAATATTTTTAATCTTCGTCACTTCTTGCTGTAAAGATGACAATTTTCTACGTAATGTATTACTGGACGAACCTATCACACTGATCGTCTGCTGTAAATTTTGGAATTCGGGTGTTTCATTAAACGAAACAGGTGACATATCGTCTGATTTGGTGTCATTATTACTTTCGATAACGTCAATACGACTGGCCAATTCATCATATTTTTCAGTCAATGCTTTTACGTGATCGTCGTCTTTAGTATCACAAGCATTAATTTGTTTTTGTATTTTACGGGTGGTTTTGTTCAATTTCTTAACATCTGCTTTGATGGCATCCGGATCCTGTATTAGTTCCAACTTTTCAAGTCTGTTGGTCATTGTCTGAAAGTCTAATGTGTGTGTGTCTGTTTTTGTTTTAAGATCGGGGATTTCATCAAGCAGTTCGGTGTTCAACTGTTTGATTTCGTCCGATACTGTTGCAATATTATTGTCTACGTATGTTTTTGCTTTCGTAAACAATTTACGCTTATCTTCCTGTCTCTGTGCAGTAATTGTTTCCATGACTTGTTGCTTTACTTTATTCTGTTCCTGTATAAATTTACTGTAACGCGTTTCACTGTTTTGTAGGTGGTGATTAAAACTTTCGTCAATTTGTCTGTTCTGTTGGTCAAATTTCGCGTCTACTTTCGCATCCAGCGTGCGTGAAATTTCTGCTGACATTAATTTAAACTCGTCGCGTAACTGTGTTGCTTTTTCAGAACATTGTTTAGCAACTGCACCACTTTCATCTGTAAGTAATTTCGTTGTGGCTACATGTGTATTCCTTAATTCTTGTGCAACAGATCTTATTTCTTCACTACTGTTCCTAGCACAAGTCTTAGTATCCTCACGTAATTGTTCTTTAGTATCATGACATTGCACGGTAACGGCTGTAATCTGTTCACTAAGTTGTTTGTTCTGTTCGTTAAGGTGGTCCTGTTTTTCATTCAACTGTTTGGAATTGTCTAGTTTTTCATTAAGTTGTTTGACATGGTTGTCGAATTTTTCATTTCGTTGTTTGAACGATTCATTAAGTCGTTTGAGATTTTCATTCAGTTGTTTGTGCTGATTGTCTAGTTTTTCATTGTGTTCATTAATTTGTTGTTTGAGATTTTCATTAAGTTGTAGCATTAATGCTATAACTCGTTCCCAGCCAAAATTAGCGGCTCTATTCTCTGTACTGTGTGATGGTGTACCTGCATGTGTCACGTTTTGTCTAATCATTTGGTTATTGTCTGATTCACAAAAAGGTTTGCCAATCGGAGGTAAACTATTGGTCACTGCATCGGAATTAAACAAATCTGACATATTTTGAGTACATTGTTCACCTTCGTTAGAAACAATTATCTGTTCACAATTCAAATTTTGCAAACCGGTGTGTCAAACTGAGCAGCGTTCATTGTAACGGAACGTGCCGTGTCATCAATTGTTACACTTACTGTGGACATAATTGAATTTGTTCGCTCATCATTAAAATTAAAATCATTACTAGTGGTCGGTACGCACTGATTACCAGTAATTACAGGATTATCGCTATTACACTGAGTGTTGCAAGTATTATCCGTCAAATTATTCGAGTCGGCTATTTCACTCATTGCACATCGCGATGTACTGTTAGCAGTTTTCGCGGCATTTTCCACAACTCAACATTAAGCACAAAATGAAACAAAGACGAAGCAAAAATGGAACAAACACAATTACAACAAAGAGCAATAAACTGCCGATGATCTGTGAAAGAAAGAGTGACAACTTAGTAAATGCGTTGCGCCAGATGCAAACTACATTTAAGTAAATAAGAGCAGATATATGACTACTTCTCAGATATTCACAAAGAAATACGATCCTGGCCGGTTGTCGCCAAGTGTAACCTCCCCACAAAATAATTCACCGCAACCTCTCAACAGAAAATATTAACATAAATAATATTCACATTTAGTGTAACCTCCCCACAAAATTCTTACGCATTTAACCTCCCTACAAAAATTTATTCACATTTAATCTATCCACAAAATTCTTTTCTCATTTAATGTACGCTCATAACAGAAAAATTCCTAAACCTCTCAACAGTAAAAAATTATAATTATGTCGTTCACATTCAGTGTAACATTCCAACAAAAAAATAAATTAAGTAACCTGGTGATAATACAATGTAACTAACCTCTCAATTAAATTGTCACTCGCTTATAACTTTTCAATAATTGACTGTGAATTTAACCTGGTAAATTTTGGACGTCAGCAGTACTGCGCCATGGCCCTGAAAGATCATTCTGAATAAAATAGAGAAAAATTGTTACCTCAATGAAGTCGCCGGATAATGCATATATATCTGCTCTTAAAATAATGTTTTCTGGCACAGCCCTGTGCAATGCTGGCCGATAGATTTGTCATTTATGAAAGGAAGCAACTGATTTTTCTTTTGCAACAATCGGGATGATCATGGATGGGAGAAATTAGTAAATTCTTTAAATGGAAATGAATGGTTGTTAAAAGTTACTTTTTATGAGAAAGAATATTATTACGAGATTTTTAAATCATTTACATGGGACTTGAGATGACATTACTACATATGCGCGAGGCTGCTTTTTACCTTATACAATAATACTCAGTCTCCGGCATCGCTGCACCGCGACCGGCCCAGCCAACACGATACACCAGACCAGACCAGAGCAGACTGCAGACTAGCAACAACTTACGGCTACAGCTACACAGTTCCTACTGCAGTCAACACTGCTCTCTGGTCAGAGATTCTCTTATACCTTGCATATCGTAGGCAGCGCATGAGCAATACATCGAAATTACATCTGCTCGGACCTCTTACACAAGGATCAATTAATTAGCTTACCGAATTATGAGAACTCAAATTTTACCACTGTCACGCAATATTTTGAACAGATGGTCCAACAAAACCGATACTTAAGTGAGCCATACAGTGAATCAGCACTTATCCAATTGTGTATTTCTAAAGTACCACGATCGTTAAGAGTATCTCTTTCAACAGGACAGCAGAAAGAAAATATTTCGGCATTTAGAGATCTGTTACAGCTTTTGGTAGTTCAGCAATCAGACTATTCTTTCATAAACAAAAATTTTTCACATCATAACCAAGGCCGACAAGCATACGGCAATTACGATCAACCACGCTATTTTAATAGCAAAGGTGATAGACGCTCCAGGAATGACAACCACCAAAACTTTAATAACAGGCAAAATTTTAATTGTGAGTATCCCCATAGTTATCAGCAACAGAAAAGACAGTTTGGCAACAATAGAGGCTTTTCCCCACAACATCAACAAAACCAGTCGGTTAGCATACCTAACCAACAATGTAGTCTGCAAGGTCAACCAAGTCCTAATGTTTCGCCGCCCACACATACAGCGTCGGCTCTGCCAAATAGTAACGCACAGCAACAAGGAAATCACTACGTACAGAAGACACATCATTTCAATTCCTATCGCAACGCTCCGTATAGCAATGATTATCATGACAGACGTAAGAGTAATGAGCACAGTTTTCAGCGTAACAGTCGGTCTTACCAGCAGCAGAATCATCCACAACAACAGATTATCATGAATGAACCAGATAGTAGATATCATCCCGAACCTAATACGTCAGGAAGAAATAACAGAACAGTACAAATAGTCGAAATGCCACAGCATCCCCCCGCAAATAACAGCACTCCAGATAGAATTTGACTAGATACAGTACAGATCGAACCTTCCAGCAACGTAAGCAATACTTTTGATACACAGACTCTTGTTCACGAAAATGTTATTACTTTTGAAGACATCCGAGACACACTTTTGCATGAAAAACCAGTTATTCAAAAAACCATTTCCCACCCTGTCATTGAAGTAAAGATTGGATCATACACATTTTCAGCAGTAATCGATTCTGGATCACCTATGTCAGTTAATGAGGAAACTTTCAACGAATGTAACAAAGAGAATACCTATCCTACGTTAACATTACGCAAAACTGAAGTAAAAGGAGCAGTATCTGGTAAAGGAGTAGATGTAAAATTACAGACACACTTATCATTTTGTATTGCAGGTCATACGTTCCACTCAAATTTTTGGAATGTTCCCTTATTGACAATAGACGTTATTTTAGGTACGAGTTTTTTGGTACAACACGACGCAGTTATTGACTTTCAAAATTCCTATTTAATGTTCAAGGATGAAAATGTACAGCTGGCATTAGAATTTCAGCACGCTTTATCTGCAGACGAACAGGCAATTAAACGAACAGAGGTCATTTCTATATCGGATAACATAGACTGTCATTCGACATTGTGCACCGATACGTACGTACACAATTATAATACACCAGACGAAGCTGACTATGACGTTATGCAGATGATTTGTGATAAAGTAAAACAAAGCAGTGCAAATACAGACGTCGAACGTACTCAACTACGCAATATTCTTTTACAGCAAGCTCCAGTTTTTGACAACATCTCTGGTACTATGTCCGGTTTCATGTATGAATTTCAAGTTGAACAGCACGACACTTTTAAAGCCAAACGTTATCCGATTCCGTACATCCACAGAGAACAAGTTAAGAAAGAATAGCAAGCTATGCTTAACCAAGGTATTATTGAACCGGCAATTAGTCCGGACATAAACCCGCTCCATATTGTTAAGAAAAAGGATGGATCACTTCGCCTCGTATTTGATTCGCGTCACATCAATGACATTATTATTAATGAAACAGATCGCCCACAGACACTAGAAGTACTTCTACAGAAATTTCATGGTACTGCTATTTATTCCACATTAGATTTGAAATCGGGATTTTGGCAAATACAGCTCCATCCGAACTGCAGAAAGTACACGGCATTTCTCTGTTTTGGTGACTGTTATCAATTTTGCAAATTACCGTTCGATTTAACAATTTCTTCAGCTGCATTTATTCGTGGTTTGAATATTATACTTCCGACAGAACTTAAAGACAGAATCACAACGTAAGTAGACGACATCCTTATTGCAGAAGCTAACTGGTCTGAACACAATTTGATTCTTCAACAACTGTTGCAAACTTTTCGTGCACAAGGACTCACAGTTAATCTTAGCAAATCACGCTTTGGCAAGACTTCTATAAAATTTCTTGGACATGTAATTTCAGCAGAAGGCATTGCGCCTGACCTGGAAGAGCTTCAAGCTTTACGTGACATTACTGTTCCAACGACAAAGAAACAATTACGCAGCTTTCTGGGAATAAGTAACTTTTTCCGTAAATTTATTCATTACTCTGCTTTAGACAACCCTAGATTATGCCAATTCACTGGTAAAAACGCTATTTGGTCCTGGGATAGCCAAGCACATTCTGAATTTGTTAATTTGAAACATGCCTTGTTGAATTCACCTCTTTTATCACACCCAGATCTTACTAGAAATTTTTACATTGCCACCGACAGTTCTAACACCGCTTTAGGCGTACACATTTTTCAGGAAATTGAAGAAGACGGTACTACAGTAATTAAAAACATCGCCTTTGCAAGTCGCATTCTGTCACCTGCTGAACGCAATTATTCTGTCACAGAACTTGAAACATTATGTGTTGTATGCGCATTTACGAGATTTAGGCATTTTCTTTATGGAAGACATACGACCGTTTACACAAGCCATAGAGCTATACAGTTTTTACTTTCCGCTAAATTTACACATGATAGGTTAAGCAGATGGAAACTTTATTTACAGGAATTTAATTTTACAATTGTTCAAATTCCTAGTACACAAAATGTTGTAGCAGACGCACTATCCCGTTCTCTCAGCAACAATCAGCAAGACATTGCAACCAACTTCTGCCAATAAAATTCTAGCGTCATGTATATTCAACAAGTCGCATTTGAACATTTCATTTCATCGTCATTACGAGACATAGCACAAGAGCAGAGCAAAGACAACGTTGTTGTTGTTGTTGTGGTCTTCAGTCCTGAGACTGGTTTGATGCAGCTCTCCATGCTACTCTATCCTGTGCAAGATTTTCATCTCCCAGTACCTACTGCAACCTACATCCTTCTGAATCTGCTTAGTGTATTCATCTCTTGGTCTCCCTCTACGATTTTTACCCTCCACGCTGCCCTCCAATACTAAATTGGTGATCCCTTGATGCCTCAGAACATGTCCTACCAACCGATCCCTTCTTCTGGTCAAGTTGTGCCACAAACTTCTCTTCTCCCCAATCCTATTCAATACTTCCTCATTAGTTATGTGATCTACCCATCTAATCTTCAGCATTCTTCTGTAGCACCACATTTCGAAAGCTTCTATTCTCTTCTTGTCCAAACTATTTATCGTCCATGTTTCACTTCCATACATGGCTACACTCCCTACGAATACTTTCAGAAATGACTTCCTGACACTTAAATCAATACTGGATGTTAACAAATTTCTCTTCTTCAGAAACGCTTTCCTTGCCATTGCCAGCCTACATTTTATATCCTCTCTACTTCCACCATCATCAGTTATTTTGCTCCCCAAATAGCAAAACTCCTTTACTACTTTAAGTGCCTCATTTCCTAATCTAATTCCCACAGCATCACCCGACTTAATTAGACTACATTCCATTATCCTTCTTTTGCTTATGTTGATGTTCATCTTATATGCTCCTTTCAAGACACTGTCCATTCCATTCAACTGCTCTTGCAAGTCCTTTGCTGTCCCTGACAGAATTACAATGTCATCGGCGAACCTCAAAGTTTTAATTTTTTTCTCCATGAATTTTAATACCTACTCCGAATTTTTCTTTTGTTTCCTTTACTGCTTGCTCAATATACAGATTGAACAACATCGGGGAGAGGCTACAACCCTGTCTTACTCCCTTCCCAACCACTGCTTCCCTTTCATGTCCCTCGACTCTTATAACTGCCATCTGGTTTCTGTACAAATTGTAAATAGCCTTTCGCTCCCTGTATTTTACCCCTGCCACCTTTAGAATTTGAAAGAGAGTATTCCAGTCAACATTGTCAAAAGCTTTCTCTAAGTCTACAAATGCTAGAAACGTAGGTTTGCCTTTCCTTAATCTTTCTTCTAAGATAAGTCGTAAGGTCAGTATTGCCTCACGTGTTCCAGTGTTTCTACGGAATCCAAACTGATCTTCCCCGAGGTTGGCTTCTACTAGTTTTTCCATTCGTCTGTAAAGAATTCGTGTTAGTATTTTGCAGCTGTGACTTATTAAGCTGATAGTTCAGTAATTTTCACATCTGTCAACACCTGCTTCCTTTGGGATTGGAATTATTATATTCTTCTTGAAGTCTGAGGGTATTTCGCCTGTTTCATACATCTTGCTCACCAGATGGTAGAGTTTTAACAGGACTGGCTCTCCCACGGCCGTCAGTAGTTCCAATGGAATATTGTCTACTCCGGGGGCCTTGTTTCGACTCAGGTCTTTCAGTGCACTGTCAAACTCTTCACGCAGTATCATATCTCCCATTTCATCTTCATCTACATCCTCTTCCATTTCCATAATATTGTCCTCAAGTACATCGCCCTTGTATAGACCCTCTATATACTCCTTCCACCTTTCTGCTTTCCCTTCTTTGCTTAGAACTGGGTTTCCATCTGAGCTCTTGATATTCATACAAGTTGTTCTCCTATCTCCAAAGGTCTCTTTAATTTTCCTGTAGGCGGTATCTATCTTACCCCTAGTGAGATAGGCCTCTACATCCTTACTTTTGTCCTCTAGCCATCCCTGCTTAGCCATTTTGCACTTCCTGTCGATCTCATTTTTGAGACGTTTGTATCCTTTTTGCCTGTTTCACTTACTGCATTTTTATATTTTCTCCTTTCATCAATTAAATTCAATATTTCTTCTATTACCCAAGGATTTCTACTAGCCCTCGTCTTTTTACCTACTTGATCCTCTGCTGCCTTCACTACTTCATCCCTCAAAGTTACCCATTCTTCTTCTACTGTATTTATTTCCCCCATTCCTGTCAATTGCTCCCTTATGCTCTCCCTGAATCTCTGTACAACCTCTGGTTCTTTTAGTTTATCCAGGTCCCATCTCCTCAAATTCCCACCTTTTTGCAGTTTCTTCAGTTTTAATCTACAGGTCATAACCAATAGATTGTGGTCAGAGTCCACATCTGCCCCTGGAAATGTCTTACAATTTAAAACCTGGTTCCTAAATCTCTGTCTTACCATTATATAATCTATCTGAAACCTTTTAGTATCTCCAGGGTTCTTCCATGTATACAACCTTCTTTCATGATTCTTAAACCAAGTGTTAGTTATGATTATGTTGTGCTCTGTGCAAAATTCGACCAGGCGGCTTCATCTTTCATTTCTGTCCCCCAATCCATATTCACCTACTATGTTTCCTTCTCTCCCTTTTCCTACACTCGAATTCCAGTCACCCATGACTATTAAATTTTCGTCTCCCTTCACAATCTGAATAATTTCTTTTATTTCATCATACATTTCTTCAATTTCTTCGTCATCTGCAGAGCTAGTTGGCATATAAACTTGTACTACTGTAGTAGGCATGGGCTTCGTATCCATCTTGGCCACAATAATGCGTTCACTATGCTGTTTGTAGTAGCTTACCCGCATTCCTATTTTCCTATTCATTATTAAACCTACTCCTGCATTACCGCTATTTGATTTTGTGTTTATAACCCTGTAGTCACCTGACCAGAAGTTTTGTTCCTCCTCCCACCGAACTTCACTAATTCCCACTATATCTAACTTCAACCTATCCATTTCCCTTTTTAAAATTTTCTAACCTACCTGCCCGATTAAGGGATCTGACATTCCACGCTCCGATCCGTAGAACGCCAGTTTTCTTTCTCCTGATAACGACATCCTGTGGAAAGAAATTAAACGCCTTTGGCAAGATAAGAGTAATGTTACCATTAGAAACCATTATAGTGTACGCAATTATATTCTGTTTCGCCGCTCTCACCCTGACAGCAGTAACTGGTTATTATGTATTCCTGACGACTTGTTAACAAATTAATTTGGTATACTCATTTAAGTTACGCACATTATGTAGCCAGAAAATGTATTCTTATACTGAGACAGAACTGTTATTTTGCGAACATGGAAAGACGTATTCGACGAGTTTTAGCGTCATGTAAAATCTGCCAGAAAGCTAAATCAGACACAACTTCACACTTTTCCTCCGTTACATCCCATTGAACCCGTTAAATTGAGACACATGGCCGCTGTAGACATTTTTGGTCCGATTCCCAGATCTAATAGAGGTTTTTGTTACATCTTTGCTGCTGTTGAACTTACTTCAAAATCTGTTACCTTCACTCCGTTACGGAAAGTTACTGCTAAATCTGTTTCGAATGAATTTGTAAAACATTTTCTGTTTCATGTAGGGCATGTATTGAAAGTAATTTCCGACAATGGACCACAATTTCGATCTGCGATATGGACCCGTATGTTACGAGCTAGAAACATTTCTCCGATCTATATATCCAAGTATCACGCTTCTTCGAAACCTTGTGAACGACTGATGAAAAGAAATTGGTAAACTATGGAGAATATACTGCCATAAGAAACATATTGATTGGGACGCACACATACTCTCATTCCAGGAGGTAATGAAGTCCATACCAAATGAATCTACTATGCTATCTCCGACTGCTATATTAAAAAATGTTGAACCACCTAGCAAAATTAAAGAATTAGTATCTTTTCCTACATCTCATCGACTACGCCACCATGAACTAATTGACATTGCACTCAACAACATCAAGCGTGCCGCAGAGCTCCGAAGAAGACAGCAAAAACAGGTTTGTACACGTCATGACTTTCACATAGGACAGAAGATATTAGTACGCACACACTATTCATCCAACAGAGGAAAAAGTAGATGCAGTAGATTTGAGCTTCTATACGCAGGTCCATACAGAATTCGCAGCATTCCTCACCCCATCGACACGCAGGTCACCAAAGTGGCGTCAAATCGAAAGACCTGCACCAGGCGAATGGTCTACCCGACGGGAGGCCCTAGCCACACGGCATTTCCATTTCCACCCCAATGTAGTACATGTCGAAACTTTGAGAACCAGAAAAAGCAAAGGCAATCACCACGTCTCCAACATTAAACCTTTTATTGAATGAGCATACTTTATGATTTGTCACACTGTAATGCCATTTCCTGATATTTATATGACCTGATATTTATATGACCACTTAAGCAATTATATCTATGTGAATGCTTACTGATGATGTTCATATTTTTTCTTGGCAAGTGCCTGGCAAAGTAAGGATAGCAGGTCGCTTTTCCTGTCGTTATATATCAGGCTGTGCACATTTTCCATTCAACTTTTTGGTTTATGTATGATTGTTTTCATATCGAGAGTAGAATTTTTGTCTGTATGCACTATGAAATTTTTAAGATGTAACAAACACCAGCCGACTTTAACATTTTTGCCTTATGATATCTCAACATCTTGACTATTCTACATTTTTTGCTTCTACATTATGATACTGTGTTACATTTTTGCACTTGAAAACTGTCTATGTTCTGGCCTAATATGATTTCTGTCATGCTATGCTGCATGCTTAATTATGTCACTAGAAACACGTTTTCATTTAATGGGTATATGATTTAAATTGAAGATATTAATCCTTATTCATCAATTTCAGAAAGCAATAACGTGTAAAGGAAATAAATTAAACAAACCACAATGGTTTACTATGAAATGGGAATTTCAGCATCAGAATGAACGAAAGAAAATGCAACACCTTGTCATGAAGAGTAAATGGATCAGAATTAACAATCATTAAGAAGAATATACTATACACATCGTATAATAGCAGTCTTAACTAATTATTTTTCTTTCAGAATATGAGGTGATTGATGCAAGCTGTCAGACAGAACTACACATGTTAATTTTAGTGATGAAATATGCTAGAAGTAAGAAACTCTATACTATGAATAGTTGTATGAAGTAAATGGTAATTTGAATAATGAATAATTAAGTGTCTATTTTTTGCAGATGATAATAAATTACGATGAATAGTTGTATGAAGAATATGGTAATATTAATAATGAATTTTTTCTTTGCAGATGATGATAATGATGAAGTTTATATATTTTCTATTAATTAAGAGATGCTATGTAGTTATTTAAGTATTTGTTGCAGTTCTTTTTGACAGTATGTCTTATGTCGCACAGTATAATGACTGAATGTTTTTGGGAAAGACAACTAGAGTACATACATATTAAGTACACATTTCAATACCTGTTAATTCGAAGCTTACTACTTTTCAGCATAATATACATTTTTTCTTTCAGCTCCATAATCCACTTTGTATTTTTTCCAGGAGAAGCTTTCCATGATACTAATATGCTATAAGCACTTAATTATTAAATCTGTTCTAGTACTTGCATTTTTTTACCCAGTTGTGTCTATCATTTATGGATGTGATAATATATACTGTCTTTGTTTCATAACCTTGCTACAGCTGACTCATGATGAATGACGTTATTAGTCCTTATTTCCAGCAATAAGTCAAAAGCAAATATTTTTATGCCACAGCAATTAGTTATCGATCCCAACGCAATGCATTCCTAGCAAAAAAAAAAAAATTATTACCTGTCCCAACTATTGGTATACAACTAAATAATGCTACCAGTTTAAGATATATTTCTAGTCCTACATATAATGCAAATTTCTCTGATGTATTGAATCCATTATATCTATGTATTATTGGTCTACAGACCTTGAGTAATAGTTACAGCGTGTTACATTTTAAATATGTCCTATGTCACTTGAATGATGAGTTCTGAGTAATACTGAATGATATTTTGTAATAATGCATAAATGCTATGCTGATGATTACTGTAATGAGAAGACATGATGCAAATAATTACTGAAATGAGATGACTTATGATGACAATGATTACTGTAGTATGATGACTTGTGCATAAATGCTATGCCAATAATTAACTCTTGTTTTGAATGATGACTTCTGAATAATGCATAAAAAATGCATTGTAAGTGGACAATGAATGCCACAGATTACTGTAATGAGATGACTTATTCATAAATGCTATGCCAATAATTACTGCAATGATATGACTTTTATAACATTTCGTTATACTCCATAAATGAATGCCAATAATTACTGCAATGAGATGAGTTATGAATAGTGTTTAGTAATACTCAATACTTACTACATGTGTAGTACCTAGCAAATGAATGCCAATGATTACTGTAATGAGATGACTTATGAATAATGTTCTGTAATACTCCATATATATACTACTAAAATGCTGTGTAAATAGCCAATGAATGCCAATAATTATTCAGACCGGTTGTTACACTAGTGTAATTTTGAATGATGACTAGCATAAGACTTAATGTGTCCTTCACCTACTGACCTAATTACCAGCAATTACTGCAATATCCGTTTGTCCTGTCCATCCTCATGATCATGGAGCACTATATTTGGTTTTTGCACTAATTCTACTTTGCTGTAAGAGTATGGATTCTACAAGAATGTGGTGTTGACATATCAAGCTGTCCACCACCTCGAACGATGGAGATGTTATTATGGCCCTACTGTTTGGTGTACCTAATGTACTACCAAAATGATAACATTGAATATTAATACAACGTCTCAGTGTCTTGGCTACACTGATAAATACTTTAGGGAAGAGAAATTCAGATTGTATCACTTGGTGTTGTGCTTCTGTAGAAAGATATGGACTTTCAGTGCAGCTTCGTGCAACCTACTGTGCTACAACCATGATGCAGTCCTTCCCATTCCTTTCCTAGTTCTTGTAAAATGGTAAAGACTTATACAGTGCGTTTAAATTCTTGTAAGACGCCAAAGACTTTTACAGTGTGTGTGCACTTTATTTCATTTGTTAATGTTTTCAGTTCTTGTAAAATGCTAAAGACTTTTACAGTGTGTGTGTACTTTATTTCATTTGTTAATGTTTTCAGTTGTTGTAAAAAAATGCTAAAGACTTATACAGTGTGTGTGCACTTCATTTCATTTGTTAATATGATCAGTTGTCCTAAATATGCTAAAGACTTTTACAGTGCGTGTGCACTTTATTTCTTTTCTTAATGTATCCAGTTCTTGTAAAATGCTAAAGACTTTTACAGTGCATGTGCACTTTATTTCATTTGTTAATGCTTTCAGTTCTTGTAAAAAATGCTTAAGTCATAGTCAGTGCATGTGAACTTAATTTCATTTGTTAATATGATGAGTTGTCCTAAATATGCTAAAGATTTTTACAGTGCATGTGCACTTTATTTCATTTGTTAATGTATTCAGTTCATGTATATATGCTAAAGACTTCTACAGTGCGTGTGAACTTTATTTCACTCCTTCATATGTCCAATTCATGTAAAAATGCTAAAGAGTTATACAGCGTTTGTGCACTTTATGATATTTGTTAATGTATTTTGTACTCATTGCGTATACATTTTGTCTTTCTTAATATGTTCTGCACTTATCAATAATTTATATACTTCTGTGACTGTAGAATTAGTAACTAAATAGATTATTAAAAAAATTTGTTGCTCATGGCAAGTCCAATTGACTGACCATCACTGCCAAATTTTTGCCCGCCCAGTGGAGGGTTATGTAAGAGGTCCATGATTAAGGAATTTGTTGCTAGCGCACTTGGGCAGATGTAATTTCGATGGATTACTCAGGCGCTGCCTGTGATATTGAAGCTATAAGAGAATCTCAGACCAAAGAGCAGTGTTGACTGCAGTAGGAACTATGTGTTAGTAGTAGTAGTAGCGAGAAGTCTGGTGTGTGAAGTTGGCTGGGCCATTCGTGTGGAGCGATGGCAGAGCCTGAGCGTTGTAGTATAAGGTAAAAGCAGCGTCGCGCATATGTAGTATTGTTCTATCAAGTCTCATGTAAATGTTTTACAAAAAATCTGTTAATAATAATCTTTCTCATAAAAAGTAACTTTTGCTACAATTCATCTCAATTTAAAGAATCACTAATTTCTCCAATCCATGGTCATCCCGATTATTGTAAAGAAAAATCAGTTGTTCCTTTTTATACATGACAAATCTATCGGCCAGCATTGCACTGGGCTGTGCCAGAAAAGTTTAGTTCCATATAGCAGCAGATATATATGCGTTATCCGGCGACTAGACTAAGGTAAGAATTTTCAATTTATTCAGTATGATCTTTCAGGGCCATGACGCAGCATTGCTGACGTCCAAAATTTACCAGGTTAAATTGACAGTCAATTATTGAAAGGTTATAAATGAGTCACATTTTTTTATTGAGAGATTAGTCACATTTTATTATTGGTAGGTTATGCAATTTTTCTGTTGGTAGGGTATACTGAATGTGAACGACATAATTATATTTTTTACTGTTGGGAGGTTTAGGAACTTTTCTGTTGGGAGGTTACACTAAGTGTGAATATTATTTATATTATTTTTTATTGTGGGGAGGTTACAAGGTGTCCAGATACTTTTGATCATTTATATGTATGACTGGTCAAATAAAAGTATTTCGGACGAGTGGATACGACTGCATTATAATTTGTGGCATGTGGCAACATTAAAGATGGTGGAAAAGACTTATAGTTTCTCCCTACAGAATGGAGCAACTGTCCATACAGCCATTCCAACCTTGGAGCACAATCTTCACGCCCGACAATGCTGTTGGCAGAAGTCAGTCTGTGATTACTTTCTGTGGGTAGCCCTCAAATCTGAGGTGTATCGCAAGAGCCCTCATAATCTTTTCAAGACCTGCAGCAGAACATTTTGGATGAGACTGCAGCAATTCCAGCAGTCTAGCTTCAATCTGGCTTCAGCAACTAGCTGACCAGAGGTAAAAAAGTGCCAAGAGATGCACTGTGGTCGCTTTCAAAATCTGCTATAGTCACGTTAGTACTGTAGTTCCTTTCCCCAGCTGTTTTCCTTTACACCTTGGAACTTTGTTCTTAGGCCCACATTTTTTGCCCTACGTATATATGTACAGGGTGTGCCATTTATTTGGCTCATCCAAGAGATATTCAAAAATGTATCAGACAGTCTCATTTTTGTAAATAAATCATAGATGTGCAAGCTACAAAGAATACACTGGTTGTGAGGAAACAGAACTGTTTACTGCCTTGATTGTACACATTACCTATGCAATGTAGAGGTGTGGTAGATGTGTGGGATTTGTTTATGATTTCCGACTCATGTAGACACAAGTATTCCCGCTCCCCTCCTCCCCTCCCCAGCGCGCGCCCCTTTTGTTGTCAAACATTCACTAAAGTGACACACAATATTTTTTAGCGCAACGCTATCTGACTTTCAATAATCCCTACAAGAGAATGGCCCTGACTAAATTAACCTATACGTTTCACAAATCACTTACCTCACAAAAATCTTCGTTACTCGAACTACTGCAATACAGCTAGCGCCACTACTGCCAGCTAAATAAAAGATTCAAACTACTGAAGGCACTAACAACTGATAGGCATAGTTAGAAAATGAAAGATTTTGATAGAGAACAAACAGTGTATTTACCTTAATAGTGTTGAAAAATCATAATATACATAGCAGTTCAAGACATCCAGTCTTACAAATTTCAAAACTCCATCATTTCTCTCCCCACATCCACCACTGCTGGCGGCTCACCTCCAACTGTGCAACGCTATGCGCTGTTCACATCCAGCTGTCCAGCACTACAATGGCAGACAACAATGCAAACTAGCCACAGACTGCACACAGCACAGCCAGTGATTTTCATACAGAGCGCTACGTACCGTTGCCAATAAGTAAGCATAAACAGCCTACTTACATAGCCCCCATGCTCCCCACAAAAAATTTTACAAACTGTTTTGGGCAGTGGCCAATAATGATTTGATAAAATTTTTCATGATTACAATAACAAAGATATCAAATGCACACACTTATTGATACAATTTTGGTCAAAAGCTAAAATTTTCTCACAGTCCATAAAGACAGTCCTGATCATCCATCACAGTAAAATTGCAGTGTTTTTCTCAAAGTCTGTGCTGTAAAAGAAAATGCACATGGAAGTAAAGGATTTCCATTCAGTCTTGAAGAAGTAGTGTTGTCCTTCCAACGGAAAGACAATGCTGACTCTCGACATGCAGACAGGTAATGGGCCACAACAGAGCAAACCCACAGCAGAGTCATTCGAAGTTTTGAAGAATATTGGTAGGTAGGTGATCACAGAGTAGACCCACTGTAGTCCTGGTAGAGATTACGGTATTGATGGGCCACCAGAGGTGCAGACCCACTGTAGTCCTGGTAGAGATTGTGGTATTGGTGGGCCACCAGATGTGCAGACCCACTGCAGTCCTTGTAGAAATAATGGTACTGGTGTGTCAGCAAAGGTGTAGACCCCTGTAGTCCTTGTAGAAATAATGGTATTGGTGGGTCATCAAAGATGCAGACCCACTGTAGTCCTTGTAGAGATGCCCAGCAGCCATGTGTTGTGACTGTGCAGGTGCACCATCAACATTGAAGAGTCTTGCGGATAATATAGCAAGTCCATAACCTTTACTTGTGCACTCACAAAGTTTTTGGAATTGTCCTTAGAACCAGCAATGCTCTTATCCAGTCCCTTGCTGAAATATTAACACACGTGCAAACACTAACAGTCCCTACTTCTCACATATTGTCCATATACTATGACCAACAGAAACGTGTGCAGTGAAATGGAACTTACAAGTTAATAATATGATGAACTGGTGTCAATTACAATTTTATAACATAAGAATACAATTACAAAGGCACAAAATACATCATTAAAGAATGTAACAATACAGATAACATCTGTAATACAGGCTTACCAAAAGAATCGAAATAATATATACATCAGTGTTACAGGAATTATGACATGAGTACATACATAAAAGATCAGAATAACTTTCGAAACATCAACTTCACACATGAGCATTAAAACAGAACAGAATAAATAATGTCTAAACATCTTTACAAAGAAAATAACATATTATCAGAAAATTTCTACAACATGAATCTTATTAGCTAAACACATTAAGACAGGAAAAACACAAATTCATATAGTGTAATAAAATAAAAATACAGGACAGGGTTTGTTTTCAGTGTGACATTTGGTACTGCAGTCCACCCCAAAACTTCATTCCATGTATCTTTCCTCTTATTTCACATTTGTTTCCACCAAAAAATTCTATCCAAGCATGCTTTCTGTATTTATATGTTCACACATTTATTACCTCATTATTTATTATCCATTATCTTACCTCATCATTTATTTCCACGAAAATCCTACCTAAACCTGTTGTCCCTAAACCCTACTTTTTGGTTCATATCCTCTTTCAAAATACCTTTTTGGTCAAACCATTTTCTTATAGCTTCTCAATGCATTTCTTCCAATTCATCACAACTTGTTCTCTTATATGGCCTACCCCATCTTAAGCTAACTTAAATCTACTGAGCTCAGATGCTAAACTAAGGGATGAGGAAATGCAGCAGAACAAAACAATTAACACAAACAGCAATGACAAAAAAATGCAAATTGGCAAAGCAAGCAGCAATATTACAACTAATATAAGGCAATGAGCAGCAAAAAAGAAAAATAAACCAGTAGTAAAACTGGCTTAACAGAGTAATGTAAAGTGAAATTTAGTAGCACTATGCCTGGCAAACAGCAGCAGCAAATGCAATAACTTATATCTAAACATGACATAGCTCAAGCAGAAAAAATATTACAGTAAAAATGGCCATGTTTAATACATATGTCACATCTTAACACTAGAGTGATGCATCACAAAAACTTACTCTGCAAGAAAGTTACCAAGTCATTAAAAAAATTATTTATGCAATTCCTGTGAAGGGAAATGTTTATTTGTGCTCTCTTTTCTAAGAAAGTACATCATAAACGTATTCTTTACTGGGTCTGTAGACAGAAAATAGTGATATTAGTACATCTATTAAATTTTATAATAACCAATGCTGCAATGCAGCTAAAAACTAGATATTAAAGAAAATGAGCAAATATGTACAAAGGAAGGCATGAAACATCATTCATTAGCCATATGGCATTTCATAAGGTAGTAAAAAAATCTTTCAACTAGAAAGACAGTAGTCATAATCAGGTGTATAGACATAAAAATATTTCTCATCATTTCATTAGGCATTTCAGTAAATATCATAAATTAAGAGCTCCACAGTGTTATCATATGTTTTCAAGTTTGAGCGTGTCGTATTTGCGTTGCTTTCTACAAAGGAATGTCAATAGCGATGTTAATGGTATCTTTTTTTTCTCCGCCTAATGACTTTTTCTCAAGGTGGCTGGCACACCTGGTCACTCACAACGCATTACGTCACGGACACTTACCTTTCTTACCGTAATATTTATGACAGCAGTTTCCGCTACAGTGACAGTCTCATATAAAAATTTCACAGGTCAAGAATTTGCGTTACAAATCTGTAGAAACAAAATTCTATAAATATAACAGTGCTCAAAAAATTTTCGCCGGCATTGTGATACATTAACGCAGGTACATACATTTCATAACTCTTAAAGTACGATCCGTGGTTTCCAACAACCTTTTTCACAAACCAGAGTCCCTAACCACTACTCATTATTCCTTACCTTATTACACATATACATATTCGTCGACACTTCTTCAATATTTCATCATAATAAATACGTAGCATAAATCAAATTCCTCATATAGTATCAGCTTATTGATCATAAACATACCGCAACAGCGTAATACACATCGTCATCATAACATCATAAAACCTCAGCCAAATCTAAAAAAAGGCGTAGCTTTCTGCAATAATGTCAAAACCTAAAAAAAATTCTCTGCTCGTTTCAATAGTGTCATCTACCTCAAGCGTACTTTAAAAATCATGCTCCCTTACCAAATACATCATTCAAAGCTCTCATAGTATTACAATGGTTCTGAAAAAATATGAACAGTTCACAAAGTACAGATAAAATACAATTTCATAATTGTGAAGTTACCCAACTGTGTAATTGCGTAAACATGTGTCACTGATGTAGTAAAAAAAATGTTTATCTCTCAGTTAAATGATCAGATAGCTGTGTAATTTGTGTGTTAGAGAAATATGGTACCGATGTGTAAAGTTGTATAAGCAAATACCATATTAGCCAGGGCTCCTTGTGCTTACCAAATACATGGTACACAGAGTAAGTGTGTACCCCCCTGAGGATTAATGTAATTATACCCTCAGGTGTTACAGATTACAGAAATGGAATGAAATGTATCACGGAAAACCTTTGTATGATTGTACTTCAAATATCTTTAAAAATAAATGTTTTAACTACAAACTTAATCACTCAAATACGTGTACTGTAGCGCTAAACTGTGCGTCTTGTTGGAGATAATCTCTGTGGAAGTGTCATAGTTATCGTCCTCCAAAAGCTAAATTCTGCAGAAGTCAATGTACTTACCTCATGATGAACAAAAGTTAAATGCTTTGCGTATAGGTATCTTAGTTATTACGCTTATTGCCGTGATAAAGAAAGTACTGTACTGTAACGTATTGTTGTGCTACAGAAAAGGCTGTCTCATTGTAGCTCTACCACAGAAGTTACTTCTAAAACATGTTTTACTTTCCAGAATAATTCAGAAAAACTGTGCAGATATAAAACAGAAACACCGCAAAAGCAACGTTGTAAATTGTCACTCATTAGTAGCGTCGTGATAAAATCGTGTAGCTGTCACATAAACTAACCACTGTGTCATTTGGAATCTCACAGAAAGTACTTTAAATCCAGAATGTATTTTCAAGTAAACCAAAATATTGCATTAAAATCTCATTAGCAGTACTGGTAAATGTTCTAAGTAAAAAAAGCCTTATAGTCGTTACGTAATCGTGCAACTAACGAGCAAGAATGTACACACACAATAACACTGTGTCGTCTGTTCACAATAACAATGCATTCGTAATTTCTGTTTAAATAAGTTCTCTTGGTTCTTGATTGGATATTTAACTTCAAACATTGTTGCATGGTAATAGTTTCTAAGTCTGACAATGCATACTAGAAATGTGAAGTGAAAAGTTTTATGGCAAAGACAAAGTTAAAAAGCAGATTATCTCTCAATAAACGGTTTTACACGTGAAATGTGGTGTAAACATTTACTCTTCCTAGTACGCAGTGTTTTCAACTTCGACGCAATTATCATGTGGTCTACGTCGGTAAAGAATACTGGAATTTTTCTCAAGGTTAGCGCCTATGTAATTTTTCCCTGAGCCAGCCGGCGCACGTGGCTGCCTGCTGTGCGAGTCATTGTCTGCTATCTCTTTGTTAGCGTGCGTCGTTATTGGTATTAGGAGACCTAACTTCTACAAATTCACCTTGCCGAGAGGACGCAGCCCAGTTTGAACCCCGCCAGTTCTGATAAAATTCAGGTCTGTCGTTATGATTATATCGTCTGTCGTCATGTCGGTAATTTCTGTAGTTTCTTTCTTGTCGTTTAAGTGGTGGAGAATTTCTCCCTGAATTATCACTGCACGGTGGACCATTGCGTCTGAAGTCATTCTGTCTCCCGTGATAATAGTAGTTCTGGTTGCTATATTGTCTGTTTATGATTGTCTCTGTCATCTTCATTACTACAGAAATGTGATCTTTCTCTGTAATTATTACTACTCTGCCAACGGTTGTCATACAGGTGGTGTCTGTTTTGGTCACGATCTGTGTTGTGAGAATAGCCTTGTCGTGTCCAGTTATTATTTCGACCATTGCGGAATTGTGAGGGATGTGATCTGTAATTGTTGTGTTCCTGTTTTCGCGTTCCGCGATTGTCAGTGTCAATTTCTAATTCTTGCAAGAGTCCCTGAAAAGCTTCAATGTCGTCTTTGCAACGTCCTGCCAAATTAATATGTCGTAAATGTTCAGGTAATTTGATTAAGCAAATGCAGATGAGTTCTGAGGGGCTGTATGGGTTTGACAGGTACTGATTCTTGTGCAACATGTCTTCAAAATATTTCACAAGACTGGAAAATTCAGATTGTTCGAAATGTTTCATCATTATCATGCTATAATTTACTCGGTCTCGTGTAGCTTGGGACGAATATGCTGAGACGAAGGCATGGTAGAATTCTCCTTCACTGTGACAATCGTGAATGACCAATCGCATTCTTACAGCTGGTTCATTCTCTAAATAGCCACACATAAATTCTGATCTGTGCTCTAATGACCAGTTGGGAGGAAAACAATGAGAGAATTGATGAAGCCACGCTTGTGGAAGAAAGTCGTTGCCGGAATTCTTAAATGTTTTATATTTACGTGTAGTAATGAACAGCTTATAGTCAAAATCATCATGTCGGCGAGTCGCATATCGGTCATTGTTACGTCGTTTCGGCGGTTCCATTTCAAAATTCGGTGCACCTTGCCAATTTCTTTCATAATTTCCGAAATGCGCTGTGTTATTATTTTGTGGCTGTTCCGTATTTCTATGTCCCTCTTCCCGTATTGGGGCGCAAACGTCCTCTGAAATACGTAATTCTTGTATTACCTGTGTCAGCTGATCTTGTACTTCCCGGATTTCTCTTTGGTGTTGCGTATTAATTTGGTCCTGGTTTTGTTTGAATTTCCTAATTTGTTCGCACTCTTCTGTGTCATTAAAGACTACCGGTTTTCTGTCATTCAGATTATCGTCTACCTTCGTAGACAAATTACTTAGCTGATCCGAAAGTTCAACTACTTTCTCTGATAATGAACTAATTTCCTCCATGTGTCTTTCTCAACCAATTTTCAGAGTCTCTACTGTGTCCTTTAAGTTTTCCTGAGTTTTTGCAAGTTGCGTAACCGAGTCGGTAGATGCAACTGAGTCAATTTTAGTTTGCAAGGTCTCATGATTTTCATTAATAATAGTTTACAGTTCTTTTATGGCTGCTTCGTGATTCTGTAATGCATTTTCATGCCGCGAAAAAGTAGGTTGAAAATGCTCGCAAATTTGTGTTTTTACGTCATTACAGACTTTTTGATTCAATGCTACATCACTCATTAGTTAAATCTTCACGTGTTTGTTCAACTGTGGCGTCTAACTTCCGAAGATTTTGCTGTGTTTGTCTCTGATTTTGTTCCACTGTGTCTAACTTTCGAAGATTTTGTTCCATTGTGTCTAACTTTTGAAGCTTTTGCTGTGTTTGTCCCATTTGTTGTATTAATTGTAATAACAATGCACTGGTGACTGAAACATGTTCCTCAGTGCTTTTCGGCAGTGAATTTGCACCGGCAACATTCATATTTTGACAAGCAGAAAATGCGTCTTGACTTATTTGAGAAAACGGTGAGCACCCAAAACCTGAATCTACAGTATTGGCAAGATTGTGTCCTGTCATTTCGGATACCTGAGACGAGCTGTTGCCGACCGATCGATCGATAATGCTTCCCTGTTCACTAATTGTTTCACTGTCTACGTCATTATTTGCCGCCCGCTCCATTTCCCTATTGCACAATTACCAAATAACTACTTTGATCATTACACAGTGGCGCTAACACACTGCTTTCGTCTTCACTGTCATTTCTCAGTTTACTTTGGAGCCTAGTATTACGTTTTTCACACGCCATTATTATCACATTATTTCACACGACAACACAGAAAAGCACAATTTGAAGAGAAAAATTAGAAAATACATTAACATAGCACTGAAAATAATATCTAGCTAATTGCAAGCGCAGCAGCGAAATACTTGGTGCAAATCTACACGCATACCACAACAACAATGAAAGACTGCAACTACAAAGAAGATTCTCTCTACAATTACACACTAGCAATAAACAATAGCTACACTAATTACACAAACTACAAGAAAAAAATCAGAAGATTCCAGTGAGGTATCCTCGGCTGAAGGTCGATATATGAAACGTCCCCTTAGAAAAATTTATGAATTACTGTGCTGATAAACCTCTTACATTAATGGCTTTTCAAACAGCTGAGCAAAACTGAACGTACTCAAACATTCACTAAAGTGACACACAATATTTTTTAGCGCAACGCAATCTGACTTTCAATAATTTCTACAAGAGAATGGCCCTGACTAAATTAACCTATACGTTTCACAATTCACTTACCTCACAGAAATCTTCGGTACTCGAACAACTGCAATACAGCTAGCGCCACTACTGCCAGCTAAATAAAAGATTCAAACTACTGAAGGCACTAACTACTGATAGGCATAGTTAGAAAATGAAAGATTTTGATAGAGAACATACAATGTATTTATCATAATAGTGTTGAAAAATCATAATATACATAGCAGTTCAAGACATCCAGTCTTACAAATTTCAAAACTCCGCCATTTCTCTCCCCACATCCACCACTGCTGGCGGCTCACCTCCAACTGCACAACGCTACGCGGTGTTCACATCCAGCTGCCCAACACTACAATGGCAGACAACACTGCAAACTAGCCACAGACTGCACACAGCACAGCCAGTGATTTTCATACAGAGCGCTACGTAACGTTGCCAATAAGAAAACATAAACAGCCTACTTATAACCTGAGGGTATGGTAGAAATGCTACTGATCTATGGAGATAGACAGCTGACCGGAAATAATTTAGCAACTTGCATTTATGTGTTCAGTACCGTTAGTGAGCAATATGATTATTACGTTATTACGTCTATCATGAACTCTGCTGTACTGTAATTTGCTATAGGCGAGCGTAATTCTGTTCTGGTACAATTACTGTGCAGCAGATGATTACCTGCCCAATCTCTTGACGTTGCATGCTGGATATTTTTCTGTGGGAAACAGTCAAGGATGCTGTCTACGAAAATGTTCCAAAAACACCAGAGGACATGTAGCAACGCATTATTGATCCTTGTGCAGCCATCACAGTGGAATTAGTAGCACGATGTAGGGCGTACTTCGTCCACAGAATGAACTGTGCATGAATGCCAATGGTCACCATTTTGAACATATGATGTAGATCCACTCTTTTCCATGTAGTTGTAGTATCACAGTACAAGTTACTGCAAAGGGCCACGTTACTTCTACATTGTTATAAGTACTGTACAATAACAAGATTTAGTTACTGTGCACTGCAGCACTCTTGCATTCAATATCTAATGGTAATTTGTAAAATGTTAAAACTCGCCTAGAAGAGGTTAAATGATTTAGTCAGTGAAATGTACTGAAGTGATATTTAAATTACAGAAATTATGAATTATTTACCATTTCCTTAGCTACTAGTTTCGTGAGTAAAATGGTACAGTGTGACACATTTTTTAAGAGCTCTTGGAGAGTGTGAGTTTATTCTTGAGTAAAATGGACATGGTTACATTTTCAAAATTTGTACCCCATATCTGGTACATCTTTGGGTATACATAAAATGTATATATTTGGTAATCGTGTTTCCCCTTTTATACAGGATGTAAGGTGTGAGTTAACGAGCATTTCGCTCTCATTTAAGTATATGGCTGAAAGAGTCAGCCTTCAGGGATTGTGAAACGAACCCTGTCGTCAGACTGCATGCCACAAAGGGCGCAGATTCACCACGAGATGGGAAAACTTACAGGCGTCTATTGTCTATTGAGGTCTAAGCGCTGTAGTGTGCGAGTGAGACAGACGAGAACCTACGTCATAGGGAAAACCAGTAGAAGGCTTCTGTGGTCGAGGAGACATAGCAGTGTTAAATATGGCGGGCCTGAGACTGGCCATAAAGGCGAACATTTATGAAAACTATTTAATTCCTTAGTAATGCAGGGAATCAAGCAACAGTAATTTTATTCTGCCATCCCCCATAAATTTTCATGGTGATCGCAATAAAACTTCAATACTGGTCATATCTACAATAGTTTAGGATTTACTGTTTAAGTGAAATTAACAAATTTTGTAACAAAGACCTGAATGCTAAAATCTTAACGCTTTGGTCGATCTTAACGATGGACGTTTCATTTAGAACAAACGTTGTAAATATCAACTCTGTAACTTTATTTGTTTAAAAGATATAGTCAATTTAAATTGTCAGTATTTTCAGTTAAGCATCAGATCATCATTTCCTCCACACAGAACACATTTAACGATGACAGGATGACACCTTATTGAAACATTAGATATGAGAATATCTGCTGTGCATAATAAGTTAGATTTAACCTTGAGTAGTGAAGATCATCCTTTTAGGCCTAGTGTTGTAGCCATGTACGCTGCTATTACTTTTGAATTCGTTCGGATTGTTCATAACAAATTTCATAAGTGAATATATATATTGTGAGCCTACAGTGAAGATTTCTAGCTCTTTAAATAAGTGTCTGCAGGATGATCTTGGATGAGCTCCAGCAAATATTCTGATTATACGCTTTTGTGCAATGAACACTCTTTTATTCAATGATGAGTTACCACAGAATATGATGCCATATGAAAGCAGAGAATGAAAATAGGCCCGGTAAGCTAATTTACTGAGATGTATATCGCCAAAATTTGCAATGACCCTAATAGCATAAGTAGCTGAACTCAAACGTTTCAGCAGATCCTCAGTGTGTTTTTTCCAGTTCAACCCCTCATCAATGCATACACCTAGAAATTTTGAATATTCTACCTTAGCTACCGATTTCTGATCGAAATCTATATTTATTAATGGGGTAATTCCATTTACAGTGTGGAACTGTATATATTGTGTTTCGTCAAAGTTTAAAGAGACCCCATTTGCAGAGAACCACTTAATGATCTTCTGAAGAACATCGTTTACAATTTCACCAGTTAATTCTTGTCTGTCGGATGTGATAGCTATACTTGTATCATCGGCAAAAAGTACCAGCTTTGCATCTTCGTGAATATAGAATGGCAAGTCATTAATATATATTAAGAACAGCAGAGGACCCAAGGCAGAACCTTGTGGCACCCCATTCTTGATTGTTCCCCAGTTTGAGAAATCACCAGTTTTTTGCATATTATGTGAACTGTTTATTTCAACTTACTGCACTCTTCCACTTAGGTATGATTTAAACCATTTGAGCACTGTCTCATTCATACCACAGTACTTGAGCTTATCTAGAAGTATTCCATGATTTCCACAATCGAAAGCCTTTGACAGATCACAAAAAAATCCCAACGGGTGACTTCCGGTTATTCAGAGAATTTAATATTTCATTAGTGAAAGTATAATAGCATTTTCCATTGAGAAACCCCCCTGGAAACCAAACCGACATTTTGTTGAAACTTTATTTTTACAAGGGTGTGAAGCTGCTCTACAGTACTTTACTTTTTCAAGAATTTTGGATAAGGCAGTCAGAAGAGAGATTGGGCAGTAGTTGTTGACATCAGTCGTATCCCCTTTTTTATGCAGTGGTTTAACAATGGCATACTTCAGTGTATCTGGGAAACTGCCCTGCTTCAGAGAGCCATTACAGATGTGGTTAAGAATCCCACTTATTTCTTGGAGACAAGCTTTTATTATCCTGCTGGAAATGCCATAAATACCATGGGAGCTTTTTTTCTTGAGAGAGTTTATTATCTTCCTAATTCGAAGTTAAAAAGGAACTTGTATTGGTTTTATGTATAATAATTTAACTTTTATTATGTAATAGATATGATTGTTACTTTATTTAGAACGTGAAAGTGGTCAAGCCTTGATTATTTAAATGTGTTATAATGTAAGGTAATGTAGAATAAGCTGTAGCCAATCAGATGTACGGCTTCAGGAAGGGAACTGCGCTAGTTAGCTGAGCGAAGATGTTCTGTGAGCGGGAAACGCGGTGGGAGACGGGCAGAGGGAGATCCGATCGAGGCATCATGGGGTACAGTTCTGATGGAGAGGCGAAGACGGTCAGTTTGGCTGGAGACACCAAAGGGTAGAGTTCGGATTGAGAGGCAAAAGCGGACAGTCGGTCTTTATCTGAAAACTACCTTGAGCAGTTAAACAGAGAAACGACTCGTGGCGATAACATATTAGACCCCTTGTGACAAACAGACCCGAACTCCCAGAATGAGATTTTCACTCTGCAGCGGAGTGTGCGCTGATATGAAACTTCCTGGCAGATTAAAACTGTGTGCCCGACCGAGACTCGAACTCGGGACCTTTGCCTTTCGCGGGCAAGTGCTCGGTCGGGCACACAGTTTTAATCTGCCAGGAAGTTTCATATCAGCGCACACTCCGCTACAGAGTGAAAATCTCATTCTGGAAACAATCCCCAGGCTGTGGCTAAGCCATGTCTCCGCTATATCCTTTCTTTCAGGAGCGCTAGTTCTGCATGGTTCGCAGGAGAGCTTCTGTAAAGTTTGGAAGGTAGGAGACGAGACACTGGCAGAAGTAAGGCTGTGAGTACCGGACGTGAGTCGTGCTTCGGTAGCTCAGATGGTAGAGCACTTGCCCGCGAAAGGCAAAGGTCCCGAGTTCGAGTCTCGGTCGGGCACACAGTTTTAATCTGCCAGGAAGTTTCATATCAGCGCACACTCCGCTGCAGAGTGAAAATCTCATTCTGGAAACAATCCCCAGGCTGTGGCTAAGCCATGTCTCCGCTATATCCTTTCTTTCAGGAGCGCTAGTTCTGCATGGTTCGCAGGAGAGCTTCTGTAAAGTTTGGAAGGTAGGAGACGAGATACTGGCAGAAGTAAGGCTGTGAGTACCGGACGTGAGTCGTGCTTCGGTAGCTCAGATGGTAGAGCACTTGCCCGCGAAAGGCAAAGGTCCCGAGTTCGAGTCTCGGTCGGGCACACAGTTTTAATCTGCCAGGAAGTTTCATATCAGCGCACACTCCGCTGCAGAGTGAAAATCTCATTCTGGAAACAATCCCCAGGCTGTGGCTAAGCCATGTCTCCGCTATATCCTTTCTTTCAGGAGCGCTAGTTCTGCATGGTTCGCAGGAGAGCTTCTGTAAAGTTTGGAAGGTAGGAGACGAGATACTGGCAGAAGTAAGGCTGTGAGTACCGGACGTGAGTCGTGCTTCGGTAGCTCAGATGGTAGAGCACTTGCCCGCGAAAGGCAAAGGTCCCGAGTTCGAGTCTCGGTCGGGCACACAGTTTTAATCTGCCAGGAAGTTTCATATCAGCGCACACTCCGCTGCAGAGTGAAAATCTCATTCTGGAAACAATCCCCAGGCTGTGGCTAAGCCATGTCTCCGCTATATCCTTTCTTTCAGGAGCGCTAGTTCTGCATGGTTCGCAGGAGAGCTTCTGTAAAGTTTGGAAGGTAGGAGACGAGATACTGGCAGAAGTAAGGCTGTGAGTACCGGACGTGAGTCGTGCTTCGGTAGCTCAGATGGTAGAGCACTTGCCCGCGAAAGGCAAAGGTCCCGAGTTCGAGTCTCGGTCGGGCACACAGTTTTAATCTGCCAGGAAGTTTCATATCAGCGCACACTCCGCTGCAGAGTGAAAATCTCATTCTGGAAACAATCCCCAGGCTGTGGCTAAGCCATGTCTCCGCTATATCCTTTCTTTCAGGTGCGCTAGTTCTGCATGGTTCGCAGGAGAGCTTCTGTAAAGTTTGGAAGGTAGGAGACGAGATACTGGCAGAAGTAAGGCTGTGAGTACCGGACGTGAGTCGTGCTTCGGTAGCTCAGATGGTAGAGCACTTGCCCGCGAAAGGCAAAGGTCCCGAGTTCGAGTCTCGGTCGGGCACACAGTTTTAATCTGCCAGGAAGTTTCATATCAGCGCACACTCCGCTGCAGAGTGAAAATCTCATTCTGGAAACAATCCCCAGGCTGTGGCTAAGCCATGTCTCCGCTATATCCTTTCTTTCAGGTGCGCTAGTTCTGCATGGTTCGCAGGAGAGCTTCTGTAAAGTTTGGAAGGTAGGAGACGAGATACTGGCAGAAGTAAGGCTGTGAGTACCGGACGTGAGTCGTGCTTCGGTAGCTCAGATGGTAGAGCACTTGCCCGCGAAAGGCAAAGGTCCCGAGTTCGAGTCTCGGTCGGGCAGACAGTTTTAATCTGCCAGGAAGTTTCAGACCCGAACTATTTGAAACAGTTATCACAGAACAGGGAATCAGCGATCATAAAGCGGTTACTGAATCGATGAATTCAGCCGTAAATAGAGATATTAAGAAAGGTAGGAAGATTTGTCTGTTTAGCAAAAGTGACAAAAAGCAGATTACAGAGTACCTGATGGCTCAACACAAAAGTTTTGTCTCAAATACAGATAGTGTTGAGGATCAGTGGACAAAGTTCAGAACCATCGTACAATATGCGTTAGATGAGTATGTGCCAAGCAAGATCGTAAGAGATGGAAAAGAGCCACCGTGGTACAACAACCGAGTTAGAAAACTGCTGCGGAAGCAAAGTGAACTTCAAAGCTAACATAAGCATAGAAAAAGCCTTGCAGTCAAACAAAAATTGCCAGAAGCGAAATGTAGTGTGAGGAGGGCTATGCGAGAGGCGTTCAATGAATTCGAAAGTAAAGTTCTATGTACTGACTTGGCAGAAAATCCTAAGAAATTTTGGTCTTATGTCAAAGCGGTAGGTGGATCAAAAGAAAATGTCCAGACACTCTGTGACCAAAATGGTACTGAAACAGAGGATGACAGACTAAAGGCCGAAATACTAAATGTCTTTTTCCAAAGCTGTTTCACAGAGGAAGACTGCACTGTAGTTCCTTCTTTAGATTGTCGCACAGATGACAAAATGGTAGATAACGAAATAGACGACAGAGGGATAGAGAAACAATTGAAATCGCTCAAAAGAGGAAAGGCCGCTCGACCTGATGGGATACCAGTTCGATTTTACACAGAGTACGCGAAGGAACTTGCCCCCCTTCTTGCAGCGGTGTACCGTAGGTCTCTAGAAGAGCGTAGCGTTCCAAAGGATTGGAAATGGGCACAGGTCATCCCCGTTTTCAAGAAGTGACGTCGAACAGATGTGCAGAACAATAGACCTATATCTCTAACGTCCATCAGTTGTAGAATTTTGGAACACGTATTATGTTCGAGTATAATGACTTTTCTGGAGACTAGAAATCTACTCTGTAGGAATCAGCGTGGGTTTCGAAAAAGACGGTTGTGTGAAACCCAGCTCGCGCTATTCGTCCACGAGACTCAGAGGGCCATAGACACGGGTTCCCAGGTAGATGCCGTGTTTCATGACTTCCGCAAGGCGTTCAATATAGTTCCCCACAGTCGTTTGATGAACAAAGTAAGAGCATATGGATTATCAGACCAATTGTGTGATTGGATTGAAGAGTTCCTAGATAACAGAATGCAGCATGTCATTCTCAATGAAGAGAAGTCTTCCGACGTAAGAGTGATTTCAGGTGTGTCGCAGGGGAGTGTCGTAGGACCGTTGCTATTCACAATATACATAAATGACATTGTGGATGACATCGGAAGTTCACTGTGGCTTTTTGCGGATGATGCTGTGGTATATCGAGAGGTTGTAACAATGGAAAATTGTACTGAAATGCAGGAGGATCTGCAGCGAATTGACGCATGGTGCAGGGAATGGCAATTGAATCTCAAGGTAGACGAGTGTAATGTGGTGCGAATACATCGAAAGATAGGTCCCTTATCATTTAGCTGCAAAATAGCAGGTCAGCAACTGGAAGCAGTTAATTCCATAAGTTATCTGGGAGTACGCATTAGGAGTGATTTAAAATGGAATGATCATATAAAGTTGATAGTTGGCAAATCAGATGCTACACTGAGATTGGAAGAATCCTAAGGAAATGCAATCCGAAAACAAAGGAAGTAGGTTACAGTACGCTTGTTCGCCCACTGCTTGAATACTGCTCAGCAGTGTGGGATCCGTACCAGATAGGGTTGATGGAAGAGATAGAGAAGATCCAACGGAGAGCAGCGCGCTTCGTTACAGTGTCATTTAGTAATCGCGAAAGCGTTACGGAGATGATAGATAAACTCCTGTAGAAGACTCTGCAGGAGAGACGCTCAGCAGCTCGGTACGGGCTTTTGTTGAAGTTTCGAGAACATACCTTCACTGAGTAGTCAAGCAGTATATTGCTCCCTCCTTCGTATATGTCGCGAAGAGACCATGAGGATAAGATCAGAGAGATTAGAGCCCGCACAGAAGCATACCGACAATCCTTCTTTCCACGAACAATACGAGACTGGAATAGAAGGGAGAACCGACAGAGGTACTCAAGGTAGCCTCCGCCACACACCGTCAGGTGGCTTGCGGAGTATGGATGTGGATGTAGATGTAGATGTAGGCAGCTAGGAAGTGAAACGACTTAGAAAATTTCGCGTTGTGTGATATCGAGGGACTTAGTCTCTGAGCGATGAGCAGCCGCGTGCCTAGTGTGAACTCAAACATTTCGTATAGTTAACGAGGTGGAGTAGTGGACTCGTAATTCGCCATGAGATTGTGAGTGATCGAACTGTGTCAAATGTATATGAGCTAGAGTGTAATTGTAACTAGCGGTTCTAGGCGCTCAGTCCGGAACCGCGGGACTGCTACGGTCGCAGGTTTGAATCCTGCCTCGGGCATGGATGTGTGTGATGTCCTTAGGTTAGTTAGGTTTAAGCAGTTCTAAGTTCTAGGGGACTGAAGACCACAGATGTTAAGTCTCATAGTGCTCAGAGCCATTTGAACCATTTTGTAATTGTAATTCTAAATATGACCACTTCCGTTTTTAGTTTGCTTTCTGAATAAATATTATTCTAACCAAATCTCAACTGTGTGGCCTACATCGTTTATGGGTCGTTAATTTAGCTCCCGATATTATTATTACTGCTATTACATGTTATGTTAACTTTGTATTTCGCATTTTTCCATCAACCAGACAATTTAACCAAAGGGTCACAAGTGTCTAATTTAGGGCGTGTAATGCGACACGTGCGTTTCAAACTCTAGACGACTTTGAGATAAGACATTTCGATGAAGAGGAACCGCATGTGTACCAGAACAATCTTTGGGATGTTAGCTCGCAATTGGGGGATCGTCCGGAATAGGAACTTGGAAAGTGTTAGTTGAGGGATAAGATTCTTGCAAAGTGTTGCAACGGGAATGGATTTTGGAAAGTGTTAGTTGAGGAATATGAACTGTGGAAAGTTTAGAATTGGATTTGAATTCTGCAAAGTGTTTGCAAAAGTACTATCTGAACTCTGATAGGCAGGACCTCTCACAAAAGTTAAATTGAGATAGATTCAGGACTGAATATTAGGTTTCTTTAATAGTTGTTAAATTACAATTGTAATTCTCACAGTGAACGACATTCTGTGACCTAGGTCCCAAGTATGTGGCAGTTTAGGCACTTTGCTTGGGGTCTCTGTGCACCGAGTTTTAGTAGTTGTCAGGAGTGATAAAAAGTAACGCGGAAAAAGAGGCGACATCGAAAGCACGTGGTTACAGCCAGCAGCGGCGTCTTCAACGGCGATTCATCGCGCAGTGGCGGTTGCAGTACCACAGCGGAGGCTAAGAGATCTTCAGCGTCGGCATCAACTGCAACATCGGCAGCAATACCATGGCAGAAGGATCCAGCACGACAAATCTAAGTACCTGCGCTGATAGCGAGATTGTGTATGATTCTGTAGTTCAAATGGTTCAAATGGCTCTGAGCACTATGTGACTTAACTTCTCAGGTCATCAGTCCCCTAGAACTTAGTACTACTTAAACCTAACTAACCTAAGGACATCACACACATCCATGCCCGAGGCAGGATTCGAACATGCGACCGTAGCCATCGCGCAGTTCCAGACTGTAGCGCCTAGAACCACTCGGCCACTCCGGCCGGCGATTCTGTAGTTCCGTCGCCTACAATAGACGTCGCTAATATTAAGCAGTCGGCCAGTTTGTGTGGGTCCGAAAATACAAGCGAGCCGCTTAGCCCGAAGTCGGAGCGGGAGAGCGTGATCTGCGGTGGATTTAGTAGTGCAAATAGTACGAAATCAGGCAAGGGAGATGAATTTGGTGAAGACATGATGTCGCAATTAATGCAAATGATAAGAGGATTGGAATCAAAAATTGATTCTGTTAGAACTGATGTGGGTGACGTAAATATAATAACTGACTCTGTTAAAACCGACATGGTTGACGTAAATTTAAGAATTTAATCGGTTGAATCCGAAATAGCTTCGGTTGCGAAATATGAAGTAGGTAAAATGGCTAGTGGAATCGAGAAATTGATAGACGAAATTTAAAAGACCATTTGGGATGAAATGAGCAAAATTTCTGATGGAGTTGGGATACTTGACTCGAAGGTAGATCAAGTGGAGAAAAATTTAAGTGATAAGGTGGAGAAGTTGCATGCAGATATGGGAGGCAACATAAGAAACCGTATGAGTGGGCAAGATGCTCTAATGGCTGAGACGACCGAGGCTATTAGCAACTTATCCGTTCGAAAAGATAAAAGAGAGAAAGAAGAAGATAAAATAAAGAAACAAGTAGAATCTGGAATTAAAATTGAAAATAGTGAAGTTAAAATGCAAATCAAAGAAATAAAACGCCAAGTGAATTCTTTAGCTGCACATCGAAACTCTGTAGTGATCTGTGCTCCGTGGATGAACTCAGGATCGGTCAAATGTTTAGGAGACGACGGGACCCAGTAAACTTCCTAGCAGCATGCAGGGATCGCTTTATAAGGGATGTGTCCGATGAGGCGAAGATTAAATTCGAGCTAAGACATTTCGACGAAGAGGAACTGCGTAAGTGCAGATATTTTTATTGACGGCTGAGGACATTGTGTTGAACAACATTGCATAGCATTTCATTCTTTCAGAGGCTAATAATTATAGCTATTAGGAGTAAAATAATTTTAGGTTGATTATTACCAAGTACACATGGTACAAGTAAGCCATTAAAGTTTATTTTCCACTGTGCTGCTGATCACGTATTGGACTGTGAAAAACCGATAGTTTATATTGAGAGGCACCCACATGCCTTGCTCATACTTTGGCATCAAGCAGTCAGGCCTGCAAGATGAGTGGTCTGCCAAGCGAGTGGGTTCATTCTTATTTGTCGAGTAACATGAACTCTAATACTCACAACTAAGTTACAAATTATTCTTCTGTATGAATATTACGCAACGGAAATGCAAACCTGACTATTAGTAATTTACACAACTCTAACTGTTCACTACGCACTGGCAATGCCACATTTTCTTTTTTATTTAACGGTTTTGATCAACTCGTGACCATCGCACCGAATATGAATGGCGCACACATTATAAATTCTGGATATCATGGCAACATACAATTCCAAGGAAAAGGCCACCAATCTTTTTGTTTTCACTATCTTTTTTATTCCGATAAATTCTGTAACCTAAACACACAAATTCTATAACCTACAACAATAACACATGAGAAATTCCGCCCAGTGGGCATGGCTTTACATTGGTGATTCTCTATCTTATGATCTCGTAATTATTTAACGCTACAGTGCACTTTCTGGATAGGATGGTGGATCTTTTGCTATATCTCACACTTCAACTCTCACAACCATCATCACGAAACTTTCCTCAAGACCGAGCGGTACAAAAGGAACATGCATAACCCACTACCTCTGAAACTACCTTGCTACTCTCCCATGCAAACCACATACACTTAAATTTCGTGAAATACATCACACCGGCAACATACAATACAAAACAAGGAATAATCACAACGTTATAATCCCATCACCTTCAGCTTTCCCACTTCAATTAAAATTCATCCCAGTTTCACACGACACTGCCCCACTTCGTAACTTTTCTTTCCTACTACGAACTCTGGACGATATGTGGACGCCTTCGTGTGCAATGCAAGCCAAGTGGCGTTGCTGGATAGACGGCTGACTCACTTTGCTTCTCTCTCAGAGTGTTATAGTTTGAATCAAGCGTCACACGGAAGCATAACACGCAAAGTAATATTAAGAACATATTCATCACACACGCGAGTCCTCAACTGATACCATGGACGAGTACTTCTCTTTATCCTTTGTCTCATACACAGATTGAGACTCACACAGTACTCACCATGTGGAAGTACTCGTGTTTAATTTCAAGTCCTGCACACGCCATTTCTTAAATATTTCCAACTTAAGCACTCGGAAGTATTTCAACTTATTGCTACACGTGGTTTTATTGTGACTGTTGGTCACTTCCAAAGATTACTACGATCCCATTAATATTACCTGCCTGACATTTAATTCTCCCCACAAAAGTTCCTGAAGTAGAGAAATTATTATCCTAAACTACTCTTGAGTATTTCACATGCATACCACGTCTCCACTCTTTTGTCCTTACGGAGCACGCCTAAGACAGGTCTTACCAACACTAGATCCAGCGGCAGAGTGCCGAAACATGGCCATTCTTCAGGTCCTCTCGCACCTCTGCCAAAGTGGGGGAGCACCTTGCTACCATATTGGTCAGCCACATTTCAGGCGCTCAAAGCTCAGGTAAATTTCATCTCTTTGGTCCCACCAAAGGTGGCCAAAGGATCATCCCAAAGATGATCATATATTCACATTCACTATCTGCGGTTAGCAGACGACCATACATTCATTCATTTCACAGATCTCACCAAACTGGATGTAGGGATTTATTTTGTGGGAGTGCACATGTGTTCAATTAAATAAATAAATTGTCATTCTTTCCCACACTGGTATCTGGCTTCGCTGTATTAACTGAAATTGAGTTATTATTAGAAAAAATATGTTGTTCTGACAAGAATAATGAAGTATGTTGTACCTATTTTCAGTGTTGGGCGGTACTGTACCCTTTCACCACCGGCTACCTGTGCAGAAAAAAATGGCACGGTAGTATCCTTGCAATGCGACGGTAGTTCCAAAAATTTTTTAAGAAAGCTGTATTAGAACAAACGTAGCAAGTCATCATAATAACCAGGAGGAGACCTTAGCCCCTGGTGACCTCAAATAGACGACCAAATGCTGTTACTTTACCAAATTATTGACACAGTTGTTGCATTATTGTACTCTCCACAATCTGGAGTAACGTACACATACATATTTACAACAATCCAAATGACAAATAAAACATCACATCATACAAATAAAAAATAATGCTGAGATAAAAATTGGCTTAGTTACCGGGATCTCCGTTATTTTTAGGAGTAATCCAAACTTCAATAATTCTAAAACAAATAAAAAAATACTAATTGTACTCATGAAATTTTAAATAGCTCACCGTCCAAACATAGAACTAGTAATCTGACATTCATAAATTGCGTTGTAATAATCTTTACACGCAATGTCTAAATACAAAACAAAATCAACAAAGAAAAAGAATTGCGTCCACTAGTTCCATGTATAATGTCAGGCTCCATACCATTACCCTAAAATGTACATCAAACCTACAGAGAAATTAAACTGAGAAAAAAAAACAATGAAATATACCACAAGTTACATACTGGTTACGTAATATAGTCAATCTAAGACATCATGTCATACCTCATTAACTATCATCACTTAAGCAATTGCCACCCACAACTCGACTGTGAGTTCAACCTTATCCTTGTCCACCAGTACAAATACCTGCTGCTGAGCTAGTCAGTCCATCAACTTTGATCAATACACGCAGTAAATAGTTAGTAATAAGTGCTTGAATCTACCAGTAGCTCTCGTATCTTACTCTACTGCTCATTTCTCTGTTGTTACACATTTAGACGACAAGAACTTGCATTTCGACTAGCCTTCGTTACACTTTAATGTGAAATATCACCACTGTGATAATGCAAATAATTGGCTTTAGTCAGCACACCAACAAGATCATTACTGTCCACGACATCAAATGCATCAGTTAATTCCAGTATTTGTTGTGCAATGCAAACTCTTGTCCCCTGTGACAACCTTACTGACCAATGCAACAAGAGCCGCTATGTTAGTATTACGCCACTGGCTAATAATTAAAGCATCATTGTTCCAAATATTCTAGTAAACATGCTACGTGAACTTGATAACCCAGAACAAACATAAAACACACTAACTATTCTAAACACATACGTTAATGAAATACAATTACACTTGCTGTCCCTTCAGGAATAAAACATATTAAAAAATGTACACAGTTACAAATACAAATACATTATTCCCTATCTTACGAGTCACATGGATTCATTTCATTCTGTGGTTTTCTTGGGATCAAAAAAGTTGCTGACAGGTTCCCTAGAAACACTGTCTCGGTGTCAAAGCTCTTCCATGGTTACCCAGACGAAAGTCTTTAAGTCACTGAAATCGGCATTTAGAACACATTACACACAAATGTCATAGTCACTCTCAGAGTACCATCTACACGAATCTGGTCGTCCAGAAATGGCCCTACAACTACTATTACCCATGGTTCTGTCCTTTCAGTTCATGGTGTAATTAAAAGTAGTAAGTTCCAACCACCAGCATTTATTCCCGCACCTATTAAAGAAATGTCTCCTACTACAAATGCAAATGTCAATGTCCCACTTTAGTTTCTTGCGTTCATACAATAATTAGTCACCAAACGACAACTGTCCTCTTTAAGTATACCAAGCGTCCCACATGCAATTCACAAAGTACACTTAACAAGTCACTGCCAAAAGTTTATGGATCCCACCATTCAGTGGTCAAGACAAAACGAAACAATCGTCCGTCTGCTAAAGACAAAATCTTTTCCACCACTCACAACGTGGAAACACCAGTCCTTCACTTTCCACCTTATGGAGACATACGAGCAGTCATCTTGTTTCACGGCTCCACAGTCCAGTACTAAAGTGCGTGTCATTTATGTTGGCGGCCGAGTTTAGGTTTCTTCTGCGCATCTGACGTCACAAAACACAGTCAGCCAATGAACAGAGAACGACGTTGCCAGATTACGACTGCAATGCAGAGCATGGACGAGTGTCTTCAGTTTTAGAAACGTTCAGTCATAAATAAAGTAATAGAAATAGCTGACTTTCTTTTATACAAAGTTTGGAAAAAGCATTGTTTGTACCAATTGCTTCATATTCTATTAATTAATTAAACCAAACAAGCAATAAGACTCCTAATTCAGGCGACAGCAAGAAAAGGTGTTTGTATCAATCTCACGAACCGCTTTTTCGCAATAAAGAACAACGGTAATTATTTATTTCCTATTGTACTTCGACGAAGCGTGAGTAATTCATAGTCATACCAACAGTGTTTGTCAGTATTTTGCGTGACCCGTTAGAGTCCTCATGGCGTTTTCAAGTCAGATGAGGTACGTTAGCGCAATGGATCAGATGTTGGGCTACTACACGAAAGGTTATGAGTTAAAACCTTGAGCGGGGCTTAATATTTTCATTATTCAAAAAAATATCGAAGTGCCTTACTTCACGAATTATATTCGTTTGAAAGCAATTTTTTTGAAATTTCTAGTGCTTTGTCTCTTCATTAACACTTTCGCTGCTGCAGACACGTGCTCCCCGCATTCCGCGCTGAGCGCGATTTTGTCATCACTGCACTGCTCGCCTGTGCAGACACATGGTGTTCCCACTGCTTTGATACACTTATCATTAAATTTCACAAAAACTATTTGGCCCAAAAATTTGATTTTTACAAGTCTTCTTGACTGATACCTCCCCCCATAAATGACTTAATTTTGTTTCGATGTTCAACACAGTTATTATGCAGCATTAAATGTAGTAAACCATTGCACGAAATTTTGAAGAGTTTGCAGAGGTAGAAGTCCATAGCGTATACTTTCCGTATGGTCGATTTTAGTTGCCACAATGTTGAGAATGAAATGTGGACAAGATACCTAAATTTCATATTAAATTTACTGTATAACAATATATCACTTAATTTAAGTACCACATAGGTGTCGTATGTAATATTGAGAAATATTCCGTCTTTCGCGACTGTAATAAAAGTTTTATTTACAACGGATGCGGTTGGCTTTGTTTTAAAGCAGTTCAATTAATGAAAGTTATGGCACATACACAATGGTACTCATGTTCTCTTTCTTATTTTTATTCCACAGTCGCAGTTTTACCAATGGTACTCAAATATAGTCCTCTTCTGCAACTGTAATAAGCGACTTATTTAGACCAGACGCGTTTCTCTCTTTTGAAACATCTTCAGTGGACAGTACTTTGTCTCCTCCATTGCCAAGTCACCTTTCGTAGTTTTGTGCTGCAGTAACACAATATTCAACGTTTGTGTTGGCTGATCAGTGTTTTAGCAAATAAATGATGTTCGTGTGTGCCAAACACAAAGATTATATTTGACAAAGCTCAGAGCACTTCACTGATAGTCGGTATATTCAAGTCCTAATGTTTTTGTGAATCCACAGTTTTGTTCAATGTATTTTGTCTACTTCCTTTTGATAGATTGAAGTGCTTTAAAATAAAGCCAAACATGCTCAGTGTATATAAAACTTTTGTTACAGTCGTGGAAGACGGAATATTTCTCAGTGTTACATACGGCCCCCTCCCCCCCCCCCCATGAACCATGGACCTTGCCGTTGGTGGGGAGGCTTGCGTGCCTCAGCGATACAGATAGCTGTACCGTAGGTGCAACCACAATGGAGGGGTATCTGTTGAGAGGCCAGACAAACATGTGGTTCCTGAAGAGGAGCAGCAGCCTTTTCAGTAGTTGCAAGGGCAAGAGTCTGGATGATTGACTGATCTGGCCTTGTAACAATAACCAAAACGGCCTTGCTGTGCTGGTACTGCGAATGGCTGAAAGCAAGGGGAAACTACAGCCATAATTATTCCCGAGGGCATGCAGCTTTACTGCATGATTACATGATGATGGCGTCCTATTGGGTAAAATATTCCGGAGGTAAAATAGTCCCCCATTCGGATCTCCAGACGGGGACTACTCAAGAGGATGTCGTTATCAGGAGAAAGAAAACTGGCATTCTACGGATCGGAGCGTGGAATGTCAGATCCCTTAATCGGGCAGGTAGGTTAGAAAATTTAAAAAGGGAAATGGATAGGTTGAAGGTAGATATAGTGGGAATTAGTGAAGTTCGGTGGCAGGAGGAACAAGACTTTTGGTCAGGTGACTACAGGGTTATAAACACAAAATCAAATAGGGATAATGCAGGAGTAGGTTTAATAGTGAATAGGAAAATAGGAATGCGGGTAAGCTACTACAAACAGCGTAGTGAACGCATTATTGTGGCCAAGATAGATACGAAGCCCACACCTACTACAGTAGTACAAGTTTATATGCCAACTAGCTCTGCAGATGACGAAGAAATTTGAGGAAATGTATGATGACATAAAAGAAGTTATTCAGATTGTGAAGGGAGACGAAAATTTAATAGTCATGGGTGACTGGAATTCGAGTGTAGGAAAAGGGAGAGAAGGAAACATAGTAGGTGAATATGGATTGGGGCTAAGAAATGAAAGAAGAACCCTGCCTGGTAGAATTTTGCACAGAGCACAACATAATCATAACTAACACTTGGTTTAAGAATCATGAAAGAAGGTTGTATACATTGAAGAACCCTGGAGATACCAAAAGGTATCAGATAGATTATATAATGGTAAGACAGAGATTTAGGAACCAGGTTTTAAATTGTAAGACTTTTCCAGGGGCAGATGTGGACTCTGACCACAATCTATTGGTTATGACCTGTAAATTAAAACTGAAGGAACTGCAAAAAGGTGGGAATTTGAGGAGATGGGACCTGGATAAACTAAAAGAACCAGAGGTTGTACAGAGATTCAGGGAGAGCATAAGGGAGCAATTGACAGGAATGGGGGACAGAAATACAGTAGAAGAAGAATGGGTAGCTTTGAGGGATGAAGTAGTGAAGGCAGCAGAGGATCAAGTAGGTAAAAACACGAGGGCTAGTAGAAATCCTTGGCTAACAGAAGAAATACTGAATTTAATTGATGAAAGGAGAAAATATAAAAATGCAGTAAATGAAGCAGGCAAAAAGGAATATAAACGTCTCAAAAATGAGATCGACAGGAAGTGCAAAATGGCTAAGCAGGGATGGCTAGAGGAAAAATGTAAGGATGTAGAGGCCTATCTCACTAGGGGTAAGATAGATACTGCCTACAGGAAAATTGAGGAGACCTTTGGAGAAAAGAGAACGACTTGTATGAATATCAAGAGCTCAGATGGAAACCCAGTTCTAAGCAAAGAAGGGAAAGCAGAAAGGTGGAAGGAGTATATAGAGGGTCTATACAAGGGCGATGTACTTGAGGACAATATTATGGAAGTGGAAGAGGATGTAGATGAAGATGAAATGGGAGATACGATACTGCGTGAAGAGTTTGACAGAGCACTGAAAGACCTTAGTCGAAACAAGGCCCCCGGAGTAGACAATATTCCATTGGAACTACTGACGGCCGTGGGAGAGCCAGTCCTGACAAAACTCTACCATCTGGTGAGCAAGATGTATGAAACAGGCGAAATACCCTCAGACTTCAAGAAGAATATAATAATTCCAATCCCAAAGAAAGCAGGTGTTGACAGATGTGAAAATTACCGAACTATCAGTTTAATAAGTCACAGCTGCAAAATACTAACACGAATTCTTTACAGACAAATGGAAAAACTAGTAGAAGCCAACCTCGGGGAAGATCAATTTGGATTCCGTAGAAACACTGGAACACGTGAGGCAATACTGACCTTACCACTTATCTTAGAAGAAGGATTAAGGAAAGGGAAACCTACGTTTCTAGCATTTGTAGACTTAGAGAAATCTTTTGACAATGTTGACTGGAATACTCTCTTTGAAATTCTAAATGTGGCAGGGGTAAAATACAGGGAGCGAAAGGCTATTTACAATTTGTACAGAAACCAGATGGCAGTTATAAGAGTCGAGGGACATGAAAGGGAAGCAGTGGTGGGGAAGGGAGTAAGACCGGGTTGTAGCCTCTCCCCCGATGTTGTTCAATCTGTATATTGAGCAAGCAGTAAATGAAACAAAAGAAAAATTCGGAGTAGGTATTAAAATTCATGGAGAAGAAATAAAAACTTTGAGGTTCGCTGATGACATTGTAATTCTGTCAGAGACAGCAAAGGACTTGGAAGAGCAGTTGAATGGAATGGACAGTGTCTTGAAAGGAGGATATAAGATGAACATCAACAAAAGCAAAACAAGGAAATGGAATGTAGTCTAATTAAGTCCGGTGATGCTGAGGGAATTGGATTAGGAAATGAGGCACTTAAAGTAGTAAAGGAGTTTTGCTATTTGGGGAGCAAAATAACTGATGATGGTCGAAGTAGAGAGGATATAAAATGTAGGCTGGCAATGGCAAGGAAAGCGTTTCTGAAGAAGAGAAATTTGTAAACATCCAGTATTGATTTAAGTGTCAGGAAGTCATTTCTGAAAGTATTCGCATGGAGTGTAGCCATCTATGGAAGTGAAACATGGACGATAAATAGTTTGGACAAGAAGAGAATAGAAGCTTTCGAAATGTGGTGCTATAGAAGAATGCTGAAGATTAGATGGGTAGATCACATAACTAATGAGGAAGTATTGAATAGGATTGGGGAGAAGAGATGTTTGTGGCACAACTTGACCAGAAGAAGGGATCGGTTGGTAGGACATGTTCTGAGGCATCAAGGGATCACCAATTTAGTATTGGAGGGCAGCGTGGAGGGTAAAAATCGTAGAGGGAGACCAAGAGATGAATACACTAAGCAGATTCAGAAGGATGTAGGTTGCAGTAGGTACTGGGAGATGAAAAAGCTTGCACAGGATAGAGTAGCATGGAGAGCTGCATCAAACCAGTCTCAGGACTGAAGACCACAAAAACAACAACAACATACGACACCTATGTGGTACTTAAATTTTAAATGAAATTTAGGTATCTTGTCCACATTTCATTCTCAACATTGTGGCAACTAAAATCGACCATACGGAAAGTATACTCTATGGACTTTTACCTCTGCAAACTCTTAAAAATTTCGTGCAATGGTTTACTATATTTAATGCTGTATAATAACTGCGTTGAACATCGAAACAAAATTAACTCATTTATGGGGGGAAGGTATCAGTCAAGAAGATGTGTAAAAATCAAATTTTTGGGACAAATAGTTTTTGTGGAATCGAATGATAAGGGTGTCAAAGCAGTCGGAACACAATGTATCTGCACAGGCGAGCAGTGCAGTGACAAAATCTCGCACGGCGCGGATTGCAGGGAGCACGTCTTTGTAGCAGCGAAAGAGTTAATGCGGCCGTGGTGGCTTTACTTCATGAAATGCGCGCTTCCCCCTAAGAGTAAGCTTGCGAACTATGCTATACTATGTTGCTGCTTTTATTGGCACGTGTGACGTGTGCAACTGGCAATGAGGCAATCTCCCGCTTCTGGTCGGGCATGTGCGAGCCACCAAGATAAAAGAATTGAACTATAGTTAATAGTTGCTGGTAAAAAATGCCTGCCAGACTCTGCCGCGCGTCGTTCATTCTGCCGTCACGCCGCCGCGCATGCCGTTAAGCAGAATAAACCACCCGCTGTTGCCTCTGCGGGATACTGTCCCCAGTCGTGAGGGTGGTAGGTGCGTGTCGCCCCAGGCCGTTGACCTGTTGTAGCGGGCGCGTGGAGTGTACCCCGACCGGCCGTGGAGTGGGGAGCGCCACGGCTCTGTCACCTCTGCCATTACGACGTCAGCTTCGCCTCCCGCATTTTTTTGTAGTTACGGGCGCGTTCTGCTTGGGCACCTCAGCGCTACGACACCCAATCAGTCAGACCCTTCCGTGCATCTCGCAACATTACAGACGAAAGGATATTCTTACAGTATTTAAATACTCATTGATTACATGTATGATCTATTAGATACATTGGTAATAAAAGAATCTTCGTTCTAAAAAACGTAAAACCATACACCCTAGTTTTCTACACATGCAACATCAACATTTATCCCTTTTCTATATACAGCCCACACTTGTGCTATTGATTGTACCTGTCGTCCCTCATACAAAACATGAAAGTGTAAAAAAAAAAAAGAATAAGGAACAATCTATACAGCTCATAATTACAATATCAAATAGTAGACTACTCTAACATCCTATCACAGTGAAAATATTAGAAACTGTTGAGTCTAAAACTACAATATACAATGAACCTTTGTGCTTGTGACAGACTGAAATTAATACCCCTTGAAAGTGTTCTAACAAGAGAAAAAATAAGAAATAATCTACACAGCTAAGAATTACCTACCACATGTTGTTAAATAGTAAAATACTTTAACATCCTAACACAATAAATATTTTAGTAACTGATGACTCTAAATCTACAACATACAATGCACCTTTGTGCTTGTGACAGACTGAAATTAGTATCTCTTTATATATTTTACCTTTTTATTATATATAACAACATTTCTAGGACATGTATGTACCATCCACATGATGTCATATCCTGACCTGCCATCGAGGTTCATCCAAATCAAACGATAAAGCACAATAATGTTTTAGTTATGGATCGGTAGCACCCCCTTTACAGGAGTGTGCACATTGATCACATTACTCTACGACTGTCACTCACCAGACATCACATATTCCTTCTCATTCAATCCATTAACACACTAACAGAATAGGTCTAGAAGTCAGCTAACCTTAACACCACCACACTCACGACAACATACCATACCTTCGCTCCCTTATACTCAACCACGTAACACATGAAGCTGTTTCAGAGATAGCATTCCAGTCTCCGAATTCGTCCTTTCACTCTGGCACCTCTCTCCATCGGCTTACCTCTGCATTCACTTTACCGATTATTCATCCTGCTAAATATCAACTTAGTATTGCGACATTTCATCTAAGAACAAAAAATACACAAATTATTCATCCTGCAGAATAACTGTACACATTCTTAGCACCGTTTTGATTAGTTATACTGGTACCAGGCTTTAACAACAACAACAAAAATTATTTTTGTCATATTGCAAATGTTATGGTAAGAATTAGATTTACACTTATATTACATCTTACGTCAGTATTCAACAACGTTCACCATCTGGATCTCATACACCCTTTATGTCCTTTCACGTCATACAGTTGTCTTCATCTCTTCATTCGTATTTCGGCTCTCCGTCCGTTCATTTCTCCATCATTTCCTGGTCTTCCTTCGCCATTCGCATCAATCTCGATTGCAGCATACACAGGCCTCTCTGTAACATACATCTGAGACATCTCCACATTATTAATTCTACTCACCTTTATTTACCACTGTTTCATCACGTCGAATCTCTCTTTATTAATCACACTGCTTCATGTCGCTTCTCTCCTTAAATATCACCTTTATCCACTACTATTTATCACGTCGCTTCTCTCTCTATCTACCATCTTTATCCACTCATTAATCATCACGTCGTTTCTGCTTGATCCTTATTCATATGACAAAAAATACGTATAAACACCACTCTGTCGACTCCTGTTCATGACTCATTCGACCAGTCTATTCCGTCATACTTCCTGACATCCCACCTGGAAATTCTTATGTTCGATTTGACCCTGCACAACGTTACACACCACAAATAAATACACTGACTATCTACCATAAATTGCCTACTTTCGATCTATCCTTAACTTTTCCATAATTTGATGTTAGAAATGTGATGAAGCCCACGAGATTGTTTTCCCTTGATCGTCTCAATCAGTACAGCATTTTCCTGGACAATCCGCCTCACTCTGAATGGTCCACTGTACACAGAAAAGAATTTACTAGTTAGGAATCTGTGCTTACATGAAAATTAAATGTGTGCAGAGAATATACAAGCTGGGAGAAATGGGACAGCCCAAGTTTTAGAAACTTTGGTGCTAGTGGCCTCTTTCCCTAACACCAGATTCCAAACAACCATACGCAGCACCACATAACTGTCACTATGACAATGACATACTACCGATCAGATGGCAGCTAATCTAAAAACTTCGGTCAGAGTGTGAACTTGCAAATTTTGATCTGAGAGAGCAGCCTAACAGATTCTGATACTGGTGTTTTATTCTGTGATCAGAAGTATGGTATTTGCACTCCTACATATCAGTAGAGTATGTCTGCTACATAAACAATTTTCAGTGCCAGTGGCAAGTGTTTTAAGGCAACATGCTAAGGGCTGATATGTTGATATGTTGGATCCACCAATCTATTACGAAAAAAAAGAAATGCCAGGCTTCCATGCTCTCCTGTCATTCTGATAATTTCTGCTGTTCCTATCCTCGTCTCTGTCTGACCTATGAGTCGTATCTCTGTTTACGATGTTGCTCTCATTACCAAGTTCCTGTAACAAGTGCTGAAATGACGAAGAATCGTCTAAGCCTCCGCCTGCTATCAATGTATCTCGGCGCAGTTTCACTGGCCAACTTCGTTACAATTTGGCATCATCAATATGCTTTTCGTAACCTGGTCCTGCTTACTTTTCGACCAGAATTCATTTAAATAGCTACTACAGTCTTTAATAACTTCCTGCATTTTCGCTCTAGCCTCGTCCCTCAAATGGTTACACACAAACTTCATTTTGAGGAGCGGTCCCCACGATGAAGGTAATGAATCTTGAAATTGAGACAGCCTTGGACTATACCCAGTTGGGTTTGCCACCTGTTTTATCCGACACAACCGTTCTTCTGACTGTCTGAATTCGTCTTCCTCTTTCTGCCTATTTTCGTTTTTTGAATTTATCTCTCCCTCTGCAATCTACCTGGTGGTGTGTCACCTTCGCTACTGCACGCTAATTGCAACTGTGCTAGTTCTTCCCTATGTTTCCTACTTACTTCTAATTGCGCCTCTTTAAGCCGTAATAGTGATTGTATCTCCTCCTGGTTGGCGTAAACCTCTCGCTGCATACTGTCAGAGCATGTCTCGCCTCTTATACTGATCTTTTCTACATCTGCCCTAATCGCATTCATTCTCCCCACTACCTCTTTGATTCGTTCATCTGGCAACACGTCCCTACGTTCTGTAGTATGACTCTCTATTGCAAATATTCGTACCTCCAAATTATTGGCTTTTTCTTTCATGGCATCACATCCTTGCTTCAACGCACCCAGATTCTTCTCCCCCTCATCTAACCGATTATTAACTGTGGGCAGACGCTCATCGATTACTGAGTGTAGCTTCCTCATTGCCTCTTTATTTCCCTTATCCAATGCCTCCATACTTTCCTTACTATCTTTATCCATCGCTTCCAATCTTTCCTTATTGTCTTTATACATCGCTTCCAATATTTCCTTAATATCCCTATCTCTCTCCTTATTATCTCTATTCATTGCTTCCAATCTTTCCTTATTATCTCTATCCATCATCTGTAATAACTGCAGTAGAACATTGTCATTTGCTACTTTCGGTGCACTCACCTCATTCGCCTGAGAAACGGTAGCTTCGCTAAGGGTAGCTACACTTTCACTGCATACCTGACCTAGTCCCGGCTCGCCCGCGTCGTCGGGAAAAGCCCCCGATTGTGGACAAAGCCCGCTTCTTAAAGGATCACCTAGCCGCGGTCCGCTGAACAATTCAGCCCCTTCCGAGTCTTTGCCATTCTCGCTCATTAACCCAAGGTCGACACCTACTTCCTGCTGCACTGCTACGTTCACCCCAGAGTCACTATTCTCCATGGTGACTACACTTTTTGACTGCGACCTAGTTACTATGGACATTATGCAAAAAAAAATTTATACAACGATCTTCCAGCCATGGACTACGTAGCAAGTGATTACATAAAAAAATTAAAGATCCTCACCAATCCAGAAAGAAATTGCAAACAAAAAAAAATTTACTCCTTAGCGCTATCACAACACATTCCATAAAAATTAACCCAAGGTCGACACCTACTTCCTGCTGCACTGCTACGTTCACCCCAGAGTCACTATTCTCCATGGTGACTACACTTTTTGACTGCGACCTAGTTACTATGGACATTATGCAAAAAAAAATTTATACAACGATCTTCCAGCCATGGACTACGTAGCAAGTGATTACATAAAAAAATTAAAGATCCTCACCAATCCAGAAAGAAATTGCAAACAAAAAAAAATTTACTCCTTAGCGCTATCACAATACATTCCATAAAAAAAAATCTTAACAGCAAACCCTAACAGCAAAATCCTGGGAGGGTCGAAATTATGAGAGGCACCCACGTACCTTGCTCATACTGTGGCATCAAGCAGTCAGGCCTGCAAGATGAGTGGTCTGCCAAGCGAGTGGGTTCATTCTTATTTGTCGAGTAACATGAACCCTAGTACTCACAATTAAGTTACAAATTATTCTTCTGTATGAATATTACGCAACGGAAACGCACATCTGACTATTAGTAATTTACACAACTCTCACTGTTCACTACACACTGGCAATACCACATTTTCTTTTTTATTTAACGGCTTTGATCAACACATGGCCATTGCACTGAATATGAATGGCGCACACATTATAAATTCTGGATATCATGGCAACATACAATTCCAAGGAAAAGGCCGATAAATTCTATAACCTAAACACACAAATTCTATAACCTACAACAATAACACATGAGAAATTCCGCCCAGTGGGCATGGCTTTACATTGGTGATTCTCTATCCTTGAGTCTCGTAATTATTTAACGCTTCAGTGCACTTTCTGGATAGGATGGTGGATCTTTTGCTATATCTCACACTTCGACTCTCACAACCATCATCACGAAACTTTTCTCAAGACCGAGCGGTACAAAAGGAACATGCATAACCCACTACCTCTGAAACTACCTTGCTACTCTCCCATGCAAACCACACATACTTAAATTTCGTGAAATACATCACACCGGCAACATACAATACAAAACAAGGAATAGTCACAACGTTGTAATCCCATCACCTTCAGCTTTCCCACTTCAATTAAAATTCATCCCAGTTTCACAGGACAACTGCCCCACTTCGTAACTTTTCTTTCTTACTACGAACTCTGGACGATATATGCACATCTTCCTGTGCAATGCAAGCCAAGTGGCGTTGTTGGATAGATGGCTGACTCACCTTGCTTCTCTCTCAGAGTGTTATAGTTTGAATCAAGCGTCACACGGAAGCATAACACGCAAAGTAATATTAAGAACATATTCATCACACACGCGAGTCCTCAACTGATACCATGGACGAGTACTTCTCTTTATCCTTTGTCTCATACACAGATTGGGACTCGCACAGTACTCACCACGTGGAAGTACTCGTGTTTAATTTCAAGTCCTGCACACGCCATTTCTTAAATATTTCCAACTTATAGTACACACGCTAGTAATTCAGCTTAACTTATGGACTCGGAAGTATTTCAACTTATTGCTACACGTGGTTTCATTGTGAACGTTGGTCACTTCCAAAGATTACTACGATCCCATTAATATTACCTGCCTGACATTTAATTCTCCCCACAAAAGTTCCTGAAACAGAGAAATTATTATTCTAAACTACTCTTGAGTATTTCACATGCATACCACGTCTCCACTCTTTTGTCCTTACGGAGCACGCCTAAGACAGGTCTTACCAACACTAGATCCAGCGGCAGAGTGCCGAAACATGGCCATTCTTCAGGTCCTCTTGCACCTCTGCCAAAGTGGGGGAGCACCTTGCTACCGTATTGGTCAGCCACATTTCAGGCACTCAAAGCTCAGGTAAATTTCATCTCTTTGGTCCCACCAAAGGTGGCCAAAGGATCGTCTCAAAGATGATCATATATTCACACTCACTATCTGCAGTTAGCAGACGACCATACATTCATTCATTTCACAGATCTCACCAAACTGGATGTAGGGCCTTATTTTGTGGGAGTGCACATGCGATCAATTAAATAAATAAATTATCATTCTCTCGTACACTGGTATTCGGCTTCGCTGTAGTAATTGAAATTGAGTTATTATTAGAAGAAATATGTTGTTCTGACAAGAATAATGAAGTATGTTGTACCTATTTTCAATGTCGGGCGGTACTCTACCCTTTCAATATTGACTGGCGTAGTACACTTTGTGTTACAGTTAGGACAGGGCAAAAACATCGGGATGTAAATTATGTGACTTGTGTGATAGAAGATTGTTAGACACAGAAAAAATAACTAGCAGACTGAAGTGGGTACATATTTAGGTATCAGGAATCAAAATATCTGTCCCAATTGACCTTAGATTTGTTTATTACATATTTATTTATAATGACATACATTTTAAATTGTTACATAAAATTTGCACGTATTCGAATGCAACGTTGTGTAATAACATGGAAGCAATCGGTTAAAAACTATCACGCATCATGGATTTTGTAAACGAACGTCTACTCCTTCATGTAGATTTTCTACATAAAGATAACATATATATTTATGTATTACATGTGGCGCTCAAATAGGTACATAGAAACATGTGATTATTCGTATACAGTGATTAGTCAAAATTTCAAAGCAGTTGGTGAAGAACTTTGGTAAATTCAAGATTTACATTTTTGTTTTATTATTATTTTATTTATATAGATACAAATGTTCGTTTGTACAAAATCGAAAAGCCCCGAAAGCTCTTCACCAGTCTGTTTAAAATTTTAATACATTATATTCGAATATGCGCAGGTTTTATACACCTACTTAAGTTCCATGTGTAAATAAAATATGAAACCAGGAAAAAATCTCATGTTCATTTTTCAGCATTTTTATTTTTAAGACACTGTACACTGCTGAGCAAACGCACATGCGTCAGAGATAACACCGTTGGTAACAAGAGCGTTAATCACAGATAAAAAATTGCGCCTCCAAGAGTAACACAAAGCAAGCGCTGAATCAGCGAATCCATGGTGCTTACGATGTATTTGATTATTATGGATGGCACACGTTGGAATGCTGGACAGTGAAGACTCATTGTGAGAACAACAATTCCTTGTCACCAAAAATATCGTCTCAAAAGCTAATAACATCCGGGATAGTCTCCCGAAAAATGATGGAATATTCGATCCGCTTTGAAAACTGCAAGAAACACGTCATAAATTTTCTTTTTTTTTTTTAAGTTATCTTTGCCTGCGTGATAGACGGGAGCCTTCTGTTTGGCCACATAGTCTCAGGGCGTCTCGTTGGGTGTTCTCAGACTCTGAAAACGTGCAACATTCTATGGAAATCTCTGGCGTAGTACGCAACAGCCATCAAGAAAGTCTCGATTAGAAAATTAAGTTGGTATAAACATCGCCAAAGTTACGGCCACTAGGTGCTTACAGCGTGTTGAATCAAACTGTGTAGAGCTACTTTCTTGGACTATTACAAAATCGAGAAATAATATAATCTCTGCAACATGGCGGTTTTAAAACAGTTGTTTAATATCATCACTAAACAGAACTAGAAGCAGATGATACAAACAACACTTTCTTCGTCTTAAAAGTTTTCATTGGTCTTAACATACTAGTGGCAATGTTTATAAAAGCGCTGGAACGTTTTTAAATGTATGGCCCCATCGTATCCTGCATCTCGATAAGATGGATCTCGGCCACCAATATATATGAAATATTCAACACTCATCCCGATGGTGGCACGGTAGCAGTTTCACATCACCTTAGAAGTATACAAACGTAACGATAACAGGTTTTATTCAATACAACACCACTAATATGGCATGCTTGTTTACCGCCATTTTTCTAAAGTTGGCATAATGTTTGGTGGTTGCGGATTGCTTCTATACAATGTGGCACGCATTTTCACACTGTCAGTCGAACTACTCATTCGGCAGCGCTGTACATAGCTGGTTCAGTTTAGTGTGTCCGCCTTAACATACCGACATTTTTCTCAAGGATATACTTACGCATGGATTTTTTAACACACTTTTCATACAGCGATTCATTCTGTGAAGGAAGAAGAAACCTTGAAAATTCAGACATTTTTATTTTATTTCGGGATTTTAACATGATGCCGAAGCCGATGTCATTCAAACTCCAGCTCGGACTGGGTGAAGAATAGATGATGAATCATTGTTGATGATACTATTACGCCAGTACCTTGAAGCAACTTAGGGAAGCAGTGTAAAACGTAAATCTGTGCCAAAATCCTTTGTGAAACTTCCCGAGAAAGTAAAACAGTTATACTGATCAAGTTATGAACACGACTCTTTCTTTCGAAGGCGGTAAGTTTACCACGTGAGCTAGCCAATCACAACCCCAACTATTTCCGCTTCTTTGTGGAAATAACCACTGGTCCTTAGCAAAACCATTTAACTGTTATCTATTTTTTTCCGGGATTACTGAGACAACGTTTCAGACCTACAGCGTAGTTTAGAGAGCAAGAGATTGGTATTAGTAGAATAGAAACTATGCAGCCAGATGTTTTGTTGTGTTTGAATAACCTAGTCGATAAGAGCACTGCCTGCAAAATGGAAGGACACAGATTCACGTCCTGTTTTTTCTCAAGGCTTTAACCCGCCATGAAGTTTCATAACTGCTACTGATTCCTTCAGTTAGGGTCCATTGAGTTAAAGGTTTCTCTTCCCTAAGTGAAGTGATTGGAAAAAATAAATCTGTTTTCCTGTTAAATTGCATGGGTTGGATAAAAAGTAGGGGCAACAGTGTTATAATTCATAGCGAATGTTATTGACTGGCGTTCATCATATTATATGCCATCAATACAATCACCCTGCATCTCGATCACCTTCGCCAACACAGATGGAAGGCGTCGTATACCGTCAGTGATTCCAGCCCAGTCGATGTCTAGCAAGGACCGCCGTATGACCCAGATGACGTCGTCTCTTGTGTTTTAGCAAGTGACACGAAAAGTTTCCTTCATTGTGGTGAATAGGTCGTAGTCTCAAGGAGTCATATCGGTTCAATACGATGGATGTTCCAGTATCTCCCACCCGACGTAAGCATGAGCTCCTGCACTGTTTTCGCCATGTGGCATCGTGCATTGTCATGAAGGAAGATGGGATGTAGTCCGTTGGTGATAGGCGATCCAGATAAAGCAGGACGCAAGGAGCTCAGTTTTCGTGTTGTCCATAGGGGGACGTCCCGAAAGTGGCCGATGTTAAATAATATCCCCGCCATCCCGAAACTCTTTCACCCATCTCCTTACCGGACGATATGGCAATGCTACATCACCACACATCTCGCACAGTCCTTGAAAACATCGTTGTGGGCTCCGACCAGGTGTCACTTCAGTCTTGATCCATGTATGATATTGGTGTTTCTTAAAAGATACTGTTAGGCTGCTTGATCTGGCTTCCCTCACTTTCAGACAGAACACACTACAAATGATTCAAATGCAGCCGTTGCCGCTCCCTGCACTAGCTCACGTGACGTTCTGTAATCGGCTACAGATTGCACGAATGCCGTTGGATGCACATCCTTATTACTTTCAATCCAACCCTAGTTTTTTTTCCCTTCATTATTGTGCTTCCTTGTAGGTTTGGCCAATCGGAGTTTATTAACATCGAATTGTTTATATGATGCAAATTGAAAATGTAAGCTGCACTGTACATCGAAGTCTGGGACCCTCTCTCGGAAGTTGTAGTCTCTCAGAACACACTGCAGAGTTTAGAAGGGAAGGGAAGAACTCCGTGAGTAGTTGTAGTTTCAGCTTATTCACTAACACACTGCCCATGTAAGGCTGTAATCCGATTTCGAATGTGGGATGTATTCAAAACTTGTCACGTATAATCAGTTAAATTACGTATGGATTATTGGCATCACAATCAAAACTTTGACCTTACTAATTACATCAGTATCAGCATCAGTAATGTCAACTGAGAATACTAGGTCTTTGAAAGAATCGCTGCTCGTGTTCCCAGAAATGGGCTCCCATGATCAGTATCATGGTTCTCACCTAGAAAATGTAGTTCTCTCACTTGCTTATAATGTATTTTTAATTAGTTTCTGACGTTATCTCATCACTTTTATTTCCATGGCGTTACCCCACTTAAGTGGTGCTTCACAACTGTGATGTAGCAAACACTTGAAAATTTGGAGTACAGATAACGCAGACCCATTCTAGAAGTTTCCATATGTGTGAAATAGCTCCGATAAAACTTTCAACATAAGATAGCATATTTTCATTTTGGGAAAAACGGTAACGTGAGATAAATCTCGAAATCCCAGCGATAACTTCTACTGTTAACAAATATTTATTTTCATAATACCAGCTGCGGTGACCACTTTCGAATATTCAGTGATCTTCTCTAGAGCACAACGAGAACAGTACCCGGCGCGGCACCATCAGCATTGTTGCTCTCACTCAGTTTTCTGGCCTAGCTGTGTTAAGCTGAAAAGCACACACTCTGCGACTGTCTCCACGTACAGATCTATGTAGAGAGACAGCCTCTATTTCCTTCAGTATTCTCATTCAAGATGGTAGCACGATACGGATTTACCAGAAGTCAGTGCTCATACAAAAACATTTAACTGTGTAATACACAATTTTTCCTTTTCATCTACTGTACATATCATCCTAAATAGCTTCGTGTGGGGGGGTTTCTCATAAATGTTGCATATTTTATGATATAGGTGGTTTGCTATATATATTATATGTTTGTCATAAGTACACTCCTCTACGATTTGTGCCTTAGCATTTCATAACTTGACGTAGCATGTAGAAGTATTTAAGTTGTCAATTTTACAGCTTGCCATACTGACACTTAGATTTTGTTGAGGCTGTCCTGCAAGGACTGCTTTCTCACAGATGTGCAGATATTGCTCACCCTGAACATTCTGTGTCCAAGCATGCGTCAATATACATAAGTCGTGTACACCAACGACGATTCGATATTTACTACTGAAGAATCATCATTTTTGCATAGTATTTACACCCGCTGACAATTAGGAAGCGAACACCGATACTTCTAGAACGATCAGATAACCCAAACTAAGTTCAGTAACAATTGTATCACTAAACAGTCCACTGCCAACTAAAGTTTGTTAGAGGTATGCACATAGTCCATGCTGCTGTTGTGGTCTTCAGTCGAGAGACTGGTTTGATGCAGCTCTCCATGCTACTCTATCCTGCGCAAGCCTCTTCATCACCAAATAACTACTGCAACCTACATCCTTCTGAATCTGCTTAGTGTATTCATATCTTGGTCTAATTCTACGATTTTTACCCTCCACAATTCCCTCCAATACTAAATTAGTGATCCTTTGATGCCTGAGAACTTGTCCTACCAGCCTGTCCCTTCTTTTAGTCAGGTTATGCCACAACTTCTCCCCTATTCTGTTTAATACCTCCTCATTAGATACATGGTCTGCCCATATAATTTTCAGCACTCTTCTGTACCAACACATTTCAAAATCTTCTATTCTCTTCTTGTCTAAACTGTTTATCGTTCATGTTTCACTTCCATACATGGCTACAATCCATACAAATAATTCTAGAAAAGACTTTCTGACACTTAAATCTATACTCGAAGTTAACAAATTTCGCTTCTTCAGAAACGCTTTCCTTGCCATAGATAGTCTTGGTATATCCTCTCTATTTCGACCTTCATCAGTTATTTAGCTCCCTAAATAGCAAACTCGTCTACTCTTTTAAGTGTCTCATTTCCTAATCTAATTCCCTCAGCGTCATGAGACTTCATTCGACTTCATTCGATTATACTAGTTTTGCTTTTATTGATGTTCATCTCATAATCTTCTTTCAAGACACTGTCCGTTCCGTTCAATAGCTCTTTTAAGTCCTTTGCTGTCTCCGCCTAAATTGCAATGTCACTGGCAAACCTGAAAGTTTTTATTTCTTCTCCCTGGACTTTAATTCCCACTCCAAACTTTTCTTTTGTTTCCTTTACTGCTTGCTCAATATAGAGATTGAATAGCATCGGGGACAGGCTAGAACCCTGTCTCACTCCTATCTCAACCACTGCTTACCTTCCATGCCCCTCTACTCTTGTAACTGCCATCTGGCTTCTGTACAAATTGTAAATAGCCTTTCGCCCTCTGTATTTGATCCCTGCCACCTTCAGAATTTGAAAGAGAGTATTCCAGTTGACATTGTCAAAAGCTTTCTCTAAGTCTACAAATGCTAGAATCGTAGGTTTACCATTCCTTAATCTATCTTCTAAGATGAGTCGTAGGTTCAGTATTGCCTCGTGTGTTCCAATATTTCTACTGAATCCAAACTGATCTTTCCTGAGGTTGGCTTCTACTAGGTTTTAGATTCGTCTGTAAGGAATTAATGTGAGTATTTTGCAGCCTTGACTTATTAAACTGATAGTTCAGTAATTTTCGCACCTGTCGACACCCGTTTTCTTTGGGGTTGGTATTATTATATTCTTCTTGAATACGCCTTGCTCACCAGATGGCAGAGTTTTGTCATGGCTAGCTCTCCGAAGGCTACAACGAGCTCTAAGGGAATGTTGTCTATTTCTGGCGCCTCTTCTTGGCTTAGGTCTTTCAATGCTCTGTCAAATTCTTAACGCAGTATCATATCTCCCATTTGATCTTCATCTAGTCCTCTTCCATTTCCATAATATTGCCCTCAAGTACATTGCCATTGTATAGAAACTGCTTCCATCTTTCTGCTTTCCATTCTTTGCTTAGGACTGGTTTTCCACCCGAGCTCTTGATATTCATACTAGCCGTTTTGTTTTCTCCAAAGATTTCTTTAAATTTCTGTAGGCAGTATCTATCTTACCTCTAGTGATATATGTCTCTACCTCCTTTACCGAGCGAGATGGCTCAGTGGTTAGACCATGGACTCGCATTCGGGAGGACGACGGTTCAATCCCGCGTCCGGCCATCCTCATTTAGGTTTTCCGTGATTTCCCTTAATCGCTCCAGGCAAATTCCGGAATGGTTCCTTTGAAAGGGCACGCCAGACATCCTTCCCCGTCCTTCCCTAATCCGATGAGACCGATGACCTCGCTGTCTGGTCTCCTTCCCCAAAACAACCCAACCCTCTACCTCCTTATATTTTTCCTCTAGCCATCCTTGGTTAGCCATTTTGCACTTCCTGCCAATCTCATTTTTGAGACGTTTATATTCCTTTTCGTCTGCTTCATTTACTGCAATTTTATATTTTCTCCTTTCATTAATTGAATTCAATAGCTCTTCTGTTAACAAGGATTTCTACTAGCTCTCGTCATTTTACGTACTTAATTCTCTACAACCTTCACTATTTCATCTCCCAAAGCACACCATTCTTCTTCTACTTTATTTCTTTCCGCTGTATTTGTCAATCGTTCCCTAATGCTCAGTCTGAAACTTTCTACAACCTCTGGCGCCTTCAGTTTATCCAGGTCCCATCTCCTTAAATTAGTACATTTTCAATAGTTACTTCAGTTTTAATCTACAGTACACATCTGCCCCTGGAAATGTCTTACAGTTTAAAACTTGTTCGTAAATCTCAGTCTTGCCATTATATAATCTATCTGGAATGTTCCAGTGTCTCCAGGCCTGTTCCACGAATATAACCTTCAAGGAAAACGTGACCTGTTGCGTGTAAGTAAGAGCTAATGAGCAGATTGAATTGGATGGGGGGGGGGGGAGGGGGATGAGAGGTTTACAGTAACTGTGCTGTCATAAGACATTGGTAACAAGATGAAGCTAACGAAGATAGGAGCAGCCATCTCTCAAATCGTCACTCTCGACTACGCCCAAGTGAGTATAAGAGGAGACAACAACATTAGACAGAAAGTAAAGCAGAACACTGAGAGAGTTTAAGAACTTATATCAAAGATATGACTGCCTTTCAAAACAAGTTTACTTAGTCACCTACAACTTCAAAAGACGCTGAATCTCCAGGTCCTTGATGGGACAACACATTACATCAGTACTGTAGTAGGTAATAACATGCAACCTATGGTTAGCATCCATGAAAAGAAAATCTGTAAATTAAAGCGTAGACAAGATATGGTACAAGGGCAGAGTATATCTACACTAGTCATGTGTTCTATGACAGAGTAGTTAACAAAACAAACATTGCTTTCAGTAGCGAGGAATTAAGAGTAACACAGAATGGTAATAAATACTCTGTACATAGAGAGGTGAGGAATAGAGACATTAAATTAATGTAGTAGAGATTAAATGTACGCTCAATATTTGTATTGTTGATAAGATGCAGCATGACTTCATTATCAGTAAAGATGCTGAGCTAATTACCTGACTTGTTACTAGGAAAAAGAGAACGAGTATGAGTAGGACAAGTACTGTTGCAGAATTATTTTGTAGCTTTAATGCTAAACTGAAAGGGCATGAAACATTAATTGTGAAAACTGGTAAGGGGAATACTCTGGTATTATTAAGTATCGATGAATATATCTGTTAAGTTGTAGAGCTTTTACAAAACAGTAGGATTTCACAACTAGACCATGACCCCACTAAACAATTTGTTAAACGAGTCAAAACGCAATTAGGAAGACTTCTTCCTTATTTGATGACAATACCTGCAGGTCCCTCGAAGTAATGAATCCACATGCCCCCTTTTTTCAGCCACAAAAAAGATTCACAAACCAAATGCTCCACTGAGGCTCATTTTAATATATATATGTAGTCCTGCTTACAGACTGTGCCGTAAGTTAAATGAGTTTTTGGTCACTAACAACTTTTTGAGCTACAATTCTGAATCGAGAATGCTGATGATCTGGTTGGCAAAGTTACAGATATTCAGATACCTCATAATTATAGATGCATGTAGCTAGACATTCTAAATGTGAACGTAAATGTTCCCGTAAATTGTCATGTCACTTGTAAGATCGAATGCTATGAAGGATAGATATAGCACGTCCATAAGCGAGATCAATGGTTTTTTAAAACTGTTAGAACTAGTTCTGTCATGCAATTGGTTCTCCTTTAGAGGAGAGTTTTTCAAGCAGCATGATGGATTAGCAATGGGATTTTGTCTGCCAGGTACACTAGCTAATATTTTGATCAACCATCTGGAAGAAAATTTTGTTACTCAACAACAGGAATTAACAAGTTAATTATGTACAATTATCGGTACATTGATGATAGCTGTTATTAACTGTAGAGAATGTGGCGCTAAGGAAAAATTTTTGAGGCATTCAGTACTCTACATCCCAATATAAATTTACATATTATGATGGTGAAGTAAACAATAAAATTAATTTTCTGGATATTACATTAACGAATAATAAAGGAAGTCAGAGATTTATAGGAAGCCAACAGCTATAAATGTGATTATCCCACGTCGGTTTGCTCATCATGACAACTATAAAAGTTCTTTCTTTTAGATTTCAGCCAGTAGAGTAATGAAGATATCTTAGAAACTGATGAAAGAGAATGGGAAAAACATGTTTTAAAGGATATAGCATTCAATAATGAGTTTCAGACTGAATTAACTGACTGCATATATTCAAAGATCATTATTAGGGGTTTCCGATTTATTCCACTCGATTTCCTTAGAGGCATATAGAATTAGACAGAAAATTTATACCAGTATGAGTTACATTGGCCCACTGTCAAATGAAGTGCCACAAATTTTTCGCAAAATTAATGTTAACATAGGATTCAGAAATAACAATACACTATCAAAATTGCTGGCACCTTCAGTGGAACAGTTCGACTCATTAGAGAAATTAGATGTGTACAAAATAACCTTTACTCATTATGACTCCATATACATAAGCCAAACGGGAAGAACTTTCAGAAAAAGATATAGAGAACATATTTCGCTGCATACTATTAAATATTTGACGTTCAAACAACGTTTAAAGGACAATGAATCATATTGTTGTAGGTATACATGAGAATCTAAAAGTGTTACACTTCGTGGGTAAAGGAAGTACAAGGGCACCATAAAAGATTTTGAAATTTTTATCCATTCCCACAAAGAATCAAGTTGTTTGCTGCATAAACAAACTGAGTCTAAGAACAAACTATTCTTTGACTGTGCTAGAAATCTTTTATGTACATTTTCTCTGCTTTACTGAGACATGGTAATCAGTACATAACGTTATTAACATTGTAGAGACAGACTCTAATCTCTACGTATTGGCATTGATATTTCGACGTGAATCACTACGAATTTCCACTTACTACTTTCTGTAATTGGTTTGACAACTCCCTTTTGGGTTTTATCCATGGTAACACATCCATTTGACTTTAGCTTGGCCCCCCTATGGTACTTCGCTACTCAGAGAGCATGAGAATGCCACCACTGTTATGAGGGTTTTCTATACATGCTTTTAGCCTCAGTGCCTTTTGTCACGTATGTCTTGTAGTATGAATAAGGTGATACTCTTATCTAACAGATATCAGTTATGATAACATTGTACACATAACTGTTTCCGATTACTGACATCGATAGTGGTATACACTTACATTTTTACTTTTAATTCCGACCAACGTCTTTAAGTATTCACTGACTCATATCGTTCAATGTGTTATTTTGAATGTTTCTCCAGTCATTTGGTAGCTGGTGGTTCGAGATGCAACATCGTCATTACAGATATTTGTAGCATTTGTTTAATGGTTGTATTTGAATTATACCCTCTGGTAGTCATTGTGTTTATGACATTCTGAAAGTAGTCTATGGAAACCAGTTTTACGATGTTGGCCACTGACGGAATTGTGTATACGAATGGAGTTAACCTTCAGAGTCAGTGAAGGTGAGTTCCTCTGTGTTCTTAGAATTCTTGTGCACATATTGCATGTGGCTGTATGGCTCATATCTTGCAACTGTTGGGGAGGGATTTCCTGCATTGACATATGCTTTCTTGATAAAGTGCCGCAACTGTTGGGGTTTCTGCCTTGTTCTCATATTAGAGGTACACTATTTGTAATTGTAGGTTAATGTATTACAAGTCACTTTATGACTGTGCAGTTATTGTAACACTATCTTTTCACCCTTATTTCCCCCACTCCTTCCACCGAATACCTATTATTTATGTGCAACAGGTCACATTTCCCTTTTTTAACTGTTATAGCATCGACTATGTATATGCCTCTAACCCACTCTCATTGGTAGTTGGATGTTCCATGATAAATTATTACTGGCCTTAGTTTGGGTTACCTGATCATGCTCAATTTCATATATGATGAATGATATGTAGTGTATTTTAGTGGACTTTTTGGGTAATGGTCTGTGCAGTTGTGTACGTTGCTGCCATTGGCCACTAGTTACATGATTGGAGGTGGATCTGTGAGTGTTAGCCCAACAATTATCATTAGGCATTGTTGAATGTCTCCCTCTGTTTGACATGCAATTATTATATTCACATGTGACGTCCTTAGTGGTTACGCACCCATACTCAATTTTACATGGGTTTGCATTTACCCTCACTTGGGTTCTGCTGGATATGACTTGTGGCACTGCCAGTGATTTTGTTGTAGTAGTGCATTTATAGTCAAATCATGGATTGATGTCACATTTTCATAGTCTTACATTAATCAAATTCAGTGGATTTACCTTTTTCTTTAGTCATGTTGTTAGCCTCCTCGATGGTTAATTGATAATGAGGTTTGGCTGATAGACTATATGTGTGGGCAGTATACTTCATTTGAGATTCTGATTACATGAATGTAATGGCTTTCGGTTTTAATGTGGTTTAAAACAATAAGATGTGTATTGGTACATAGTTCATTTATTCGTGAGTATAAGAAATTCTGTATTTCATTTTATTTTGTGTTTTCACATGTGTTTCAATTCATTTAAGTAACGTTTTGAATGATTTGCTAGTCAAACAACTTTTCTGATACTTAATGAATTGGTACTGTTAAGTTATGCTTTATGATACACTGCATTCTCTCAGGCCAGTATGGCTCGTTCTGATGGGGTATAACATTGTCGTTCAGGGTGTGCCTTCTAGTGGCTACAATTACTACAGAATATCAACCATACCAGTATTCTGACTGTACCCTGCTCTGTCTCACCTACTGAAGTGTTACCTTCATACCGTGGACATTTGCTGCCTATATAGTATATTACTGTCTAGACCTCTAGATGTTTATGCAGGTTGACTTAGGTTAGTATGAGTGGTTGTCCTACAGCATTGCAGCACTTGGGATATATGTGGGGTCCGTACATGTATTCCTAGTTTTTGATTTTGCTGTGTAACTAATATTTTCCTTACATGTGCAGACCATATTGGACCATATACAGTGCTAGATACGTAGATATGTCATGTTTATATATTTTCATATACTACTATTTTTAATATATCTAATGTATCTTGTGTCTGTTGTCCGCATTGTCTAGACTCAACCCATTAGTAGTTTATGTGTGTAATACTGGGGAGAAGTCAGTACTTTTTTGTACTGAGAGAGACAGAGAGAAAATCTGTGTGCAAATAAGTATGATAAGTATGCCCTATAAAATTCTTGTTACTTTTTAATCATATCAGCCAAAACTATATAAAAAAAGGACATCTTAACATAGTTTGTTTACTGTTAGTTAAGTAGTGGAAAACCAGTAAATTAGTACGATACGCTAAAATGTAAATGTACCAGCAAAAGAAAATTAAGCACTTTATTTGCATGTGTGTACATCAGCCTCCTCTGTAAATGCAGAAAAAAATGCATGCAATGTAAATAATTAGTTGTATGATGTTATGTGTACGTCTCTGCACAAAACAATTCTCGAGCAATAGCTAATCACAGTGTCGCAACATGGCCTCTACCCAATAGTATCTGAGATTTTTATTAATCATTAGCTAGTCCTTCACTCTCTTTTTTCTGCAGTTCTCATCCTGAAAGAGACAAAAATCAAGTTCCGAACAGGACCAAGAGGGCGGGGATACAATCATCAAGTTATTGAAGTCACGCCGAATCTGCACAAAATTTTGACAAAACGGGATAGAGTCTATATAGATTTCCAGTCTCTAACTGTCAAAAATTTCGCCCAAGTCCCCACCTGCTACAAGTGCTGTGATATTGGACACACCACAAAGCAGTGTAAAGACACCGAAATCACGTGCTCCAATTGCAAAGGGAAGGGCCACATACGAAATCAGTGCAAACTAGCAGAACAAGACATCTGCATCCCCTGCAGAATCCGAGGCAAATTGTGTGTCAGACGAAGAGGTCTTGATTGTCAAACACATAAATTCCTCCAAGATCGACTGCTACAGAGCTTCGATTATGGAGAATGAAAGCAGCCCAACACTGCCCCAATCAAGAATGCAAAAAACGAACTATAAATCACCATCGACCATTAATCGAAACCACCAAAGAGCTATAAGCTGGCGCAGGCAGATGGGACTGCTTCCCACTCACCCCACATACACAGACGATATCCCATGTCTTCAAGGCATGCACGCATTACATGACAGTTATATAAATACCATGGACTTCATCGACGACATGGTACTTAATGGAGCTATACATTATAACATAGCCAAACAACTTAAAAAACAGATGCAATACTGGGTCAGCTACCAGCAATCACTGCAGGCGAGAATTGACGAGCTGGAATTTGAAGTGCTATACAATGCACACAGCAACACCGATCAAATACAAAACAATAGCACACAAACAAACACGAACACAGACAAGTCTGTAAACCTAAACAAACACACGGAAAACGAACAAATGGACAATACACAGAAATCTCACGCAACACCTGACTATGCCAAAGCTAGCAGCGAAGAAAGAATAAACGACAACACACCAAAAAGGTATAATACAAAAAGATGTATAGGACATATAAAACCAGTGAATTTTGTATCTGGAGGGATAATTAACCCTGCAGATCATACACAACAACGAATAACACCTCAACAACATAATGAAACACAACAGATGACGGGATGTAACGAGACATATAAGAAAAAGGTAGTAGTCCTTGACACAAACCTACTTACGGGTGATCACGATAGTGACGATGAGTGTACGGATAGTGATAGCAAAAAGAAAGGTGACGACAGTGCAATAGGTAGTGTAAATATAAGAAAAAGTAAAGGTGAAAGAAGAAGAGCCGCAGGTAGCAGCTCATCAGCCTCACCACCATTGAAGACGGAACAAGACACCACACCGGTGACATCTGCACTTCGAGATAAATATAGCGGAATCATCCCATATGTAGAAAAAGAGCAGAAGAGAAAAGTCGGCCAAACACCATGGCATGCTGACTACAACAATGTAGAACTAAACTTAAGACTAAGTAGGCTAGAATATAAGGATACTTTCATCACAGCACAAAGACTGCTAACCAGACTACTTCACCCACTAGGCAGCTATGTATGCTTCCCGACCACTGAACAATCTGACAGAATGACTTTAAAGACCGCAAACATACCTACAGACCCAGCAGAGCTAGAAAAATTAGTCATACTAGCGTGTAGTCGGAGGGGGGAAACATATAACCCACACCAAGTGTACAAGGACCAAGTGAGGGCACATGGCAGAACTGACTTTGACTACTCGCAAACAGGACACAAATTCTACCTTCATGTGAAACACCCATGAAAATATTACAACTTAATGCTAATAGAAGCACACTCGTTAGTGCAGAACTGCCGCGAGTAGCTCTGGACTTGCAGGCGGATATTCTCTGCCTGCAAGAACCTTATGTGACAACCCAGGGAAACTTAACTAACCTACCCTGGGACGCTGTCACAATCTCAGACAGAAGAAACTACAAGGCTGCCATAGTTGTCCTCAACAAAACTTTAAATATCACTAAGGTTACGCAGCTATGTAACAGTCATCTGGCCACAGCAGAAATAACTAAGGGTCGAGACACATGGGTGGTCTCATCACTATACGCACAGTACAGTGACGACATAGAGCCATACCTACATATGATACAAGACATTGCTGAGTACTCTAGAAATAAGAACCTAATTATATGTGCAGATATCAACGCTAAATCCACACTATGGCACTCGGACAGAACGGACGACAGAGGACGGAAAGTCAACGACGTCATACAGGAGACACAACTACATATTATAAATGAAGACGGACCTACACCTACATACAGAGGTCCAGGCGGATCTGTCACCAAAATCGATATTACTCTGGCGAATGACAGAACATTAGGACGACTGCAAAGATGGACCATACACGACTCTCTGACCACAAGTGATCACAACATAATAGAAATAAGTCTCACAACAAACAATTATCGCACCACACATAATACCACACACTTCAACTTTAAAAGAGCGAATTGGGACAGACTACAACAAATTGTTCAAAATGAGAATATATACAACATACAGGGAAGGGTGGACTACAGAGCACACAAACTGACACAAATCATCCAAACAGCACAAGAAACAGCAATACCTACGCACACACACAGCAAACAACGGGAAACACCATGGTCAGACGAATTAACCAGACTCAAACGTGACATGACAAGGAAACGTAAACTATACCAGAGGACATGGATACAAAGAGACAAACTACAAAGACTAGCTGCATATAGGGAAGCCAAAGAACTCTTCAAAAAGACATTATTTCAGACCAGGAAACAACATTGGGAGAGCTACTTGACCACACACACACAACAGAATATCTGGGGGGAACAATACAAGATCCTGACAGAAAAAATAAAGACCCCATTGGCATTAAGCACGCTACGGCAGGAAGACGGCACAATGACAGTGGGATGGAGAAACACAGCACAATATCTGCTGAACAAACTCCTCCCGGAAGATGCCACAGACTCAGACACACAGGAACAGATCACACTCAGACAAGAACTTCATGAACAGTATAACACCGACGCCGTCACCTGTCCCTTTGCGCACGAGGAAGTTGCGGTAGCGATAAGAGAGCTAAAGAATAAAAAAGCACCTGGACCCGACAGGATCCATGCAGAAGTGCTTAAGAGGCTAGCACCACAGATCACCCCATACTTAACAGAACTACTAAACGACGCCTTAAGGCTAGGCCGTGTACCGACAGTCTGGAAAACCTCAAATGCAGTCATCATACGAAAATCAACAGACAGAGACCAGTCAGATCCGAAATCCTACAGACCAATATGCCTCATAAACACCATGGCAAAAATCCAAGAGAGGCTACTGTGTGACCGCTTGCAGGCTCACAGAACCCTACTTGGAATGAATCCCCACCAGTTTGGATTTCGGAAAGGGAAAAGCATCGATGATGCAATAAACAGAGCTTTAGAAATTACACAAAACACAGATAAAACATACTCCTTGGCAATCATGATAGACATCGCAGGAGCATTTGACAACCTGTGGTGGCCAGCACTGTTTCTGAGGTTACGCCAGATGGAAGTACCCGCAGCCCTATACAACAGTCTTTTAGACTACTGCAGAGACAGAATAGTGGAATGGCGCGTGGGCAACCGGAAGATAATAAGGAAAATTACCAAGGGATGTCCGCAGGGATCGATCTGTGGACCCATCTTCTGGGACATAATTTTTGAACCTCTCCTGCAACTGCTGGAGGAGGATATGAGGACAGACGGTGCTGTCGCCTATGCAGATGACCTACTGGTGGTCATCTCAGCAAATACAAGAGCCCAGCTAGAGGAGAAGGCGAGTGGCACACTGCAAACAATAACACAATGGTGCAACACAAACAAGCTCAAGATAGCGGGCAACAAAACAACATACACACAGCTCAAAGGGCAACTCAGACGCAATCCATCTATTAAAATACAGAACAACAACATAAAGAGAATGACGGTAACCCGCTACTTGGGCGTATACATAGATGAGAAGCTGAACTTCCATGAACATATCAGAATAACAACAAACAAGGCAGAAAAATTACTACATAAACTGGCAAGGATTAATTCAGGACAATACAGACTTCCTCTGTCAGTCACACGAACTTACCACTGCGCACTCTTCGAATCAGTGCTAAGCTTTGCGGCCAGTACATGGGCGCACAGACTCAACCTCGTCACAAACAGAACAGCGGTTAGGCGAGGGCAGAGAAGCGTCCTTCTGCGACTATCTGGAGCCTTCGGCACTACATCAGTTGAAGCACTGTGTGTCGTGCTAGGAATCTTCCCGATAGATATCACAATCAAATATCGGGCCGCTCTGTACTGGTTAAAGATGGGTAGACTAGACCAGGTCAACATATTGACTGGTTCCCCGCTGAACAATAAGCGGGACCTCAAAAAATGGAAAATCGACACATGGCAACAGGAATGGGGCACAAGTGATAAGGGACGGAGAGTCTATACATTTTTTCCGAACATAACGGAAAGATTAAGAATGAAACATGCCGATCCTAGCCGCGGCATGGTGCATTTCTTGACTGGCCACGGACCTTATCCCACGCACTTAAATCGCGTGAGTCTTAGAGACACATCAACGTGTACATGTGGAGGTATGGGAACCCCCGAACACACAATCCTATTCTGCGGGAAATACAGACAGCACAGGAACACAACTGGGATACAACACTTACAGACAGAGGAACACATATACGACGCGATCAGAACACCTGAACTTTGGGACATACTGAACGCACTAACAGACAAAATTTCTGACGAATGCCACAAAGAGTACAGGAACAGAAGACCACACAGACAATAAACCTATATGCAGCACCCAGACAGACACCATAGTGTGGAAGAACTATATTAAGTCTCAATATAAAACAACTGACATGCAATAGACTTACATAAGTAGACCTAAAACTGACAATAGATTAATGTATAAAATTAGACATAAACAGTGTCGGCGCACCGTCGCAATTGTCATCAGCTACCACGGCACTCTAAACCTGTATACAAGTAACCAGATAGAACATAAATAGAGATATCAAACGCCATAAATAGAATAGAATAGAACTTCCTAAGCTAAGGTTAGGGGACTGAGGATCAGAGGCTTGAAGATAAATCCCAAGGCGCTCATCCTCAGTCCCCTACGGTGGTGGGACTATCATCTCTTCCTTTCCTATCGTCTTTTCTCCTCTTCAGACTAAACTATTCTTTGTATTTCCTTCTTCCAATTCAAAATTAATTTTTGTAAAATTTTTGTTAAATCGGTTTTGGGAAAGCTGCCAAAGTAAAGAAACAAAAAAAAAAAAAAAAAAAAAAAAGCACATACCCGCCTCCACGTGGCGGGACACGGGCAACGGTGCGACCGGATGCGGCAACTGGTGTGAGTTTCATCAACTACATCAGTGTCCGCACACCGGTCGTAGCGGCCAAGTGGTCAAAATAGACCCACCTTAAGCACTTAGGTGGTGGGTCGTAAAATCAGGGCGGCAAGTGAAAAAAAAAAAAAAAAAAAGTGTCCCTATAAACACACACACACACACACACACACACACACACACACACAAGCATTTCTAATGAGTCGGTGATTGCTGAAAAATATATTGAGTGCTACAGGATAAGTTGACATTGTGAAATACGAAGTTACATAATAGTAGAGGCGGCACTGCAGGAATAACATCGATTTTGGGTACTGTGATAAAAAAAATACGTTTCTCCTGCTGTAATGTAACCCTTCTGTGCCATATTTGTTGGGGACAGTGTACCTCATTAAAGCTGTTTGGAGGCAGAACATAGTTAATAATGATAATGACACGACCATGACCTCATATCATTCCTATCAAGTGTAACCAGAACTAAAAAGTGTGATGGAATAGACTAAAATATAAGTGTAAAACAAGTTGATAGAATTAGCTGCCTAATGTTAGAGAATTAGCTGCCTGATGTTACGTTAACATTACCAGAGGCATGGTTTCCACTATAATGAAAGACAAAATTTTACTACCTGCAAAAGTCTCAATGCATTGTTTGTAAGAAAAATAACTGCCCATTTCTTACAACGTAATTAGCCATGTCACAATGGCCGTAGCAAATTGAACATGCAGACGACTTTCGGAAGTCGATTCGCAGCAGTATTTTGTGCTACTCAGCATCCAGCTACCTCTACCAGCACAGATACTTCTGCACTGCCGTGTACGATGACATTAATCTCATAGATTCACTTGTGAGTCGAACAGGAAACTAAATTATTATAAAATGGAGACGTCATGATACTTTCTGTAAGCACACACACACACACACACACACACACACACACACAGTACACAACACACGCGCAAGAACACACCACCCGTTGTCCACGCGCTAAATAAGTAGTCTGTAACCAAATGTATATGATAGGTAATCGTAGTGTTTTTCTTTGTTTTTTTTTTGCCAAAAGTTATAAACTTAAAGTTCTACAGAGAACTTTCAAAGAATGTGCACCAGAAGAGCTGCAACTGTGCACGCAGACAGATGTGGAGTGTTGTAACAACAGTGTTACGTAAGAAAATAGGTGGTAAGACTAAATTCCCCGAAGGAAGATTAGCGGGAAGGATTGGAAATAATTTTAAAGCCGCAAAAGAGCTATGTTTTGCAATTTAAAAACATACCGCCTTTGTGCTCATCAGATTATCGTCTGGAGAAATAAATGCATGATTCGAATGTACGTTCACATTATAATTTAAAACTTAAGCTAGATATTGTTAAAACTAAACTAAAAAGACATAAAGAAAGAGCTGTTTTCTGTGTTTTAAATTATATTGCAAAAATTAATAAAGATTCTGAACTAGAATATTTGCTTGTCATATTCGCTTATCCATCACAAAATTCTAAGAAATTTACAACACGAAGAATGTCCGACTATGTGCAGAATAACCTACCACAGAGTGACACCTTCAGGTACCTAAGTGCTTATTCTTAACAAAAAAAGAAAAGGACTGGCAAGGTGTTACCTTTGCTCGGTCGTTTCCTTTGCAAGTTAACCTCAGGAGAGAGAGAGCAGATAGATGGACAGAATAAATTGAAGGCCTCTATGAGGGGAATGACTTGTTTGAGAACGTGTTAGAGGAACAAACTGGAGTCGATAGGGATGACGTAGGGGATCCAGTATGAATGTAAAATTTAAAAGAGATCTGGAAGACTTGAAACCAAATAGGGTAGAAGGTACGGATAACATTCCATCGGAATTCTGTAAAATCATTAGGAAAAGTGGCAACCAAACCACTGTTCAAGTTAATGTGCAGAATATGTGAGACTGGCGACGTACCATCATACTTTCGGAAGAACATCATCCATACAATTCCGAAGAAAGCAAGGGCCGATAATTGCGAGAACTATTCCACAGTCAGCTGAACATCTCATACATGCAGAAGAATGGAAAAGAAAACTCGTGATACGTTGGACGACAATCAGTTTGGTTTTAGGAAAGGTAAAGACATCAGAACGGCGATTCTGACGTTGCCTTTGATAATGGAGGCAAGATGAAAGAAAGAAGGATTTCTTGACCTAGATGAAGCGTTCGACAGTATAAAATGAGCAAAATGTTCGAAATTCGGAGAGGAATAGGAGTAACCTGTACGGAATGATTGGTAATGTACATTACGGATAAGAAACAAGAGGGAACAACCTTGAGGCGGTGGTGCCATTGGTTCCCGTCAGATTACCGAAGTTAAAGGGCTGTCGGCCTTGCCTAGCACTGGGATGAGCGTCTATCCGGATCTGCCAAGCGCTGTTGGCAAGCGAGGTGCATTCAGCCCTTGTGAGGCCAATTGAGAAAGTACTTGACTGAGAAACAGCGGCTCCAATCACGAAAACGGACCCCTCCATGTCCGCATCCAATGGCGCTTACTGAGGACGACACAGCGGTCGGTCGGAACCGTAGGGACTCTCTTCTGTTCCTGTTTTCCCATAGTCCATGTTTCATTACCATACAATTATGTGCTCCAAAAGTAAATTCTCAGTAATTTCTTCCTCTTTTAATGCTTTTGTTTAATACTAGTAGACTTCTCTTGGCCAGGAATACCCTTTATGCCATGCTAGTCTGCTTTTGATGTCTCCTTGCTCCCTTCGTCATTGGGTATTTTGCTGCCTAGGTAGTGGAATTCCTTAACTTCATCTACTTCGCGACCATCAATCCTGATGTTAAGTATCTCGCTATTCTCATTTCTTCTAATTCTCATTAGATTCGTCTTTCTTCTGTTTGCTCTCAATCCATTTTCTGCATTCATTACACGGTTCATTTCATTCAGCAGATTGTGTAATTCTCCTTCGCTTTCACTCGGGTTAGACCAATGTTATCAGCGAATCGTAACATTGATATCCTTTCGCCTTGAATTTTAATCCCACTTCTGAATCCTTCTTTTATTTCTATTTTTGCTTCTTCGATCTACAGATTGAGCAGTAGGGACGAAGGAATACATCCCTGTCTTACACCGTTTCTAAACCGAGCACTTCATTCTTGGTCGTCCACTCTTATTATTCCCTCTGGGCTCTTGTACATACTCTATGTTACTCGTCTCTCCCTATAGCTTACCCTATATTCCATTACCAACCGCAACGTCGTAATTGCCTCTCTAGTGCCTTTGTCTTTCCTAAAGCCAAACTGGTCGTCATCTAACACAGCCTCAATTACCTTTTCCATTCTGCTGTATATTATTCTTCTCAGTAACTTGGATGCATGAGCTGTTAATGGGATAACTGTCGCACTTGTCAACTCTTGCAATACTTGGAATTGTTTGGATGATATTTTTCCAAAAGTCAGATGGTATGTCGCCAGACTCACACATTCTACACACCATCGTGAATAATTATTTTGTTGCCACTTTCCTCAAATGATTTTTAGAAATTTGTATGAGATGTTATCTTTCCCTTCTGCGTTATTTGATCTTAAGTCCTCCAAACCTCTTTTATATTCTGATTCTAATACTGGATACCCTATCTCTTTTAAATCGACTCCTATTTCCTCACATCAGATAAATCTTTCCCCTCATAGAGGGCGGTTTTTGACTTTCTTACATGCTGAGTCAGTCCTTCCGACAATCATTTCATTTTTAGATCACGTTTTTCATGCAGCCATTCCGTGTTAGCTTTCTTGCGCTTCCCATTTATTTCATTCCTCGGCGACTTGTGTTGTTGTATTCCTGATTTTCCCTTAAAATTTTTGTACTTCCTTCTTTCACCGATCAACCGTAGTGTATCTTACGTTACCCATGGTTTCTCAGCGATTACCTTATTTGTACCTATTTTTTCTTTCCCATTCTGTGATTGCCGTTTTTGAGATGTCCCTTTCTCCTCAACTGAACTGCCTACTGAGCTATTCCATATCACAGTATCTAAGGCCTCACAGAAATTCGAACTTATCTCTTCAGTCATTTGCACTACCACACCACACGCACCTCTTTACGCATCGTTTCTTCCTCACTAGTCTCTTAAACTTCAGCCTACTCTTCATCACTACTAAATTGTGTTCTGAGACTATATCTGCTCCCGGTGTACCTACAATCCAGTATTTGATTTCGGAATGTCTGTTTGACCACGAAGTAATCTAAGTAAAATCTTACCGTTCCTCCCGCTTTAGCCGGCCGGGGTGGCAGAGCGGTTCTAGGCACTACAGTCTGGAGCCGCGCGACCGCTACGGTCGCAGGTTCGAATCCTGCCTCGGGCATGAATGTGTGTGATGTCCTTAGGTTAGTTAGGTTTAAGTAGTTATAAGTTCTAGGGGACTGATGACCTCAGAAGTTAAGTCCCATAGTGCTCAGAGCCAATAACCAATAACCTCCCGCTTTTTCCAAGTGTACCACCTCCGTTTGTGATTCTTGAGCAGAGTATTCGATATTACTAGCTGTAATTTATTTACAACTCAGTTAGTCTTTCTCCTTCATTCCTTGTCCGAAGCCCGTATTCTCCAGTAAGCGTTTCTTCTACTCCTTCCTCTAAAACTGCATACCAGTCTTCCATCGCTATTAGATTTTAGTTTCCCTTTATGCACTGTAATGCCCTTTCAATACTCTCATATACTTTCTCTTTCTCTTCATATTCAGCTTGCGACGTCAGCACGTATGCCTGAACTATCGTTGCCGGTGTTAGTTTGCTGTCGGTTTTGATAAGAACAACCCTATCACTGAACAGTTCACTTTAACACACTCTCTTCCCGCCCCTCCTATTCATAACGAATCCTACTCCCGTTATACCAATTTCCCGCTGATGTTGATATTATCCTATACTCAGTGACCAAAAATTCTTCTTTCAATTTCACTTCACTGTCCCCTACTATGTCTAGACTGAGCTTCTGCATATCCCTTTTCAGCTTTTTGTAGCTTCTCTACCACGTTCACCCTTCTGACATTCCATGTCCCGATTCGTAGAACATTATACTTTCGTTGGTTGTTCAATCTTTTTCTCATGGTCACCTCCCCCTCGGCAGTTATCTCTTGGAGACCCGAATGGGGGACCATTCCGGAATCTTTTGCCAATCTAGAGATCATCATGACACTTTTTCATTTGCAAGGCACGTGCCCTGTGGATACACGTTATGTGTCTGTAATGCAGTGGTTTTCATTGCCTTCTGTATCTTCATGCCATTGATCATTGCTGATTCTTTCGCCTTTACCGGCATTTTCCCACCACAAGGACAAGACAGTGCCCTGAACCACTCTCCGCTCCTGCGTCCTCTTTGACAATGCCTTTGGCAGAATGAAGGTGACTTCTTATGCCGAAAGTCTTCGGCTGCCAATGCTGATGATTAATCAGTACTTAAGCAGTGGCGGGTTTCGAACCCGTGACCGAGGACATTGTGATTAGTAATCTATCAAACCACTGCCTCAGCACTATGCAATACCAATGAATCTTCCATAATGTGTATTACCAAGCCGTGTGTGTGTGTGTGTGTGTGTGTGTGTGTGTGTGTGTGTGTGTGTGTCGGGGGTGGGGGTGGGGGGGGGGGGAGAGGGGTTACTTTATGGCCAACCTAAAACCATAAAACACAACGTGTTATTTGTTGTTAACTTATGTTACCAACACACTTTTGACTAATAAGTTAAGGTCTAGAGCATGAGAATCACTTTTAGCACACTCTCGGCAAAACCAAAGCACTATCAATAACGCCAACATGCACGGAGAGGGCATTTTGTGACCACAAAAAGCTCGTTAGTTACTGTTGACTTTTACGGACAACATACTTTTTAGTGACATATTGATGTGTAAGTAGTGTCAGAAATGTGAAAATATTTAATATGAAATGAACTGTGAAAAGTCATGTCTGTTAGTAAGACAGAAATTATGAGGTTCATTCTTAAAACTTAAATCTTTGGTATATGTTTAACAGAAAAATTTAATACACTTTTGTAATATGGTAGAAGACCTCATTAAAAACTTATTTTTCAGTATTTTAAGTTATAAAGTAAGTGACTAGATTACTATGTTTTCAATAGATGGGGGCATAAAGTACCTCCTTCATCCCCCATCCTATTGGTGCAGTGAGAGGTTAATTTGAGGAAGAAATATTTGACGTCGTACATCTGGAGCACAGCTTTATATGGTAGTGACTCATGGACAGTGGGAAAACTGGAACAGAAGAAATCCAAGTGTCTAAGATGTGGTGCTACAGAAGAATGTTGGAAATTAGGAGGACTGCTAAGTTAAGGAATGAGGAGGTCCTGCGTAGAATCTGTGAAGGATGGAACATACGGAAAACACTGACAAGAAGAAGGGACAAAATGACAGGACATCCATTAAGACATCAGAGAATAACCGCCATGGCACTAGAGGGAGCTGTAGAGGGAAAAAACTGTTTGGTAAGACAGAGATTTGGATATAACCAGTAAATAACTGACAAAGAGTGCAAGTGCTCCTCTGAGGTGAAGAGAAAAGAAAAATATCCTCGCGGTCCCCCACAAACGGAATTAAATATTTCAGTACTGTATTCCTTTCTTTAATTCGATTCAGTAATAAGAAACAAATTGTTGTCAGACTGTCTATTTGAATCATTGATCACCATCTTCAAATCTTAATCAGAATATCAATAGTTCTTTGGGTATTCACCTCTAGTGACAGTAGGACCGATGACAGAAAACGATCTGAGGACTGTGTTGACGCCACATCAGACTCGCTTACCGTCACAGCTAATGACATATCAAAGTTCAAAGTATGTCTGTTTCATTTGATCCGCTTCTAAACCACTACTTGTGCACACAATAGAGGGAATCATTCAGCTATTTGCGATGGAAGTAACTGAACGTTCTGATTCCACCATCGAGATTTCCTTGACAAATTCTGCAGCGTAAATGCACAAGATCAAAAACCAATTACTATTTTATACCCAATGTTCTATATAATATTGCATTTACGAAATATTGTCATTCATTGTGATTAGTGTGAAATATTTACTTATTCTGCGTTGTAAATACCATCCGCTGCAGTAAATGTCAGACGCACGTTGTGCTTTTTGCTGGTGTGACAAGGTCGATTTATCCTGCCAATTCTTTATTTACACGTTCACACATTTGGATAGACTCAAAGGTTTAAAGTGTGTGGAAGGTGTGTGTTACTATTTGTTCATAACCAACTAGAGCTGCGAAAGGTGGACAACTAAAGAATGTCTTATAAAAATTCCAACAACCAAACAGCACTTGAGTTTAGTCGTAAAATTTGTGACAGACGCCACACCACATGTAAAACTCTTATTACTTTGATTCGTGTGCTTGTGAACGTACCAATTAATTAACAGTCTGCGAAGTATGGACATTTAGGAAGTACTCAAATGACGGTAACAGTGGTGACCCTCCTATCGTATTTTAGTAATTACTGTCCCTGCACACATGAGACCTGAATTGATGTAATTCCCGGGGAAAGGTGCGTGATATGCCGAGCGCAAAACAAACACGACATATCGTGTAAGAGTACAAGGTCACTGTAGACTCTATCGATTACTTAAAGTTAGACGCAGTTTTAGACGTAGAACACTAGTATCCAGAAAAATGTAGCCTTGTAACAAATCATTAATATAGCAACATCTGCCATTAACACTATAAAGCAGAAATAAATGTATATTGTGTGCCAAAAAGTATAGGATATCTTTGGTGTGTTAATAACCATAGAAAAAGTCCTCCGAAAATGTACTTTTCTGAGATGTGAACACTTGTTCATAGGAGTTGATCAACGTGAGATCAATACATGGCGCATGATAGCATAATATGCTTAGCTTAACGTCCATGTTGGAAATGCATCGCTATGCACTTCGATGTAACGAATGTACTGTTTGAAGAGGCGACGCTGTGGTGTCTGCACATCGTTGATTGGGTTAGCGTAGACAGCAAAATGTTAAGTTCACTGAAGAAAGAGAATAGGAAGCAGCGGAGCCTCCCCGAACTGTCCAAGGATCCTGGTTGTCAGCGTCACATATTCATGCACATGGTCGTGAAGATCTGTCGGTTCGTGATCGTGCATGAATCACATATGTAGTCTTTGTTGACCGCGTACATCCTCCAGCAAAGTAGCCAATACACTAATGCGTATGTCATCATGATGAACTCATTTAATCTCTGTGGTAGCACGTACGGTCCTATTTAGCTATCATCCTACTGCCCCCCCCCCCTCCCCCCCATGACAATGGCCGAGGAACGGTGCTGATGTCTTTCTGCAATTGCGTTTCCGTTGTCACCAGCCTGCACATGCTGATTATGAAAAATCAGAACAATCATTTCTCAACTGGTCAGTAAATAAAGATTTACATGTCAACAGCGCATCTGCCAGACACTTTTGGAAGAGGCATTGGCAGAATTTCAGTCTGCTACGGACTACTTTGTGCCTTTGTGTGTATACATGCTAATGATAATACAGATACAGCAAAAATGAAGTACGGCCCAGACAAGAGTGTGATCCAAGCCTTCTTCTGCCGCTAGTGTCGTACACTGGTTCCAAGACTTTCGTCCAATAAATGTAAAACACTTCCTCCATCTCAAGCATGCGGACTGAGCGACGTCTTCCACTGTTTCTCTTTCCGTGTGCTCGAGACCTTTTCCCTCTCGTTTGCTATAAAATTCGACCCAACATCTTAACAGAAAGTAGTCTGCATCATAACTGACACTTTTCAGCGTAGAAGACATGGGCTCGCAGGTTACTTCCATTTGTTAATCCACAGAGGAAAATGAAGTCATGGTGAGGCAGAAATTTCAAAATCAATTTGTGACCACAAGACGTACCCGGGAGCAGATATATATACTCAGATCACAATTTAGTAATGATGAACAGGGGGCTGAAGCTTAAAAGACTAGTCAGCAAGAATCAAGGTGCAAAGAAGTGGAACACGGAAGAAAAAAGGACTTAAGATATACAGTCGAATTTCTCTGAGACTATAGATTCCACACGTTGAGTATCTCAATAGGCAGTTCAATTGAAGGCTATCATAGAATTTTTAAAGATAAATGTATGTACAATAATATATATGGATTGAGTGCAAACCAAAGACAGAGGGGTTGCAGGGAAAACCTCGGAATTAGTGATCACGAAGTAAATGAAGTTAAGGAATTCTGTTACCTATGCAGCAACTAACCCATAACAGATGCCGCAAGTAGGGCAGACTAGCATTAGCAAAAAGAGCATTCCTGCCCAAGAGAAGTCCACTAGTATCTAACATAGGCTTTAATTTGAGGAATACGTTCCTGAGAATGTACATTTGGAGCACAGAACTGTGTAGTAGTGCGTCATGGACTGTTGGAAAATCGGGCGTGAAGAGACTCGAAGCATCTGAGACATGGTGTTACAGGAGAATGTTGAAAGTTAGGTGAACAGATAAGGCAAGGAAGGGAGTTCTTCGCAGAGTCGGCGACGAAAGGAATGTATGGAAACACCGACAGGAAGAAGGAACAGATGATACGACATGTGTCAAGACGTCAGGAAACAACTTTCATGGCCCTAGAGGGAGCTGTAGAGGGCAAAATTGTAGAGGAAGACAGACACAGATACACATCCAGCAAATAACTGAGGACATAGGGTGTAAGTCCTATTCCGAAATGAAATGGTTGTCACAGGAGAGGAATCGGTGCGGGCTGCATCAAACCATTTAGAAGACTGTTGATTCAAAATAAGAAGAAAAAGAATATATCACTTGTGGAGTAGCAGGCTTCCATTGATAACGAAGCAGGAAGAAAGTTAGTGGAACATCAATACAACCAATCAAATATCAGGAAGCACAAGAGTTAATTCGAATGGATATTAAAACCTCACATATTACGAAACCTCCTCAGATCTGGGAGTAATTTGCTTTGTAGTAGTACACACTAACGCGACCGAAGGTCAGTGTATCGCGAGCCACACATATGGCTGCCGCCAAGTTATTCTATAAATATTTGCTGTCCCAGTTTACCGCACTGTATTCACCTATTTCAACAGTCTCCTGACAAATGTTCAGGGTAGTAGGTATTACATTCAAATATTTTATGTTTTTGTGTTATACATTCTGACATGTTCCACACTCACGAGAATCATCTCATTTTTTTGGGTCTATGGGACGAAAACTGAATCTAATCTCTAATCTAATCTAAAGCTTTCATTGACGTGTACCTGTAGTACTGTGACACAGAGAGACATAACACTTTGTTGATACAGTTGGCGGAGAACCAATGCATCGACTACGTTCATATATAAAACTGTACATCTTCCAGATGTTCTGTCAACAAGTGTTCTTAGTACTCTGTGCATTTTTGCGTTTCCAAACTCAAGTTTATTGTGATTCTTTTTTCAGTCAGTTCTAGAACTTCTCAAAAGAGTTTACATTTATTTTTAATATCGTGTACAAACAACGAAAATATTACTCGCACATAGATATTTAAACTTCCGGACAGATTAAAAGTGTACGCCGCACTCGATGCTCGAACTCGAAGTTTTTGCTTACCACGCAGGTGCTCTACCGACTGAGCTACCCAAGCACGACTCACGACTAGTCCTCACAGCTGTACTATCCTCAGTACCTCGTCTCCTACTTTCCGACTTCGGTAGAACGCCTGTCTGCGAAAAGCAAAGGTACCGTGTTCGAGTCTCCGTTCGGCACACCGTTTTAATCTGCCAGGAAGTTTCATATCAGCGCACACTCCGCTGCAGAATGAAAATTTCATTCTGGAAACATAGATATTCCTCTGTGTACGTGAGTTAGTCATTTCAGAGAGGAGCTCTGACAATGATTAAGTGAAAGCCGCATCCTACTGTTAATTAATTGGCAATTTATGCTGGTATCTTTTCTTCATTATCTATTTTTATCAATTAACGTCTACGTCCCTATTCCGCAAACCAATGAAGTGTGCGTGCCAAAGATAACATAATGTACTAGAACCATTTTCTCCTGAATATTATTTTATCCACGTGGGGTGTTGTTGAACCACGTGGCAGTTATTCAGCTAAACAGTCCCCTCCATCCTGCTCTATTTCTGATTTCGTAGAGGATGGAACGTTGTCGATAGTTCTCACTATCAGCCCGAATTACCCTTGTGCTCATTTCTTGCAGAAAATAGTGTATTTCGGGATTACTGCAAGACGTAATAAAAATTCTGATCGTAGCTATCTAGTGTCTTTATTACCCTGAGTTGCATGTGTACTGTAACTACGTCACTCGTGTCGTGATTGTAAGGAATCGATTGATAGCCTAAGACGGGCACAACTAATGACTTAACTGGAACACTCAACTTAATAGATTGTTTTATGAAACACATCATACCTTGTTACCACCAGACCGAACCACTTAAACATCACCATGATTTCTGGAGTACTTCGAATCGTACCTTTCGTGGCTGTGTGATGGATGCATTGGTAACTGCTGTAAACTATATTGCGTTACCGAACTATATGAGTGATTGCTAAGCTTGATGCTCAAGATTATAGAGACATTGCTCAGCATGATTCTTGATACGCTAGAATCTTGTGGTTCTTCAAGCATTTCACCCAGAAAAGTGACATTAACCAACGTATTTTCTTTACTCAGTGGCACTGTAGGATAGGCTCTGTCGAACAACGATGTTTCTAATTAGTGCATTACATCAGCAGTCAAATGGTTCAAATGGCTCTGAGCACTATGGGACTTAACTTTGGAGGTCATCAGTCCCCTAGAACTTAGAACTACTTAAACCTAACTAACCTAAGGACACCACACACATCCATGCCGGAGGCAGGATACGAACCTTCGACCGTAGCGGTCGCGCGGTTCCAGACTGTAGCGCCTAGAACCGCTCGGCCACCCAGGCCGGCACATCAGCAGTCACGTTTAGGCTTAGGAGGCTGCTGACAGTGAGAAGTTCTCTGAACATTTGCAACATTTTTTTATGCGGCGTCCACTGAGTTCTCAGGTGGAATGATTTATGTTGCTTAAAATACTAGAGAGGCTGAAGCAGTCATCAGAGCATTGGGTGAACTCGAGCACTGCCGTAAAAATTTCTAAGATTTTTCCGTCAAATTTTCTGAATATTTTGCTTTTAAGAAGACGTTTCCTCCAGTGGCTCGTTACACAGTAATAATTACGATTTATTAGTTTTGTAACAACAATTATTCCGTAAAAACATCTTCACAACTGGAAAAAAATACCTGTAACACCCAATCACCAACACGTGACCTATAAAACACGAAGTTACACAACAGCTGCAGGCAGACGGAGAATGGCTGTCACGTTGTTCCTGTTACTTCGGGAGCAGCTCGATTCGTTGTGTTGCTGTTCCACTGCTTTCAGTGAAGGCATACACGAGGTGCGTATTGGCTAACTCTTCATAAGTAAAGCTACACTGGACAATATATCACTATTAACAAATAACTAACATTACCACAACAGCAAACACAAGTTAGAAAAAAGTAGCAGTAGTGACTGAAATCTCGAGAAAGAAGGGTGAAGTGGGAATTACTGTTTCCAGCAGCAATTGGAGGAGGAAAAGATGGTTATAACCTCTTCGTGTGTGACAGGGCTCGGAGTGGACGACCGCGTACGGCAACCGACGAGACTCGTCGGTATCGTGTTGATGGACTTATCAGAGAATATCATCGGATAACACAGACGCAGCACCACACGAGGGTGCTGTGACATCTGCAGCGATCCCACACCTTGGGGGCATTGTCGTGGATCGTCCTCCGTAGAGTCCCGACTTCGCACCATTCGATTTTCAAAAATGGTTTAAATGGCTGTGAGTATTATGGGAATTAACTTCTGAGGTCATCAGTCCCCTAGAACTTAGAAGTACTTAAACCTAAGTAACCTAAGGACGTCACACATATCCATGCCCGAGGCAGGATTCGAACCTGCGACCGAAGCGGTCGCGCGGCTCCAGACAGTAGCGCCTAGAAGCGCTCGGCCGGCATTCGATTTTCATCCGTTCCCAAAACTTAAAGAACACCTTCAAGGACTACACTTTGATAGTCATGAAGCAGTGCAAACAGAGGTGAGGTCGTGGCTCCATCAACAATGTCAAACATAGTAAAGTGACAGTACCAACAAACTTGTCTACAGTTGGGAGAGACTTGTTCTTCGCCGGGGTTACTATGCTGAGAAACAAATATGTACAGATGAGGAATAAAGATGATGAATGTTAACTAAGTCTAATTTCAATAGATATGAGTTTTCACCTAAAAATTTCTAAGTCATTACTTTTCAGCACGCCCTCATAAGTTCCGTCGCATTCCCTGCCGAATCACTTGATTGATTTTGACGTAACTTGATACATGTATCACTTACTGTTTCCAAAGGACCACTGTGGGCTACGGAACCCCGCGTTGTGTGAGTAATGGAGCTAGCCAGACTTCGTCACACTCCCCTTAATATTCCATGTTAACTGTAAATTACACAATCGAATCGCTATCTTGAAATGCCCTCACATACAATCATAAGGTGGGAAATTGGAGTAAACAATATTTATTATAAAAGTAAGTGTAAATATGCGTGCCGCTAAAACTCAGAATCGCGTCCCAGTGCGGTCAAAGGAATTATAAAGTGTAGTAGCCCTCTGCCCCCATGCATGAGGAAGGTTCCCGTTTTTATCTGAAGGGCATGCCTTTGCAGAAATAGGAGCTGGGAAGCTTCGCCCTCTAGAAATTTCTAGAACATTCCAGAACATTATGGAGTATTCTAGAGCATTCCAAAACATTCCAGAATTTCCGGAATGTTCCACAATGATTCGAAATGTTCTGGAACATTCAAGAAGATTTTAGAAAGTTCGGGAACATCCCGGAACGTCCCAGATCGTTGTGGAACTTTCCAGAACACTCTAGAACGTTGGGGAATCTTCTGCAACATTGTAGACTATTCGAAGCCTTTTTGCTATATTCTGGAATTGGCGACTGGTGAGGTTACCAATTGGTAGCGGTGAATAAAGCAAGACCCGTTGTAGGTTCTTACGTCGGTTTCTTATCAGTGGTGAAGAGAGAAACCGGAAAGGCAGTGCAGTGAGTGAATGAAAACCAACCGTGAAGTGTGAAGAGTCGAAACGATACACTGACTGAATATAAATAGAAAATTTTAAAAATGTGTGAAGAGTCCTCAGCAAATTTGTTAATCAAAAGTTGATTTGTTTTATATTTTAGACAAAGCCCCAACGTAAAAGCGGAGGAGATCTTGCCTGTACTGAAGCAAAATAGAGAAAACAAAAACAACAGCGAAAAAACGAATCAGACGAAGATCGCGAAGCCCATTTAAATTCCCAACGAACGACAATGAGCACCACAAGAAGCAGAGAATCCCAAGAGCAACGCTATTATCAGACTGAAACATCGAGTATAGATTTAAGTGTCAGAAAGTCTTTCCTGAAAGTATTTGTGTGGCGTGTAGCCATGTATGGAAGCGAAACATGGACGATAGTTTAGACAAGAAGAGAATAGAAGCTTTCGAAATGTGGTGCTACAGTAGAATGCTGAAGATTAGACGGGTAGATCACGTAACTAATGAGGAGGTACTGATTAGAATTGGGGAGTAGAGGAATTTGTGGCACAACTTGATTAGAAGAAGGGATCGGTTGGTAGGACATGTTCTGAGGCCTCAAGGGATTTAGTATTGGAGGGCAGCGTGGAGAGTAAAAATCGTAGAAGGAGACCAAGAGATGAATACATTAAGCGCATTCAGAAGGATGTAGGTCGCAGTAGGTATTTGGAGATGAAGAAGCTTGTGCAGGATAGAGTAGCATGGAAGGCTGCATCAAACCAGTCTCTGCGCTGAAGACCACAACAATGACAGTGAGCCGTCCTGCTGTACATTATCATCAATATGCAGCCCTGTGGTCGTACTGTAGAATCAGAATCTCGCTCGTCGAGACTCAGACACCTCCAAGCGCCGTGACATCTCGAACCAGCTACTTGCCTCTATTCACAATCAAACGAAGAGCGTCCCTTTCCCTTCCACCAGCTCCCGACTTCGCAATATGCGCCCATCTGGCCGCAAATGTCAGCCAGAAAAAACTTTACCCTTATCCGCCAATATCGTGTCAGTGCCATGTTTAACAAATTCCCATCCCAGAACGTCGTTAATCCGGGGCCAGTCAGAGCACATCTTCCTCACTAGGCTGCCCTAGAGATTCTCGTCAGCCAGTGATGGCCAAGTCAGTGCGTTGTTTAGCACTCTTGAGTTTCCCGAGGCCAACGTTACATGCCCTGTGTGAGGTCCCTGTTCCCATCGTGGCTTACCCCAGATCCCAAGACTTATACTTTCACAGCGTAGATCGTGATGTGCCAGCTAGCACTTGAAACGGTTTGCCTTGGCCATCTCAAGAGGCGAGTCGTGCCACAGGCCGCAAACCCCGACTTAGTAAAAAGGACCGGTCGGTTTCGTGAGCTACTGTCGGTGGCTTTTTGACATATGCAAACCAGCACACAGCATTGAGTGCCCACGTATTCACAGGCTGGAACGATTAGCCCCTTTGCCGACGACGGCTGAAATTTTATAAAATCATTTTCCCATAATATAGCAACGTAATAAGACTTAAGTAAGTACAACTAAAATTTCCTGCCTGTCACCAGTCGTGATAAGAGGTAGATAAATTTAGTATAAATGGAAGCTGGCAATACAGACGGCTTGCGACCTTGAAGGGGGTAACAATCACTTACACCTCAATGGGTTGAGGATGGGAGTGAAATAGAGCGTAGCTGACGACGCGCGAGTAGCCAGACCATATTCATCCAGTATTGGAGAAGGAGAGCACTTAGTGACTTCCATTCAACATTACACATAATTTCAAACCGTTACGAGACTTTTTCTCTCTGACACCCCACACAAAACAATGAAAGGAAAAAGGATTATCGCTTTCTATGTATTCACTTTTCACACAGTAGAATTGCCTCATGAGGCATGACCTTTTAATTCATAACTTCTTTGCACCTACACATTTTGCAGAAAGTGTTCACGTACACCGCTGAATGTACAGCAGAGTCCCGCTAATCCAAACCCCGGTAATCCGAACGTTCGGTTAATCCTAACATGAAAAATGTTAGTCTAAGCATGGAAAATCTAAGCGTGGAAAACTGTGGGGTAAACTGCTGTATATACACACTATTTTAATTTATACAGTACAGTAAACACGTATTAGAAAAACTCTAAGAAAACATTAGGTTTAAGCAATGCATAAGAATGAAAGAAAAGCTGTCAAACTTACTAAAATACAGTGGACATTTTGTCCCTACTTTTTAGATTACAAAAACGCAGTCATTGTTTTTGGCGTAGGAAGACAGTCTGTTATACCACGCATAGTTGCGCCGTCGTCCCATAAACATCAAATCAGCAGGTGTAGCAGTGGGCTGTTGCTCTAAATAACGTACCGCGAGGTCAAGGGCTTCTGCTGTGTCACTGTGTGGCACCAGCTCTCCTTTGTCGGTTTCAGGCTCATTGTCACTTCCGTCACAGAAGTGAACTTCTTCCTGGTCTAGAGTCACAGCTGAAACTAAATCAGCGTCAGTATGGTTCTCCACACAAGCTCCATCCGCTGCCACCCACTCATCTACGTCTCCTTTACTAGCTTCTTCACATCCAGGGACTCTCTGTATCATTTGTAGTAGATTCTCCTCTTCATTTTTAGCTAGGTTGTCCTGAAATCCAAGAGATGCCCACAGTTTTCTCCAGGATTTTCTCAAAGTATTTTCTGAAATATTCTGCCATGCCTCAGCGGCCTAATAAACAACATCCTTCACATTGGTCTTTTTTATTTTGTCCTCTAAAGGAGTGCTACCATCCTGGATCAGCATTCTTAAAAATTGTTTTCTGTAAAACAGTTTTAATGTTTGCAATATGCCCTCGTCCATCGGCTATAGAAGTGGTCTAACATTCGGCGGCAAAAACTTCGCCACAATTTCTCCATCACATGATTGCTCAGTGCTGGAGTGAGATGGCGTGTTATCAATCAAAAGGATTGCACGGGGAGACAAACGATTTTCCTTAGAAAACCGTCGAACAGAGGGAACAAACTGGCCTTGAAACCATTCTTTGAACAGCTTACTATCCGTCCATGTTTTTTTTCCGGTTGCGATATTATACTGGCAGGGACTTCATGCTGCAGTTTTTAAAAGCTCTGGGCCTAGCAGATTTGCCGATCAGCATTAAAGGCAGCCTGTGATTATCAGCAGCGTTGCTGAACGTTATCAAAGTCACACGACATTTGTACATTTTAAAACTAGGAGCATGGTCTTTTGCTTTTGATGCAAGGCTTTTTGTTGGCAATGCCCTAAAATTAAGGCCAGTCTCGTCAGCGTTATAAATTTGTTGGGGAGAATACTTTCCTTCTCTTATCATTTTTTTCGAAATCACCCAAGTATTCCTTCGCCGTTTTACGATCAAAAGAAAGCTTCTCTCCAGTAACTGTTAGCTGACGGATTCCATGACGTTTTTCGAATCTGTCCAACTAACCCGTGCTCTTACTAAAACTCATCACCATTCATTAACTAGTTGAGGTAAACAGGTAAACAACCAGAGCTCCACTCAAAGGAGTTCCCCTTTCTCTTTCCTGCGTAATCAAAGGAAAAGAGCTTCATCCACTTTATCGTACTGGGACTGTTTCAAAGTCTGCCGAATTTCGTGTGTTTTTCCCGAAGGCGTTGCACAGGACTGTTCAAGCGTCACTCGGTTCTTCTTCCAATCACAAATGGTTGCTTTACCAACACCCAGCTCCGTTACCAGTTTAGATACATTCTCACTATTGTCTATCCGCTTCAAATCGTTCAGTTTTTTGTTTTTTTTTATTTTTTTTAGGGTTAACGTTTCAGGTTTCCGTTCTCATGATGAAAAGAGGAACAGCACTACACCTGAACGAATACAATACAACTATTACGTGTGCCACAGATCGCTAACATTATCAAACGCTTTGCGAGCCAACTGGCCGTGCACTGACCCCAGACACTACATAGGTCTCAACAATGCACAACAACAAGTGCAGGGAGTGAGAGTGAGCTAATATTCCCACACTTGTTCCCCTTTGTTACCATGGTGTGCCCACTTATCTGCTTAATATACTTCATTCTAGAAACTCGCCACCCTAATTCTGGCTAATCCAAACAAATCGGTAGTCCGAACAACTGTCCAGTCCAAATTAGTTCGGATTAATGGGATATACTGTACTTGCAAATTACATTGTTGTTCAACACACATGTCAGGAGATATTATGATGTAATGACTGAGATGCGTGAAAAACTGCCACATGTTGCATGAGTTGTTTTGCACTCCGTCTTCAGGCCACAAGTGGCGTATCGGGACCACCCGACCGCCGTGCCATCCTCAGTAGAGGATGGGGATAGGAGCGGCTTCTGGTCAGCACACCGCTCTCCCGGTCGTTATGATGGTTTTCTTTGAGCGGAGCCGCTACTATTCGGTCGAGTAGCTCCTCAATTGGCATCACGAGGCTGAGTGCACCACGAAAAATGGCAACAGCACATGACGGCTGGACGGTCACCCATCCAAATGCCGGCCACGCCCGACAGCACTTAACTTTGGTGATCTCACGGGAACCGGTGTATCCACTGCGGCAAGGCCGTTGCCACATGTTGCATGACGTTTTAATTAATTACTTATTGACTACTAAGTATATAGACCACAGATACCGCATAGAGTATTCACGTGTACTGTTGGATGCCCTTCACAATTTTATCAACAATACTTGGTTCAGGAGATATTACGTTGTAAACACTGAGTTACATGAAAACGAAACTGCAATATATGCACAAATATGTGTTAAATATGTTAACCGTATGTGTAAAATATGTGACCTGTGCGTAGGAGGGCAAAGCAATGGGAAGAAAGCTCCTCCTAAAACCTAGGATCAATTTCAACCGAACGCGGTACACATATTGATTACTATCTGGAATGAAATAATGTTGGTTTAAGAACCAAGGACCTCCTGTTAGGGTGGAGCTGATGTTGTGGGGAGTGAGGTGGGAGCAGGAGGTGGACAGACGGAGGGAGGAGGAGGAGACTGACACAGATGGGAAGAGGGGGCTTTGAGGAGAAGACGAAGAGAGTGGAGGAGCAGATCGACAGGGGGAGGAGCAGGTGGACAGAGAGAGGGGGAGGTGAAGGCGAAATGAGAGAGTGTAAAGGAGATGAAGTAATGGAAGATTCAGCGCCGGTAACGAGATGTTTGGATATAAGCAAAAAGTGAAATAATGAAAATAATCAATTGCGATGAACATTCCATATGCGCGTATCACTGGTCTCATTGTGGCGGGGATACGGATTTTATTTGACTGCCCCTCACAGGAACCGTAATATATCAGATGTACAGAATTCCGTATAGCTGACCTCCTTCTGTTACAGCAAAATAGAGCATATTATCGTTTTACTGGAGGAATACAAGCTGCGGTCAGTCACCAAGGATTCAGAAAATACCACTCGTTTGGAACCGAGATTGCTTTCTTCATACGTTAGACTTTGAAACGTTAGTGAAGATGAACATATATATTATGAACAGATATATTCCTTCTTTCTTGATTTCCAAAAAGTGTTCCACACAGTACCACGTTGTCTACCATTAAACGGTACTCAATCGTACTGAGTATCTTCGCAAATACGGCTTGAGGAGTGTTTGACTAACAGAGCTCAGTACGTTATACTGGACCACGAAGTGTGGTACAGAAACGAAAGAAGCGTCGGGATTGTTCCAAAGAAGCGTGTAATGAATTCAGTACACGTAAAAGATAGTTCAGATTGGGTCATCAGCATTTGAAGGTTGTTCACTAACGATTTAGCTGTGTACCGGAAAGTATCGTCATTGGGAAGTCGCAAGGAACTGCGTAAGAACTTGGGACACAGTTTACACCTTGGATAACGAATCGCAAGTCTCTTCAAATGTGGATAAATGCCCATAATAAACGCATACAACTCAATAGTACTTGATTGCAAGATCTGTGGCGAACATATCGAGGACATAACATTGTGCAAGTATTCGCAAGTAATATCAAGAAACGACATCAAATGAGACAACCACCTAAAACCGTAGGGAAGGCGAGGGAAGCAAATATTTGTTGGCAGGATTCTGGAAAAGAGCGGAACACCTGTACAGCGAAACTCATACAAATCGATAGTGCGACGAGTTCTAGAGTTTTTTCCAGTATTTCGAGTCCTTCTCGAGTAGACATTACACCAGTCGTCCAACAAAATTAAGGACACACTAACAGGATCGCAACAGTTTGATATAGCCCATACGAAACTGTTCTGGCGACGCCACTATATTTTGGGCGCTACAGTGGAATGCAGTAGCTCAGCCGCCGCAAGAGTACGAGACGTAAGCAGCCGGCAGGCGCTAGGGCAGCAGCACGCCAATTGTAGCAAAAGGTCGGTTTAAGCATTGTGAAGACACCCGGGGCATGCACCACAATCGTGGTAACACAATCGTAAGAAGGGACTCTTGCAGTTTGGGGCAAGTGCTTTCTACATTGCAGGGACAAGAACTTGTTGTTCTGAAAGTGGGTGCAAGCAATGTATCGGCACAAAAAGTGAGTTCCCAACCCGTATAAATAATCATCAATTTTAGTAGAGGTACGAGCTTTCCGACAGCTCTACTACGACGAGAGGGCTGCGCCAGGAGCCTGGGAGATATGGGACGTGAACTAGTCGCCACGACTGGGCATTAAACGCCGTACCATCTTGGAAGGTAAGGCGGGGTGGGGGGGAGGGGTTGTTTTTGCTTATTCTTGAACATCAAAAAGTGAAATAAGTTTATACACAACAATGTTAAACATTAACTCTCTGAAAGAACATTAATCTTAAGCACAATATTATGAAAGTTTAATTGGAAGTTTTTTTACATTAATCCTAAGCACAATAATATGAAAGTTTAATTGGACCTTTCCCTACAAAATTCCTCTTACACATACGTTATGATGTTGGTCAGTACTAGGAAAATCGTCCGATTCCGATTCAAAGTTCGGTACTATTTAGGATGTCAATCAAGTCTATGGTGGATGGTTAGTGAAGTGACAAATCTGAGCGCAAGATTACCCAAGGTCGCTCGAGTTTACAGTGGATGCAAGCTGGTGAACCAACAAAGTTTATGCCTCTGCACGCGGTATTTACCTTAAGCTGCGACGTGCTGCTGTCTGCAAGACTGCTCTCTCCCACTCAAATTTCTACAAAACTAATCTGGCCTTTGCTGAACTTTCCTGCAGAAACTTTCCCTATGTTTCTCATTATGCGAGAAAACATGTACTCAGCCCTAATCTTATTATGTGGCGATATGCACACGCATGGTTGGAGCAGCGTTCATATTATAGTGCCCTCTCAGTTCTCGCAAGAACAAATTAACTAATTTGACTGGTTCGTTTCTCCACAGTTGGAGCTAAACGGTGCTACAGCTAATATTATGTGAAGTGCAGCTGCTGTGAACACAGTGTCCACACCAATTTCTTCTCTGTGTCATACGGAGTGTTAAGCACTCCATTCTGCACTTGATGCCAGTTCAGAGAAGAGTCCCCCAAAATTTCTCTCTTGTCCTCTCATGGCAGAACTGCCTCCCTCCACTTGGGTTCCTTTTTCATCACGGCTTTTCTCGACCAATAGGAGTGTTCCTCTTATTTTGTAGAAACACCCTGTACCAATCGCAACGTCCCTTCTATCAAACTGTGTCGAAACTTCAATAGTTTTCTCCTTCCTAGTGGTTTTCTGCCAATCAGTCGTTTTGTGCCAGTTCTAGATGACTAAAGTACATTGACATTTCCTCGCTGGACGAAAATGCATCACTTACTTTTGTTTGTATCCTATTGCAATTTCGAAATGCAGTTTTCTAAAGCTTCTTCTCTGCTCTTGTACTGATGCCCTCGCTACAGGCAACCTTCCAGCTTTAATCACCTGGCCCGGGGTCGCTGTCCTCTTTCCTGCCATCCCTTTAAGTGGTTGCCAGCATAACTCCCACAGTGGAGCTTCACTATGCCGTTGTGGATCTGGCTTTTCAAAACTAAGAGCGACTCAAATCGTATTCCCTGTTCTACTGTCCGCTCAAAGACATGCATTGTATAGGAATGGTGTGTTAATTACCGTCGACTGACTGTCATCCCTTTTTGCATTACATGTTGATAGGCAAATGTTCTCATAACTGTCGATTTACGTTAGGTGTCATCTTCACCTTCTCATTCGGATTTGTAAAGGTCTTATGTATGGTGTGAATCTGGCCATTTATTATGCCACCTTACAACCTTCTAGCACTTAGTCCTCCTTCTTGTACTCAGTACTTTCCCAATGGTGGGTCGCCTCCAGGCTCACTCCAGCTGCAGTCAGACTCCTGACCTGAAGGGCACCACGTCAGTACCAAGGCAGTACAGCTGCCCACTGTTGTGCACTGCTATGGCTGCCCAGTGCTATGAGGCGTCACTCGCAGGAGCGACATCCATCACCAGAGGCTGTCACCTCCGGCAGACTTCTGCATGCTGACATCTCTCATGAGCAACATAACAGGGACACGCCACTGGGAGAGCTGCTGGCATAGTAATTCCTGGGTAGAGACGTAAAGCGTACTGGCCGGCAGCTGGCCGCGCATCGATCTCACCTCGGCTGAGAGGGGGCGCACCGCTACGCTGTAAGTGTGGTCACATGAGTTTAATATAATATTTGATGTTTGATGTTTATTACAGCTGCCATTGGCCTGCACCCTTGCCAGACTCACCGTAGCAACCCAGCCCTGCGGAGGGGTTCACTTCAGAGAAACAGAAATTCTTGGGGAACTTAAATGGAAATCCTTGAAAGAAACGAGACGCCGTAATGGATAAATTTAGACAAGCTGCATTCGAAAAAGACTATGTGACAACAGTGCTTCCACCAAATTATGTCTCACACAAAGCTCATGATAAAAAGATAAGGGAGATGGGGCACATACTGAGGATAGCCATTTTTCCCTTTCTTAATTCGCGGATTTAATAGAGAGAGATAGAAATATTTGTATTAAGTAGCCTCTGTCATGCAGTGTACTGGGGGGTGCAGAGTATTTATGTATCTTCGCGGGATGAACATGAAACTGCGGCGACATATCTGTTGGTAACTGTAGATATTTGTGGCTATTTAAAGATTCAGCATTAAAACAGGCAGAAATGAGACGATTCTTGAAAATCCCGCTTCACATGTTGCCGGATCAAGGCCGTAGAGTCAATTTTTCTCGGTATGGACGTTTTTCTTTGATTGAAATGCCGCGTGAATTTACAGTTTTTGTAGGTACCGTGTTTGCAAGTCGCTACCACGAAGCCGGTGATGAAGCGAAATGTGGAAAGTAGAATTGGGTTGGACTTCAGTGTATGAAAAACACTTGTTTGGCTGATCCCACACGCCCACTCAAGCTGACATGTGAAGAGTCCGTTATGTCTGCTAAAAAGTTATTTACATTTCTCTCGTCAGTTGCTATTGTCTTCCGTCGTCCCATTTTAAATCCCACAATTTATATTTCCTGCAAAGTTTGTACAACGGTTACGGAGGCAGATCGTAAGGGCACGGCACGGTAGGATACCTTCCAGCATACAGCCACGACATTTGACTAAAGCGAAAACCGTGCCAAATTTTCGAATGTCTTACAGATTTTGAGTGTGAATAGGTTCGTGTGCAAGCTTCCTGATCAGGAGAACTGAAACTGATGAGATGCAAGCACTCAGATAAACACGCGAACCGTACCTGGGCAGCATGTTCTCTTACGGCGTTGTTATCTTGTTATTATTTCGTCAAGTTCCACATTTGTTGTGTTCTTGGAAGTCCTCTTACAAAACTCAAATAACTTACGTAGGTCATAAATTTGGCTGAATTGTCCACCATCACTTAAAGACTACTGTAATTCGATATAATTAGTCGATTCTGGCTATTTGGGTTATATGTCTTAGCTGCATCACCATGTATGCAAACTCATCACTACATACACTAGAAACTAGTCGAAGCGTATTTTCTTGATTCGGATGTATTCTCTGTTGTAATACTGATGAGAATAACTATGCCACTGAGTAGTAATTAAGTAACAGAAATGTACCGAAGTAACATCTTAAATGTACCTCACTGCATGAACAGCCGTCCAGTGCTCCTCTCATAGCAGATCGCTGTCAGTAATCCATACCTGAAACTGGTACATTGGCTGCGTCTACTTACTTCTGATGTTAGCAGACTCTCTCTGTGAGTACTCAGGAAACAAAGACTTCTACAGAACTTACTTAAATCTTAAATATGCGCAGAAAGCTCCCAATTCCCCAACGTTCCACGGGGAGCAACATGGCAAATTGGCACTGTTAACTATCTGAAAAATTAAACATTGAAGTTATTCAGTGTTTAATTTTACAAGCTGCCCCTTGTTTTGTGAACTAGAACTTAGGACTACATTGTATGAAGACGTCAGTCATGGTATAAAGACATCAGTGGATAGATGCAGTACACACAAAGCTATACTCTATCCCCTGGCGGATTTACCCAACCGTAACAAGTGTAATACAGAAGAAATACATATACACCAATTCACATACACCATCAATGCAGAATCTGGGAATGGACGCTACAAAAACTGGCATCACTATGGCGAACGGCAACACAGTATATTAAGACAAACGAAATTGTGACTATAGACCAAAATCGTTACTCCGGTCAGAAAAACAATATGTTATCTGGCCATCGGGCCAACTTGTACACTACGTGATAATCTCGGAATCGGCAAGTTTAACGGAATTTATGCGTAGATGAACGATAAATTCTTTCAGGAAAAACGTAATTATCAAATCAATTTTGCCAACCATGACAAGAACATGGAATGCTTGTGTGTGAAGTATTACGACCAGTGTTAGATAGCTTATTCTTCAACTTTTCATTTTATTTTTAAGATTAATAATTTCACCCATTACATTATGTTACGTTATGTTAACTGGGGACCCAGAAACGACGGAGAGGCTCCGTCCCCGCCGCAGCCGCAGTGGTTCGCAACCCCACGACGACTACTGCAGTCCACTTCACCCCTTCGCCGCCCCACACCGAACCCAGGGTTATTGTGCGGTTTGGCCCCCGGTGGACCCCCCAGGAAACGTCTCACACCAGACGAGTGTAACCCCTATGTTTGCGTGGTAGAGTAATGGTGGTGTACGCGTACGTGGAGAACTTGTTTGCGCAGTAATCGCCGACATAGTGTAGCTGAAGCGGAATAAGGAGAACCAGCCCTCATTTGCCGAAGCAGATGGAAAACCGCCTAAAAACCATCCGCAGACTGGCCGGCTCACCGGACCAGTGCTCCTTCCCGCCCGTAAAGCCGTGCGTTAGACCGCACGGCCAATCGGGCGGGCTCCCATTACATTACTTCTATTTTAAATGCATCTTACGCACTCGGAGTAGAATATAGATGGTAAAAATAATTTTATTCGTTTTTTTTCTTAACAAGAGACAAGAACTTCTACATCAACTGCAGAACGTCAAAGTAATTGGGTTTCGACAATATTGCTGAATTCACACATTTATAAACAAAGATAAATTTCAGTTTCAGAACAAATACAGACACAAAGGACATCAAGAGAAGTAATCAATCTGGAGTTCATTATATTGTTACCGTTTTCCAGGTCCAAGAAGTGAAAAATTTTTCTTGCATTTTAATTTATAATTGATAAGATATTTAATATAAATAGGTAATGACCGAAGAGTCTATAAAAAAAGAATTTCTGAATTCATCTATCTGTACAATAAATATTTGTGCTCTGAAATATATCCCCAAAAAGTAGCAACAAATTTAAATGCTAACGAGGTCGGAGTTGAATAGTGAGAGGTAGCACAAGGTTAAGCAAAAGCGCTACAACAGGGAGAAAAACTTTCAGCAGTACTGTCTGTCTGAAAATTAAATATGAATTATGAACTGTGAACTGATAGTTTGGTTTCTTAAAGCGTAAGGAATAACACCTACATAGATTCACCTAACTCCAAAATCGTGCCTTAATACCAGCTGATTATTATTTTTTAACGAACTGCAAATTTTTGCTATCTGATCAGTCTTGATAGGTGAAAGTTGTTCGTCTCCGCCGTCTGAAGATTTCAGAGAAAACCGCATTTACATGAAACTTTCCTTAGAATTTGAAAATCACTGACTACAGCGAAATTAGAAGGAAAAACGCTAGCGTAATATGTTCGTTATATACTAGACTATATGGATGGTATGAGCTAGTTGCACCGTTTCATTTAAAACTGTAACATGGATGACGCACCACATGGTGAGTTCGTGACTCAGGAATAGGCAAAATAAATTAATGAATGTTTGTAGGCAAATTAAATAGATTGAAACAAAAAGTGAAAACGGCGTCAAGAACACAATTCATCTCTGGTGGCTGTGCGCACACATTCAGACTGACTAACTTTAAATGCTTTTTGTGTAGTGTCTGAGTATCACGTTAAGAAATAATATTCCACGTGACATAAATGCACAGTTTAAAGTGGGGTATTCTGTATGTAAGTCATTTGATGCTTAGGATGCCTGTCAATGAAATGGAGTTCAGGTCACACGTTCTTCAGAACATGTGCTAAGTCGAACAAAGACCCACATTGAGCACACGAATTTGCAAGTGCGAAAAATCTCATAATGTTTTTGTAAACGAAGCTAAGTGCAATGCTGGTGGCATTGTGCGTCTCACAGTATTAATCGAAGTGTTTTGCTCAAAATGTTCCAATTGTGGACTAGACAAACGTCTGTATGTCTGCTTGCTACGGCGTGCTACCAATGGCGATAAGGGAGTAGTCAGAGACGAGCCAAGAAGCAGTGCACATTGTTTTGTGAGTCGCGGGTGATGTGATCGGAAGAAGCGTAACTATCGGCATGCGAACTGACTAGCTGATCAGGTTACAAATAACTCAGCGTCCGAGAAGAGATTACTAGCAGAGATACACTGCTCCTGTGGTTAGCAGTCGACTAGCTAGTCAATAGCATAACCAAACAAGTGACAAACACAATGCGTATTTCATATGCGGGAGGAATGCCAAGGGACTCATTACAAAGTGGCTGTTTTCATTATCTCATGGATGGTTTTCTTTCTCTGCGGCGCCCAATCAGACACATGTCACGCGAATTCAAAATGGTTCAAATGAGTATGAGCACTATGGGACTTAACATCTGAGGTCATCAGTCCCCTAGAACTTAGAACTACTTAAACTAACCTAAGGACATCATACACATCCATGCCCGATGCAGGATTCGAACCTGCGACCGTAGCGGTCGCGCGGTTCCAGACTGAAGCGCCTAGAACGGCTCCACGCGAATTCGTTTGTAACTGTGAGACGGTGTTAACCGAGTTTCTCTTGTTGCTGTCTTGGTTCTGACATCGACTGCGGTGCTTACTTCAAGTTGTTGTAAGATCTGTACATACATTTGCTTAAGCAACGCAATGCAGATATATTCACAGTGCATATATATTCCCGTAGGACGAAAGTATTTTTCGAATGTCATGAATACAGTCAGTAATTATTTGAGCTCTTCTTGGCGTTCTGACTGAAAATGGCACTTAGTTCTTTGTGGTTGGGTATGAGTTATGTGACGACTTGGACCGATATATCCACCCAATGTACTGCCATCCACGACGATACTAGACACTAAAACTACCTCTTATTCAGTAACCAGTTAGATTGATTCTTTAACATCATTATTTATCTTGTGACGTGATCTATTTCTTGTGTGCTTAATTTGAATTTGTACGAGGCATGTTCAACAAATGAATGTACTGTGACAACAACGGGCTGTGGTTTTTTGTTTTCTGTGACTTATCCACTCTGAATGGTAGAAGTGGATCCTCTGACCAGAACGAATATTGCAGGAACACGATAGAACGTAAACTCAAGTTTTAGTGTCCAATTACGTTAAAGATGTCAGTGAGAAATTCCGCCAAGTGGGAGCCACTTGCTTCACTTCTTTTCGTGAGTCAAAACGGTGTACGGCGAAGATGTTACGAAGAGGACGAGTTTGTTTAAATGATATAGGGAGTTTAGTGGCGGCAGAACAAATTTCCATGACGAATAGAGAAGTGGACGACCTTCCATTGTGAGTGATGAGTTGGTGCAAAAAACAAGGAAACCGTTTGTGAAGGCCGACGACTGACAGTGGATGAAATTTCTCTGATGTTTCCACAACTCTCCAAAGCTCTCTTGTACGAGAAACTCACACAGAGGTGGGATACCGTAAACTGTGCGCAAAATGGGTAAGAAAATTCGGGTCAACAGCGCCCACGAGTTTCTTGAGCGACTAGAACTGGAAGCTGAGGATTTTCTGAGCTATATTGTGACTGCCGATGAAACGTGTGCGGCTCATTACACGACTGAGAAAAAAAGAAAGTCGTCACAGTGGCGTTAAACAAATTTCCCGTTTCCATAGAAAATTCAAAAATACGATTTCGAGCAAGAAAATCAGGGCCTCATTGCTTTAGGACAGAAAGCGCTGTAGTTTCGGTCAAATTTCCGCGCCAGGGGTTGACCATCACTGCACACTGTCATTGTGAGTCCCTTAAGAAGCTCTACAGGAGTATTCAAAACAAAAGGAGAGGAATGCGCTTGTTGCACAGCAACACCCGTGATCATGCAGCCTTATCCAGCCCCGTATTCCCTTGACTTGGAGCCTTCAAATTATCGTCTATTCACCTCGCTGAAGGCGCACATGAGTGGAATTAAGTTTTTAACCGACGAGCAGGTGCAGAAAGAGGTTCTGAAGTGGTGAAAGGAGTTGGTGGGAATGTTCTTCAAGGAGAACATAAAAGAAGCTTGTGCCACGGTTCACCACATGCAACGAATGGGATGGCTATTGTGTGGCGAAATGTTCAATAAGTTTATCAACAATTCCTGCGCTTTTTTTTTTCAAATACAGCTTTCCTAAAAAAATATAAAAATCTAGTACACTTACTTTAGTTTGGACAAGAAGAGAATAGAAGCTTTCTAAATGTGGTGCTACAGAAGAATTCTAAAGATTAGATGGGTAGATCACTTAACTCATGTGGAGGTATTGTATATAATTGGGGAGAAGAGGAGTTTTTGGCACAGCTTGACAAGAAGAAGGGACCGGTTGGTAGGAGATGTTCTGAGGCATCAAGGGATCACAAATTTAGCATTGGAGGGCAACATGGAGGGTAAAAATCGTAGAGGGAGACCAAGAGATGAATACACTAAGCAGATTCAGAAGGATGTAGGTTGCAGTAAGTACTGGGAGATGAAGAAACTTGCAAAGGGTAGAGTAGCATGGAGAGCTGCATCAAACCAGTCTCAGGACTGAAGACCACCACCACAACAACAACAACAACACTTACTTTCTGAACATGCCTCGTTTGTTGATCGGTGACCTTCAGTGCACATCATCTGATTGTGTACAAGTAGTGGTTTTTCTAATAGAGCAAGTTATCAGCGAACCTGGTATCAATGTGCTTGTTTCTTACAAAACTTTCTCTTCTTTTCCCACAACCGTTCGCTTCTGTAAGGCCACGGTCTACAACAGATCATACCATGATTCCATGCTCTCTTTAACAGTAGCATCACTCACAAATACTTCGCACATTCACCAAAGTCATATTATTATTACAAATTACAGAACTTTTAGTATTATCAGGATAGAGAAGACTGGTGGTAGATACAACGGCATTCACCACCCTCTGCAGGTCATCTCTCACGAAATGCTCATATAAACTTCCGTTTTATGTTCAAAGAATAACCGGTAAACCCTCGATTCTTTAATAGAAGCCAACTAAAAACAGCCTCACACGTCTCATTACAAATGATTTAAATACTTGACGGTAAGCATGTAACCGAGATAATTTTTGTAGATGTTTAACATTACGTTTAAAGATTGTTGGAAGTCGCTAAGTGTTCTCATTATGGGACACTAGAGGAATATAGTCTTTGTAACTTCCGCTCCGTTCTAAGCAGAAGCCAGTTGTTCACGGATCTCAACGTTTATGACGTCAATCTACAGAGCTACGAGTCGTAAAACAACATAATATTGCACGTACAATCACTGCTGTAGGTAGATACTCTCAGCAACTGCCGGCCGCGGTGGTCTCGCGGTTCTAGGCGCTCTGTCCGGAGCCGCGCAACTGCTACGGTCGCAGGTTCGAATCCTGCCTCGGGCATGGATGTGTGTGCTTAGGTTAGTTAGGTTTAAGTAGTTCTAAGTTCTAGGGGACTGATGACCACAGATGTTAAGTCCCATAGTGCTCAGAGCCATTTGAACCATTCTCAGCAACTCAACGTAATGCCTCATGCTTAGGTTTTACTGCGCTCCATTTCAAGGAATATTACTTTTTCACAAATTTTAATGTTTGTGAAGTCGTATCTCGTGAACCACGTGGCACACAATGACATAGTTTGCATATACTTTCATCTGCACCTTGGAATATCGTCTGACAAATGCTTTGCGACTACAGGTACTAGTAAAGTAGTAATAATTTAAAACGTCATCACTGATGCTGAAGTCTTACTGTAACGGCAAAGAAAATTTTGAAAGGGATACCCACTCCGTCTACAGGCCACAAGTGGCCCATCGGGACCATCCGACCGCCGTGTCATCCTCCGAGGAGGATATGGAGAGGAGGGGAATGGGTTCAGCACATCGCTCTCCCAGTCCTTATGAGGGTATTCTTGACCGAAGCCGCTACTATTCGGTCGAGTGGCTCCTCAATTGGCATCACGAGGCTGAGTGCACCCCGAAAACTGGCAACAGCGCATGGCAGCCTGGATGGTCACCCATCCAAGTGCCGACCACGCCCGACAGCGCTTGATTTCGGTGATCTCACAGGAAACGGTGTATCCACTGCGGCAAGGCCGTTGCCTTTATTGAAAGGGATAAAGTTTTCCCCATTCTGTATTTTGTGCTGATGTCAGACAGAAAATCTTCCATAATGCTTTAAACTAATGTTTAAGGTTTATTGGAAATAGCTAAGTGCTCTCAATGAATACAATCCGGGTAATTTGCAAGAAGTGAGCTGCGCTGCCACAAGGTATATATACCTCAGCAGAAATGTTGCATCATCCCAATATGTGGTGCAGGTGTGCTGCGATTGTGACTGGTCTCGTACCAATCGCGAGGTCTCCTCTCACGTTATTTGTAAACACAAACACAGCTACCAGGAGCGCTACCTACGGGTAGAACGCCGTACTCGAAGGGACTGCAGAACTTCCGTTGAAAGTAAACCTCCCGTAGGGACGCATTGGACACATCTGTGCCGGCCAGAGTGGCCGAGCGGTTCTAGGCACTACAGTCTGGAGCCGCGCGACCGCTATGGTCGCAGGTTCGAATCCTGCCTCGGGCATGGATGTGTGTAATGTCCTTAGGTTAGTTAGGTTTAAGTAGTTCTAAGTTCTAGGGGACTGATGACCTCAGAAGTTAAGTCCCATAGTGCTGAGAGCCATTTGAACCATTTTTTTGACACATCTGTGGAACAGCGAGATAAACATCCATCATTTCATGAGGGACAGTTTAAACGAGTAGTCGAGTCCCCATCACCACGTGAGGCGCAGAAGGCGTGTCACTAAGTTTCTCGACGTGTGCACTAACGCGGAATGGTTCGAGTAAACAGCTAACGTTTAGGACTTACACAGCACATCCACGTTTGACTACTGCACGGGATGATCCACATCGAAAACTCTTTAGTCAAAGGAATCTTGGACTGAGTGCTTCGAAGAGGCTTTCGAAGAGGCTTCAGGATGGCATGTATCGTATCAAACTGTTAGGGGGAACTGTGTGATGCGTATTTCCATATCCAGCTATGACGGCGAGCAGCATTTTGTATACAACTGCACCACGGCAAGAAATCATCCAGGAAGCCTTTGGTTAGGCAACCTGCAACTGGACAATAAACTATGAACCATGAACCAGGTTAGTCGGTTAGCAATACGAGTGACTATACGTAAGTAAAGTCCCAAATTGTAATAAACTACGCAAACCACACAAACATTGCACGTTACAGATGATTTCCTACCAGGGGCTCTCCATTACACTAAGAAATAACTGTGCTCTTCGTACTCACCTCTGCTTCTTTGAGAATTAAGCAACCATAATCAAGGAGAGCTATCTCATTTTGACAGATATGAGTCTGTATTTCGGTGCACTTGTTAAATATAGTCGACACGTAAATAATAGATGTCTCTTTAACCGGGATTGCCGGAAAAAAGATTATGAAGACTTGCAGATAACTCAAATTTTGATTGAGTCGTTAAGATTCAAAAGACGCCAAATAGCTTTAAAGGTGGTTTGCAGAAAATGCCATTTACAATAATTTAAAGAACTCATTATACATCTTCTTTTACTTTACTTACAGATAATGCAACAAAGAAGAAAAAATGAAAACAATGAAATGAATTGGAACGAAGCAAAGGAGCAATCTACTATTGCACTTTCTAAGAGAATGTGATTTAATATTTTCCTTCGCAGATTTTATGACTCAAACACTGAGCATTTGTGAAGTTCCTCTTATTTCGGAAACAATTGTGTTCTGTGCCACAATAGCAACGGATTTTGGTAATTTTTAGATGGTACAATAGGAGAAAAGCCCACATTAATATCCTAAAACTCGTGAAAAATTCCTCTAGTTCTACTCGATAGCTATGGAACGTGTCGGCGCAGTGGTTAACACACTAGTCATGCATTCTGGAGGACGACGGTTCATATTCGAGTCCGAAGATACTGATTTAGGTTTCCCTTGAATTCCCTAAAACGCTTCAAAAAAATTCCATGATAATTCCTTTGAAAGGACACTGCCGGTTTCTTTCCATGTCCTTGAAACATTCTAATGACAGAGTTGTCAGCGGGACGTAAGCGCTAATCTTCCTTTTCCTTATTTCCGAGTTATGTAAAGTAAAGTTGAAATATATTTGGTTCCAACATGCTAGACAAGGGCGGCATTTGGCGATCAAAACCTTCATTACATCTGTTATTTAAACTTGATTTAAAAAATAGGTAAATATATTTCTTTTGTTCATCTAAAGACACCAGAGACCTATAGTTGCTTACCACATATATTTCTAAACGGAAACGATTAGGATTCTGTCATAGTATGTGATTATTTCTGAAATAAAAGTAAGTTCGAAATCCGTTTCCTTCGATGGGATGGTTCTTTATTTCTGTCCCCCCCCCCTCTCCCTACATCTACATATATACTCCAATAGCCACCAATCGGTGTGTGACGGAGGGCACAATTTGCGCCATAGTCATATTCCCCCCCCCCCCCCCCCCCTCCCCGCTGTTCCACGCGCGGATCGCGCGAGGGAAAAACGACTGTCTGAACGCCTCAGTACGAGCTCTTATTTCCCCTATCTTTGAATGATGATCATTACGCGATATGAATGTTGGTGGTAATAATATATGCTCTACATCCTCGGTGGAGATTGGATTTCGTAATTTAGTGAGCAACCCCTTCAGTTTAGCGCGTCGTTTATCTGCAAGTGTGTCCCACTTCAAACTTTCTATGAGTTTTGTAACGCTCTCGCGATGGCTAAATGTACCAGTCACGAATCGTGGCGCTCTTCTTAGGACTTTCTGAATCTCTTGAATCAGATCCAACTGGTAAGGGTCCCACACAGACGAACAATACTCTAAGACTGGACGAACTAACGTATTGTAAGCTATTTCCTTTGTTGAAGAAGTGCATCGCTTCAGGATTCTACCAATAAACCGCAATCTAGAGTTCGCCTTACCCGTTACTTTTGTAATCCATTCCATTTGAGTTCTTTTCGAATAGTCACACCCAGATACTTGACGGAAGTTACTGCTTCCAAAGACTGGTCATTTCTTTTGTACTCGTACATTAATTGGAATTTTCGCCTTATTATACGCAGTAGGTTACACTTACACCAGGTATTTAGGTTCTGCAAATCCTCATTGATATGTTCATAACTTTCATGTGATACTACTTTCCTGTACACTACAGCATAATCAGCAATCAGTCTCAGGCCACTGTCAATATCATCAACCAGATCGTTTATGTAAATCGTAAAAAGCAGAGGACCTGGTACGCTGCCCTGGGGCACACCTGAAGTTACGCTTGTTTCTGTTGAAGTCACCCCGTTCAGGTCGACACACTGCTCCCTGCATGTTAGAAAACTTTCTATCCAACCGCATATGTCATTGGATAGGCCGTAAGCGCGCACTTTTTGTAGCAAGCGACAGTGCGGAACTGAGTCGAACGCCTATCGAAAGTCGAGAAATATAGCATCAGCCTGGGAGTCGGTATCTAGAGCCTGTTGTATATCATGCACAAACAGGGCTAGCTGTTTCCTAAAACCGTGCTGGTTCCTGCAGATTAGCTTCTCAGAGTCTAGAAAAGTCATTATGTCTGAACACTAAATATGTTCCATGATTCTACAACAAATCGATGTCAGTGAAATTGGCCGGTAATTATGTGCATCCGATTTTCTACCCTTTTTATAGATTGCTATGACCTGGGCCTTCTTCCAGTCCCGTTGAACTTTCCGCCATTCCAATGATCTCTGATAGATGACGGCTAAGAATGGTGCTATATTTGTAGCATAGTCAACATAACATCTTACGGGGATATCGTCTCGTCCAGATGCCTTCGTGGCGTCCAAAGATCTTAACTGTTTTACAATCCCAGATACACTAAACACTGTTTCAGCCATCCTTTCGTTTGTTCGATAATTGAAATGGGGAATGGTAGTGTTCTTCGCGAATGTACTGACGATAGACAAAGAAAATAATCTGACGTTCATTGATAGCTACGAAAACTGAAATCCTACCTTCACCGATCGTGATTTTAAGGTATAAGACACTTAGATTTGAATGTAGCTACCTATTATTTATACACGAAGGTTCGATAATACACTATTTAAAGGCTTCTCAGGATATATGTGTTTCATTGTTTCTGTTTGTTTTAAAGTTTCTAGTTTGTATTGGTTGAGGCTCCTCATTAGTTACATTGCTTTCCAGTAGAGTTAACAAATCCCACTTCGAAATTAACAAGGAATACAACGAATTGTGGAGCACAGATGCGAATTGTCGAGTACAACTCACATTTCGCATCGTACAACGATTGTCGCTACACGTCCTCGGTCTGTCAGCGACAGGTGAGTAACGGTTCACTGCACGCCCTCCTCTATCCCGGTGAAGCAATGTTTAACTTGCGACAACAGGCCCCGCCGCGAGGTACTTCGCTACGTTAACACATGTCACACAAAGCCCGCTGATAGTAACATATTGCTCCTCTCGCTGATAAATCTGCTCGCGTCGATAAGAAACGCAGACGCTGACAAGTAAATGTTCCAGATGTCTGTTCGGTTTACGTCGTCAGCGATGTCGGCTATGGCACGCACTTTGGCTCTAATGCAATATGTACGTAATAACTTTCGTTTTGTGACGATTAAATGTATTTGGCATAGGGCACTAGTGCTAGGCTCGCTTTTAAAACACGGACCCCTTCAAAATAAAATAAGAAAACAGTATTACAACGACTTTAGTTTTACATGAGAGCCTGGACGTTAATCTACTTATCGGTATAACTTCTACATACATTGAACCACTACGGTGGTCATCTTCTGAAATCTGTCCTCATAGAAATCTGCGACCCGACATTGGGACAACTCGCTTCAAAACCTGGACGGAATAGAAAAACAAGGTATGGGTTCCAACTTTAGTCCCGCTAAATAATCTTTATGTAGACAGCACTGGTGGATTCTTGCCCAATGCTGTTGTGTCATTGCACTCTTTAGTCCATATCATAAGTGCAGTGACAGTTGACGGTAAACGGGGACTCGGACAAAGACACTTTCTTCAGATATAGTTAGTTTGGCCTGTTTAATACATGGCAGTGATCCTGCCTAATTGTCGGGATGAAAAAAGACCGGTAGCACCCATGAAGGTATATTTATTGCCTTTTTAACCGGTGTAATTACGTATATCGATTTAAAACTAAACAATTACCCATATTATCAGAAATCGTTATCTAGAAAATCTCCTCTGTGTGGCTCCACTTTTCTAAATGACTACCTTAATACTATAGTTACCGAGTTCAAATGTATTTGCGTGCACGTTTTTCTTTGGCAGTCATTTCTCTACCGTGCGACAGTGCCCCACTGTAAAAATTGGTCCCTTATTATTGCAGTTATTTCGTAAACTATTATCTGCACGGCAAATGTCGTTACAACTTTCTGTAGAATTCTTGGTGAACAAATTGGAATTGTGTTCATAAATTCTTGTCGCAAATTCGCCAATAATTTTTGTACAAGATTACATTTCTCCTGCGTAATATTTTACTTCGGAAAATTCTACATCTACATCTATATGGGTACTCTGCAAATCACAGTTAAGTTCCTAGCAGAGGGTTCACAGCACCACCTTCACAATAATTCTCTATTATTCCACTCTCGAACAGTGCGCGGAATAAACGAACACCTATATCTTCCCGTGCGAGCTCTGACTTCCCTTATTTTATTATGCTGATCATTTCTCCCTAAGTAGGTCGGCGTCAACAAAATATTTTCGCATTCGAAGGAGAAAGTCGGTGTTTGAAATTTCGTGAGAATATTCTGCCGCACAGAAAAACGCCTTTGTTATAGTGATGTCCATCTCAAACCCTGTACCACCTCCGTGACACTCTCTCTTCTATTTCGCGATAATGCAAAACGTGCTGTTTTTCTTTGAACTTTTTCAATGTACTACGCTGATCCTATCTGGCAAGGATCCCAGGCCGCGCAGCAGTACTCGAAAAAAGGATGGACTAACGTAGTGTAGACATTGTCTTGCGTAGATACGTTCCATTTTCTAAGTGTTCTGCCAATAAAACGCAGTAATAGCACTCTTGTGGGTCAATTGCCAATCTTCGCACGATTCAGATATGTTATCTAAATCTTTTTGGAATTTTTTTTTATATTCGATGACTTTACTAGACGACAAACGACTGCATTATCTGCAAACAGCCTAAGACAGCTGCTGACATTGTATCATCAATTTTGTATATAGATAAGGAACAGCTGATGACCTGTAACACTACCTTGTGGAACGCCGGAAACCACTTCTGCTTTACTCGATAACTTTCCTCCAGTTAGAACCGTGACCTCTCTGACAGGAAATCACGAATTCAGTCACATAACTGAGACGATATTCAATAAGCACGCAATTTTACTACAAGCCGCTTGTGTGGTACAGTGCCAAAAGCCTTTTGGAAATCTAGAAATACGGAATCAATATAAAATCCCTTGTCAATAGTACTCAACACTTCGTGTGTGTAAAGAGCTAGCTGTGTTTCACAAGAAGAATGTTTTCTAAGTCCATGCTGAATGTGTGTCAATAAACACATATTAAAGTTTTGTAGAGAGAACCCTAGAACTAAAACATATCTATCAAGAACTCCGAAGAAAACGTGTATTTCTCTTGAGTTGGATGCTAACTTCACCGGACTCAGAATATTCTGGCCTATGCCGATATCAGACCACATAGTTTGGAGCCATGGATATGCCATAATCGAAGCTGCTCCGTTGCCGATTGATCAGCTGTCTGAAGACGCGCAGAGAAGCACTTCACAACGATGAACTCATTGTTGACAGTGCCACTAAAGCAGTTATTAAACACGATTTTCCGAAACACCAAAGAAGGCAAACTAAACATTCCTTAATTCAAATCTTGAACAACTACCAAGATGAGAAACATAGAAATAGATATCCTCGGTGTCGCAAAGAAGCTTAAATCACTTAATAAAATCAAGGCTTCCGGTCCAGATTTAATACCAGTCAGGTTCCTCTCAGAGTATGCTGATACAATAGCCCCATATTTAGCATTTATATATATACAACTGCTCTCTCACATAAAGATCCGTACCCAAAGACTGGAAAATTGTTCAAGTCACACCAATGCCCCAAATTGGAAGTAGGAGTAATCCGCTGAATTACAGGCCTATATCACTAACGTCGATTGGCAGTAGGGTTTTTGAACATATACTGTATTCGAACAATATAAAGTACCACGAAGAAAACGATTTATAGATTCAGAAAATATCGTTTTCGCGAAACGCAACTAGCTGTTTATACTCATGAAGTAATGAGTGCTATCGACAGGGGATGTCAAATTGATTCCATATTTTTAGATTTCCAGAAGGCTTTCGACACCGTTCCTCACAAGCGTCTTCTAACCAAACTGCGTGCGTATGGAATATCGCCTCAGTTGTCGACTGGATTCGTGATTTCCTGTCAGAAAGGTCACACTTCGTAGTACTGGACGGAAAGTCATCAAGTGAAACATAAATAATATCCAGCGTCCCCCAAGGCAGTTTTATAGGCCTCTATTGTTCCTGATTATATTAACGACATAGGAGACAATCTCAGTAGCCGTCTTAGATTGTTTGCAGATGATGCTGTCATTTACAGTCTTGTATAGTCATCAGATGACCAAAGCGAATTGCAAAATGATTTAGATAAGATATCTGTAGGTGCGAAAAGTGGCAATAGACCCTGAATAAAGAAAAGTGTGAAGTTATTCACATGAGTACTAAAAGAAATCCACTAAATTTTGATTACGCTATAAGTCACACAAATCTGAAGGCTGTAAATTCAACTAAATACTTTGGGATTACAATTACTAATACCCTAAATGGGAACGATCACAGAGATAATGTTGTGGGTAGAGCTAACCAAAGACTGCGATTGTAAACGTAGGCTTCCGCGGCCGTTGTCACAGTCAATAAAATTCTTTTGGGTTTGACGCCGCATTGTCATCTGTAAAATTCCGACGGTTCGGCGACTGTTGCAAGGCACTTTCCTCAGGGTGTGTTAGAACTTAGCAACACACCCTGAGGAAGGCGCCTTGCAACAGTCGCCGAATCGTCGGAATTTTACAGATGACAATGCGGCCTCAAACCCAGAAGCATTTTATTGACAAAGACTGCGATTCATTGGCAGAACACTTAAAAGGCGCAACAGGTCTACTAAAGAGACTGCTTACACCACGCTTTTCCGTCCTACTCTGTAGTACTGCTGTGCGGTGTACGATACACATCAGATAGGACTGACGGATGACATCGAAAAAGTACGAAGAAGGATATCTCGTTTTGTATTATCGCGAAGTAGGGAAGATAGTGCCACAGACATGATACATGAATTGGAGTGGCAATCATTAGAACAAAGGCGTTTTCCGTTGCGACGGGATCTTCTCATGAAATTTCATTCACCGGTTTTCTACTCCGATTGCGAAAACATTCTGTTGGCACCCACCTACATAGGGAGAAATGATCATCACGATAAAATAAGAGTGTTCAGAGCTCGCGCAGAAAAATTTAAGAGCTGGTTTTTCCCGCGCCCGTTCGAAAGAGGAACGGTAGCGAGACAGCTTGAAGGTGGTTCATTGAACCCTCCCCAGGCACTTTACCGTGAATATCAGAGTAATCACGTAGATGTAAATATAGATGTGTAGCTCGGAATAAGGGTACTCGGCGCACCGCGAGAAAACGATCCTCGATGTACTCCATCGGCTTCTGGTATCGTCGGATTCACTGATCTCGAGAATCCAGGAAATGACACTTCAAGAAGAAAATCAGGTACTTATAGAGCCATCTCCCAGTGGACACCCCGCCAGGACCCCTTCTGAAAGCCAAATTGACACAAGTGACGATTCTGACTATGATTTTTATTGAAAAAATGTAAAATATAACATTCAATATGAAATTCCACTTTGTTGTTAGCGACCTCACGATACTTTACACTCGAACTTTTACTGGAATCCACTAAATTTACAATTTTTGATCTCCCAAATTAGATCCACAGCTTTGAATTTTGTATTTCCGACATCTGATTTCTAATCACAGACCCAAAGAGTCTAAAAAGGACACAGTGTTGTAGGTTTTTATATCAATTTTTCTGTTATGTCCAGGTTTTGAATGGAGCTGTCCCACTGTGCACACGCTTTTGCAAACAGTTCTGTACTGACGTTTAGATAGACATCGTCATCTTCCTCGTAGGTGTTTCTTCAACTGCAAGATCAAATAATATTCACCACCTGCTCGGTCAGAGCTATGCGGACGACATCTGATTCTTCCTGGCGACACCACGTGACGAGATTTGACTGAGATGGGCCATATGGGGGTGCCCATTGTCTTACAGCCAAACGGTCCCTCTACTGAGCATACCACGCCCTTTGGATTGCAGGACGCAGTTTCTTTAATATATCACAATAGCTGTCTACGTGGACTGTGCTGCTTCGAGGCAAAAGATCTACATGCAGAATACCTTGTCTATCCCAAAGGACAGTGCACGTGATTCTTCAGATTGAAGTCGTTTGCTGGAATTTCAGTTTCTTAAGGGATGTCGAATGCCTTCATTCCAAGAACTGTTATTTTAATTCTGTTGTGACATGATAGTTTCACGTTTCGTTGCCAGTGTGGGGTTGGCTCGACATAATACCTCTGAAAGGAAATCACAACACTCTGTCAACATTTGGTTTTGGTGCGTCACAGAATTCTTGAAACCCAGCGCGTGCATTATTTCCGGCACTGTAATCGTTCCGTCAGAATTTCATATAGAATACTTCTCGAAACATTGCAAAAGGTATGAGAAAAGACGATAACGGGTAGCGTCTCTCTTCTAGAAACTTTTTTGTGGACTTTCTTCACCAGGTCATCTGCAATGACGGCCGGTTTCGTTTCTTATCGCGCACTTTTTGTGGCGATTTTAAATGCTCTACACTAGTGATTCCAGCGCTCATAGCGCTTGCTGCACATAGCGTCGTAGATAAGGGCGTATGGCTGCTACAGGCGTCACCCACAGTGTGGAGGGTGGTGGGGGTGGGGGGCACTTCATAATCACTGTGTTGTTTCTCTTCCTAGAAAATACGTCTTCGAGGGCGCAAAATTCAATTTTTTCCAGGGGTGTTCACGGTCCTAGCTACGACGCTGTCTCTTTAGTTCCAAAATTATACCAACAGTCGCACTAGCATAATGCCTACATCACTTCACTGATCAGCCCATGAGTTTTGCCTACTTTCACATCTCTTGCAATTAAGAAAAGAGTAACAACTTGCATTTCTCGGTCGGCGGCATTTTCAGTCGGATGAGCTGTTTTAAATACATACAAGTGAAAGGTACCGTAATGGTAAATGTGGACAGCCAGCAGCAGAAAGCACTTTGTGAGTATGTTCAGTACGTTCACTGCAAAGTTACAACGGCCATAGTTCAGAACGGTGCTTACTTTAAAAGCACGCTTAAAACTTTTATTAATCCATACGCTGAACTATCAGTTCAATAAGCCAAAATAGCAACATAAATTATCGACATAAGGCCTAGCTCTGGTTCTGGAGTAATGTGGGAGGATAGGGAGTAACACTCACCCTACAACTTGGAAGCTAGATTAAAGAAAAGCTAACTACATTTACAGTTTTTTTGAACTGCTTTTGATAATGTTTATAGGAATACACTATTCGAAATTCCGAAATTATCAGGTATAAAATAATGAAGGGTCAGCTACAATTGTACAGAAACTATAAGAAAAGGAAAGGAAGTGAAAAAGAAACCGCAGTTGAGAAGGGAATGAGACAAACTTGCTGCCTACCCAACGTTATACAGTTTGTACTCTGAGCAAGCGATAAAGGAAACTCAGCAGGTACGTGGCCCCTTCACATTAATGTGACCACCGCTTATGGCAGCACTAGCAGTGGAGGGTATATAAAGCGTGTCGAGCGGGCGCGGAGAACGGTACAGTCGTTGTCATAACGTGTAAACGGAGCGATTTATGTGACGTCCAAAAGAATGTCATCACTGGTTTTGGAGACGAGAGTGGAAGCATGTCCGAAACGGTTAAGTCTGTAAACAGTTCGCGTGCCACCTCGGTTAAAGTATACCTACAGTCCATGGTAAATTGGCGCTATCCGAAACAGTTGGCGAGCCATATGTCTTTCACCACGGACTGCAGATGACAGGCGTGAACGACAACTGCGGAGTCATGTGTGGGCGAATAGAAGTGCCACCAACTGCGACATAGTCGCGTATACAAACAGTGATCCAATACTGTCAATTTTTTTTATTCCAGTCTTTGATCACAATATGAATTCTTTAGACGATGACCAGTTCCAGTCCGTAATGACCATCCTCCGATCTTTTTTACACCATGATCTAAAGTGATGAGGCCATAATGGCATCGTCAAAACATATAAATGTCATCAGCATAGTATCGTCATATAGATCTATATGCGGCCTGTTCTACACGTTATTTTAGATCTACACGACGATGCTATGCTGATTACATTTATATGTTTTGACGATGCCATTATGGCCTCATCACTTTAGGACATGGTGTAAAAAAGATCTGAGGACGGTCATTACGGACTGAAACCGGTCATCGTCTAAAGAATTCATATTGTGATCAAAGACTAGAATAAAAAACAATTTGAATAGAAGTGCAACTGACTGCCCACAGGAACCAAGTGGCTACCACCAGTGCCTCCTCAACGACAGTTCAGCGAACGTCGGTGCATATGGGCCTCCACAGCGGGTGTCTGATTCTTGCACCCACTCTGACTGCTGTTCATTACTGTCAAAGGCTAGAATTTTTACACCAGTTCCGCAACTGGACGTCCAGTGAGTGGCGACAGGTGGCATTTTCAGATGAATCACATTTTACGCTCTATCAAAGAGATGGCCGGTGGTGTGTACGGCGTGATACGTCTGGAAGCAAACACCCAACTTGGGAGGGAGCATTATGATCCTTAGAATGTTTTAATGGCATTCCCTGTAGGATTTCGTGATTTTGAGGGCACTATGGATCAACACAAGTATGGGTCTATCATTGGGGACCATGTCTATCCCCAACGGCAGTTTGTTTTCCCACAGCTCACAGTGTATGTAGGTGGTTCAAAGGGCATCACGATCAGTTCTCCATGCTCACATTTTCCTTGACGTAAGGAAGGCGTTCGATACAGCTCCGCACTGTCGCCTGATAAAGTAAGAGCCTACGGAATATCAGACCAGCTGTGTGGCTAGACTGTACAGTTTTTAGCACACGGAACACAGCACGTTGTTCTCAATGGAGAGACGTCTACAGACGTTAAAGTAACCTCTGGCGTGCCACAGGGAAGTGTTATGGGACCATTGCTTTTCACAATATATATAAATGACCTAGTAGATAGTGTCGGAAGTTCCATGCGGCTTTTCGCGGATGATGTTGTAGTATACAGAGAAGTTGAAGCATTAGAAAATTTCAGCGAAATGCAGGAGGATCTGCAGCGGATAGGCACTTGGTGCAGGGACTGACAAATGACACTTAACATAGACAAATGTAATGTATTGCGAATACAAATAAAAAAGGATCCTTTATTGTATGATTATGTGATAGAGGAATAAACACTGGTAGCAGTTACTTCCGTAAAATATCTGGGAGTATGCGTACCGAACGATTTGAAGTGGAATGATCATATAAAACTAATTGTTGGTAAGGCGGGTGCCAGGTTGAAATTGATTGGGAGAATCCTTAGAAAATGCAGTCCATGAACAAAGGAAGTGGCTTACAAAACACTCGTTCGACCTATTCTTGAGTATTGCTCATCACTATGGGATCCGTACCAGATCGGGCTGACGGAGGAGATAGAGAAGATCCAAAGAAGAGCGGCGCGTTTCGTCGCAGGATTATATGGTAAGCGTGATAGCGTTACGGAGATGTTTAGCAAACTCAAGTGGCAGATTCTGCAAGAGGTATCGAATATATTGCTTCCCCCTACTTATACTTCCTGAGGAGATTACGAATGTAAAATTAGAGAGATTCGAGCGAGCAGGGAGGCTTTCCGGCAGTCGTTCTTCCCGCGAACCACACGCGACTGGAACAGGAAAGGGAGGTAATGATAGTGGCACGTAAAGTGCCCTCAGCCACACACCGTTGGGTGGCTTGCAGAGCATAAATGTAGATGTAGATGTAGATGTGGACATGGCCACCAATCTCCCCGAATTTAAACCCAGTTGAGAATCTGTGGGACCACCTCGGTCGGGCTGTACGCGCCACGGGCTATTAACATAGCGCGGCTGGCCACGGCACTGGAGTCACTATGGCTCCACATCACTGTTACAGTCTTCCAGAATCTCACTCAGTCTGTTCCTGGACGTCTCGTATCGGAACATAATAAAATATTCTTATGGAATTAAACGAGAAATTTTCTCATTGCTTGCCCATGAATCATTTCACTCTTGATTCAGGTATTGAACCACTCATTGTCGGTTCACGGTCTGTAGATAGTAGCGTTCGAGAATTGCTGAGTGGTTACTAGTCGTGTGTGTATATACACTATCTGATGAAAAGTATCCGGACACGTATCTAATGAGGAACTGACCACTAGACGTCACTGGAGACGGACCCGGCAGTGTAAAATGATGTAGGGAGTACTTTGTTGTCTGCAGACATGCGGTAACAGCAGAATGGGTTGATCAGGAATGATCAGTGACTACGAAAGTGGACGACTCGTTGGATGTCACCTCAGTAACAAACCCGTCACAGGTATATCAATTCTTTTAAAGCTGCCCAATCTGACTCATGCTGATACGACTGTGATGTGGAAACGGGAAGAGACGACCACGGTTACATCAACACCAGGCAGACTTATGATGACACACAGGGACTGTAGAGCACTGTCGAGCGTAGTTGCGAAAATCACCATGAAAACAGCGGAAGAATGACTCTTTAGTTGCAAAGTGATACCAACATTCCAACTAGCATACTGAGTGTGAATGAGGTACAGAGAATGAGTTGCAGTTGTCGAGCAGGTCCTCATACGACGTACACTTTTGTAGTGGCTGGTTCAAAAGGCTCTAAGCACTATGGGACTTAACATCTGAGGTCATCAGTCCCCTAGACTTAGAACTTCTTAAAACTAACCAACCTAAGGACATCAACACACATCCATGCCCAAGCCAGGATTCGAACCTGCAATCGGAGCAGCCGCGTGGTTCCGGACTGAAGCGCCTAGAACCACTCGTGTAGTGGCTGCTAGGCGACGTTCGAGGCGGAATAAAGAGCGGCACCGTTAGACAGTGGACGAGTGGAGAAGAGTGATTTGGAGTCATGAATCACGCTATACCATGTGGTAACCCGACGGAAATATCTGGGTTTGGACAATGCCTGGAGAAAGTTATCTGTCATCATGCGTAATGCCAACAGCGAAGTACGAAGGAGGTGGAATTTCAGTCTGGGATTGCTTTTCGTAATTAGGATGTGGTCCCGTCATTACGCTTAAGACAACACTAAATGCGCAAGGTATGAACAAATTTCACAGCACTACGTACTGCACGCAGTGTAGGAAAAGTTCGAAGACAATGACTGTTTGTAGCAATTTAAACTATAACATATATTTATTATGCCCTTTCGGACTGTTGCCATCATCAGGTTTCAGAGAGGTCTAGACCTGCAAAGCAATCTTCAGTGTCAGTATAAATAACGTGTGCGTAGCTGGGACCGTGCATGTAGACATGCCCTTTTACCTTACCCGTTTTATCCAACCTTGCATTGCGTCCGGCCATCCTGATTTAGGTTTTCCGTGCTTTCCCTAAATCGCTCCAGGTAAATGCCGGGATGGTTCCTCTGAAAGGGCACGGCCGACTTCCTTCCCCATCCTTCCCTAAACCGATGAGACCGATGACCACGCTGTCTGGTCTCCTTCCCCAAACAACCAACTAACCAACCTTGCATTCCTTCGCCGAAGGAGCGCTAGACACTTATTTCTCCCTCCCATTAATTATTGATTTTGAGTCATCAGTCTTCTGACTAGTTTGATGTTGCCGTCGCGAATTCCTTTCCTGTGCCAAACCCCTCATCGTCGAGTAGCACTTGGAACATACGTCCTCATTTATTTACTAGATGTATTCCAGTCTCTGTCTTCCTCTACATTTTTTACCCTCTACGGCTCCATCTAGTACCATCGAAGTTATTCCGTGATGGTTTAACAAGTGTCTGCCAAACTGTCCCTTTTTCTTGTCAGTGTTGTCCATATATTTCTTTCCTCGCCGATTCACCGAAGATCCTCCTCATTCCTGACATTATGTGTCTACCTAATTTTTAGCATTCTTCTCTAGCATCGCATCTCAAATGCTTCGATTCTCTTCTTATCTGGTTTTCCCTCAGTCCGTGTCTCACCACCACTAGCAAACTTACATTGTCGGAAATTTCTTCCTCAAATCAACGCCTGTGTTTGATACTAGTAGACTTCACTTGGCGAGGAATGCTCTTTCCGCTTTATATGTCCTCCTTGCTCTGTCCGTCATGGATTATTTTGCTACCTAGGTAGCAAAATTCCATAAATTCATCTAATTCTGATCACCACTCCTGCCGTTAAGTTTCTCGCTGTTCTAATCTCCGCTATTTCTCATTACTTTTGTCTTTCTTCTATTTGCTCTCGATCCATTTTCTGTACTCGTTAGACTGTTCATTCCATTGAGCAGGTAATGTAATTCTTCTTCACTTTCACTCAGAAACGCAATGTCATTAGCGAATCTGATCATTGATATTCTTTCATCTTGAATCTTAATTCCACTCTTCAATCTTTCGTTTATTTCCTTCATTGCTTCTTCCGTGTATAGGTGGAACATTAGGGGCGAAAGATAACGTTCCTGTCTTGCACTCTCTTCAATCCATGCTCTTCGTTCTTGGTCTTCCACTCTTATTGTTCCGTTTTGACTGTTGTACATGCTACTTATTTACCGTCATTTCCTATAGCTTAACCTTATTTTTCTCAGAATTTCGAACATTTTGCACTATTCCATGCTGTCAAATGCTTTTTCCAGGTTCACAAATCCTATGAACGTGTCTTGATTTTTCTTTAGTCTTGCTTCCATTATCACCCACAACGTCATAAATGCGTCTCTAATGCCTTTACCTTTCCTAAAGCCAGGCTTCGTCATGTAACACATTCTCAATTTTATTTTCCATTCTTCTATATATTGTTCCTGTCAGAAACCTGGATGCATGAGTTGTTAAGTGACTGCGAGGTAATTCTCGTCCTTGTCAGCTCTTACAGTCTTCGGAACTGTGTGGAAGATTTTTTCCGAAGAGCAAATGTTATATACACACCAACGTGAATCGTCGTTTTGTTGCCACTCCCCAACGATTTAAGAAACTTTACTGGAATGTTATCTATCCCTTCTGCCTTATTCGATATTGAGTCTTCAAAAACTCTTTTACATTATGATTCTAACACTGGAACCCCTATCTCTACCATGTCAGTTCCTGTTACTTCTTCTGACATGTCATCAGATAAGTCTTTCCCATCATAGAGGCTTTCTGTGTACTCACCCCAGCTATCCGCTCTCTCCTCCGCATTTAACAATGGAATTCCCGTTGCTATCTTAATGTTACTACCCTTACTTTTAATTTCACCGAAAGTCGTTTTGACTTTCCTACATACTGTGTCAGTCCTTTCGACAATCATTACTTTTCGATTTCTTCAAATTTTTCATGCCGCCATTCCTATTTATTTCGTTCCTAAGTGACTCGTATTTTTTTATTCCTTAATTTCGCTGAACATATTTTTTTATTTCTTCTTTCATCCATCAACGGAAGTATTTCTGTTATCCATAGTTTCTTCGCACTTATCGTATTTGTACCCAAGATTTTCTTTCCAAATTCTGTGATTGCTGTTTTCAGAGACGTCCATTTATGTTCAGTTGAACTGCCTACTGAGCTATTCCTTATCACAGTATCAACAACCTCAGAGAATTTCGAGAGTATCTCTTCAGTCTTTAGTACTACCATATCGCACCCAATTTCTTACGCATTGATTCTTCATCACTACTCTCTTAAAATTCAGCTTATTCTTCACCATTACTAAATTGTTGTCTGAGTCTATATCTGTTCCTGGTTGCCCCTTGGAATACAGTATTTGATTTCGAAATCTCTGCCTGACTATGAAGTAATGTAACTGAAATCCTCCCTAACCTCCCGGCTTTTTCCAAGTATACCTCCCCCGCTTGTGAGTATTGTGCAGTTATCGATAATTTATTTCAGAACTCAGTTAGTCTTCCTCTTGTCTCATTCCTAGTACCAAGCACATATTCTACCGTAACCCTTTCATCCACTCCGTTCCCCTCAACCGCATTCCATTCCGCCAAAAGTATGAAATTTTCGTCTCTCTTTACGTACTTAATTATCATCCGTTCAGTATCCTCATACTTTCTGTATGTCTTCATGTTTGGCCTACTATGTCGGCATATATACCTGAATTATCGTTGTCGGTGTTTGTTTGCCCTAAATTCTGATAAGAACAAGCCTGTTACTGAACTGTTCACAGTAACACACCTTCTGTCCTACCTTCCTGTTCGTAATGAATCCTACTACCGTCATACAATTTTCTGCCGCTGTTGATATTACCCTGTACTCCTCAGATTGGCGTCCTTCCACTTCACTTCACTGACTCACACTATATGTGAGTAAGCCTTAGTATTTCTCTTTTCAGATTTTATAGTTCCCCTGTCACGTTCAAAGTTCTGTAATTACACGTGCCGACTAGTAGAACATTATCGTTCCGCTGTTTTTTTCTCAGTCACCTCCCCCTTGGCAGTCCCCTCCAGGATTTCAGATTGGGGGACCAGTCTGGAATCTTTTGCCAATGCAGAAATCATCACTACTGATGTTTATATTTAGACCTCAAGCGGTGCCGAGATTCAGACCCACGACCGAAGATGTTTTGATTATTAATGAAAGACGTTACCCCTAGACCACTGGTCTAAATTAAACAAGTGGAAAAATACTATTTGAACGATGACGTCTAACTGTTTCTTTGATATTAGCATTGAAGTATTCTGTGCAAAGGCAGGACTATGTCTTTGTCTCAATGCGTCTCGTGATCTTGGGGTTAACTGACCTGACCTTTGGACGATTCTCACAGTCTAACAACTGGCGAAACCAGAGGTCAGGATCAGAACGGCACGTGATTCACTGTCTCAGGCAGAACCTGTCTGATGTTTATTGGTCCATCATATATCATTTATAGAACTAGAATGTGGTTTTCTTGGAGTTTGTAATTCGTTTGCATATAAAACAGTTAGAAAGACATAACTTAAATAAAATTAAGGCTGGTTAGGTTTTGTGTTTTCTCTCTAAAGCACGTATTTATCCTTGAGCTTATGTTCCTAGCAGTTTTGTGTCTGTAAGCTTTTCGCATTGTTAAGTACCAGTCGCAGTTTAAGAATAATAAATCTACATCATTCTGCTAGTCGTTTTTCTCATTTACAATAAGTTTTTCTATAGCAGACTCATTTCCAGCAATAGTTTTGGCATTTATTTTCTGATGTTTGCAAATTGTACTGTTTAAAGATTTTTTGCTACAAGTTTCATCATAATGTTCCTTTCGGTAAGTTGTCTTCATTCTCTGACAATTGGGGTGTTTCACACATGAATTACAGTTCAGCTCACTTTATATTTAAAAAATATCGTATTCCCCTATTTCGCACAGATTCAGATCCCATCAATACACAGAATACCAATGCGCTTACTTTTTATATCAACACGTGTAAGTTACACACTTTCGAGTTACACGGTCCGTACAGTATGTCGTAAAAACTGAGGGGCAAAATTATACAAGCGGTGCCACATACTGAAAACATAGTGGTTAGGAATAAATGCTCTGAAAAGAGCATTTAGTTTCTTGATTACATGAACAACGTACACCTTACCCCAAAAAATAAGTTCGTGGCAGCTGTACCAAACGGAGACCATCAGTAGCGAACTGATGGATTACAATACTATAGAACTTTTTACCGTGCTCTTTCAAATATTCCTGTTGTGGAACGATATAAGGGCCTAGGACCGTCCCAATCACTTCTTGTTCGATTTTTGCTACAGTTTCGTAATACATACGTAAAAAATCCCTGCGAATGTGTCTCAGAGAACTGCGTTTTCTTTACCAAGTTAGCACCAGCAATATAGATGCAGAAAAACCAGCAGTTTAAAAACTCGTATCTCACAAGCATTACTCGCTAAAAATGTCTTAGAGTCAATTGAACATTCGCCTGCAACCGTTGGCTTCTTGTCCAAAAACATCCAGTTCAGGATAGTGTACAATTTCTACGCTAACTGTTTAACGTACCTTGTGTAATGATTAATACCGAAGACTAAATACAGCATTCTCATCTGTTGTTTTGTTCTGGTTAACTGCATTAATGTAAGCTTTCAAGATCGGCATTTACATCCTTGATGACTTCTGTTTTCAGAGCTTCAGGCCGTTTTCTAATGAATTCTTTATATCTAACCGTTCTTCTGATAATTGGACAGTCTCAATGGATATAAAGACTTGATTAGTTAATTTTGAAACCTACACAAACTCAACAAGCGACACTGCTGAACTTGTTTAAGTTTGGGAATTATTTAGGCAAGACCTTATAGTCGCTGAGGTTGTCTCCATTGCCAGAAGAAACGTTATTCACAAAAGCGCCCTTTAGACAACGGTCTGACCCCCGTAAAAGAGAAATAAAGGGTGTAAGTGCATGAGGTTTCGCTTTATAACCAGGAACGCTGTTATGTCTTTTGTATGGTCTTATTAAAGCATTTCTTTTAAAATGTGTTAAACGTCCAGTCATCCATGATGTATCGTGTTTGATGATAAGAAAGACAGCTTAGAAGCATAGAATTTAACGAGAATAAGCATAAGCAATTATCGATGTCGTAAAAGCGTTTCATTCTGCTAAGAGAGGAAGATGTGGACTGCTATGAAACAACTGCGTTGGAAAGAAAAGAATTAGAGACAGAGAGATCAAAGAGAAACATAAGTAGATTAATGCTGAAAAACATTTTTTCGCTAAGTATGCCGTAATAATGCGGACAACGCCCAGTTGCCCGGCGTGGTTGCAAGGGCGTTGCGTGCCAGAGGCGTAGCCACGCAACGGCGACAAACTCGATCGATAGCCACGTCCGTAATGCGCAGAACGAGGTGTCGATAAGACCGTACGGTCGACACAACCGGTCGTTCGCACCACGCGCAATTTCTCCGCTCGGAAATTGCGCATAGCACAAGTAGATCGTTCTGAAAGTGACTGTATAAAGACTGAATAGTTTACCATTTCTCACTTAGCATCACCCAGTCTAAAATACTATTCTGTGTATCGACAGTGTGTAGGTATTATGCATAATGTAAGAGTCTTCTCTCAGTTGATAAAATGTTCAGGGCTACTATGCTGTGGTCGAATGGATTGCACATTAGAACCCAACGTTTCGTCCCTATCTACGGAGGACATTTTCAAGGGGATCGTAGCTTCTCTGAATGTTCAATTCACTCCCTGGACGAAACGTTGGATTTTAATGTGCAATGCATTCGATCACGGCGTAATAGCACATAACATTTTATTAACTGCGACTTTTCCGGGATCGTAAGTTAATGTTTCACAATCAAAGCCTTCTCTATCATTCTTCTTGTCTAGATGCTGTCAGTCCTGACAGGAGAAATTCTACCACTGCTTCTGCCAAGGTTCAGTTAAACGTGATTGTCTTTTACTCTGTGTGTGTGTGTGTGTGTGTGTGTGTGTGTGTGTGTGTGTGTGTGTGTGTGTGTGCGTGTGTGTGTGTGTGTGTGTGTGTGTGTGTGAGAGAGAGAGAGAGAGAGAGAGAGAGAGAGAGAGAGAGAGAGAGAGAGAGAGAAATTTAATTCTATTCTGAGTACATTATACGAGAAGTTGCTAGAGTTTTCATTATGTTGTAAAATACTTCATCTGATTTATCATCAATATGAGACAGTACAGTAGATTTCAGAATTTAGTCAATATGATAAAAGGACACACCACGTAAAGTCTCTTTGAAAGCAGCCGAGTCCAAATGACATTGATGAGCATTTATTAATAAACAGACTGACCGGTAATCTTCGTCTCCATCCACTGGCGTGCAGTGTGAGCCATCGTTGCTTACTTCAGCTTATACAAAGTGTATGTAATTTAATCACGACAGGAAACCGAGCCTGTAACCAACTGAGACAATGCAACAAGTATTGTCCATTTATTATAACTGACTACTAATTCACTGCCAGAACCTGCATTTACTGTTATTTTGAAAGACTTTGAAATACTGATTCGAAATATTTGCACACACAGAAAAGCGGAAGTATCTCTTTAAGCAAGAGGAATGAAAATGATCAGCTCTTATTTTGCATAGATCGTATAGATTCCCTGAAAAATGATTACTTTGAATTAAAAAAAAAACAACTGAGCATTGAATGAATACGTTACTTCTTAGGTAACTCCAGTTTGTCATGCAGATTCGTACTACTCATCCATCCTACACCTGTTCTTACAGCCCATAAATTGCCTATAATAATACATGGTGATATTAAGGAAAAAAATATTGAAGCGATAATCACAAACTTACGTCGAAATTACGATTATATCCTTCAATAACATTTTTAAACTATCGTAGTCCTTTTACACACGAAAGAACATCTCACCGTTCTTCTACAACTCTAGAATAAGAGTTCTTCTGTTTTCTCTCTTCTTCGTGATATCTTAAGCTCACGGAATAGTGCACCCTTGAAACCCAAAGAATACCTTGCTCTCTTGCCGCCGTAGTCAGTAGCTTTATAAAACCTATTTACAATATTCAAAGTAAAAGTGTCGCTAAAAGTTACACCAAAATGTTGGCATTTAAGGCCTGTGCAACAAAAGGATAAGAGCGCGTCACAAATCGAAATTCAATGGAAGAGAAGACTCGGAGTGCGTAACTTGCAGCGCATTGCTTGCATGAAGTAATGATTTGCGCACAGTTTTAACATACAATTTTGAGATTGCTTGGTAATTTGGCGTGACCTGATGTGTCGGCTTAGAGCAAATATATAAATAATGTCTTGTGGCTAGGGCCTCTCGTCGGGTAGGTCGGTCGCCGCATGCAAGCCTTTTTGGTTCGCGTCACTTCGTGTCGATGGGGATGGGACGCTGATGAAGACAATACAACAACACCCAGTCCCCGAACGTAGAAAAATCTCCGACCCATCCGGGAATCGAATCGGGGTTGCTTTGTATGGCATCCCGTCGGACTGAACACTCAGCTATCGAGACGGACATAAGAGCAAATATAACCTGCTGTCGGCTGCGATTGTCGCTGATATAAACTCTGGCGTCATGCCATTCTACACGTCGGAAGATGAGACCCCTATCTAGTGAGGCGGACACAAAATTCGGTGGCACTCGCTTATGTGCATAACGTAGGTGTCTCCCTCTTGTAGTAGTTGAAACCGAGAACGAAACTGATTAAGTATACGCCATTTTAGCGGCAATATAGCATACACGAAACTTGTAAATATGATGTTGGGTATCTGAATCCGTTTGAAGAACTTGGCTCATGAAGGGTGCAATAAGGAGGAGTCGTTGTGGCAGCCAATGATTGGACATGATGTTCGGACAATGTGGCTAAGACACACAAAAGCTACCAGACGACATTAAAACTAACAAGGGACCCGCGCCTACTTGTCAACACCGATTTCGTCCAAATATATGATGTATGCAGAGCTGACTCAGAAAATAAAGTGACGGAAATCGAAGCTCCTGATGACCGAACGTTTACAAAAAGTAGTGCTTTGGCGCGAGTCTGGAGATACATGAGTCATTTACGTTAGCGTCGATTCCAGGCTGTCGTTGGCACAGCGGAAGTACAGAATAGTAATACGACTATCGTGCGGTTGAGTCTGTACGTGGAAACTTTTAGTTTCAAGTTTTATGTTACTTTTACTGTAAATAAGCCGAATCAATGCACAATATACTCTGTTTATTAACATTTTCACTTATGAAAATCAAAAGGAAAGCGAAAGGAAAAACTGAGGATTGCAAATAAACTTCCAGGAAGCGATTGTAAGACGTACACGAGAACTTCGTTTATGGAATTGGGCGTTTTTGGTACTCTACAGTTGATGATTTACAAGTGATGATTTACCATCGTGACATTACTCTTGAGGACAGGGGGACGCGCAGCAGCAGGAGGCTGCTCGAAGATCAAAATGAAACTAACGGAAGTCCTGTACGCTTCAATAACTGTCTTCTCGGGAAACAATTTGCAGAGTCTTTCTGACCCTGTAACAACAATTCTTTCTTGGAAAGTATTTGCAGTCCCGTATTTTCTTTTGCCTTTCCATATCATAATAATGAATACCATGTATTGAGTATTATTTCAGTGAATTTTCAGTGTATGTAACGTAAAAACTGAATATAAAAAAAAAATTCTGTACAGGGACTCAATCCCACGCCCATCGCATTACCGTCTTGTACTCCGGCCGCTGCCGGAGTGCTGCTCGGAAACTGCGCCGAGACAAATGGCTCGTCCCTTCCGCATAAAAAATTCCATTTTTCTAAATACTTTGCCATCTGGAGCTCCCACTACTGTCTCTTTCATTTCTGGGCAAGCCCGCGGTACATCAAAAATTTGGACGAAATCGGTGATGGCGGATAGGTGCACTCCTCTTGTAAGTAAATTGTGTAGCAGTTCATTAACGTAAGACAGTGAGATCTCACGTGAATAGCATATGATGCAGATCAGACAATAATCCCAGTAAGTTCTTCTCTGTGTTCTTATTTTTAACACAGTTCGTCACATTTCTCTAGTACCTATAGCAACAGCCTTTTCACCAGGAAGAGTCTTATCCATTCCTCTTTTGCCCAAGTGATGCTTATTTAGACCTGAGCTTAGCTTAACCTCCTGGACCTGTTCAGTTTCACATATTTTCTGATGCCATCGAAGGTCAGTCACTGCTGTCTGTCACGTGATAACCTTACAAATTACAGTACCTTGCCGCAGGTAATTGGCCAAGTGAATAAATGACAGCCCACCTTTCTGCTGTGTATGATAAACTTTCATTCCATTTGCGGCCTTCAGAGAAGCTGAATTTTGCTGCAGAATTGCGGGAGTTATTGCAACAGATACGTAGTAGTAGCCACATAATATAAGCGAATATTAAAGTGATCGATCTCTGGAGTGTAATTTGTTGGTCTCTGAACGACACGATTCTCCCTCGAACACTGTAGTATCGTAACAGCAGTATTTGTGAATCAGTACGCAAGAAAATTTACTCCAGTAGTTGTGGTGCTGTCACAACTATTTTGTTTGCGCAGCCCTTTTCTGAGACTATCCTATCGTCTTGCTTTCGAGATTAGACATCCAGTTTTTACTTCAAAGATGGAAGTTATTTTTTATTCTTCTGCTCCTCTTCTGACACATTTAATTACTGATGGAACTCGTTCTGCTGTGCAACTGTCCAATAGTATTATGTGGATGACTTAAGGATGCATGAGTAATGTAGTACTGTTAACAGGATAATGCTCTCAAACATCAGCAGGTTAGCCACCGAGATTAACACTCATCTGACAGGGACGCCACACTTAAATGTCAACAACCGCCGCCTCATGAGATATTCAGAACACGATTTATCCCCAGGTATTGGCACACAATCCGATGATCAGGAGCGGTACGCCAACCAATCCCATCTTACTGCCAATCAAACTCTGGCGAGGAAAATTTCCGTAATCAACTAGATTCAACCTGGTCTTCTCCAAATCAAGTTCCACTTCGGTAGCGTGCTTTAACGATCTCTGCTGCGGGCGCAGAGGCGTTAATACCGGATTTTCTGCCAATTTATACTCTTATTTTCATTGTAAAAAGCTAGCGTTTCACACAGAAAAAAATCTATCGGTTCATAGTCAGTCATACACAGCTGTTTTGGTTTTCGGTTACCAATAAAACAATTCGATCTACACACAAAAAAACGATCTTCTTTCTCGTCTGCCAGTAGAATACCAGAACCACATAAGCCTACTAATTTTTCCTGAACTACATTTCGTCATAAGCGTAAGGGAGCAATACTGACAGTGAAGGCGAAACCAATAAAATCTGTAGTACCTGAACTTAACACGATTGGTGTACCGATATACTGTACAAAGTATTAAAACGTGCGAAGAAAAGTCAAACACAAAACAAAGTAAAATGAAAATAGTAAAAAAAAAGAACTCTGAAAATGCGCGCGCAATTAGCTCTCATAATGGTAATATATAATAAAATGACATAGTAATGGTACAAACAGACTCTATAAGATAACTGTATAGTAGCTCTACGCTAATATTCTTTTACTCGCTGACGAAAGAAACTAAAAAGACCAGCTTTATTACTCATTCTCTGTTCTCGTCTCGAAGCTAAGACACGCTACGGTGGCCATTACGCATTGTAAGTTTAAATATGACAATTTATGCTGATTGTATAGCCTAGTGACGTTCATGCGGAAATAAAAATGTTATTTGTAAGGTTTTCAGCACGCTGGATAAACGACAAGAACGGTCGAACAATCGACTATTCTTGGCAGACATCTTGCGTAGGAAAAATTTCATTATAAATTTCACTGCGTTCTGCCATCAACGTATGCTTTAAAAGACTTGCTCCAAAATTATTAAGGAAAAGAAAATGAATACACTATTTTATGTTGTGTGAAAGTAAAAACTAAGAACAGTGCATTAGGTTCAGATATTGGCCGCTTCTCGGCAAGACGAAAATTATTACGTTAAGAAAAAGGTAAATACTTTCTTTCAGTACAAGGTTTCTTTTAATTTAATTTCACTACACTAAAGATATCCTGCTGCAATATTTTAATGTGATAACACGACGTACAATTCCTGAGATTATTTTTTTCATTCTTTTGTCAGTATGAACGAATGCTCAACGTCGACCCCAGTTTTAACAAATGCTAAAAGCGCCTCACGCAATCCTATATTAACAAGGCGGTGAGTCGCGTGCTGTTGAATAATAAGAGTTCAGAGAATTATTTTGCGAAAGTATGGATTCAGGTCCCACATAAAGTCTTGATTTTTTCTTGTGTCCGCTCCGCCAAGTACGTGCTCTATTCACGCTCTTGCCGGACGTAAATACCAGTAAAGTCTAGTGGTAAAATCTTACACCATTTTCGTCACATTCGTTGAGTACACCGTAAGTATACTTAAGATGGAGTATGGACGCGAGCAGTAGTGACACATTTTGACGCCACATACTGAATAAAATTACATTCTGGTGTTCTAAGAAATCACATATTACATTTGTCCTTCAGATTAGCTATTGCCTTTACACCAAAAGACAAGGCAAAGTAAATTCTTGAAATAGCGACCTTTCTTTTAACTCTGCAAACAGACAAATGTAAATTACTCTGTAACATTCGGATATGACATGAACAAATGTTACACATCTACTTTTACTCATGTCTTACCCGATTAGAACATGTGTTCGGTCGATATCGCTGATACTGAAGTATGAGACACCACATTTAATCCTCTATCTGTTTTGTTTTGGGAAGCAAAAACCACTGGGGCCATACGCGCCCAAGTCAAAACTGTAGAACGCGAAGACAGAGAGGAGTTGAAAAACGACTACACGTCAGTCCCAATCGACATAAGAGGAGACAGCTAAAAACAAGAACGTGGAGAAAGGGCTATGGAATATACCATAGAGTAACGGAGGTCCGGAAGTAAACGTTAAATGGCCTTCGCCATATTGCTACGATGGATAAACAGTAAAATGCGGTCGACAGCCTGCGCGTCGTTCGCTAAAACGGTCGATAACTCAGACGGAAAACCCAGGCGGGAACGTAAACGGTTAAAAAAAGGGCATTCCGTCAGGAAACGGCGAACAGTTAAAACTTGGTCGTAGTGTGCACAAAGTGGTGGGGGAGCGCCACTTAACAAATGGTGATGGCTAAAAGGGCATTGCCCTATATGCAGCCTCGTTAAAATGACGTCCTCCTGGTGGATCCCTTATCTACGTAATATGCTGTTTTGTGAGAGTTAAACAGCCATGTAACGTTTCGTTTTCTTTAAGTAATGCTTAAGTGGCTTCAGTTAGCAAGCAAAGCTTGTGGGGATATACATTCTTATGATTAAAATCTGGTCTGGAATTAGTTTCTTTTGTTGAGTGTCAGGTATTTCTGATTTGTACCCCGAATGTCGTTAACGCATAATAAATCATTCACTTACACTTGAACTCATTTCTGAGTCATTGTCATAAATATATGAACATAGGAGAGCACCGATAATGACTATCAGTCGTCTGATCATTCAGATTGTTCCCTTGTCGAAACAAGTCCATGTATTTTAATATTTTATTTAATGGGGACGTTAAATGAGGTAAGTTCCACTCTGCCGGTCTAGAAACAGTAACTTCCGAAAACTGTAAAAGCAATAATTTATACGCTGTGAGTTTTATTCTCTAGCATTGCCTAGGAATAATATAAGGATCATTTATAGGATTACTGACACAAGACGTCGCATCCCGCCAGCGCTCGCTAACCACGCCATTTTTCTGTTTACCAATCTAATTTATAAAATTGACAACTCTTATTTTCTGTGGCTTGTCAAAAGCGTTTGATTGCCCGTTCCCAGTGTTCTACCACAGAAGCTAAATTATTCTGGTATCAGAGATCATGTTGGTACAAAATAAAACAGCTTCTTCAGATGAGGGACAATCTCCACAGGTGTAGCACAGAAATCGATACTGGGTCCACTCCTGTTTCTGTAATATATGCATGACCTGCCTCATATAACGAAGAAGCAGACTTAGTTCTCTTGGATGACGACCAAACAAAATGTAGAAGCTTCAGATCTTGTAAATGAAAATAAAACTTGCTACAAATTTATTAGTTCATTCTCTGCAAGTGCACTGCCACTGAAATTAAATGAAACGAAATAGGCGCTGTCCTATGCTGCTTAAGGTCTAACAACACCATTAGAAATACCGTATGAGGGTATGTGAATAAATAAAACAGAATTTTCTAAACTCTTGTTAACGAACTGAAGTGCAAGTGAAGTATTATAGGTTATCTGAAATCTCTATGTTCTTAACGTCTGGATTGCGGCTGATAAGTTTAGGAGACAAAAATATCAAGAAGTTGAATTTTCATATTTTGATTCAATGTCTTACTACAACATGTTCTGCAGTAACTCGTCGCCGAGGAGGAGCGTGTTTGCTCCTCAGAAGCGTATGATACTGATAGTACGTTGTGTGCAATCTAGAGCCTCTTGCAGACATATCTTGAAACAGTAGGTCACTCTGATAACAGACCCACAATACGTTAACTACCTTACATAACATGTCACCCATCCTCTAGTCCATCGACGTAGTTTCCTTTTTCCCTCTGGCGCACGCTATACCTTCTTAAGCCACATATTGTCATTAACTCATTCTAAGCATCAATTCCATAGTAATCTCTTCCCATCACCACCTTCCTGTACGTTCTTTTCCACTTATTTAATATTTATGATTTCATCTAATCTTCAAAATCAAAGACCTCGTCTCCAGTAATCCATTTCCATGGATAGCAGTTGACTCATTTCTTTATTCCTTATTTCCCAAACTTGTGAACCATATGTGCATTCTATGTCTACGCTTTTCTGTGATGTTTAGCTTCTGAGCTTATTACTCCAAGTTATTGTGTGTACTTGTTCAATAATTTTTCCTTCTTCCATCACTTTTTTACTTTAACCTCCTTTTTTTCATTCCCAGGTTTAGATGCCTCTACATATATTACAAGTTTCAGCTAGTAATAGCGAATACCCTTTCAAGAATCACAAGAGGAGGAGGTATACTTGGAAAAGGCCGGGAGATACGGGAAGATTTCAATTAGATTACATCATGGTCAGACAGAGATTCCGAAATCGAATACTGGATTGTAAGGCGTACCCAGGAGCAGATATAGACTCAGATCACAATATAGTAGTGATGAAGAGTAGGCTGAAGTTCAAGACATTAGTCAGGAAGAATCAATACGCAAAGAAGCGGGATACGGAAGTACTAAGGAATGACGAGATACGTTTGGAGTTCTCTAACGCTATAGATACAGCAATAAGGTTTAGCGCAGTAGGCAGTACAGTTGAAGAGGAATGGACATCTCTAAAAAGGGCCATCACAGAAGTTGGGAAGGAAAACATAGGTACAAAGAAGGTAGCTGCGAAGAAACCATGGGTAACAGAAGAAATACTTCAGTTGATTGATGAAAGGAGGAAGTACAAACATGTTCCGGGAAAATCAGGAATACAGAAATACCAGTCGCTGAGGAATGAAATAAATAGGAAGTGCAGGAAGCTAAGACGAAATGGCTGCAGGAAAAATGTGAAGACATCGAAAAAGATATGATTGTCGGAAGGACAGACTCAGCATACAGGAAAGTCAAAACAACCTTTGGTGACATTAAAAGCAACGGTGGTAACATTAAGAGCGCAACGGGAACTCCACTGTTAAATGCAGAGGAGAGAGCAGATAGGTGGAAAGAATACATTGAAAGCCTCTATGAGGGTGAAGATTTGTCTGATGTGATAGAAGAAGAAACAGGATTCGATTTAGAAGAGATGGGGGATCCAGTATTAGAATCGGAATTTAAAAGAGCTTTGGAGGACTTACGGTCAAATAACGCAGAAGGGATAGATAACATTCCACCAAAATTTCTAAAATCATTGGGGGAAGTGGCAACAATACGACTATTCACGTTGGTGTGTAGAATATATGAGTCTGGCGACATACCATCTGACTTTCGGAAAACCATCATCCATACAATTCCGAAGACGGCAAGAGCTGACAAGTGCGAGAATTATCGCACAATCAGCTTAACAGCTCATGCATCGAAGCTGCTTACAAGAGTAATATACAGAAGAATAGAAAAGAAAATTGAGAATGCGCTAGGTGACGATCAGTTTGGCTTTAGGAAAAGTAAAAGGGACGAGAGAGGCAATTTTGATGTTACGGCTAATAATGGAAGCAAGGCTAAAGAAAAGTCAAGACACTTTCATAGGATTTGTCGACCTGGAAAAAGCGTTCGACAATATAAAATGGTGCAAGCTGTTCGAGATTCTGAAAAAAGTGGGGGTAAGCTATAGGGAGAGACGGGTCATATACAATATGTACAACAACCAAGAGGGAATAATAAGAGTGGACGATCAAGAACGAAGTGCTCGTATTAAGAAGGGTGTAAGACAAGACTGCAGCCTTTCGCCCCTACTCTTCAATCTATACATCGAGGAAGCAATGATGGAAATAAAAGAAAGGTTCAGGAGTGGAATTAAAATACAAGGTGAAAGAATATCAATGATACGATTCGCTGATGACATTACTATCTTGAGTGAAAGTGAAGAAGAATTAAATGATCTGCTGAATGGAATGAACAGTCTAATGAGTACACAGTATGGTTTGAGAGTAAATCGGAGAAAGACGAATGTAATGAGAAGTAGTAGAAATGAGAACAGCGAGAAACTTAACATCAAGATTGATGGTCACAAAGTCAATGAAATTAAGGAATTCTGCTACCTAGGCAGTACAATAACCAATGACGGATGGAGCAAGGAGGACATCAAATGCAGACTCGCTATGGCAAAAAAGGCATTTCTGGTCAAGAGAAGTCTACTAATATCAAATACCGGCCTTAATTTGAGGAAGAAATTTTTGAGGATGTACGTCTGGAGTATAGCGTTGTATGGTAGTGAAACATGGACTGTGGGAAAACCGGAACAGAAGAGAATCGAAGCATTTGAGATGTGGTGCTATAGACGAATGTTGAAAATGAGGTGGACTGAAAAGGTAAGGAATGAGGAGGTTCTACGCAGAATCGGAGAGGAAAGGAATATGTGGAAAACACTGATAAGGAGAAGGGACAGGATGATAGGACATCTGCTAAGACAGGAGGGAATGACTTCCATGGTACTAGAGGAAGCTGTAGAGGGAAAAAACCGTAGAGGAAGACAGAGATTGGAATACGTCAAGCAAATAATTGTGGACGTAGGTTGCAAGTGCTACTCTGAGATGAAGAGGTTAGCACAGGAAAGGAATTCGTGGCGGGCCGCATCAATCCAGTCAGTTTTGAAACCATACATGTTATATTATTCAAACAAATTAATCACGACATAGCTAAAATCGTCACTATCATCGTCAATTATACCCTACTCAACACAATTTATCGATCCCTGCTGGCATTCCCATAGGGCTGCATCTCCTTTATCGGTAACTGGGGTGAAAGAAAGGGGAAGTACATGGGATGTACAGGCCATAGCGGCAACAAAACGTCGAGAGTTGAAAATCTGTGCCACACTGATACTCGTACGACGATGTCCCGCTTCCCTGGAACGCTGCCTCTGTAATCCGGACTAAATTTCCGCTCGCCGTCTGCTCCCACCCCCCCTCCCCTCCCCCCCTCCCACAATGAACCGACTATCCGCAGATATGATTCCCATAGCAGTTAGGCCGTCCGTAGTGCATCCACAATGAACCTTTCATGAACAGCCAATACGCCCGTCAAATTACAGATACGAGTGATGTTCGTTCGCATGGAGATTACTCATCATATTACACTGATGCAGCAAATACACTGATGGATGTGTCACCAGGCAACAGCGTCAGAGACGGACTATGCTATGCCTCGTGGCAGTCAATGCTTTTAATCTGTACATGTAAACGAAAGTGTGTGTGTATGTGTGTGTGTATGTGTGTGTGTATTTCACATCTCGTCATAAGCCACTGGATAAATATCCATCAAACTTGATACACATATCCTTTAGTGTTTAGAATGAACCACAGTGGCGGTAAGAACTATCTACACTATGTGATCAAAAATCGAGACACCTGGCTGAAAATGACTTACAAGTTCGTGGTGCCCTCCATCGGTAATTCTGGAATTCAGTATTGTGTTGGCCCACCCTTACCCTTGATAACAGCTTCCACTCAAGCGTACATACGTTCAGTCCGGTGCTGTAAGATTTCTTAGGGAATGGCAGCCCATTCTTCACGGAATGCTGCACTGAGGAGAGGTATCGATATCGGTCGGCGAGGCCTGGCACGAAGTCGGCTTTCCAAAACATTTCAAAGGTGTTCTATAGGATTCAGGTCAGCAATCTGTGCGGAACAGGCCATTACAGGGATGTTATAGTCGTTCAACCACTCTGCCACAAGCCGTGCGTTATGAACAGGTGCTCGATCGTGTTGAAAGGTACAGTTGCCATCCCCAAACTGCTCTTCAACAGAGGGAAGCAAGACGGTGCTTAAAACATGAATGTAGGGTTGTGCAGTGATAGTGCCACGCAAAACAACAAAGGGTGCAAGCCCCCTCCATGAAAAACACGACCACACCATCACACTGAAACGTCCCCTTAGAAAAATTATACATGATCGTGCTTAAACTGACACACAATATATTTTTAGCGCAACGCAATCTGACTTTCAATAATCCCTACAAGAGAATGGCCCTGACTAAATTAACCTATACGTTTCACAAATCACTTACCACAACAATCTTCGTTACTCGAACTACTGCAATACAGCGAGCGCCAATACTGCCAGCTAAATAAAAGATTCAAACTACTGAAGGCACAAACTACTGATAGGCGTACTTAGCAAATGAAAGATTTTGAGAGAGAACAAACAATGTATTTACCTTAATAGTGTTCAAAAGTCATAATATATATATCAGTCCATGATATCCAATATTACATATTTACTCTTTCTCATGGACACACATCCAGATCGGCCGCTCTCAAAATTCCGCCATCTCTCTCCCCACATCCACCACTGCTGGTGGCTCACCTCCAACTGCGCAGCGCTACGCGCTGTTCACATCCAGCTGCCGCTGCCCAACACTACAATGGCAGACAACAATGCAATCTAGCCACAGACTGCACACAGCACAGCCAGTGATTTTCATACAGAGAACTACGTAACGTTGCCAATAAGAAATCATAAACAGCCTACTTACATAGCCCCCATGCACCCCACAAAAAATTTTACAAATTGTTTTGGGCAGTGGCCAATAATGATTTGATAAAATTTTTCATAATTACAATAACAAAGATATCAAATGCACGCAATTATTGATACATTGTTGGTCAAAAAAAATTTTCTCACAGTCCATCATAAAGAAAGTCCTGATCATTCATCACAGTAAAATTGCAGTGTTTGTCTCAAAGTCTGAGCAGTAAAAGAAAATGCACACAGAAGTAGTGGATTTCCATGCAGTCTTGAAGAAGTAGTGTTGTCCTTCCATCGGTAAGACTGTGCTGACTCTCGACATGCAGACAAGTAATGGGTCACAACAGAGCAAACCCACAGCAGATTCATTCGAGGTTTTGAAGAATATTGGTAGGCAGGTCAACATAGAGTAGACCCACTGTAGTCCTGGTAGAGATTACGGTACTGGTGGGCCACCAGAGGTACAGACCCACTGTAGTCCTGGTAGAGATTGTGATGTTGGTGGGCCACCAGAGGTGCAGACCCAGTGCAGTCCTTGTAGAAATAATGGTATTGGTGGGTCATCAAAGATGCAGACCCACTGTAGTCCTTGTAGAGATCGCCAGCAGCCATCTGTTGTAACTGTGCAGGTGCACAATTACCATTGAAGAGTCTTGCGGATAATATAGCAAGTCCATAACCACCACTTGTGCACTCACAAAGATTTTGGAATTGTCCTTAGAACCAACAATGCTGTTATCCAGTCCCTTGCTGAATTATTAACACACGTGCAAACACTAGCAGTCCCTACTTCTCACATATTGTCCATATACTATGACCAACAGAAACGTGTGCAGCGAAATGGAACTTACAAGTTAATAATATGATGAACTGGTGTCAAGTACAATTTTATAACATAAGAATACAATTACAAAGGTACAAAATACATCATTAAAGAACATAACAATACAGATAACATTTGTAGAACAGGCTTTACAAAACAATAGAAATAAACATATACATCAGTGTTACAGGAATTATGACATAAGTAAATACATAAAAGATCAGAATAACTTTTGAAACATCAACTACACACATGAGCATTAAAACTGAACAGAATAAATAATGTCTAAACATCTTTACAAAGAAAATAACATAGTATTTGAAAAATTATACAACATAAATCTTATTAGCTAAACACGTAAAGACAGGAAAAAGACAAATACGCAAGGGTACATAAACACATAACGGCATAATACAAAAGGAAAGAGAGGGTTCGTTTTCAGGGAAACATTTGGTACTGCAGTCCAACCCAAAACGTCATTCCATAGATCTTTCCTCTTATTTCAACATTTGTTTCCACCAAAAAAATCCTATCCAAGCATGCTTTCTGTATTTATATATTCACATACTTCTTACCTCATCAATTATTTTCCATTATCTTACCTCATCATTTAGTTCCAAGAAAATCCTACCTAAACCTAGTGTCCCTAAACCCTACTTTTTTGGTCATATCCTCTTCCAAAATACTGTTTTGGCCAGACAATTTTCTTATAGCTTCTCTATGCATTTCTTCCAATTCATCACAACCCGTTCTCACATATAGCCTACCTCATCTTAAGCTAACTTCAATCTACTGACCTCAGATGCTAAACTAAGGGACGAGGCCATGCAGCAGCAACAATGAACACAATCAGCAATGACAAAAAAAAAATGGAAATTGGCAAAGCAAGCTACAGTAAATTTAAGTTTCCAAGCAAATGCAACATTACAACTAATATGAGCCAATGTGCAGCAACAAGAAAAATAAATCAGTAGTAAAACTAGCTTAACAGAGTAATACAAAGTGAAATTTAGTAGCACTATGCCTGGCAAACAGCAACAGCAAATGCAATAACTTGTATCTAAACATGACATAGCTCAAGCAGAAAAAAATATTACACTAAAGACAACAATGCAGACAAGTGAAATGTATATTCACATCATAATGTCTATGTAATTAAAGTGGTGCACCACAAAAACTAAATCTACAAAAATTAGCAAGTACTTGAAAAGAAAATTATATATACAGTTACTGTTATTAGTCCCTTCTTATTGTTCTTTCCATTCCAAGAGCTCCTTTTTCGAAGAATGTGGATCATAAAATAATTATTTAATAGATCTGTTGACAGAAAGTGTTCACATTAGCAAATCCATTTAATTTTATTTTATGAAACCAATGCTGCAAGACCACTGGAAAACAGATATCAAATGAAATAAGCAACTATGTACAAAGTAAAGCATAAGAACATCATTCAGTAGTCATGACGCATTTCATAAGTTAGCAGAAATTCTCTCAATTCTCATAGAAAGTCACTTGTCCTGATCAGCTGTGCAGATGTGCGAATATTTCCCATCAATTCATAAGCACAAGTAGCACAAAGTACGAGTAATCATATGTTTCCAAGTAATGAGCGTGTCGTATTTGCGATGCTTTCTACAAAGGAATGTCAACAGCGAGGATATGGCCTCCTTTTTTTTCCATCTGTGCCTCTGAAAGGCACACACTAATGGCTTTTTTCCAGGCGACTGTTCAGCAGCTGGGTGCCCACAACGCATTACATGCAGGTGGTCACTTAACTTTCTTACCGAAATATTTACGACACCAGTTTGCACTACAGTGACAGTCTCATATAAAAAATTTCACAGGTCGAGAATTTGCATTGCAAATGTGTAGAAACAAAATCCTATGAATATAACAGTGTCCAAAAAATTTTCGTCGGCATTGTGATACATTCACGTATTTACACACATTTCATAACTCTTAAAATACGATTCTTGGTTTCCAACATACTTTTCACAAGTCAGAGTCCCTAATCACAACTCAGTATTCCTTACCTTATTACACATATACATATTCGTCACTTCTTCAATATTTCATCATAATAAATACGTAGCATAATCAAATTCCTGATATAGCATCAGCTTATTGATCATAAACATACCTTAACAGCATAATACACACAGTCATTGTAATAATAACATCATAAAACCTCAGTCAAATCTCAAAAACGTCGTAGCTTTCTGCAATAATGTCAAAACCTAAAAAAAATTCTCTGCTCCTTTCAATAGTGTCATCTACCTCAAACGTACTTTAAAAATCATGATCGCATACCAAATACATCATTCAAAGCTCTCATAGTATCACAATGGTTCTGAAAAAATATGAACAGTTCACAAAGTGCAGACAAAACACAATTTCATAAGTGTGAAATTATCCAACTGTATAATTGCGTAAACAAGTGTCACTGACATCTTTAAAAGTAAATGTCTTAAGTACAAAATTAATCACTCAAATGCGTGTCCTGTAGCGCTAAACTGTGCTCTTGTTGTAAGATAATCTCTGTGAAAGTGTTGTAGTTATCGTCCTCCGAAAGCTAATTTCTGCAGAATTCAATGTACTTACCTCATGATAAACAAAAGTGAAATGCTTTGCGTATAGATATCGTAGTTATTACGTACTTTACTGTGATCAAGAAAGTACAATAATGTAACGTATTGTTGTGCTACAGAAAAGGCTGTCTCATTGTAGCTATACCACAAAAGTTACTACTAAAACATGTTTTACTTTCCAGAATAATACATAAAACTATGCAGACATAAAACAGAAACACCGCAAAAGCAACATTGTAAATTGTCACTCATTAGTAGCGTCGTGATAAAATCGTGTAGCTGTCACATAAACTAACCACTGTGTCATCTGGTATCTCTCAGAAAGTACTTTAAATCCAGAATGTATTTTCATGTAAACCAAAATGTTGCATTAAAATCTCATTAGCAGTACTGGTATATGTTCTAAGTATGTAAGCCTTATAGTCTTTATGTAATCATGCAAATAACAAGCAAGAATGTACACACACAATAGCACTGTGTCGTCTGTTCACTATAACAATGAATTCGTAATTTCTGTTTAAATAACTTCTCTTGGTTCTTGACTGGATATTTAACTTCAAACATTATTGCTTGGTAACAGTTTCGAAGTCTGACGAAGTGTACTAGTAACGTGAAGTGAAACATTTTACAGCAAAGACTAAGTTAAAAAGCAGATTATCTATCAATAAACAGTTTTACATGTGAAATATGGTGCAATCTTTTACTCTTCATAGTACTCAGAGTTTCCACTTGAAGCCAATTATCATTCAGTATACATCGGTAAACAATACTGGAATTTTTCTCGAAGTTAGCGTCTATGTTATTTTTCTCTAAGCCAGCGGGCGCATGTGGCTGCCTGCGGTGCTAGTCATTGTCTGTCTCTTTGTTGGCGTGCGCCGTTATTGGGATTAGGAGACCTATCTTCTACACTCCTGGAAATGGAAAAAAGAACACATTGACACCGGTGTGTCAGACCCACCATACTTGCTCCGGACACTGCGAGAGGGCTGTACAAGCAATGATCACACGCACGGCACAGCAGACACACCAGGAACCGCGGTGTTGGCCGTCAAATGGCGCTAGCTGCGCAGCATTTGTGCACCGCCGCCGTCAGTGTCAGCCAGTTTGCCGTGGCATACGGAGCTCCATCGCAGTCTTTAACACTGGTAGCATGCCGCGACAGCGTGGACGTGAACCGTATGTGCAGTTGACGGACTTTGAGCGAGGGCGTATAGTGGGCATGCGGGAGGCCGGGTGGACGTACCGCCGAATTGCCCAACACGTGGGGCGTGAGGTCTCCACAGTACATCGATGTTGTCGCCAGTGGTCGGCGGAAGGTGTACGTGCCCGTCGACCTGGGACCGGACCGCAGCGACACACGGATGCACGCCAAGACCGTAGGATCCTACACAGTGCCGTAGGGGACTGCACCGCCACTTCCCAGCAAATTAGGGACACTGTTGCTCCTGGGGTATCGGCGAGGACCATTCGCAACCGTCTCCATGAAGCTGGGCTACGGTCCCGCACACCGTTAGGCCGTCTTCCGCTCACGCCCCAACATCGTGCAGCCCGCCTCCAGTGGTGTCGCGACAGGCGTGAATGGAGGGACGAATGGAGACGTGTCGTCTTCAGCGATGAGAGTCGCTTCTGCCTTGGTGCCAGCGATGGTCGTATGCGTGTTTGGCGCCGTGCAGGTGAGCGCCACAATCAGGACTGCATACGACCGAGGCACACAGGGCCAACACCCGGCATCATGGTGTGGGGAGCGATCTCCTACACTGGCCGTACACCACTGGTGATCGTCGAGGGGACACTGAATAGTGCACGGTATATCCAATCCGTCATCGAACCCATCATTCTACCGTTCCTAGACCGGCAAGGGAACTTGCTGTTCCAACAGGACAATGCACGTTCGCATGTATCCCGTGCCACCCAATGTGCTCTAGAAGGTGTAAGTCAACTACCCTGGCCAGCAAGATCTCCGGATCTGTCCCCCATTGAGCATGTTTGGGACTGGATGAAGTGTCGTCTCACGCGGTCTGCACGTCCAGCACGAACGCTGGTCCAACTGAGGCGCCAGGTGGAAATGGCATGGCAAGCCGTTCCACAGGACTACATCCAGCATCTCTACGATCGTCTCCATGGGAGAATAGCAGCCTGCATTGCTGCGAAAGGTGGATATACACTGTACTAGTGCCGACATTGTGCATGCTGTGTTGCCTGTGTCTATGTGCCTGTGGTTCTGTCAGTGTGATCATGTGATGTATCTGACCCCAGGAATGTGTCAATAAAGTTTCCCCTTCCTGGGACAATGAATTCACGGTGTTCTTATTTCAATTCCAGGAGTGTATAAATTCACCTTGACGGGAAGGCCCGGCCGTGTTTGAAGCTTGCCAGTTCTGATGGAATTCAGGTCTGTCGTTTTGTCGGAATTTTACATAGTTTCTTGTTTGTCGATCATGTGGTGGAGAATTCCTCCCCGAATCGTAAATGCGTGGTGGACCGTTGCATCTGAAATTATTCTATCTCTCTTGATAATAATTATTTTGGTTCCCATATTGTCTGTTTCTATGGTTACCTCTGTCAAATTCGTTACTACGAAAGTGCGATCTTTCTCTGTAACTATTATTCTGCCAACGGTTGTCATAAGGGTGGTGTCTGTTTTGGTCACGATTTGTGTTGTGAGAATAGCCTTGTGGTGTCCAGTTATTATTTCTTTCATCGTGGAATTGCGACGGATGTGACCTGGAATTGATGCGTTCCTGTTTTCGCGTTCCGCGATTCTCAGTGTCAATTTCTAATTCTTGTAAGAGTCCCTGAAAAGCTTCAATGTCGTCTTTGCAACGTCCTGCCAAAATAATACACTCCTGGAAATTGAAATAAGAACACCGTGAATTCATTGTTCCAGGAAGGGGAAACTTTATTGACACATTCCTGGGGTCAGATACATCACATGATCACACTGACAGAACCACAGGCTCATAGACACAGGCTACAGAGCATGCACAATGTCGGCACTAGTACAGTGTATATCCACCTTTCGCAGCAATGCAGGCTGCTATTCTCCCATGGAGACGATCGTAGATATGCTGGATGTAGTCCTGTGGAACGGCTTGCCATGCTGGCGCCTCAGTTGGACCAGCGTTCGTGCTGGACGTGCAGACCGCGTGAGACGACACTTCATCCAGTCCCAAACATGCTCAATGGGGAACAGATCCGGAGATCTTGCTGGCCAGGGTAGTTGACTTACACCTTCTAGAGCATGTTGGGTGGCACGCGATACATGCGGACGTGCATTGTCCTGTTGGAACAGCAAGTTCCCTTGCCGGTCTAGGAATGGTAGAACGATGGGTTCGATGACGGTTTGAATGTACCGTGCACTATTCAGTGTCCCCTCGACGATCACCAGTGGTGTACGGCCAGTGTAGGAGATCGCTCCCCACACCATGATGCCGGGTGTTGGCCCTGTGTGCCTCGGTCGTATGCAGTCCTGATTGTGGCGCTCACCTGCACTGCGCCAAACACGCATACGACCATCATTGGCACCAAGGCAGAAGCGACTCTCATCGCTGAAGACGACACGTCTCCATTCGTCCCTCCATTCACGCCTGTCGCGACACCACTGGAGGCGGGCTGCACGATGTTGGGGCGTGAGCGGAAGACGGCCTAATGGTGTGTGGGACCGTAGCCCAGCTTCATGGAGACGGTTGCGAATGGTCCTCGCCGATACCCCAGGAGCAACAGTGTCCCTAATTTGCTGAGAAGTGGCGGTGCGGTCCCCTACGGCACTGTGTAGGATCCTACAGTCTTGGCGTGCATCCGTGCGTCGCTGCGGTCCGGTCCCAGGTCGACGGGCACGTGCACCTTCCGCCGACCACTGGCGACAACATCGATGTGCTGTGGAGACCTCACGCCCCACGTGTTGAGCAATTCGGCGGTACGTCCACCCGGCCTCCCGCATGCCCACTATACGCCCTTGCTCAAAGTCCGTCAACTGCACATACGGTTCACGTCCACACTGTCGCGGCATGCTACCAGTGTTAAAGACTGCGATGTAGCTCCGTATGCCACGGCAAACTGGCTGACACTGACGGCGGCGGTGCACAAATGCTGTGCAGCTAGCGCCATTCGACGGCCAACACCGCGGTTCCTGGTGTGTCCGCTGTGCCGTGCATGTGATGATTGCTTGTACAGCCCTCTCGCAGTGTCCGGAGCAAGTATGGTGGGTCTGACACACCGGTGTCAATGTGTTCTTTTTTCCATTTCCAGGAGTGTATATGGTAAATGTTCAGGCAATTTCATTAAGCAAATGCGGAAGAGTTATGAGGGGCTGTATGGGTTTGAAAGATACTGATTCTTATTCAACATGTCTTCAAAATTTTTCATAAGACTGGAAAATTCAGATTGTTCAAAACGTTACATCATTATGATGCTATGTTTTACTCGGTCTTGTGTAGCTTGAGACCAATACGCTGAGAGGAAGGCATGATAAAATTCTTCTTCACTGTGACAATCGTGAATGACCGATCACATTCTTACAGTTGGTTCATTCTCCAAGTAGCCACACATAAATTCTAACCTGTGCTCCAATGACCAGTTGGGAGAAAAAAAAAAGAGAATTGATGTAGCCACGCTTGTGGATGAATATCGTTGGCAGGATTCTTCAATGTTTTGAATTTAAGTGTAGTAATGAACAGCTTATAGTCAAAATCATCATGTCGGCGAGTCGCATGTCGGTCATTGTTACGTCGTTTCGGCGGTTCCATCTCAAAATTCGGTGTACCTTGCCGGTTTCTTTCATAATTTCCGAAGTGCCTTGTGTTATTAATTGATGGCTCTTCCGTATTTCTATGTCCCTCTTCCCGTATTGGAGCGCGAGTGTCCTCTGAAATACGTAATTCTTGTATTACCTGTGTCAGCTGATCTGGTACTTCCCGGATTTCTCTTTTGTACTGTGTATTGATTTGATTTTGATTTTGTTTGAAATTTCTAATTTGTTCATACTCTTCAGTGTCAGTGAAGGCTACAGGTCTTGTGTCATTCAGCTCATCATCTACCTTTGTAGATAAATTATTTAGCTGATCTGAAAGTTCGACTACTTTCTCTGATAATGAACTAATTTCCTCCATGTGTCTTTCTGAACCAATTTTCAGAGTATGTACTGTGTCATTTAAGTTTTCATGAGTTTTTGCAAGTTGCGTAACCGAATCGGTAGATGCAACTGAGTCAATTTTAGCCCACATGGTATCATGACTTTCATGAACAATAGTTTGCAGTTCTTTTATGGCTGCTTCATGATTCTGTAATGCATTTTCATGCCGCGAAAAAATAGGTTGGAAATGCTCACAAATTTGTGTTTATACGTCATTACAGACTTTTTGACATTTCGATTCAATGTTATGTAACTCAGTAGTTGAATCTTCACGTGTTTGTTCAAGCGTGGTGTCTAACTTCCGAAGGTTTTCTTCCATTGTGTCTAACTTTTGAAGCTTTTGACCCATTTGCTGCATTAACTGTAATAACAATGCACTAGTGTCTGAAACATGTTCCTCAGTGCTATTCGGTAGTGCATTTGAACCGACAATATTCGCATTTTGAAAAGCAGAAAATGTGTCTTGACTTAATTGAGAAAACGGTGAGGACGCAAAACCTGAATCTACAGTATTTGCAAGATTGAGTCCTGTCATTTCGGATTCCTGAGGCGAGCTGTTGCCGACCGATCGATCGATAATGCTTCCCTGTTCACTAATTGTATCACTGCTACATAATTATTTGCTGCCTGCTCCATTTCCCTATGCACAATTACCAAATTACTACTTTGAACATTAGTTAATTCATTACCCGGCGGCGCTAACACACTGCTTTCGTCTTCGCTGTCATTTCTCAGTTTACTTTGGAGCCTAGTATTACGTTTTTCACACGCCATTATTGTCACAATATTTCACACGACAACACAGAAAAGCACAATCTGAAGAGCAAAAAAGAAAACACATTAACATCGCATTGAAAATGATATCGCTTTAATTGCTAGTGCAGCTGCGAAATACTTGCTGCAAATCTACCTACATGCCACAACTGTTTTACTGTACAACAGTGAAAGACTGCTACTACAAAGGAGATTCTATCTACAATTACGCACTAGCAGTAAACAGAAGCTACACTAATTACACAAACTACAAGAAAAAATCAGAAGATTCCAGTGAGGTATCTTCGCCTAAGGGTCGACATATGAAACGTCCCCTTTGAGCATTTATACATAACTGTCCTTAAACTGACACACAATATTTGTAGCGTAACGCAATCTGACTTTCAATAATCCCTACAAGAGAATGGCCCTGACTAAATTAACCTATACGTTTCACAAATCACTTACCTCGCAACAATCTTCGTTACTCGAACTACTGCAATACAGCGAGTGCCAATACTGCCAGCTAAATAAAAGATTCAAACTACTGAAGGCACAAACTACTGATAGGCATACTTAGCAAATGAAAGATTTTGATAGAGAACAAACAATGTATTTACCTTAATAGTGTTCAAAAGTCATAATATATATATCAGTCCATGATATCCAATATTACAAATTTACTCTTTCTCATGGACACACGTCCAGATCGGCCGCTCTCAAAATTCCGCCATCTCTCTCCCCACATCCACCACTGCTGGCGGCTCACCTCCAACTGCGCAACACTACGCGCTGTTCACATCCAGCTGCCGCTGCCCAACACTACAATGGTAGGCAACACTGCAAACTAGCCACAGACTGCACACAGCACAGCCAGTGATTTTCATACAGAGCGCTACGTAACGTTGCCAATAAGAAAACATAAACAGCTTACTTACAACACCACCGCCGCCGAAATTTACTGTTGGCACTATACATGCTGGCAGATGACGTTCACAGAGATTTCGCCGTACCCATATCCTGCCACCGGATCGGCACATTGTGTACCGTGATTCTTCACTCCACCCAACGTTTTTCCACTGTTCAATCGTCCAATGTTTACGCTCCTTACACCAAGCTAGGCGTCGTTTGGCATTTTCCGGCTCGACCATGAAATTCAAGTTTTCTGTACTCCCGCCTACCTGTCGTAGTACTCGTAGTGGGTCCTGATGCAATCTGGAATTCCTGTGTGATGGTCTGGATAGATGTGTGCCTATTACACAATATGACCCTCTTCAACTGTTGGCTGTCTTTCTCAGTTACCAGACAAGGTCATCCTGTACGCTTTTTTACTATACGAGTCCCTTCACGTTTCCTCTTCAGTATCACATCGGAAACAGTGGACCTAGGGATGTTTAGGAGTGTGGAAATCTCGCGTACAGACGTAAGATACAAGTGACGTCCAATCACGTGACCACGTTCGAAGACCGTGAGTTCCGCGGAGCGCCGCATTCTGCTCTCTCGCGATGTCTAATGACTACTGAGGTCGCTGATATATAGTAGCTGGCAGTACGTGGCAGCTCAATACACCTAATACGAAAAAATATATTTTTGGGGTCGTCCGGATGCTTTTGATCATATAGTGTAGTTCTCAGAGGGATGGGTCTAAAAAGGGAGCATAGATTACGACGCGCAAAGTGCAGTCTTTGAGAACAAGAGCACTTCGTGACCTTTACACTTAATTTCAAACCTTTACAAGACTTTCTCGTTGACATCACCACAAAATGATGAAACGAGAAATTTATCTGGATTACTACATTTTCTCTGTTCATACAGTAACACTGCCGCATCAGGCATGACCTTTAACATGATTACTTCTGTTGCTAACCTTTTGGGACACATTTTGTACATACTGTAGTATTCAGGTATATCATTAAATGCACCTACAAGAATTTATAACTACGATACGTAGTTCAGGAGATGTCAGACAGTGAGTTGCTCAAAAAAGAAAATGCAGCGTGAAATTCACTAGGGGTACTGCTGAAGTACGTCTGAAATATAATTACGTGTGCGATTGCGAGTAAAGCCACTTTTAAAATGATTCTCCTAAACTCTGGGTCTTGGTACACATCACTATCTGGAAAGAAATAGTGTAAGAGTATGGGCCAGCAACCTCCTATTGGGGTGGGGGTGATAACGTGGAGAGAGATGGAACACGAGGTAATGGGCGGAGAGTGGGAAGGACGAGATGGACAAAGAGGGAAAAGGATGAGATGGACAGAGTTATGACGGAGAGGATGAACTAATAAAAGATTTGAATAAACTCATTCTCTGTGAACCCGAAATACTCAGCTAATATCTCTACTCGAATTATAATAGACAGACATTGCATTAAGCCATTGTTTTGATGCCCTTTACTATCTTGAAATTTATCTACTGAAACATTAGCCACTTTCACGTAACTCGTGCGTCCATTATAAAAGAATCTAACCGCATTAATGTAGGGTTTGAAGTTAATTTGGTATCTTAATTGCGTAGGCTTCCGCGGCCAGTGTCAGTCAACATAAGAGTTTTTATGTTGACTAATTTGGTATCTGTTAATTATTGTACGGGGAAAAATTTAATTGGTTAAGTTACGAGCATCGAAATCATGCCTTTCCTATCCACTTACACTGTCTGTCTTTTACTATCTACAAAATATTTTCTTAACGAGAGCCCACACTCCTCTCTGCGCCACACTGGCTTCTGAAACTGCACAACGTCTGGAAAATATGTGTCGCACCGACAAGACATGGCCCGATGTCACTTTAGCTTCGTACTCGTGCACGACATCGTCGTGTGCGTACATAATTTGAGCCGCCATTCTGCATGTTATTGTTCAGTGGGATTACCATGTTTCTAGGATAAAATGGGGCGGGGGGGGGGGGGGGGGGGGAACAGCATTAAATGTTATCACTGAAGGAGAAAGATGCCACGTACTTACATGAGAGTGTTATCAGCAACTGAAAGGGGCCTCGTTTGGGATCTTCGTCTGGCAGGGTCGTCGAATCGTGCAAAGCAGTTTGTGGAGCATTCGGACATGACAGTGAATGTCCTGGTCGACTACGTCTGAGCACGACAAGTAAGGGTCGCCGTGTTACGGACAAAGCTCACCGTAGCCCCTTTACATCCGCGCCTGCCTTCCGACAAGTAAAGGATCCCTTGCAACATTCCGTTTTATCCCGGATCGTTGCTCCAAGACTAGCAGCAGCCGGTGTAGAAAATTACTCCCGTTACCACCACGCCGTACACTGTGTTTGCAGTGGGACCGTGACGGTTAAGGAGTGTACAACTGTTGAGTGACGTCCTACTGAGTTCAGTGATGAGTTGTGGCTGTGCACTGCTGCAGGTAGCCATCGCCGGCGACCTGGGGGAGAGATACCAGTGTTCCGACGTTTTCGAGAGTTACGGCTGTGTTACACATGACGTTATGGAGTGATGAGCTATCGGGTATGATAACGTCACTTTCGCTAGGGACTGACTGAACTGACGGCAAAACGGTATGTCTCAACATTCTGCGGGCTCATTTGTTACCTGTCATGCAACAGTTTTGTGTTTTATTGTTCAACAGGATGCTGATCGTCCACAAATGGCACGTGTCTAAATTAACTGTATATGTGATGTTGAGGCATTTCCGTGGCCTCCAGTGTCATATCTTTCGCCGGCAGAACACGTGTGGGACCAGCTCGGAAGTCTGCTTCGTCCTAGTGCGAGTATCCAAAATATCGTGGACCAGTTACAACGACTTGCCTCTGAAGAGGATGTAACGGCTCTATGACGTTCCTTTAAACATCATCTGTGAGTTCATCCAGGCCAGACACACTCGAAGGAGTTCGTTGTACATTTGTCTACTCCATAATCACTGTGATAACATCAAATACAGTCTCAACCGGTTTGGTCTGGTTTGGTTTGGTTTGGGCACTTCGGCCGAGTGATGAGCACTTCTGAGTGCCGCGCAAGGGGCCCGGGTTCGATTTCCAGCTGTGTAGAATATTTTATCTGCTCGGGGACTCCTTACGCCACTGTAATCGTTTCATCATCAGAATAATTGACTTGCAAGTCGCTCATTGTGGCGTCAACTGAAAAGACAACTTGGTGGCCCAACATTCATAGGTGGAACCTCCGAGCCATTAATGCCGTACTTTCCATTTCGTTTCATTGTCAGGCTGCGTATTTATGAACGTTACTGTTTTACTCTTCCAACTCGTCAGAAACGACAGTGACATCTATAAATGTAATACCATCGCGGCACAGGAAGAAGTGAAGTTTTCAGTCATAAAAAATGTTTGTCCATCTCTACAGTTACAGGAATATTGTAACAAAATAAAATTGCCATTAAACCTAACTCATATCTGATTGGTAACTGCTTCCACTTCATAGAAATTTCTGAATGTGGAATAATTCCCCAACGAACCATGGACTTTGCCGTTGGTGGGGACGCTTGATTGCCTCAGCGATACAGATAGGCGTACCGTAGGTGCCACCACAACGGAGGGGTATCTGTTGCGATTCCAGACAAATATGTGGTTCCTGAAGAGCGCAGCAGGCTTTTTAGTAGTTGCAGGGTCAACAATCTGGATGATTGACTAATCTGGCCTTGTGACATTAACCAAAACGGCCTTGCTGTGCTGGTACTGAGAACGGTTGAGAGCAAGGAGAAACTACAGCCGTAATTTTTCCCGAAGGCATGCAGCTTTACTGCATTGTTAAAGGAAGACGGCGTCCTCTTGGGTAAAATATTTCGGAGGTAAACTAGTCCTCCTTCGGATCTCCTTGCGGGACTACTCAGGACGACATCATCAGGATAAACGAAACTGGCGTTTTACAGATGAGAGCGTGAAATGTCAGACCCCTTAATCGGACAGGTAGGTTAGAAAATTTAGAAAGGGAAATGGATAGGTTAGAGTTGTAGTAGGAATTAGTGAAGTTCCGTGGCAGGGGGAATAAGGGTTTTGGACAGGTGAATACAGGATCGTAAATATAAAATTAAATAGGGGTAATGCAGGAGTTTATCCATAATGACTAAAAAAAAAAAAAAAAAAAAAAGAACTGCGATAAGCTAATATGAACAGCATTGAGAACCCATTGTTGTAGCCAAGACGGACACGAAGGCCACGCCTACCACAGTAGTATAAGTTTACATGCCAACTAGGTCCACAGATGAAGAAATTGAAATGTATGATCAAAGAAATTATACAGGTACGGAGGAGAGACGAAAATTTAATAGGCATGAGGGTACTGGAATTCGAAAGTAGCGAGAGGAAGAGAAGGAAAAGTAGTTGGTGAATACGGAATTGGGGTAAGAGGAAGACCCCTGGTAGAATTTTGCACAGAGCATCACTTAATCGAAGCTAACACGTTTAAGAATCATGAAAGAAGGTTGTATACATGGAAGAGGCCTGGAGACACTGGAAGCTTTCAGATTATGTAACGGTAAGACACAGCTTTAGGAATCAGGTTTTAAATTTTAAGGTATTTCCAGGGGCAGATGTGGATTGCCCACAATCTGTTGGTTATGAACTGTACATTAAAACTGAAGAAGTTGGAGAAAGGTGAGAATTTAAGGACACGGGACCTGGATAAACTGAAAGAACCAGAGTTTGTATATAGTTCCAGAGAGAACATCTGGGAACGATAGACAAGAACGGGGGAAAGAAAAACAGTAAAAAAATAATGGGTAGCTTTGAGTGATGAAAGAGCGACAGGAAGTGCAAAATGGCTAAGCAGGCATGGCTAGAGGACAAATGCAATATAGAGGTATTTATCAGGACGGTAAGTTAGATACTGCCTACAGGAAAATTAAAAGAGACCTTTGGAGAAAAAGAGTACCATCTGTATGAATATCAAGAGCTCAGATGGGGAAGTAGTCCTAAGCACAGAAGGGAAAGCAGAAAGGTGGAAGTAGTATACAGCGGGTCTATACAAGGGCGATGTACTTGAGGGCAATATTATGGAAACTGAGGAGGACGTATATGAAAATGAAATTTGAGATACGATAATGCGTCAAGAATGTGACAGCACTGAAAGACCTAAGTCGAAAAAAGGTTCTGGGAGTAGCGAACATTCCATTAGAACGGCTGATGGCCTTGGGAGAGCCACCCGGTGACAAAACTACCATCTGGTGAGCAAGATATATGAAACAGGTGAAATCCTCAAAATTCAAGAAAAATCTATTACTTCCAATCCCAAAGAAATCGAATGCTGATAGGTATGAAAGTTACCTATCAGTTTAGCAAGTCACGGCTGCAAAATAGTAACACTAATCCTTTACAGAAGAATGAAAAAACCGGTAAAGCCGACCTCGGGGAAAATCAGTTTGGATTCCCTAGAAATGTTGGAACACGTGAAGCAATACTGACCCTACGACTTACCTTAGAAGATAGGTTAAGGAAAGGCGAACCTGTGTTTCTATCATTTGTAGACTTAGAGAAAAACTTTTGACAATGTTGAAGGGAATACGCCCTTTCAGAGGGAAATTTCCTACAATATGTACGAAAACCAGATAGCAGTTACAAGTGTTGAGTGGCATGAAAGGGAAGCAGTAAAGGAAACTAAAGAAAAATTTGAAATAGGAATTACAAACCCATGGAGAAGAAATAAATACTTTGCTTTTTGCGGGTGACATTGTAATTCTGTCAGACAGGAAAGGTCCAGGAAGAGGAGTTTAACGGAATGGACGGTATCTTTCGAGGAGGGTACAAGATGAACCTCAACAAAAGCAAAACGAGTATAATGGAATGTAGTCGAACTACGTTGGGTGATGCTGATGCAATTAGATTAGGAAATGAGGGATAGTGGAGACGTTTTGCTATTTGGGGGAGGAAAGTAACTGATGATCGAAGTGTATATAAAATGTGGACTGGCTATGGCAAGGAAAGTGTTTCTGAAGAAGAGGAATTCGTTAACATCGAGTATAGATTGAAGTGTCAGGAAGTCGTTTCTGAAAGTATTTGCATGGAGTGTAGCCATGTATGAAAGTGAAACGTAGACCATAAATAGCTTAGACAAGAAGAGAAGCTTTTGAAATGATGTGCTACAGAAGAATGCTGAAGATTAGATGGGTAGATCACATGACTAATGAGGAGGTACTGAATAGAATTGGGGAGAAGAGAAATTTATGGCACAACTTTACTAGAAGAAGGGATGGCTTCGTGGGACATTCTGAGGCACCAAGAGATGAATATACTAAGCAGATTCAGAAGGATGTAGGTTGCAGTAGTTACTTTTAGATGAAGCTTGCACAGGATAGAGTAGCATGGAGAGCTGCATCAAACCAGTTTCTGGACTGAATATTAGAACGAAGGAGAGTAATTCTAAAAAATGCTTAACACATGCCAGTGGAATATTCTGTGATGTCATTTTCCCTGAGCGAGTATTGTAACCTTAAAACATTCCTTCCATACATCATACTGAGATACAGCAATTATGATATCGTGCAACCAAATAACTGATCCATTCAACACTGTGGCTAAAAAAGAACATCGTGACCATTTTAGCAATAATACAGTATTTATTTCAAATAATAGTAACATTTACAAAAGGAATAAATACATAGAACATTATGACTTATAAACATACAGTACGACTTAGGAATCAGCACACGTAGATGGTACGTGAATAGTACCAGTGGCTCGCAGCCACGAGCCCTGTGAGTGTATCGCAGCGTGGCCGGAGATGATTCAGCACGCAGCCCTCTCGGAGCGGAAATGGGTCCCCGCCCTCGACGTGACAGGCATAAACGAGACCGCAGGCTCGGTGCGGCCCGCCGTTACGCCATTGATTGGCCGATGTAGGCGTTACAGTTGGGGCAGAAGTGGTCGACTGCGTACGCACACTCGGCACAGTAGGGCACGCACACGCACGGCCACAGCCTGCAACACCCAAGTGAGGTCAACTGCTGTCGTACAGGCATTTACACAACAGAACACGGCGCAGGTTTCATTTCCCTGTTGTAGACGCTTAAACGGACAGGAGCTTCCAGTCAATGATGTTTGTACTGAAGGCAAGCAGACGCACAGTGAATTTGTAGAATCATCTAGTGTTCGATCCAATGAAACCCTGCCCTGCATGTCTTTGTGAATATTAAAATATTTAAATAGCGAGTGGTTTTGTCGGCATATTGTGTTTCATGCGAAAGTCACGCAAATATTCAATATCTCTCTATCTACAGGTAGTGTAAGAAAGAAAATGAATAGCGAATGAGGAAGTAGGGATTGTAGGCTTCTTCGACCAGCATCAGTTTCTCAGTGGCTGAGTTGTACGTGACAAATACCAATTTTTGGGTACTGAAATGACTGAAAATCTAAGAACTTTCAGCATTGCTGTTCGTCAGCAATTTTAAGTATAAAAGTAACTAAGAAAAATCCGCCTCGATTGCACAAACTACCTGGTGTTTACCTAGGTTTCAGCGTGGGTAACCACGCCTTCAGAACAATTATGAAACAGCTTGCCTAAATAGGCATAGCCAAAGGCTAAAATCAACACCTACAGCGGTAAGACCCCATTCAATTTTTTTTATAAATACACGTTACATACGTACCAAGTCAATAATATTACTTATCCCAACCCTGTGTGTGCTGCCTCGCCCCCCAGCTAATGTACGATGGTCACAGGCTCTCCACCGAACTAGGTAAACTAGGTAGCTTGTGCAATGGAGGCTGATTTTTCGTAATTATTTGACTGAAAATCGTTTCTTTCTTTTCCTGTTACATTGTGGGTGCTACGCAGGAAGAAAATGTGCCACTGATTTTCTGATTCACTAGTCATGATCACTATGATAGGTCGAAGACAGAGTGAGCAGTATTTCTGTTTGCTTGCAGTGGAAGGAGACTCATAACGTAAAAAATTCTCTCGGCAATGCCCAACACTTACTAATGAAAACTTTCTGAGCATCCTGTGACCCTGCCGCGCTAAATGAACAACCCAGCGTCCACACGTGGAGCTCTTCTGCAATTTCCTCCGATTCCTCCTTTATACAAACTTTGAGAGGGTCCCTGGCTGACGATTTGATAGATAGCTGCTTTTGTAAGCATTATCCTCTTTGGGTAAAGTATAATTCCTTCGGATTATTCTGATTAATCTGTCTTACTACGTAATTTCCCCGTGCTCTCTTTACGTTCATACTGGTCAAACTTAACCTGACGCTTTCAAAAAGGAGTCTGCTTACTGTAACAGAAAATGTTCGTGGACTGCCATATTTAGGATGATCGTGAGGAAAATTGACTAACTAGAAAAAAAGAAGAAAGATGGCGTAAGTTTCATATCGCATTAACGTTTAGGTAATCATAAATTGATGAAACAGAAAACTGGAAGAAACATGTGAAAATAACTATGCATACTGATCTGAGAACTTTTTTGACATGACATTGCTCCTCGGATATTGGAGTGAATTTCGTTACGATGGGTATACACTGACTACAATATGACGCTGCATATTTACAAACAAGTTCGTATGGACACTGTGTGCACCCCACCATTACTTGGTGAGAGCTTATTCGAGAAGTATAATTACAGGAGTAAGTGTTTTGAATATGAAGGAAATTAAAGAAAAACAAGCTACGCCGGACGGTAAGAAGATAAACATGTTATGGATAGTGAATCTAGTCCTGGTATTAACTTTAATTTCGGCAAGCGAGGTAAAGCAGAAATTTGAGCTCCAGAAATGAATTCAGTATACAGCAAAGAGTGGCTAACCATTAATTACGTACATCCTGTGTAAGGACAATCGCGAGGACTCTTTTAGTACTACAACGTGTGTGAGGATAAATGATTTCGTAACAGGGTAGCTTTCCACAGCTTCGAAACGTTTGAATGTAAGAATAATCCCTTAGTAAGAAGACTAATCACTGTTTCGTGTCTCATCTCTTACCATGTTACACTGCACACGTTGGTACGACGTACCAATAAATGTGCAGTGTCTGCAAACAATGAATTGTAAGACTGGTATTCACCAGCGTACGTGTTTAATCTTATTGGTAAGGTCGACATCACGGGCGTGTTACTGATCTAGGTGTGTGTGCCACAGAACGCTTGAAGATGTCCCAAGATAACCACAATTACTCACCCGAATATGCACAGCAGCAGCGCTAGCAAGTGCGTGTTTGTGGATGGCTTCGACGACGTCCTGGTCACTATGGTAGCTCGACACGCGGGACACTCAGTTGTACAAGGGTCTGTGCCCAGCATCAGAGGCGCCACCACTGCAGCGGTAAAGACAAGGCATCAGTTTCAGCCATAAGCCGAAATTTGAACAAAGAACTAGGTAACAATGTTTTAGTACTCTAAATTTAGCTAGGTAACCATATGTTTACGGTGGTTTTTGCACCTGCTTTGCGTCAGGCAATGTGTGGTTATACGAGTCACAGTTTCATTGCATTTTCTTATCATCCAAAAAATATTGTCTTTTGCAAGAACAAATATACCTGCATGTTTACTTCAGTCGTTTTGAAGCTAAGTCAATAAAAAGAATAGCAGTAGCAGTAATTCTCACTTCAGATAAGGGCTGTTCTTTATAGTCTGTTTTATGGTTTATAATTTTTAACTTTTCGCGTTTTAACAATGATAAATTTAGCCATGTAATGGATGCATTTAGTCATTTTAACCGATGGCTTACGGTGGGTATTGCTCGCTGCGGAGATATTGAGAATATTGGTGGCCTTGAGAGTTAATAATCGTAACGTAATTACTTACCGTACATTAAGTGTAAGTTTTTAGTACGGGCATTGATACTTCGTATTATTCTACGATGCGTTTTGTATTGAGGACCCATGGACGTCTTAAGGTGGATCAAATTTAGCCATGTATGTGGTGCGAAGGATCCCTTGTATGTGAAAAACTACTTCGTGATTTGACTGTATACTATCATAAAGAACCCTGATTAAAAGAACACTACATATTGTCGTTGCCAAAAGCAGGGAGGCGATTCTTGCTGCTGTAGCTCTCAGTGGCACTCTGGGATTCAGTCTGAGGCACCCTTTTGAATCTCTGAGTCGCAGTTCAGTTGTATACCTCGGCTCTGAGCTAAATGTCTCTCGTGCTGTGGGACTTAAATTCTTCCCTGCGACTCATTTACGCCCAAGGAAACGTCCAAAAGAATTTAATTTTCGTATATATTTTGTCGATGTACGATACTGATTTAAGAATACCGCAATCGATATCCTTTCCACATAAATACCGAGCAGCAGGCGCCAACTAGTTATCTGTATCTTCTAGAACTTTGTGTTCTCCTGCCTTTTTCCGGCAGAGTGGACATTGTCTTTAAAGTAACTTAAAAATTAGTACAATCGAAGTGAAAAGTGCGATAAACAGGCATGTTATTTCATCGTTTGAAGACGAATGGATCAGTATCAGATGTTACCTTTCATTGCAGGTGACAGCCTATTTCATGATTAGCTAGCTAGTAAAGAATTCGTTATGCCAAGTACAATGTGGCTGCAGTTTTGTTTTTTATGCTATCGTGGCTGCAATAAGCTTCTCTCTCCATAATCGCATGCCAACCATTAGGAACACGGTCAGAAAGCTTAAAATTACGGGCCAAGAGCTAACACTGTACTAATTGTGTGTTGTACTTAAAAAGGAGCCAGTTGGCTATGTTTCGTCAATGAATGTTCTTGATTTGTATCATAAGCAGTTTCCGAAAATTATGCCCATATCCAGATCACCGTATTCATGTTTATTACCGGGAGACATAAAAGCGAGTACATGAACAGACGAAATTTATTGACATTGTCAAGAACTGTCACCGTGTGTACAGCAAACTATGAAGCTCGTCGCAAAAAATGGAGATAAAAGGTTAAAAATACTTCCTTGTACAGTACGACAGCAGAAGACATGGTTTTCAGGCAGAACATAATGTAGGAATCCTTATTGCTCTTATGTGTATTAGCATGGATAATTGAAATCTGTTGTAGCATAAACATAGACCATACGAAAGAGGCCAGGGAGAGGTAAGGCTGTCTCCATCTTGAATGTTGGTTTGACCACTCAGTGCTTTACTACGGATGGTTCTATTAAAGGTGGCATGACGCTTTCCAGAAACGTCTGAACGGCCTTACCTAGAAATTTTTAGGCGGATCTACATTCCAGGTTGCAGTCTGAACCACGACCGAAGTTTTAATTTTTCATATTACCAACTTTTTACTACAGCGAAAGAAGCGGTAATTCACAAAAATCTTACGTTTTACTAAGAATGAGGTTCGCTCACTCATGTGTGACCATTAGCTTCATACAGTTTTCTCAAAAGGGAGAAATACGTAATTACACAGTGTGAACACAGTGTAACTATCGTAACTACTTGTTTAATTAATTTGGAATTTGTCCCAAGCACGGACGAAGGCGTGAAAGATTGACGTAGCGCACTATTACTATTACTATTTTTATTTTACACGGAGAAATTTCATTGGAACTAATATGTTATGCGCTTTCACCTTCAAAACTTTGGCAGGAATTGGACTCAAAAGTGCCGATTGCTTTGTATCTATTCTTTAGTTTCCTTTGCAAGCATGTATTTCTGCTTAATGTTCGAAGGAAGTGATCTTTTGTGACCATAAGAAAAGTTTCAGTCACGTATATGCTTTCTGCTTCCGTGCCATTCGGAACTATGCTTAATTATGCACTGTTCGCCCAATGTGTTGAGAGGCATCGAGAGCCTCGAGCATGCGAGAATGACAGTTGAGATCAGTCTCTTGCGACATTATGAAAAATACATTACTTCAGTTCCTGCAGTATTCATGCGACCCTCGTCCACATCTCGAGGAACTCTGCCTGTCAAGGACACGTCAGCATGCGCAGCGCGCTGTCTTACTTTACGTAACCAGAAAAATTACTGCTTCACGGGCTTCTAAGCGATTAGTTGCTCTAAGGACGGAGGAAAATTACCAGCAGCTTCGTTGTCGTAATCAGCACAGGGGTACACATGGAATATACGTCGCTAACCAGTCTCAGACGATGAAAAATGGGTCTGTAGTGATACATACCTGTGATGTGTTGTTGGACGTATCCAGGTTGTGGTGGGGGCGGGCCGTAAGGTTGCGCCTGAGGTGTCGGTGTGTACGGTGGTGGCTGCGTGGGCGGCGGCTGGAACCCATATGGGGGTGGTTGGCTCTTGTTTGGCTCCATATTCTGTTGGGAAAACAGCAGGAATTTGGAATTAACATCTTATGACCGGAGTTTACAACAAAAAAGGCAATGTAAAGTATTGCTTAAGGAAGGAGACTGCACGTCCTCTGGCAGACTATTTATTACATATTTCAGTTGTAATAATTATCTGGCTGTTTCACCTATCACCTCGTCCGATGTCTACAAGGAATGGTAGCACATGCATCGGCAGAAATGCTTGCACTGTATTTCTCAAATCTAAGCACATTACTAACTTAAAATTTAACCATAAGAACTGGAAACATACAGGATGAACCGTAACTCTACCGACAAACTTCCAGAGATTTCATAAAGAACTAAAATAAGAAAAATGAACATGAGATGTGGGCACTTTTCCAGTAGAATAAATGTGTTTCTTTAGCTGAAAATGACCAACTGCACATAGTTCTTTATGTATCCATTTTAGAGACCATGTTTAATTTACTTTTGTCTTGTTGTGGTCCATATTGCCACCTGTGAGCGTTTGGTCGGTTCGTCAGCAGAGTTCTCGTTCACCCCACATACGAACAACGTACTTAAAGGAAGAATAAATGTTAACTAGATAATCTTTATCTAAGCGTGTACTCCAGGACATAGGATTCAAACTAAACAAAATTTCTAAAAAGCATTAGTTAATATACTTTGTGCATGCACCTTCTGCATTTTATTTGAGCTCAATATTTTCCATTGATTGGGCAAGTTGTCAGATTCACTCCTAAAATTTGCTAAAGCAGTTCTTTTAATAGTGTCTTATGGCTGCGTTGAACATCTTCAGGTGCCTGTTGAGATCATCCCACAAATCTGTGAGCTTAATACCTGATGGTTGTACAGCAGCAACCGAAGATAGGTAGTTTCTACAGAACCCTTCAGATTGTCTCCTAGTAGGCATGCACTGTTTTTTTTTTTTTTTTTTGTTTGTGGTTTTAGGGCGCAAAACTTCTATGGTCATTAGCGCCCAGCCCGTGACATAGAAAACAGGAAAAAAACGAAATTTAAAATCAGCAGCAATGGAAACAAAGTCAGAAAATTTGAGAAACTAAAGGCAGAAGGAATGCTTAAAAGTCCACTATCGAAAGGGGTTGGTTGTCCCCCAAAAAAAAACTTCAAATGACTGACGTCATTTCACTGTCACTAATAAACTGTAGAACGCGGTCAGCTGAGCGCGTGTCATCTGCTAAAATCGACGATAGATCAGGCGATAGCTGTAGACGGGAGCGTAACGGATTAAAATAGGGGCATTCAATTAAAAGGTGTCTGACCGTCCACAGCTGAGAGCAGTGGGGACAGAGTGGGGGAGGATCACCGCTTAAAAGATGTCGATGACTAAAAAGACAGTGCCCTATCCGGAGTCGAGCTAAAATTACCTCCTCCCGACGACGTGTTCGGGAGGAAGAGGTCCAAGCGCAAGGAAGGGCTTTCACTTCCCGCAATTTATTGTGGGGAAGTGTTGACCAATGCGCATGCCATAAATGAGTGACTTGGCGACATAAACCGCTCCGTAGATCGGTAAACGGAAGAGACTGAAGAGCTGGCCGAGGAAGAGAGACTGCAGCCTTGGCCGCTATATCGGCCGCCTCATTTCCACAGATACCAGCGTGTCCTGGGAGCCAGAGGAACGCCACTGAGACGCCCCCCAGGTGGAGCAAGCGCAGACAGTCCTGAATCCGGTGGACCAGAGGGTGCACAGGGTAAAGAGCTTGGAGACTTAGGAGAGAGCTGAGAGAATCGGAGCAGATTACGTACTGTATCCGCTGATGGCGGCGGATGTAGTGGACAGCCTGGAGAACAGCGTAAAGCTCCGCAGTATAAACCGAACACTGGTCGGGAAGCCGAAAGTGATTTGGGGTGTCGCCAACAATATAGGCACTCCCTACACCTAACGATGTTTTCGAGCCATCGGTGTAAATAAATGTGGCTTCCGTCATTTGTGCACATAGAGCAGCAAATGCCCGACGGTAAACAAGTGTAGGGGTACCATCCTTGGGAAATTGACATAGGTCTCTGAGCAAGTCAATCTGGGGACGGTGCCAAGGCGGTGCTGTACCCCAAGTTGTCAAGAAGGTTTTAGGAAAGCGGAAGGAAAGAGAATGGAGCAGTTGACGGAAGCGGACTCCCGGGGGTAGTAGGGAGGAGGAGCGGCCTGAATACCAGACATCAAAGGAGGCGTCGAAAAAAAGGTTATGGGCTGGATTAGCAGGCATGGAAGACAGATGGCTAGCATAACGACTCAGAAGGACTGCCCGCCGATTGGACAGCGGAGGTTCAGCAGTCTCAGCATAAAGGCTTTCCACAGGGCTGGTGTAAAAAGCTCCAGACACTAAACGTAATCCACGGTGGTGGATAGAGTCGAGTCGCCGAAGAATAGACGGCCGAGCAGAGGAGTAGACTATGCTTCCATAATCCAATTTCGAGCGCACTAAGGCGCGATAGAGGCGGAGAAGGACCGCTCGGTCCGCTCCCCAAGAGGTACCATTCAGGACACGGAGGGTGTTAAGGGAACGCAGACAGCGAGCCGAAAGATAGGAAACGTGGGAGGACCAGCACAGTTTTCTGTCAAACATAAGACCCAAGAATTTAGCGACGTCGGAAAACGGAAGGTTGACAGGGCCTAGATGTAAGGAGGGCGGAAGAAACTCCTTACGTCGCCAAAAATTAACACAAACGGTCTTACTGGGTGAGAAACGGAAGCCGGTTTCGATGCTCCACGAGTGGAGGCGATCGAGACATCCTTGAAGACGTCTTTCAAGAAGGCTGGTCCGTTGAGAGCTGTAGTACATCGCAAAATCGTCCACAAAGAGGGAGCCCGAGACATCAGGAAGGAGACACTCCATAATTGGATTAATGGCGATGGCAAACAGTACAACACTCAGCACGGAGCCCTGGGGTACCCCGTTTTCTTGGGAGAAAGTACGGGAGAGAGTAGTGTTCACCCGCACCCTAAATGTGCGCTCTGCCATAAATTCGCGAAGAAAAAGGGGCAGCCGGCCTCTAAAGCCCCAAGAGAACAGTGTACGGAGGATGCCTGTCCTCCAACAGGTATCGTACGCTCTCTCCAGATCAAAAAATATTTCTACCGTTTGGCGTTTCCGGAGAAAATTGTTCATGATATAAGTGGAGAGAGCAACAAGATGGTCAACAGCAGAACGATGCTTTCGGAATCCGCATTGGGCAGGTGTTAAAAGACTGCGGGACTCCAGCCACCAAGCTAAACGGTAATTCACCATACGCTCCAAAACCTTACAGACACTACTCGTGAGAGAAATGGGGCGATAGCTAGAGGGGAGATGTTTGTCCTTTCCAGGTTTCGGAACGGGAACGACAATAGCTTCCCGCCATCGCCTGGGAAAGGTACTGTCGGTCCAAATTCGATTATAAAGGCGAAGGAGGTTACGCAGGCTATGGGTTGATAAATGCAGCAACATTTGGACATGGATACCATCCGGTCCTGGGGCGGAGGAGCGAGAAGAAGAGAGTGCATGTTGGAGTTCGCGCATGGAGAAAACAGTATTGTAGCTTTCGCGATTTTGAGAGGAGAAAGCAAGATGTCGCACTTCCGCTGCACGTTTCTTCGGGAGAAACGCCGGCGGGTAATTTGAAGAGCTCGAAATCTCAGCAAAGTGCTGACCCAATGAGTTAGAAATTGCGACGGGGTCCACTAAGGTATCATGCGCGACAGTGAGCCCAGAGACCGGGGAGAAACTAGGCGCGCCTGAGAACCGTCGAAGCCGACTCCAAACTTCCGAGGAGGGAGTGAAGTTGTTAAATGAGCTAGTAAAGAATTTCCAGCTTGCCTTCTTGCTATCGCGGATGACGCGACGGCATCGCGCACGGAGCTGCTTATATCGGATACAGTTGGACAAAGTTGGATGGTGACGGAAAATGCGAAGAGCACGTCGCCGCTCACGTATTGCGTCACGGCATGCCTCGTTCCACCAAGGGACTGGAGGGCGCCGGGGCAATTCGGAGGTGCGTGGTATTGAACGTTCCGCAGCTGTGAGAATAACGTCGGTAAAATGTGTGACCTCATCGTCGACGCTGGGAAAGCGACGGTCATCGAATGTCGCTAGAGACGAAAAAAGTGTCCAATCGGCTTGGGCAAACTTCCAGCGTCGCGAGCGCATATATGGCAGTTGAGGCTGCAGTCGAAGAACACATGGAAAGTGGTCACTCGAGTGTGTATCATCAAGGGCGAACCATTCGAAGCGCCGAGCTAGCGGAACAGTACCGACCGCAAGGTCCAAATGGGATAAATTTGCCGTGGAGGCAGACAAAAATGTGGGGACCCCAGTGTTGAGGCAGACTAAATCCGCTTGGTGGAAGACGTCTAGCAATAGTGAGCCACGTGGACAAGGATGTGGAGATCCCCAAAGCGGGTGGTGGGCATTGAAGTCCCCAACCAGCAAATAGGGGGGTGGAAGCTGATCAAGAAGATGAAGGAGATCAGCTCGTGTCATTGGTGTAGACGATGGAATGTATACCGTACAAAGAGAGAACGTGTATCCAGAAAGGGAAAGACGGACGGCGACAGCTTGGAAGGAAGTGTTTAAGGGGATTGGGTGATAATGGAGAGTATCATGGAGCAGAATCATGAGTCCTCCATGGGCTGGAGAGCCTTCAACAGAGGGGAGGTCATATCGGACGGACTGAAAATGAGGGAAAACAAAGCGGTCATGGGGACGCAGCTTTGTTTCCTGAAGACAGAAGATGACCGGCGAGTAGGATCGTAAGAGGATCGACAATTCCTCCCGATTGGCGCGAATTCCGCGGATATTCCAGTGGATAATGGACATAGGGTGAACAGAAAATGGAGGAACGTGACCAAGGGTGCTGTCAACTCAACGACTGCTCAGAGCTTGCGACCGACAGCATGGAATGGCATTCAGTCGAAGGCAGAAGATCCTGATCCATAGGTTGGTCAGGAGCAGCTCCTGCCACCAACGATCGGCCAGTTGACCGGCCACCAACAGTGCGCCTCGGCGACACAGAAGATGGCCGAGGGCGATTTCCGCCAGGTGGTGCTGTAGATGGGACACGCCTTGGCGGAGAAGGAGAGGAACTGTGTTTCTTCATAGCCTTCTTGGAGGTATGTTTAGATGATTGAGGAACCGATGGTTGTGAAGTTGCAGTACGTAAAAATTCTTCACGAGAATGTTCTTTTTTTGAAGACTTGGCTTCTGACTTTTGGGCTCGAGATTTAGCAGAACCCGACGAAGGGTGAGCCATAGAGTGGGCAGGCGAAAGAGGTGAGGTTGAACGGGCGATCTTTGCGCTGGCCGATCTGACGACCGTGGTACTAAATGTGAGGTCGCAAGTCTGCGTGGCCGCCTCCTTTGTTGGCCGAGGAGAAGCAAGGACAGTGCTGTATTTTCCTTTCTGAGGCACGGTGGGCTGTCGACTGGCGAGTAACTTTCGAGCAGCAAAGGTCGACACCTTTTCCTTCACTCTTATTTCCTGGATCAGCTTTTCGTCCTTAAAAACGGGGCAATCTCGAGAGGAAGCAGCGTGGTCACCCATACAGTTGATGCAGCGAGGGGATGGAGGTGGACAAGCACCCTCATGGGCATCCCTGCCACACGTAACACATTTGGCCTGATTGGAACAGGACTGGCTGGTGTGGTTGAACCGCTGACATCGATAGCAACGCGTAGGGTTTGGGACATAAGGGCGAACGGAAATTATCTCATAGCCTGCTTTGATTTTTGATGGGAGTTGAACTTTGTCAAATGTCAAGAAGACAGTGCGGGTTGGAATGATGTTCGAGTCAACCCTTTTCATAACCCGATGAACAGCCGTGACGCCTTGGTCAGACAGATAGTGCTGAATTTCTTCGTCAGACAATCCATCGAGGGAGCGCGTATAAACGACTCCACGCGAGGAATTTAAGGTACGGTGCGGTTCCACCCGGACAGGGAAGGTGTGGAGCAGAGAAGTACGCAGCAATTTTTGAGCCTGGAGGGCACTGTGTGTTTCTAACAACAGGGTGCCATTCCGTAATCTGGAACAAGACTTTACAGGACCCGCAATTGCGTCGACACCTTTCTGAATAATGAAAGGGTTGACCGTGGAAAAGTCGTGACCTTCGTCAGACCGAGAAACAACAAGAAACTGTGGCAACGATGGAAGAACCGTCTGTGGCTGAGACTCAGTGAACTTACGTTTGTGAGCAGACATAGTGGAAGGTGAGGAAACCATTGCGGAAGAATCCCCCATGATTACCGGCGTCTCCGATGGCGCGCTCCTCCCTTGTGGGGGCCCTCACCGAGGGCACACCCGCCTTAGGTGATTGTTCACACCTCAGGTCACACCTCCCGACAAACGGACGGAGGGACCAATCGGCACTTTCGGAAGGTATCAGCTCGGGTAATCACCCCTCCCTGGGCCTGGCCTTTACCAGGGGGTACGTACGTGTCCTACCTGTCTACCCGGGGCGGGGAATTACGCGTTACCCCGTCACCGGCTACGCATGGAAGTGCGTGGGTCGGCCTTCAGACACGCACAGGGAGGAAGAAAGAGACAGGGAAAGGAAAGAAGAGAGGTCTCAAACGCCGCAGCGGAGAAAAGGGTAAAGAGAAGAGGTAAAGAGAAGAGGTAAGGAATAGAGAAGGACGAAGAAAGATGAAGACATACAAGCAAGGAAGGCGAAGAGTGCGGTACATTTACAAGCGTCCGTCTCCGGACGTAGGCACAAACCATACTCCCCAGAGGGGGAGAAAGGGAAGGAAAGAGCCAGAGGTGAGGGGGGGGGCGAAGATGGGGGATGGGGAAGGATACGGAAAGGGAAGGTATGCAGCCCGGAAAGGAAGGAAGGCCACATTAGCTCGGGGTCCCGTGCTCGCTACACACGTATCCACAAAAGAGTTGTGGATCCCCTGGGGGGAGGCATGCACTGTATCATCGAAAGTAACTGAACACAGAATTACGAGGAACAGCCCCACAATACTATCTCCTCCGTACTTAGTTGTTTGCGTTGCGTTTGACAGAAGTTTAACTAATGAGGAGGCATTGAAAAGAATTGGGAAGAAGAGGAGTTTGTGGCACAACTTGACTCTAAGAAGGGATCGGTTGGTAGGACATGTTCTGAGGCATAAAGGGATCACCAATTTAGTACTGGAGGGCAGCGTGGAGGGTAAAAATCGTAGAGGGAGACCAAGATATGAGTACACTAAGATTCAGAAGGATGTAGGCTGCAGTAGGTACTGGAGATGAAGCTTGCACAGGATAGAGTAGCATGGAGAGCTGCATCAAACCAGTCTCAGGACTCAGGACTGAAGACTACAGCTACAGCTACAACCTTCTTCACACACTGGCAATGCTAAATACTGCCATCGGATTAACGCAGTGTATTTGCAATATTGATCACTCTAAATGAAGCATTCTCAGTCATCCATTGTCCGGTGGCGTCGCTCTTTACACTACCTGTAGCGTAGCTTACCACTAACTACAGAAGTATATAGCTGGTCATTATACCCAATTCTAAATCCCTACGCACAGTAAGTGTTAATTGGACTGATGACAGTACTTTGGAACCCTCTAACGGTTCTTTCCGCTGATTTCATGCGGTTTTTAGCTGTAGTTGTTCCTTCGTTTTTACACAATCACACCACCAACCTCCAATTTGGCTAGCTTTAGAAGGGTTGAAACATTTCTGATCGATGTATTATACAGGTGACGTCCAATGATTGGTCCATGTTTGTTTGTTTGTATGTTTGTTTGGGGGAGTGCAACAAACAGCAAGGTCATCAGTCCCATGACCCATGGTAGCAGAAATCAAGGGAGGGCAGCAAGCACAGTCCAGTCAAGGGGAGGGGGTTAAGCGCAGACAGAGAGGTTAAAATGGTCGTTAGGGCAGTAGGAAGAGGAAATAACAGGAGGGGTTGAGTGGAAATAGGGAGAGCAGGGGTGTCCCGGAACCGGTACTTGTTGTGGGGCACCAGATCGCCAGAGACCCGTCCCGACACCCACACCGTATATCGTGATCACGATACAACGGGTACACCGGGGAAATAAGACAAGCGAAGGGGAAACAAAACAGCGCAACAGACCAGACAAAATGTAGTGAAAGGCTGGGAGAACCTGGGCGGCGCGGAGGCCTACGCTACCTGAAGTATTCCTATTCGGAAGGAAAATTCAAGGACATACTGAGAATACAAGCCACTTTCATGACGAAAATCGAAGACAGACGTAACCATGCTACCGTCATCGTCCCGTCGTCCGCCAACACACAAGTAAGGTGGAAAGGCATTTAGTCCAACGACCCGGAAGATGGGGTAGTCCTTGTTCAGTGTCAAGGAACTCTCCTGATGGACTAATTGTACTGTTATTGCTTCTTTATACTGGCGGTAAGCCTCTCCTGACATCTAAACGTCATTTCCAATTTACATAGGAATGTCCGGATACTTTTGACCATACAGTGTACGTCTGAAATTTCTAGGTCTGCGACACTTTTTAGTGTCTGAGTATCTTCTAATACTGAAAATTCTTGGTTCAGATGGCTCTGAGCACTATGGGACTTAACATCTATGGTCATCAGTCCCCTAGAACTTAGAACTACTTAAACCTAACTAACCTAAGGACATCACACACATCCATGCCCGAGGCAGGATTCGAACCTGCGACCGTAGCGGTCACGCGGTTCCAGACTGAAGCGCCTAGAACCGCACGGCCACACCGGCCGGCTGAAAATTCTTCATTGCATCTACTACGAAGGCACGTGTTCAGTTACTTGCACCTACTTGATGCTTGGACCACCACATACTGTCCCTGTCCATATTTGAAAAAATTCATCTTGTTTGGAATGCTCATGATAGTCAACCCATTTTTGTTTTCTTCCCTCCCTCGTAAAACTGTTGTACTTAAAAACGCACTAGAAGGTCTTTAACTTGCTGCACACGTATCGGACAACGTGTCATACAAACTTGTGCCGTCATGGAATGCGTTGTTGCATTTTACTAGACTTAGCGAGTCTTCTTTGTTATTTAACTGAAAAAGTTATGATTTATGGTTCTACGTTTTATTTTGATTTGAAAATGGTATATTAGTGTCAGTCTGGAAGATCACTGGTGGGATCGACGTTTGAGAAAATCGCTATGGATGCAGAGCGGAGAAATTAAGTGCGTCATCACACTTTTTTTCCAACGCACCACGTAAACGAAATGAGCTACTAGACAGGCACAACTTTAAAGCATGCCATAGCTCGTCAAATGAGTGGTGTGCATAGAATGATCAAGGGAGTACTTTCTGACTAACGGCTACACTTTTTTTTAAAAGAGACAGGCTGAGGGAGATGCTGCCCGAAAAGAACGTAAAATGAAATAAATATTGTCAGAAACAAATTGTTTGATTTCCAAGACCTGTGTCAATGCGAACGAAATCATTTTGGGCATCAGGTCATTATCAAACAATGTAACAGAACTGTATGTTCCCTCAGACATTGCAGCGGTCTCTTCATAGAGTGGAGGACCGCTGTAGAGTCGTTCGAAACTTCGACAGTTTAGTTGTTCCGTCACATACTGGCGTCGCTAATATTCAAAATTATTTCATTAGAATATTGAGATGTTTTATGAGAGTCAATGGATGGAGTACAAGCGAATTGGGGCAGTTATGCTCCCTGTGAATCGAACCATCCCGGCATTTGCCTTGAGTGATTTAGGGTAACCAAAGGTAACTGAAAACTATGTCCGGAGCCTCCCTTCTGAGTCCCCAGTATCTTGACCTCGCTGAACTCCATGAACCGGAGTGATAACGACAAGAGCATTCAAATTACGCTGTTTGACAAAATAGAAGAAAATTAAGGCTTGGTTAATTTACAGCAACGGAAAGTGTAAGCGCACCGGATCAGAAGATCGCCTCACATTCCTCCCCTTGTCCTCCTCCTCCTCACCATCACTAATACCACGAAACGTCACCCATTGCCCTGATAATTACGTCAATTTGTATATGAAAAGAATCCATGAGTTTCTTCACGCATGCCACCTTCAGGAGAAGTCACTCATTAACAATTAGGTGCCGCACAACTACAAATCGGCTGTGATGCTGACAGTTACGCCTCACCGGCTGTTCTCATTGTTCCAGGTATTATGTATGGGTGTAAGATCTGATGATCTAGCAGTCCATTTGTGGTGCCCGATTGTCCATAAAACCTGGAACGTGAACGCTGCTGTCAGTTATGACCGGAATGTCCACCGCATACTAATTATGAAGGGCGCCGACAGCGGTCAAATAATCGCCGTACTTAATTTTCATGGTAACCTGAGTAGTACGAAAATCATCCACAAAACAGAAACAATGTTTGGCCCTGACCTGTACTACATCCACCACTGAAGAAAACGTCTTATGGAGCGGTAGGCGTTGTCGAAGCTTCTTATCATTTGGAAGGAAGCAAAAATCGCGACTCCTCAGACCACATTACAAACCTCCATTGCCTAGTTTCTGTGTTTGGCTCTTTGAAGACATGCTCTTTGATTTGCGGCCGTGAGCGGCGGCCTTTTGCAAAATGCCCTGCCCCTAATGGCAATTTCATGCAGTAACCTTCGCAATGTCCGCTCGGAAACCACCTGAGAGACAACTGCATTTCCTGAGAAGAGCGTTTCTCTTCTGGTTTGAAACAATTTATCACTGACAAGGTGCGGATTTGGTCAACGGTCCCCGTCAGAAGCATTCTATGACTATTTTTCTTACGTAGTATATGGCTGCGAGTGGTTATAGTGTTGTCGTAAGCATGGTGGATGCTTCGCGTTGATACATTCATGTTTAGGGCAGCTTTATCGATGATACAGTCATGGACTCTTCGGAACGTAATAGCATTAGGTCTCGTCTCCACATCGACCTACCGTAATGCGCATACACTATACAACTGTCTGGCTACTATAGAACACTTGACATATGAGCTGTATAATCACTAACAGTTTGACACCATTTACAGGCCTCCAAAACAGCAGGGCGCACTTTCAACAGAGTGATGTTTTGTGCAGTTATGTTACTATAAATGAACATTGCTTGAGGAGTTATGACGGTCACTTTATCCAAGGAAAATGTTGGCTACTAATAATTCGATATCGCTTCATCGTACAACGACCTACACTTACTGCTGTTCAGTGTGAAAGTGTTTCTTACGCACTGTAATTCAAAGAATTAGGGAAGTCTGACAGGGACCAGCAGAGTCGTCTCCAGGCTGACTGAAGACATTGTGGAAGGTTCAGGAGAGCGACGCAGTGCGGTGGCGGGCGCCGTTCGATACCAACACCGCCCACAGACACTTGTTGCTACACGACACCCGCCAACATCCTTGCGCAGGCGTCCTCAGAATCACTGAGATTAAGCTTCAGTGGAAACCGGTATCAGGCGGTTGGACGAGCACGTCATCGTCTCGTTTTTTCCTGCGGAGACCTTTCTCCGATTCCTTGATATTTCACCACGACGCAGACGGCCACAGAAGTCATCAGGAAGGTGGGGGAGTGTGGGAATCTACTTGTGCTATTTAGACGCACACTGATATAGTTGTGTAGCCAACTTATACTGACAAAAAAGCGATGATAAGCAGTTTTTCACTACTTTAATTCGAGACAATACGTTCGATTGCCAATTTTGCAATTTTTAAATGATACCTACACAGACCTTTTTGGAGTTCGGCTTTATAAATTGTAGCCACGTAATCTGATTTTCTAGAAGTTACTGTACTGACTTCGCTAATTCTCTGGGAGTTTTGGGTAAGAAAAATGTTCTTTTAACATTGAAGAGTTCCATCAGCTGACAAAACCTAAAGTTTCAACAAGTTCCTCACGGATTGTGGCAATGTAAAGAGGTTTGATGACGTATTCGCCGGCTCAGATGTCATTCCACATTGAGTAAGAATAGTTCAATTTTAAGTTTCAGTTGCTGTCTACTTCACCGCACCCCCCTCCCAATCAAAATTTACAATATAATATCGGCATAAAAATATTGTTAAGCTAGAAATTAAAAAATGTACTTTAAATCTGTTTGTATCATTTTCAAGCAAGTTTCCGTGTGATTCACTCATGCTCTAGCTTCTTCCGTGTCGACATAGTTAATACCGTTACGGTGCTACAGACTGTTAGATGTTGCCTTCACCTCTCAAGAGAGAAAGAAAACCCTCTCTTTGAGTAGATTCACAGAGCTATTAAGAAGAACATTATGTTTTTAAATACCGCACAAATTCCAAGTGGCTCGTTATATGTCAAGCCCATCATCGTGAAGCCGTTCTGTTGCACGAGTAACTATTATCGAGGTTCTGATCAGGAACGCTACAATTTCTTTCCAACTGTTACGCAACTTTTAATAATTTCTCTCTAACAATCAAACTCTCAGATTATTTAAATCTTATGATTTATGATACGAATTTCACCTTAACCTTCCATCCACCCCCCCCCCCCCCTCCCGACCGGTATGTCCAACAACGCACAAATTTGACGTCAGTATAGCCTGTGTTATTATTTATGGCTTCACCTTATTTGCGCAACGTGTTTGAGCAAATAAGAAATCCGATACTACGTATGACTTTGCTGGGAGAAAGGTGGCTGTTTTTAAGCCCACATCACGGAAAAACAAGAAGGTAACATTTACAGCTAGTAAGGACAGCACACACACGTCATCGAAGCCCCCACACCCCACAGAATGGAAAATTTCGTGCCGTAACGGTAGAGACGGGAAACCTTGTCGCCACAAACCACAGTTACAAACAAGCTTATTTGTAGGCCTGAAGAAAACAAACGCAACGTCTGTGTCGATCTTAAGAACAGCTGTTTCTCTGTTTGAGTGTTTGGCACAATATCGTTGCCAATACGCTGAACATTGGAATTGCTGTACACCCAAAGGTATTATGGTTAGTGTAAACTGCTAACAAACCATGTCAAAGGTATAGCTTCGAGAAAGTTCTTCGCTGACTACTTTGAGGACGTAGTAATTAACATTATTCGTTGACCTAGTTTCACAATATTAGGAAACCAGCTGACAATTACTTTACACATGACGGTGTATAACACAAATTTTGCTTTCAGTAACTACTGATAAAGCGCGACTCTTTACTATTGGTGGGCGACACTGAAAGGGGAAATCGTAAATAAGCAACCGCACTAGACTTGCGTTTCAAAACTGTCAGACACTAAATTACTGTAACGACGACATTGAGAGCTGGTACGCTGGGCAGCAACAAATAGACAGGGGGCGTGGGGGCTTGCGAAAGAAACGTCTATGAATACGTGGCCGACTGCGTGGCGGATTGGACCAGGTCCGAGCGGCGTGCAGAGTTCACTCACCTGGTCGCTGGTCCTTAGAGCCGGGAGAATAGCAGGCGAAGTGACAATTAGGCGGGCGTAGTTGGCAGCGCAACGGAACTCGGAGTACTGGCCGAGCGTCGCCGGAGGCCCGTGATAAGTACGGCGGCGTGGCGTGGCGCGGCGCGGCGTCACGTTATCGCTGACGTCACGCGGGGCGCCCGCTACTGGGAAGCGAAGCGGCCCTGGCGACGCGCCAGCAGGCACACTCAGCGTCACGTGTTGCGAGGTTTCGCCAGCCGCCGCTTTCGTTGCAGCCGGCGCGACGGTTTTCGCCTGGCTATTGTCCTGCAGCGATTCCCAACTTATCGAGCGCTATCAACACCGACTCAAAGGAACGTCTCAGCGCTTGTTGGTTATGTCACGTCAGCTAGGCTCGGCGAACGCTATGTCTGTTGCAGGCATATTCATAATGGTGGTGTCTCCCTTTCTGACACAGGAAAATGTGAAACTATTGGCCGTAGTTGACCAACACTCATTGTTCTGAGAGATTTCTGCAATCAATTAATTATGAAATTCATTACACTTCTTAACAAATAGTGTACTCCTGAACTTCAATTTCAACCTGTTTTAAGAATTGACATACGAAAACAACATCATGGTCCAGCAGCAACAGAATTCGTGCTTCTTTACCTTATTTGTAAATCTGAGGAAGTTACGTTTGTACTGGGTTGCTTTTAGATGAAACTACGAACATATTGGTGCTCTTCTTTAGGTATCTTCGTTGACTATGTGGTGGGGAGCACTGAATGTTAATGAAATATCTTGCGACTGTACAAGTTTGGGGAGGGGGTGGGGGACAGAAGAAGCGGCAAAAGAGAGATAATTCTTTCATCAAATAAATTTTTTTTATCTTGTAAAGTTTCTCCTTTCAGTTGCAAGAGGGGAATATTTATCTTTTCTAATGTGCATGTTTAAAAAAGTTTAAGCTCAGCAGTATTTTCAATGTATGAAGCTATTTTGTTTCCTGTTTAGAATTCCTTTCGTTGAAAACGACTTTAACCTAATGACTGGCAACAGTTGGACGTTTGCACATGTAAATTAGTTCACATTTCCAGTGACGATGTCAAACGAAAATAAATAAATAAAAGAAACGAGTTGATTGTAAGTGGGTTGGGGTAAGTTTCGATAGCAAAATGGATCATGTAAATATAGTTACTTGAATGTAAAATTTCCGAAGCTTGAAATGATATTTCTACGTTTGTTTCGACAGGATTCAGTCATACAGAACTATGATCTTCATTTGTAGCTTTACGATAGTAAGAAAATCTTTCATCTAAATAAAACTGCAGAATCTAAAACAATACCAAACGTTTTGTCCAGAAATAAGAGATTTATAGTGATAAGCACGCCCAGGCGTTTCTGCCTGCAACAGACCTGGCGTTCGCCGTGCCTAGCTGACGTGACGTCACCAACAAGCGCCGAGGCCTTCCTTTGACTCGGTGTTGGCGCTACCCGCCTTTCTCCCCACCCCCATCCCCTCCTCCAAAGGGGCCATGATAATACTAATTGCGGGAGGGTTGGGGGGGGCTAGCTTGCCAAAACAAAGACATGTGAATTCAACTTTTGATTAATTTACTGCAAGAAAATCAAGGTATAATGCAGTTTTGACATAATAAAAAATTTTAATTTACCTTTACACTAGCAATAAAAAATTTTAATTTACCTTTACACTGGCAATAAAAAATTTTAATCCCCGTTTACACTGCTGCTATGCACTTATGAATTGGACTGTGCCACCACCTCAGAATACTCTTGATTGTTAACTTTTCATGTTGGTCTTTAGTCCGGAAATTGGTTTGATGCAGCTCTCCATGCTACTCTAACCTGTGCAAGCTTCTTCGTCTCCCAGTACTAACTGCAACCTACACCCTTCGGAATCTACTTAGTGTATTAATTTCTTGGTCTCCCTCTACCATTTTTACCCTCCACGCTGCCCTCCAATACTTAATTGGTGATCCCTTAATGCCTCAGAACATGTCCTACCAACCGATCCCTTCTTCTGGTCAAGTTGTGCACACAAATTTCTTTTCTCCCCAATTCTATTCAACATCACCTCATTAGTTATATAATCTACCCATCTAATCTTCAGCATTCTTTGTAGCAACATAAAGCTGCATGCCTTCGGGAAAAAATACGGCTGTACTTTCCCCTTACTTTCAGCTGTTCGCAGTACCAGCACAGCAAGGTTGTTTTGGTTAGTGTTACAACGCCAGATCAGTCAATAATCCAGACTGCAGCCCCTGCAACTACTGAAAAGGCTGCTGCCCCTCTTCAGGAACCACACATTTGTCTGGCCTCTCAACAGATCCCCCTCCGTTGTGGTTGCACCTACGGTACAGCCGGCAGGAGTGGCCGAGCGGTTCTAGGCGCTACAGTCTGGAACTGTGCGACCGCTACGGTCGCAGGTTCGAATCCTGCCTCGGGCATGGATATGTGTGATGTCCTAAGGTTAGTTAGGTTTAAGTAGTTCTAAGTTCTAGGGTACTGATGACCTCAGAAGTTAAGTTCCATAGTGCTCAGAGCCATTTGAAACTTTGTTTTTTATTTTTATTTTTTCACTTACGGTACGGCTATTTGTACCGATGAAGCACGCAAGCCTCCCCACGAACGGCAAGTTTTTTAATTACTAGCGGCTCCGTAGGATCCAGGCTGCAGAGTAAAGTTTTCCAAGGAGAATTCAATGAAATAAATGGGAACAATGAGTTCTTTTTCTATGTTAAGCCAACGTCTATATTTTGTCTTCTACGAAGCCAATGCAGAATATTCGATTTCGCAAAGTAGGATGTTGAAAATGATAATAGTATAACAAATGTTCTTCTTTTCAGCGCAGGAATTCGAAGAGTGTTTTACTAGTAAATTCCTTTTTGATTTTGCTGTGAAGTCTAAGAAGAATTCTTCTTCGCAGTTGAGAGAACTGTGGTAGTACAGTTTTCTCTCGCTATCTGTAAGACAGAAAGCAATAGATGGCCAATGATTCTGATTTTGTCAGTGTAATAGATCGATGTAGCGAAACCGCAATAAATTTAAATATCCTTAGTAATAGATTATGAGGAAGGGGAATACTCGAAGGCAAATTCTGTGTCAGAAGATGAAACGACTTCAATATATCATTTAGGGAAGCATACGAAGAACGGTAGGACTTTTATTGCTGAAATTCGAACAAAACACGGTACGATTCTCAGAACCCAGCAGGTTATCATGGACGAGATTTATCGCTATTAATGCGAGTTATATTCTGTACATCAAAGTAGTGATGCTTCCTTGGAAGAATTCGTTGACATCCTAGCCCCACAGCTGACAGAAGATGACAACGATAAAATTCTCGAGGTTGTCAGTGAAGAAGACGTGTATGAGACTCTGTGCGCTTCACCACCAAAAAAATCCCCAGGACCGGATGGTCTGCCAGCAGAGTTTTACATCCGTTACTGGCCAGTAGTAGGTGCGAAAATTACGGACATTGTAAATGAGGTTATTCAAGGTAAAATGATTCCGACTGAGTTTAAGGAGAGTAAAATTGTTGTGGCGACAAAAAATAAGGGAAAAAAAGATTTAAATAATTTTCGTCCAATTTCACTGCTGAATTCTGGATATAAATTAACAGCTAGAATAATAAACTAGAGAATTTCATGCCTTACAGATAAAATTATTAGTCAACATCAGAACTGCGCTCAAGGCAGAACCATTTCTTCAAAATCTAGCAGAATTCAGGGATATCACTGCAACAACTTCTGTAACAAACATAAAGTGTGCTTTATTGTTTTTAGATTTTTATAAAGCGTTTGATATAGTAAATCATGAATATATTCTACAGACATTGAATAAAATAGGTTTCAACGATAGGGTCATGCAGTTAATTAAGAACATAGCAACTGGAATAAATGCAAAAATAGCGGTGAATTGTCAACAATCCAGGCCGATGCAAATACAACGAGGTTCTCCTCCTGAAGGAAGTCCTTTGTCCATGTCGCTCTTTGCCATTTCGCTGGAATCTTTCCTCCGACATGTCCATGCTAGATAAAAGGCTTAACATTATCAGGAAGTAAAACAGTTATAACAGCCTATGCTGACGATATAGAGGTCATTATAACGAATAATGACGAGGTAACCATGCTTACAACAGTGATTGATTCGTACCGTAGAGCATCTGAAGTCAATGCAAACGAAAGAAAAAGTAAGATCTTAAATCTCAGAGGTTTTGGTAACATCAACGTCGATTGGACAAAATTAGTCCGACAACATAAAACACTTGGGATCACCCTGACAGCATTCCCTATGAAAATGACGGCTTTAAATTGGTAATTCGCAGCAGATAAAGTGCAAGGAGCCATTATAGAGAATTTAACTCGGTATATCAACCAAGTTCAAAGAACACAGTATATCAACTCATGCATCCTTGCTAAAGCTTATTATACTGCCCAGCTGTTTCCAATAACGAGAATGATAGCGAGGAGAATAATGTCCAAGATCACCAACTTTTTGTGGAGAGGTGAAGTGTTCAGACTACCTGCTAAAGTAGCCACCTTACATTCTAAAAATGGTGGACTAGGATTAACTTATATAACGGATAAAGCCTTTGCACTTTTTATAAAAGGCAAGTTAATTTAATAAGAAACTCACGAGAAAGCATAACCAGCCAACTTTTCGAGATCATTAAACCTCGAAGGCTACTTCCCCCGATTGACGTGCAGAATATCAACAGTCGCTTACAGCATGTGGGGATTTTCTACGTTGAGTTTAGTTATGTCAGTGTCGAACTCAGGCAGTCACGCCACTTAACGTCGAGAGCCATAATGTGGGAACGAAAGAAAAGCGAAGGAAGGAACAAAATAGAACGACAGCTTCCAAACATTGAGTGGACTGAGATTTGGAAAAACATTAATTCTAATGTGCTCATGTCTAATATAAAAACGTCATGGTACAAGACAGTTAACAACATAGTTAGCACCAATGAAAGACTGCATCCAACCGGACACTGTGAAACAAATTTATGTCACCAATGCCATTTAGTTGACACAATAATTCATAGATATACTTGCAGTGATTACATGAATAATTGGAAGTGGATCCGGGAGTAAATAGCTCTGATTACAAGAACATTACACTATATATCGCTGTCATTGATACACAGGCCTGAAGCACGCTATTTCCCAGAAGCAAAAAATAATGCTGTGTACTGGTTGCTGGGAAATTTTGTTAATTACATCCTTAACAAATTAGGATCCGATAGCATCATAGAGTTCAAGGTAAACATGCTGTGTGAATTCCACAAAATTAGAAGGTTTTAGAATCATAAGAAACAGTTCGGTAATACGTTAAAAATTGTATTTGAAAGAATGGACATTGGTTAATACAAAAAAGACGACTGTGTTGACGTGATGTATTGCAGTTACCTTAAGAATATTATTTAAACTTTTATAGTATATTTTTGGTGTGTGCTTTTTCTACTTCAGAGAGTGGTTTTTGGAATTTATAAGCTAATATACAGAACTTATGTGACAGTGAGATTGTGTGTCTGATAGCGTCAAAACACAAAACATTAAAGGTGCATTATTGACATATATTAGAAATCTGGAAATAGACAGTTTTTATGGAAACGTTCTTACCGATTGGTTAAAACCATAAGATTCTACCTGATAATGAAATATTCAATGGCTGGTACATTGCCCTGTTCATTTTTGCACTGTAATGTGTAAGTCAGTTTGACAGTGAAAGACTTATTATATAGGTCTGATCACTTCAGATACTTAACATTCAATTAATGTCCAGGAAGTGTAGTTGGAAGGTTAGTCAACTTTATTATATATCTCCTTTCCGCCATGCTCAAGCATTTCAGAAATTGTCTAATATGATTATTAAATTGTTTCATTTTTAAAATTATCCCACCAACTTGCTGATATCCATCATAAAGAATCATTTATGCTTCTGTAAAGTTAGGTTTAAGTAGTTCTAAGTTCTAGGGGACTGATGACCTAAGAAGTTAAGTTCCATCGTGCTGAGAGCCATTTGAACCTTTGTTTTTTATTTTTATTTTTTATTTTATTGTATTATTTTTATTATTGTTATTTTTTTTTCATTGCTAAATGAAAAACAAGTTTTTTAATTACTAGCGGCTCCCAAGGGTCCGGGCTGCAGAGTAAAGTTTACCAAGGAGAATTTAATGAAATAAATGGGAACAATGAGTTCTTTTTCTATGTTAAGCCAACGTCTATACTTTGTCTTCTAAGAAGCCTATGCAGAAAACTCGATTTCGCTAAGGTAGGGTGTTGAAAATGATGACAATATAACAAATGTTCTTCATTTCAGCGCAGGAAACCCATCGATACAGCCCTGGCCAGAATTCGAAGAATGTTTTACTACTAAATTGCCTTTTGATTTTGCTGTGAAGTCTAAGAAGACTCATTCTTCGCAGTTAAGAGAACTGTGGGAGTACAGTTTTCGCGCGCTATCTGTAAGACAGAAAGCAATAGATGGCCATTGATTCTGGTTTTGTCAGTATGATAGATCGCTGTAGCGAAACCACAATAAATTTCCATATCATTAGTAATAGATTATGAGGAAATGGAGAGGGCGATGAGAATTATGATTAAAAATTTAGTCGTGAATACTGAAAGGTTGCAAAAAGTTGCTCTTGGGGAAGATTGCTTTCTCTTACGCCAGCTACAATTAGACCAAAGTTCAGGGTCCATTAGTTTATCTGTGATTTAGTACTTTGTTAGTTGAGAAGGAATTTTGTCTGGGAGCATGACATTTGGCTTTAATTTCTCTAGTGAGGAGATATACAGTATCAGCAACAAAATTCGATAGTTTCACCATCCGTAGAGACGTGTGTTTATTCTCGTATACACAACTAACAAACCCAATTTCAGAAAAAGAAAATCGTATTCTCCAAAAAATATAATTTAAAACATATATTTTCCTAAACAACATAATAAAATTACACTTTATTCAGCAAGTTCCTCATTGAAACACTATTCTGTGTTTAATATTTGCTCACTGCATAACTGAACGCAGAATAATGTTTGAACCTCATGAGATATCCCGTCTGCCGGGCAACTGCTTTCAAACTCTCTTCTATATTATCATATATTTTTATTTTTGCGTTGAATTCAAACTCAGTTACACTGCATTCTTCCATCAGCTTCATTTTCGAATGTTTCTAATTGATTGTAGTTTTCCTGTTATCTTATACCAAGTTCTGACCCATTAATTCTTTACAGAGTTAAGATGGGACTAATACCCGATTACTTTTAGCACCGTTGTAAGCAAGAAATTCTTTTGCAAGGTTGTTCTATCTTTCAGATCATGATTTACATTGTTGTGCTTTTCAGTTTGATGACTGGTTTGACTCAGCTCTCCAGCTAGTCTATCCTGTGGAGGCTCATCATCTCTGGAATAGTACAGAAACCCTCCACCATTTGATTCTGTTTACTACATTCACATCTTGGTCTCCATTTACAACGCTGTAGACAGAAAAACATAGGAAAGTCTTATCCAAAGTTCTTTAGTCGCCATAAGCGTGCTCAGTGCCCAAGACGCGACGCCATTTCTGTTTCTTGCAACATGAAAGTCATATGCACCCAGAGTGCATAGAAAAGTTGCGTGGACAGCAAACTTCCAAACAACATGCAACTAAACTAGCTCAGATCATTAATGTTGTCACGGCACAGCCAGTCACGGAACAGTGCAACCCGGCGGCTGTACTAAATGCTGTGGGAGGTCGTCGAAGTACAAAAATTAGCGAACACCAGTCGTGTTTTGAGTGTTCCAAACTAGTCACGCAGACGCAAACACAGGTCCACTACTAAATCTTTACCCAGTTCACCTGTCATACATTGTAGCAGCTCATAGCAATAGCGAGAAAGAGATAGTTCTCTCTTAGATGTGGAAGGCTGTTGGGTCTAGATGCTTGTTACTTTGACAGTAGCTAAGAAAGATGTCAAATCGCAACTGGACACTGGTGTTTCGGTTGCATTTCTGAACCAACCTACTTATAAAGGGTTAGGCTCACCAAGACTGAGTCCATCTACGCAATTTTTATCAGGTTGAAACGGACAGGGCCGTCTGCTCAGATGTTAAGTCTCATAGTGCTTAGAGCCATTTTTGAAACGGACAGGAAACTCGCGTTTTGGAAACTTTTAGTATGACAGTTACTTTTCCAGCTAACGAAGACGGTTGAATTCACAGTGCATTCTGCCAAATCTTCCCAGAATATTTTTGGCTTAGATTCTTTTGACATTTTCGGATTGCCAATTCACATGTCAGTGTTGCAAACTTCGACACATATGTTTGCCGCCTCAAGCTTCAAGCTTTGTGTGACAAATTTAGTGAAATTTCTAGCGACAGTCTCGGATGTGTGAACAGTTTTTTAGATGTATCACTCAAAGACAATGCACAACCAACGTTATGTCGAGCTAGGCAAGTGCCCATTACCATTAGTGAACAGGTAGCTGAAAAGTCACGGCAATGGCAAGCTGATGTGGTCATCAAGCCAGTCGGTGCAAGTCCGTGGTTTTCGCAAACCTTCAAGATGTCTTCAACTACGAACTCTCAGACATTGATAGATACGTACCCTTTGCCCCGCTCAGAGGAATTGATGGACGGATTAGTCGAGGGTCGTTATTTTTCCAGGATAGACCTGGCAGGTGCTTACGTCTAGTTGCCTTTGGATGACTTCTCAAAGTAATCCTCTCGAGTTATTTGAATTTCAACGTCTTCCCTTCGGTAGTGCATCAGCACCGGCGATCTTTCAACGCTTTTTAGTGCAAGTGACTGCCATGGAGCCTTTTGACTCAAATTATCTGGATGACATTGTCGTGTCTAGACGTGCTGCAAAAGTGCATTCAGCCAGTCTCAGGTGCTTTTTTCAAGTACTGTTATCGAGAGGCCTCAAGTATGTACTCTTTTTTCCTACGGAAGTAAAATACGTGGGACATGTTAGTGTGCAGGGTATTCACCCCAGCCAGACTTATATGCGAGCCGTCAAAGTTTTTCCGGCTTCCAGCGATCTAAAGGAACTGCAAGCAGTATTAAGGAAACTGAACTGCTACTTCAAATTCATGCCTCGAGCTTCTCAGATTGTAGCTCCACTTTACAAGCTGTGGTGTAATGATATTGGACCAGAAACTTCGGTTGCCTCTTGATCAAATTACGATGATGGGGTTCCACACTCCGAGGAGCGTAGGGGACGATGCGGGAGACCCGCACCGCCGAGTAGGCGAGGTCCTAACGGAGGTAGTTTGCCATTGCCGTCCTCCGACCGTAATGGGGATGAATGATGATGAAGACGACACAACAACACCCAGTCATCTCGAGGCAGGGAAAAATCCCTGCCCCGTCGGGAATCGAACCCGGGACCCCCGTGCGCGGGAAGCGAAAACGCGACCGCAAGACAACGAGCTGCGGACTTGATCAAATAAAACGGGCGCTGTTTAGTAACACGTGCCTCATACGTTTTGATCTGGTGTCAGTGGTTGATGGTTTTTCTATTGGCCGGGGCGCTATTCTGTCGCATCGAGTTTGATAAACAGATTGTCCAAAAATATTTGCCTCCAAACTTCTGAGTAAAACTCAGACAATTACAGTCAGATTGGAAAAGAACCGTCGGCGAAACGAGTTTCGTTATTACCTCTGTGGAAGGAAGTTCCACTTGGTCACAGATCATAATCGACTCATTTCACTCTTCCACTTAACCAAGCCTGTTCTGCCATACATGGCTCAGAAACTGTAACAATGGGCTTCATTGTTGTCGAACTGCAACTATGAAATCCTGTACCGCCCTATGGCTCAACATTCCAACGACGATGTGTTTTCGAGGTTACCGGTGGACAAGGATGATCAGTTCGACTCCTCTGAAGCATCGTGTTGTCAGACGATGCTCTTGACGCTTCCTCAGTTTCCATGCACTTTCGTCGCATAGCGCAAAAGATACCTTTGATGCAGATTTTAATATTGTGCTTGATTACATGTGCATAACGTGGCCAAGGGATTGAAAGACATTGTGCCACCGGAAGTACATCGATACTTCACTCACTGTCAAGCCTTGTTATTACAGCTTAGTGTTTTACTGTTACATACTGTGAGTGAACAGGACCGGGTCATTATCCCAAGCACCCTTCAGCAAGATGTTTAAAGTGTGTAGCATGAGGGACACTGGGGTATTGTGAGGAGAAACGTCTTGCTCGAGGCCATCGTTCTTGACCAGGGGTGGACGCACAGACTGAAGACATGAGGCCGCTTGCATGGAGCAACAGGCGGCTTGCCTTCAACCCTTTTCTGACTTGCAACGCCCCAAAGGTTCGTGGAAACGCATCCACACCGATTTTGCTGGACCTTTGTGGAACATACGATGGCTTATTGTAGTGGGTGCTTTCAGCCATTTTTCCGTTGCGGTTCTGATAAACCCTACGACGCCAGCAAGTATTATTAGCACACTTACTTCAGTTTTTTGCATCGAGTTCTTGCTGTTAGTGTCTGATAATGAACTGCATGTGATCACAGCGCCGTTCAACCCGCAATCAAATGATAAAGCTCAAATTTTTGTGCGAACATTCAAGGCGCAGATGAGTAAATTCCACGGAAGTCGATCACGGGAGCAGGCCTTGCAACTGTTTCTGACTGCCTGCCATGCGATGCCTCGAAATGGATGTTGCCCAGCCAAATTCCCGCATGGAGGCTGACATCGCAGTCTGCTTCATCAGCTGCATCCATCAATGAGAAATACCAGTCAGTACAAAGATCCTCATTTTCAGATCCAGGACGCAGTACTCTTCAGAACCTTCCAGCCTGGACAGCGATGACAACAGGTGCCATTTTGGGTGTCCTTGGACACAACATGTTCTTGGTTTCTTTCCCTCACATGCTCACTGCTCAGGACACCAGAACCACTTCGCCCTCTGGCACTCCGTTATACTGTCACTGGGTTTCGTGTTACAGGTTCCGTACGCAGCCAGGAGCCAGGTTCGCGGCCGTCCATTGCGGACCAGGCCGCTTCTCAGCTCGAGCCGCTTCCCATCGAGGTGCCCTCATCACAGCAGTCGCCTGCTCCTCCAAGGGAGGACCGAAGCGTTCGAGAATCTGGCCCTGGATGTAAGCGTGCATCCTCCCTGCAGTTTGCCTGGCGTTCCTGTGAGGGCACAGGGCGCATGCTGGGTAGCGGGCGGGTCGGGAACCTGTTGCTGGCTTCAGTCCTGATTCCCGTCCCATCTGCTGCGTCTGCACCCAGACCTCCCCCTCGCCGTCGGTTCGCACCGCAACCATATGTGGCCACAGCCAGGAGATTTCGGGGGGTGGAGTGAGGTGTCACAGGTACAACACGCACCACTAGGCAGCATCACAGGCGTCGGTCGGTAGACAACTGACATCAGAGACGGCGCATAGGCCAAGAATTGCCGTACCAAGAAGTCGCAGCGGCTTCGCCGCCAGAGAAGTAACAGACGTCGGCGCCATAGCAGGGCTGGCAGTTCCAAGTCAGCTTGACTACAAGGAATACCACCTTCAACTTGTATACTTAGCGCCGCATCGTCTGATCGTCTGTTTCTAACGAGTCCACACCAGCCTGTCTTCAGTGAACGTTCTAGTTGGAACAGAACTGTTTACTACACAGCCTTAACTTCCAGCATAGTAGCTGAATTTCAGGATCAGCTGCCTAAGCCGATTTGCACAGTGCTGAGTATTCGACAACAAATGTATGTGTTCTTATCACTAATCATTACCAGTAGTTCAGTGTTCTCCTCGTACTCCTCTCACAGTGTTTCCCTCAGCGCACTATAAATAGCAAAATCTCATGTTGTGGTTGCATCAATAGTATAATACAATGCAACTACTGCTTCCTTTTCACGTCCTCAACTTGAAACTTCCCCTTTGAACAATTTATACATGACTGTGCTTAAACTGACACACAATGTTTTTAGCGCAACGCAATCTGACTTTCAAAATTCCCTACTAAAGAATGGCCCTGACTAACATTAAACTATACCTTTCACAAATCACTTACCTCACAAAAATCTTCGCTGCTCAAGCTACTGCAATACAGCGAGCGCCACTACTGCCAGCTAAATAAAAGATTCAAACTACTGAAGGCACTAACTACTGATAGGGATAGTTAGCAAATGAAAGATATTAATAGAGAACAAACAATGTATTTACCTTGATATCATCATATATAAATATAGCAGTTCATGACAAATTTCAAAACTCCGCAATCTCTCTCCCCACATCCACCACTGCTGGCGGCTCACCTCCAACTGCGCAACGCCACGCGCTGTTCACATCCAGCTGCCGCTGCCCAACACTACAATGGCAGACAACAATGCAAACTAGCCACAGACTGCACACAGCACAGCCAGTGATTTTCATACAGAGGTGGCGTTACCAATAAAAAAACCTAAACAGCCTACTTACAAACTCAACTGCAGTTTGGTTTCTCTACAGCCTGTATAAAATATTTCTCTTCCTGTATCTTATCCCTTCTATCTTCAGAATTTCGAAGAATATGTTCGTGTCAGTCCGCAGCTCGTGGCCTTGCGGTAGCGTTCTCGCTTCCCGCGCAAAGGGTCCCGGTTTCGATTCCCGGCGGGGTCAGGGATTTTTCCCTGCCTCCAGATGACTGGGTGTTGTGTCGTCTTCATCATCATCATTTATCCCCATTCAGGTCGAAGGAAGGCAATTTATACCACCTCCGCTAGGACCTTGCCTAGTACAGCGGTGCGGGTCTCCCGCATCGTTCCCTACGCTCCTCGGTGTATGGGACCTCATCATCGTCATCATATCCGAGTCAACATTGTCGAAAGCTTTCTATAAGTCTGCAGGTACTATAAATTAGATTTACCTTTCTGTAGCTATATTATAATATACGTTGTAGGGTCAGTATTGCCGTGTGTGCAAATTTTTCTTCAACATATGACGATATCGCTCATTCCTTCCTTCCTTCCTTTCACCCTGCCTGCCTTTACGTGTTGTAAATGGAAGTAATCTCTCACAGACCAGATCATGAAATAGAGCCCTACTACCAAAACAGTCTTAACTTCAAGTTTTTGGTTGCCTGCAGATAGTTAGCCCGAACATCGTCATTTGTCTCTTGTCACTCTGCCATCTGTTGAACTGACGCTGAATATGTTCACTCAGCAAAAATACTACCGTTTCCTCGCCCTGGTCCTTTCTTAACGCGGTCTTTTGTGAGCTGAAGCCTTTTGCCTCCGGACAGTTGATTCACTTGCTTGCGTACAATAATCTTGTAGGCGCTAGACTGAAATTTTAGGAGCTTATAATTGACTATTACGCTTACTCTTTCCTATGATCCGTCACCATTCTCTTTCATTCAGTTTCCGTACCCTCCACGTATTAGCGAATAGTTTTACCCGTTCGTCTTCTTCAAATCGGTTTACAACTTCCTCAATGCTACATCTACGAGGTGCATTCAAGTTCTAAGGCCTCCGATTTTTTTTCTAATTAACTACTCACCCGAAATCGATGAAACTGGCGTTACTTCTCGACGTAATCGCCCTGCAGACGTACACATTTTTCACAACGTTGACGCCATAATTCCATGGCAGCCGCGAAGGCTTCTTTAGGAGTCTGTTTTGACCACTGGAAAATCGCTGAGGCAATAGCAGCACGGCTGGTGAATGTGCGGCCACAGAGAGTGTCTTTCATTGTTGGAAAAAGCCAAAAGTCACTAGGAGCCAGGTCAGGTGAGTAGGGAGCATGAGGAATCACTTCAAAGTTGTTATCACGAAGAAACTGTTGCGTAACGTTAGCTCGATGTGCGGGTGCGTTGGCTTGGTGAAACAGCACACACGCAGCCCTTCCCGGACGTTTTTGTTGCAGTGCAGGAAGGAATTTGTTCTTCAAAACATTTTCGTAGGATGCACCTGTTACGGTAGTGCCCTTTAGAACGCAATGGGTAAGGATTACGCCCTCGCTGTCCCAGAACATGGACACCATCATTTTTTCAGCACTGGCGGTTACCCGAAAGTTTTTTGGTGGCGGTGAATCTGTGTGCTTCCATTGAGCTGACTGGTGCTTTGTTTCTGGATTGAAAAATGGCATCCACGTCTCATCCATTGTCACAACCGACGAAAAGAAAGTCCCATTCATGCTGTCGTTGCGCGTCAACATTGCTTGGCAATATGCCACACGGGCAGCCATGTGGTCGTCCGTCAGCATTTGTGGCACCCACCTGGATGACACTTTTGGCATTTGCAGGTCGTCATGCAGGATTGTGTGCACAGAACCCACAGAAATGCCACTCTGGAGGCGATCTGTTCAACAGTCATTCAGCGATCCCCCAAAACAAGTCCCTCCACTTTCTCGATCATGTCGTCAGACCGACTTGTGCGAGCCTGAGGTTGTTTCGGTTTGTTGTCACACGATGTTCTGCCTTCATTAAACTGTCGCACCCACGAATGCCCTTTTGACATATCCATCACCACATGTCTCGTTCAACTGTCGATGAATTTCAATTGGTTACATACCACGCAAATTCAGAAAACGAATGATTACACGCTGTTCCAGTAAGGAAAATGTCGCCATTTTAAGTATTTAAAACAGTTCTCATTCTCGTATCTGGCGGTAAAATTCCATCTGCTGTACGTTGCTGCCATCTCTGGGACGTATTGACAACGAACGCGGCCTCATTTTAAAATAATGCGCATGTTTCTATCTCTTTTCAGTACGGAGAAAAAAAATCGGAGGCCTTAGAACTTGAATGCACCTCGTAGCTAGATACAGAAAACTGGAAGTATCTCTGTGACTACGACACATCGAGTGATGAAAATTGACAAGCCTTAGCTGTTATAACGTCATATTAGTTCCATTGTGCCCAACTTCGACCTTATGGACGTCGCGCCTGGACGGAAAAAAAGTTAGCAGTGAGGGAGAAACAGGTCATGTCGTAGCACGCACACTGAGCGCTTTTATAAGTGTTCACAGGTCATGCTTTTACGTGACAGAAAGTTAAAGATTCATTCCTTCAGGATCAATCGAAATTACTTATTGAATCAAATAAATTTATTATCACTGTGCAGTCATTTAGCGACACTTTCTTATTTAATAGGTACCTCTCGACAGGTCTGAAGAATTTTTCTGTACTTAATCACGAAAATGACATCGAAATTATTAAGAGCAGTCCCTGATGAATGTTAACAACAGCCTCCGTACATTTAGGAGACAGGTGTAACTGCAATATCTGACAACAACGTCTCAGTCGGAGGACTAAGAATAAGAACAGTTATAAACACAACAAGCAAGAAATGAATTAGAAATGAATAAGCGCGGTCTACAGCACAGAGTGCTCACCGCTCTTCACACAAATGAAGTAGGGAGCGCCTCGACAAGTCCTACCTCAATCATATAATTCGTGACTCACTGTTTAGTTTATGGGCGAGTATACATCCTCCACCTCGTTCTTATCAGAAACAAATAATTCAAAAATAGGAGCAGTGCTAACCAGTAAGATTTTCCTGTATAATTCATAGGTATGGAATACATCAGTTTCACTTTGCCAATAGAACGATAGTTTTAAGTAAGAGAACATTAGCAGCTCGTACAGTCTAACGCACCGCGCGGTAGCTTGCGAGAGAGGGAAGTGAGACAGGCCAGGATCGAATCTTCGCGGTAGATTAACGACTGTGGGCTGGTGCACCGGACAGTCTGTGTGGTTTTTCTGCGGTTCCCCAACTACTCGATTATGAAAAAAAGCTGGGCGATTCGGCAAGTTCTGCCACGTAGAGTACAATACACAAACTATTAAAATACAGTTATATAGCGGACAAGATTTACACGATTCTACATCTACATCGCTATCTAAATCTGTACTCCGCAAGCCACCTTGCAATTTATGGCGGGGGGTAGTTCGTCGACCACTGTCACTCTCCCCCCTCCCCCCCCCCCCCCGCCCCCTCCCATTTGCTGTTCCAGTGGCGAGCAGTTCGCGGGAAGAACGATTTCCGGTAGACCTCCAGACCTCCATGCGGACTCGAATCACTTATCTTCAAGGTCTTTCCGCGAGATACACGTAGAAAGAAGCAAAATATTTGCTGGATCTTCTAGGAACGCACACTCTTGCAACATCAAAAGTAAACTATACAGTGATGCGGATCGCCTCTTCTGCAGCGTCTGCCACCGGAGCTGATTGAGGATCATCTCTGTGATGCTTTCGTGCTTACTAAATGAAACGGGTTGCTCTTCTTTGGATCTTCTGTATGTCCTCTGTCAGTACTTAATATTGCTCGTCAGTATGGGATCCTTATCAGAGCTACCTGGTACAGATCCTATGCTGGTGAGCAATGTTCAACTATTGATCGAATTAGTGTTTTGTAAGCTACAGTGGAACCTCGCTTAGCGAGTAACTCCCACAACGCGCAATTCGCATAACGAGCAAATCAAATTATAAACAAAATGACTCGCTTAACGATGTTTTACATAACGAGTGACGACGATTTACTGTGACGTCGCCGCTGTTGGCGTGCGGCGGGGGGAAACATTCAGTAACATGAACACCTTTTATTGTTGGCAAGTGACGTGAACAATGTGTTTAGTACGTCTGCAGTCTGGGTTTAGAGCTCTTTCTTCTACCATCTTAGTTCAGCTCTTGATCACACATTTTTCTAAACTTGTGTTCACGCAGTGTTTTCGTGTGTGCAAATTTTAACCTTCGTAGAAATGTCTCCGAAGATAAAACCACATGAAGATGACCATAAGAGAAAGAAAATGACCTTCGAAATAAAGCGTTAAATCCTTGAGAAACGTGAACGTGGTGTGAACGTTGCTGATTTAGGACGCACTTACAATCAGTCTACATTAACTATTTGCACAATCCTCAAGAACAAGGACAAGATTAAGGAGATGGATGCTTCAAAGGAGTGGAAAGAGTGTCTAAACAGCGGGTTGGTGTCCTGGACGATGTCGAAAGGTTGCTCCTTGTATGGATAAATGAAAAGCAATTGCAAGGCGGCACTATTAACGGGAACATCATTTGTGAGAAGGCGAGAATGAGTTTCGCCAACCTCGTTAAGAAGGCGCCAGGATTATCAGCGGCGGACGAAGCGTTTGAGGGAAGCCGTGGGTTGTTCGAGAAATGTAAGAGAAGAACCGGCACCCACAGAATTGTGAAGTACGGCTAAGCAGTCAGCTCCGACACAAAGGCAGCAGGGAACGTTATCAGCAACTTCAAGATGCTCGTAGATTCTGAGGTTTTTAATTCTTGCGAACCGGGTTTATTCTGCAAAAAATAGCGAGGCGTACCTTTATAACAGCAGACAGAAGCGCATTGGTCGGTCACAACAATGATAGACCGTCTCAGACTGCTATTCTGCGCCAATGCAAGCGGCGATTTGAAAATCAAACCGCTTCTTGTTTACCATTCAGAAACTCCACGAACTTTCCAACAGTGTAAAGTCCAGAAGAGCAGGTTAGATGTGATGTGGAGCTCCAACAACAAGGTTTGGGGTGACACGTGATATTTTCATGACTTCGGCGGAAAAATATTTGCTTGAGATGAATCTGTTGCTGACAACGCTCCTGCCCATTCTACAGGCCTGCAAGACCACCTCCTTGAAGAATTTCAATGCATCAGATTCCTGTTTCTGCCTCTCAACACCACTGCGCTGCTCCAGCCTATGGACCAGCAGATTACTTGTAACTTCAAGAAGCTCTACACTAAAGCACTCTTCGAGCATTGCTTTATGCTGACTCAAGCTACTAATCTCACTATAAGAGAGCTTTGGAAATACCACTTCAACATCGTTGCCTTCGTCGAGACGATCGAAAACGGTAGGGAAAGGGTTACCAAGAGAACTCTCACTTATGCTAGGAAGAAACTTGGGCTAGAGTGCGTTGTCGAATGTGACTCTGGGACATTTGAGTCAGTACCAGTGGAGCCCATATTCGCCGAGTTTGTGTCTTTGGCCAAGAGTATGGGACTAGAAGTGGATAACAATGATATCGATGAGCTTGTGAAAGATCAGCAGCCAAGAAATGACCACCGAGGAGCTTATGGAATTGTATTGTGTTTCACAGCAGTAGTGGAAAGGAGTTCTTCAGAGGAGGAGGAGATGGAGGTGGTAACAGCAAAGCAGAAATCTTCTGGCGTAATAAGAGAAATGCTGAAAGCATGGGAATCGGTTGCATCGTGCACTGAAAATCATCACCCCAATAATGCAGTGGGTACGTGCGCTAAAAATCTATGTGACGTTAATTCAGTGTCGCATTTTCGCCAAGTGTTGAAGCGCTGGCTGAAACAAATGACTACAGTTAGCTTACTACTAAAAAATAATAAGTTATGTCACGTGAATAATAAAATTCATAAAGCTGTAGGTAAAATTTTCTTTGAATAAGTGGCATGGAAAAGATAAAACTTTATTTTCCTGCGTGGACTTAATTATCGTATTTTACGTTAATTTCAGTGGGATAAAATGTTTCGCTCAACGAGTGTTTCACACCACGAGTGAGATTCTGGAACGAATGATCATCGCTATGTGAGGCTCAACTGCACTTCCTTAGTTAATTCCTACATTTCCTGTGGTTTATTCCAGTGAACCTCTCTGGCATCTGCCATAATCGCAATTAATTTTTTGTGATCCTTCCAGCTGAAGTCGCTTCGTATGCATACTCCTAGATTTTTATGGAATTGATTGTTTTGGAATCGTGTATTCATACAATGGCGTGTCTTTCTGTCTATGTATTTGTAATACGGTATATTTGCTTATGTTGAGGGTCAAGTGCTTCTCTTTGCACCAAGCGTCGACTCTATGCCAGTTGCGACAGTGCGGGACTTTTCGTGTGCATGTTGCAAATTACAATTCATGTACCTCAGAACGGCGACTACACGATGTCCCTTCACTCGGCAACATAGATACTTACAAGATGATGTAAAACCACTGTTGATAAAAAAAAACACCATCTAATATCTACAATTACTGAGGCCATGCAACTCTAGTAATGAAATAAAGTTCTGTAGAAAAACTGTTATTAAAACAATTTATCGGGCTGTGAGATAATGGATTGCCTTCTGGAAAACAATGTCCGAAATTTCCAAGGGAAAAATGTTTGTTTGTTCTTATAGCCAAAGAAACGGTACTATTCCGTCCACATTTAAACTGTTGGTTATTTTTGTCAAGTTCACATTTCATACATTCATTTCACACGCACAGCAGCCAGAAATCTGTCCTAACCCGATCTGAGTTAAACAACATTTTCATAGTCTTTAATTTCACCACTAATTTGAGGTAATACCTTAGGTCCTTCTTATAGATTTCTAAAAAAAGAAAACTGCTCGCCACAAATGCTCACTGGTTGAATACTGAAACTTGCCATGTGGATACTATGAAGGCCAAATTTCACACGCGAATATTTATCAATTAAACAGTTCTAGAACTTCCAAACTTCACAAAACTGTCCGTATCTACATCAGAATTACTCACGACACGTGTCAAACAAGAGGAACTCAATATTATTTCATTTTACACATAATGAGAAACATCATATTTAACATGTCCTTCCGCGACCGAAACTGGCGAGCAACTCCCTTCTTGTTCCTCACTCCCAGTACAACTACCAGATAATGAGCGGGAACCGTCTCAATTTTTATTGGCTAACCATATTCGCTGCCGATCAGAATACCCGCTCATGATCATACTCGCGCCAAAACTGGCCTGCACCAATCCTTACATACAGACTCATCTACATCATTCTGATATACAAATATTAAAGTAATGTTTAATAAATGAAAAGGCAATAAATCTGGAAATATCCTTTAGATACAGATAATACCCCAGCTGACTTTCTGGCTGCTTTGTTGCAATAGCAATTACGCCTAGACATATATCATCAGCGAAGTGGGTAATTCCCTATAAACATTTTCCCACGACAGGCTTGCGTAACTCTTGCAGGTTAATTAAGATGGTATATAACGCGACATTACAATCTGACTAATGTCCCACATACACACTCTCATTCACTCACATTTATTCCCACAAAAATATTAGACACAAATAATGATTCTGTCAGATTTTTATATTACTAAAACGAAAAATAATTAAAGTTTTAATATAAAATCTCAATTAATTAATTCTGCACACTGAGAGTTCTGTTTACGTTTTTTGATAATACGAAAAGATAAACTATCATATTTCCTAATTGAATTTAGTTTCCTAAGTGTCGGTTTTAGATATAGCATTTTTTTCTACACTCCTGGAAATGGAAAAAAGAACACATTGACACCGGTGTTTCAGACCCACCATACTTGCTCCGGACACTGCGAGAGGGCTGTACAAGCAATGATCACACGCACGGCACAGCGGACACACCAGGAACCGCGGTGTTGGCCGTCGAATGGCGCTAGCTGCGCAGCATTTGTGCACCGCCGCCGTCAGTGTCAGCCAGTTTGCCGTGGCATACGGAGCTCCATCGCAGTCTTTAACACTGGTAGCATGCCGCGACAGCGTGGACGTGAACCGTATGTGCAGTTGACGGACTTTGAGCGAGGGCGTATAGTGGGCATGCGGGAGGCCGGGTGGACGTACCGCCGAATTGCTCAACACGTGGGGCGTGAGGTCTCCACAGTACATCGATGTTGTCGCCAGTGGTCGGCGGAAGGTGCACGTGCCCGTCGACCTGGGACCGGACAGTAGCGACGCACGGATGCACGCCAAGACCGTAGGATCCTACGCAGTGCCGTAGGGGACCGCACCGCCACTTCCCAGCAAATTAGGGACACTGTTGCTCCTGGGGTATCGGCGAGGACCATTCGCAACCGTCTCCATGAAGCTGGGCTACGGTCCCGCACACCGTTAGGCCGTCTTCCGCTCACGCCCCAACATCATGCAGCCCGCCTCCAGTGGTGTCGCGACAGGCGTGAATGGAGGGACGAATGGAGACGTGTCGTCTTCAGCGATGAGAGTCGCTTCTGCCTTGGTGCCAATGATGGTCGTATGCGTATTTGGCGCCGTGCAGGTGAGCGCCACAATCAGGACTGCATACGACCGAGGCACACAGGGCCAACACCCGGCATCATGGTGTGGGGAGCGATCTCCTACACTGGCTGTACACCACTGGTGATCGTCGAGGGGACACTGAATAGTGCACGGTACATCCAAACCGTCATCGAACCCATCGTTCTACCATTCCGAGACCGGCAAGGGAACTTGCTGTTCGAACAGGACAATGCACGTCCGCATGTATCCCGTGCCACCCAACGTGCTCTAGAAGGTGTAAGTCAACTACCCTGGCCAGCAAGATCTCCGGATCTGTCCCCCATTGAGCATGTTTGGGACTGGATGAAGCGTCGTCTCACGCGGTCTGCACGTCCAGCACGAACGCTGGTCCAACTGAGGCGCCAGGTGGAAATGGCATGGCAAGCCGTTCCACAGGACTACATCCAGCATCTCTACGATCGTCTCCATGGGAGAATAGCAGCCTGCATTGCTGCGAAAGGTGGATATACACTGTACTAGTGCCGACATTGTGCATGCTCTGTTGCCTGTGTCTATGTGCCTGTGGTTCTGTCAGTGTGATCATGTGATGTATCTGACCCCAGGAATGTGTCAATAAAGTTTCCCCTTCCTGGCACAATGAATTCACGGTGTTCTTATTTCAATTTCTAGGAGTGTATATCTGGAAGTATGATAGTTTTACAGCTGAAATTTGGAATCGATCTTCTCCTGAATGCCAAAAGATAGTGTACCGATTTTGAAAATGATTGAATAATATGTAATACCATTTATTTGGTTTCTTATAGGTGGTGACTGCACGGTCGCTAAGAAGTGACACAGGAGCCGTTCTCACGCTGCCGTAGTATCAGGTGTACATGACTCCTTGGTTAAGACACAAGTGGCGGTTTCTTTTACAGCCTGCGGCTCCAATACTGCGGGCTGTATAGCAATGAATGTTATCGCGCATTAATTCACAACGTTACACGGTCTTCCTGCATGTCGGTTCAATTTTCTAGCGTGGTGACTTCTCTGCATATTACTGCTTCATTTACGGAAAGCCTCTGGAATTTCTGACTTTACCTTCGAGGCCATTTACATATATACTACTGGCTTTTAAAATTGCTACACCAAGAAGAAATACAGATGATAAACGGGTATTCATTATACAAATATATTATACTACAACTGACATGTGATTACGTGTTCACGCAATTTGGGTGCATAGATCCTGAGAAATCAGTACCCAGAACAACCACCTATGGCCGTAATAACGGCCTTGATACGCCTGGGCATTGAGTCAAACAGAGCTTGGATGGCATGTACAGGTACAGCTGCCCATGCAGCTTCAACACGATACCACAGTTCATCCAGAGTAGTGACTGGCGTATTGTGACGAGCCAGTTGCTCGGCCACCATTGACCAGACGTTTTCAATTGGTGAGAGATCTGGAGAATGTGCTGGCCAGGGCAGCAGTCGAATATTTTCTGTATCCAGACAGGCCCGTAGAGGACCTGCAACATGCGGTCGAGCATTATCCTGCTGAAATGTAGGGTTTCGCAAGGATCGAATGAAGGGTCAAGCCACGGGTCGTAACACGTATGAAATGTAAAGTCCGCTGTTCAAAGTGCCGTGAATGCGAACAAGAGGTGACCGAGACAATGGCACCCCATACCATCACGCCGCATAATACGCCAGTATGGCGATGACGAATACACGGTCACAGGTTCGAATCCTGCCTCGGGCATGGATGTGTGTGATGTCCTTAGATTAGTTAGGTTTAAGTACTTCCACGTTCTAGGGGGCTGATGACCTCAGAAGTTAAGTCCCATCGTGCTCAGAGCCATTTGAACCAGCCTTAAGGTCCCTTGCCTCTATTGAGCGACTTCAGCTCCGTTTCTATTCCATCGTCACTTATTTCGATATCAGTCAGTTTGTTGTTCGTGTGATGATTTAAATTGAGCACTACAGTGCGATTTTCCTCTCTGAAACAGTTTCGGAAGAAGACGCTTCGTATTTCGGCCTTTTCTTTGTCGTCCTTTGTTTCAGTGCCAGTACCATCGCAGAGTGTCTGTACAGATTTCTTTGATACGTTTACTGCATTAACGTAAGATCGAAACTTCTTCAGATTTTCTGTCAAGTCGGTAGACAGAATATTACTTTCGAATTCGATGAAAGCTTTAGGAGAGGATCTCCTTATTCTACCTTTGGCTTCATTTAACTTTTGTTTGTCTTTGAGGCTTGGCCACGTTTAAATTTACGGAGAAACTAATTCTACTTTCGTAGCAGTTTTCTAACATGGCTGTTGAGCCACAGCGGGTCTTTTCCATCCATCATATTTTTGCTCGGCGCATACCTGTCTATAGCGTATTGCACTATGCTCCTGAACTTTGTCCATAGATACTCAACGTTGTTAGTGCTGGAGAGGATACCTTCCTGCTGACCGCTTAGGTAGTTTGAAATTTGTTTCTTGTCACTCATGCTAAGCAGAAATATCTTCCTGCATTTCTTTATGCTAATATTTACAGCCGTATTCAGTAATGTTGTAACGGCCTAATGACCACTGATTCTCTGTTCTACAGTACATGAATCAAAATGTCTGGATCTGTTTCTCACCAGCCGGTCTAAGATGTTATCTCCAAGATTCGGTGGTCTGATTAACTGATAACGATAATTTTCGGATAAACCAATTAGAATAATTTCACATGATTCTCTATCCCTACTCCCCGCCCTTATCACTTGAGTCTTTCAGTTTGTAGCTAGTACATATCACCTCGTAAAACTGTAACAGGACCAGGTAATGTACGCAAATATTTTCCAGGTTTCCTCTCAATTATTCAGCCACTACTGCTGCCGAGGCAAGCGGTCTGTAAAAACATCCGACGACCATGTTTAATCCATCTTTAACACTTCTCTCTACGCAGATTACTTCCATCCGTAATCTGTACTAGTTCACTATGTATTATCTTATTTTTATGGCAATAAACACCCCTCCATCACCAGCGGTCAACATGTCTTTATGGTATACATTCCATTCTGAATTTAGAGTTTCATTGCTACCGGCACCTGGTTTCAGCCAGCTTTCTGTCATTAGTAGCGTGTGGGCATTATTACTGTTAGCAGTCAAGATAAGTCCCAGGATCTTTCCGTAGAAGTTTCTGCGGTTAGTTAATACTATATTAACATTTTCTTCTCTGATCTGCTGTGACGAATACTACTTTGTCTGGACTCATCTTATCGGCTCTGCGGGGCGTACCTCTAGCCTAAAACACCCACATGTGCACGCCACATGACCCCCGCAACACTAGAAGTCACTTCCTGGATGTTGTACATACCTTACTCATTGAGAGAAACCCGACAATTCTGCACCCAAATTAGTCTAGTTTAGATCAGTCTAGTTTAGACCTTCCACTCTGCTCCAAACCAGAGGACATGATCATTTCTGGGAACGATGCTGCATGTGATAGCTCTGCTTCCATCACACTGGCCAGGCTAGCTATCTTCACCAACTCAGCTAGCTGCCTGTAGGAACCGAGGATGGCCTCTGAACCCAGGTGGCAGGAGCCATTCTTGCTTACGTGTGCCACTACTTGCAGTCAGGTGCACCCACTGTACTCAACTGCTGCCAGCCGAGCCTCCTCCATATCTCAGACGAGACACCCTGGCCTTCTTTTCCGACTGGCGCGCTATTTTCCTGAGGCGCTCCATCCCCCACCTAACACTGGAGCTTGTAAAGAGAAGCTGTGCTAACTTCTGAACTTGTCCAGACATCTCAGGATGTTCGGTGACAGTCCCAACTAGTGGGGTGACCCGTGCTGGCTGAGATGCAGTACCTCAAGCCTTGTTTTTAAAGCGTAGGGGGACAGTCGTGCATTCAGTACCCACTTTCGCCTTTCCAGGTTCGAATCCTGCCTCGGGCATGGATGTGTGTGATGTTCATACGTTAGTTAGGTTTAAGTAGTTCTAAGTTCTAGGGGACTGATGACCACAGATGTTAAGTCCCATAGTGCTCAGAGCCATTTGAACAATTTTTGATAGCGGTATTATCTACAAATAAAATAACTGAGTCCCAAAACGACATTACCTCGAGAAAAGTACACTGGATAAAAAACATAACAGAGATATGTGTGGCTTGCGAGGCAGTCTTCTGCAGCTTTCTCTGAGTAGCTGTTTGGAAAGGTTCGATGATTAGTTATTTTATTTGATCACACTATATGTATACCATCTCACATTTCTTAAGTATATTCCTTATTAATTATAATGGTCACGTTTTTTGTATTTCCCTCCATCAGGAAATTTATGGCATTGATTTTCAGAAGCGAGTGACATTTTTCCAGTGCTCACTTCATCAAATACAGAGTGATATCAATTTTTTTGTATAGTAGTCTATCTGTTATTGATGAGTGACTTTCGCGAACCATAGTATGATAATTTAACATGCATTAGTGAAATTTGGAAAACCCATATTTTTTATGCCAAGTTGGACGTAAGCATCTGTGGAATGCTAACTTTTGGTGTGGAATAACTGGTGACAAACTCACTGGTTCATTCTTTATCGATGATACCTTAAATGGTGATGATATTTTGTTTGTGGGGATAACAAGGCCTACACCAAAGCTTGCCAGTTGATTTCATTTCAGCCATTTCTCATTTGTATAGAATCATTCCATGTGCAGATAAATAAGTGCATCTAATTGTGCAGAAATCTTTTTGAGCGCGTACTGTGAAACAGTTCTTACAAAGAAGCACATTGTTGCTGAGAGACTAGAGGACACACTTCAAATGAGTATCCCATTGGTGAGATGTAAGAGTTTTGAATTAAACAAGTTTTTTCACAATTACTGAACGTGGCCCTTTTTCTTTTTTTATCAAATGCATTTTTCTGGAAATAATACCGAGTTATTTATCGATTACAGTGCCATCTATCAAGTAGCGACAAAAGTGTTACATGCAAAAGTTATGTATTTTTTCCAATAGAATCCGATTACACAATAAAAACTGGATGTTCTTATTTAAGATTTCAAAGTTGTCCAGCACCCCATCACCTGGTAGTGGGGCAGTGGTTAACATTGGCATCCCCATACGGCATGCTGGTATCACCTAATAGCATAATGAACACATACCTTTCTGTCTTTGAATGCAATGTGTAGTTTTTGAATATTTCGTTGTTTGAAGACAAAAAGACCCTGCAAAGGCAAAATTTAATTAATAAATATATACAACAATATCTATGTCAAGCTGAATTTGAATGTGGAGTGATGAGCCAAAAATTCAAGTCAGATTGTAAGCTGAATCAGTGAACAATCCAAGAGCACTGTGAGCCAGAGCAGTTGGTGAGCCAAGAACTCATAGAGGAGGATGACTCCTGAGATGAACTGTGCTATGCTGCACATGGAGTCTGGAGTAGTGAATGGCTACCAGGAGCCGAATCAGTGAGCCAAGGGCACAGTTCCTTATGAATCAGCTGTGATCCGCTCCATACTGAGTCAGGTGTGGTAGGACAGCCAAGTGCTTCTGCTTCCCAGAGCATCGTCTCTTGCACTGAAGTGACAAATACGCTGACATGGCAGCACTTTACAATTTGTCTCTGTAATTAAAATTATAAATAAAAGTCGAGAGTGTCTCCTGTGTTAATTAAGTGATGTAAGGAAATGTCCTTTTTTTGCATCCCATTCTGCTGATGGCTGACAAAAGCTGTTCGTAACGGTAAGGTATACAAACTATTACATAACACATTGAATATAGCGTATTTTTAAGCATATACTCTGTCATAGTGACTAATTCAGAGTACTGGGAGGGACGCTATTGTGACAAGCGGTCCTGGAATCTTCGTTCTGCAGACTGATGTCACTGTAGAGACTTTCTGGATTGGAAGAGCTACCGCTTTTTTCTCTGAGTTACCAATCGCTCGCTCAGTCAAATGATTTAGTTCTCTAAGTCAGTTCAATAACAGATCACACACCTCTAGATCTACACTACTGGCCATTTAAATTGCTTCACCAAGAAGAAATGCAGATGATAAATGGGTATTCATTGGACAAATATATTATACTAGAACTGACATGTGATTACATTTTCACGTAATACAGGTGTATAAATCCTGAGAAATCAGTACCCAGAACAATCACCTCTGGCCGTAATAATGGCCTTCATACACCTGGGCATTGAGTCAAACAGAGCTTGGATGGCGTGTACAGGTACAGCTGCCCATGCAGCTTCAACACAATACCACAGTTCATCAAGAGTAGTGACTGGCGTATTGTGATGAGTTAGTTGCTCGGCCACCATTGACCAGACGTTTTCAGTTGGTGAGAGATCTGGAGAATGTGCTGGCCAGGGCAGCAGTCGAACATTTTCTGTATCCAGAAAGGCCCGTACAGGACCTGCAACATGCGGTCGTGCATTATCCTGCTGAAATTTACGGTTTCGCAGGGATCGAATGAAGGATAGAGCCACGGGTCGTAACACATCTGAAATGCAATGTCTACTGTTCGGAGTGCCGTGAATGCGAACAAGAGGTGACCGAGACGTGTAACCAAGGGCACCCCATAACATCACGCCGGGTGATACGCTAGTATGGCGATGCCGAATACACGCTTCCAATGTGCGTTCACCGCGATGTCACCAAACACGGATGCGACCATCATGATGCTGTAAACAGAACTTGGATTCCTCCGAAAAAATGACGTTGGCCATTCGTGCACCCAGGTTCGTCGTTGAGTAAACCATCGCAGGCGCTCCTGCCTGTGATGCAGCGTCAAGGGTAACCGCAGCCATGGTCTCCGAGCTGATAGTCCATGCTGCTGCAAACGTCGTCAAACTGTTTGTGCAGATGGTTGTTGTCTTGCAAACGTCCCCATCTGTTGACTCAGGGATCGAGACGTGGCTTTGCGATCCGATACAGCCATGAGGATAAGATGTCTGTCATCTCGACTGCTAGTGATATCGAGCCGTTGGGATCCAGCACGGCGTTCCATATTACACCCCTGAACCCACCGATTCTATATTCTGCTAACAGTCATAGGATCTAGACCAACGCGAGCAGCAATGACGCGAAACGATAAACCGCAATCGCCATAGGCTACAATCCGACCTTTATCAAAGTCGGAAGCGTGATGGTACGCATTTCTCCTGCTTACACGAGGCATCACAACAACGTTTCACCAGGCAACGCCGGTCAACTGCTGTTTGTGTATGAGAAATCGGTTGGAAACTTTCCTCATGTCAGCACGCTCTAGGTGTCGCCACCGGCGCCAACCTTGTGTGACAGCTCTGAAAAGCTAATCATTTGCATATCACAGCATCTTCTTCCTGTCGGTTAAATTTCGCGTCTATAGCACGTCATCGTCGTGGTATAGCAATTTTAATGGCCAGTAGTGTACATACTTGGCCTGGCCCATTAATCTGTACTGTTTACGATTTGGACGTACTAATAGGAACCCAGCCTAGTAAACGAAGTTCATCTCACTTTATTTTAGCCTCACGTGATTAGCCGATAGGTCTCAGGCGCTGCAGTCACGGACTGTGCGACTGGTCCTGGCGGAGGTTCGAGTCCTCCCTCGGGCATGGGTGTGTGTGCATGTCCTTAGGATAATTTAGGTTAAGTAGTATGTAAGCTCTGGGACTGATGACTTTAGCAGTTAAGTCCCATAAGATTTCACACACATTTAAACCTTTTTCACCTTACTTCTGAGCCTCATTCGCTTGCTCTCTGTTGTAGTAATCTAACCACCAACTACTTGGCATCCAACTCTAGATGACCAGACACCTGGCAAAAAGAAAAAAATAGGTGTGTTTACTGCTGGGTTCTACTTCTCTTCAATAAAGAACCTAAGCAACATCGTTTTGTTGGTTTCTTGCTTCCCACCAAGAACATTATTTTTCTTGTTCTTGACTTCCATGTTCCTACAGGTGGTTTTACCACGTGTATGTTTCGCAGAACTGTCGACCTTTTCCTTGATCGCTCGCCATATGCTTCTGTGTAATAACGCTATTGGGTCTGCTTCAGAACATGCGCCGTGCAGTGTTTCTTACACTATTCTGGAGGTTGGTATATATAGTTATTTCAACTGACACTTTTTTCCAACACAGCTTTGTAGTTGGGGTCTGTTTTTGTACAGTTTTTTTTTCGCGTGTTTGATGACGGCCAATGCCTTTCAAGAGCTATTGTTAACTCAGATTATCTAGTTACTAGGGTAGCAGATGCAACAGCTTTAGAATCCATAAACAGGCTACAAGCAACGCGAGTAACTACTGCGGCGTCGGCCCAAGCAACCACAGTGCTGCCAGAGCCAGCAGAGCCTGTTCCAGTACGAATTTGATTCTCAACCAGAGAAATGTTTTGAATATCACACTCAGCTCGACTCGCCCTTCCCCATGCATCAGGTTGAAGGTAGGTGCAGGCAACCATATTTTCCTGCAAAAATTCGTGTTTCAGTGCACCGGCTTGCGTGCAAACTTTTCCCAGCTCCCATACTGAAAATATTGCTTACAATGAACTATATGCTACCCTAGATAATGACTATGTGGAACAGAGATTAATGTCCCAGCTGCAGATTACAAATTGTTTCACTTTCCTAGGTTACAAAATCAGATAAACTGAAACATTGTCAACAATCAGGATATCTGCCCTTCGCAGTTGCATTAAGCTGCCACCTGAGGCCTTTCAGACACTGCAGATTCGAGTGTGACTGTGGTCGTTACTACAGTGATGCTATGGTTAGGGACACCATTACTGCTCAAAATGAATCAGATCCTCGCAAACGCGAACAGATTCTTAAGAGTCCTGATCCTAACTAGAAACAGATTCTGGAGCTGGTGGGGCATCAGGACTCGTATGATAGTGTAGAGGTGGACTTTGACTCCGCTCCTGTTTGTGCCGTTGAGAGTACTAGTAAATGGGTTGAGCCCTTTGTTCGCGCGCCGCGGCACGCAAAGTCTCAGCCAGGGCAGCGTCGTACAAAACACCAGGTTGCTAGGCAGCAGGCTAGCGGTGTTAAATACTGCCTTGTGATGCTTAATGTTATCACTGTGGCAAGTACGGACACGTTCAGTCTATCAGTCTGTAGAAACCCAAGTCTAGGAAGCACTCTGCACGTTCTCCAGTTTTATCAGTCGATGAATGTGAACGCAATATTTTCAGTGCGAAGAAATAATTTTTTATTGCTCAGGGGAAGTGAAATGCAACAATGAAAATGGCACAAACTTCTTCCATCCAGCGTCATGCTAATAAATTATTTTAACTAATAAATTATTTAAACACTCTCCAGGTACTAAACCACAATTTCGTATGCAACTGGACACTGGTGCGTCTATGACTCTTTTGAGTACAACCTCATATCAACTGTTAGGCAGGCCAAGCTACATAAGTCACGGACAACTCTTTCTGCTTACGATGAACATGCAACGAATTTGCAACCAACCTGCCACCTTCATAAAGTTACAAAAACAGTCTCTTTCACATTTTTGTGTGCATGAACATATTTTTGATATTGACTCTTTTGATCTCTTTGATCTGCACATCCAAGGAAATGTTCGCTCTGTGAACTCCGCTGTGCCTGTGGACAGTGTAACCGAACTTTGTACTGAATTTAGTGACATTTACTAAGATGACCTACCCAAAGCTGACAATTTTGAGTCCCTCCTTTGGTGATTATCAAGAAACCAGATGGCAAATTACGAATATATGCAGATTTTGAGGCAACAGTAACTCCACAGATTGTGCTTAACTCCTTTCCTTCTCCACGGCCTGTTGACCTTAGGGTTAAGCTCGATGCATATTGCTTCTGATGTGTCGACAGAAGTGCCGACACAGTGTTATTTTGAGGGGGCCGATAGGCACGCTATAAGCTCACGCAGAATATCTTGAAGTCTGAAACAGGACGCTCAATGAATTGCTATAAAGAAAAGTACGTTGCTTTGGGAATACTTAACTTTTAATCCGTCATTGGTTTACAACGTTCGTGTTGAGACATTTCATACGATAACTATCAAACTATGTAAGGCTAATGGCGCCTTGCTAGGTCGTAGCCATGGACTTAGCTGAAGGCTATTCTAACTATCTGCTCGGCTAATGGGCGATGCTTCGTCAGTGTAGTCGCTAGCAATGTCGTCCGTACAACTGGGGCGAGTGCTAGTCCGTATCTCGAGACCTGCCTTGTGGTGGCGCTCGGTCTGCGATCACCCAGTGGCGACACGCGGGTCCGACATGTACTAAATGGACCGCGGCCGATTTAGAGCTACCACCTAGCAAGTGTGGTGTGTGGCGGTGACACCACAGCTTCCTTTACAAGACTAATCTTAGGACCTCTTATTGGCAGCTTCCATTAGATGAACTGTTCTGATGCGTTTTTGTGGTCAACACACATATGGGGCTATTTAAGGTTTTGCTGTTTCCCTTTGACAGTGCTACTGAACAAACTATTTTGCAAAGTTACTTACAATACTTAACTGCTGCTGTTTATTATTCTGCAAACTATTTGGACGACATCGAAGTTTTGGGTGTTACGCGCAAAAAACATCTCAGTAATTTGTTTCAGGTAATCTCAGATGATAGGTTACGGTGTAATAAAGCCAACTGCTTCTTCTTTCAGGCTGAGATTCAGTATTTGAGATACATTATCAACAATCAGGGTATCCACACTTCGCAGTCAAGCTGAACTGCCATGCGGGACCTTCCAGTTCCACAGAATGCCGGTGAATTCCAGGCTGGGTTGGATAAACTCTCTCACTACATTTGGTTCATTCCACGTGTCTCACAGATTGCAGCTCCACTGGAGCGTCATCGATTAACAAATGTTCCATTTGAGTCGACAATGGAATGTCATATTGCAGTTCAGAAACTAAAGGATACTTTGTTGAACGATCGCAGTTTGGTACATTTTGATCCCATTAAACTGGTCATGCTAGTGGTTGATGTATCCTCTTACACGACTGGCACTGTCCTCTCCCACAGGACTGCATCATTGGACAGGCTAACTGCCCTTGCACCTTAAAAAAAAAAAAAAAGAAGCATATTGAAACTACTTGCAGACTGAGCAGAAAGGTCTTGCTATCGTTAGGGCCATGACCAAATTCCTCCAATACTTGTATGGCAGGAAGTTCTACTTGGTGTGGACAACAGGCATCTTACATCAGTGCTTAGCTCTCCGAAGCTGCCTCAGATCCTCTCCAATTCTCAATATGAAATTTTGTATGGGCCAACTGCTTAGGATTCTAACGCAGACATTCTTTCTCACCTGTAGGTCAGGTCTGACTAGACGATTGAAGCGTCAGATGATTCTTCCTTTCATGCTGATGTCCAATACAATGAAGCACTTGATGATTTTTCCCATCAACCACCAACAGATTGCTGACGTTGCAGCTATCGACGCCAGTCTCAAGATTCTATAATAGTACCTCTGCACTGGTCACATACAATTAGGCAGTTTAGCGATACAGTTATATGCCATTATTTTGTGCTTCAGCACAGCTTATCGGTCCAACAGCGTGTCATTCTCTCATAGAAGGACAATAGTCAGTTCTGTGCAATTGTGCCATAGCTGCTTCCGAAGGAAATTCTCCATCTTTCCCATCGAGGCCATTGGGGCATTGTGCACCATTGCACATAACTCAGTATGGTTGCTCAAATAGAACACATAACTTCTCAATGTTTGGAATTTGTAGAACACTAGGCTGCTCCACCATAAAAGTTTTTCTGTTGGCTCAAACCAAGCGTCCCTTGGCTAACATTGCATATCCTTTGCGAGTCCCTACAGTCCTGTTGGCTTCTTGTTGTAAATGGCTTTATCTGATTTCTGTTCCTGGTGTCCATGCACTCCACCACAAGAGCTAGCTAGTACATTGAAACCCTGATAACTATCTTTTACATCAAAAGTTTAGCAAATGAGCTGTTTTTGGACAATGGACCACACTTCAACGCGTTACAACCACACCATTCCATCCACAATGCAGTGTGAAGTGAATACTTCGTCAGGTTTTTCAGTCAACAAACGAGCATGTGACGCACATCCCATACACGAAAGCAGGCTTTAGTGCTCTTTGGCTCATCTAGCCATTTCCATTCACGCAATGGCAAATTCCCAGTGGAGCCCTTGCATGGACACTGAAACAGGACGATGCTTCTGCTGCATCCCGCACAGGGGTTGGCTCTTCTTCTGGAGTGCTCTAATTTAATGTACTTGATCCCGTTCTTTTAAAAGTTTTTGGCAGACACAAATGCAAGGAATGGGGCTTTATCGCCGGAGTCCTAGGTCGCTCATTACAAGCTATAAAGGGTAGCACAAAGCTACAAAACTACCATCAAAATGAACTTTGTATTTGAGGACAGTGTGATCCTGCTGGACGTTTGTCATTGCAGAGTAGGTTCCTATGAGGACACTACAACCTTAGCCGACTTCACTTTCCTTAGGTACTACCCTACTGGAGCCAGATGTGGAGCCTGTGGAGCCTGTGGAGCTCGACATAGTGTCATCGCTGTCATCACAGCGCAAAACCACTTTGAGGAGGAAAGGATCTCTTCCGCCCTAGCGCCTCCAGTCAGTGATTCGCCTCCACAAATGGTGGAGTTGCTCCATCCCTGAGCGTGGGTGGGCCCACTGCATCTGGTTGTCTCAGCTGGTGTTCTCAACCGTTTGCAACACAAAAGCTGGGGTGAGGGCAAGATGTTATCAGCTGAAATTCTGGTTCCTGCCTCCTCAGTGGCACCTACATCCAGACCTGCTCCACTCCCCCTCCGCCATCGTTGCTGGCTGTGCCAGTACATGGCGATGGCGAGGAGGTTTGGTGGGGATATGGGGTGGAATTTGATTATAGTTCGCCATGAATACTGTGTCCAGCCAGTCATGGTTCCAAAGTTGGCAGCGACCAGATGTTTGCAGTGCCAGTCTACAGCCATTTCCAAGACACACCCTCATCAATCCACACTGCCAGGTCTGCTGTTCTGGAGCCAACTCAAAGACATCGCAAATCGCACCTCGCCAATCTAGCTTGAGATCCAATGGTGATGCCAAGACAGTAAGCCTCATCTACTACTGTGTACATACAGGGTGAATATTAATAAAACTGACAAACTGCAGGACGGATTCCTCACTGGAAATGGAGGAAAAAAAGTCCTATTAACATTTGTGGCATTTACGAATGAAAGTTCCTCTGACTGTGTGCCATGTGTTCCTTGTATGTTGTGTGCTGCATGCTGTGTGATTCACGAAGCGTATTGTAAGCAGGAGAACGGAGTATATTCAGGCATTCATGTTGGGAACAAGCAGAGATGGTATTTGTGTATTGTAGCGTTCTTTAAAATATATTTAGTGTAACGTCCTTCTTTGTGTTATCCATATTTACTGTGTGATGTGTTGTTGAGCAAATGGTGTGCTTAATCAGTTTTACTACAATCCAAAGTAAAATTAAACAACTTAATCTGGAAAACCAGTATGTAATGCCTGTAATGAAATCAATCGCTTTGAAATTTACTCAGTCCCGTGAGCACCTAGTTCTATGGCCCTGTGCAATAAACTGATAAAATTCCCTATGCATATAAACAATGAAATACATTTTCCTCATACTTGAATCGCAACGGATGTAATCTTGGTATTCTCTTCTATCCACAAGAGGCATACAAATTGTTCAATCTTGGCTCAACGAAGAGCAATGCTGGACGTAAAAATAGCTTCGTGCAAATAATGTCGATTAGTTGATAAATGGATAACCTTGCAAATGTTCATTGAAAATATTGGATATTGGCTCAGCGCTGTGCAATGCTGCCCGCATTAAAGCTGCCACAAACATTAATACTTTTCTGATTCAGGCAAATTAATAATTTTCTGACTCTGATTGAAAAATCATTTCTTACAAAATATTCTTTGGATTTAAACACGACATGGAAGAGAATGAGGTACTGATAACGGGATATGCTAAGACAGAATGCTTCAGTTCGAAAATTGTATTCAAAATAAAGTTTCTCATTCACAAAATCTAATATGAAACGTTTTACCTTAACTTCAAAATCAGTGAACTTCTTAACTGTTCTAGAGTTCTCACTTACTGACCTAATTAAAGAGACTTGGATTGTTACATGACAAAAAGTCTTACATCTTTTAACAAAATAAATTCCAAAATTTAACTTCTCTGTATCAAGATTAAAAAAACACACAAAATATTACAATTCGGGCATACCTATTCAACCTATACATTAAATCTGATGGCAAATACTTGGTTCCTTCATTCAAGGGTCAGCACTGTAGAATTAGCAAAAGCCACATTGCGCTGCTGCGCACTTAAAACTAAACATACAAAATTTCGTTACCTTACAAAACGGTATTATACTGCGTCCATAGGCCAACAGCTAGACTCTCACAGCTAGCCACTAGCTTTTAAGTCTTACATCCTACCCTTAACAGAGCTCAACGACAACTGCTACTGCTCTCTGCGTGATCTCTACTTACAATCGATTCTGCCACTCAGGCAACATCTTTGGTTCAGTGGTACCGAAGATTCAGTCTCTTCTACATGTGATAACCATTTCATGTTATTTTTGATGAAATATTTTACAAAATCGGGCTCCACGAACAAGTGTACCCCACACAGTATGACCAACCAAATGAAAACAGTGGAGAGGCAGCCCGGCTGTACGAAAACAAGTATCCTCATAGACACCAATCACATCACACATTTCAAGCCATTTTTAGGCGTTTGTGTGATCATGGGTACTTTCAGACAGACGAACGTGTATGGAGATGGCGGACTGTGCATACAACAGATATGGAGGACCGGATTGTGCAGAATATTGAGAGAGTACAAGCTCCAGGCAAGTGACCTGCCAACATAGAATAAACGAAAGTATGATTTTGTGTATCCAGCATGACAACCACTTCTATTCCTGTTACCTGCAACGATTGCAAGGATTACCAGCAGTGAATCTGTCTCTACAGAAAGGACTCTGTCGATGTTTTTTGCCCCCAGAATATCACAATGAAAACAGTCGAGAGGCAGCACGGCTATACGAAAACAAGTATCCTTATAGACACCAGCCACATCACACATTTGAAGCCCCAGTCCTCTTTCCAGATAAAGCAATCTTTGCCAAAACTAGTATCATGAATTGCGTAATCGTCATCTGTGGGCTACAGACAATCCTTGGGGAATGGTTGAGGCATCCCACCAGCAATGGTTTAGTATTAGTGTGAGAGTAGGGATTCTTGGCGACCACATACTTAGAACGGTTGTTATTCAACAACCCCTGGACCGAACATACCCGGATTTCCTGCGGAATAATCTGCCAGGGCTGCTTGAGAATGTGCCTTTAGCAATACGACAGGTTATGTTTTTTCTGCGTGGTGGAGCATCGTCCCACTTCCGCATTACATTTCGCCAGCATCTCAACAACGTCTTTCCCGAACGTTAGATAGGATGCAGATGCCCTGTAGCATGGCCTGATAGATCACTGGCCTCAAAACCCCTGGATTTTTACCTCTGCCGACACGTGAAAGCATGGTATATGCTTAACCTGTTTCTTAAGGGTAGGCTCTTAAACGGCGTGTTTACAAACCTGTAATGCTGTTTGGAGAGAGGACAGAACACGCAAAAGAGTGCAGAAATCCATGATGAAACATGTGAAATCGTGTACTGCATCCCATGGTGGCTACTTTGAACATCTGTTGAGATGTGGATATGATGCAACTCTGTACTGTGTTCCAGAACGATTGTAGTAGTTGCATGAACATTGTACATTTCTGGCCACATGTTCATAGGACCTCTTTTTCTCCATTTCCAATCAGTAATCCGCCACTGCAGTTTGTCAGTTCTATTAATATTCACCCTTTATACAGACTGTCTCAAAATTTTTTCGGTAACATTGAAGCAGATGATAGTTGTTCCACAACGATTATATTGAGGTAGGAAACCAATGCTTAGAAACACATATTTATTGTGATGTGGACATACACAGCATACATGACACAACAACAACGTAGTTCAAATGGTTCAAATGGCTCTGAGAACTATGGGACTTAACTTCTAAGGTCATCAGTCCCCTAGAACTTAGAACTTCTTAAACCTAACTAACCTAAGGACATCACACACATCCATGCCCGAGGCAGGATTCGAACCTGCGACCGTAGAGGTCGCGCGGTTTCAGACTGTAGCAACAACGTAGTTCATAGTAATTGTTCAAAGCGACGATTGACACCGTTAGTGCATGTATTGCAACAAGCATGAAGTTCTGCCATACTCTTGGAAAGACTCAGTGTTGTACACTGTACACTGTAGCAAGTAGTGGGTGATAAACAGCGTACACCCCTGACCACCAAACAGACATACTCTACTCAACTTACCTAGTAGTCCATGAGTGATGTGACGATCACTTTTTTAGCACTAGCGTATTAACTTGTGCTGCATTCACACCACTATCCTTGGTGTGAAGTTTTTCATTACATCAGACAGCTTGTGATGTTTCCATGGTGAGGTGTGTTACTGTATACAGTGTATGTGCATTGTCAATGATGGAATGTTACTCTTCACAATAGTTAGCAGACATGCAATTAATGTGCAATGCGGGAGGATGTAGTGCCCTTAAAGCAGCATGAATGTACAGAGAATGCTTTCCTAACGAGTGTCATTATAACTGGAAAAAGTTTATTTCTGCGGATACCAACTTACGAGAGATGGGGTTATTGATGCCACAGAGCGCCAGCCAGGGTTCTTGAACACAAGACGTTGAGAAGATGATGTAGGATCATGTGACCAATTACCCAGCAATAAACACGCATCAACTTGCCCCTAAAATGCTTATTTCTAAAAATACAGTGTGGAGAGTACTGGTGGAACAGGTATTACACCACTATTGTATGGAATGTGTGCATGCACTGTGACCAACGGATTTTGAGACCCACATTAATTTCTGTCAATATATTATCCATTGCAGAGCTGTAGCGCCGAACTTTGTATAGTTTATATTATTCACTGGTGAGGCCTCATTCATCTATGATCGTGAGCTAAATAGCCATGTCTGGAGTGAGGAGAATCTCCACACCACCCATATCAGTGGCCACCAGCAATGATTCTGTGTCAATGTAAGGGCGGGCATTGTTCGAGATCACGTAACAGGATTTGATTTGCTGTCTCCTCATTTGATATGTCTACGTTACCAGATTTTCCTGCGAGATCTACTGTCACAGCTCTTCAAGTCTGTACCCCTTATTGTCCATGAAAGGATGTAGTTTCAACACGACTATGCATCAATCCACTTTGACGTTAAAGTCCTCGAGATCCTGAACAATACGTACCCTCGTCCTTGGATTGGAAGGAAAGGTCCTATTGGATAGCCAGCGCTATCATCAGATCTCACATCTCTGGACTTTTTTTTCTCCCTCTGGGGTTACGTCAAGTCATTGGTGTATGAAACCTCCGTAGAGACGTATGAAGACTTGGTTGGTAGAGTCCAAGCTGCCTGTTTCCTGGTACAACAGAGGCCAGGGATCTTTGGGAGAGTACAGCAGAACTTCATGCGCCATTGCCACGCATGCACTGAGACTGGCGATCTTTGGTTTGAACAACTAATATGAGCTGCGTTGTTATTGTGCGGTGTACGCCGTGTATGTCCATAACGCTATAAAAATGCGTTTCCGATCATTACTTCTCTATCTCAATGCAATCGGTTGTGGACCCACTATCACCTATCTCAGTGTGAAACAAAAGGTTGCGGACACGCTGTATACGGACTTAACGTGGATTACAGTGTGTACTTTTTACTAATTTGGATTTGTTGGACTTCTCGTTGAAAACGGAATTGAGTAAACGATCAGACACTACCAGTGAGTCTCATTCGTTTGCTTTCTCTCCAAGATCACCTAATAGGAATCACCAACTCCGTGGCATCCACCACGGGACGATAGAACTTTACTTCCGTTTTGCTTTCTTTCATGAGTAAATGTTGGCCGTGCTAACAACGTTAAGTGAGGGCAACTCAAGGGGCCTTCAGGTTGTTGTTATGCAGCAACATTTCGTGTTATTCGGCCTTCAGGTTGTTGTTATGCAGCAACATTTCGTGTTATTCATGTTAAGTTAGAACGTAACTGGTAGAGTGCGAATTGGGGAAGCCAGGAGGTGTATGTTCTGAGGGAAATTTCTGAGCTACAGTTACTGAACACTTCAAATAATGACATCGGTTATATATCTTTCGCTACAAAGTTATTTTTATTGCTGTGACATATATTTAGAGAAACTTTCGGGTTACGACTGCTGGTTTTCTACATACATTGCCTGCTGACATCAAGATTTGACAGAATTACTTCAGCTCATTGCTAGAGACACGTCATCTTTATGATTTCCTCTCATTGGCTGCCTACAACGAGGAGCTGACACACAGACTCGCGATCCCATCACACGGTTCGCGCTGCCCACATTGCCCTTCAAAGCATTGTTATAAAGGCGTGGAAGCAACGCCACTGCCCTTTTGTAGACTCTCACCCTTTTTATGGTAGGGAGCAAAGAGGCAAGGTGTGTGCGGAATGGAGAGGACTAATCATGAACATGCCTTCGTTTCTGCTTTCTGTTTTGTTATTATCTTGGTACCTGGGTGAGATATGCGATTGGTGCAGATGTATGCTACATCGCCTATCTCTTCAGACGACCGACAGGATTTCGCCAACCAAGGTCGTCCTCTTCTAAATATTCAAATTTAACTTTCCGGACATCTCTATTTAATTTTCATAGTGGCTATACAGACAACGACCTTTGCAAAATTTCCTCGACGTCGTCTGTCGTGTGTATTTGACAGGTATTCGAAATATTGAAATAGTGCTGGGCCAAGTGTCCCACCAGCGTCTCATGTGCACTGTGGTTACCGTATGCACTGTGCTTCAGAAGAATCATCCTAAAATTGCTCTTCCTTTCACCTTATTTTCATGTGGTTTCATACGTTCACTTCATTTCATTACAATCTGTATTATATCCCATGCATGCGATGTGACTGACACCAGTACTCATTCGACACAGTCCGATTATTCTAGCTGTTACGGACACTCTGACGCATTCATTGACATTTATATCGTATATCCAGAAGAATTATTGTTCTATATTTTGTGCATCTGCTATTGTCCGCATTACCAACACCGTAGTTTTAACATTTGCTATCCTGAGTGAAAGTGAGTAAGACGTACATGATCTGCTGAATTGAATGAACAGTCTAATGAGTACACAATATGGACTGATCGTAAATCGAAGAAAGATGAAGGTAATCAAAATTAGTAGAAATGAGAACAGCGAGAAACTGAACATCAGGACTGATGGTCACGAAGTAGATGAAGTTAAGGAATTCTGCTACGTAGGCTGTCAAATAACCAGTGACGGACGCAACATAGAGGACATCAAAAGCAGATTAGCCATGGCGAAAAAGGCGTTCCTGGCCAAGAGAAGTCTACTATATCAAATATCGGCCTTCATTCGAGGAAGAAATTTATGAGAATGTACGTCTGGAGTACAGTATTGTATGGTAGTGAAACAAGGACTGTGGGAAAACCGGAACAGAAGAGAATCGAAGCATTTGAGATGTGGTGCTACAGACGAATGTGGAAAATTAGGTGGACTGATAAGGTAAGAAATGAGGAGGTTCTACGCAAAATCGGAGGGGAAAGGAATATGTGGAAAACACTGATAGAGAAGGGACAGGCTGACAGTACATCTGTTAAGACATGAGGGAATGACTTCCATGGAACTAGAGGGAGCTATAGAGGGCCAAAACTGTAGAGGAAGACAGAGATTGGAAAACATTCAGCAAATAATTGAGGACGTAGGTTGCAAGTTCTATTCTGAGATGAAGAGGTTAGCACAGGAGAGGAATTCGTGGAGGACCGCATAAAACCAGTCAGAAGATTGATGGCCAAAAATAAAAAGATATATGCAGCAGCAGCTGAAGCTGTCTTTTATGAGCAGCAGTGACTGGTAAAAAAGAGAAGAAAGAAAAACTGATTTGGCTAATAGGAATAAGGACTGAACGTGATTTTTGTTCTTCTCTGGCTATTAAAATTCCTTCAAAATATTTACTTTTGTCATCTGCAAACCAAACGATGTAAATGTAAATTTCATTGGCTAGTTAACACACCTCTTGATTTTTAAAAAGCACGATATTTGCGTGTCTAAATGTTTGGCATAGATAATCGTTACTACTCACGTTTTGCTGTGAATGATACTTCTTCATTTAGGTTCTAAGAACACTGCACACACACATATTAATATACTTTACGTAGTTTCTTTCTTTATAAACGCCGTGTTACTTCGAAAATTGCGGTTAACAATATGTTGCTGTGTTTCCCAAACCCGTCGGCGTACATTTATTCCCGAGAGAGTTTGGTGTCGAATTTGAATTTTGTTTACTTTTCCCTCTGTTCTTGTGTATATGTATGTGTGTGAGTGTATGTGTGAGCTCCTTTAGCTGTTTGTGTTGCATTTTCTGCATAGTTCCCTTAATGTGTTGAATAATGTGCCTTCACAGAGTGTAGTGTTTTCGTTCAGAACGTGTTTGAAATCTGCTATTGACTTCTGTATGTTGAAGTTGTCTGCTGTTGTTAGTTAGTGGTTTAGGCTATAGGTGGATTTCAGTATTTTTAAATCTGCTGCTATTGTAAATGGTTTATGGTTGTGGACTATTAGGTAATCAGCAAATGTGCTATAGGTGCTGTTACTTTTTAGTGCTCTGAGGTGTTCTGAGTTTCTTGTTTCAAAGTTCGTGCATGTTTGTTGGGTTTCTATTTATTGAAAACTGTAAAAAGTAAAATTATTGTAGGTTTTAACTGATTTAACAAGGTGAGGCCTAAAAGAAGATTAGGATCTTCACACACATAGTAAAATACAAAGTCATATGCATTTACTGTTACATCAATCACATAGAATACCTGATTTATGAACGACAAACAGATACAGCAGAGCTACATAAGGAAATAAACAACTTACACCTAAAAATTCACTTCACATAAGGAACAGAAATAGATAACACACAAAGTTTCCTGGACCTCACCAGATGAAAAAGAACCAACACTAATGATTTCACAATATTCTGGAAACCGACAACCACGAGCACTACCAGTCACACCACCCAGTGGCACACAAGGAAGCTAGCTTCAGATTCATGCTCCACAGATTGAACAGAACACCCGTAAGCAAACAGAATTACCCACAGGAGATAAACACATTAAAACAGATACCGGAGGAAAATAATTACGAATCTCACATGATAGAGAACTTAAACCAACAAATTTATAAACAGAAAAGGAACGAAAGCACAACACACACGCAAAACGTTACACAACATGGAACGACACAACATACAAACAATGACCACATTCAAGACACAACAGTACAACCACACACACCCAAAACAAATTGGCATATACCTACAACAACATTGTCCGCAGAATAGGCAAAATAGTGAAGAAACATTGACTTCAAATAGGATACAAGACAGACAACACAACATAGAAAAAACTCAAAACACGGGAGACACCTACAGATAAATCCAACAGACCAGGAATAGATAACTCACATGCAACATCTGTCAGTAAGTATCCAGAGGACAAACATGCAGGAACTTTGAAACAAGATACTCAGAACACCTCACAGCACTAAAAAGTAATAGCGCCCATAGCACATTTGCTGATCACCTAATACCCCTTAACAACCAACTATTTACAATAGCAACAGAATTAAAAACACTGAAATCCACCCGTAGTTTAAAGCAGAAACAGACAACAGCAGAGAACTTCCATATTCAAAAGTCAATAGCAGATTTCAAACAAGTTCTGAATGAAAGCACTACACTTTGTAAAGGCAAATTATTTAATACATTAAAGGAACTATACAGAAAATGCAACCCAAACAGCTAAAGGAGCTCACACATACACTCACATATATACATATACACAAGAACAGAGGGAAAAGTAAACAAAATTCAAATTCGACACCAAACTCTCTCGGGAACAAATGAACGATGCCGACGGGTTTGGGAAACACAACAACATAGTGCTCACCGCAATTTTCGAAGTAACACGGCGTTTAGAAAGAAAGAAACTACACAAATTATATATTAATATGTGTGTGTGTGTGTGCAGTGTTCTTGGAACCTAAATGAAGATGTATCAGTCACAACAAAACGTGAGTAGTAACGATTATCTATGCCAAACATTTAGACACGCAAATATCACGTTTTTAAAACTCAAGAGGTGTGTTAACTCGCCAATGAAATTTACATTTACATCGTTTGGTTTGCAGATGACAAGCTATCAGTGCAGGACACCACGCAGTTGGTGCTGCAAAATCATATAATGTAAAATCACGGTAAGAAGCAAAACGAACAAAAACTTTCTTTAGGTCTCACTTTGTTAAATCAGTTATAACCTAAACTAATTTCACTTTTTACAGTTATCAATAATAAAAAACCCACTGATGATGGCAGAGAGGTGCTGAAACACGTTTGGGTAAAACGTGAAAATAGTGTATTTGCAAAAAGGCGGAACCTATATCCTGTAATATCTAATTTAGGTTCTGAAGTGTTCTTTCAACTCACCGGACAAAAAAAAAAAATGAAATGCCTCTTTGAAATTAATGCTTATTCGAAATAGAGTATTTCTCCTGATAAACGTATGTTCTTGCTTTTGAAAATTTCTTCACAAACCTTATTTATGCCTTTGAGATATTTTTGTAGTCGCGCTTCCTGTGTTCCATGAGGATTGGTACAAATTTAAATCTTGTGTTAGCTGTAAGGTTTTCTCAGTTCAACGTAGACCCGACACTGTTTTGATGTTGACTGGTAGCTGGAGCTGTGAATAGTTTTAATACAACTACGAAATAGTTTGCTGCGCAACGTTATTTTTGTGGTTTCGTTTTCGCCGGCTGTGCAAAACATTTTTGCCTGTTTTCGTCTCAATGTAAAGCTGAAATGAAAGCAGTAATCATGTTTCGAAACTGTGTCCAAACATACCTTGCTTGAAGTTCGTTACAATGCTTTGCAACGAGTTTCTTGGTGTACAACATACCTAAGACATTCCACATAATTCTAACTCATTGAGACACTTATCGAAAGCCACCTGCATGCTTCCTCCAGAGACAGTATAATACTCCAACAACCTTCTGTGTGTTATTTACCATGTAATTAGCTGATAGTGTCCGCAAATGTGAGAAGTAAAAAAACGCTCCCCTTAAAAGGTAGCATGAAAAGTACCTGATACTACTAGAAACAAGAGGAGTAACTTTCAGAACGTGAAATACAAGTAAAACGGTGAAAGGATATTGCTACAGAAGATAACCGATTCCTTCAGGAGATAACCGACAAAATTAAGATATCAGAGTAAGGTTGATATAGGTAGAGTCTTTGTTCTACAAGGAAGCTCGGCTGGTGCGGTTTGTCAAAATGAAATTCAACGAGAATGTTTTAAGGCTCTACGTCTGAAGCACAGCACCGTTTGGCATGTGCGTATTGAAAACTCAAAGGATGAAGAAAATGGAAGATTGAAGCTCTTGTATTCTTGCTTGCTTATTAATAAATTTGTTTTTGATGGAACCCACCTTGAGCAAACATGATTTCTTCTTCTTTTACCAAGACATGTTTCGCTGAAGTTACAGTATCATTAATAAAAAAATAGCAAATAAAAAAGTCTCTGACGATATTACACCTTCAGTGAAACATGTCTGCGTACGAGAAGAAGAAAACGCTGTTTGCTCAAGACAGATCCCATCAATAACTAATTCAAAATGGAGCTGTCCACTGATAATGTGAAACATCGTGAGGTCATTTACTGTTCTGCAGCTGGAGGGGAGCAACGCTGCCTCAGTCAATGCTGAATTGGTGTAAATTTAGGGCAAAAACGCACCATCTTGTAATAAAGTGATGCAGAAGCTTCCATTGTGTTCAAATAAGCTGAATGAGAAATAATGAAGGAGGATCCTCTGTGAGGAACCTCGAGTATCAAGAGACGAGCAACATTTGGTGCTCGAAGACCTGCGTATAAAATCGAAGCGATAATGGGAAATCTGAAAATGTGTCATGTCTCAATTTTGAACATCTTACACGGTATTTTGAACACGGAAAAGATCGCCACCCGCTGGGTTCCGCGACTGCTCACACCTATTAAAAGAATCCTGCCAAATCGAGACAGCAGAGAAAATGTAGCAGCTGTATCACGCCTACCCAGAGAAATGCTAGGTGTGTAAACTTGACGCTGAAATGGAGCAATGCAGGCAGTGGATACACATGAATGCCGGCCGAAGTGGCCGTGCGATTAAAGGCGCTGCAGTCTGAAACCGCAAGACCGCTACGGTCGCAGGTTCGAATCCTGCCTCGGGCATGGATGTTTGTGATGTCCTTCGGTTAGTTAGGTTTAACTAGTTCTAAGTTCTAGGGGAGTAATGACCTCAGCAGTTGAGTCCCATAGTGCTCAGAGCCATTTGAACCATTTTTGATACACATGAATGCCTCACCGCTGTAGTAGGCGAACTCATCCGTCGTCGAATACTGAGGGGCGGAGTGTTATTAGGGTTACCTAATGTGTTCCTAAACCAAACCGTTAGAGCAGCATACTACCGAAATCGGACGAGTTTTACGGTAGGTTGTGGAAACAAAGCATCGCGAAAAGCTGGCCAAACGGTGTTGTCGCTCTACGACAATGTCCTAACTTATTCTGCTCAGTACATTCATGCTTCTTATTCAGACTAACCAATTTTTCCTCATCCACTGTATTCTCCTGATATGGCACCCAGTGACTATTTTCTCTTTCTTCGCCTGAAGAAACCATGGAATGGAAGGCCTTTTCAGAATGACAATCTTCGTGATATTCGTGGTGGATCGTTTCCTGAGGAACCAAACTAAAGGCTTCTACAAGCAAGGCCCCCGCCAAATCATACATCGTTCAGAAAAATGTTTCAGGGTCAAAGTTTGGTTTTATCGATGTTATAATTAAAAGTTTATGACTGCCTTTTCTATACTGCTATAGAAGAGTTTCTGGGAATAATAACATCGGTGGATATAACTTGAAGAAAGTACATTTCTGACGGAGAAGAATGAATTTTGAGATTTAATTGCAGTGTACATTAGACTAGCTGCAGAACCCGACGTTGCATGGATTGCTAAATAACTGTCACACAATGTGATTGGCCCTGTGCCTTGTTGATGCAAGCCACATGGGAAACCGCAATCGCTCTAAATCGACGGGCACGCTTAAATCACTTGGTGTCAATGGAATGAGGGGAATGAGTATGTCTTCACCTGTGGCATACCCCTCGTGATGGTGACCTCTACTGCCTTTGAAAATAGCTTCTTCATGGCAACTAACCCATAAATAAGAGTTAACAATCATGTTTCCGTCAAATTCTCGAGCTGTCGCTCCTCTCGCGATCTAGTGAGCTCTGATGGTACTACAGCAGAGTGGCGCTAATCCGAACCCCGATAATCCGAACGTTCGGTTAATCCGAACTTGAAATATTTTAGTCTAAGTATGGAAAACTGTGCGGTAAAGTGCTGTACATACAACACTATTTTAAGTTACACAGTGCTCTAAACATGTATTAGAAAAATTGGCAAGTAAACATTACATTTAAGCAAGGCATAACAATGAAAGAAAAGCTGTCAAACTTACTAAAATACAGCGGACATTTTATCCCTGTTGTCATTTTTTGGCCTAATGAAGACAGTCTGTTATATGACGCATAGTTGCACCATCGTCTCATAAACATAAAATCAGCAGGTGTAACAGTAAGCTGATGCTCCAGAGAACGTAGTGCGAGATCAAGGGTTTCTGCTGCGTCACTGTCTGGCACCAGCTCTCCTTTGTCGCTTTCAGGGTCACTGTCACTTCCATTACAGCAGTCCCCTTCTTCCTGGTCTTGAGTCACAGAAGTAACTAAATCAGCGTCAGTAAGGTTCTCCACACATGCCCCATCCGCTGCCATCCAATCATCTACGTCTCCTTCACTACCTTTTTCACATCCAGGGATTGTCTGCATCATTTGTATTAAATTTTCCTCTTCATTTTCAAGTAGGTAGTCCTAAAATTCAAAAGATGTCCACAGTTTTCTCCATGATTTTCTCTGCCATGCCTCAGCGGCCCAATAAACAACATCATTCACATTGGTCTTTTTTACTTTGTCCACTAAAGGAATGCTATCATCTTCGATCAGCATTCTAGAAAATTGCTTTCTGTAAATCAGTTTTAATGTTTGCAGTATGGCCTAGTCCAGCGGAAGTGGTGTAACATTCGGCTGCAAAAACGTAAACACAATTTGTCCATCACACAGTTCCACAGTACTGGGATGAGATGGAACGTTATCAATCAAAAGGATTGCATGGGGAGGCAAATGATTTTCCTCAGAAAACCGTCAAACAGAGGGAAAAACTGGCCGTGAAACCATTCTTTTAACAACTTACCACCCATCCATGCGTTTTTCTGGTTGCGATAATATACGCACAGGGACTTCATGCTGCAGTTTTTAAAAGCTCTGGGCCTAGCATATTTGCCGATCAGCATTTAAACAGCTTGTGATTGCCAGCAGCGTTGCTGCACGCTAATGAAGTCACAGGATCTTTGCGCATTTTAAAACCGGAAGCATGGTCTTCTACTTTTGATGCCAGGACATTTTGTTGGCAATGCCTAAAATTAAAGCCAGTCGCGTCAGCGTCATAAATTTGTTGGGGAGAATACTTCCCCTCTCTTATCATTTTTCAAACTCACCGAAGTATTCTTTCGCTGCATCACGGTCAGAAGAAAGCTTGTCTCCAGTAATTGTTAGCTGACGGATTCCACGACGTTTTTGAATCTGTCCAACCAACCCATACTCGCACTAAAAGACTCATCACCATTCATTAACTTTTTGAGGTAAACAGCCTTCTCCTAAACCAGTGATCCACTCAAAGGAGTTACCCTTCCTCTTTCCTACGTAAACGAAAGCAAAAGAACTTTACTCACTTTATCGTACTAGGACTATCTCAAAGTCTGCTCAATTTCGAGAGTTTTTCCCGAAGACGTTGCACAGGACTGTTCAAGCTTCACTCGGTTCTTCTTCCAATCAAAAGTGGTTGCTTTACCAACACGCAGTTCCATTGACAGTTTAGATGCATTCTCACCATTTTCCGCTTTAAAGCATTCAGTTTTTCTTTGAGGGTTAACGTTGTATGTTTCCGTTTACTCATGACGAAAATACGTACACCACTACAACTGAACGAATACAATATAACTGTTACGAGTGCCAGCGATCGATAACTAACATAACCAAGGACTTTGGAAGCGAACTGGCAGTGCACTGACGTCAGACACTACAAATGTCTTAACAATGCACAACAATAAGTGCAGGGAGTGTGAGTGAGCTATTGTTCCCACATTTGTTCCTATTTGTTATCATGGTGTACCTACTTATCTCTTTGGCATACTTCGTTCCAGAAACTCGTCACCGTAATTCCGGCTAATCCGAACAAATCGGTAGTCCGAACTAGGTCCGGTCCCAATTAGTTCGGATTAACGGGACTCTATTGTATCGCCTAGACCGGTATTTCCACTTTAATTTATTCTCGCGTTAGGAATTTCAGGCAGTTTACCACGATATATTTAGTTTTTCAAGCATTTAATTTCTCATTACATTTCTTGATTGTTTCAGCTGAATGTAGAAATTTGAAGTAAATCGGTCAAGGACTATCAAGTAAGTCGGTCAAGTTCTTTCTGAGATGTTTGGTAACAATGTTTCTCCTTTACATTTTTAGATACATGTTTATACATTTTGTATATTAAAAATATATGTAGCCCATGTCCACCCGAAAGATTATTAGAGTATCGTGTAGGAATTTGAGGTAAATCGATAACATTTTCGGTAACAACCTTTCCCCTTTACATATTACAGGCATACATGTTTCAGGTCATATTACAAAATCTTATGTAAACAGTGATTTTCCTCTTGTCTTGGGGGTAAAGTGGCAAAAATTTCATCAAAGATCGGAGTAAAATTGTAGATTTGTATGAATTACACACAAATGAACGAACAAATGGACACCCTTCTTTATGCTGTATATACAGATTAAGTGGTTGAAAAGTGCAACTAAGTACAAAACAGACAGCCTACACTGATACTGCGGTCAGCAAGCGGACGACTTACTGAAAAGATAAGATACCTTTCCAGACGTCATAATTCTACCGCTCAAAATCTAATGTTTCAAATGCCTCCAACCTCTGGTTTACTGCACGCTATATTCTAGTGCCTTAATCAACAGAATTTCAGACACTTCTTCCTTAGTTATATATGAGAACTAAACACAAGCGAGTTTAATATGTAGACAGGAGACTACAATTGGCTCATGTCTACCTTGCTTTGGATGTTGTAACTAATTGCTCTAGTAAATCACAGTTTATTTTGCTTCTACTGAGTCTTTCACAGTTCCGAGACTGATCTGACTGTAATCGTTATTGCTGTCATGTCTCTGTCTTTACCTACGTACAATATGCGACATAAGATGCTTGAGACTCTCAGCAGATACTATTCTCGCTTGTAAGATGATGATGAAGATGTTTGGTTTGTGAGGCCCTCAACTGCGCGGTTATCAACGCCCCGACAAAGTCCCAACCACTGCTCAGTCCAATCTCGCCACTATCGTGAATGATGATGAAACGATGAGGACAACACAAACACTCAGCCATCTTGAGGCAGGTGAAAATCTCTGATCCTACCGGGAATCGCAGCAGGGACTCCGTGCTCTGGAAGCGAGAAGGCGAGCGCGAGACCACGAGCTGCGGACTCGCTTGTAAGCCGGTCGCGGTGGTCTCGCGGTTCTAGGCGCTCAGTCCGGAACCGCGCAGCTGCTACGGTCGCAAGTTCGAATCCTGCCTCGGGCATGGACGTGTGTGATGTCCTTAGGTTAGTTAGATTTAAGTAGTTCTAAGTTCTAGGGGACTGATGACCACAGCTGTTGAGTCCCATAGTGCTCAGAGCCATTTGAACTCGCTTGTAAGAGGGGCGTTCAACAAGTAATATAACATTTCTTTTTTCTTAGCCACTTTCGCTTGAAAAAAAATTAGAAATTTGTTGTTGGACAAGGTGGAATATTCCCTCTTTAGCCCAAATCGTTCTGGAGGCACTATTCCTAGCCTACATAATAGCGTCTGATACGGAGGTGTATTCCAAGCAGAACGCTGTCATAGAGTTTCTTTTGGCCGAAAACAGAGCATCGTAGAATTCATAGGAGCCTGCAGAATGTCTATGGGGACATGGTACTGAACAAAAACATGGTGAATCGTTGGGTGAGGCGTTTGACACCATCGCAACGTCATGCAAACCTGTCAGATCTCCCGCGGCCTGGTGGGCGCACATAATTGCGCTACTCTCGGGAAACTGAAGAAACGACTTCAGCGTGGTCGTCGCCACAAAATGCAAATGACGTTCTCCTTTTCCGTGACACAAAAATGGCTCTGAGCGCTATCGGACTTAACTTCTGAGGTCATCAGTCCCCTAGAACTTAGAACTACTTAAACCTAACTAACCTAAGGACATCACACACATCCATGTCCGAGGCAAGATTCGAACCTGCGACCGTAGCGGTCGCGCGGTTCCAGACTGTAGCGCCTAGAACCGCTCGACGACTCCGGCCGGCTCCGTGACACAAACCGTTCACCCGAGACAAGCTCACAAAACTTCACTGCATCCTTATCCACTCTACAGCCCAGATTTCGCACGTTCCAATTTCTATCTGTTTGCCTAATGAAGGAAGCAATACGCGGATGATGGGAAGGTTAGCGATGCAAGACCCTGGCTCCATCTTCGACCACCAGAGTGATACCATGCAGGCCCTCCCAGTAGGGTGGCGTAAGCCATCGTATTGAACGGAGATTACACTGAAAAATAGGGTTTTCTAGCCGAAAGAGTGAGAAATAATGCGGTGTATTGGAATCACTGCAATCCTGAGTAAAAACAGTCTCCTTTCCGAAAAAAAGGTGTTGCATTACTTATTGATCACCGCTCTCATTAAGAATGGTGATTTCTTCCTACTTCTCTACATTTAAACTCTTCATCACATACATCATCGCAAGGACATATTGTTTTCCAGTTCATCTCTTGTTGCCCTCAAAGGCAGAGCAACAGCAGAATCATTCACGCTGCACCTGTGCAGGAAATGCCGCTGCTGCTCTCACGGCCCGCTTGCGCTCTGGGCAGTGAAAAGTCGTTCCACTTTCCGGAAACGTGACGTCACGTCTACGTCACGTTAGCCCGTCCTGTGGCCAAGCACGTGACGCGTCCGACGCGCGGCGACCTCGGCTGCCTCCACAGGCCAGCTGAGTCTCCTGCAACATGACGCCTGTCACTTGCATGGCGCAATGTTGCCAACAACATTTGAACCACCAACTTCAACGATCCGAACTAACGCGAAGTATATTCGTTCCGAAAAGATGACGGGTACCCAAACCAACCTGATACTTTGCAAGACGTCACACCATCATTATATGACAATGCAAGTTCAACCTCTCATCTCGTGGCGAAATACCGTGTTTTTGGGGTTAAAAAGATACACATTTTACGACTTAGAGCCTCTTTAGGTAGCGATTGCGAAATGGTTGTATTGTTTAGATTTGACATTACGTACTTCTTTTCTACACTACTGGCCATTAAAATTGCTGCACCACGAAAATGAAGTGCTACAGTAGTGAAATTGAACCGACAGGAGGAAGATGCTATGATATGCAAATAATTAGCTTTTCAGAGCATTCACACAAGGTTGGCGCTGGTGGCAACACCTACGACGTGCTGACATGAGAAAGTTTCCAACCGATTTCTCATACAGTTGACCGGCGTTGCCTGGTGAAACGTTGTTGCCGGCCGAAGTGGCCGCGCGGTTCTGGCGCCGCAGTCTGGAACCGCGAGACCGCTACGGTCGCAGGTTCGAATCCTGGCTCGGGCATGGATGTTTGTGATGTCCTTAGGTTAGTTAGGTTCAACTAGTTCTAAGTTCTAGGGGACTAATGACCTCAGCAGTTGAGTCCCATAGCGCTCCGAGCCATTTGAACCATTTTTTGAAACGTTGTTGTGATGCCTCGTGTAAGGAGGAGAAATGCCTACCATCACGTTTCCTACTTTGATAAAGGTCGGATTGCGGTTTATCGTATCGCGACATTGCTGCTCGCGTTGGTTTAGATCCAATGACTGTGAACAGAATATGGAATCGGTGGGTTCAGGAGGGTAATATGGAACGCCGTGCTGGATCCCAACGGCCTCGTATCACTAGCAGTCGAGATGACAGGCATCTTATCCGCATCGTGCAGCCACGTCTCGATCCCTGAGTCAACAGATCGGGACGCTTACAAGACAACAACCATCTGCACAAACAGTTCGACGACGTTTTCATCAGCAAGGACAATCAGCTCGGAGACCATGGCTGCGGTTACTCTTGACGCTGCATCACAGGCAGGATCGCCTGCGATGGTGTACTCAACGACGAACGTGAGTGCACGAATGGCAAAACGTCATTTTTTCGTATGAATCCAAGTTCTGTTTACAGCATCATGATGGTTGCATCTGTGTCTGGCGACATCATGGTGAACGCACATTGGAAGCGTGCATTCTTCATCGCCATACTGGCGTATCACCCGGCGTGATGGTATGGGGCGCCATTGGTTACCCCTCTCTGTCACCTCTTGTTCGCACTGACGGCACTTTGAACAGTGGACATTACATTTCAGATGTCTTACGACCCGTGGCTCTACCCTTCATTCGATCCCTGTGAAATCCTACATTTCAGTAGGATAATGCACGACCGCATGTTGCAGGTACTGTACGTGCCTTTCTGGATACAGAAAATGTTCTACTGTTGCTCTGACCAGCACATTCTCCAGATCTCTCACCAGTTTATAAACGTCTGGTCAATGGTAGCCGAGCAACTGGCTCGTCACAGTACGCCAGTCACTACTCTTGATGAACTGTGGTATCGTGTTGAAGCTGCATGGGCAGCTGTACCTGTACACGGCATCCAAGCTGTGTTTGACTCAATGCCCAGGCGTATCAAGGCCGCCATTACGACCAGAGTTGGTTGTTATGGGTACTGATTTCTCTGGATCTATGCACCCAAATTGCGTGAAAATGTAATGTCAGTTGTAGTATAATATATTTGTCCAATGAATACCCGTTTATCATCTGCATTTCTTCTTGGTGTAGCAATGTAGTGTATTTATTTAGTTCCATTTGGTGTGTGTGCGCTCAAGCACGTTTGTAAATGAAATATTACTTAAGAATGTAATGCAGACGAGAAATGGAGTACAGAGAACAAATATATTGTCAAAGTCTTTCATAGGAAATAAAGAAATCCCGGTTATTAACTGGACTGATAAGATAAGAAGCGTGGAGTTTCCTCTTTGGACCGAATAAAAAACAACAGCTAGAAAAATTTCACTTGTATCTTTCTAATTTTCGCACACGTTTATTCGTATTTTTATTGTCCTGGCAACACTATTTTAGCAAAGTTTACACCGGCAAGCTAAATCGTAGTAGATTCTTGTTGAATTACATTGTTTCGAGAAGTGCTATGACACGTATTTTATGCTTCTTTTCTCCAGCCCTGATCTTTAGTTAATTTCCTGTAATTTTATCCATTTATACCATATGGTTACTAATCGTAGCGTTATCCGTTCTTCTAGAGACGGACAGCGATCTCACCAGCTCTTCGACAAGTAGACATAACAAACTTGGAATTCTGCAGCCGTTTTAGCTATTTCAGTGAATGTAGAATCGTCTGAGTGATGGGTACACTTAATTTTCTTCTAGTTCATCGATAACTCGTCATTTCAACCCTTTTGTAAAGCTTAACAGCCACTTGCGGTCATCAGAAGACTCCATAAACAGATCAAAGAAGTATAGTCTAAACGTCTTTCTTTAAAAAAAATATTAAGAAATTCAAGAAGAAAATGAAAATGCGTAATCACAAAGGACGTTTTGCTTCAATGTTAAATCATTTCCTGAGCAGTCACGGCAACACTAACAAACAGGCTTACTTCTACAAACGGAATCCCTAGCTTTTTACTTTCCATTTCCTTTTTTTTCTTTGATTGGCTTTCGAGATTTGCCCATGAAACTTTCTCAACAATGGAAAGTACAACAGAGTAGTTCGACAACTCAGGAAACTCATTAGGGCCAAGTGAAACTCTGGTGTTAACATAGGCTTAGACGTATGACGTGAAACCCTGCAGGAGAGTTTCGTGTCACTTATGACGGTACACAGATTATAGCCAGTCACCCAGCGGACAAAATCAAATCGCTAGTTGAATCAAGTGACAAAGATGATAGTTTTGCCATGACAGCTCGTATGCATCTGTCTTATGGAATGGTCTTTGGATATCACAACCTATTTGATATATATATGAGGGCGGCGGAGTACATATTCTTTCGTGGAAGCGTCCAGTAATTCTTAGAACGACCATTCTCAGATTGCTCATGAAAGTACGGTGTTGCCAAAGGTTTCCCGAATTCTAATAGTGGTCGGACTAATCATTAATCCCTGCAGGTGACTGAGGTTTTTCGCCTTGGCCAAATAATGAAGTCTGGTTTTTACTTATTTGTGCTTGCCGAGACGTTATGTGTACACCGGCGGAAGACTTGATGCTTTTGATTAGCTATGACGATTTTAGGTTTATTGTTTGTGACTAGCGCAAGAGAAGAAGACACTACAGAATGTCAAAACTCACCACCGACAGACGGAATTAAAAGTTTATGCAAGTGAGAACGGAGCCAAAAAGTCCCTCTTGAGACATTTACATTTAAAAACTGACGAAGTATGAACTTCGAAACAGAGCATGAGAAAGCCCTTTCTGTTAGGGTAACCATCGGCAGAAAACAGATTAGACTATGAGCAATTCTCGATAGCGACAACCACTATCAGTTGCACGTCAAGACATGTTTCATTTAGTACACGACCTGTTTTGTGCAAAGCCATATCGTCAAGCGGTTACGTGCTTTTTCTGACCTTTCTACTGTTGCTTCAGACGTTTAACAGTGTCCTTAATGCTGGTGACCGCTGTGAAAAAAGAACTAATAATCATTTTACGTTATAAAACAAAGCCTTCATTAGTGGTATGCAGTCAGTGGAGAACAAACGTGCTCTTGTACTCAGTCCTCTAAGTAATCTTGTAAAAACAAAACAAAAAAATGTTAATAAACAACTAAAGAAAAAAAAACTATGGAGCACTGCACTTACACTTTTTTTAAAGTTGTTCCACCTTTACTGCATATTACACGCACTGACAACTTATGACTGTGAAGTAGCTACAAGAGAAAACACACCAGTGGCATATTAGTTAGAAGTATGGAGACTCTAATTTCAAATCTGCAAAATTCAAAACAGTCTGTAAGCTTTAGAATGTAAGAATCTCAAGACGGACTAAAAATTAGCTGATTATAAGAAATGCTAGAGTCAAAATTAAAACGGATTGGTCAAAAAAATCATCGACACTGACAGAAAAAGGCACTAAGCTACTTAAGATAATCTGAAGGACAACAGCCTTTCTGTCATACCATCAGCAAGAAATGCGTCAATTCTCATGCTGTGTTGAGTCAACTAGAGTTAGAGAGGGCGTCCCAAGAAAAATGGTCAATATGCAGGAGTTGACGGGAACGATCATCAGAAACAAAGAAGTCCAGATACAGTGGCTCGAAAATATCGTAAGAGCTATGAGCACTTCTTCATCTGTGATAGTGTGAAACAAGTCCTCCTACTGCAAGATATTTGATTCCCATATTCCGGAAGGAGAAAGGATGGACGAAAACAAGAAAACATGTCCAGTAAACAGGGGCTCTAAAATGCCTACCTTGACAGCTAAGAGCACTTGTTTAAAAGGAGAGATGTGTTCCGTAGTAGCGAAGATGACCGAATGTTCTTAGCTCTTAATGTAAGCACTTTAGAGCCCATATTTACTAGACATCTACTTCTTGTTTTGGTCCATACTACGATCTGTCAAAATATGGAAAACCAAGCGCTTGCAGTAAAATAGGTTTGTTTCACAGTATCAATGATGACCAAGTGCTCAAAGCTCTTAATGCCCTTTAGAGCTTATGTTTACTAGACACTTTTGCTTCGAATGATCGTTCCTCTCATATCTCTGAGTACTGACAATTTTTACTGGAGTACTCTCTTTGTATGAAAGCTTACAGAATCCACGAGATAAAATGTAAATTAGAGTTATTCACTACAACATTATATATGTGGTACCTGACACCACATACGTATAATTATTTCAGGCGATGACGGCCAATGATCCCTTCAGTATAAATGCAAACCAGTTCCAACTCTTACGGAAATTGGCGATGTGCAGCGAGTAATGAGGCTAATGAGCAGTAGTGGGTAGTGTAAGTTTAGAACTTTGATCTGACGGGTACGCTGGGCGGTTGTAGTAACCACTGTGTCCGAATGACATAGTAGTGAGCGCATTTGTCTAGTAAGCAGAAAACCTGGGTTCAAATCCTGGTCTGGCAAAAATTTTCACTTTCCCCTATTGATATAAATCAATGCCCTTTAATCTTTAATTCCTTTTTGCCTTTAATAAATAACATGTATTCACACAATACGGTAGGCCACCGTTACAGAGTGATTTTTTCATCATGTGGCACAGTCTGAATTTCTTATGGAGCATCTGGGAAGTGAAAAGGATTTGCGACGTACAACGCAAATGAAAATGTACTTTCTTAGTGAAACTACTCACGGTAATTTGGTTATGTTTCAAAGCCTTTGCACTAACTTTGATTAATGGGAGATGAATTATGGTTTGAGGCTTACTTAAGCTACATACACTCACACTCGTAAGTTGCAGAATATTCTGGAGTATCTAAGAACGTGTTTATTTTTTGTGACCATTAGTGATTTAAGTGCTTGTGTAAAGGGAACGATCCTATCGCTCTAGAGATGGTCTTGATCGTGCTTATTTCTGTACAGTAATTCTTTACACAGTGAGACTTCGTTCTATTCCCGTATGTATGCCTACCTGACACATTATAATGATTACGTGAAAATACACTCCTGGAAATGGAAAAAAGAACACATTCACACCGTTGTGTCAGACGCACCATACTTGCTCCGGACACTGCGAGAGGGCTGTACAAGCAATGATCACACGCACGGCACAGCGGACGCACCAGGAACCGCGGTGTTGGCCGTCGAATGGCGCTAGCTGCGCAGCATTTGTGCACCGCCGCCGTCAGTGTCAGCCAGTTTGCCGTGGCATACGGAGCTCCATCGCAGTCTTTAACACTGGTAGCATGCTGCGACAGCGTGGACGTGAACCGTATGTGCAGTTGACGGACTTTGAGCGAGGGCGTATAGTGGGCATGCGGGAGGCCGCGTGGACGTACCGCCGAATTGCTCAACACATGGAGCGTGAGGTCTCCACAGTACATCGATGTTGTCGCCAGTGGTCGGCGGAAGGTGCACGTGCCCGTCGACCTGGGACCGGACCGCAGCAACGCACGGATGCACGCCAAGACCTTAGGATCCTACGCAATGCCGTAGGGGACCGCACCGCCACTTCCCAGCAAATTAGGGACACTGTTGCTCCTGGGGTATCGGCGAGGACCATTCGCAACCGTCTCCATGAAGCTGGGCTACGGTCCCGCACACCGTTAGGCCGTCTTCCGTTCACGCCCCAACATCGTGCAGCCCGCCTCCAGTGGTGTCGCGACAGGCGTGAATGGAGGGACGAATGGAGACGTGTCGTCTTCAGCGATGAGAGTCGCTTCTGGCTTGGTGCCAATGATGGTCGTATGCGTGTTTGGCGCCGTGCAGGTGACCGCCACAATCAGGACTGCATACGACCGAGGCACACAGGGCCAACACCCGGCATCATGGTGTGGGGAGCGATCTCCTACACTGGCCGTACACCACTGGTGATCGTCGAGGGGACACTGAATAGTGCACGGTACATCCAAACCGTCATCGAACCCATCGTTCTACCATTCCTAGACCGGCAAGGGAACTTGCTGTTCCAACAGGACAATGCACGTCCGCATGTATCCGTGCCACCCAACGTGCTCTAGAAGGTGTAAGTCAACTACCCTGGCCAGCAAGATCTCCGGATCTTTCCCCCATTGAGCATGTTTGGGACTGGATGAAGCGTCGTCTCACGCGGTCTGCACGTCCAGCACGAACGCTGGTCCAACTGAGGCGCCAGGTGGAAATGGCATGGCAAGCCGTTCCACAGGACTACATCCAGCATCTCTACGATCGTCTCCATGGGAGAATAGCAGCCTGCATTGCTGCGAAAGGTGGATATACACTGTACTAGTGCCGACATTGTGCATGCTCTGTTGCCTGTGTCTATGTGCCTGTGGTTCTGTCAGTGTGATCATGTGATGTATCTGACCCCAGGAATGTGTCAATAAAGTTTCCCCTTCCTGGGACAATGAATTCACGGTGTTCTTATTTCAATTTCCAGGAGTGTATTTTAAAATCACCTGTTGAGGTAGAGTTGTGTATGGTTTTCGTAAATACATGACAAGACACAGCTCTACATTATCTGTTAATATTGATACTGAATGACATGGAAACATCTACAGTATGCAGCCACAAAAGGATTCACACTTATGATTCATTTGCATTAACGCAGTTTACACAATAAATAATTAATCAGAGATCTTCCTGTTGGACCTGTGGCTGGTTTTTATTAGCAAATCCACGCAATGAAAAATATCGCCTTTGTACAGAAATGTAATCGCTATTTCTAGAGAGACAAATGCGAAATCGTCTCAAAGAGGTCTAACTTTTATTTTGCGCCAGTTAAAACGCGATGAAATTTAATTTTGTTGCTAGACATGTTTTCATATAACTTCAGTCATTAAATTCGGAAATACCTAAATATTTCTAACACGGTGCACCAGTGCCCACTTTTTTGTGACAATACGATTTCTGGTTATGAAAATTTTCATGTTCATATTCGGTAGTTGATGTATACCTAAGAACATAAAGTCAAGAAATTCAAAGATAGCAAATTAATTTCAAAGTATTTCGTACACCACAGGATCGTCAACAGTGTCTGTTCTTTCAGACGTTAATGTATGCATCTAAATACACAGATACACTCTGGAAGTCACGTAATGGAGTTTGACGGAAGGTATGCTTCAGAAGTACCTCAAGTTTTCTGCACATCTCTCTACAAAATCAATAAGGAAAAATAGACATTTGATTTGGTGTGTCCTGCTGTAATCATGCTATCCATATTTCCATGCAGCAGTTAATTTCAGTTAATAATGTACATTTTGCTTACACTGTCATTAAAGCGTATAGTAAAGCCAGAAATCATTATCGCTCTTGGAAGGAACAACGAACATGAGAATTATATGCTAAGTGTCTACCGAAATGTTCTTTATTCTATATCATGACCATATTGCATATGATATTCTAAACATGTCTTAATAAAAGGGTAATACGCGGAAGTCACACATTATATTTCTACTTTACTGTCTCATTCAGTAAAATTTGCTTTCCATGTAATATCAGGCTTCTAAGGTGACAGTAACTGAAATTGTCAATATTCTATTGTATTACGGCATAACATGTCGAGGGCGCTCTTCACTGAGGAGGGACGTATTCATGAGTCATAAACTTGTTTTAGCAGAGTTACTATATATAAATAGTGCTATAACCAGACACACTGACACAAACTTGATAATATGTTTACTCCTTTAAGAACTTTGTTAACTAGCAATCTCAGCTGAAAAACATCTGTGCCTGTCATAACGGTAACATTAATGAAAATGGTAACTGATATATACATTAGCAAGTCCTTGCATGATGCAGAAAGGAGTAAGGCACGCAGCCATAAATATCTTTAACCGTTTACCCAGTGGCCCAAATAATTTGAGGCAATAATGTTGAATGTACGTTAAAACCTCACATGGGGATGGTGAAATGTTCCTAAAGTAGAAGCTAAGGACTGTTAATTTTGGGGTAAAAGGGTAACTATTCTTAACGTAGCCCTTTTTTCGATCAACGCACTTTTAGCAGTGTCTACATTCCATCAATGTTGTCGTCTGCACACATACTCAGCTAGCAAATGTATGCCGCATGCCGAGGGTACCTTGTACCAGAACTAATCATTTCCTTTCCTGTTCCACTCGCAAATTGAGCCACGGAAGAACTTCTACATCTATGCTTCCGCATGAGCCCTAATTTCTTACATCTTATCCTTGCGGTCCTTACATTGAATGTACGTTGGCGGTAGTAGAATTTTTTTACAGTCACCTGCTAATTCTGGTTCTTTAAATTTTCTCAATAGCGTTTCGCGAAAAGAACGTATTCCCTCCAGAGATTCACGTTTGAGTTCACGTAACGTCTCCATAATACTCGCGTGGCGATTAAAACTGCCCGTAATTAATCTAGCTACACACCTCTGTCTTCCTTTAATTCGACCTGGTGGGATACCTAAACACTGAAGCTGTATTCAAGAATGGGTCATGCTTGTGTCCTGTACACTGTATTCTCTATGCATGAGCTACACTTCCCTAAAACTCACACAATAAACAAAAGTCGACAATCCGCCTTCCTCAATACTGTCCTTACGTACTTATTAGATTTCATTTCGTTTTGCAACGTTTTGTGTAGATACTTAATCGATGTGACTGGGTTGAGAAGTGTGAATGTGGAAGCTGTGCAAACTTTTTTCTGCCGCTGTCTCTCCATGGACTTGGCATTGTCTAGCTTTTTCTTCAGGCGTGTAATTGGGTGAACAGATTAGCTGTTTCAACAACTCATTCTTCTAATCCATCTGTTTACTCTTTTTGAATGTTTTATTCACTGTTGTAAAACTCTTCCTTTATTTCACTATCCAGACCTGCTCTAACTTTCTTTTTATCACGTTGGCACATAAATAGAATTTTCCGGTTATTGATTTGCACACTGCAAGATAATCAGTAAGACGAATCCCTGCTCATCGCGAAAATTGCTCGCTATTATTATTGGCGGTCGATCAAACTGACTTCGCCCATTATGTTTCTTGCCGCCGATTTGCACTGTCTGCTTGGAATGCCCTTTCGTTTACGACCTTCATATAGCAGAGTGACAAACAAAATCTTTTAAAACGCTTTGAGAATTTAAAAAAATGAAGCACTAAACGTACCATATTGTTTCTTGTGATACGAACATGGATGTGTTATTTAATAAACCTCTACATTCTCCGACTGTCAAATTTCTCGATGTTTCATCTGTGATTGTTGGTATAATAACGTTTATTCATCCTCTTATTGTTTTGCACAATTACACGTTGAAAGGGACAAGTCCAGAAAGGTATGTAATGCTCATAATTATTAGTGATATGAACATTTATTTTTGTTGTAATTATATACAAAAATAATTAAGATCTTAAATTCAAACTCACGTTTCCTTCATTTTTATGTATACTCGTACAACACTGATACCATTTCACACACATGATTTCACTCAATGAAATATTTCTGCTCTTCGTGAAGCTCAATTAAACAACTTTCTCGATACCCGACCGCCTGAAATAATAAAAACAGAGAATCATCAGCAGGAACACATTCTGTGTGAAAGACAAAGTGAAACACATTACCCGCATTCTTGAACAAAGCTGAAGACACTTAGGATCGTCATTCAAGTCGAATATCTTCAAAAGAATTATTGCCTAATGTGAACTTCACCAACAGTTTCTCAGATGCTGAAAACGGAGGAGGAACGTAACACTTGAATCAGTTTCGCAAAACCGTCGTTTATATTATGACAGCATAGTAATGCAGATAATTCATTTGACTGAAAGACTAATTTAAAAAAACTGTGAATATTCTGTAAATTAAATTGGTGGTAAATTGATGTTACTGTGTAATATTTAGAAATATAAAAACTTATTGACAACAAACGCCATCCTGAGTCAGGCAGAACGTTACCCATATTGCTCACGAGCCTGCTTCACAAAGCAGAACATGATAACGGATTTTACTTCTACAGTTGAGTTCTGTGTTGCTCGTCGTCTTCCTGGATGACTTGTTCTGTCTCATTTTGTGGTGAACGAGGTTATGCTCCGTTTCGTAGGGGTGGTACCCTTGGCATGATTAGTGACTAAGGTGTCAACCCACTGGCACGCCTCGCTATGAAGTGTTTGTGTGGAGAAGAAACAAGCACTCAGACGTAATGGAGAAAAGCAAATGTGTGAATATGAGATGGGAACAACGATCCGGAAATGACTGTGTGAAAAGTTGAAAGCAAAAATACAGAAATTTTAAACGTTCCGTTGCACCGCTGACGATGATTAAAGTCAAACTACACACTTTCAACAGTAAATTTATTTTCACAGTTTGCTAAAAATGCTCTATTCACAATAGTTGTTTAAATCGACGGTCCCCAGTTTCTACGCGGGTATTCAGTCGTTGCAGTAAGTTCTGACGTACCTGTCCGAAGAATCCCGGGAGTTGTTGAAGAACAATGACACAGGTAGCGAAAATTCTCTGCAGCAGATCCTGATCAGTGTCGATAGATGTCTCCTGCCTAGGATATGACCTCACAAGAAGAGATTAAGTGGGTTCAGGGCGGGTGAACGAGCTGGCCATCAGATAGGACCTACTCTTCCAATTCAGATTTCAGGGAACATCTAGCTCAGGTGTTCACGAACAAGATGTGGACAGTAAGGCGAGTGCAACAAATCGAATTTGCCTATTCTCGTTACCCCAGAAAGTATGTGCTGTTATTATAACAACTCGCGGGCTGCAACACCTCGGAATGTGCACGTTTATACAATGCTCAATTGTATTTCTTGTTATTGCAACAAAATAGGTTCGATGGGACTTGCAGGTTAGGTCAACTGTGCAATGGGGGCTATTATACAGAAATGACAGAGTTAGGAAACGAACTTGGCCCCTAAGGTCATGTGTAGTCAATGGAGAAAAGAACAGCTACCAAGCACGAAATTCATCCTTTTATTACAACAGATCTAGATTTTGAAGTGTTGCATAGTCACCTTCAGTGCTAAAAATTACAAAACATGAGAAGCTGAGACAAATATAAGGCAGTTGACACCGAATCGTAGGCGCAAATTATACACCACGTTGTTACATACGATATATCGACAGGTGACGTTAGTTCGAAGTGTCACGAGGTAACAATATTCGAGCAGGGCTTACAGGAGTCTAACATGAGCAGAAGCGTTGCTTACATGTTGTGCCATCTATCGACGTGCTTGTGAATAGTTACATGACAGTAAAGCGATATAATTTTAGATTTTTTTTGAAATGTAGTGAACAATAAAACCACAAATAATGGTTAAACATTGGAAGCAAATCACATGCGTGGAGCAGTAAGTATAGCCCACTCAGTATGTACAGGACAGTATGTAATGTATTTTTGTATTTCAAATTAATGGAGGAGGAGACATTTACAGTTCCATACTACACGCAAGGCACAATGTTACAATAATGTACCAAAATAACATTTAAAAGAAATGAAAATAGTACAACTGACTGGTTTGATGCGGCCCGCCACGAATTCCTTTCCTGTGCTAACCTCCTCATCTCAGAGTAGCACTTGCAACCTACGTCCACAATTATTTGCTTGACGTATTCCAATCTCTGTCTCCCTCTACAGTTTTTGCCCTCTACAGCTCCCACTAGTACCATGGAAGTCATTCCCTCATGTCTTAGCAGATGTCCTATCATCCTGTCCCTTCTCCTTATCAGTGTTTTCCACATATTCCTTTCCTCTCCGATTCTGCGTACAACCTCCTCATTCCTTACCTTATCAGTCCACCTAATTTTCAACATTCGTCTATAGCACCACATCTCAAATGCTTCGATTCTCTTCTGTTCCAGTTTTCCCACAGTCCATGTTTCACCACCATACAATGCTGTACTCCACACGTACATTCTCAGAAATTTCTTCCTCAAATGAAGGCCGATATTTGATATTAGTAGACTTCTCTTGGCCAGAAATGCCTTTTTTGCCATAGCGAGTCTGCTTTTGATGTCCTCCTTGCTCCGTCCGTCATTGGTTATTTTACTGCCTAAGTAGCAGAATTCCTTAACTTCATTGACTTCGTGACCATCAATCCTGATGTTAAGTTTCTCGCTGCTCTCATTTCTACTACTTCTCATTACCTTCGTCTTTCTCCGATTTACTCTCATACCATACTGTGTACTCATTAGACTGTTCATTCCGTTCAGCAGATCATTTAGTTCTTCTTCAGTTTCACTCAGGATAGCAATGTCATCACCGAATCGTATCATTGATATCCTTTCACCTTGAACTTTAATTTCACTCCTGAACCTTTCTTTTATTTCCATCATTGCTTCCTCGATGTACTGATTGAAGAGTAGGGGCGAAAGGCTACAGCCTTGTCTTACACCCTTCTTAATACGAGCACTTCGTTCTTGATCGTCCACTCTTATTATTCCCTCTTGGTTGTTGTACATATTGTATATGACCCGCCTCTCCCTACAGCTTACCCCCACTTTTTTCAGAATCTCGAACAGCTTTCACCATTTTATATTGTCGAACGCTTTTTCCAGGTCGACAAATCCTATGAAAGTGTCTTGATGTTTCCTTAGCCTTGCTTCCATTATTAGCCGTAACGTCAGAATTGCCTCTCTCGTCCCTTTACTTTTCCTAAAGCCAAACTGATCGTCACCTAGCGCATTCTCAATTTTCTTTTCTATTCTTCTGTATATTATTCTTGTAAGGAGCTTCGATGCATGAGCTGTTAAGCAGATTGTGCGATAATTCTCGCACTTGTCAGCTCTTGCCGTCTTGTGTGGATGACGCTTTTCCGAAAGTCAGATGGTATATCGCCAGACTCATATATTCTACACACCAACGTGAATAGTCGTTTTGTTGCCACTTCCCATAATGATTTTAGAAATTCTGATGGAATGTTATCTATCCCTTCTGCCTTATTTGACCGTAAGTCCTCCAAAGCTCTTTTAAATTCCGATTCTAATACTGGATCCCCTATCTCTTCTAAATCGACTCCTGTTTCTTCTTCTATCACATCAGACAAATCTTCACCCTCATAGAGGCTTTCAATGTATTCTTTCCACCTATCTGCTCATTCCTCTGCATTTAACAGTGGAATTCCCGTTGCACTGTTAATGTTACTATCGTTGCTTTTAATGTCACCAAAGGTTGTTTTAACTTTCCTGTATGCTGAGTCTGTCCTTCCGACAATCATATCCTTTTCGATGTCTTCACATTTTTTCTGCAGCCATTTCGTCTTAGCTTCCCTGCACTTCGTATTTATTTCATTCCTCAGCGACTTGTATTTCTGTATTCCTGATTTTCCCGGAACATGTTTGTACTTCCTCCTTTCATCAATCAACTGAAGTATTTCTTCTGTTACCCATGGTTTCTTCGCAGCTACCTTCTTTGTACCTATGTTTTCCTTCCCAACTTCTATGATGGCCCTTTTTAGAGATGTCCATTCCTCTTCAACTGTACTGCCTACTGCGTTATTCCTTATTGCTGTATCTATAGCGTTAGAGAACTTCAAACGTATCTCGTCATTCCTTAGTACTTCCGCATCCCACTTCTTTGCGTATTGATTCTTCCTGATTAATGTCTTGAACTTCAGCCTACTCTTCATCACTACTATATTGTGATCTGAGTCTATATCGGCTCCTGGGTACGCCTTACAATCCAGTATCTGATTTCGGAATCTCTGTCTGACCATGATGTAATCTAATTGAAATCTTCCCGTATCTCCCGGACTTTTCCAAATATACCTCCTCCTCTTGTGATTCTTGAACAGGGTATTAGCTATTACTAGCTGAAACTTGTAACAGAACTCAATTAGTCTTGCTCCTCTTTCATTCCTTGTCCCAAGCCCATATTCTCCTGTAACCTTTTCTTCTACTCCTTCCCCTACAACTGCATTCCAGTCGCCGATGACTATTAGATTTTCGTCCCCCTTTACATACTGCATTACCCTTTCAATATCCTCATACACTTTCTCTATCTGTTCATCTTCAGCTTGCGACGTCGGCATGTATACCTCAACTATCGTTGTCGGTGTTGGTCTGCTGTCGATTCTGATTAGAACAACCCGGTCACTGAACTGTTCACAGTAACACACCCTCTGCCCTACGTTCCTATCCATAACGAATCCTACACCTGTTATACCATTTTCTGCTGCTGTTGATATTACCCGATACTCATCTGACCAGAAATCCTTGTCTTCCTTCCACTTCACTTCACTGACCCCTACTATATCTAGATTGAGCCTTTGCATTTCCCTTTTCAGATTTTCTAGTTTCCCTACCACGTTCAAGCTTCTGACATTCCACGCCGCGACTCGTAGAACGTTATCCTTTCGTTGATTATTCAATCTTTTTCTCATGGTAACCTCCCCCTTGGCAGTCCCCTCCCGGAGATCCGAATGGGGGACTATTCCGGAATCTTTTGCCAGTGGAGAGATAACCATGACACTTCTTCAATTACAGGCCACATGTCCTGTGGATACACGTTACGTGTCTTTAATGCAGTGGTTTCCATTGCCTTCTGTATTCTCATGTCGTAGATCATTGCTGATTCTTCCACCTTTAGGGGCAATTTCCCACCCCTAGGACAAGAGAGTGCCCTGAACCTCTATCCGCTCCTCCGCCCTCTTTGACAAGACCGTTGGTAGAATGAGGCTGACTTCTTATGCCGGAAGTCTTCGGCCGCCAATGCTGATTGTTTATCAAAATTTAGGCAGTGGCGGGGATCGAACCCAGGACTGAAGACGTTTTGATCATGAATCAAAGACGCTACCTCTAGACCGCGGGTATCATTGGATATAAATTAACATCGTACAGCTCATAAAAATTCAATCGCCCGTCTCTGGACTTACAGTTCAAAAATGTGGAGTAAAATATAATTACAATGTAGAAGGGTATGAAGCTAGCCACTGGCACATTAATAGACACAAAAGTAAAATAAAGGACTGAAAATAGCACAGCACAAAAGAAATGGTTGGTACTCTTTAGGCATAAACTAAAATAATGCAGTTTGTAAGAGTTCATTAGCGCGATCCCTGGGCTTGACAGTATATACATGTGGAATATGATATCATATGATTTTAACAGCTAAATGATTATATGTTCTATAGTTCGTTCAAATCTTAACTGAGCAAAATCGCAGTAGAAGTAACAATTATATCTGGCAGGATAATATCACAGTGTGACTGTGTGTCAGAGTTGTGATAATTCCCACATCCAACTTAGAAGGATGGGGACAACACTGTGGCACACGAGTTGGGAGGAGTGACAGGCATTTTTTCATTTATGAGGTAAACGTATTTTGTACGCATTAAGCACATAAGATATAGGGAAACGTATTACCCAATTTCCTCTAAACGGTGGCTTTAAGTTTATAAACAGGGGTGCAAATTCAGCCTGTTTTCCGCCAGGAGGGAATTCAACCCGGAAGTGTCCAAGCCGGTGTCAGTTTTACGCTACAGTAGCTCACTTGGACTGAAAATAAGAGCATAGTTTCTCCCTCAACGGCGGAGTCATCCAGGAAAAAGCAGTAACGCAGCTGGAAAAAGATGGCATCAGGAATAGGTCGTTGCGTGGGAGGAATAATCTTATCGGCATACATCTGAAGTGATTTAAGAAAAACTTGCAAAATATAAACCTGATGTCATTACAAAGGCACTGTGTTAATCCCCATAAGAGACATCACCACGCCGAGAGAAGAAGGGTACGCTGCAGTAAGGTCAGTAAAAACTAATGCGACAACGTATACACCAGTAAGCCGCGCAGTCGAGGTTTGAAACCGATCAACGCGCCTTTCCACTGGTATACACAAAGCAGAAAGCCTTTTCCGAGAAGCCGCACAAGGCTTCCGTAGTAGCAATGAAGCCTTTCAGTCTCACTGTAGCACAGAACGTCACGTTTATGCTTCAACAGCTTCACGTGTCTTCAATCCAATTAAGATACTAGACTCATAGCCTTAATTAAGAATCCCCTAGAGACACCGTGTAACTGTGCTCTCTTAACACAAGAAAATGCCTTGATTTGCATATTTATTAATAAAAAACATTAAAATTTAGTTTTTTTACTGATACTGTTTTGAGCTGCGATAAAACTGACAATAATGTTGATAATAACGGCAGTACAAAGTATATCACTCTTGAAATTGTTGAAGAATTTTAATAGCATATAGCGGCAAGTATTTGAGTGTAGACCTAGTGAACGAGACAAGGAATGAATCTGGCGCATATGGAACTCATGAGCTATCCATTACTGCAGTCGCTCCTGTTTTAAGCTTGTAAAAACATGCAACAAACGAACGGTGTACTCGCCTTATTAGCAGTGGGAAATCGAAGTGCTCTCTCGCTGATGGTCTAACTTACACTGGGCTGTTCTAACAAAACAAACAAAAGCCTGTACGATACGAGGGTCGATACAACGGCCTATAGCAACAGTGGTACTGTACACGACACTGTCATTGAAATAAAATGTTGTGCCTAATAAGCACTCGAACACGCAAGAAATTACAAAAATAAACTAGTAACAACACAGATAACTGAAAATAAGTCACTCCTGTTTAAAGCTCGTAAAAATACAGGGTGATTCAAAAAGAATACCACAACTTTAGGAATTTAAAACTCTGCAACGACAAAAGGCAGAGCTAAGCACTATCTGTCGGCGAATTAAGGGAGCTATAAAGTTTCATTTAGTTGTACATTTGTTCGCTTGAGGCGCTGTTGACTAGGCGTCAGCGTCAGTTGATGCTAAGATGGCGACCGCTCAACAGAAAGCTTTTTGTGTTATTGAGTACGGCAGAAGTGAATCGACGACAGTTGTTCAGAGTGCATTTCGAACGAAGTATGGTGTTAAACCTCCTGATAGGTGGTGTATTAAACGTTGGTATAAACAGTTTACAGAGAATGGGTGTTTGTGCAAAGGGAAAAGTTCTGGACTTCATCACTGGCCTCCAAGAAGCCCTGATCTTACCCCCTGCGATTTTTTCTTATGGGGGTATGTTAAGGATATGGTGTTTCGGCCACCACTCCCAGCCACCATTGATGATTTGAAACGAGAAATAACAGCAGCTATCCAAACTGTTACGCCTGATATGCTATAGAGAGTGTGGAACGAGTTGGAGTATCGGGTTGATATTGCTCGTGTGTCTGGAGGGGGCCATATTGAACATCTCTGAACTTGTTTTTGAGTGAAAAAAAACCTTTTTAAATACTCTTTGTAATGATGTATAACAGAAGGTTATATTATGTTTCTTTCATTAAATACACATTTTTAAAGTTGTGGTATTCTTTTTGAATCACCCTGTATGTAACAAGCGAACGGTGTATTCGCCTTATTAGTAGCAGGAACTGGCGGTGCGCTCTCACTGACGGTCTAACTGACACTGTTTATTCATGGATATATCACTACCGCGTCCCTCTCTGACCACGCCACGAGAGGGCGCGAAACAGAAAGACTGAGAAAGCATTTGGATTGCACCAGCGGTGTGGCCGAATTGGCATGGGGCTCTTAAAGAGATCTTTTTCCATTTTATTCATGCATATGAAACCTAATGTTCAGCCATCCGTATTGCGGTCCTCCTTTCTTATCAGATGGACCAGTGAAGTTTGGTTAGTTGATCACTTCAGATAGGAAAACATAATGAGCTATTGAACAGAAGTAAGAGTAAATACTTTAGTATTTGACGAATGTTTAGGGACTGCATCAACACTGAAACAACCCTATGTGTTTACTATACAAAGGTCCTTAGCGTTTTACTGTATGCTGTGAGGTTGTACGGAAACGTACGTTTTAGACAGTTGTTCAGAATTTAAAACCCAGCAACGAGAACAATGGCAGGGGATGCTAATAGCGAATAATGTGAAAACATTTTTAAGGAATTTAACATGGAGGTATACATATGAACTCATATGTTACCTTAAACTATATACGGAAATTTCACCATTCAAGAGCCAAGTTCACAATTAATAAACTATAGGTTCGTATGATTTTCATTGAGAAATACATAGCAAAACGCAAAATGATACACGAAACCTAAATAATAGTCAAGTGGTTGCCTGAAAGGATGGACTCTATAGCGCTGAGAAACACGTCAGTTACTCTTACTTGTAACACTGCTCAAGAATACGCTTGTTCTTCCTTACTACCCTACGCAATACAAGTAAAGGATCATATTTCCGAGACTTCGTAAAAATAGAGAATCATCAGCAGGAAGACTTTCTATGTGAAAGACAAAGTGAAACACATTACACGCATTCTTGAACAAAGCTGAAGACACTTAGGATCGTCATTCAAGTCGAAGATCTTCAAAAGAATTATTGCCTAATGTGAATTTCATCCACCAGTTTCTCAGATGCTGAAAATGCCTCAGAAGGTGACCTAAAGAACGTCAGTGAAACCACACATTCCCTTGGGGCGCTGATTCCAATACATTTTGAAGTTGGAAACAACAGTTCGCAGTGCGCGGAGAAACTGAACGGCGTCCTTGGCAGTCTTTGATACTGCTGGAAACCTCTGGACGGTTCAATCCTACTTAGATATTGGATGAATCGTCTGGGAACAGCGTGGGACAACAATCTAAATACTTTTTTAACCTCTTCTGTTTCAGGCCCTCCAGCATCGTGATTAGGGAGGGGTGCGACAATGATATATGCTTGAATAAAATGGCAAAATATCTCTTTAAGAACTCCATGCCAATTCGGTGACACCGCTGGTGCAATCCAAATGCTTTCCCAGTCCCCCTGTTTCGCGCCCTCCTGTGGCGTGGTCAGAGAGGGATGCGGTAGTGATATATACACGAATAAAGAGGCAACAAACCTCTCCATGACCCCACCCCAAATCGGCAAACACCACTGGTATCATCCACATGCCATTGTAAGTTGAGCACTTTAAAAGGACACCTGTTCAGTGACGAACTGTGGAGAGATAGCTAGACTCTTGCAGGCAGGCTACTCTGCTGCTCTTGTGCCCGTTGGTAGACATGTGGATTCGGAGGGTGTCAACGGTTTGCCTGTCTCCAAGCACCTTGGACTCTCATCACAGGTTCTCTGTGCAGATGCATTTTTAAAGTGCTGAATAAAGGCAGACTGGTGGACAGTGGGTGTTCCCGAACTAGGGGGAAGGAGGAGGTGTCGTAGAGGGAAACATCGTCGGTTTCTTCATGCATGTGTCAGTGTCTCACCCCTTCGCGGTCACGCCACAGGAGGTTATGTAACAGGAAACCTAAAGGAGCATATGGGCTAGTTGGACGAGGTCATCAGAGAAGGGTTTAACAGTCCGGGGAACGTCAGCAGTGTCAAAAGTTGTCAAGACAGCCGTCCTGTTGCTCGTCGCACTGCGAACTGTCGTTTTCAGCCGAAAAAGATGAGCGAAAATCAACGCGCCTAGGAGAGGGGTGGTTTTATTGACGCCCTTTATTCCACCCCTTAGGCCTTTTGGTATCAGCTTTGACCGGCAGTGTATCTGAAATGTTTTCCTCAGTCAGCCACAAGAAAATTTCGTGATTTTAGTGCTGCACATCATGGTTCTGACCTATAACGCATGCACGCCAAAGGGAGTAGTAAAATCTGGGTAAAAGGAGTGTGACGAGCTTCCAATCGTGTGACAGGTCCGCGGTGGCGTTTGGCAGAATTATGAGAAACTTTGGTGGTAATGTGACATCATTAACGCACCTTAAACCGCAAATGAACGTCTGGGCTCTGGCCTGATTTTTCAACACGTTGACACCTTTGTGTTTGCAGAGTCGCCGAGCTTGAGAATGACGAAGAAGGATACCAGGCTTTTTCTTCGTTATAGAGGAGACTATACCTGTGCTATAGGGGTAGCGTCTGTTATTGGTAATCAAAATGACCTCGGTTACAACCCGCCACTGCTTAAATTTGATTAATAATCAGAAATGGTAGCCGAACACTTACAGCATAAGAAGTTATCCTGATTCTACCAACGGCGTCAAAGAGGGCGGAGGTGTGGACAGAGGTTCAGGGCACTATCTTGTCCTTCAGGTGGGAAACTGCCTCTAAAGGTGGAAGAATCAAGAGTGATCAACGGCACAGGGATGCAGAAGGCAATGGAAACCACTGCTTTAAAGACACATAACGTGTGACCACAGGACATCTGGCCTGTAAATGAAGAAGTGTCATGATGACCTCTCCGCCGGCGAAACATTCCGGAACAGTGCCACATTCTGATCTCTTGTACGGAAACCAACGTCGTCAGCGATAGTTGAGGTATACATGCCGACGTCGCAAGCTGAAGATGAAAAGATAGGGAAAGTGCATGAGGATACTGAAAGGGTAATACAATACATAAAGGGAGATGAAAATTTAATAGTCATGGGGGACTGGAATGCAGATGTAGGAAGGAGAAGAGGATAAGGTTACAGGAGAATGGTGGCTTGGGTCAAGGAATAAGAGAAGAGAGAGACTAATTGAGCTGTGTAATAAATTTCAACTAGTGATAGCGAATACTCTGTCCAAGAATCACAAGCGAAGGAGGAATACTTGGAAAAGGCCGGATGAAACAGGAAGATTTCAGTTACATTACTTCATGGTCAAGCAGATATTCCGAAATCATATGCTGGGCGTACCCAGGAGCAGACATAGACGTAGATCACAATGTCATTGTGATGAAGAGTGAGCTGAAATTTAAAAGATTAGTCACGAAGAATCAATATGCCAAGTAGTGGGACACAGAAGTACTAAGGAATGACGAGGTACGCTAGACATTCACAAAGGCTATAGATACTACAATAAGGAATAGCTCCGTAGGCAGCACAGTTGAAAAGGAAGTGACATCTCTGAAAAGAGCAATCACAGAAGTTAGAAAGGGAAACATATGTTCAAAGAAGGTAACTGGGAAGAAACCATGGATAACAGAAAAAGTACTTCAGTTGATTGATGAAACAAGGAAGTACAAAAATATTGAGGGAGACTTAGGAATACAGAAATACAAGTCGCTGAATAATGAAATAAATAGGAGGTGCAGAGAAGCTAAGACGAACTGGCTGCTTGAAGAAAAAGAAATCATTATCACAAGGACTGACTCAGCATATAGAATAGTCAAAACAACATTCAGTGCCCCAAATGTAAGCAAATGTAAGGGTGGTAACAGCAGGAGTTCAACTTGCTTCTGCTGTTAAACGAGAGGAGAGAGCGGACAGGTGGAAAAAGTACACTTAAGGCCTCAATAAGATTATCTGATGTGATAGAAGAAGAAATAGGATTTGACCTAGGAGATATAGAGAATCCAGTATTAGAATCAGAATTTAAGAGAGCTTTGGAGGACTGAATATCAAATAAGGCAGGAAAGATAGATAGCATTCGCTCACGAATTCTAAAATCTTTGGGTGAAGTGGTAAACAACGACTATTCACTTTGGTGTGCAAACGTATGAGTCTGGCAACACAACATCTGACTTTCGAAAAAATATCATACACACTATTACGAAGACTGCTAGAGTTGACAAGTGAGACAGTTGTCGCACCATCAGCTTAACAGCTCTTGCGTCCAAGTTGCTGATGAGAATAATATATGAAAGATTAGCAAAGAAAATTGAGGATGTATTACATGACGATCAGTTTGGCTTCGGGAAAGGTAAAGGCACTGGAGAGGCAATTCTAACGGTGCAGTTGATAATGGAAGCAAGGATAAAGAAAAACAAAGGCACATTCATAGGACTTTTTGACCTGAAAAAAAAAAATTCGACTATGTCAAATGGTGCAGGATGTTCGAAATTCTGAGAAAAATAAGGGTAGATTGTAGGGAGAGACGGGTGATATACAATATATAAAAGAGCCAAGACGGAATTATATAAGTGGTCGACGAAGAACGAAATGCAAGGATTAAAAAGGGTGTAATACAGGGATGTAGTCTTTCGCCACTGTTGTTCAACCTGTACATCGAAGAAGCAACAATGGAAATAAAAGAAAGGTTCAGGAGTGGAATAAAAATTCAGGGTGAAAGGATATCAACGATACGATTCGCTGATGACATTGGTAGCCTGTGTGAAAGTGAAGAAGAATTACATGATCTACTGAATGGAATGAACAGTCTAATGAGTACAGAACATGGACTGAGAGTAAGTCGGAGAAAGACGAAAGTAGTGGGAAGTAGCAGAAATGAGAACAGCGAGAAACTTAACATCAGGTGTGATGGTCACGAAGTAGATGAAGTTAAGGAGTTCTCCTACCTAGGTAGGGTGAAGCAAGAACATCAAAAGCAGACTATAATTGGAGAAAAGGGCGATCCTGGCCAAGAGAAGTCTACTAGTATGAAACATAGGCCTTAACAAGAGGAAGAAATTTCTGAGAATATACGTTTGGAGCACAGCATTGCAGTATGGTAGTGAGACAAGGACTGTGGGAAAACCGGAAAGAAGAGAATCGAAGGATTTGAGATGTGGTGCTACAGACAAATGTTGAAAATTAGGTAGACTGATCTGGTAAAGAACTGGAGGCTTCTGCATAGAATCGCAGATAAGAGGAATAAGTGGAAAACACTAACAAGAAGAAGCGACAAGATGATAGGACATGTATTAAGACATTAGCGAATGACTTCTATGCGACAAGAGGGAGCTGTAGACAGTAGAAACTGTAGAGGAAGACAGAGACTGGAATACATGCAACAAATAATTGAGGACGCAGGTTGCAAGTGCTACTCTGAGATGAAGAGGTTGGCACAGGATAGGAATTCGTAGCGGGCAGCATCAAACCAGTCAGAAGACTGATGACTCAAAAAATATATCAATAAGTAAATAAAGTTACCAGTCTTTTCCTATAGCTTACTGCTATTGTTCTTAGAATTTCGTGCATTTTGCCCCATTTATTTTATACTGTCGAACGCTTCTTCTAGGGCAACAAATGCGTTTTCTTTAGTCTCCCCAACATTTAGTACTTCAACATGTCCTCCCGTCAGGCTTCCTTCGTATTTATGTGCGTATGTGAACCTACACCTACAACATTTTTATGACATGTTGCACAAAACGCAATGTTCGTTCGCTCTTGGCTACCATTGCTGCATCACCAATGAACCTTATTGCTTTAATTTTCTGTCCCTGACAACCAAAAGGAGTCCTGTAATGCCCTGGTTTCCTTTTGAATGAACAAATATACATTAGTGATGACAATGAACTGTCCTTACACGTTTCCTGTGATGACCTCTTATACAAACCTCTCAGTACACAATTTTCTAATTCGATTTGAACAAAGAAGGCATATCCATCTCTCTCTGTTATCGATACTACAGTACCTAAGAAAAGAAAACAAATGAAATAGAATTATTTTATTCTACTTAATAGCGTCACAATAAACTCCGAAATACGACCTCGTTTGCATTTTGAAAGTGCTCCTGAAATCCATACACACAACAAACGATCATTTCGAAGCGCTACAGTGGCGGAGTTGCAAAAGAACGGTGGGTGTTTCGAGACTCGGAGTCTTGGACTTTGACTACACGGACAGCAGTCTGAAATCCGGAGGCGCCACGGGCCACAGAACTTCTTACTATTCTACAAGCCATTAAAATTGCTACAACACAAAGATGACGTGCTACAGACGCGAAATTTAACCGACAGGAAGAAGATGCTGTGGCATGCAAATGATTAGCTTTTCAGAGCATTCACACAAGGTTGACGCCGGTGGCGAAACCTACAACGAGTTGACATGAGGAAAGTTTCCAACCGATTTCTCATACACAAACAGCAGTTGACCGGCGTTGACTGGTGAAACGTTGTTGTGATGCCTCGTGTAAGGAGGAGAAATGGGTACCATCACGTTTCCGACTTTGACAGAGGTCAGATTGTAGCCTAATGCTCTGAAAAGCTAATCATTTGCATATCACTACATCTTCTTCCTGTCGGTTAAATTTCGTGTCTGTAACACGTCATCTTCCGTGGTGTAGCAATTTTAATGGCCAGTAGTGTAATAAAGATTGTCTCCTTTTACCGACTTCCCAACACAGAAGATACAATTGTTGAAAGGTTCGATGAAAGCTTGAGCTTAATTTCAAATACTTACCCGACTCATACAATTATAGTTGGTGCTGACTTTAATGTACCCTCGATATGCTGGCGAAAATACAAGTTTAAATTCGGAGGTATGCATAAAACATAATACGAAATTGTGCTAAACGCATTCTCTGAAAGTTATTTCGAGCAGTTATTTCATGAACCCTCACGAATAGTAAACGGTTGTGAAAACACACTTGACCACTTAGCAAAAAAATGGTTCAAATTGCTCTGAGTACTATGGGACTTAACTTCTGAGGTCATCAGTCCCCTAGAACTTAGAACTAATTAAACCTAACTACCCTAAGGACATCACACACATCCATGCACGATGCAGGATTCGATCCTGAGACCGTAGCGGTCGCGCGGTTCCAAACTGTAGCGTCTAGAACCGCTCGGCCACACCACTTAGCAACAAATAATGCTGAGCTAATAATGAGCATAAAAAAGATACAGGGATTAGTGAACACAGGGTTGTCGTAGCGAGATTCAATGTCGCGATCACCAAATACTCCGAAAATAAACGAAAAACATACATATTAAAAAAAGCAGATAAATGTTCACTCGACGCATTCCTGAGAGAAAAAATGGCTCTCAGCACTATGGGACTTAACATCTATGGTCATCGGTCCCCTAGAACTGAGAACTACTTAAACCTAACTAACCTAAGGACATCACACAACACCCAGTCATCACAATGCAGAGAAAATCCCTAACCACGCCGGGAATCGAACCCGGGAACCCAGGCGCGGGAAGCGAGAACGCTACCGCACGACCACGAGCTGCGGACTTCCTGAGAGACAAACTCCACTCCTTCCAAATTAACAATGTAAGTGTAGACCAGATGTGGCTGGAATTCAAAGAAATGTATCGACAGCAATTGAGAGATTTATAGATCAACCAATGACGGAGCTGACCTCCCTTGGTACACAAAATGGGTCAAAACACTGTCCCAGATACAAAGAAAAAAAGCATGCCAAATTTGAATGAATGCAAAATTTCCTAGACTGGCGGTCTTTTACAGAAGCCCGAAATTTAGCGCACGCATCAATGGGCGATACCTATAATAGTTTCCACAACGAAACTTTACCTCGAAACCTGGCAGAAAATCCAAAGAGATTTTGGTCGTATGTAAAGTATGCTAGTGGCGAGACAAAGTCAATGCCTTCTCTGCGTGATAGCAATGGAAATACTATCTACGACAGCGCTGCAAAAACAGAGTTATTGAGCAAAGTCTTTCGAAATTCAGTCATCAAAGACGACTAAGTAAATACTTCAGAATTCGAATCAAGTACTGCTGTCAACCTGAGTAACTTAGAACTTGGTATCCTGTGAGTATTTAAGCAACTTAAATAACTTAATAAAAGTCAGTCTTCTGGTTCAGGCTGTATATCAATTAGATTTCGTTCAGAGTTGCTGATGCAACAGCTCTTTACCTAACGAACATATACAACCTCTCTCTCGACTAAATATCCGTACCCAAAGACTGTAAAGATGCACAGTCACAACATTCACGAAAAGGAATACTAGTGATCCACTAAATTGCAGGGCCATATCATTAACATCGATTTCCAGCAGGATTCTGGAACATTATGAATTACCTCGAAGAGAACGATCTACTGGCACACAGTCAATACGGATTTAGAAAACATTGTTCTTGTGAAAAAAAACTAGCTGTTTATACACACACGAAGTGTTGAGTGATATTGGCAAGGGATTTAAAATTGATTCCGTATTTTTAGATTTTCGAAAGGCTTTTGACACTGTACCACACAAGCGGCTTGTAGTGAAATTGCGTGCTTATGGAATATCGCCTCAGTTATGTGATTGGAATTGTCATTTCCTGTCAGAGAGGACACAGTTCTTAGTAACTGACGGAAAGTTATCGAGTAAAACAGAAATGATTTCTGGCTTTCCCCAAGGTTCTGTTCTACGCCGTCTCGTGTTCCTTATCTAGATAAACGATTCACGAGACTACCTGAGAAGCTGTCTAAGGTTGTTTGATGATGAAGCTGTCGTTTATCGTCCAGTATACTTCTCAGAAGATAAAAAAAAGTCCAAAACGAGACATGAAAACATCTGAAGATTGAAAATTGACCTTAAATAATGAAAAATGTGAATTCATCCTCATGAGTGCTAAAATCCGTTAAACTTCGGTTACAATATAAATCAGTCAAATCTAAAGGCCATAAATTCAACTAAATACCTAGGATTTACAATTAGGAACAATTTAAATTGCGACGAACACATAGAAAATGTTGTGGGGAAGGCAAACCAAAGACTGCGTTTTATTGACAGAACACTTACAAAATGTAATAGATCTACTGAAGAGTCTGCCTAAACTACGCTTGTCCGTCCTCTTCAGCAGTACTGCTGCGCGGTCTGGGATCCCTACCAGATAGGATTAACGGAGTACATCGAGAAAGCTCAAAGAAGTGCAGCACGTTTTGTATTATCGCGAAATAGGAGAGAGAGTGTAGGGACATGATACAGGATTTGGCACGGTCATCATTAAAATAAATGGCAGTTTTCGTTGCGGAGGAACCTTCTCACGAAATTACAATCACCAACTTTCTCCTCCGAATGCGAAAATATTTTGTTGACGCCGACCAACAAAGGGAGAAACGATCATCGTAATAAAATAACGGAAATTAGAGGTCCCATAGAAAGAAGTATGTATTCGTTTCTTCCGCGCGCTGTTCGACAGTTGTATAATAAAGAATTATTGTAATGGAGATTCGATGAACCCTTTGTCAGTCACTTAAGTGTGATTTGAGGAGTACCCATGTAGATGTAGGTCCACTCAGTACATGAATAAGAACTCTTTACTCTAGATTCTTGGGGGGCGAAGGGGGGGGGGGGGGGGCAAGTGGTGCTTTTGCTCCCCCTTGAGGAATCAAATGGCAGAACACAATAGTGCTGTCCATTGACAAAGGGAGGTAGTGTAGGGTATGTCGTTCCCTGCATTTGAACGGGCACAATGCTAAGTTGAGTGAAGGTGATGGAACGACGCACAAATATGTGACTCAATGGTTAGGTGGTGCAGACACACGCAGTGTGGTCAAACAAGTCCAAATATCGAAGACTGGAATAGCAGACCATCTCTTTGCGAAGAACATTGAATTGGAAGCGCCTACCATCATGGAAAGGTGATTTTGTGTGCTTTTTTTTTTTTTTTTTACTTTTCTTGTGTGATACTAACAGACTATATTCTTAAAGGGCATATTACAGAAATATGATGAGGTTACAGTAGTCTGTCAAGACGAAGAGCAGCAGAAAGCCTTCATGAAGGGTATTTTTGTTTCATGACGACGTTCCATCTCACACTAGTCAGGACACAGAGCCTGAAGATGATAAGAAAATCAGCCTTGAACATGTTCGAGAGAAGAAGAAAATCAGTCTTCGGTATCCTAAGGAAACCACGCAGTTTTCACTTTACGATCATTTAGGGAAACCGCGAGAAATCTAAATTCCGAACGGAGCTCTTCTGCCTTCTGGGATGCAAGACCATAAAGCAAATTAGTAGTGTTGCTTATTGGCAAGCAAAGAAAAGTGAACACCCTCAAGTTTACGCCGTATACTAGTGGTTCCAAACCTCGGGTTGATTACTGCTTGAAGAATAAAATGAAACATTTTGAGGGATAAAAGCAAACAGATCCTACTGTGCTTCGTTCCCAAAACTAAAGAATTATTTTTAAAGATCATTACTAGCGTCACTATTTAGTATGACCGTAATAGTGATTACATGCGTTAGCAATAGTTGTATACTTTTTCAAACAATAGCATTAATCCATGAAACAGTGTAGTGGAGGCTACAGCTTGTTAAACGAGTATATGGACTTCACTTTCATCGCATTGCCCACTCACTACAAAAATGCTCACTTACTACCACGCATCTATGACAATAAAACTAAGATGTATATAATACACCACATATGTTTAACTATCTCACGAAAATGCTATTTCCTGATTCTAGGTAGTTCCCGCAATGGAGAAACTAACTAATCTGTCGATTATATAACCATTATAAAGAAAGGCCCACTTCCCACTTTGCACTGATTACGCCAGAAAAATATACGCCAGTAAACAGCGTGATTCGGACATTTTGGAAGCAGTTATCATGGAGAAGCCCGCATGCACACCAAACGGTATGCAGCAGTGGTGCGTCAGGAACGTTGCATTTCAATTGCAGCGGTGTGCTATTAACGCTGGTGCCTACGTTGAAATGTGAAATGGCAGGGACCATAGTACATGATAAAAGTGGAATTAACAGTGAAATAAACTTTATGACTGTTTTGTAATGAAATATAAATGGTGACGCAATAGTGGATCACCTTGTATGGGACACTTTATAACAGCCTTAGGTTGTTTTAGTTTTATTATTTCTCACGGACGTCGTTCGTGTCTTGGGTTAAGCATGAATCAGAAACTGTAACATGGCCTAAAATAACAAAAGTTACGAGGTATTTGCTGTCTGAAAGCAACTATATAGTTAAAGCTACCGCGCCGTTAAACATATCAAACTACTTACAGTAAGAAAACAAGGTTATAGTATCAGCGGTCTGAAATAACGTAAAGAAACTTCACCATCCAACAGAAAATACAAGGTTTCAGTGAGTTACTTCCAAAATAAAAAATACAGATGAAGTTTTCCTCAAGTAACAAGTTTTAATTAATTAACCATCACATCATTTTTTTCGTGAAGTGCAATGTGAGTACGTAAAAATCAGGCAGGATCCGGTACAACTCAGGTACAGAAATTCTGTGTGTGACCTTGTAATATTTAATATCGAGCACCAGTCTCAATAGGACAATTACTTGTTCTCTGCTTTAATCAACTGATTATCAGTAGTTTTGCTGGTGCAGCTTTTCTGCTTCAATAGAGAACATGATTATGAGACAAGCTGTACCTTGTAACGTATATGCAACCTTACGTATCGTAGCTACAATTATGTCTATAATCGTGTGCGAAAATGTACTCGATAAGCAACCTGAGCTATCAGTAAACGGAATCTGGCCTGCATAACTGTGTATGTGTTGGATGAGTGTCAGTTTCACTGTGCTTTAAGCCCTCAACAGCAATTCGCAGCAGCATGCAGCAGCAGCGGCTGAAGCTTGTTGTTACTAAGAACGAGTTTAATAAAAAGCAGTTTGCTTGGGTCTTGACAACTACTAAATAACTTGTGAGAAGGGATTCCATGAGTTAAGTCTATTTGAAACTTCTTAATCATCACTACCAAGTATTGATAATGGCGAATGACTGAAGGGTATCAATAATGGCTGAGTGCCAGATTAACAAATCATTTCAGTTTCAAAGTTACATTAACGTTTGATAACCACAGTATTTTATTTAGATGTGGAGAATAGCTATTATTATTTGGAGGATAAGGAGGCATCTTTAACTGGCAAGCAAAACATGGGATTATTCCAAACTTGGACTAACAATTACAAGTCTAATCCTGCAATTGTTTTGTGCTATGCTTGCGAATTTTACTTAGAATTCCATCTTCACACGTTTCGCCCTCAGATTGTTACTGTCGATATCTAAGTGCTTACACGATGCAAAGAAAGCGTTAAGTTGACAATATTGTTTCCAATGTAATGGAGAGTTTGGCACACTTCTTATAAGCTCCACATCTTTAAATCGATATTAGGTATCATTCCTCATTAGAAAATTTCGCTAATCTTCTATCCATTACTGTAAACTATGCATAAATTGAAAATTTATACACAATTTTTGCTTCAACTAGCAAGGGATAGGAGCATTCCTTTTACTAAAACATTCAGGAGTTGTACTGTAATTTTTGGCTCTCGTGACGTAAACGTGACGACACACTAACTATGAAATCTGATTTTTACTTTAGTTAAACTGCTATCGTAGTATCAGAAATTGTTCAAGTTATCGCAGTTGTCACTAAGAAATAAATTTTTCATATACTATCGGTTACGAAGTAAAAAAAAAAAAAAAAAAAAAAAGAAAAAAGAAAAGAAAAGAGGGAAGGATTATGTGGACAGAAAGTTCTCAGATACACAGATAAGGTTATCAGGCATCCACGTATTGTCTTTTCTTCAGACATGTGAAGTACGAAGAGAGATAGCTGAACTCCCTTCAGAAAACTAACTCGAACGGTAAAAGCTCTTGCCTTATAACAGAGGAAAATTTACGTAGAGCCATATCGAAGCACCTTTAAACTGTCCAAAGCTAAGCGTTCCCAGCCCAGCTGATGGCAATCCCTTCGTGTTAAATTCGTCCATCCATCGACAAATTGTGAAGCGATCTTCAGTGTGGTCTTCTGCTCTCCGTATTCTTCCACACAATAAAATATTCTTACTCCCGATGTGGTTCTTGTACACGGGACTACTTTGCTTCGTACCGTTGCAGCCATTCAAAGACGACTCACTCAACAATCCCTATTGCTCTTTCCGCGACCGGGAAGATACGACGGGTTAAAGCATTGGTACTTCCCCTGTTTCGTTATAGAACACAAAGCTCAAAAGTTAATAGTATTTTCCTCTCAAGGCTAGATCAGCTAGTATAGAGATTACACTGATGTAGCAAATACAGTACTGGCCATGAAAATTGCTACACCAAGAACGACCTTGATACGCCTGGGCATTGAGTCTAACAGAGCTTGGATGGCGTGTACAGGTACAGCTGCCCATGCAGCTGCACCACGATACCAGTTCATCAAGAGTAGTGACTGGCGTATTGTGACGAGCCAATTGCTCGGTCAGCATTGACCAAACTTTTTCAATTGGTGAGAGATCTGGAGAATGTGCTGGCCAGGGCAGCAATCGAACATTTTCTGTATCCAGAAAGGCCCGTACAGGGCCTGCAACATGCGGTCGTGCATTATCCTGCTGAAATGTAGGGTTTCGCAGGGATCGAATGAAGGGTGGAGCCACGGGTTGTAACACATCTGAAGTGTAACGTCCACTGTTCAAAGTTCCGTGAATGCGAACAAGAGGTGACCGAGACGTGTAACCAATGGCACCCCATACCACCACGCCGGGTGATACGCCAGAACGGCGATGACGAATACATACTTCCAATGTGCGTTCACCTCGATGTCGCCAAACACGGTTGCGACCATCATGATGCTATAAACAGATCCTGGATTCATCTGAAAAAATGACCTTTTGCCATTCGTGCACCCAGGTTCGTCGTTGAGTACACCATCGCAGGCGATCCTGTCTGTGATGCAGCGTCAAGGGTAACCGCAGCCATGGGCTCCGAGCTGATAGTCGATGCTGATGCAAACGTCGTGTAACTGTTCGTGCAGATGGTTGTTTTCTTGCAAATGTCCCCATCTGTTGACTCAGGGATCGAGAAGTGGCTGCACGATCCGTTACAGCCATGCGGATAAGATGCCTGTCATCTCGACTGCTAGTGATACGAAGCCGTTGGGATCCAGTACGGCGTTCCGTATTACCCTCCTGAACCCACCGATTCCATATTCTGCTAGCAGTCATTGAATCTCGACCAACGCGAGCAGCAATGTCGCGATACGATAAACTGCAATCGCAATAGGCTACAATCCGATCTTTATCAAAGTCGGAGACGTGATTGTACGCATTTCTCCTCCTTACCCGACGCATCGCAACAACGTTTCACCAGGTAACGCCGGTCAACTGCTGTTTGTGTATGAGAAATTGGTTGGAAACTTTCCTCATGTCAGCACGTTTTAGGTGTCGCCACCGGGGCCAACCTTGTGTGACTGCTATGAAAAGCTAATCATTTGCATATTCTCTCGGTTGAATTTCGCGTTTGTAGCACGTCATGTTCGTGGTATAGCAATTTTAATGACCAGTAGAGTATCATGGGATAGTGTAACACAGATGGCGCATATGCGTTTTGTGCGGACACAATCCTCCTGTGCCAGCTGTACGCGTATAGGTGTCCTTCTGTGAAGCGAGTGTGCAAGTGATTTGTGTAACGTCCAACGTGTTCTTGAGATGACACTGTTCGAACGGGGTGTAGTGGTCGTGTCGTGAATGGCTGAATGAGAGTGTCACAGTACACAACAGACGAACTGCATTTTGTAATAACTAGTGCAGAGATACTTGTTGTGCAATTTCATTTGAAATACGTTACGTCATCTTTAAATAGTATCAATAAGTTGCTTTTACTTTAAGTAAGGAATAATAATGTTAATAACAATAATAATAATAACAATTAAGCTCAAAGGAGGAGGGTCTTTCGAATTTGTATTATTATAAGCGTTGGATCATAGTAACAGGTAACAACCAACGTGTAGGACAGACACGTTGTTGCTAAGTTTAGATTGTTTAAATTATATACAAGGGAATTATGTTTGTTACGTGTGTAAGAGTTAACAATTATGCCAGGACTTACCACGACGCAGTACAGTGGTAAATAAACGATAAAATGCAGAGCATAGCACAATTAAAATCATTGGTTTTATTGTGTTTTTGTTTTGATACCTAGAAAGCGATTAATTACTGGCTCACTGTTTGAAGAAACACACAACAGCGTTTCATTGTACAATAACGCGCACACAATATTCAGCTCAAACATATTACCAAGAGAAAAAGCATACAAGAAAAATTAACGGCGAAGAGCATATATTACAGCAGAGGCACAGATTTTCATTTCCAACTCTCCCACTAGCCTCTGTGGTAGAAAAGGCGTTCATACTGTCTACATTCCTTAGTCATTTCTTTCTTTTGGTTTCGGAATTCTTGATGATCTTCTGAGCGTTTGACTTTGCTGTGAGGAATCAGAGTTTTATTTGCGTCTGATTAATCTAAATCTATCTGAGCTGCTTTGATGGGGTAGAATATATCTTGTGTCACAATTATCCTCAACTCTCCTCATCTCATATTCAACTATTTCTGTTTCATGTTGCTTAATTTCGGGAATAATTATTGGTTTCTGAAACTTTTTAGACGCTGTTGTATCACAATTCTTGACAGAATTTTCTTTAAATATCGCACCTCTCGTTTTTATTAATTTTTATTGACTGGACTGAAATAAGCGATATGTTTTCTCTGTTCACAGTATCCTAAAAGTATGCATTCAGTGCTCTTCTTATCCAATTTTCGTCCGTTTGCTTTAGGTATTGATCGAAGGCCTTACTGCCAAATATTCTCAAAAGCTGAAGATTTGCCTTTCTTCCAGCAAATGCTTCTTCGGCGTCATGCCCTTTAAAGAGTTGGTAGATCTGTTAATGAGATAAGCACCTGTGGAGACTGCTTCTCGCCAATATTCTTTTGGTAATCCTGCATCAAACAGTAAACATCTGGCTTTTTCCACTAATGTCCTGTTATACGTTTCCGCTAGTCCGTTTTGTTCTGGCGTGTAGGGCACTATTGTTGGATGAATTATTGCTTCGTTCCGCAATAAATTTGCTGGTTCCTGATTTACATATTCCTTCCCATTGTCTGTGCGCAAGATACGAATGTTACAGCGAGTTTGTTTTTCCACTAGCTTGCTAAAATCTCTAATGACTTGCGGTGCTTGATATTTTTCAAGTAATGAGTAAAAAATATGTTCCTTGAATAATCATCTATTAGAGTTAGGAAATATCTGGCACCTCCAGTTGATCTTTTTTCCATGTCTGTTTACCCCCTAAGCACGTAACACACGCAGAATCAGTAGTTCCCTTCTAAATCATGCCACTGCCCATACCTTTCTGCAAGACTCTCATTCTCTCGGGACTTAAATATCGTAATCTCCTGTGCATAAGTTCACGTCGTTTAATAGTGATACTGACTTGGCTTAAATGACATAAATGTCTTGCTGGTCCAATTTGTACATGCCATTATCAAGGATTGCTTTTGCAAATACATTCTTTTGCTTATCGTGAATGCGACAACTTCGTTTAGCAAAGATGGGGGAAAGTTCTTTTCTCACTATCTTACTTGCAGGAAGTAGATGTGTGTGCCACCAGTTGCTTCAGTGGGTAAGTCCTCATTACTTGCCAATCCTCTCTACTTGTGCAGTCAATATCGATCGATCTACATGAATTCGCATCGCAAGGGAGTTTAGACAAATGAGCTGAAGCATCAGAATAAATATACCAGTTATTATTTACAGCTTTACCTTCTGTAGTGAAAAGTGCCTTGTAATTGGAAGTCCATTCCGGTGACTTGCTACTTCCCTTTTGCTGCGACAGTTTCTTGCAATATAACCACTATTTACTACAATTATAGCATCTGGGAGACAGAGGAATTTTTTACAAAACATCTGTTGTATTTCTTGGTCACTTGAAGAGCTGCGTCTCTGATGGCTCTGAGCACTATGGGACTTAACATCTATGGTCATCAGTCCCCTAGAGCTTAGAACTACTTAAACCTAACTAACCTAAGGACAGCACACAACACCCAGCCATCACGAGGCAGAGAAAATCCCCGACCCCGCCGGGAATCGAACCCGGGAACCCGGGCGTGGGAAGCGAGAACGCTACCGCACGACCACGAGATGCGGGCAGTTGCGTCTCTATTCACGGAGCGGTAACGCTTATATCCTTCACTTCGTGCAGTCGTTTCGATTTAATAGTCTCCAGTTATTGGCATACTGGAATTTTCTAGACTCATTATAATTGATTTGCAGAAATACAGCAATCCGGCCAATAAAATGCACCCTACCCATTCATCTTTCACTTCAAAACTTAAAGTATTTACCTTACTGAAAGTGGAAATTAGCCTCGATACAGATTCTTCTACTGAAGTACAGTTCTCCAGTCACGCTGTAAGGACTTAGTCAACAAACCATTTCTTCTTGCAAGTCCAGAGTCTTGATACACCTTTTTTAATTTGTCCCGGTTCTGCAAAAGCACATAAATTTTTGGATCAATTGATATTATTTTTGCTCTAGCATCACACATTTTTCATTCGTCCTTTACGTCACCTAAGACGTACTGCCACAGCTTTTAGTGTTAGAGACATGTTTTGATAGTAATCTACCATGTATTGTAATTCTCTCTTCGCTTCAGTTTCTGTACGAACTGTAATGAATTTAGTGTCACAATTCCAGCTTCAAATAAATATTTGAGCTTAGTTTTATTTTGTAATATTTAGAAAACTACATTTAAATGGTGCACTGTGTATGCTGGGCCCTTACCCTGTTGTGATTTTTGCTTTGATATAATGTAAAGTGATTAATTAAAGTGATCACAGTTTGAAGAGACATGCAAGAAGCGTTTCACTGTACATAAACGCACACACAATTTTCAGAAGAATTCTTACATGGAAAATTAACGGCAAAGTGCACGTATAAAGGCAGAAGCATAGATCCTCAATTCCTATAGTTTTATGTCTCCGAAGTATGTACTCAGCTATTCATAGGAAAAGCAAATTTGCAGCTGCGAAATGCCTATAGCTCAAACGTTCCGTGTGCGTGATTTAATTTCCTAATGTAATATTTTTGAGTTTATCCCCGCACAATACGATGGGAGGATTAACGTAGAATCCAACAGTTAATATGGGAACATAGTGGTCCACACTGAGTTCAGAGGTTGAGGAGGCCAACGAGCGTGGGGTGGGACTGCCAGCATCACAAGCCCTTCTAGATCATTGTGCGAAGCAATGGAAGCCGATCATCCCATACAAAAGACTCAGCTACAGTTCAGTAGACAATTCTATGTCTGTGCAAAGTTGGTATCAATAAGCGATCATAGGCTAAGTAATATTCATGAAAGGCTACGACGTATGAGTTCACCGCTGCGCTGCTGGCTTTATTACCGACACCTGGACAATGTCTCTACTACTGCGATCTCTGTATTTCCAGGATGTTAGAACACAGGTCTTGGAGCGAAGGACTGCAGCGTACCTCTATATTCCTTTCGTATGCAGCGTCCACCGTGTTGAACTTCTAATAAAACTTATGTCAGTGAGTGTAACAGTGTCCAAAACACGAAACTATAAAATAAGTACGTGGTTGCAGTATTTCCTAGTGAGACGCTTACATAATCAGATCTCCTCTCTTATGGCCTTGTTGCTGAAAATGGTAACAAAAATTTAGTGTTTCATAGATGTTTCGCAAGATCTGTATCTTTACAGTACGTATCTTGCCAAAGAAAACACGACAAGTATTCTCGAAATCCATAACAGTCACCTACTACGCGCGTGTCGGTTCTCATGAGGTATTCAGAAGTGCGGGTAATAATCCTGAAAACTTTAAGTTCAGCGTCTTCTTGGATGAAATACGAGTACATTGTCGCATTTACAGTAGGTGTTGAAACTTCCCCTTTGAACAATTCTACAGGACTGTGCTTAAACTGACATACAATATTTTTAGCGCAACGCAATCTGACTTTCAAAATTCCCTACTAAAGAATGGCCCTGACAAACATTAAACTATACCTTTCACAAATCACTTACCTCACAAAAATCTTCGCTGCTCAAGCTACTGCAGTACAGCGAGCCCCACTACTGCCAGCTAAATAGAAGATTCAAACTACTGAAGGCACTAACTACTGATAGGGATAGTTAGCAAATGAAAGATATTAATAGAGAGCAAACAATGTATTTACCTTAATATCATCACAAGTCATAATATATATATCAGTTCATGACAAATTAGAAACCTCCGCCATCTCTCTCCCCACATCCACCACTGCTGGCGGCTCACCTCCAACTGCGCAACGCTACGCGCTGTTAACAGCCCAGCTGCCGCTGCCCAACACTACAATGGCAGACAACAATGCAAACTAGCCACAGACTGCACACAGCACAGCCAGTGATTTTCATATTGAGCGCTACGTAACGTTGCCAATAAGAAAACATAAACAGCCTACTTACATAGCCCCCATGCTCCCCACAAAAATTTTTACAAATTGGTTTGGGCAGTGCCCAATACAGATTTGAAAAAATTTTTCATAATTACAGTAACAAAGATATAAAATGCACACACTTATTAATATTATGTTGGTCAAAAGATCAAAATTTCTCACAGTCCATAAAGACAGTCCACATTGTTCATCACAGTAAAAATGCAGAGCTTTTCTCAAAGTCCAAGCAGTAAAAGAAAATGCACATAGAAGTAGTGGATTTCCATGCAGTCTTGAAGAAGTAGTGTTGACCTTCCAACGGAAAGACAGTGCTGACTCTCGACATGCAGACAGGTAATGGGCCACAACAGAGCAAACCCACAGCAGAGTCATTCGAAGTTTGGAAGAATATTGGTAGGTAGGTCATCACAGAGCAGACCCACTGGAGTCCTGGTAGAGATTACGGTATTGGTGGGCCACCAGAGGTGCAGACCCACTGCAGTCCTTGTAGAAATAATGGCGTTGGTAGGTCATCATAGATGCAGACCCACTGTAGTCCTTGTAGAGATAATGGTATTGGTGGGCCACCAAAGGTGCAGACCCACTGGAGTCCTTGTAGAGACGGCCAGCAGCCATCCGTTGCGACTGTGCAGGTGCACAATCACCATCGAAGATTCTTGCGGAGAATATAGCAAGTCCATAAACCACCACTTGTCCACTCACAAAAAATTTGTTTGACATGTCCTTAGAACCAGCAATGCTGTTATCCAGTCCCTTGCTGAATTACCAACACACGTGCAAACACTATCAGTCCCTACTTCTCACATATTGTCCATATACTATGACCAACAGAAATGTGTGCAGTGAAATGGAACTTACAAGTTACTAATATCGTGAACTGGTGACAATTACAATTTTATAACAGAAGAATACAATAACAAAGGTACAAAATACATCATTAAAGAACATAACAATATTGATAACAATTGTATTACAGGCTTTACAAAAGAATCGATATAACATATACATCAGTGTTCCAGGAATTATGACATTAGTAAATACATAAAAGATAACACAAACAGCAATGCAAAAAATGCAAATTGGCAAAGCTAGCAGCATAAATGAGCAAAAGTCAAATTCAATAACACTATGCCTGGCAAACAGCAGCAACTTATACCTAAACATGACATAGCGCAAGCACAAAAAATATTACACTAAAATGGCCATGTCTAATACCTATGTCACATCTTAACATTAGAGTGATGCATCACAATTTGTTCTACAAAAGAAATTACCAAGTTCTTGAAAAGAAAATTATAGATGCAGTTACTGGTATTAGTCCCTTCTTATTGTTCTCTCCATTCCAAGAGCTCCTTTTTCGAAGAATGTGGATCATAAAATAATTATTTAATAGATCTGTTGACAGAAAGTGTTCACATTAGCAAATGCATTTCATTTTATAAAAGCAATGCTGCAACACAGCTGAAAAACAGGTATCAAATGAAATAAGCAATTACGCAAACCAAAGCATAAAAATATCATTCAATAGTCATGTGACATTTCATAAGTTAGTAGAAATTCTCTCAACTCTCGTAGAAAGACGCTTGTCGTAATCAGGTGTGCAGATGTACGAATATTTCCCATCAATTCATAAGCATTTCAGTAATTAGCACAAAGTGCGAGTAATCATATGTTTTCAAGTAACGAGGGTGTCGCATTAGCGATGAAAGGCACACCCTAATGGCTTGTTCTCCAGGTGTTTGACACGTCCCACGTCCCCTTTTTTTTTTTTCTACCTGTGCCGCTGAAAAGGGCTCGCAATAATGGCTTTTTCTCCAGGCGTCTGACACAGCTGGGTGCCCGCGACGCATTATGTGCAGGTGGTCACTTAACTTTCGTACGGAAATATTTACGACAGCAGTTTCTGCTACCGTTGGAGTCTCATTTAAAAATATTTCACAGGTCAAGAATTAGCGTTGCAAATCTGTAGAAACCAAATCCTATAAATATAAGTGTCCAAAAAAAATATTGGTCAGCATTGTGATACAGTCACACATTTCATAACTCTCAAAGTACGTTTCTTGGTTTCCAACATCCTTTTCATAAATCAGAGTCCCTAAACACTACTCATTACTCCTTACCTTATTACACATATACGTATCCATCGACACTCGTCAATATTTCATCATTATAAATATGAAGCATATTCAAATAACTCATATAGCCTCAGTCTATTAATCATAAACATACCTCAGCAGCATAATACACATCGTCGTCGTAAAAATAACATCATAACACCTCAGTCAAATCTCAAAATCGTCGTAGCTTCCTCCAATAATTTCAAAACGTAAAAAAAATTCTCTGCTCATTTCAATAGTGTCATCTACCTCAAACGTACTTTAAAATCATGCTCCCTTTCCAAATATATCATTCAAAGCTCTCATAGTATCACAATGGTTCCGAAAAATGTGAGCATTTCTCAAAGTACAGACAAAATACAATTTCGTAAGTGTGAAGTTATCCAACTGTGTAATTACGTAAACATCTGTCACTGATGTAGTAAAAACGTTTGTCTGTCTCAGTTACATGATCAGATAGCTGTGTAATTTGTGTGTTAGAGAAATATGGTACCGATGTGTAAAGTTGTATAAGCAAATACCATATTAGCTAGGGTTCCTTGTGGTTGCCACACACATGGTACACAAAGTAAGCATGTACCCCCCTGAGGATAAATGTAATTATACCCTCAGGTGTTACAAACTACAGCAATGGAATGAAATGTATCACGGAAAACTTTCTTTGTAATTCAAAAATCTTTAAAAATAAATGTTTTAAGTACAAAATCTCTCAAATGCGTGTCCTGTAGCGCTAAATGTGCGTCTTGCTGTAAGATAATTCTGTGGAAGTGTCGTAATTATCGTCCTCCGAAAGCTAAGTTCTGCAGAAGTCAATGTACTTACCCCATCAGAAACGAAAGTGAAATGCTTTGTGTATAGATATCATAATTATTATGCACATTACTGTGATCAAGAAAATACTATACTGTAAAGTATTGTTGTGCTAAGAAAAGGGCCTCACATTGTAGCTTACTACTAAAACATGTTTTGCTTTCCAGAAGAAATTCAGAAAAACTGTGCGGATATAAAACAGAAACACTGCAAAAGCAACATTGTAAATTGTCACTCATTAGTAGCGTCGTGATAAAATCGTGTAACTGTCACATAAACTAACACTGTGTCATCTGGTATCTCACAGAAAGTACTTTAAATCCAGAATACATTTTCAGGTCAACCAAAATGTTGCATTAAAATCCCATTAGCAGTACTGGTAAATGTTCTAAGTATGTGAGCCTTATAGTCGTTACGTAATCGTGCAACAAACAAGCAAGAATGTACACACACAATAACACTGTGACGTCTGTTCACTATAACAATGCATTCGTCATTTCTGTTTAAATAAGTTCTCTTGGTTCTTGATTGGATATTTCACTTCAAACATTGTTACGTGTTAACAGATTCTAAATCTGACAAAGCATACTAGAAATGTGAAGTGAAAAGTTTGATGGCAAAGACAAAGTTAAAAAGCAGATTATCTTTCAATAAATGGTTTTACATGTGAAATGTGGTGTAAACCTTTACTCTTCCTAGTACGCAGAGTTTCAACTTCAACGCAATTATCATGCGGTATTCGTCGGTAAAGAATACTGGAATATTTCTCAAGGTTAGCGTCTATGTTATTTTTCTCTGAGCCAGCCGGCGCACGCGGGTGCCTGCGGTGCGAGTCATTGTCTGTCTCTTTGTTGGCGCGCGTCGTTATTGGGATTAGGAGGCCTAACTTCCACAAATTCGTCTCTCCGAGAGGGCCCAGCTCTGTTTAAAGCTCGCCAATTCTGATGGAATTCAGGTCTGTCGTTTTGTCGGTAGTTTACACAGTTTCTTTCGTGTCGGTCATGTGGTGGAGAATTTCTCCCTGAATCGTAACTGCGCGCTGAACTGTTGCGTCTGAAATTATTCTGTCTCCCTTGATAATAATTGTTTTGGTTCCCATATTGTCTGTTTCTCTGATTGTCTCTGTAATAGTCATTACTACGGAAATGCGATCTTTCTCTGTAACTATTATTACTCTGCCAGCGGTTGTCATATGGATGGTGTCCGTTTTGGTCACGATTTGCGTTGTAAGAATAGCCTTTTCGTGTCCAGTTATTGTTTCTGTCATCACGGAATTGTGACGTGTGTGGCCTGTAATTGTTGTGCTCCTGCTTTCCGCGATTGTCAGTGTCAATTTCTAATTCTTGTAAGAGTCCCTGAAATGCTTCAATGTCGTCTTTGCAACGTCCTGCCAAAATAATATGTCGTAAATGTTCAGGCAGTTTGATTAAGCAAATGCGGATGAGTTCTGAGGGGCTGTATGGGTTTGAAAGATACTGATTCTTATGCAACATGTCTTCAAAATATTTCATAAGACTGGAAAATTCAGATTGTTCGAAACATTTCATCATTATGATGCCATGTTTTACTCGGTCTTGTGTGGCTGGAGACCAATATGCTGAGAGGAAGGCATGGTAAAACTCTCCTTCACTGTGGCAATCGTGAATTACCGATCGCATTCTTACAGCTGGTTCATTCTCTAAGTAGCCACACATAAATTCTAATCTGTGTTCCAACGACCAGTTGGGAGGAAAACAATGAGAGAATTGATGGAGCCATGCTTGTGGATGAATGTCGTTGGCAGAATTCTTAAACGTTTTGAATTTACGTGTGGTAATGAACAGCTTATAGTCAAAATCATCATGTCGGCGAGTCGCATGTCGGTCATTGTTACGTCGCTTCGGCGGTTCCATCTCAAAATTCGGTGCACATTCCCAATTTCTTTCATTACTTCCGAAATGCCCTGTGTTATTATTTTGCAGCTTTTCCGTGTTTCTAAGTCCCTCTTCCCGTGTTGGAGCGCGAGTGTCCTCTGAAATACGTAATTCTTGTATTACCTGTGTTAGCTGATCTTGTACTTCCCGGATTTCTCTTTGGTGTTGCGTATCAATTTGAGTCAGATTTTGTTTCAGTTTCCTAATTTGTTCGCTCTCTTCTGTGTTATTAAAGACTACCGGTTTTGTGTCATTCAGATTATCATCTACCTTCGTAGATAAATTATTTAGCTGATCCGAAAGTTCAACTACTTTCTCTGATAATGAACTAATTTCCTCCATGTGTCTTTCTACTGTGTCCTTTAAGTTTTCCTGAGTTTTTGCAAGTTGCGTAACCGAATCGGTAGATGCAACTGAGTCAATTTTAGCTTGCAAGGTCTCATGATTTTCATGAACAATAATTTGCAGTTCTTTTATGGCTGCTTCGTGATTCTGTAATGCATTTTCATGCCGCGAAAAAATAGGTTGAAAATGCTCACAAATTTGTGTTTTTACGTCGTTACAGACTTTTTGACATTTCGATTCGATTTTATGCAACTCAGTAGTTAAATCTTCACGTGTTTGTTCAAGTGTGGTGTCTAACTTTTGAAGATTTTGTTCCATTGTGTCTAACTGTTGCTGTGTTTGTCTCTGGTGTTGTTCCATTGTGTCTAACTTTTTAAGATTCTGCTGTGTTTGTCTCTGATTTTGTTCCATTGTGTGTAACTGTTGCTGTGTTTGTTTCTGATTTTGTTCAAGCGTTGTGTCTAACTTTTGTAGCCTTTGTCTCATTTGTTGCATTAACTGTAATAACAATGCACTGGTGTCTGAAACATGTTCCTCAGTGCTTTTCGGCAGTGAATTTGCACCGGCAACATTCACATTTTGACAAGCGGAAAACGTGTCTTGACTCATTTGAGAAAACGGTGAGGACGCAAAACCTGAATCTACAGTGTTTGCAAAATTGTGTCCTATAATTTCGGATTCCTGAGGCGAGCTGTTGCCGACCGATCGATCGATAATGCTTCCCTCTTCACTAATTGTTTCACTGTCCACGCCATTGTTTGCCGCCCGCTCCATTTCCCTATGCACAATTATCAAATTACTACTTTGAACATCAGTTAATTCATTACTCGGTGGCGCTAACACACTGCTTTCATTTTCACTGTCATTTCTCAGTTTACTTTGGAGCCTAGTATTACGTTTTTCACACGCCATTATTGTCACAGTATTTCACACGACAACACAGAAAGACACAATTTGAAGAGCAAAAATAAGAGAACACATTAACATAACACTGAAAATAATATCTAGTTAATTACAGCTGCGAAATACTTGGTGCAAATCTATATGCATGCCACAACTGTTTTACTCTACAACAATGAAAAACTACAACTACAAAGGAGATTCTCTCTACAATTACGCGCTAGCAATAAACAAAAGCTACACTAAATACACAAACTACAAGAAAAAATCAGAAGATTCCATTGAGGTATCCTAGGCTAAGGGTCGACATATGAAACTTCCCCTTTGAACAATTCTACAGGACTGTGCTTAAACTGACATACAATATTTTTAGCGCAACGCAATCTGACTTTCAAAATTCCCTACTAAAGAATGGCCCTGACAAACATTAAACTATACCTTTCACAAATCACTTACCTCACAAAAATCTTCGCTGCTCAAGCTACTGCAGTACAGCGAGCGCCACTACTGCCAGCTAAATAGAAGATTCAAACTACTGAAGGCACTAACTACTGATAGGGATAGTTAGCAAATGAAAGATATTAATAGAGAGCAAACAATGTATTTACCTTAATATCATCACAAGTCATAATATATATATCAGTTCATGACAAATTAGAAACCTGCGCCATCTCTCTCCCCACATCCACCACTGCTGGCGGCTCACCTCCAACTGCGCAACGCTACGCGCTGTTAACAGCCCAGCTGCCGCTGCCCAACACTACAATGGCAGACAACAATGCAAACTAGCCACAGACTGCACACAGCACAGCCAGTGATTTTCATATTGAGCGCTACGTAACGTTGCCAATAAGAAAACATAAACAGCCTACTTACAGTGTCTCTATGACCATGAATGGCGATATTAACGCTCGTAGACAGTCCCTCATTTCAGATACTAAGTATGTAAAATGTATTTAGCTTTTGCTTGAAAATTAGGCACTATTCCACATTTTAATAACTATTTGTACGTAATGAGTACTAATTTAGTTCATTCGTAATGTTTATCACCAGTAGTAGCGTGTCTGATGAAACGGTGTCAACTTTGCTCACAGGATGTCTGCATTCGTTGGGACAGTTAGTTTAACGAACTAAACCAGCTAAAAAATTTTGCTCGTATAGCACATAGTTTATCGATTTCTACTGCACTGCCCCCATGTCAGTGTAATGAGTAAAACGTTAAGAAAGTAAAGTAGAATCAATTTTCTTATCAGCCTGTCAGTGTTCGCATCATGCTCAAGTTCTGAAATGTTATAGCAGAACTAACACCGTATGTTCCACTCGCACTGAAACAGTTCATTTTGTTCTACCTCCGGAAAGATAGAAACGTGATGTAATGTAACAGCATAAGACTACTCGCTGACAACGCTGTTAGCTACAGAGGCGAAAGTGTCACGGACATGATACAGAATATGGAGAGAACATCATCAAAACAAAAGCTTCTCTCACTGTGGCGGGATCTTCTTACGAAATTTTAACCATCAGCTTTCCCCTATGAATGAGAAAATATTTTGTTAACGCCAGCGTACATAGAGAGAAAAGATCATCAAAATAAAATAAGAGCAATCAAAGCTCGCACATAAGCAGATAGGTGTTTTTTCCGCACGCTGTTCATGAATTTGGGGCAGAGTGTGTGACATTTCTGCTGCCATCAGCGCACATCTCACGAGGAGTGCAAGAGCGTAAGAGAAAAGGGATTAGATAGGGTACATAGCAATACAGTCCGTGATTTTCCGTCGCCCGATACATGTATGGAATGAGACAGCAACAATTGAACTCCTGTCTCATAATGAGAGGTAAAAACAATTAAAGGTTTCTCAAAGGTGCGCCGACAGTTCAACAATTTTCAAATGGTGCAACTTAAGTACAATAGAACAGGGGCGACATAGAGGCAACCCACATTGAGGATGGATAATTTTACTAAGATTCACACAGTATGGTGCGTCACAGGAAAGCTCCCTGTTTTCAAACAACAATTCATCTTATAGAAGTCCTCTGTCTTGTTTTTTATGCGCAGATTTGCATGGTTCGTTCAAATGGCTCTGAGCACTATGGCGCTTAACATCGATGGTCATCAGTACCCTAGAACTTAGAACTACTTAAACCTAACTAACCTAAGGACATCACACAACACCCAGTCATCACGAGGCAGAGAAAATCCCTGACCCCGCCGGGAATCGAACCCGGGTGATTTGCATGGTGTTAGGCCACTGAACAGGCTGGCAGACGTCATTGTTCTGGAACGGAAACCGATCAGATCGGCGTAGTTTCGACTTGTAGAATATTGCATATAGCGGAGAAATGATCGGATAAAGTATCTGTAGGGCGTTCGGGAACTTATCTGAATAGTAATTAACGAAAGGACACAAACTGTGTCCGACGGTCTGTCTCTGAACAATCCGAAACCAATCTCGCGCCGAGCGAGGCAGCGCAGTGGTTAGCACACTGTGCTCGCATTCGGGAGGACGATAGTTGAAATCCGGGTCCGGCCATTCGTGATTTTCCTAAATCGCTCCAGACAAATGCCAGGATGATACCTTGGAAAAGGCAAGAGTGACTTCCTTCCCTATCCTCCCCTAATCTAAAGGGACCGCTGACCTCGTTGTTTCGTCCTCTCTCCCAAATCATCCAACCAACCAAGCCAGTGTCGCCTGATTTTTCCTGTAAGACAAGTAAATTAAAACGTAAATTGCATCAGTGGCACATAGATAGAGTTGTGGCCTAAATTAATGACGGAATCAACTTACAGTAAGTGCTTTCACACATTAGGCCTGCACAGCTCAATAGTTTCCGAACCAGAGAGAGATTTTACAGGAAGAATGGATGATAAAAAGCGAAGAATTAAGGGAACTGTACAAACACAGTAATGTCGTTCAAGTGCTGAAGGATAGAAGGAAGTTCATACCCGTAACGGGGAAGACGGAAAACTGACAGCCTGAAATAGCATCGGGCAGGAGAATAGATGGAACGAGAGGAAGACCCAGAATTAGCTGGCGAGACAACATCCGGGAGGCCACAGCTAGGATGAACATTAGTACAGAATGAACAAACAGAGCAGTCAGCAGAAAGGAATGGAGGAGGCTCGTAGAGCAGGCGTAAGATTAATAAGGCCCTTGCCACATTTGCCACGTACAAATTATGGTCGCAGAATACAACAGGTAAGGACCAAAGAAGTAAACAAATTCCGCATTATTTTCCGAATACCGTGTCACAAATCTACAGCCACACAATTTAGTTTCAAACAAGTTTAGCAAATTTTGTCCACCTTATCGAAATTTGGACAGTAGTTAGAGTATATTTATGAATGGAATTGCATTTTATTAGAGATTCCACTATTGTATATGATCACGGAACCCATTTTATCTTTGCTCTCTATTACTCTGCGCTATGTAAACCAGTGTTCTATAAAACAGGGAAAACTTCGTGTGGTCTCAAGGTCGCCTAAATGGAGAGTGGTGGGCCCATTATTATTTATCCGCAAAGGGAAAAACTTATCACCTGTGGTAAAATACCAATGGCATAATTATAAACAATGAACCTCGTGAATGTGTTGTACACGAATAATTAAGCACACGAGGCAGTAGCAAACACGTAGTTCATCACCCATTGTTTGTAAACATGTCGGAATACTAATTAAGCTCTCATATGAAGACTGAAGGGATGCTCATGGAAACAACCAGGACGGACATCAATCTCAAGACACTGCTTTGTTTATTAACGTAGGAGAGACGCAAATGCGTAGTTGATGAGTCATTATGAAAGCAAAAGTTGCCGCTTTATATGAATAACGAGCATCATTTATTACCAAAGTTGTTACAATCTGCGGCTAGGGTAAAATTAGCGCTTGATGAGTACAAATGACGGACAATGCGTCACAGGCTCTCAGACAGCTACACAACAGCTAATTCCGAGAAATCGCACTAAATTGAGGAGAACAATCGCTCAGGACTTAGTAGCATTTTGTGCAGCACAGTCTCCCAACGGATGTTATTATACGTTGCAAAAATGGAGATGAGAAATTATTTCGTACAGTATTATTCTCTGCGTGGAGGAGATTACGAAATGACAGGAAAAGGAAATAACGTTGAGAGGAGGGTTCTATACAACACTAAACCAGAAGTAATTGGTCATAAAAGTCTGTCGTTGCACTCTGGTGGGGGCACTTCCTGTGAGAAGTTTTAGTCTGTCTCACGCTTTTGAATTTATGGTAAAAGATAACAGAGGAGCTTTTAGCAATAAGTGGTTTCGACACGTACACGCTAAGTGGGTCTCCAGAGCTGGTCCACTGTGGCGCAAGCCACAGCATATTCATGGGAGACGCCGATCTGACTTGCCGAAAGTTATCACGTCACAGTTCTTTACTGCTTCCCCACAGTATTGTGGCTGTCATTGTGCAACATGTAGTTAGGTATGCCCAACACAGTGGAACTTTCTACGCTTACTTGAACTCTTGTGGCATGGTAAAAGAGACGACTTGAACTAAGCCATCAAAGCACATTCCAAAACTTTAACACTAAGAGCACAAAGTTATGTTTGGTTACATGGAGCAAATTTTGGCAGTGTTGTAATAAGCAATACGTTTAGTAATATTTATTTATTTTATGTGATTGCGTTACAGAAGTGAATGCTCAGTGACGTTGTCTACTAAAACCGTAGTATTTGCAACATACAGGGTGTCCAAAAACAGTTAATGTACTATTTTTCTCTGGTAAAACGTAACAAGCAACAGTGGTCAAAACTTGGACAGTGAGGGTTCGTATAAACCAGAAACATCAAGTCCATACTTGAATATATGGCTGTCCTCCCTTAATATAATTACAATATAAGTTACCTAAGTTCTCTTTTTTGGCATCACGATGTTATGCAGACAACGCCAACAGATTTTTTTTTAGTTTTTCTTTGTGTTGTAAGAGACAGCTGTTACTGGAGACTTCGTAGTCGATGGATCTGTGAACGCAAACTTCCAGGAATACCGTTTTCATCCTGATGTCATCTTAAGCTCTTTCGGTGTATGTTTCATGTTGAATTTGAGTGTCCCATCCAAATTAATTTGGCAGTCTGCATACCCATTCGTCAATGCCACGGAAGTTTAGAAACAGCAGCTGTGATGTTGCAGACTGTATTACTTATTGGGTCAATCAGTCTTTTCACAACCTCAAAGAGACCTCGTTCACAGGCAGGTCTATTGCCTTTTGCAGCAGTCACTTCCATTTTTATTACGTGATAAAACAACGGGTTTTAATGGTTAGTCCATAAATCAACAATAAAAATGAAACTCAACAATCAGACTTTCAACAATACACCGTAGAACTCACATTCAACGTTGCCAAATGATATTTGGACACAATTAGAATTATGGCCGTAGGCAGTACAAACCCCCAGCCAACATATGCCAGTGAGTATAAAAGTTCCACTTTTTTTCATTTTTTAAAATTTTAACTAGATGAATGAACTGCAGAATACTTTATAGGGTAAAATAAAAATATAAGAAAACCATAAGTATAAAAGGGTATTTTCTTAAACTTCTTTAATGAAAGAAAGATGTATGAGTAATTTCTGCATGTGCTTGGTGGTTCTAGGGTTAATCCAGCATCCATCTGCACGACAGAAACTGGAGTATGTTCAAAGTAATAAACACACACAAAAAAAAGTTTTGCATTACCCAGGTTCCCAGACCACCTGAAGACAGACGTTGACTGTGGATATTGTATTACAGACTGTTCAGAGATGTCACTAAACCCGCCCAAAGATGCTGTATGAGCAGCGCCTATTAGACGGAGGGCTCCAAAAACGACCAATTCCAGTCATTCCACCAAGAAGGAGGTAGAGGTTTCATGTTGCCTGTAGTTTAACCATATCTTGATGGTCAATACCGCGGTTCGATCGCGTCCGCATTGTTACTCTGTGCCGGGAAGCACTCTCAACAAGGGAAGTGTACAGGCGTCTCGCAGTGAACCAAAGCGATGTTGTTCGGACATGGAGGAGATACAGAGAGACTGGACAGAGAGACAGGAACTGTCAATGACATGCCTCACTCAGGCCCCCCCCCCCTCCCCAAGGGCTTCTACTGCGGTGGATGATCGCTACCTACGGATTATGGCTCCGAGGAGAACTGACAGCAAAGCCACTATGTTGAATAATGCTTTTTGTGCAGCCACAGGACGTCGTGTTACGCCTCAAAGTGTGTGCAACAGGCTGCAAGATGCGCAACTTCACTCCCGACGTCCATGGCGAAATCCATCTTTGCAACCACGACACCATGCAGCGCGGTACAGATGGGCCAAACAACATGCCGAATGGACCGCTCAGGATTGGCATCCCGTTCTCTTCACCGATGAGTGTCGCATATGCATTCAATCAGACAATCGTTAGAAACGTGTTTGGAGGCAACCCGGTCAGGCTGAACGCCTTAGACCCACTGTCCAGCGAGTGCAGCATGGTGGAGGTTCCCTGCTGTTTTGGCGTAGCATTATGTGGGGCCGACGTACGCCGTTGGTGATCATGGAAGACGCTGTAATGGCTGTATGATACGTGAATGCCATCCTCCGACCTATAGTGCAACCATATCGGCAGCATATTTGCGAAGCATTCGTCTTCATGGACGCCAATTCGCGGCCCCATCGTGCAATCTTGTCAATGACTTCCTTCAGGATAACGACATCGCTCGACAAGAGTGGACCGCATGTTCTCCAGACATGAACCCTATCGGAGACGCCTGGGATGGATTGAAAAGTGCTGTTTATGGACGATGTGAGCCATCATCCACTCTGTGGGATCTACGCCGAATCGCCATTGAGCAGTGTTACAATCTGGACGAACAGTGCCATGATAAACTTGTGGAATGTATGCCACGACGAATACAGGCATACATCAATGCAAGAGGACGTGCTACAGGGTATTAGAGGTACGGGTATGTACGGTGATCTGGACCACCACCTCTGAAGGTCTCTTTGTATGGTGGTACAACATGCGATGCGTGATTTTCATGAGTAATAAAAAGGGCGGAAATGATGTTTATGTAGGTCTCCATTCCAAATTTCTGTACAGGTTCCGCATCTCTCGGAACCGAGGTGATGCAAAATTTTTTTTGATGGGTGTAATGTAATATACAGTATTACGCAACGTAAAATACAGTATAACAACTTTACTAAAAACGACAACGAAGCCGATGTTAAGTCATATCTCCGACACGTCTCAAGAAATGACTATATCAAGGAAATCAAAGAAATCAGAGCTCATCGACAGTCACTCGAAACGTTCATGAATGAACCAAGGAACCGGGGGAACCACAGTATCACACAAGGCACCCTCCGCCACAACCGCAATATGGCTTGAGGATTATAGATACAATTGTGGATTCCAAGATTTGTTTTTATCTTTGAAAAGAATGAAAACGACAGTATGGCTTCCATATTGGCAGCATGTGCAGTTTAAGTGAAAAAGTCTTAACGTCTATATCAATGGTTCCCAACCCTCCTAAAACTAGCAGTCCCAAGTGCATTTTGTTATTACTTCGTACCAGTTTCCGAGCCTCCCCCCCCCCCAACCCCCACGCCATTATCAACACTAGCGCACACTTAAACTTCAGAGTGAAAAAGAATTTTTTTGAATGTTTTCATTATTAAAGTGAGCAAAGCAATGGAAGCAAGAAGGACCGAAATTGAAATAGCTTTCCAGACAACTAAAAATGCAAACAATAAGAAAGCCCTTTCTTGGAACACCAAAATAAGACATTACAACACAGTAATTAAACTGGGAGTATTCTATGCAGCAAAGATACTAGTCATGGGGAGGAAAAGGCAAATAGAGAAATTAGAAATCAAGGAGTGGAAAATTTTGAGAAAGATCATGGGTCCCAACTTCCAAAATAATAAACAAGTTTTCCATAGGAATGAAGCCCTCTATGCAAAATCGGAGAGACACTCGGAAACCATGAGGAAAAGGAGGATTGATTTCTATGGACACATATACCGAATGAATCCCGACAGACCAACTAAACTTATTTTTGACTTCTTTTTTTTAAGAAAAAGACTAATCCCAGATATTTTAAGGAAGTGGAAAGGATCTGAGAGAACTCCAGATTACCGAAGTCATGTTATAGAATGGTACAGCCAAAACAGTGAACAAATACAAAACTAAGAGGTTCCAAGTTAAGATCGACACCAGAGGAGGAAAGAAAGAAGAGATCTGATAGAATGAAGAACTGTTGAGAGAAAACAGAGAGCACAAGCATCTACGGAGTGATTGATCCTACGTACCGCAAAGGCGGGTGATTCGAAGTGAAAAAAAAATGATCAAAGACTAATAATATTTTGTTCTCGAAAGCATTTTATTAAACCACGAACCAATGAGTCAATGAGACTACAGTTGTTTTCAGAACTATGAGTAAATTCTCATTTTATTACGAGTGCTACGTAAAACTCTTTCGAAAAATAGAAAGCTAGCTATTCATGTCGGTAGACACTACAAAACTTACTTCCTCTGCACCACTCCTCTCGCTACCGTCATTCCTTCATTCGCCAAGTTCAAATGTGTAGACTATATTGTATTACATGTTTGAAGCAATCCTACTACTGTCTTATGAATCAGTACTGATAACGTTACGCACTAGTTGTTAAACGTGTGGTTTGTGTACCTAAAAATGTTTTAGGAGTTCGCTATACCGTTATCAAATGCTGTACAACAATGAAACAAGTCGGTACATCACAATACTTCACGTAATTAAAACCATGTAAATATTTATAAAGTCCTGCAGTATAACATACCTTAATGCTCCTTTGCCGTTAGGCACCGTCAAAAGTAAGAAGCCAGCGGCAAACAGGCACTGTCAAACCTAAAACTTATTTGGACATTTCATGTTGGCGCATGGTACTCTGGCAAAGCCCAGTTGTAAACTAAAGGCAGCTGCCTTTACTAAACGAAGACAGTGCTACCCTGAAGTATAACGCACATATCACAGCCCACAAAGGTGCCATCGTGAAAGTGATGTGTCAAGTCCTAACGAATTCTAAAAACCAGTTCTACACCTGCGTTGGGAAGTGTGCATCCATAGAGAATGGCCAACAGATAACATGAATCTTACGCCACTAATTAGATTACGAGTAAGTCGATGGCTGCTTCGCAAGAAAGACATCGCTAAAATGGGCCAAGGAATACCCCTTAGACGCTTCTGTATCGAAGCCACCAATGGGATACGGGACAACGTAATCCCGAAACATGTAGTGGCCAATGTTTCACATGTGTGACAAATGGAACGTAACAGTCTCAGAGTGGACTACATTAATTATTAGAAAATCACGAGGTAGCTGAATTTCTTACTTCTGAACTTTCAGAAATTGGAAGATTTCACGCTGCCAGTACTTTTTGTTTGACTAATGGCATAGCAACAATAATAATAAAAAATAAAGTGTAAGCCGTACAGAATTGTAGCCCTTACATAGCTACCGTCGTACTGTCAATTAGTTCATTTGTTATTTCGAAGTGATTAATGAAGCTATTTCTAGTGTATTGCAGGAACGACCAACAACTCAGAAAAGGAGTTTTCAGGAGGTATGTAACCACATATATTGCTGTTGTTGTTGTTGTGGTCTTCAGCCCTGAGATTGGTTTCATGCAGCTCTCCACGCTACTTTAACCTGTGCAAGTTTCTTCATCTCCCAGTTCCTACTGCAACCTACATCCTTCTGAATCTTCTTAGTGTATTCATCTCTCGGTCTCCCTCTACGATTATTACCCTCCACGCTGCCCTCCAGTACTAAATTGGTGATCCCTTGAGGCCTTAGAACATGTCCTACCAACCGATCCCTTCTTCTAGTCAAGTTGTGCCACGAACTCCGCTTCTCCCCAGTTCTATTCAATACCTTCTCATTAGTTATGTAATCTACCCATCTAATCTTCAGCATTCTTCTGTAGCACCACATTTTGAAAGCTTCTAATCTCTTCTTGTCCAAACTATTCATCGGACATGTTTCACTTTCATACATGGCTGCACTCCATACAAATACTTTCAGAAATTACTTCCTGACCCTTAAATCTATACTCGATGTTAACAAATTTCTCTTCTTCAGAAACGCTTTCCGTGCCATTGCCAGTCTATATTTTATATCCTCTCTACTTCGACCATCATCAGTTATGTTGCTCCCCAAATAACGAAACTCCTTTACTACTTGAAGTGTCTCATTTCTTAATCTAATTCCCTCAGCATCACCAGACTTAATTCGACTACATTCCATTGTCTTCGTTTTGCTTTTGTTGATGTTCATCTTATATCCTCCTTTCAAGACACTGTCCATTCCTATCAACTGCTCTTCCAATTCTTTTGCTGTCTCTGACAGAATTACAATGTCACCGGCGAACCTCAAAGCTTTTATTTTTTCTCCATGGATTTTAATACCTACTCCGAATTTTTCTTTTGTTTCCTTCACTCCTTGCTCAATATACAGATTGCATAACATCGGGGATAGGCTACAACCCTGTCTCACTCCTTTCCCAACCACTGCTTCCCCTTCGTGCCCCTCGACTCTTATAACTGCCATCTGGTTTCTGTACAAATTGTAAATAGCCTTCCGCTCTCTGTATTTTAACTCCGCCACCTTCAGAATTTGAAAGAGAGTATAGCAGTCAACATTGTCAAAAGCTTTCTCTAAGCCTTCAAATGCTAGAAACGTAAGTTTGCCTTTCCTTAATCTATTTTCTAAGATAAGTCGTAGGGTCAGTATTGCCTCACGTGTTCCAATATGTCTACGGAATCCAAACTGATCTTCCCCGAGGTCGGCTTCAACCAGTTTTTCCATGCGTCTGTAAAGAATTCGCGTTAGTATTTTGCAGCCGCTGCTTATTAAACTGATAGTTCGGTAATTTTCACATCTGTCAACACCTGCTTTCTTTGGGATTTGAATTATTATATTCTTTTTGAAGTCTGAGGGTATTTCGCCTGTCTCATACATCTTGCTTACCTGATGGTAGAGGTTTGTCAGGACTGGCTCTCTCAAGACTGTAAGTACTTGTAATGGAATGTTGTCTACTCCTGTTTCGACTGAGGTATTTCAGTGCTTTGTCAAACTCTTCACGCAGTATCATATCTCCCATTTCATCTTCATCTACATCTTCTTCCATTTCCTTAATATTGTATCTATCTTGCCACTAGTGAGATAAGCCTCTACATCCTTACATTTGTCCTCTAGCCATCCCTGTTAGCCATTTTGCACTTCCTGTCGATTTCAATTTTGAGACGTTTGTATTCCTTTTTGCCTGCTTCATTTACTGCATTTTTATATTTTCTCCTTTTATCAATTAAATTCAATATTTCTTCTGTTACCCACGGATTTCTAAGAGCCCTGGTCTTTTTACCTACTTGATCCTCTGCTGCCTTCACTACTTCATCCCTCAAAGCTACCCATTCTTCTTCTACTGCATTACTTTCCCCCATTCCTGTCAGTTGTTCCCTTATGCCCTCTCTGAAACTACGTACAACCTCTGGTTCTTTCAGTTTATCCAAATCCCATCTCCTTATATTCCCACCTTTCTGCAGTTTATTCAGTTTTAATCTACAGTTCATAACCAATAGATTACGGTCAGAGTCCACATCTGCCCCTGGAAATGTCTTACAATTTAAAACCTGGTTCCTAAATCTCTGTCTTACCATTATATAATCTATCTAATACATTCTAGTATCTCCAGGCTTCTTCCACGTATACAACGTTCTTTCATGATTCTTGAACCAAGTGTTAGCTATGATAAAGTTATCCTCTGTGCAAAATTCTACCAGGCGGCTTCCTCTTTCATATCTTATCCTCAATCGATATTCACCTACTACGTTTCCTTCTCTCCCTTTTCCTACTATCGAATTCCAGTCACCCATGACAATAAAATTTTCATCTCCCTTCACTACCTGAATAACTTCTTTTATATCATCATACATTTCATCGTTTTCTTCATCTGCAGAGCTAGTTGGCATATAAACTTGTACTACTGTAGTAGGCGTGGGCTTCGTGTCTATCTTGGCCACAATAATGCGTTCACCATGCTGTTTGTAATAGCTTACCCGCACTCCTATTTTCTTATTCATTATTAAAGCTACTCCTGCATTACCCCTATTTGATTTTGTATTTATAATCCTGTATTCACCCGACCAAAAGTCTTGTTCCTCCTGCCACCGAACTTCACTAATTCCCACTATATCTAACTTTAACCTATCCATTTCCCTTTTTAAATTTTGTAACATACCTACCAGATTAAGGGATCTGACATTCCACGCTCCGATCCGTAGAACGCCAGTTTTATTTCTCCTGAAAACGACGTCCTCCTGAGTAGTCCCCACCCGGAGATCCGAAGGGGGGACTATTTTACCTCCGGAATATTTTACCCAAGAGGACGACATCATCATTTAACCTTCCAGTAAAGCTGCATGCCCTTACAGCTGTAGTTTCCCCTTGCTTTCAGCCGTTCACAGTAGCATCACAGAAAGGCCGTTTTGGTTAGAGTTATAAGGCCAGCTCAGTCAATCATTCAGACTTTTGCCCCTGCAACTACTGAAAAGGCTGCTGCCCCTCTTCAGGAACCACACGTTTGTCTGGCCTCTCAACAGATACCCCTCAGTTGTGGTTGCACCTACGGTACGGCTATCTGTATCGCTGAGGCACACAAACCTCCCCACCAACGGAAGGGTCCATTGATCATGGGGAGGGGGGGAGGGGGATATATGATGTATGATTCTCAATTTTACTGTCGTAGCTACATAGTATAAAGCATGTGAGTAGCGCGTTGACTATGTGAGAAATATGATGAGCATAAATACATTTAAAAATGGTTCAAATGGCTCTGAGACCTATGTGACTTAACTTCTGAGGTCATCAGTCGCCTAGAACTTAGAACTACTTAAACCTAACTAACCTAAGGACATCACACACATCCATCCCGAGGCAGGATTCGAACTTGCGACCGTAGCGGTCGCTCGGCTCCAGACTGTAGCGCCTAGAACCGCAGGGCCACACCGGACGGCAAAGACATTTAACAAGCTGTAATCGTGACAACACTATCGTGCATTAATACTAGTATTTTAACAAATGTAATTAAGGGTACACAGTCTTAGAGTCTTACGAAATAGCGATAACGGTAAGGACCTTTTAAAAGCACTGAAGTACTGTGATGGAAACACAACTGAACAGTTATGTTTTTGCTCCTCGGGAAACTACATTTTCCTCTCAGGGTGTAATTACCTATCAGTTGGGAATAATTGATCTATACGAAACATTTCTTATGGACTATGAAAGTCGAACCAGGAGACTGTAAAGTGTACAATTTACTTGATGTTTAGTACACGCAATAAATGTCATTCCAAGATGTGAGGAAGTCATAATTCAGCTTCATAGCCGAAGTAGCTAACAAACGCTGGTGATGATTTCTTGAACATTAAGGGAGCCAATTTGAATCCTGGTAGTGGAGGAAAATTTAACCAGCAATATTTCACCGACCGGTGAGCCGAAGTGGAGGAGTACACTTCTTGATGACAAAAATGTGTCCCAGAGTCCGGAATTTAACCCCAAGTATCTAGTTCATGTTTTCCATGTATGTATTCCAAATTTTATGCCGGGAAGTGTGCTAAATATGAGGCCAAATTTCGCACCACTTAGTTCCGTATGCGTTAAGTGAAGATTATTCGATGGAGGTGTAACTGTAGTTCATATTTACTGGGTGGCAATGGGAAACGGAAATGCCGTGTGGCTAGAGCCTTCAGACGGGTAGACCGTTCGCTTGGTGCTAGTCTGTCGAGTTGATGCCACTTCAGCAACTTGCGTGTCGATAGGGATTGAATGATGATGATAAGGACCACACAACACCCAGTTCCTGAGCAGAGAAAATCTTCGACCGATCCGGGAATCGAACTTGGGCCGTTAGGGATGACATGCCGTCGCGCTGACCACTCAGTTACCAGGGGCGGACAGGGTGACAGTTATTGAACTATATGAAAAAAAACGGTGAATTAGTTACAAACTATGGCGTGTACACACTTTTATTCAACAAGTAAACGTCACTGCAGATATTCGGGTACTGGTTATGGCATGTTCGATATGCCCGCATTCATTGGCGATGATGTGGAGCAGACGAAAAGCGAAATGCTGCTGCGTGACCCTTTGAAGTGTCGGAACGTCGATACTGTCGATGACCTGCTGAATGGTAGTTTTCAGCTGAGAAATGGTTACGGGATTACTGCTGTACACCTTGCCTTTAATATAGATCCACAAAAAGGAGTGTCTTATATTCAGATCCGGAGACTATGGCGGCCAATCGAGGCCCATGCCACCGGCCTCTGGGTACCCCAGAGCCAGAATGCAATCCACAAACTGCTCCTCCACGACATCAAACACTTTCCTGCTTCGATGGGGTCACGCGCCATCTTGCATGAGGCACATCTTGTCGAAATCAGGACACTTTGGACAATGGGAATGAAATCATCTTCCAAAACCTTTACGCAGCGTTCGGTAGTCACCGTGCCGTCAAGGAATGTTGCACCGATTATTCCGTGATTGGACATGGCACACCACACAGCCACCCGTTGAGGCTGAAGAGAATTCTCGATCGGGAAATACGGATTCTCAGTCCCCCAAATGCGCCAATTTTGCTTATTTGACGAACCCATGCAAATGGAAGTGGGCTTCGTCGCTAAACCAAACCATACAGCGCATACAAATGCCCATCATGTCCCGCTGTCAACTGTGCAGTTTGAACGTCCTAACGCAAACCGTTCAGAAGTTATGACGATTTTATTTCATATAGTTCAATAATTGTCATCCTGTATATATACACATATACTACCTACCTATCTGCAAACATCTATACTACGCAAGCCATCTTACGGTATGTGGCGGAGGTTTACTTTGTGATCACTGTCGCCTCCTGCATTTCCTGTTACATTGGCGATTGGTACGCGGGAAGAATGGTAGTTGGTAAGTCTCCGCGTGAGTTCAGATCCCGCAAATATTACGCTCATGGGCTTTTCGCGATATGCACGTAGCAGGGAACGATATAGGCCTATTGACTGTCTAGTCTAGATAAGTACTCACTCCGAATTTTGTTAGTAAACTACACTGCGATGCAGAACGCCTACGAAACGAATTTCTGCATAGTTTTTAATATGTAGTCATGTTTTCTTTGCGATCTTTTACTTCAATTCAAGCGTAAATCTTTCAAGTGTCGCTGAAAGTAGTACGTAGTTTCATCAGTTGAGAACATATCGATGGACAAGGTCATTAACTACGCAGCAAAATGCTTCTCCCGTCTAAAACTGTTTCTCATCACAAACCTGACTACTAAGGAAAAAGTATTTGGAAAAGATTTGGCGTTATCGTAGCTAATTCGACATAGTCTCTCCGACATCAACTGATGAAAAACTATCCTTTTTATTTTGATGGGGTAAGTGAATTGCTCTCGGCGCTTAGTACAATTCGAACAACCTTAAAGATACGGAAACATCAGTGCTTCTCATAATTATGCACTGACAGTGGTAGAAATAATCTTATTAAACCATGCTTGTAGAAAATACCAATACCAGTGGCTGCTAACTAGCCATCAATACCAACAGCGCACTGGAAGGCTACCGGCGGCTATGTGTAGATACCACCTGTGTCGCTTCGTCATGTTTTAGCCGCCTTAGCGTGCGGAATCTAAATCGAGTGCCAAGCATTGCACACAGCGACGTGTTTGTGATGGAACAGAGAGGGTATGGATCAGAGAGAGCATGGAACAGAGATGGCACTTGTTAAAACTTTCATTAATCTTCCTGTATGGTTCACAGTCCTTTTGTTAATTTTATTTTCAAGTTTTCTAACATCATTTCACTGTTTACGGAATTCTGTATTTTCTTGAGGCCGCTGATTTACATTTTCTATCTTTTTTCTCGAATCTTTGAAGTATGTGGGTAGTCACAACGTCTTTGCTTCTAAAATGCACTTTGTCTAGCTTATGGGGCTCTGCGTTGGTCTGAAACTGCAGCGAAACAGTATATGTACGCTGTAAAAAAACGCACCTACACTATGGGAGTGGTGTCGTATCAGAGAGTAACTTCATCACGTGACTGGTAGAGCTGCAAATTCTGTGGTACTGTGAACAGTACACACATGTACCAATTTTACTAAAACTACCCAGTTTTTGTCGCAGACTTGGAGTTCAAGGCTAACCAGCAGACACTGAGAAATGTTGATGAGTCTATGGAACTTGATTTTAGATTGTTGTGGAAGAAACGAGTAGTCATGTCTGCGAACGAGACAACATAGATCAAAAAGAAGAAAGGACACGCTAGATTACATTTCTGCGAGAAAATGAAGCATCAAAGGCGAAACATTTGTTCGTACAAATCACGCCGTGAATAAGCGGTGTTAGTGTGCGAGGAATGTTGTCAAAATTGTGGGTCAGCATTTAAATGTTAATCATGTCCATTTTTCGTGACCACCTCATGTAACATTTTGTCCAGAAGTAAAATTAAAAAGTATCAAGCAAATGTTGTTTAGGAACGAAAGGGAGGTTAAAAAGCGGTATTACCTGTCTCATGACTTTGTTCGTTACGAAGATATGAAAAGCAGTACTTTTCTTTCAAAGGGAAACATATATCCTCTTTATTTCCCTTTCTTTCCCTACGACCTGTTGCCTTGCCTCTCCCGTATCAGCGCACAGGGCAGGTTCTGAGGATCGCTTGCTGTTGTTAACAGTAAATAAACGCAAACTCAAGGAAAAAGCCCGTCAGTCAGTAGGTAAACTGTTTTCAGTTAAGTTACAGGGTGGTTGTGATTAAACTTCCGCTACTTGAGCCAGTGTAGACGGGAAACTATTTATCCTATGGATACCCAACTCTATAGGAGTGCTGTACAGACTATGCGCTGCAGGATTTGGTTTGTTTGCAGTTGTTGTTAGGCGCTGGTACGAGCATGCCGACGTAGGGTGGAAACACAAGCATCATTGTGGATTGATTACAGCTGCAGACAGTCAGCTTGAGTCTAGACAATGTGATCAGGGCTTCACTTATAAAGCTGTGTTATCAAAACAAAAGCAACAGTTCTGCTCCTATTCGATTAGTATCGACGCATTTAAGGGATACGGAAAGGCACTAATTCGGCACCGTATCTGGAAAACATGATTCGGAAGTTCGAATTAATCTGGTGTTTTGGGAATTGCTCCTGGGAGGGGTGGTCTACAAATTGTGCTACGTCTTGTTGAGGAAGTTACTATTATCATGTCCTGAAATACTGAAACAGTGCAAGAACTGTATCACGACAGCTGAACATTCCATGGTACAGCGTTGTTTCTAGTAGCAGGCTGTCGTGGATGCAAACAGTGGTCACAATGAGTAATCTTTGTAACATAAACATTGTACACAAATTAACAAATCTACGCAGTTAACAAATGTTACCCTCTCATGTGGAAATTAAAATGTGTTTCTGTCAATGGTACATTTTTATTTGTCTTCCGCATGTCCTTACCAATGTTTCCACAAAGTTTTATTGTCCTACAATCTCTCGTCTTTCACGAGGGCCCACACAAGTAGCGAATCTCTAAAGATAACCATACTGCACATTTCTGTACCTTGGGAAACATTATACTCACACAAACCTTCAACTAAAAACTTTGAATGACAAATTTATATTTAACCTTGTGTTTCCTTTTGTTTACTATCGACTCAAGGCCAATTTTGTGTTACGTTTTTAATAACGACATGTTGACGTTAATGGCACAGCGTGACACTTTCAGAACAGTTCTTGAGGAGGGAAAATGGATTATCGAATGAAAAAAAAAATATGGTGCTGTTGTAGGGGCTTGATTGAAATACTGCTGATCATTTCTTCGTAACGAATGAAGTCATAAGAAAGACAATAATGTTGTTTAATATCAGTCCGATTACTAAACAACATATACTTGATTTCTTTCTTTACCTTATTTCCCATAAATATTGCCCAACCGCAGTTTTGTATTAAGCCTCTAGAGCTTGTATAAATGAGGAGCGCAGGAACAAAAACCGACAAATCCGCACTTGCTGTTAATACAGAGAGTAACAAATAGTAATCTCTAAATGGCTCCACAAGCTATAAAAAGAAGAAACACACCATAAAACACTGGATGTCGCGTTGGGCCGAAAATTATTTTGTGGCAGCGTGTATTATTACTTCTGTATATCCCCCATAAAGCTTAAACACACTAATACAGCAAAAGTGGATATTTCGGGTATTGTTTCGGTGCTCCTCATATGACATTCAATTAACTTCCTTTTTTCATGGTGATCCATTAAATAAAAGGAGTTTTTAATTTCAGCTGTTATCAAAGCAGATACCAACTATTAAACATTGGAGCATAGTTGTGAGCCGATGTCCATAGCTTATGTCCGTTTATCTGAGTAGGAAATCAAAGAAACACCTTATTCAATACATTTAAATTTCAGTTTATGAAATGTAAACACTAATACGTAAGAAAATCACTAAAATAGTTGTTAATTTGGCCCAAAAATGGTTCAAATGGCTCTGAGCACTATGGTTCTTAACATCTGAGGTCATCAGTCCCGTAGACATAGAACTCCTTACACCTAACTAATCTAAGGACATCACACACATCCATGCCCGAGGCAGGATTTGAACCTGCTACCGTAGCAGCAGCGCGGTTCAGGACTGAAGCGCCTAGAACCACTCAGCCATACCGGCCGGCTGCCTCATAATTCTTAGAGATTTTTGCAGAATGTATTTGTCGTTTGTTGGATATCTCAGCTGTGGGTTGAATTTTTCAAATCATACTGGTTCATTGTACATAACAAGAATCTTTTCTTGAGGCAAAATCTTCAGTTTCTCACTTCTTGCCATGGAACTCACTTCTGCACTAGTGTTAGAAACTAAAATGAATCCACCTTCCCAAACTTCATCCTTATATTATACAACGACAAAAATCTTTAAATTTAGACGCTTGCCTCTTACTAAGTTGATTTTCAAGTATTACCCTTCAACGTAAGTCTATAGTATCTGGGGGTTAATAACAAACGACATGACATCGCAACTGTTCTCCTTCGGTGATTTTTATTCATTACTTATTGTGGAATAAACTGCAGTTTGATTTAGAAAGAGCTAATTTCACTTCACGTATTTAAATAACTTACTAGCAATACAAAATAATTAAAAGGAACACATTGTACAGGGATATTTGGGAACATAGTTAAGTCTCAATTTTAATTTTTTGTTTTATAAAACATTGTATAAAGCAAATTTATTAAAAATGTCTATGACGGATCATTCCTAAATAATGAGAAATGGCTCTGAGCACTATAGGACTTAACTTCTGAGGTCATCAGTCCCCTAGAACTTAGAACTACTTAAACCTAACTAACCTAAGGACATCACACACATCCATGCCCGAGGCAGGATTCGAACCTGCGACCGTAGCGGTTGCGCGGTTCCAGACTGTAGTGCCTAGAGCCACGCGGCCACCACGGCCGGCATGAGAAATGGGAATAGTATACCGCATAATACAGATTTTCTTATCTGTTCATGGTCAGAATCAAATGTTTGCAATAAATTCTAAGTAATGAGAAATGGGAATAGTATACCGCATAATACAGATTTTCTTATCTGTTCATGGTCAGAATCAAATGTTTGCAATGAAATTTAAATCGCGTTCACCCCTGACGGAAATTCAACAGCAGTTGACGCTTTCCGAGCATGTCGTAATGATAATTTGGCGGTCTGATGAAGTGCAGCTCTGTGAGACTACCAAATGTAGCACAAAAGAAATGCATGCAATAATTGTATACCGCCATACAACAGCATAATTCGAGACTGCCGATTTGAACCACATCGCGGAATCCTACCATAATTATGGGAAAATGAGGTATTCTACTTCTGGACAAAAAGTTGTATGAAGTGGTCAAGATGAATGGGACACCGTATTCAGAGCACTGTCATGGAGAGGTGTAGCATGCTGTTTCGTGTGGAAGCGCTCCACTTGTAATAATACTGGAGCGTGCTGTTGCTACCACTCCCATCCACTACCCCCTCCTTGTTTCTCCGGCCTAAACACGACGGAGCTGCCACCTCGGCTAAATAATCAGTTTGCTTTGCCAGGTAATACATTCCGTTTCGATAACTAACATTTAAGAAATAGAAACCAAAGTACTGTAACCAATACAGAAGTTTCCTTTGTGTAAATCCATACATATTATGAAAATGTAAATATGTTCCTGGGCCCTGGTGGTGTTGCCGGCGTCACCTTTCGAATTCCTGGCGCCACTAGCTCGATCTGTCGTGTGATACAACTCTGGTGTGAGGCCACTAAGATGTTTGCTCGACATCGTTGTTGGGGGATAGTGTTTGTTATGGCGTAGCGGGTTGGGGAGTGGTAACGGGGCGAGGAGGACGGTGTGAGAGGTCCTCCCGGAGACTAAGGTGTGCACTTGCGCAAGCGTCATGGGCACGGAGTCTGCCGAGTGGTTGCTGGGCATATTTGTGGGCCGATTTGAATCCGTGGCTCACTCTGAGTGCCGTCTTCGTGCGTAGCCTGGCCAGCCAGCTCTGGGATGTGTTACACCGACGAGAGAGTTGAAGCCAGTTTCACTGTGCTGAATTCTAGGCCCCCTTTGGAACCGGCAAGCTTCAGCTTCGATTCGTTAACTTCAGTGAAGTTTTGGATTTTGAGGTGTTAACTGTTATTTTCTTGTTGATACCTACACTCCTGGAAATGGAAAAAAGAACACATTGACACCGGTGTGTCAGACCCACCATACTCGCTCCGGACACTGCGAGAGGGCTGTACAAGCAATGATCACACGCACGGCACAGCGGACACACCAGGAACCGCGGTGTTGGCCGTCGAATGGCGCTAGCTGCGCAGCATTTGTGCACCGCCGCCGTCAGTGTCAGCCAGTTTGCCGTGGCATACGGAGCTCCATCGCAGTCTTTAACACTGGTAGCATGCTGCGACAGCGTGGACGTGAACCGTATGTGCAGTTGACGGACTTTGAGCGAGGGCGTATAGTGGGCATGCGGGAGGCCGGGTGGACGTACCGCCGAATTGCTCAACACGTGGGGCGTGAGGTCTCCACAGTACATCGATGTCGTCGCCAGTGGTCGGCGGAAGGTGCACGTGCCTGTCGACCTGGGACCGGACCGCAGCGACGCACGGATGCACGCCAAGACCGTAGGATCCTACGCACTGCCGTAGGGGACCGCACCGCCACTTCCCAGCAAATTAGGGACACTGTTGCTCCTGGGGTATCGGCGAGGACCATTCGCAACCGTCTCCATGAAGCTGGGCTACGGTCCCGCACACCGTTAGGCCGTCTTCCGCTCACGCCCCAACATCGTGCAGCCCGCCTCCAGTGGTGTCACGACAGGCGTGAATGGAGGGACGAATGGAGACGTGTCGTCTTCAGCGATGAGCGTCGCTTCTGCCTTGGTGCCAATGATGGTCGTATGCGTGTTTGGCGCCGTGCAGGTGAGCGCCACAATCAGGACTGCATACGACCGAGGCACACAGGGCCAACACCCGGCATCATGGTGTGGGGAGCGATCTCCTACACTGGCCGTACACCACTGGTGATCGTCGAGGGGACACTGAATAGTGCACGGTACATCCAAACCGTCATCGAACCCATCGTTCTACCATTCCTAGACCGGCAAGGGAACTTGCTGTTCCAACAGGACAATGCACGTCCGCATGTATCCCGTGCCACCCAACGTGCTCTAGAAGGTGTAAGTCAACTACCCTGGCCAGCAAGATCTCCGGATCTGTCCCCCATTGAGCATGTTTGGGACTGGATGAAGCGTCGTCTCACGCGGTCTGCACGTCCAGCACGAACGCTGGTCCAACTGAGGCGCCAGGTGGAAATGGCATGGCAAGCCGTTCCACAGGACTACATCCAGCATCTCTACGATCGTCTCCATGGGAGAATAGCAGCCTGCATTGCTGCAAAAGGTGGATAAACACTGTACTAGTGCCGACATTGTGCATGCTCTGTTGCCTGTGTCTATATGCCTGTGGTTCTGTCAGTGTGATCATGTGATGTATCTGGCCCCAGGAATGTGTCAATAAAGTTTCCCCTTCCTGGGACAATGAATTCACGGTGTTCTTATTTCAATTTCCAGGAGTGTATAAGTCTGTTGTTATCATAGCGATTTCTTAGATCACCTATTTCACCACCAGTTGTTTCCTGAATAGATATTGGCTTTGGTTGTCTGTTAACAGGATATCTTAAATTGTCAGAGCTGATGGTGATTCCTGATCTGGTGCGATATGTATTTCTTCTATTTTGTGGCCGAACCACCCCTGGCCGATACCTTTCTCCACCCTCGCCCATTCCCCCACCTCCCCTCCCTCACTCCTAAGGCCAGTCGTCTGCAGATCGTTGCGTTATAGCCCACCGCCCTGCCAAATGTCCCTGAACAACCATATGAGTTTCTTCTTGTAATATGGCAATGAGCTGGTTTCGAGATGCCTTAGGACATTGCAGACATCATCGCTCTGTTAATTAAATTGGTTTAGGATATACCTGGGTCACAAAATGTGCCATTGCTGACACTATGTAATAGGATTTGGCACCCTAGTTATCTTTCGAGCGTTTCTCTGTCGTTGTAGAGGCTGTATGTTGTAGTGACAGGGGATATCACTTGGCTAGTTAATGTTGCTTTCATGTAATTAACCTTGCTGTATTAATATTTCTTTTGCCGTTCTGTATCCAAAAAAAAGGGCGTTGGACGGCCCATCCTCTTGTTGTAACTTTTCTAGGCTTTCCTATATTGTGTACTCTTGCGCTCCTTGCGTACAAGCCTTCAGGTGAAATTCAAACACTTGGTTACTTAACTGAAGCAGTTATTCATGAACGCCTACCTGTTTTCCAGTTGGTAATTCGATTTAACATGTTGTTGTTGTGGTCTTCAGTCCTGAGACTGGTTTGATGCAGCTCTCCATGCTACTCTATCCTGTGCAAGCTTTTTCATCTCCCAGTACCTACTGCAACCTACATCCTTCTGAATCTGCTTAGTGTATTCATCTCTTGGTCTCCCTCTACGATTTTTACCCTCCACGCTGCCCTCCAATACTAAATTGGTGATCCCTTGATGCCTCAGAACATGTCCTACAAACCGATCCCTTCTTCTGGTCAAGTTGTGCCACAAACTTCTCTTCTCCCCAATCCTATTCAATACTTCCTCATTAGTTATGTGATCTACCCATCTAATCTTCAGCATTCTTCTGTAGCACCACATTTCGAAAGCTTCTATTCTCTTCTTGTCCAAACTATTTATCGTCCATGTTTCACTTCCATACATGGCTACACTCCATACGAATACTTTCAGAAATGACTTCCTGACACTTAAATCAATACTGGATGTTAACAAATTTCTCTTCTTCAGAAACGCTTTCCTTGCCATTGCCAGCCTACATTTTATATCCTCTCTACTTCGACCATCATCAGTTATTTTACTCCCCAAATAGCAAAACTCCTTTACTACTTTAAGTGCCTCATTTCCTAATCTAATTCCCTCAGCATCACCCGACTTAATTAGACTACATTCCATTATCCTTGTTTTGCTTTTGTTGATGTTCATCTTATATCCTCCTTTCAAGACACTGTCCATTCCATTCAACTGCTCTTCCAAGTCCTTTGCTGTCTCTGACAGAATTACAATGTCATCGGCGAACCTCAAAGTTTTTATTTCTTCTCCATGAATTTTAATACCTACTCCGAATTTTTCTTTTGTTTCCTTTACTGCTTGCTCAATATACAGATTGAACAACATCGGGGAGAGGCTACAACCCTGTCTTACTCCCTTCCCAACCACTGCTTCCCTTTCATGTCCCTCGACTCTTATAACTGCCATCTGGTTTCTGTACAAATTGTAAATAGCCTTTCGCTCCCTGTATTTTACCCCTGCCACCTTTAGAATTTGAAAGAGAGTATTCCAGTCAACATTGTCAAAAGCTTTCTCTAAGTCTACAAATGCTAGAAACGTAGGTTTGCCTTTCCTTAATCTTTCTTCTAAGATAAGTCGTAAGGTCAGTATTGCCTCACGTGTTCCAGTGTTTCTACGGAATCCAAACTGATCTTCCCCGAGGTTGGCTTCTACTAGTTTTTCCATTCGTCTGTAAAGAATTCGTGTTAGTATTTTGCAGCTGTGACTTATTAAGCTGATAGTTCGGTAATTTTCACATCTGTCAACACCTGCTTTCTTTGGGATTGGAATTATTATATTCTTCTTGAAGTCTGAGGGTATTTCGCCTGTTTCATACATCTTGCTCACCAGATGGTAGAGTTTTGTCAGGACTGGCTCTCCCACGGCCGTCAGTAGTTCCAATGGAATATTGTCTACTCCGGGGGCCTTGTTTCGACTCAGGTCTTTCAGTGCTCTGTCAAACTCTTCACGCAGTATCATATCTCCCATTTCATCTTCATCTACATCCTCTTCCATTTCCATAATATTGTCCTCAAGTACATCGCCCTTGTATAGACCCTCTATATACTCCTTCCACCTTTCTGCTTTCCCTTCTTTGCTTAGAACTGGGTTTCCATCTGAGCTCTTGATATTCATACAAGTCGTTCTCTTATCTCCAAAGGTCTCTTTAATTTTCCTATAGGCGGTATCTATCTTACCCCTAGTGAGATAGGCCTCTACATCCTTACATTTGTCCTCTAGCCATCCCTGCTTAGCCATTTTGCACTTCCTGTCGATCTCATTTTTGAGACGTTTGTATTCCTTTTTGCCTGTTTCACTTACTGCATTTTTATATTTTCTCCTTTCATCAAGTAAATTCAATATTTCTTCTGTTACCCAAGGATTTCTACTAGCCCTCGTCTTTTTACCTACTTGATCCTCTGCTGCCTTCACTACTTCATCCCTCAAAGCTACCCATTCTTCTTCTACTGTATTTATTTCCCCCATCCCTGTCAATTGCTCCCTTATGCTCTCCCTGAATCTCTGTACAACCTCTGGTTCTTTTAGTTTATCCAGGTCCCATCTCCTTAAATTCCCACCTTTTTGCAGTTTCTTCAGTTTTAATCTACAGGTCATAACCAATAGATTGTGGTCAGAGTCCACATCTGCCCCTGGAAATGTCTTACAATTTAAAACCTGGTTCCTAAATCTCTGTCTTACCATTATATAATCTATCTGATACCTTTTAGTATCTCCAGGGTTCTTCCATGTATACAACCTTCTTTCATGATTCTTAAACCAAGTGTTAGTTATGAATATGTTGTGCTCTGTGCAAAATTCGACCAGGCGGCTTCCTCTTTCATTTCTGTCCCCCAATCCATATTCACCTACTATGTTTCCTTCTCTCCCATTTCCTACACTCGAATTCCAGTCACCCATGACTATTAAATTTTCGTCTCCCTTCACAATCTGAATAATTTCTTTTATTTCATCATACATTTCTTCAATTTCTACGTCATCTGCAGAGCTAGTTGGCATATAAACTTGTACTACTGTAGTAGGCGTGGGCTTCGTATCTATCTTGGCCACAATAATGCGTTCACTATGCTGTTTGTAGTAGCTTACCCGCATTCCTATTTTCCTATTCATTATTAAACCTACTCCTGCATTACCCCTATTTGATTTTGTGTTTATAACCCTGTAGTCACCTGACCAGAAGTCTTGTTCCTCCTGCCACCGAACTTCACTAATTCCCACTATATCTAACTTCAACCTATCCATTTCCCTTTTTAAATTTTCTAACCTACCTGCCCGATTAAGGGATCTGACATTCCACGCTCCGATCCGTAGAACGCCAGTTTTCTTTTTCCTGATAACGACATCCTCTTGAGTAGTCCCCGCCCGGAGATCCGAATGGGGGACTATTTTACCTCCGGAATATTTTACCCAAGAGGACGCCATCATCATGTAAATTTAACATAAGCTATTATTATTGAAGGCCTGCCTGTTTTCTATTTGATAATTGTACTTAACTGAAGCTGTTATTATTGAAGGCCTGCCTGCTTACATTTGGTAATTTTACTTACCTGAATCGGTTATTATTGAAGGTTCAAATGGCTCTGAGCACTATGGGACCTAACATCTGTGGTGATCAGTCCCCTAGAGCTCAGAACTACTTAAACCTAACCAACCCAAGGACATCACACACATTCATGCCCGAGGCAGGATTCGAACCCGCGACCGTAGCAGTATTATTGAAGGCCTACCTGTTATCTAATAATTTAATTACGAGCTATTTCCTGATTTGGGTTACCCGAAACTCTTATTTATCGAGGCCTACCTGTTTTTATTGCCCTGTTATTGAGATCTGATATGTTACTCGATCTATGTTTTAATTAGCTGAGACTGTGACTGACAAATGCCTACCTCTTTCAGAGGTGTTTATGTCAATAAGGTAGCAACAGGAAATGACACATGTTGATACATGGGTCCTACCCTTTCGCCTTACACCCCTTTACCCACTATTGTAGGTTTCAGTTCCATCTCATACTAAACCACTGGACCGATTTCAAACAAACTTGGAACACATATCACTCGCTGTATGTAAAGAATCGATATATGGTGAGAACCATGTACCTATCAGAGGGGCGGGGGTGGGAGTTATAAAGTAGTGAAGATCATGACGAACGAATTCGCAAATTTTATTCATCCAGTATTGAGAATGAGAGCACTTAGTGACTTCCAACAAACTTTATACATAACTTCAAGGGCTTACGAAACGTTTTCTCAGTGTCGGCCCCCTATAAAATGATGAAAGGAAAAATAGTTTATCACTTACTACATTTTCGCTGTTCATACAGTAAAACTTCCGCATTTTGCGTGACGTTTAAATTTGATATTTCTCTGTTACTAACTCTATAGCCAGTAAATTTCGCAGACATTATACAGTATATCGCTGAACGTACCAGCAAAATTACGTCAATGTATAACATAAACTTTAGGAGGTGTGACGTCATGGAGATTAAGTTGTGTGAGAACGAGACTGCAGGCCCAAATTGGGTACAGATACATGTAGAATATATGTACAAATATATATGATATTTGTTAAAATTGTGTGAAATATGTGGTATATGGTGTCCTATGGCAAAGCCATGGGTAAAAAGACCCTCCTAAACTAGGGGGTACATTTCAACCAGACTTGGTTCACACGTTACTTACTATCTGTAAAGAAGTGCTGTGGAGGTAACAACCAGCAGACTGCTGTTGGGGAGGGGGTGATAACATGAAGACAGGAGGAGGAAAAAGTAGTAAGGTAGTGGGGTTATGGGTGCAATTATGATATCAAAATGATACGCAAATTAATTAAATTGATCAATTAATCAATTGGTTCATTCTTCTACTGTTGTTACTGCTGGAGTTTATTTATTGATTCGTTTTAGACCAATATTAAGTTTGATTAAGTAGTGCGTAAACCTAGGGATCGATGACCTCTACAGTTTGGTCCCATAGTCCTTATCACAACCAAGAAGCTATAATTCAAGAGAATGTAGCTGTTTTGTACACGGTAACAGGTCCCCCTTTACCTGTGTGATGCATACTATCATTTATGAAACAAATCGTGAGAGCTAGTCTCGCCCTGTGAAGGTAGGAGATGGAAATTTCTTTAAAAGATATCGCCGCAACGAAAAAAAAGAAACCCTTGTCAAGAATCTTTCCATGGTGCCCTAGCCATCACTTCCACCTGGCAGGCGGCATGTCACTGACATCAACTTGTTAGGCTAATTAATAAATTGATCATGAGAGTCACTTTGTATGGCGGATCTTTTTTTCAGTAGCTGGGTTCAACTCGACAAGTAGGGCAATTAGGAATCCATGGAGGGAACACCATGTTCTTTTCGAGGAACGCTATTGAGAAATGGAGTCTGAAGCTGACGACAGAGGGATTCTACAACCCACAACATACATGTCGCGTAAGGACCGCACTATTAAAAACACGATCATAACGCCTGTGTTAGCATCACCGTGCATAAAAAGCGGTCTTGAGTATACAAGCACACACGGTCGCTGATAGTGTTACGCTTGCTGTCCGAAATGCCGTCTGCAATTTCGAATCAAGTCTATCCATTCAACCACATATTTGCGTAGGATCCTGTAGAGACGTCTTTTTAATGATTACAGCCATGGGTGAATCATATTCGAGCCACTCTCGTAACTCTAAACGAGTCAGCTTGTTTTGAACCTATCTGCTAAGGACCCCATAGAGCAAGAACTCCAGCGCTGTTTTTAGTGAGTCCCTCTGCATCTTGCAACTGCTCCTAAGTCTCTTCCCTGCCCTCCTTGCAGCTTAGTCTATATGATCGTCCCAATTTAAGTTGACCTGTATAGAAGTTGGAGAGAGGTATATCCAAGACCTTTCGCATCCTGTGGGGAACTGTGACGAGCTACGTTAATCCGTTAAGAGCGCGTTTTGACCACTCAGTGGAAATGGGAACATTGTGTAATTGCTCCGCCAACCTTGTACAGTATGTAACGCCAGCGCCAAACGAAGCTTTTCTCCTGCAGTACGAGATAGTAGAAGAGGAAGTACGAGCAGTTATGGTGGTGTTTCTTGTTGGGAAAATTAGGAAGACTACACATGATACATGGTATGGAGGATGGACAAAGAGATTGCTACTGCATTGCGACACATTTTTAAACTGCATTCAGGTAGTCCGAAGGAGATCTGTGTCCCTCAGGGTGCATTCATGTCTATCACCCAAACATATGTGGCAAACTTATTAAATATACAGGTATTGGTTCATTGGAGTAGGTGGTTCGTGATTGAAGTTGCTTCAACAGACAGGTGTGAAGATTCCTCACCTGTACTGTTGGATGGCGATATCCAACAGATTAGCAATCACACGAGAGGGTTCCTGTGTTGTTCCTTCATAAGCAGTTTAATACAGTGTTTTTTTTTTTTTTTTTCGCTTGTAACACACCCTGTCAGTGTACACCGCCATACAGTTTGCTTTTCTACCATGACTTAAAGATCTGCATCAGCTGCTGCTAAGCCGACATAAACACATTTCGATCCTCTGGCTCTCACAGAATACTGAACGTCGCATGGCATAAACTATACAGCTACCACAACAAAGGCTGGTAGAAATATAACACATTCGATGTTTCTCGTTGACAAAAATGTGGAAGACATCGCAGCGTATGGAAACTGGAAGAATTTGCGGAATTGTAGAGTGCTTCCAATAGCTATTCAAAGGTAATGACGTGTATAGTTAATCTCATATTTCCATCGACAGTGTTGCGGATGCCTCGGTGGTCCATTTCGAAAAGCGTTGTCCTTGATTTTGCAGTCATACACATGATTACTGTTCTGGTGTTGACCATCACCGAAAGGTGCTTTTCACAACACGCATGAAGTAGCACGAATACTGTTATCTTATTGGTTGAAAAAATAAAAGAATAAAAATTAAAACATGTGGAGGCCATCGCAACATATGGAAACAGAACGAGTCTGTAGCAATGAGGAACGCTTTCAAACAACTGTATTAAGGTGATGACCTCTAAATTTAATCCCATGTTCCACAGCAACAAGCAGCAGGTATTCAGAGTACCGCCAATGTTCCCTCCATCTCCACGGCGTGGTGTCAGTCAATCATTATATGGTAATCAACAGCGAACCCAGTGGACATTGATTAATTACATAATTAGGGCTAATCTTTGCTACAGTTACCCGACAAAAATAAATAGAGTACACTAACCGAACCTTCCTCTCCCACATCTGGACGGTTTCCATATGTTGGGGAGGTGCAGTTGGGCTTTCCATCCAGGAGCACCAGGTTTCAAGTCCCAGAAAGGGCACCGCCAATTTTATTTTCCCATCAATTCCCAGGTGGGGGGTAGGTTGGGGCAGTGGGAGGTGTGGGGAAAAGAAGGGGGAGGGGAAGGGGCTGAGGCACATGTGCAGCTGAGGAAAAAACGTGACATCATCTGGAGTTGAGCGTGGGCTTGGTCGGTGGCGGGGGCGGGGTGGTCATTGTCAATAGTGATTAATTGATTAATTTAATTAATTTGCATGTCATTTTGATATGAACATTGCAGTTGTAACCCCACTACCCTACTACTGATCAATAGATGGACAGGCAGAGAAAGGGAAGAAAGCCATGGATCCAGGTATAGGGGAGAAGGAGAAAGAATGAGGGAAATGAACAGAGAAATGGAAGAGAAGAAAATGGACTGACAAAGGGGGAAGAGGAAAGAGGAAGGAATGAGGAGGTGATGGACAGATAGAGGGGTAAGACGAGATAGGCAGATAGATTTTTGGGAGGATAGGATATATGGAGTGGGGAGAAGTTAGAGGGCAGTAGAGATGGATTCAGAGGAGAGAGGAGGAGATGCAGGGAGAGTGGGGAGAAGCAGATGGACAGGGAGAGTGAAAAATACCAGATGGACAGAGGGTGGGCTAGGAGATGATAGGCAGAGAGGGGGGAAGGAGGTAAGCAGAAAGTAGAGTAAGATGGACAGAAAGGAGGGCACGGAAATGGACAAAGAGGGAAGGCGGGGATGGGCTAGGATAACTGGCATTGATACATACCTGGGCATCGCCAGGTACTCGAGTAATTTTGTAATAAAGGTTTTACTTGTAGTTTCATCGACTGAATCAGAAGATCCTGTTGCTGAGTCTGTAATACGTCCTTTAGAATTGCTGGATATGATAACGTTGGTACCACTCTCTTCGTCATTACTTTCAAATACTGGCACGGTCGTTTCGAGTTCCCGATCCATTTTTGAAGCACCACGACACCGTTATACCTTTCCAGTGCTTTACTCACATGCACCCACTTTAGCTCAGTATTTTATATATACTTTCTATACACAGCTCTGTGTCGGTTTATTCAAAGTTTCCAAATATAGATAGCTCTGACCTCATAGAAACATTTTTATTTTCATTATTCTCCAGATCAGTTACGTTGCAGTAATAGGAAAGCGACAGTAAAACAGAAAATCCTTTTGGTTTTTAATCATATACGCAGTGTACTGGCTTAGGTTTATTTGTCATAAAAATTTCTAGCAGTTCAGAGAGAAGTCTTTTTGCTTCCCTTTTTCACTGAACTTACTAAATTCTTACGCGTTTTCTGCTCGGAGAGGTCTGGACGTGTCTCGTTTCCACTAATTTAATGAAATATACAGTTTTCATTCAGCACAGCAAGCGAACATCGGCCTGGCTACACATATAAGCCATCAGTGGCATGCAGTAACAGTTTGCATAGAATGTTACTGTAACTCTCAGGATGTGATTTCCCCACACCCTGTCCCTTGACATCGGTTCAGCTACTTACTAGAAACTAGTAAATATATTTATAATGGGCAGTATTTACGTGGCTATAGCTGAAACACTTGGGGGACATAAATTCTTCAGCTTCTTCTCAGTTTCACTCATCTACCTAGAACTGTAGTGGGTGGTACATCCAGTGTAACTTTATTTCTTGTGATTAATGTTAGATTCTTTCAAGTAAGATTTATCTTCTTAAGAATTCCTCTAAGATGTCATGGACTTGTTGATAGGGCTACCGATTAGTAAAGGATTTTATCCCAAAGCAGGTTTTTCTAACATCATCATCATCATCATCATCATCATCATCAAATAAGCAATGAATCACCCTGTAGATCATGCGCCAACCTCACAATGCTCCTCCATAGATGGCGATCTTGTGCACTTTGGACTCAGCTATCAGGCCTAATTGGCATAGGTCTCTCTGTAGCTCATCCTCCTATGACTTCACGGGTCTTTCGATTGGACGAGTACCATCAGGTCTTCCCATAAGTACAGCTTTTGCCCGAGAGGTGTCTGGTCTCCCACGAGCTCCTTTCCTGGACAGATCCAAAGACCCTTCTCATAAACTTTCTTTAGGAGACCAACAACCTTTCCTCATCCTTCTTTGTTGTGCTTGGGGTGCTTTTTCTAACACTGTGAAAAAAATATTGTTGTGACTAGCAGAAACTTTCTGTGCCAGGAATGAACGCCGGGCAGCGACGGGCTAGTTTCACGTCATGATATGAGTATTAGACCCGAACCTCAGAAGATCAACTATTTCCAGCGTGGGGATAGAGACTGTTACTGATGCAAATGTACCAAATGGTAGAAATTAACTGTCTACAATACGTGGAGTAGGTTAAAATTAGCTACGATGGCAAAATTCTCTGCAGAAAAGTTCTGAACTATCCTCTAAAGTGAATTATCTAGAGGGCGATCAGCGAGGTCAACGTTCCTCGAAGGGAACAACTTAGGGAAGTGGCGAAAATCGTTTTGTCATCACACTATGCAAAACGGTAATTAGAATAATAACCACAATAAAACGAGACAAAAGCTATACTGTACAAAAATCATTCCAACTCGAGAAAAAGATCAGTTACAAGAGATGTAATTGTGACTCAGAATGTGGTAATGGTATGATTAATTTAAAAAAATAACAGTGCACTTTTATTGCATGTGAAAGCATTGCAGTATGAGGCGAAATGAGACATTAGAAAGAATGAGATATTACAAAGAAGAGAAGATGGACAGGCGTACGCAAGTATTCAGAAATACATACTTCTAACAACGAAGAGAGTAATAAATGAAAAATAAAACACTAGAAAGAATCTAGAATACGGAATGCCAGAATATGGTATCTGATGATTGGCTTTTATGGTGATATCACATTCAGAGGAATGAGAAACAAAATTACGGATCCGTTAGATGACGATCTTTTCGCCTTCAAGGAAAGTACGAACATCTCAGTGGCAACTTAAAACTACTCTTGACAATGGGAACAAAACTTTAAAAAACATTGAAACACTCTCAAAGGGTTTATTAACATAGAAAATCTGTTCGCCAACGTAAAATGGTGCAAGATGTTTCAAACATCACAAACATATGTTTACGCTATAGAGGAAAATGGGTAATATACAATATCCATAAGAAACAGACGGAAAAATATGAATGAACGACCCGCAGAGAAGTTCTCGGATTAAAACGTAGTAAGGCAGGGCCACAGTCTTTTCCCTCTACGGTTCAACCTACGTCTCTAAGATGCAATGAAGGAAATAAAAGGAAGATTCGTTAGTGAGGAAGATTCATTAATGGGATAAAATTGTTGGTGAATGTTAGTGATAAGATTCGCTTATGACGCTGCTGCCCTCTTCAGAGCGAAAAACAATTACAAGATCTGTTGAATGGGGTGAGCAGTCCGCTATACACAGAATCTGGGTTGAGAGCAAACCAAAAAAAGACAAAGTATTGAGGAGCAGTAGAACTGAGAAAGCGTGAAACCACGAGGTGTACGAAGTTCATGCTAGCTTGGAAGCAAAGCAATGCACGTCGGAGAAAGATCGTTTCATGTTCAATAGATAATTGTACGCCTCCTGTCATTATACACTGATATAAAAAAATTGTAGCATCAAAAAATAGTAGATTAATGATGTTTCGGATGTACATTTGTCTAGGTAATAAATCTGAGTGATTAACATTGCCAGATTACAGGTTAATGTAAGAGCGAGATAAGCCATTCAAAATGATAACTGCTGGTGCATTAACAACCATATTAACCGCCAGAACGTTGAATGCAAGCGTGCAGACGTGCATGCATTGTGTTGTATGAGTATCGGATGTCTGTTTGTGGGATGTAATTCCGTGCCTGTTGCATTTGGTCGGTCATACAGAGACGCTTAATGCGGTTTGTGGAAGACGCTGGGGATATCATCCGATGATGTCTCATATGTGCGCGAATCGAGACAGGTCTGGTGATCGAGCAGGGAAATGGACATTTATAATCTGGGGAGCACTTTGGGTTACAACAGTGGTACGTGGGTTAGCGGTATCCTGTTGGAAAACACCCCACGGAATACTGTTCGTAAATGGCAGTACAACAGACTGACGTATAAATTTGCAGTGAGAGTACGTGGGATAACCACTATAGTGTTCCTGCTGTCATACGAAATCGCAGCCCAGAACATAATTCCAGGTGTAGGTCCAGTATGCCTAGCACACAGATTGGTTGCAGGCCCTCAAATGGCCTCCTCGTAAACAGCACACGGCCATCACTGGCACCGAGGCAGAAGTAGCTGTCATCAGAAAACACAACAAGCCACCATCCTCCACACCAATGATCTCTCACTTGACGCCTGTGAAGTCGTAAATGGTGGTGATTGGGGGTCAGTGGAATGCACGCTACACGGTGTCTGGCTCGGAACTGTGCTTGAAGTGACCGATTTGTAAGAGTTTTTGAGTCACTCTGATGCCAACTGCTACTCAGAGTGCTGCTGTTAGCTGCAGTACGATGCGCCAGAGCCATACGCCGAACACGATAGCCTTCCCCCTCAGGAGTCAGTTGGCCGTCCGGAGCCCGGTATTCTTGTGACATTCTTGTGACCAACGCTGTCGTAAGTACGTACAGTGGCTACTTTCCTGCCAAGTTCAAAATGGTTCAAATGGGTCTGAGCACTATGGGACTTAACATCTACGGTCATCAGTCCCCTAGAACTTAGAACTACTTAAACCTAACTAACCTAAGGACATCACACACATCCATGCCCGAGGCAGGATTCGAACCTGCGACCGTAGCAGTCGCGCGGCTCCGGACTGAGCGCCTAGAACCGCTAGACCACCGCGGCCGGCCTCCTGCCAAGTCTTTCTGCAGTATCGCAGAAGGTACATCCAGCTTCTCGTGGGCCTATTACACGACCACCTTCAAACTCAGTGAGGTGGTAATACTGGCATCTTTGTCATCTTAAAGGCATTCTTAACTAACATGAACTCACCACGTCCTATCTCAAAGGTAACTAACTCTCGCGACCGTTACAGCGCGTATTTTAAGATATTGGAGATTTACATTTTATGAAAGTGAACGTATCAGTGTTTGACGTAACTCACGTTCTAGTCAGAGGTATTTACACAGAACAATAAACGAAAACATACTGTACTACTCTTCTATGCATACTATAACTTTCAATTAAAAAATCGTGTATAAAAGAGAAGTTCCTCGGGAGAGGTATCTTCTTTTAACTTTTAAAGTCGGATTTGTTACATCTTAGAGTTTTAATGTAATATATCATCACAATATTGTATGGCAACATATATAACACTATCGTGAACCACTGATAGATTTGGTAATGAATAAGGGCATTCCGTTTACTGTAATTATGGCGACTTATTAGGACGAACTTCACTAGCGAATTCTGAAATGCTGAAGTGCAGTTAGAGCCCCTGTTCCTCTGAAGAGGCGCATAAAAGCAAGAAATATTTTCCTTTCGAAATGAAATTTGGAAATTGCTGTAAGTTCAAATGGTTCAAATAGCTCTGAGCACTATGGGACATAACATCTGAGGTCATTAGTCCCCTAGAACTTAGAACTACTTAAACTTAACTAACCTAAGGACATTACACACATCCATGCCCGTGGCAGGATTCGAACCTGCGACCGTAGCGGTCGCGCGGTTCCAGACTGAAGCGCCTAGAACCGCTCGTCCACAACGGCCGTCTTTGTGTAAGTTCCTATGGGACCAAACTGTTGAGGTCATCGGTCCCTAGACCTACACACTACTTAATCTAACTTTAACTTACACTAAGGACAACACACACACCCATTCCCGAGGGAGGACTCGAACCTCCAACTGAGGGAGCAGCGCGAACCATGGTAACCTGCCCTAAACCGCATGGCTACCCGGCGCAGCCTTTTCTAAATGATGAACTACCTCAGAAAACTATGCCATAGTGAGTTAAACATACAAACCATTTTGTGGTGATGTATATTTATTTCTGAAATTTATGGTTATACAAATCGTAAACATTGTTAACCCTTGCTGTCTGAGACGCTTCATAATTTACTACCTCCAAACAAATGTTTCCTACGTTTTAACGCTACTTCTCTGAAACTCATCTGAAAAAAAGGGAAAAAGAAAATCCTCCGGTCACTGTTTTCTAAGTGGAAGCTTTCTCGCATGTGTAACGAATAGAACTGGTCCCAAAATAAAAGTCTGTGCTGCTCCATTCCTATTATATATCCAGTCAGAAATAATTTCTCTGTATATGACAGTGTTTTAGATATGAAACGTCCCCTTAGAAAAATTATACAGGACTGTGCTTAAACTGACACACAATATTTTTAGCGCAACGCAATCTGACTTTCAAAAATCCCTACAAAAGAATGGCCCTGACTAACATTAACCTATACCTTTCACAAATCACTTACCTCACCAAAAATCTTCGTTATTCGAACTATTGCAATACAGCGAGCGCCACTACTGCCAGCTAAATAAAGGAGTCAAACTACTGAAGGCACTTACTACTAATAGGCATAGTTAGCAAATGAAAGATTTTGATAGAGAACAAACAATGTATTTACCTCAATAGTGTTCAAAAGTCATAATGTATATAGCAGTTCATGACATCTAGTCTTACAAATTTCAAAAGTCCGTCATCTCTCTCCCCACATCCACCACTGCTGGCGGCTCACCTCCAACTGCGCAATGCTACGCGCTGTTAACATCCAGCTGCCCAACACTACAATGGCAGACAACAACGCAAACTAGCCACCGACTGCACACAGCACAGCCCGTGATTTTCATACAGAGCGCTATGTAACGTTGCCAATAAGAAACCATAAGCAGTCTACTTACATAGCCTCCCTGCTCCCCACAAAAAATTTTACAAATGGTTTTGGGCAGTGGCTAATAATGATTTGATAAAATTTTTCATAATTACAATAACGAAGAAATCAAATGCACACACTTATTGATACAATGTTGGTCAAAAGCTAAAATTTTCTTACAGTCCATAAAGACAGTCCTGATCGTTCATCACAGTAAAATAGCAGTGTTTTTCTCAAAGTCTGAGCAGTAAAAGAGAATGCACACGGAAGTAGTGGATTTCCATGCAGTCTTGAAGAAGTAGTGTTGTCCTTCCAACGAAAAGACAGTGCTGACTCTTGACATGCAGACAGGTAATGGGCCACAACTGAGCAAACCCCCAACAGAGTCATTCGAAGTTTGAAGACTATTGGTAGGTAGGTCATCACAGACCAGACCCACTGTAGTCCTTGTAGAGATTCTGGTATTGGTGGGCCACCAGAGGTGCAGACCCACTGCAGTCCTTGTAGAAATAATGGTACTGGTGAGTCAGCAAAGGTGTAGACCCACTGTAGTCCTTGTAGAAATAATGGTATTGGTGGGTCATCAAAGATGCAGACCCACTGTAGTCCTTGTAGAGACGGCCAGCAGCCATCTGTTGCGATTGTGCAGGTGCACAATCACCATCGAAGAGTCTTGCGTAGAAGATAGCAAGTCCATAAACCACCACTTGCCCACTCACAAAAAATTTGTTTGAAATGTCTTTAGAATCAGCAATGCTGTTATCCAGTCCCTTGCTGAATTATTAACACATGTGCAAACACTATCAGTCCCTACTTCTCACATATTGTCCATATACTATTACCGACAGAAACGTGTGCAGTGAAATGTAACTTACAAGTAACTTAATTTGATGAACTGGTGTCAATTACAATTTTATAACATAAGAATACAATAAGAAATGTACAAAATACTTCATTAAAGAACATAACAATATAGATAACATTTGTAGTACAGGCTTTACAAAAGAATCGAAATAACATATACATCAGTATTACAGAAATTATGACATGAGTACATACATAAAAGATCAGAATAACTTTCGAAACATCAACTTCACACATGAGCATTAAAACAGAACAGAATAAATAATGTCTAAACATCTTTACAAAGTAAATAACATATTATTAGAAAAATTCCACAACATAACTCATATCAGCTAAACACATAAATACAGAAAAAACACAAATATACAAGAGTACACAAACACATAGTAGAATAACACAAGAGGAAATGGCAGGGCTTGTTTTCAGTGTAACATTTGGTACTGCAATCAAACCCAAAACTTCATTCCATAGATCTTTCGTCTTATTTCAACATTTGTTTCCACCAAAAAAATCCTATCCAAGCATGCTTTCTGTATTTATATGTTCACATATATCTTACCTCATAATTTATTTTCCATTATCTTACCTCATCATTTATTTCCAGTAAAAACCTACCTAAACCTGTTGTCCCTAAACCCTACTTTTTTGTTCATATCCTCTTTCAAAATACTTTTTGTTTGGCCAAACCATTCTCTTATAGCTTCTCCATGCATTTCTTCCAATTCATCACAACTCGTTCTCTCATATAGACTACCCCATCTTAAGCTAACTTAAATCTACTGAGCTCAGATGCTAAACTAAGGAACGAGGCAATGCAGCAGCACAAAACAGTTAACACAAACAGCAATGATAAAAAATACAAATGGCAAAGCAAGCAGTATAAATTAGCAAAGCAAATGCAATATTACAACTAATATAAGGCAATGCGCAGCAAACAAGAAAAATAAATTCGTAGTAAAACTGGCTTAACAGAGTAATGTAAAGTTAAATTTAGTAGCACTATGCCTGGCAAACAGCAGCAGCAAATGCAGTAACTTATATCTAAAAATGACATAGCCCAAGCAGAAAAAATATTACACTAAAGACAACAATGCAGGTAAGGGAAATGTCTATTCACATCTTAATGTCTATGTAATTAAAGTGGTGCACCACAACTTATTCTACCATAAAAATTACCAAGTACTTGAAAAGTAAATTATGTATGCAGTTCCTGTGAAGGGAAATGTCTTTGTGCTCCCTCATTTTTTGGGAAGTGTATTACAAAATTAGTATTTACAGGATCTGTAGATAGAAAATTTTTATATTAGTACATCTATAAAATTCTATTTTAACCAATGCTGCAGTGCAGCTAGAAACTAGATATTAAACAAAATGAGCAAATCTCTCAACTAGAAAGACAATAGATGTAAAATGTTTCTCATCATTTCATTTGGCATTTTAGTAAATATCATAAATTAAGAGCTCCACAGTGTAATCATATGTTTTCAAGTTTGGTCGTGTCGTATTTGCGATGCTTTCTACAAAGAAATGTCAATAGCGAGGATAATGGCCTCTTTTTTTTTTTCTCCACCTGTGCCTCTGAAAGGCACACACTAATGGCTTTTTTCCAGGCGTCTGTCATGCAGCTTCCCAAGTAATGCATCATGCCCACAATGCATTACGTGAAGGTCACTTTCTTGCCGAAATATTTACGACACCAGTTTCCACTACAGTGACAGTCTCATATACAAATATTTCACAGGTCGAGGATTTCCGTTGCAAATGTGTAGAAACAAAATCCTATGAATATAACAGTGTTCAAAAAGTTTTCGTCGGCATTGTGATACATTCACGCATTTACACACATTTCATAACTCTTAAAACACGATTCTTGGTTTCCAACATACTTTGCCACAAATCAGAGTCCCTAAACACTACTCATTATTCCTTACCTTATTACACATATACATATTCGTCGACACTTCTTCAATATTTCATCATAATAAATATGTAGCATAATCAAATTCCTCATATAGCATCAGCTTATTGATCATAAACATACCTCAACAGCATAATACACATCGTCATCGTAATAATAACATCATAACACCTCAGTCAAATCTCAAAAACGTCGTAGCTTTCTGCAATAATTTCAAAACCTCAAACAAATTCTCTGCTCGTTTCCATAGTGTCATCTACCTCAAACGTGCTTTAAAATCATGCTCCTTTACCAAATACATCATTAAATGCTCTCATAGTATCACAATGGTTCTGAAAAAGTAGGAACAGTTCACAAAGTACAGACAAAATACAATTTCGTAAGTGTGAAGTTATCCAACGGTGTAATTACGTAAACATCTGTCACTGCCGTAGTAAAAAAGTTTGTCTCTCTCAGTTAAATGATCAGATAGCTGTGTAATTCTGTGTTAGAGAAATATGGTACCGATGTGTAAAGTTGTATAAGCAAATACCATATAAGCTAGGGCTCCTTTTGCTTGCCAAACACATGGTACACAAAGTAGGCGTGCACCCCCCTGAGGATTAATGTAATTATACCCTCAGGTGTTACAGATTACAGCAACGGAATGAAATGTATCACGGAAAACCTTTGTATCATTGAACTTCAAAAATCTTTAAAAATAAACGTTTTAAGTAGAAAATTAATCACTCAAATACATGTACTGTTGCGCTAAACTGTGCGTCTTGTTGTAAGATAATCTCTGTGGAAGTGTCGTAGTTATCGTTCTCCGAAAGCTAAGTTCTGCAGAAGTCAATGTACTTACCTCATGATACACAAAAGTGAAATGCTTTGCGTATAGATATCTTAGTTATTACGCTTATTGCCATGATGAAGAAAGTACTATGCTGTAACGTATTGTTGTGCTACGGAAAAGGCTGTCTCATTGTAGCTATACCACAAAAGTTACTACTAAAACATGTTTTGCTTTCCAGAAGAATTCAGAAAACTGTGCAGATATAAAACAGAAACACCGCAAAAGCAACATTGTAAATGGTCGTTCATTAGTAGCGTCGTGATAAAATCGTGTAGCTGTCACATAAACCCAGTAAACCAAATGTTGCATTAAAATCTTATTAGCAGTACTGGTAAATGTTCTAAGTATGTGAGCCTTATAGTCGTTACGTAATCGTGCAACTAACAAGGAAGAATGTACAAATAACAGCACTGCATCATTTGTTCACTATAACAACGCATTCGTAATTTCTGTTTAAATAATTTCTCTTGGTTCTTGACTGGATATTTTACTTTAAAACAAGGTTGCATGTTAACAGTTCCTAAGATTGAAAAAGAGTACTAGTAACGTGAAGTGAAAAATTTTATAGCAAAAACTAAGTTAAAAAGCAGATTATCTCTCAATAAATGGTTTTAAATGTGAAATGTGGTGTAACCCTTTGCTCTTCCTAGTACGCAGAGTTTCAACTTTAATGCAATTATCATGTGGTATACGTCGGTAAAGAATACTGGAATTTTCCTCAAGGTTAGCCTCTATGTTATTTTTCCCTGAGTCAGCGGGCGCACGTAGCTGCCTGCGGTGCGAGTAATTTTCTGTTTCTTTTTTGGCGCGCGTCGTTACTGGGATTAGGAGACCTAACTTCTACAAATTCACCTTGTCGAGAGTGCCCTGCTCTGTTTGAATCTCTCCAGTTCTGATGCAATTCAAGCCTGTCGTTACGATTATACCGTCTGTCGTCATGTCGGTAGTTCCCATAGTTTCTTTCTTGTCGGTTAAGTGGTGGAGAATTTCTCCCTCAATTATCACTGCACGGTGGACCATTGCGTCTTAAGTTATTCTGTCCCTCGTGTTAATAATAGTTCTGGTTGCCATATTGTTTGTTTCTATGATTGTCTCTGTCATATTAATTACTACGGAAATGCGATCTTTTTCTGTAACTATTACTCTGCCAGTGGTTGTCATATGGGTGGTGTCTGTTTTGTTCACGATTTGCGTTGTAAGAATAGCCTTGTTGTGTATTATTTCTGTCATCGCGGAATTGTGACAGATGTGACCTGTAATTGTTGTGCTCCTGTTTTCGCGTTCCGCGATTGTCAGTGTCAATTTCCAGTTCTAGTAACAGTCCCTGAAAAGCTTCAATGTCGTCTTTTCAGCGTCCTGCTAAAATAATATGTCGTAAATGTTCAGGCAATTTGATTAAGCAAATGCAGATGAGTTCTGAGGGGCTGTATGGGTTTGAAAGATACTGATTCTTATGCAACATGTCTTCAAAATATTTCATAAGACTGGAAAATTCAGATTGTTCGAAAAGTTTCATCATTATGATGCTATGTTTTACTCGGTCTTGTGTAGCTTGAGACCAATACGCTGAGAGGAAGGCATGATAAAATTCTCCTTCACTGGGGCAATCGTGAATCACCGATCGCATTCTTACAGCTGGTTCATTCTCTAAGTAGCCACACATAAATTCTAATCTGTGCTGCAATGACCAGTTGGGAGGAAAATAATGAGAGAATTGATGGAGCCACGCTTGTGGATGAATGTCGTTGCCAGAAGTCTTAAATGTTTTGAATTTACGTGTAGTAATGAACAGCTAATAGTCAAAATCATCCTGTCGGCGAGTCGCATGTCGGTCATTGTTACGTAGTTCCGGCGGTTCCATCTCACAATTCGGTGTACCTTGCCAATTTCTTTCATAATTTCCGAAGTTCCCTGAGTTATTATTTTGTGGCTGTTCCGTATTTCTATGTCCCTCTTCACGTATTGGAGCGCGAGTGGCCCCTGAAATACGTAATTCTTGTATTACCTGAGTCAGCTGATCTTGTACTTCTCAGATTTCTCTTTGGTGTTGCGTATTAATTTGATTCTGATTTTGTTTGAATTTCCTAATTTGTTCGCACTCCTCTGTGTCATTAAAGACTATCGGTTTTGTGTCATTCAGGTTATCATCTACCTTCGTAGATAAGTTAGTGAACTGATCCGAAAGTTGGGCTACTTTCTCCGATAGTGAACGCATTTCCTCAGTGTGTTTTTCTGAACCAAGTTTCAGAGTGTCCATTTGTGTTGAAATCGAATCTACTGTGTCCTTTAAGTTTTCCTGAGTTTTTGAAAGTTGCGTAACCGAATCGGTAATGCAACTGAGTCAATTTTAGCCCACAAGGTCTCATGATTTTCATGAACAATGGTTTGCAGTTCTTTTATGGCTGCTTCGTGATTCTGTAATGCATTTTCATGCTGCGAAAAAATAGGTTGAGAATGCTCACAAATTTGTGTTTTTACGTCATTACAGACTTTTTGACATTTCGATTCAATGTTATGTAACTCAGTAGTTAAATCTTCACGTGTTTGTTCAAGCGTGGTGTCTAACTTCCGAAGATTTTGTTCCATTGTGTCTAACTTTTGAAGCTTTTGCTGTGTTTGTCTCTGATTGCAATAATAATGTATTAGTGTCTGGAATCTGTTCCTCTATGCTTTTCGGCAGAGAATTTGCACCGGCAACATTCACATTTTGACAAGCAGAAAATGTGTCTCGACTTATTTGAGTCTACAGTATTTGCAAGATTGTGTCCTGTCATTTCGGATTCCTGAGGCGAGCTCTTGCCGACCGATCGATCGATAATACGTCCCTGTTCTTTAATTGTTTCACTGCCTACAGCATTATTTGCAGTCCGCTCCATTTCCCTATGCACAATTACCAAATTACTACTTTGGAACCGAGCGGGGTGGCGCAGTGGTTAGACACTGGACTCGCATTCGGGAGGACGACGGTTCAATCCCGCGTCCGGCCATCCTGATTTAGGTTTTCCGTGATTTCCCTAAATCACTCCAGGCAAATGCCGGGATGGTTCCTCTGAAAGGGCACGGCCGAATTCCTTCCCCATCCTTCCCTAATCCGATGAGACCGTTGACCACGCTGTCTGGTCTCCTTCCCCAAAAACAACCAACCAACCAACTGCTTTGAAAATTAGTTAATTCATTACTAGGCGGCGCTGATAAGCTACGTTCGTCGTCACTATTATTTCTCAGTTTACTTTGGAGCCTAGTGTTACGTTTTTCACACGCCATTATTGTCACAATATTTCACACGACAACACAGAAAAGCACAATTTGAAGAGCAAAATAAGAAAACACATTAACATAGCACTGAAAATGATATCTAGTTAATTGCAAGAGCAGCTGCAAAATACTTGGTGCAAATCTACATGCATGCCACACCTGTTTTACTGTACAACATAGAAAGACTGCAACTACAAAGGAGATTCTCTCTACAATTACGCGCTAGCAATAAACAAAATCTACACTAATTACACAAACTACAAGAAAAAATCAGAAGATTCCAGTGAGGTATCCTCGGCTAAGGGTCGACATATGAAACGTCCCCTTTGAACAATTGTACATGACTGTGTTTAAACTGACACACAATATTTTTAGCGCAACGCAATCTGACTTTCAAAAATCCCTACAAAAGAATGGCCCTTACTAACATTAACCTATACCTTTCACAAATCACTTACCTCACCAAAAATCTTCGTTATTCGAACTACTGCAATACAGCGAGCGCCACTAGTGCCAGCTAATTAAACGATTCAAACTACTGAAGGCACTAACTACTAATAGGCATAGTTAGCAAATGAAAGATTTTGATAGAGAACAAACAATGTATTTACCTCAATAGTTTTCAAAAGTCATAATGTATATAGCAGTTCATGACATCCAGTCTTACAAATTTCAAAACTCCGCCATCTCTCTCCCCACATCCACCACTGCTTGCGGCTCACCTCCAACTGCGCAACGCTATGCGCTGTTCACATCCAGCTGCCGCTGCCCAACACTACAATGGCAGACAGCAATGCAAACTAGCCACAGACTGCACACAGCACAGCCAGTGATTTTCATACAGAGCGCTACGTAACGTTGCCAGTAAGAAAACATAAACAGCCTACTTACAGATATTGAGCACTATATTTTTCATCCTTTTTTAATTAGGAATGGATCGAATTATTTGTAATAGATTTAATTTCTAATTGTACTTTTTTCGGAGAGCTTTATTTTGGACCGGATATAAGAAAATAAAATGTGATAATGTTTTGATGTTTATGGTTTCTAATGTTTTTCGAAACGATCTCAGATCAGTCACATGGCCACTAAGCAAAGAAATTCCTTACCTCAGAAACATCCTCACGCATAGCGCTTTGGGTATACATCCGGTGCATCTTTTCCAATCGTGCCCGCGGCTGTTGTCCATCAGATGCCGTGTCTGTTTACCTGCGGCCGCTGCTGCCTTGACGCCGCTGTTCTGACGTCCTCACAGCGGGTCAGCTGTTCCGTCTGCAGCAGCTGTGGCGCAATGTCACTATTTGCGTAAGCGTGATGTAGTCTGCGGACGCTACGCGTGACGACTTGCCATACTCTGGTGAGTCACGTTATTACGGCGGTCTACTAACATCCAGAGCAATAGCCTTTTGCACCAGCACAACACACACACACACACACACACACACACAGATTTTAGGTTCTGGAAACTGACTGAGATACTAGCTGTTTAAGTTTTGTAATGTTTGTCGAAATGGTACCAAACCAGACGTCACCACCTCGTGCAGAGCGCTACGGATCTCTACGGACACCGGAAGTCATACTGCCTGTAGAACCCAAAAATTCGGTCATGGATTATTACCTCTGTGAAAACTACCGTGACAGACACTCATGACCAGGGCACTTTGGTGGCTATCGATGTACGACGATAGTTCGAAAAGTTCTTGCAATAGATCAAGAAGAAATGACTTACTTCAGTGTAACTTTATTTTTCCACGTAGTCTCCCTCTGCGCTAACTGCCCAACAATGTTGCAAGGTCATTATTGCATCTCACAAATTACATTCCTGCAGGCCTGGAAAATACTCATCAGCTTCGGCTATCAGGTCTTCGTTTGAAAAGAATTCCCGCCCGCAGGACATTTCGAATTTGGGGAAGAGATGAAAGTCTGAGGAAGCCAAATCAGGCGAATGAGATGGCTGTGGCGATAATTCGTATCTTATTCTAAATAAAATTCTTCAATGTATGTGACCGTATTGTCAATATGCGAAATTCTGCAACGGTTCGCCAACTGCTGTGAAGCCTTCCTCAGGGTGTTGTGCTACATGGTACCCTGAGGCGAGGCCATTTGCAACAGCTGCCGAACGGTTGCAGAATTTTGCCTATTGGCAGTGCGGTCAGATACCTTAAATAAGCTTTCTGATGGTGAAAACGATTGCGGAAGACTACGCTTAAATTCGTATCTTATTTCATGGGTTTTCTCCATGGCATCGACGCTTGTGTGTGGGTGTGCATTGTCTTAATGAAAGATGACTTGCATCCTTGACAAATCTTGCCTTTTTTCGCTGGTCTTTTGCTACAGGTAGTCCAGGAAGTTGGCGTAATATCGTCCCGTACGTGTTAAACTACAGAGAAGAAAATATTTCAGAAGAATCCCTTTTGCATCCCACAAAACTGACACCATTACCTTTTCGGCCCACAGTATTGCCTTCGATTCCTTTGTTGTGGTGAATCGACATGTTGCGGCTGCTACGACTGTTGTTTTGTTTCTGTGGTACAGTAGTGGACTGAAGTTTCATCTGTGGCCACAAACTGGCGCAAAAATCTTGGACGGTTGCTCTGAAAACGTGCCGAACTTTGTTCGAACATTCTGGTGCATTTCTGATCCTGCGTTAATCCTTTAGTTCACAACAATGTGAAAAATATATAATTTAAAATTTGTCCACTTAATTAAACTTTTTTATCATACTAACGAACGATTACAAGAAGAAATTTGCAAAAGTAAGCAATCATTCTTTAAGGAGACTCTGGAAAAAAATACGATTTTTCCCAAAATTATTTTTTTATTATCATATTAAGCGGAGAAATGTAGGTTAAATTGGCAAAAGGTAAACCATCAGTTGTTTTAAGGAGGTGGTTTCACTTTGGAACTATTGGGGAATAAGGTTTTCAGCTACCCGTCATTCCAAGTCATATACACTCCTGGAAATTGAAATAAGAACACCGTGAATTCATTGTCCCAGGAAGGGGAAACTTTATTGACACATTCCTGGGGTCAGATACATCACATGATCACACTGACAGAACCACAGGCACATAGACACAGGCAACAGAGCATGCACAATGTCGGCACTAGTACAGTGTATATCCACCTTTCGCAGCAATGCAGGCTGCTATTCTCTCATGGAGACGATCGTAGAGATGCTGGATGTAGTCCTGTGGAACGGCTTGCCATGCCATTTCCACCTGGCGCCTCAGTTGGACCAGCGTTCGTGCTAGACGTGCTGACCGCGTGAGACGACGCTTCATCCAGTCCCAAATATGCTCAATGGAGGACAGATCCGGAGATCTTGCTGGCCAGGGTAGTTGATATACACCATCTAGAGCACGTTGGGTGGCACGGGACACATGCGGACGTGCATTGTCCTGTTGGAACAGCAAGTTCCCTTGCCGGTCTAGGAATGGTAGAACGATGGGTTCGATGACGGTTTGGATGTACCGTGCACTATTCAGTGTCCCCTCGACGATCACCAGTGGTGTACAGCCAGTGTAGGAGATCGCTCCCCACACCATGATGCCGGGTGTTTGCCCTGTGTGCCTCGGTCGTATGCAGTCCTGATTGTGGCGCTCACCTGCACGGCGCCAAACACGCATACGACCATCATTGGCACCAAGTTAGAAGCGACTCTCATCGCTGAAGACGACACGTCTCCATTCGTCCCTCCATTCACGCCTGTCGCGACACCACTGGAGGCGGGCTGCACGATGTTGGGGCGTGAGCGGAAGACGGCCTAACGGTGTGCGGGACCGTAGCCCAGCTTCATGGAGACGGTTGCGAATGGTCCTCGCCGATACCCCAGGAGCAACAGTGTCCCTAATTTGCTGGGAAGTGGCGGTGCGGTCCCCTACGGCACTGCGTAGGATCCTACGGTCTTGGCGTGCATCCGTGCGTCGCTGCGGTCCGGTCCCAGGTCGACGGGCACGTGCACCTTCCGCCGACCACTGGCGACAACATCGATGTACTGTGGAGACCTCACGCCCCACGTGTTGAGCAATTCGGCGGTACGTCCACCCGGCCTCCCGCATGCCCACTATACGTCCTCGCTCAAAGTCCGTCAACTGCACATACGGTTCACGTCCACGCTGTCGCGGCATGCTACCAGTGTTAAAGATTGCGATGGAGCTCCGTATGCCACGGTAAACTGGCTGACACTGACGGCGGCGGTGCACAAATGCTGCGCAGCTAGCGCCATTCAACGGCCAACACCGCGGTTCCTGGTGTGTCCGCTGTGCCGTGCGTGTGATCATTGCTTGTACAGCCCTCTCGCAGTGTCCGGAGCAAGTATGGTGGGTCTGACACACCGGTGTCAATGTGTTCTATTTTCCATTTCCAGGAGTGTATATTTGAAAGCAATATCGCATCTTTCAAACAGAATCTCACATATCGAGCTCATATTGCCTGAATCGAATCATAGTGATAAGTAACAAAAATGGGCCTAAAATTTTATCAATTTTGTATTGATACTACATATTGCCCCATGTTTTCATTTGGACATATTGATAAAAGCAATAGTACGAACCCAGATTTAGATTACAATAACTTACAACGGAAACTACCTGGTGGTGATATCGCGAACTTTTCAAACTACCATCGTAAATAACTATTGATTGCGCTCTCCTAGTATGGCGAGATTCATTGTCTTAGAGATCCTCTCCTCCAAAGAGCAGAGAATCGCTAAATGAACGTGTCTTTGAGAATGGATTCTTAACGAAATAGTTCAACGACCCCTCTCAGATGGAATAAATTTCAAGTACACTGTCCTGCAAAAATTCATCAGACCATAACACAGTTCGTGCATCCTTGAGGTCTTCCAATGACAGTTACTAAGTTTCTAAACTCTGATCAGGCGAGGTGCTTCATGATTAGGTGGATTTACATTTGTTAATATGACATTTGTGTCTGTGTTGTGTTATGAGTTTTGGAGGAACTTGTGACACTGTCTAGTGTAGAAACAAAACACTATTTCAGAACTTGTTTTTGGGTTTCTAATGACAAAAAATTAAACGTGTACGTAACGGTAAACATAAAATAAGTAAAATAGAGTATCTCCAGTGATCACAGGTTCCTTTCACTGTCGTAACACATCACATGTATACTGTCATATTTTGTAAACAAATATGTGTCGGAAACTATTGGATGCATGGATCGTATAGCAGAAGGGAAAACAATGACAAAGTACAAAGAATATACGTCCTAACAACACTATTACAGAATAAATTTTTTAAAGGATTTGAAGGTGTTGTTTGAGGTGTTGAATACATTCGTCGGAATAAATACTTCAGGTGGTATATAAATCCAGTTTTGACGAGTTAAAATAGCTTAAACTTTATACGCATTTATACAACAAAGTTTAGGCTATTTTAACTTGTCAAAATCTAGATTTATATACCACCTGAAGTATTTATTCCAACGAATGTATTCAACACCTCAAACAACAAGTTAAAGTAGCTTATACTTCATACTCATTTATACAATGAAGTTTAAGGTAATTTAACTAGTCAAAATCGGATTTATATACCACCTGAAATATTTATTCCAACGAATGTATTCAGCACCTCAAACAACACCTCCAAATCCTTTACAAATTTATTCTATAATACTGTTAGTAGGACATATATTCTTTGTACTTTGTGACAATGTTTTCTCTTCTGCTGTACGATCAATGCACCCAATAGTTTCCGACACCATATTTTTTTTACAAAATATGACAGTGTATGTGTGACGTGTTTCGACTGTGAAAAGAACGTGTGACCACTGGAGGTACTTTATGTTACTTATTTTACGTTTACCGTTAGATACATATTTAATATTTTGTCAAAAGAAACCCAAAACCATGTTCTGAAACAGTGTTTTGTTTTTTCACTAAACAGTGCCACAAGCTCCTCCAAAAAATCGTAACACAACACACACACACACACACACACACACACACACACACACACACACACACACACACACCACACACACAGAAATGTCATATAAACCAAATGTAAATCCACCTCATGATGGAGGTTTAAACCTTGGAAACGCGTCGTGGAGATAAATAAACCGTGACTGGTAACAGTAAACTTATTGTTTCATTGAAACTTCAATACGTCCAGAAATCTGGACACCGACACAACTCTGTGAAGACCTCATAGTATGTTTTGAACGAAGCCGTTACGCAAAATCTACGGGGCGGCTAACGAAGATCATGGCGTGGCGGTATTATTTTGAACTTTACAGATTATATAAAGGTCTTGAAATCAAAAAATTCGTTAAAATAAACAGCATGTCTTTAGCATGGAACATCAGAATCCAACAAAAGTAGCATTGCTGCACAGCCCAGCGGAACGAAGAAGCATGGGTAGACCAAGACTTGGATGCATGGATGAGGTACAATAAGATTTAAATATTATTGGTGTCAAAGGATGGAGATTCAAGACGCTGGACAGGGATGAATTGAATAATGTCCTAGAGCACGTCTAGGCGCATCAAAGGTGTAGAGCTAGGAAGAAGAAGGCGACGAACTCAAACACGTTTTTTTTTTTTCCTTGTGTTACCTCCATGAGTGGCACAATGCCACTATTCGCCACCGACATTACGGTCAGCTTTTTTTAAAATTGTCTACAAAGTGCCTTGACCATGCACCGAGTAGCTAGAACATTCCCAGCGAGAGTAGTTGATATGACTGATGACGTACTTTAACGAACGAACGTGATAGAACGGGAACTGAAACGAGATAATACGCTTGGCGACCCAGCGTCACGTACGATGATGCGTCACTTTCACCATATCTGTTAATGTTTAGTTTTTCGTTTTTTCCCTCAATAACCATCACGCGCTAGATGTGCCAGAAAATTTAGTTCTCTTCCTCTGACTTTGCACTGCGTATCATATGTCCTCGCCTTTGATTCTTCATGTAAATAAATAAATATAAATGAAATATTTGTCCTTCTGTGGCTGTAGACTACGGGGTATTTGTATTTTCTCTCCATTTTCCTCAAGGTGTGACGCGGACACTGTGACCAGGCTTCGGGTTGTGACCCAAAACCCTTCTTTACGCCCCAGATTGGGATAAAAAGAAAAAAAGAACCATTCTCAGTCAACCGATAAAATAAGCGATTATGATTGTAAAAACTGACGAAGTAGTCTACGTAAAGCTTTTCGGAAATTATTTATTGATTATTAGACAACATTTTCTGATTTTTAAAGGAAATTCAGTTATCGTTAAGCCCCCCCCCCCCATCCGAGGAATTAAAGTTTCTCTGTCAAAACCAAGGTGTGCCCATGACAGAAGACCTGCGGTCTGGAAATCTACACATTATAGAAAAATTGATTAAGGCGACCGGTTGCAAAATGCGGGAACCCGGGTACAAGTCACGGGTCGGCGTAAATTTTCCTTTGTCACCAGTAGGTAATATCTTCTAATGCACCTAACGTGATAAAAATTCTGCAATCGCAAATAAATTTCAGAAATATAAGATCATTAACATCAGGCAATAAAAGCAAGAGTTAAGCACTTTTATCATATCGTAGCACACCTTACATCATCATTCTATAAAAAACTGTCCTAGGTAGTGCACTAGTTCAAGTTATAACTACAATAGGCGTTATAACATGAATGAGTACACTAAGTAGATTGAAAATGTAATTTATATTACGATATGATGGTTTTATCATCTGACGTTAATTTTATATATCTCGCCTAGCATGATGCTATGAATACTTTTATATATCTGATGGTTGTCAGTCGACCGAAATTGGTTGTACGTGTTAATAAGACGGTAACGTGACATTTTTCAAATTGTACACTGTTTATTGTGACAAATGTTGCTAAAGGGACAATTCATAATGATCAGAATTGTGTGGTCATTTTGAGCACCCCTAATGCCTGTGGAATTACAGTGTGAACAGGATTCATCTCATTAGGATCGTCATAATTTTATACTATTATACTCACATCGTTTTTCTCTTTTCATACAAAAATTAATGTTTTGCACACTTCGCGTACGAAGCGCAACGTAAAATCTGCGAGAATACTATTCTGCTAGCAAAAGGTAGTACCTACGAGATCTATCAATGGTTCCTCTACTACAATCCCTTTTGACAAAAGGTCGCCTATTGGGAAACTGTAGTTGAATCACGATGCTCGTTTTCATAAATGCCGCACTTCGTGTTCAAAGATTTTTTACATGTGGACATGGCACAACAATTTAGTAACATCAAACTATTTTCGTTACAAGCATATGACATGCAAACTGTCGCTCTGCACAGAAACCAATAACAGATGCATCATAGATAGAGAAACTTGCGTCTTCTAGGCTGGAAAAAAGTAAAACAGGGGATTAAAAGTTTAAAACTTTGTGGATCTTTTTTTTCTCTAATTTGTTCAGTGAGTGACCTCAATTGCCCAGCATTGCTAGTTTGAAGCGTCACAACAACTCTGAGAAGCACTGCAAAAATAAAGGAAGATCAACAATGATCCCTGTCACACAGCACTGAATGAGAGGACAGGTGCTTTTGATGAGAAATAAATGACAATGGTTTTACAGCCAACCAAGTCGCTGGTTCTGGCTCCTGTCAATGGAATGAAGTTAGACACGAAAGGAAAACTTTTATCACACAGAGGAGACGAGGAAATAGTCTTTGGAGACACTACACGACGTAACTTGTTTATCAATGTGTGAAACGTTACTATGAGAGCGTGACGTCCGATGGATATCATTTCAGAATGATGTCATTTTAATACGTGTTATGTGGGAAACAGCCGCGCGGGATAGCCGTACGGTCTTGACGCCTTGCCATGGTTGGCGCGTCTCCCCCTGTCGGAGGTTCGAGTCCTCCCTTTGGCATGGGTGTGTGTGTTGTCCTTAGCATAAATTAGTTTAAGTTAGATTAAGTAATGTGTAAGCCTAGAGACCGATGACCTCTGCAGTTTGGTCCCATAGAACTTACCACAAATTTCCAAATTTTCATGTGGGAAACTAAACGTGTACTGACTTACTGTTGTTAGTTCCTCTCTCCTTACAACCAAAGCCCATAGTAACAAAAAGCCGTTGAATCTACTGAGTGGCATTGCTCCCATTAACACAGGAAGCGCAAATTGTTTCTGCAACAGCTGACGCTGAGTTTACTTCCTGCATGATGAAACGAGTTGCGAAATCCGCGCCTCGGTTGAAAATTACTTTTCCGATATGAGCCGTAATGGCGCTCTAAACTTATCAGGCCGGTAATTACCTCTAAACACAATGCCAAAGCGTGACAAACAACTCCAGCAGAGCGCGTCACGTTGCTCTATGTGGAACTGGTGAAAATCCCGTCCACAGGTGTAGATGGTCCGGAAAATACAACCAAGAGCGGAAAAGTTTATTTATTAAAGAGAGGCAGGACATATTTGCGTACGAGAAAAATTAGTGAAAGAGATACAGTTCCCATTAATAATCACGGCTGAAACACGTGAGTAAATTTTAGTCCTCCTCAGTAAGACACTGTAAGAAGTTCCCACTGCATTTAGCTGACTTTTTTTTCTTGTGCATTTGGATATAACGCGGAAGTCATAACATGTCTAAAGTTCATTTGACTATATTTGACATCATGTAAGTGACCTTTCACATTAAACTGCCGCCACGATTCATTTCCGCAGATTCACCACCAATTTCTAACCTGATCAACTTATTGAAGGTTCTCCTTTTGGTTTTTTTAATTTCTGTAACGACGTCTCCTCTCCTCAGTTTTTAAATAATTTTCTTGATCGTCCCTTTGTAAAATTTTAACGTTAGTTTATCAACTCTTCTCGAGAATGACTTTTTTTTTATCGAGCATAGGGAAAGTCATGATTTGCTATTTCATCTCCTTCTTTCTTCCAGTGTTAAGGACTTCCCTGTTACGCCCTTTTGTTTGCTGCATCTGTTGGCTGTGGGTGTCTTCTATTTGATCTCTCCATCTCTTTACTGGTCTGCCCATCGATCATTTCTCTATTGGAAGCTAGTTCGTTATTACTTTGGGCTTTATATTTTCAGTGAGCCTGAAGGCATTTATTTCTGAGCTCCATGATTTACTCATTTATGCTTGATCTGTCTAACTGTTGTATTCCTTATCATATCAAGTAGTCTAATCCACTCACTCTCCTTAAAAACTTCATTCCATATTTACATTCTTCGTTCATTTCCAGCTGTTGTTGGCCAAGTCGCACAGCAATAAATTGTACTCGTAGATGATATAGAAACTGTTTTCAAGAAATTTAGTAGGATTTCTTTCCTCTCCTTCTTCATACGGTCTCATTAACATAGCTGTATCTCAAAAAATTTTCTTGTGTCTGTTTCAGTTTTGAAGGAAGCAGTGGAATTAATTCACTCTCCATAGTTTCCGGTAATTTATTGCAATATTGCTTATGGCCGGATCTTAAACCTTAAAAGCGATTACTTTTGTTGTCTAGGTCGACATTTTTAAGTTTGGCTTAGCCAACTCATTAGATTACAGAGACTGGTAAAGAGACGTATTTGCTCCTCATTGATAACTTATTATACTTCATTGACTGTATTCTACTGGCCGGAAATGTATATGACTGAGGTTTTTTTTTGTGTAAGACTGCTATGTATCACTTGTTTCTTATACGCCTCTGTGATTTCTTAGGATCATATGGCGCATGTCTAGTTCCTTCTGGTTAAATCTGTAAACCAACCGATTTCGTTGAGGCACAATGCCTGCTGCTTTTGTTTCCTTTTTTTTTTTCTTTTTCGTCCTCTTGTTTCCCTAGAGATCATCTCGGTGTTTTAAACTGCTCTGCAAACATTGTGTAATACTTTTGGTTCTTCCCTCTTGTAAAATTTTCTTGGGAGTTAGTTGAAGATAACATTTCTGGCATATCATCGATTTACATCTGTTTTAATCCCTATATTTGAGAAAGTTTTAACGATAAGCGTAACTGATGTCATAAGAGATAATGAGCTGATTGATCATCATCTAGCCGGTAAATAACCATTATCTAATTTTTTCACGTCCAGCTGTGCGAAGTATCTTTAGAAGTTTTAGCGTTGCTTCGACGATCTTCAGTTACTTTACAATTTGGTATGCGTTTTCTGACTGCTGCATCTATGTAATCTAATTCATAAGGCACTTTGATTTGCACTGCATACAAGTGCCAGTGGTATCCGTCTGTTGCCGCGCTGAGTAGACACAGTGAATTTAGAAAGAAACTCCTGACATATCCCCACACATATGGATATTGCACGACTCGAGTAGCCGGCGATCAGGAGACCCACATTGAAGCCCCTTCCAATCTTTGTCAGGTGCCGATAACGTTGTGTCAAACGAGTATGCGGCATTTCAGTGCTCTTCACAGTTATCACTCAACACCTGACTCTGTTCACGTCCCTTATATACCCTACCAGGCCTGGTAACAACACTGAACACGAACAATATTAATGCACTCTGTTGTCCGCTCCACCTGTTACTCAGATGACTGAAGCTCAAGTCATTTACTTACTGACTCATGGTGTGTACTTGTACAATGTTACATTGTCATCCGACCATTTCTTCTTCGTGATTATGTTCGTTTTTTTTTCAGGACGTGTACATATGATTGAAGACAAACACATAATTTATTTCCTGTTATAATGAGCATCCACTTTGTTACACTGCTTTGCAATTGCTAAGAAATAGAGAAATTACTGCATACGAATAATCACAGGCAATGATGGACGACATGAAACACTCTACGAACGTAGTAGTGTAGGTGGAATAGTATATTTGTAACGAAAAATGCTACAGATTTCACCACATGGGAATGAAGTATAATGTTCATGTCAGACACAGGTCAGACTCCCAACATTAAGGTCGATATCGGGCTCCCAGTAAGGAATATATTCCCCTCGATCACTAATGCTGATTTTGCACCTGTCCTTCGTGTTGCGCGCCAAACTGTTGCTGAGTCCTTGGGAAAAGTGAGAAACGCACAAGTAGATATCCTCGGTGTAGCAAAGCAGCTTAAATCACTTAATAAATCCAAGGTCTCCGGTCCAGATTATATACCAGTCAGGTTCCTTTCAGAGTATGCTGATACAATAGCTCTGTATTTAGCAATTACATACAACCTCTCGTTCAGAGAAAGATCGTGCCTAAAGACTGGAAAATTGCTCAAGTACACCAATACCTAGAAAGGGAAGTAGGACTAATCCTCTAAATTACTGCCCCATATCACTAACGTCGATTTGCAGTAGCCTTTCGGAAGATATACAGTGTTCGTACATCATGAATTACCTCGAGGAAAGCGATTTATTGGCACATAGCACAGGTTCAGAAAATGTCGTTCTTGTGAAACACAGCTAGCTCTTTGTACTCATGAAGTAATGAGTTCTATCGACACAGGATGTCAAACTGTTTCCATATTTTTAGATTTTGAGAAGGCTTTCGACATCGTTCCTCACAAGAGTCTTCTAAACCAAACTGCTTGCCTATGGAATATGGCCTCAGTTGTGCGACTGGATTCGTCATGTCCTGTCAGGGAGGTCACAGTTCGTAGTAACAGATAGAAAGTCGTCGAGTAAAACATAAGTAATATCCGGCGTTCCACAAAGGAGTGTTACAGGCCCTCTATTGTTCTTTATCTATATTAACAACATAGGAGACAATCTGAGTAGCTCTCTTAGATTATTTGCCGACGATGCCGTCATTTACCGTCTTGTAAAGTCATCAGATGACCAAAACGAGCTGCAAAATGATTTAGATAAGATACCTGTGTGGTGCGGAAAGTGGCAATTGACCCCGCGGTAAGAAACGTGTGACATTATTCACATGAATGCTAAAAGAAATCTGCAAAATTTCGTTCACGGATTAAGTCACACAAAATCTGAAGGCTGTAAATTCAACTAAACACTTAGGGATTACCGTTACAAATAACGTAAATTGGAACGATCACATAGATAATGTCGTGGGTAGAGTAAACCAAAGACAGCGATTCATTGGCAGAACACTTAGTACGAGCAACAGGTCTACTAAAGAGACTGCTTACACAACGCTTGTCCGCCCTATTCTGGAATATTGCTGTGCGGTGTGAGATCCTTATTAGGTGGAACTGACGAACAACATCGAAAAAGTTCAGCTCGTTTTGTAAAGTGTCAATCAAGGCCTATTTTCTGAAATAGCTGGAAAAGAGCTTGAAAGCCAGGAATCACTAAGGTAAACTAATGGCGTAATGTGTGGCGTTCTTTTTGAGCCGTGATTGGCCTGAGTGAATAGTGACGAATAAGAGAAGAAACAGTCAGGTGAATTCGACAAGGCTCGAATTATTCTTGAACCTCATCAAGAGTAATCCCACGGTCGCAAATAGTGTTATAGGGAAACACAGATCAACTGAAACTCTTCTTATGGTGTACCTTCCATGGATTTAACTAGAAAATAAAAGACATAGCAATAAAATAAACTTCAGGCGGAAAAAATGAGGTATCCATTTCAATGATACGTGTCTCGTCTTTTTTACACGTCCAGTGTCACATATTACAGACGAGCAACAATAGCAGTCTCAGTTATCTGAGGCTGAGAAACAACCTGTGACGCGAATGAGCCGCGCTTTTCAGAAAGATTACCTGGCACTGCTTGACGTCAAGGTCTGACCGATTTGACCGTTCCCGCTAAGGCATGCGCGCGCAAGAGCGGAAACACGTTTCACAGGCGCTTTAGCAGTGTCTGTGTCGAATATTTCTTTCACACGAAGAGATTGTGCCTTGTCTCATTGCCCTTGTAAATGCTCGGTTCAAAAGCTTTAGAGATTTGAATTTAAATTGGTGATTTATGAACATGCAGATCTAATATGCAACCAGACCCTTATTCGGAATTTCGAAACGATTTATTTTTGGTATCATTGTACTCTGTTCTAGTTTTCACGTTACTGTTAGCTCAATATCAGACATACAGTTACAGAACCGTTATCCGGTCCATGTGCAGCTGGAAGTGGTGTTGGGGGAATTAACGGAATGTAATTACCAGAATCTAAACGCTTATGAAACAGAAGACTGTTACGTTTGTACTGCCTCATCGTATCTACGACGAATTCGTTCTGGTAACGTACATTTTGCATGTTATACACACACTTCCACAGTATTGGTTTCTCACAAATTCAGAGTAAGTAAACACAGACCGTATGTGCAAAGAATATGCATATGCATATGCTAGATACGGCACTTTGTGACACAGCAGTCTTTGACTTGGGGTGCGTTTCAGTGTAGAAAAAATGTTAACAATCATAAAATAGTTTATGTACATCAACAATGCAAGCTGGAGATGTCTTACGTTGATGCTGATAAAACGCATGTAAGTTAGTATTGATCAAAAATCTTTAGAAAAGTTAAAATAATACAGTGAAAAATTTAGTACATAATTAAACAGTGAATGAGTTACTACCGTATGTGACAAAGCTCAATTTACTACATAATTAAACAGTGAATGAGTTACTACCGTATGTGACAAAGCTCTTCCTCGTGAAACGATAGTAATATAAGTAATAAAGTGCCAAACAGTTGTGACTAAACCAGCGGAGTGCTATACTATTTTTACGTGAAGAGAAGGATAAATGTAGCTTATTATTGTCTTTTCTAAAGGTGTTTTTTTGGTAGGATGTCGGAAATTCTGGAAGGCAAAGTTCTGTGTTAGTTCGTTAATGATTTTTTGGGGTAATTTTAGTTTATGAATGCAAATCTGTAACTGTTCAAGGAAATCCATCTGTAGCCATTTGTCAGCAACGTCTAATGCAGAAACGTTTTCGCTGGTTTCACTAACACAGCGATCAATTCCATCTGATGAGGGGCCTACACGTACTTGAAAGCTGATTAATGGTGCAGAAGGCAAATCATATCAATATTCAGAAAAAAATCCAGAAAAAGTTGGGTTACATTGTATACATACGTAAATCGCCAATTTTAAAACATGTTTGCTGTTTGCCACGCACAATGTATGTAGACTATCTGCTCTTAAATTTGCAACACTACTTACAGCGGAACACACTTGTTGTGTTATAGATGCGATATAGATTATAATAGCCATGTATGGAAGTGAAACATGGACGATAAATAGTTTAGACAAGAAGAGAATAGAAGCTTTCGAAATGTGGTGCTACAGAAGAATGCTGAAGATTATATGGGGAGATCACATAACTAATGAGGAGGTATTGAATAGAATTGGGGAGAAGAGGAGTTTGTGGCACAACATGACGAGAAGAAGGGACCGGTTGGTCGGACATGTTCTGAGGCATCAAGGGATCACAAATTTAGCATTGGAGGGCAGCGTGGAGGGTGAAAATCGTAGAGGAAGACCAAGAGATGAATACACTAAGCAGATTCAGAAGGATGTAGGTTGCAGTAAGTACTGGGAGTTGAAGAAGCTTGCACAGGATAGAGTAGCATGGAGAGCTGCATCAAACCAGTCTCAGGACTGAAGACGACAACAACAACAACAACAACAACAACATAGATTATAAAGTGTGTTTCAAAAATAGTCGTCAGACTTCACTACACTATATTTCTACTAAACGACGCTAGAAACATGACGTAAACCTTAACAGAACTAAATCATTTATTATTTGAAGAGAACCATCTCAGTGTACAAGGAACATCTTTTTTATGCTTGCAAATAAAACTTTTTGGCACTAAATACACTTTCTGATTAACTTCTCATGGTCGGAGTTCACAGTCATTTTTAAAGGATGTAATATACGCCGTTAACTGTAGGAAATATTTGTTTCACAGTTGCTGTTTCGACTTTTGCACCATTTTCAATTGGTACTGCGGAAGATTTTGCTTCAGCACGTGCCTGATTTAAAAATTCTCCGACATGTATACGTGTCATAGCCAAATGATGTTACTGTATTTCTACAGTGAAAAGGCCTATTTTTTGACGATGACATGTACACATGCCAGAGGTTTTAAAGTCTGACATGTGCTGAAGCAAAATATTTTGCAGTACCACTTGAAAATGGCCCAAAGGCTGAAATTTCAAGTGTGAAATAAATAATTTCAGCACTCAACGGCGGATAAGATGCCCTTTAAAAACGTTATACATCTGTGTTTAGGATCGAAGTTCTCATTCATCGCTACAGAAGTTCGAAGTGCTCACCAACGGATGCACAATAATCATTGGGACGACGGTCTGTCACGCCCCGTTCTTTTGCCAGCATGTTAGCAAGTCTCATACGTACAGTCAAGACACTCTCTGGCGTGAAAGTTGTTACCGTTTGACAGATAGAGTGACACTAGCACTCAGACCGACGAGAAAGCAGTGATATGTGTCGTAAGGATAATCTACATTGTATTTATTTTTCTACTTAGTTAACGAAGGTTGTTATTTTTATCGGTCCATGCATTATTAAATCATCAAGGGACAAAAATTACTGTGAAATAAATGTAAAAAGAGAAGCATTTCACTGATTCAGTGGCGTAAGGCACAACTTGTTGAGGAAGAAATACTTTAGAATATGTGCCTTATTGCAGGTTACTTCGCTAAGAGCAAGAGAGTATAAATACATACACTGAAATGACAGAAGTCATGGGATAGTTATACATACATATACAGATGACGGTAGTATCGCGTACACAAGGTATAAAAGGACAGAGCATTGGCGAAGCTGTCGTTTTTGCTCAGGTGATCCATATGAAAAGGTTTCCGATGTGATTGTGGCCACACACCGAGATTCAGCAGATTTTTGACGCGGAATGGTAGCTGGAGCCAGACATATGGGATAGTCCATTCCGGGAATCGTTAGGGAATTCTTATGCGATCGTGAGAGTCAAGACTGTGCAGAGAGTACCGCATTTCTGACATTACCTCCCATCACACCACGGACAACATAGTGACAGACGGTCTTAACTTTATGACCGAGAGCAGCGTTGCTTACGTAGAGTTGTCAGTGATAACAGACAAGCAATACTGCTTGAAATAACCGCAGAATTCAATGTGGGGCGTACGACAGACGTATCTGTTACGGATGTGTGGCGAAATTTTATGGTAATGGACAGAGTTATTGCTTTTAGACGTTTTACTTTGACGTCTGTGCTGTTATCCCTTCAGCTAAAAGGGTGGTGGCTTATTTGGTACGTTAAATAATGCAGGTATTATCCGCCATGCCACGCGTTCCACGTTCACTGATTTGCCTGGAACTGTAGAGAACAAAACGTCGCGTTTCTGGGTAGATATATGACGTCTTCCTGCAAAAAGTCAGGTCTTCTGGTCTTTATTGGCCATTTTAGTTATCAATCAATAATTATTCAGTGAGTGACCATAAGTATACTTTCCTGTAAAGTTGTCACACTTCCCAGAATCCTTAACAAAATTAAAGAATGACAAATATGGGGTCATTTTTTAGTTATTGCCGATTTTTATGGCACTACATACGCTGTCTATTGTAAAAACCATGTTGCAAAATAATATAAACGATACTATTCGCCACTCATCCGTTAACTTAGAAGTGTCACTTGCTGGCCTCTTGATGCGCTGCTATCTCTGATGGGTAACAATAACCAGACACAGTGTTACGTTGGACTGCGAAGTTAGGCAGTCCTGGGAACAACCGAATAAAACAATCGGCTCATTCGGTAGCAGTATAACGTATCCACTGAATGTTTCATTCACTCTTCTGAGTGAAACCACTCTACGAGAAAAACCGAATGAAAACAATCAAAAAAATGGTTCAAAAGGCTCTGAGCACTATGCGACTTAACTCCTGAGGTCATCAGTCGCCTAGAACTTAGAACTAATTAAACCTAACATAAGGACATCACACACATCCATGCCCGAGGCAGGACTCTAACCTGCGGCCGTAGTGGTCGCTCGGCTCCAGACTGTAGCGCCTAGAACCGCACGGTCACTCCGGCCGGCTGAAAACAGTCGATTCATTCAGCTGTCTTTCTACGTATCAGTTGGATTATTATTCATCTCATTCGAGGTGTAACCAGTCTGTGGGAGAAACCGAATGAAAACATTCGATATTTCCCGTTCTAGTTTTGCATTTTGAGTTAATTATTCATTCTTTCGTTTCAAATGAAACCAGTTTATAATATTATTGTCAGTTGAAACGTGTACTCGTTCTTGCAGCTAGAACTGCTCCTTAGAGTTTTAGTTGATTAGGCTATCCGTCCATTTTTCTGCGTGAAACTAATCTGTAGTACTTTTAGTGGTCAAACTACAGCTGGGATACACACACCCTCAGAGGATAACCACACTCCTGCGGGTATGTGATGATACCTCAGGGGTACAACAATTTCAAAATATCATTATACAAGTTCATTTAATAAGTGCCGAATAATCTACTTCTTCTTTTCTTCGTTTACAACTGATGAGTGTACTGTTGTGGATTAAGCTGTTCCACAGCAGATGAATGCGTAACTATTTAAGCTGTGGTATCGTTGGGGCTAAAACGTGGCGCAAAAATGTGTGTGAAGATGAAAGAAACATTGCTTTTCGTTTTGATGATCTCCATAAATTTAAAATCACTTGTAATTACCCTAGAACATTTATTCACCGATTTATTTGTGTAGAAAGTAGATATATTGTGCAGAAAATTATGTCACCATCTACGTAAGTACAAATATCCATGCACACAGCAGTTCTCTTTAAATACCACAGTAGCAGGTGTGAAGAAGTGCTACACACATAATAGGTTGGAACGTCAGTCAATACTTTTAACAGTCTGTAACCGAGTTTGCACCTGTCTCGACAGTTTGGAGCGATAACTGGCTCGCCTGATTCCCGGTGCATTCAACTATTATTGTCTGCAGTCTACTATCGCCAGTCGCCACTATTATTGTCGTTGCTTTATTTGCCTTTTATTTAGAGATAATAAGTATCTTTCAGTCAGGTTTTCGTCTGCCTTTACAAATAGTGAGATTTCTTAGTACTGAATTTTGTGTTCGAATCAAGAGGTCGAAAGGCTATGTGGCGTAGGATTGGGAGAAACAACATAACCACATAAAAAGTGATACTCAAGGTGAATTGCATAAGATATACAGTATGTGGAAGTATGATAATTTAGTGAAACTGTAATACTTAAACAAATTCTGGAAAAACTAACCAATTATGACAAATACTTTTCACAAAAATACTTCCAACAAGTAGCAATATATGCTTAGAAGCAAGTGATAAAGTCCCCAAAGGACTAAAAAATTTTATATCCTAATTTCTTTCTGTCCACATCACCGCAGCAGTTACAGAAGGAAAATAATCCGGGTGAAAACTAACGAAAAATAAGAGTTGGAGCTTGAACAAATTTAAATATAAAGTAACCTTTTTTTAATATAGCACCACTTCTAAATCCAACCAAATACTGATATTTAACGACAGAAGTATGAAAAAATCGTATTTAAATAAATAAATACATCAGTTTATAAAAGTTCATTTTCAGTCGTAAAGATTTTGATAGCATCGTCAAAAACCGCGGGAAGGTGGCCTGTAGATCCTCTTTGTAGGCCAGAGGCAGTCAATGAATCGCACTTTTTTTTTGTCATCAGTCTTCTGGCTATTTTGATGCGGCTTGCCAAGAATTCCTCTACAGCGCCAACCTCTTCATCTCAGAGTAGAGTTGCAACCCACATCCTCCATTATTTGATGGCTGTATTGCACTCTATGTCTTCCTCTAGAGTTCTTTATCCTCTAGAGTCTAGAGCCATCTCGAGTACCATGGGAGTTATTCCCTGATGTCTTAACAGATGTTTTACCAACCTGTTCCTTTTTCTTGTCAATGTTTTTCACATACTCTTTCCGTCACCAAATCTGCGGGGAACCTACTCATTCCTTACCTCACTAGTCCACCTAGTTTCAACATTCTTCTGTAGCACTCTGCTTCGATTCTATTCCGTTCCGGTTTTCCTACAGTCCATGTTTAACTGCCACACACTGCCGTACGCAATACACATATTCTCAGAAATTTCTTCCTCAGTTTAAGGCCTCTGTTCGGTACTAGTAGAATCCTCTTGGCCAGGAATGCTCTTTCTGCCAGTGCTAGTCTGCTCCTTATGTCCTTCTTGCTCCGTCAGCAGTGGGTTATTTTGCTGCCTAGGTAGCAGAATTACTTAAAATCATCTGCTACGTGATCACCACTTCCTGGATGTATAGACTGAACATTAGGGGCGGAAGGCTACATCCGCGTCCTACACCCTTTTCAATTCGAGCACCGCGTTCTTGGTGTTCCAGTCTTACTGTTCCCTGTTGGTTCTTGTGTATACTGTGCGCTACCCGTCTTTCCCTATAGCTTACCCACACGTTTCTCAGAACTTCAAACATCTTTCACACTTTGACCCTGTCGCGCACTTTTACCAGGTCGACAAACTCTTGAGTTTTCTTTAGGCTTCCTTCCACTATCAACTGCAATTTCAGAACTGCTTCTCGGGTGCCTTTACCTATCACAAAGCCAAACCGATCGTCATCTAACACATCTTCAATTTTTTATTTCTTTCTTCGGTGTACTATTCTAGTCAGCATCTTGGACACGTGAGCTAATAAACTGATTCAGTGAAAATTCTCGCAACTCTCGCTGTTGCTGTCTTCGGAACTGTGTGGATGACATTTTTCCGCTAGTCAGGTGGTGTACCGCCAGACTAGTGCATTCTGCGTACCAACGTGAAGAGACGTTTTGTCGCCACTTCACCCAATAGCTTTAGAAATTCTGAAGAAATGTTATGTATACCTTCTCCCTTATTCGATCTTGTCTTCCAAGGCAATTTTAAATTCTGATTCTTTTAATGGATCCCCTATCTCATCTGCATCGACTTAAGTTTCTTCTTCTATCACACCATCAGACAGGTGTTCCCCGCCATAGAGACCTGCAATGTATACTTTCCATCCGTCTGCTACCTCATCTGTATTTTACAGTGGAATTCTTGTTATACTCTTAATGTTACCACCGTTGCTTTTAATTTCACTGAAGTTTGTTTTTACTTTTCGATATGCTGAGTCAGTCGTTCTGACAGTTGTTTCTTTTTCAATTTCTTCACATTTTTATGCAACCTTATCGCCTTAGCTTGCCGACACTTCCTATTTATTTCATTCCTATGTGACTTGTATTTCTGTATTCCTGAATTCCCCTGAACATCTCTGTATTGCCTCCTGTCACCGATAAACGGAAGTATTTCATCTGTTATCCAAAGTTTCTTCGTAGTTAACTTATTTCTACGTATATGTTTCTTTCCAGCTTCTTTGCTTGCTCTTTTTAGAGGTGCCTATTCCTGTTCAACTGAACTGCCTGCTGAGCTGTTCCTTTTCGCAGTACCTGGCGAGAGCTTCAAGCTTATCTCTTAATTCACTAGTACTTCCGTATCACACTTCTTTCCGGATTGAGTCTTCGAGACTAGTCTCTTAGCCTTCAGCCTTCTGTTCACCGCTATTAAAATGTGGTCTCAATCTGTATGTGCTCCTTGGTACGCCGTACAACCAGTATCTGATTTCGGAATCTCTATCTGTCCATGACGTAATCTAACTGAAATCTTCACGTAACTCCCTGGCCTTTTCCAGATATACTCTTGTAATTCTTGAACAGAGTGTTCGCTATTACTAGCTGAAATTTATTACAGAACTTTTAGTCTTTCAGTCTCTGATTCCTACGACCAAGCCCATATTCTCCGATAACTTTTTCTTCTACTTGTTCCCCTACAGCCACATTGCAATCCTCCACGACTATTAGTGAGTGTGGCCGAGCGGTTCTAGGCGCTTCAGTCTGGAAACGCGCGACCGCTAAGGACGCAGGTTCGAATCCTGCCTCGCGCATGGATATGTGTGATGTCCTTAGGCTGGTTAGGTTTAAGTAGTTCTAAGTTCTAGGGGACTGATGACCTCAGATGTTGGGTCCCATAGTGCTCTGAGCCATTCCATGAGTATTACATTTTCCTTTTCCTTTACGCACTGAATTAGCTGTTCGATGTCCTCATAAGCTTTCTCCGTCCCTTCATCTTCGGCTTGCAACGTTGGCATGTATACCTGATCTGTCGTTGTCGGTGGTTTCTTGTCGACTGATGAGAACAACGATATCCCTGAACTGTTCACAGTAACTCACTCTGTGCCCTATTTTCCTATTCATATCGAATCCTACAGATGAGGCCCCTCGCGGGGTATCCGCGCGGTCTGGGTCGTCTTGTCACGGTCCGCGCAGCTACCCCCGTCGGAGGTTCAAGTCCCCCTCGGGAATGGGTGTGTGTGTGTCGTCCTTAGCGTAAGTTAGTTTAAGCTAGATTAAATAGTGTGTAAACTTACGGACCGATGACGCCAGCAGTTTGGTCCCGTAAGACCTTATCACAGATTTCCAACATTTTCGGCAGATGATGGTTGAAGTGATCGCTACAGCAAAAATCAACTAATACCAGTATTGCTTGCGCCTGTTTTGATCAGAACCGAGGTAGAATCTTCATACACGTCGGTCAGTAGTTTGAAAATGACGTAGTAAAATACTGAAACTCGTAGCCAAATAAAACAAGTTTGGAAACTAGACGGCTGACAGGTGTTTAATTTGACATCCTGTAATGAACAGCCGAGTCCCGCAACCATCTCTAAAAAGATAGACATACAGAGACGTATGTTTTTCTTGTGTACACGGGCATCAGACGTTTGTTAACGTAGACAGTAAGATCTATCCGTTGATACGGAGGTAGGTTTGCTCTAACGGTAGTGTGTTCTAGCAAAAGGCAAACTTATTGTTTTCAGTCGGAATGGGAAATCGATTTCTTCTTTAACCAAGTAAAGGTAAAATGTGAGATATCCTGTGCTACTCAAGTGTATCAGTGTGGAAGAAATTGAACGTCGGACATCACTTCAAAACCATTCACTAAGGGATTGAAAAGGGTTTCCCACTGGATTCTTCTCTAAAGTGAGAGTAAGTAAGGCATCTAAAACCCAAGTTCAGTGCTCAACATGATCTTTTTCTTTTCTTTTCTTTTTTTACCGTTAGACAAAAATAAAGCAGCAATTGAGGCCCCATTCCCTATCTCTGAAGTCTCGGTGTTACAGTAAAGTCAACGCAAGACTGCATGCTACCCCTACTTTCCCGATCTACCTCGGCCGTCCACCAGAAGTCTTACATAGTGAAACATCTCGCCATGTATTGCCGAGAGCGAGAAACTTGCACACTAGCAACCACTGTCACTATGACTGATAAACTCTGGCATGGAGTTAAAGCACTATTGAATGACGTACAATATCCAAATTCAGTTCGATTCTATACCCATTTGTGTTATTACCTGTGTTATTGCCAGAGATACCAGCTCAACCTTCGTTACTGCCGAAGATAGCAACTCTGTGTATTAATTTCCGCACGCTGCATGCTTCAAAATCTCTTCCAAATTGAATCAAATACCCGAAGTATACTGTACACCCACAAGTAAAATTTTCTAGTATTTTTGTAGTTTGTATCTACGTATTTAGACAAACGTAAGTGCAGGCAGAACGGTCGACCGTCAAATCATGTTCTTGAATATAGCATGGAAGCAAATCTCCTTGCCACCTAATCACCTACTAGCGGTTTTATTATCTTACGTTCCATTTCACCGTACTCCTACGACAATGTAACGTCAATATACAGTGGTCCTTACTGTTTCCATGATCCTAGCCGATGAGCTATCAGAATTTGCCTACGTTCACCCCATTTTATGCAGCCAAATGGAGCGATTGTATTGCTCGTGTCCCTAGGAATTTCCCATACCTCCTCTACCCTACCTAGCTAAACTGATTAAGCAGAGTGGAGAGCACATCACCGCCATTATACGGTTTTACACCCGTGTTCAGCTTGTCACAGCCTAGTACGGTATCTCCTTCAGCACTGATGACAATATATACTACGGTGACAAAGGCATGGCATAGCGATTTTCACGTATACAGATGGCGGCAGTATCACGTAAACACGGTATAAAGGTGAAGTTTATCGTTCGAGCTGTCATCTGCACTCAGGTGATTCATGTGACAAGATTTCCGACGTATTTATGGCTGCACGACGTGAATTAACACACTTTGAAATTGGGGTGGTAATTGGAGCTAGACTCATGGGACATTCCATTTAGGAAATCGTTAAGAAATTCAGTATTCCGAGATCCACAGTGTCCAGAGAATATCAGATTTCAGGCATTACTTCTCACCACCAATTACGCAGTGGCCGACGGCCTTCACTTAGCGACCGAGGGCTATGCGTAGAGTTGTAAATGCTAGCAGACAAGCAAACTACATTAAATAACCGCAGAAATCATTGTGGACTTACGACAAACGTATCCGTTAGGACATTACGATGAAATTTGGCGTTAATGGATTATGTCAGCAGACGATGGATGCAAGTGCGTTAACTAACAGCACAATATTGCCTGCAGCGCCTCTACTGCGTTCATGACAATGTCGGTTGGACCGTAGACGACTGGAAAAACATGACCAGGTAGATGAGTCCGGATTTGAGCCGGTAAGAGCTGATGGTGGGGTTCGAGTGTGGCTCAGAACCCGCGGAGCCATGGGCCCTAGTTATCAAGAAGGCACTGTGCAAGCTAGTGGTGGCTCCAGAATGATGTGGACTGTGTTTAAGTGGAATGGACTGGTCCAACTGAACTGATCATTGAGTGGAAAACACAGATGTGCTCCATAAATCTGACGTCATGTTATCTGTATGGACGAAATTTTGACGACGTTCATAGTCATCATCTTCTGGCCGTTACACCAGAAGGTGATGAGTATGCTGCTGAAACGTCGCGGTATCACAAAGCTCCCACCCGGCTTCCCGAGAGCGTTTCATCAGCCGTATACCCTGGGAAAGTCGAAATATTTTTCGCTTTCCGTTTGCCGTTACTTTTTTTTTCCTTTCACGGCATACATAATTGCTTTATAAACATAAAAATGCCCGAGAACACAATCAAATGATCGATTCGATCTTCCTTTTTGAGAAAGCGGTTTGCATCATTACAGTCGAGTATATATATATATATATATATATATATATATGTGTGTGTGTGTGTGTGTGTGTGTGTGTGTGTGTGTGTGTGTGTGTGTGCGTGTGTGCGTGTGCGTGTGCGTGTGTTGGTGGGTGGTTGTGTGATGAGGAGGGTGGGTGGGTGGATGGGTGCGTGTATATCAGAGAGGTATGGTAGCGGTGACGAAGTGTAGTATGCTGCTTTACACGAAATCGACGTTAGCTGCAGCTGTTGTGTTGGCCTTCTACGGTATCATTATCATGTATGACTTTTTCGCTGATGACACTTTATTGCAAAGCAGGACCGTAATAAGTTGCAACCACTGGGAATCTGTTTTCTATGTATGTCAGGTTTTTCTCTCACATACACTATGATGTGTTCAAATTGGCGCCGTTACAAAGCAAGGTACTTTACAAGCCCATAAAGGCAATCGGAACTGCGTTTTAATTACCCTCGCCCAATCTTCAGATCGTAGAATGATTTGTCACTGCTGGCCGGAGTGGCCGAGCGCTTCTAGGCGCTACAGCCTGGAACCATGGGACCACTATGGTCGCAAGTTCGAATCCTGCCTCGGGCATGGATGTGTGTGATGTCCTTAGGTTAGTTAGGTTTAAGTAGTTCTAAGTTCTAGGGGACTGATGACCTCAGAAGTTAAGTCCCATAGTGCTCAGAGCCATTTGAACCATTTGATTTGTCACAGAGCTCGGCGAAGTAGCTGTTGCAGTGTTGGATATCTTATCAGTAGACTGGCATGTGGCAGATAATTTCTGACGTCTCTGTCGCCAGCTGAGAACTGTCTCACGCACTCATTCTGTACCGGAATCTTACACTTGTTCTCAGACAGTGATGGATAAAGCAAACATATAACCTGCAGAAAACCTTTAGGATACATTATTTTAAAAATCGTGGGAGAAACCGTATTTATACGAAATTATGTAAAATTTACGAACTTTTTGGAATACGATTTGACACAAAGCTACTGCCTTGAACATTTTAAAGTGATACATTGTTTCAATGTAGGTGCGAAGAGGCAGTATTTCTACTAAGAGAACCATCACAGATTCTCCCTAGCCGTTCTGTGACCCACAAATAGTACGTAAGAACACAATGCTGTAACACACACATGTGACTAAGTAGCAAAAGCGTCTATCTTTACGATCGACTAAGATGCAACACGTCTTGCAGAATGTTCTTTATTTTTATCACATTGTGTTTCACCAGTAGCCAATATCCACGTGTTATACACAGCTTCCATTTCACTTCTTTTATTTAATATCAGCTAAATTGCTAATACTTCAACCATACAAACTAATCCCTAAATATTTATATGGTCATCGATGTAATTACTGATGCAAAATTCGAAACCCTTGAATCAATTAGTATACCAGTTAAACTGCGTATCAGTGCAGTTAGTTGTTTTATTCACTGAGGAATTTACGTCGAATGAATAACAATCCACATTAAACATCATAGACGTAGTTTTTGTAACTATACGATCACAAATAATGAATAAATTGCCAACCTTTGTGATTATCAACCCCTTTTTCTCTTGATACCCGACACGATTACTTGATACCCAATGGGGAACTAACGACTAATTACAGAAAACAAACGGTACGGATTTAGAAATATAACAAAGGAAAAGAATAAAACTACTTTTAACATTTTCACAGTTCTTTTAAACATCCTTTCCGAAACACTAGCGAGAAGTATGGCACACGGCTGTTGGTTGCTAATAGGATCACAGTAGTAATGGTTTTATATTATTGTTTCCAAAATATTCACGAACTAGGCGGGTGCCTAGTTTGTCTGTACGGAACATACTGACCTCACTGTACGTTAAGCATTGTAAGCTTGAGATATATTGATGTATACAGCGAGTACATGAAGAGATCATACGACTTGGAACAGTAAATTATCGATACGAAGAGTGTAAAATGTAAAAAATTTCGTCATGAATGCTGTTGTTATAATAACATAGAGTTTATGAGAATGTGTCGAAAGATTACAATTTCAATGAACCTGACGCACATCAATATCTGTGGATCGTAACGTCACATTTCTTTTTTAGCTACGTTGATATATTATCAATGTATCCTAATCAGAACTTCAAAACATAACATATGCCTGATCAATAGCTCGGACACCCAGAACTCCGCAGTTTATTAATTTGCAAGCTTCAAGTGTATTATGAGTGGTATACAGAGTACTGGAACATACCCCTCATGTTCGTGAATCGTCTAAGACTTTGTTTTATTCCTTTGATTTATATGAGTGCCTCTTCACATAAAGCACCGAAAGAGTCTTCCACCCATTGTAACCTAGTCCTGTGCCATGCCGTTACATGTTGACGAACGGCGTTTCAATGTGCAAAAGGATTTACATTCTGAATATCTCCGACTGGTCATTTGTTCAGAGGCATTTCTGTTGCCTTCCTAAATCACAGAAGACGAATACTTGGAAGTTTAATCTGAGAATAGATTTCCGGATCATCGTCTTCTCATCTGATCTTGGCTCAGCTTCTAATTAACACGTCGTCAGCAAGAAATTAAACCTTCAACGTACTTTAGAGGTAAATATTGTAACGAAGAGTGGTATTGACATTATTATCGGGGATTTTAGGTAATAACACAGAGGTGCATTTCCTCTCATTGTGTGCATCGTGTTGACTCTCTGTTACTGGATACAAACCGTTGTCCACATTTGACCGTCTACCAAAGAGTGATCCAGGTGATACGCACGGAGAACGTATCGTATTTTATGGGTCATTTTATGTACATACTGTATTTCTTATTGTCGATTGTAATGTCGCTTCTTCAATAACATTCATAGAATACCTTTCCTTTCATCGTTTTATGTGTCAGCTAATGACGTTAGAGAGGATTAAATGAAATACTCGATTGACGATGACTAAACTATATCTTATGTTGTAAGGTATTACTTATCGATGAAAAAAAAACTACTATGTTTGTGAGTTCACGGTGATTATTGGGTCTGTGAAGAAAATCAATTTAGTTTTAAATTGTGTAAGTGAACTTACTTCGCAAAAGTGCATAATAAGGGCGTAGTAGCGATAAGAGTTTGAATTAATGGCTGGAAAGAAGCGAAACTGGTATGTGCGACACAAGACATATCCACTTCATCGTGAGCCAATGTGACTGCTTTTTGTTTCCTTCTTTACTACTCTGTTTTTGATTAAACCAGAGTATTTGGATTGCTTGTGCGAATGTTAAAATGTCTAATTAGAATAGCATATTCACATTGGGAAAGCGCAACCGTTACAGAATGTGTAAACTTTCTCTTTGACTTGGTAACTGGAGTGTCCAGATAGAAAATATGTTTATGTCATTTAAACACGACATATTTTTATTCAAAATCTAATCGTGAAACCAAGTAGCAATATCGATAATATAATATACTCTCAGGAGAGTGCAGCGTACCGTATCTGTAATGTTTTGTCGTCATCTTAGTAAAAGTAAGTTGTAAAAACAGTACTTGGACTAATATTGTAAGGGGTGATCAAAAAGTTTCCATTCGAAGGCACCAGATTGAAGATACCCGACTAGTAAAACTACACATCTTCGTGAGACAGGAATCTACGGCCTGTCAAGGCCTTTTCTAAGGGACCGAAGGCGTGATAATCGCATGGGGGAAGATCGGGCCAATAGGGCGGGTGCTTGAGTGTCTTCCACAAGAGTTAGCCTAATTGTTGCGTTACATTTTCTTCATGAAACAGCAGCACTCTTTCTCGCAGTTTTCCCGGACTTGGTTTTCGACAGACATGCTACCTCATACGCATTCTTCTTTTCCCGATGACTGTCTGTCTGTGTTTCTCCTTCGGCAGCCAAGAAAGGAATAACAGCACGTTGGTCCTGTTTAGACGCAGTTGGTAAGAACGAAGCGGTAGTTAACGTTTTCACATATACCGCGTGCACGTCGGAAAGGCACGAATGCCATACTAATGCCTTGAATACATATCGATGTTTATGTACCTGCATCAAAGTCGCGCTACGTTGCGTATACACTGCAGCGAACACCCTCCCCCAAACAATAACTTTTTGATCTCTGTTATATTTCTAAAAATATAGACATCGTCTAACAGATAGCAAAAATGAGAAAGCGTACTGTTTCTATAGGTCCGTCGCTAATCGAACACTGTGTTTTTCAGACCAACTTTCTAGTTTATGTATACTTTCAATTAGTTACCTAGGATATCAAACTTGCGATGGATAAAAACTAATACAGTTTTTAAGATACGACTCGTTCATTAGGGCAATTCCATGCCGTAGTTGAAGAATTTCGTTGTTTCCCTTTATGAATTCCAGCAACTGCTAGAATGGTATCCTCACGACGGAGCCAACCGCCATGTGTTATACACCGATTCATCGCTCTGATCCGTCATTTGTGTGTCTATCTTCCCCGAACACATCATCCGGTGTTTCGAACCAATCTCGCAGGTCCAATACCCAAAAGAGAAGGTGGAACGAACAATTTGCTTTTAGTTTAACGCTTGTTGCTGGGATTAAGATTTACCGTCTAGTTGCAATGTTAAGAGGACTGTTTCTTCCTAATCATTTAAACCACGTGGTAGACCGTATGATGAGGGCAGTGTGTGTCTTGCGCTGTGGTTGTTAGAAGATTTTCAAGAGTGCAGAACAGAGATCTCGGCCGCTATTCTTGATCTGAGAATAAGCCTGTCACAAATTATCAACTGACGAATACCATCACCTTATTGCGTTATCCACGATTGTTTGTAGTTAGAGATTCTTTGTACGGTTCCTGTTGATCCATTAGTGACAATCGCGATTAACTGCTGTTGCGTCTCCACGATGAATCTTGTTGTTCACTTGCAACGATGATTCGAAAAACAATATCGGCACTGATTGCGTAAAGGAATTTCGATCATCCCACTGACGATGGGGGTGTCTACTTAAAATTCTATCTTGAATCAGACCGACTTTGCTCAGTAGAATTAAAAAAAAAAGAGAGAGGGAAAGAAAGAAAAAGCCGCGAGGGTGGTCTGTGCAGCTGGAATTTATTGGATTAAGCTAAAAGAAGTTGTCAGGAGTACATAAAGAACTATTCGTTTTTAAACTGAAACTCCTTTGTCTTGTTCCGTTCTGTATTGTAAGGCATCTTCGTTGAATGTAATAGCTATTCGTTTCTCAGGCCGAAAGCTGCGATTCCTAAAAACTGCTCATAGGTTAAAGGTCGTGCTGACACTCTTCTTACGAAACACTGACACCTTTTCATGTCACGTTCTTTTGTCTTGAATTTTGGTATTTCGTAATGTAACTGCTGTGGATCAGCACTGAAGCCCTGGTAGCAACTGCAGACTGCTGATTCGAGAAATATTAGTGATTTCTGTCGTAACTGCGTTATCACCTGGTGAAACACCAATACAAAACTGACAACTCATACAAATAGCTGGATGTAACAATTCGTAAGATATGAAGTAGAACTATCACATAGGCTGAATCGAAGGTAAAGTAGCTGACAGACTTCGATTCATTGGTAGAGTAAAAGGGAAATACAATCAGCCTACAAAGGGGAGCGCTTGCAAATCACTTGTGCGACCGGTCCTAGGATATTGATCTGGTGTGCTGTGCCAGCACCGAAAAGATCTGAGACAAGCCGTTGAACGTATAGAGCAGAATTGGTCATAGGTTTGTTTGACCCGTGGAGGAGTGTAACGTAGGTGGTGAAAAAACACTCAAAGATAGTGGCAAACTATCCCTAGAAGGCTTGCTTGCAAAGCTACAGAAACCAGTTGTAAGTAGTGAATCTAGGAATATGCTATGACCCCCTACTTATCACTCCAGTAATACTTACAGAAGACTCAGAAGAGTTTAAAGAATTGTTTTCATGCGTTCCATACGTGAATTGAACGGGGACAAGTCTTAATAACTGGTACAATGTTAAGTTCAGGGTGAACTTAAACGAACTTCACAGTTGCAATACACTACAAACGAGACGGTACAACTTGTTTGCTATCCTGGTAATAATCTCCTGAACCGGTTTAACAAGTTACACGGACTCAACGTGTGCTCCTCGAGTCACACGGTAAACGTTGAAACGTTGCTTCATCATTAAAAATCAAGCTTTAGGCTCATCATTGCCAATTGTTTCCAACATATATGAGCATAATGTGCTGAAGTGAGTGCCTGGACCAGTTGAAAGGTGTATAGTCTCATACGCAAGCGTTTACGCGGGACTTCGGAAGCTCATGAGTCGGTTTCCTTGAAATTCGCTGGAATGCTGCTCAAACGGGGTCAGTATTTTGCTTCAAAGCTGGAGGCCCAACAGGACGTCTACTTTGGAGTTGCAGCACATATCTTCAAACAGTTTGTACCACGCGTAAATGGAAATCATGCTGGATGGCTCCTGACAATGAGTGCGAAGTGCTCGTTAGACTACGTTATTACCAACTCCACTTTTGCTAACTGAAGGACGCAGTAGCTCTTCTGTTGTGGTGTGGTTTCCATTTTCTACACTAGCGCTCTCTGTTGGCGAAAACTTCCAAGAAATTACTGTCGCCCATAAATAAAAATTACTTCTAGACTGACTCCGTTAACATCTATGACTGCTGTGGACGAGTCAACTCGTCACGTTCCGCCACTCTCCAGGACATGTTTTAATACAGACCCTGGTTTTTTTTAGAGTGCTGTTGACGTGTTTACTTGTCCCGTTCTCCCGATCTCTCACTGCTGCAGGTGATTTTCTTCCATATCTCGACGAATAAAAATGTTTCAGGTATTTATCATACAACATACTTGACTGCAAGCTGCTTTCGGTACCTTGAACCATTTATGAAATATGGCGATTGTTATGACCACGTGATACCCGATGCGCAGGAACAGAAACGCGCTATCATGAGCCAGATATAAAAATCAATAAGTCGAGGACGAACCGAGATAACGTTATGCTCTCAATTTTAAATTAACTTTCGATGTCTTATCTACATATCTTAAACAGCATTGTGTGAGCATAAATCAATCACATGCAAAGTTTAATCATTGTAGTCTTACCACTGCAAAATCTTTAAAGTTTCGTTCAGTACTTTACGTAATTTGCTGAAGAGTAACGAAAATAAATTCAGTCCTTTATCGAGCGGAGATATCGGACTGTAAGATGTGCAAAAGTCAAACTTTTCTTAAAAGCGGCTGACAGGTATTTCATAGCGGTCAAAACGCCATCTCTAAGTGCAAGTAGCAGCTTTTGACGAGGAGTGTAGGACAAAAAAGCCGTGGCCAGCACGAAATGGAGAGAGCAGTCAAGGCTACACTTTTAAGGAGAATATGTTTTTACTGTCTCTTTTGGATTTTTGAGGCTGTTAAGTTCTTTTATGCTCGACCTGCACACGCTGCCGTTTGCTCACAGTCGTTTACAGAATATTAATGCAGACGAGAGCTGCGATGCGTAAAGAGGTCTAAATGAGGCCTTAGTCCTGAAGCGAGTGTTAATGAATGATGGTGATGGTCATCTTGATATTTACAAATTTAGACCCTTTACGAAAACAAATCTCGTAGGTACGCATTTTCAAAGAATAGAGTCCGATTTCATCAGCTAACAATGAACTCCTTGAGTGCGAGGTCGCGAAACGCCAATGATGTTTACGTTGTTTACGGCATTCGACGCCCCACATATTGTGTACCACTCAATGACAATATTGGCTGCTAATGGCAACAGGGGGCGGGAGTGGGGACATCCAATGGTGACCAGAGCATGGGGCTACGGAGCGTAAATTGAAATGCTTGGACGGCGAGTAACTCACAACAGTGCTACACTGCTCGTGGTGTTGATACAAAGCAGAGAAATGGCAACGATAAACAAAGCAAACATTGCGTCATGTCTACAACAATAGCTGCCAAGGTTGACATTTCGTCAGAAACGAACCCAAGGAGTTTCGCAGAGTGAGAAATAATTGGCAGGTGAAATATATGCGTTTCTGCAAAGTGAGTCAGTGGGTTTTGTTGTGTCGTATACAGAAGACTGTGAGGACAATGTGCATGAGGAGTACAATGCTTAACAAATGAAAGTGGTACTGAAACAGGTGTTGAGCCACGTAATTCATCATCCTTGTCGGACAGGAAGCCACAAATTCCGTCTCCAGTTGAAAGTAGTAAAAGACAATCGTTGTCAAAAGAGCGGGTATTAAACATAATTACGTACATGGAAGATCATCCGCAGCATAGTAAAAAATCATTTATGAACAGATTCAAAACAAGTCCGCAGCAATATGACCGTGTAGTGCACAAGGAAGCTACTGATGTTCAAGGGAGGACAAGGCGCATCTTTTACAAAAACTGGTGTTTACTTGTTTCAAGGATGCTCGACACAATTTACAGAATGTGCGTGATAGTGTCCTACTACGTTATGCGACATGAAATTGCACGCGACTCAGATTACAATGATTTCAAGGGAGGCAGTGAATGTTTGAATAACTAGACACAGTGCAACAGTATTGGAAGATGTAAGATAACGAAATTTTAGACAAAGCGTCAACTTGAAGATGACCAGCAAACTGCCGAATCGGCCAGAAAATTTGTAGATGAGATAAACAAACTTATACCATCGTTCAGTAAGGAATGTGTCTTCAGCTCAAACCAGTCGGCATTTGAAGACGAAATGCATATGAACAGAACCATGGAAACAATAGGTACCAAGAGAATTGTATAAGGATTAACTAACGTCAATGCCTTAACGCATTCGTATACCATTATATCGACTGTTAATCTGTATGGCAAATTGGGTAGAAAGATATATATTGTGCTGCGAGAAGATGGAGGTGCTCTGCCCCTGCGATAATTTCTCGTGTTTGTGGAATTACACGCGCAGTAGACAATATTTACGTCACAGCAAGCAAGAGTGGGAAAATATGCATTAAGAGAACTACAACTATGTTGTGAGCACTGCTATTGGCCAGTAGTTAACCAAAATAACTAGCTTTTGTTTGATCCCTGGTCTGATTTTAAAAATCATAGAGCAAACTGTCCCTCCTGAAAAGTGTGTGACTTTGCAGTTCACATCACTTGGAACCACTGGACAAATTCAGCCTCTGGATCCAGAATGAGATTTTCACTCTGCAGCGGAGTGTGCGCTGATATGATATGAAGTTTCATATCAGCGCACACTCCGCTGCAGAGTGAAAATCTCATTCTGGAAACATCCCCCAGGCTGTGGCTAAGCCATGTGTCCGCAATATCCTTTCTTTCAGGAGTGCTAGTTCTGCAAGGTTCGCAGGAGAGCTTCTGTAAAGTTTGGAAAGTAGGAGACGAGGTACTGGCAGAAGTAAAGCTGTGAGTACCGCGCGTGAGTCGTGCTTCGGTAGCTCAGTTGGTAGAGCACTTGCCCGCGAAAGGCAAAGGTCCCGAGTTCGAGTCTCGATCGGGCACACTGTTTTACTCTGCCAGGAAGTTTCAGCCTCTGGATGTTTGCTTTTTCCGTGTCTATAAAACGCATTATCGCACTATCTGCATCTACACGTTTAAGGATAATCAGTATCACGATAAGCTCCGCAATGGACTGTTTCTGTATGCGTTCGTTAAGTGTGAATACCTAGCTGAACGCCCTGCACGGATTGTGATTCCCAAAGATTTCACCTTCGATCTTGCGAAAGTGCGGAACTTCGTGATCATTGTCTGTGGGACCCCATTTGTCTTTCGGTGTTCATGATGCAAATTAATGGTTTGTTTTGAACATTTCTTGAATGTTAACGTTGTACATTTTGTGAACAGTAATACACTAACCCCATAGGAGGCTAATCTCTGCACCGCCCGAGCGCTCATTTTCTGTCAGCCTCCTACATCTACAACTACATATATACTCCGCTAGCCACCGGGCGGTGTGTGGCGGAGGGCACAATTCGCACCAAAGTCATATTTCCCCCCCCCCCCCCCCCCCTCTGTTCCAATCACGGATCGCGCGGGTGAAAAACGACTATCTGAACGCCTCAGTACGAGCTCTTATTTCCCTTATCTTTGAATGATGATCATTACGCGATTTGAAAGTTGGTGGTAATAATATATGCTCTACATCCTCAGTGAACATTGGGTTTCGGAATTTAGTGAGCAGCACCTTCTGTTTAGCTCATCGTCTATCTACTAGTGTGTCCCACTTCAAACTTTCTGTGAGATTTGTAACGCTCTCGCTATGGCTAAATGTACCAGTCACGAATCTTGCCGCTCTTCTTTGGACCTCCTCAATCTCTTGAATCAGACCCAACTGGTAAGGGTCCCATACAGACGAACAGTATTCTAAGACTGGATGAACTAACGTATTGTAAGCTATTTCCTTTGTTGAAGGACTGCGTCGCTTCAGGATTCTACCAATAAACCGCAATCTAGAGTTCGCCTTACCCGTTACTTATGTAATCTGATCATTCCATTTGAGATCATTTCGAATAGCCTCACCCAGATACTTCACTGATGTTACCGCTTCCAAACACTGATCATTTATTTTGTACTCATACATTAATGCGGATTTTCGCCTTGTTATACGCAGTAGGTTACACTTACTAATATTGAGAGGTAACTGCCAGTCATTACACCACGCATTTATTTTCTGCAAATCCTCATCGATTTGTTCATAACTTTCGTGTGATACTACTATCTTGTAGACTACAGCGTCATCGACAAACAGTCTAAGGCCGCTGTCAACACCATCAACCAGATAGTTTATGTAAAGCGTAAAAAGCAGAGGACCTATTACGTTGCCCTGGGGCACACCTGAAGTTACTCTTGTTTATGTTGAAGTTAGCCCGTTCAGGACGACATACTGCTCCCTGTCTGTTAGAAAACCTTCTATCCAACCGCATATGTCATTGGATAGACCATAAGCGCGCACTTTTTGTAGCAAGCGACAGTGCGGAACTAATGCACCTGGTGAGCCATTAGCAGCCAACATTTCTCCTGTCGTAATTGTAAACACAACACGTTCAAATGAGAGTTAGTAACGATTGAACTAGCGACCTCACACTCAAGGGGCTCCTTGTAAGACTAGTAACTAAAACTCTAAACCTTTCTTGAGCAATAATATACAAAGATAGTGTCTATTATTTGAGTCAGTGCGTTTGCCCTGTAGCAGTTCAGAGAAGCTCTGTTGAATTCCGTGTCGACCCCAGCGACAACACACAAAAATGTTAGCAAGTGTTCTAGACAGAGCTGCACAACTCTGCGCCCACAGAGCCGTTGATGGTGCGTCTGACGCCGGGCAGTCATATAGCGAAGTGGCTCGTCTGTACCTCTTTTACAGCCCGTGATTACCGACCATTCCGTGCTACAAAGGACGCCGAACTCTGCAGCAGCGAAGAGGGCCGGGGAGAGACAGTGGAGGATGATTGAGGGAGTAGGAGGAGGAGTGGGGGAAGGTAGCAGTTGGATGAGAGGTGGGAGAGTAAGAATTTACGACGAGCAAAGTCGCCGGGAAGAGGTTCCCTCAGCGCTAATGACGTCCGCCCGGCGACGATAAATAGTGCCAGGCAGGGGCCACGAAAACTCCTGCAGATGGCCCACGAAATGGCGGGGCCGCTCCGGTGGACGCAGGCCGACTGCGAGAGCTGCGTGGCACGTGTGGCGGACTGGGGCCCGCTGTCAGTCGAAGAAATGGAGCACTCTCGTCCTAGAGGCTGAGTGGTCGGCTCGCTCGAGCTAATAGCGGGAGCATAAAGGCTTCATTTGGGACTGTCCTCTGGAAAAGTCACCCCCTTTTCTTAGCGGATAAAATGTGGGTACTCACTGAAATTAAGGAAAATGCGGAAGGGAGGATCCACCAATATAACTTTCTTTTCACACAACCCGTTGATTTAACAATATATGGGGTGAAACTTCCTGGCAGATTAAAACTGTGTGCCGGACCGAGACTCGAACCCGGGACCTTTGCCTTTCGCGGGCAAGTGCTCTACCAACTGAGCTACCCAAGCACGACTCACGCCCGGTACTCACAGCTTTACTTCCGCCAGTACCTCGTCTCCTACTTTCCAAACTTTACAGTAGCTCTCCTGCAAACCTTGCAGAACTAGCACTCCTGAAAGAAAGAATATTGCGGAGACATGGCTTAGCCGCAGCCTGGGGGATGTTTCCAGGATGACATTTTCACTCAGCAGCGGAGTGTGCGCTGATATGAAACTACCTGGGAGATTAAAACTGTGTGCCGAACCGAGACTGGAACTCGGGACCCTTGCCTTCGCGGGCAAGTGCTCTACCAACTGAGCTATCTCCTTTCTTTCAGGGGTGCCAGTCCTGCAAGGTTCGCAGGAGAACTTCTGTAAAGTTTGGAAGATAAGGGACGAGTTACTGGTGGAAGTAAAGCTGTGAGGAGGGGGCGTGAGTCGTGCTTGAGTAGCTCAGTGGGTAGAGCACTTGCCGCGAAAGGCAAAGGTCCCGGGTTCGAGTCTCGATCCGGCACACAGTTTTAATCTGCCAGGAAGTTTCATATCAGCGCACACTCCGCTTGAGTGAAAATCTCATTCTGGAAATATACGGGGTGTTCATAAAGTCTCTCCGCAGTGCCGTATGATTGTTATCCGCGCATGCCGTATACCGCAGTGAAAATACTGAAATGATTCAAAAAATGTTCAAATGTGTGTGAAATTTTATGCGACTTAACTGCTAAGGTCATGAGTCCCTAACCTTACACACTACTTTACCTAAATTATCCTAAGTACAAACACACACACCCATGCCCGAGGGAGGATTCGAACCTCCGCCTGGACCAGCCGCACAGTCCATGACTGCAGCGCTTTAGACCGCTCGGATACCGAAATGAAACTCAGTGAAATACAAGTTATTAATTTATTGAATATCCATTTTTACTTACAAATTTTCACATTAAATGTTGAAAGTGTCCCCACTAGAAGGGAAGTAATACAGGCAGGTGAACAATCATACGGCACTGTGGAGAGACTTGTTGAACACACCGTATAACCATAAATTTGTTTTTTTACAACATGAACGAATTTGCAAAATGAATAAACTTTTGAAAGAGAAGTCAAAACAACAAACAATATTACAATAATTACAAGACGGCCGGACTTGCAGCCCACCCGTTGTCGGGTAAAACAATGGTGTGTACTACCGCGCTGAGACACAGTTTCTCTTATTAAATGCCCTTCTGCAACATATGAAAACTATATGAGCACCATTGATGAAAAGAATGATTCAGTTACTCAAAGCAGATGACGTAACTTTTAATTTAAAAGCTGTATGTCGAGAAGTTCGGGGTTAAGATGCGTGCCTGTGCTAAAGATTAAACAGATTAGGAAACAATACGACAATGATAAGGCGTACTTCAAAGCAACCAATCTCTTAATTTCAATCAGCAACCAAGGTGCGACTGAATCCCAACCCGTCGCTCTTTACAATCTGATTTTGAGTGAAGCCCTGATGACAGTGGCTGTTCATATTTTTAAAGTTAAACTGACTGTCAGTTATTAAGAGCGCTCTGAAGGAACGTCTTAAAACGTTACTTGTGAACGCTTATTACAAGAGAACTCACTCGGCGGAACCAGAAGATCCAGCTAAAAATACGAGTACAATAATAATGACTCGGTATTTCAAAGGCAGCAACGCACAGCTTAGTACAACAGGTTGTTCAGATTACAACTAATGCAATTACAATCAAAGAATTGAACCGGTTAACTTGTAAATTTAACTACAAGACCGCTGTTTTGGCTTAATGGCAACTTGTGCCTTAGTACAAATGCTCCTGCTGTATTTACGAACAGGAGCTGATTCATTAGAACATTAGTGATTGGTACAAACCCGAAAGAAAAGTGCAGTATAATAGCGGGACAAATTTTCAAACGAGAACTAGTGTCTTAGTACAATACTACAGCCTATATTTACGACCAAACAGCCGACCGAGTAAAACTCGGGGGACCGGGTACAAACCGGAAAATAATAAGGAGGTAGACAATGAAACAAATCACCACGAGGATTATAGAACGTTACTCCATCTATATCCGCAATCAGTTCCATGGATCCACGGCTCCTGAGTGTTGCGGATTAAAGCCAGGTACAAAAGGGCAGCCAGGTCACGAGAGGTCGTCCGACACTAATGTTGCCAACCAACCGACGGGATGTCGGCCAGTTGCTTGTAGTCGACGCTGACCCCGGCGAAGTATCTTCGCTCTGCAGCTCGTGGGTTCGGCAGCTCGGACCTCGTGAGCACCTCTTGTCGCGAGGCTACCGCCGATCCCCAAACTTCGTGCCTCTCCCTCTCGCGCCAGGCCAGCGAACCCTTATATATACTGGCAAGCAAAGATCTTCTGAGGACACAACCCACAGATACCAACTCATCCTCGTAGGTATTGGCAATTGGACCGCAAGAGGGATAGTCGATATGTCATTGAGCTAGTGGCGTCAGACAGAACAGTCTACTAATTTAATCCACGGCTCAGCAGGAATGTCACATCAACCAACTTAGAATTCTTCGCGTCAAGCTCTCCTGGATAGGCGTCTACAAGGTGCAAGGAGGCACTTGCTGCCCCCGTTGAACACATACTAACCATAGAGTTCTCGCCGTTTTCCAACAGTGACTCTCTATGATATGACTAAACCAAATGCAACGGGAAACACTGTATCTTTATTAAACTCTATGTAACTTTTTTCCTAGGTTGAGAGGATGTTGACGGTAAGGAACAGCATTTCCTCTGGCGGCGATGGTTCCGGCGCTGCTTTTGGAGTCACGGCGAACATTGCCGATAGTCCCCACTCCTATCAACACGGTGCAACAATCAGGCATCGTTTTACCAGTTGTGCAGTCCGTTTGGCTACCAAACTGAGGACAGTAGAACAATTAGATCAGCCGTAGGTTGTTAAGAGTCAATGATGCCTATCAATTTGGGGGCTGTTTTGGAAGATTTCTCAGATTCATCTAGTCGAATGCTGGCCGTGGATTACACTTTACTCAAACAACGAAGAAAAACGTAGATTTCAAAACATATTTTGATGAACTTTTTTACGACAATCAACTTTAAAAAATAGTTGTCGTAAAAGTACGCAATTAATCCGTTAACGTGTCAGATGTGAAGTTCTGTAAAAAAAAAAAAAAAAAAAAAAAAAAAAAAAAGATATATTTCGTACTTTTCCACTTATAGGTGTACCAAGCAGGGCATTTTTCTCTGTCTATTTTTGCTGATATGATGTACCATTTCTGTAATGGATTTCACTTTTTTCCACATCAGATTTTTAATTTTCAGTATCAACATTGTTGAAATATGAATCAAGATATATTTTAAAATAATTTCGAGCTTTACTTCGTAACTCATTGGATCTGTTATTAAAAGAAATTTACTTGGTAGATAATAATGAAATATGCTCACCTTTAGGAATGCACTCTTCTAATATTCAAAAATATATTCATTCCGTAACTGGCAGATTCTATAGATATCATGACTTGTGTACTTCCTGTCAAGTAAACTTCTTAGGACACAATACGTTCTCAGACTTCGAGATTCAGTTATATAAAATTCACAATCTCCCGTGAAACTTCTTTGGTGAAAAATCTGCTGACGGTCTAGACAGAGGAAAAAAATAATATGGAAATTTATTCCCGAAATTCAATGGCACTGTAATAAGTATAGATGTACTACCTACGAAAGGCAGTGTATGTGTCGAAACCTGGTCCGATGTAAGAGAGGCCCTGATGGCCCTAAACACATCAGATTACATAAATACATAAAAGTAAAGTGCCGAACCGGGACTCGAAGCCGGATTTCCACTGATCGCCAGCGGTCGCCTTACCATTTAATTGTCTGCGGGTCATTAATATGCGAAGGATTGCAGAAAAATAATGCCTCAGAAATTCTTATGTGAAAATTTTTCTATCTTCTTAAATAAAACAAACGTTATTAATAGCATACATCTTTATATTTCACGTCTGTATATTTGCAGCCCTCTGCCGCCAGAGTGCTTTGAACTGTAGCTTGTTAAATGGCTGTGTGTAACATACCTGCGTCAGTGCGTGAGAAACAGCGGGTTGTAATCAAGTTTCAAATTTCAAGAATTCCCCCACACACGGAGCACCCTTTCCTTGACCATGGCACACGAGCTCTGCGACATCTGCAGCAATCCGACGCCTTGGGTTCACCGCCACCGATAATCATCCTTACAGTCCCAACTTGAACCAACCCGATCTTTATCTGCTTCCAAAACTTAAAAGATCACCTTCGGCTACTTCACTTTGAGAGTGCCGAAGTGGTGCAAGGAGAGGTGAGGTTGCGGCTCAGTCAACAAAGCCAGATATATTTAGAGTGAGCATATCAACAAACTCGTCTCTCGTTGGAAGTAATTCATTCGCCACCAGGGCGACTATGTTGAGAAATAACAATGTAGACATGAAGACTTCAGATGCACAAAATTGAAACCCTCTGTTTTATTTAAAAAACCTTAGACAGGATATAAAATGTAGACTGGTAATGGCAAGAAAAGTTTTTCTGAAGGAAAGAAATTTTTTAACACCGAATTTAGATTGAATTGTTAGGAAGTATGTTCTTAAGGTATTTGTCTGGAGTGTAGCCATGTGAAACATGGGAAACAAACAGTTTAGATAAAAAGAGAACTTTCAAAATGTGATGCTATAGAAGAAGTACTGTATAGAACTGGGGAGACTATCAATTTTTGGCGCAAGCTGACCAAAAGAAGGATCGGTGGATAGAATACATTCGGAGACATCAAGGGATCACTATTTTAGTACGTAGTTCGTAGAGGAAGACCAAGAAATGAATACAGTAAGCAGATTCATAAAGATCTAGGCTGCAGTAGTTATAGGAAGATGAAGAGGCTTGCACAGGATAGAGTAGGATGGAGAGCTGCATCAAACCAGTCTTCGGAGTGAAGACCACAACAACAACAAGCATTTTCACATTCGTAGGGATTACCTTGTAGTATGCTCTTGTACATCTTACAAAAGGGCCTCAAAAAACTTCCCTGGAGCACGTCTAGAGTTACTTCTGTGGATAACTCTCTATACAAGATAAGATGTTACGTTATAAATACCAAGAAATCCTCGATACAGTCACCTCATATGATCGTATTTTTCTTAATGAGCTTTGGTTTGGCGTCGAGTCAAATGCTTTTCGGGGGAAAAAATACTGCATACACTTGATTACCAAAATCCATGACTTTAAGGATGCCATGAGAGAAAAGCGTGAGTTCAGTTTCACGTGGTCGATGTTTTCGGAATCTATGCTGGATGGCATGGAGGAGGTTATTCTGTTCGGAATACCTCATTACATTAGATGTTCTACGATTGTACAATTGGATTCAAGAATATTGGACGGGATTGTCGTGGATGACTTCTGCTGCCCTTCTTGTAGTGATTTCTTCTAACTATTGGGCACAGCTTTTTCTAGAACGTATCTTCGTAATATTATGGTTAAAAGATGGGCTAACACAGCCTTAAAATAGGTATAGAATATCATAAGGGAGAGAGGTGTCGCATGATCGATGTTTTCGAATGCGTGACAAAATGGCTCTGAGCACTATGGGACATAACTTCTGTGGTCATCAGTCCCCTAGAACTTAGAACTACTTAAACCTATCTAACCTAAGGATATCACACACACCCATCCCCGAGGCAGGATTCGAACCTGCGACCGTAGTGGTCGCGCGGTTCCAGAGTGTAGCGCCTAGAACCACTCGGCCATCCCGGCCGGCGAATGCTTGACATTTCACGGCTTTCTTTGTACTCTGTTGTGAACGAACGACAGTAGCCATATTTCTCTGGCATATCATAACAGATGTACGTAGTAAATAATGGTAATAGCGGCGGGAGTGGAATGCGGAAGACGAAATAAAACATAAATATTGTATCTCCTGTTGCGTCTGGCTGTTTTGCTGAGGCATCCGAAAAATAAATGTGTGAGGTGAGGCACCCTGGAAGTAGGTCGCCTGTTTCCCACGGATGCCGAAGAATGGAAGGCGTGTTGGCCAGACAGACATTTACAAGCACCTGCAGTGGCAAGGAGACAGCGATGGAATGCGGCGGGCTACTGCTCTGTGGGAGAGGACGCTTTAGTTATCTTCCTTTTGTAGAAGGCTCAAGCAGCTTGCCTTACTCACTGTTATCGCATATTCATTGTGAGAGATAGTGCTCGCTTAAATCCGTTTTATGAGTAATTTCAAACTAAGAGCTAGACTTTAGACTTCAGATAAAACCTCAGACCACTAGTACGTCTGTTCTCAGTTATAATTTAATTACCACAGGAGCCTTTAATCAGCCAACAATCACTTGCGATAATTTCAGTTTTGTTGTGGTAGGCAAGGCAAGACGACGTGTGAAACATTACTAAAAGCGTTGTCTGAGAAATGCTTAGAACGAATAGCTCGTAAGCCCACTCGTTAGTGCAATATGTTGGAACTAATAACAACAAACAGACCTCACTTCTTTGAGGATGTCCACGCTGCAACTCGTTATCCATAAGGATCTGTGGCATTTGTAGCAACTATGATTTTCAAAGTAAGCAGAGAATCTAAAACAATTACAAAGGTTAATATGTTGCGTAAAATAGATAAAGAAGCAGTAGTTTAAAGTGTAGTTGCCCATTCTCTGGCTACATATGTATCTAATAATAAATGAAAAGCACCAGTTTGCTTTTGTTCTACAATATTATTTTAATTGCTAACCGGTTTTCGGCTTACAAGGCCATCTTCAGACATTTACTGAGTATTGTCACCAAAGAAGTTAAATGTTTGCTGACAACATTGGAAGAGAAGTAACACATCTAGAGTGAAGTAGAAACATACAGTGAGTAACATCTTTGCAATGAAATAGTAAAAACTGAACAGTGCATAAATAACAATGGAGTTGACAGGAAAACCTTTAGCACAAAATAGGAATAGCATGCCTACATAACAGTTTCTATTAATAAACAAACCTAATAATATAAGATAAAATTAGTACTAGACAAGGCTGCATCAAGAGATATGAAACATGGAGAGTGATACACAACCAATTAAAAAAGAAAAGACAGTTGTCAATGTAAATACAGAATACACGAGGAACTTAAGCAATATCAATAAGATAAAAAGAAATTAGCAAATGCAGGAAAATTGAGGTGTTTGAGGGAACCTGCAGTTTGAGAGTGTGGTGGTACTGCATTTTAACATTAACATTATAATCAAAGCAGTGGCTGTGTACCAGTTTACATTAAATAAATGAGCAAAGTAAAATATGAACAGTATTTTTACTTTGCTCATTTATTTAATGTAAACTGGTACACAGCCACTGATTTGATTATAATGTTAATGTTAAAATGCAGTACCACCACACTCTCAAACTGCAGGTTCCCTCAAACACCTCAATTTTCCTGCATTTACTAATTTCTGTTTATCTTATTGATATTGCTTAAGTTCCTCGTGTATTCTGTATTAACATTGACAACTGTCTGCTAACATTTAACTTCTTTGGTGATAAAACTCAGTAAACGTCTGAAGATGGCCTTGTAAGCCGAAAACCGGTTAGCAATAAAAATAATATTGTAGAACAAAAGCAAACTGGTGCTTTTCATTTATTATTATAATGTTGTTCTACCAAGAACCGACGGAAGATTCTGTTAATATGACGTATGTATCTATTAGAACAGAACATGGTGGGCGGAACAAAAGACGTAGAGCATAAAAAACTGGTTCAAATGCCTCTGAGCACTATGGGACTCAACATCTGAGGTCATCAGTCTCCTAGAACTTAGAACTACTTGAACCTAACCAACCTAAGGACATTACACACATCCATGCCCGTAGAGGATACACAGAGAAGTTGTGGCACACTATTTAGCGCTCCTTGCACTGTACTCTAACGCGCTATACTTTCGAAAGTCATTTTGTGGTCGTTTTCAAAGGGAAATACTGAGTGTGTGAAAGGAAGATTGAGTTTCGCGTCCCGTCGACATCGAAGTCATTAGAGACGGAGCACAAGCTCGGAATTTGCCAAGGACGGGGTAGGAATTCGATGGCACCCTTTCAAAGGAATCATCCCGGCATTTTCCCGGAGCGATTTAGGGAAATCACGGAGAACCTAAATCAGGATGGCCGAACGAGGATTTGAACCGTCGCCTTCCCGAATGCAAGTCCTCTATGTTAACCACTGCGCAACCTCGCTCTGTTCTATATGTGTTAAGTTTTTAGATACGGTATCCCTGAATTTCTTTTTGCGGTCATTCCTAACATTTGTGCACCGTGTAACTGCATGCACAAAACCAATATAACCAGGAATTTATCTTATTTCAAGTGAATACTGTTTAAAAATATGATCTATTGATGTTTTTTGTACATTTGTGTTACACACCAACAGAGAGAGAACTTTCAAGTATTTAACTTTACGTGAATTTGTGAAGTTATTGTTTAACGTAACGTTTACTAATTTCCTTACTAGCAGTCTTGTACCATGGCCATCGTTTTGACTTTCGAAAACATTACAGAAGGTGGTTTCACACATGTCGCGGAGTGAGCGCTATGGTATTCTATCTCTTTGAAAGGAACCCTCCGTGATATACTGTCACTGTAATGGAACTTCTAAAAGAAACAGAGACTACTGCATAATAGTTATAAAACAAAAGACAGGGCTATAGACAGAGAGACGCTGAAAGAAGTGTGTTTGGCTGTCAAGAAGACAAAGCGTTAACCTTCAGTGACTAACGCAGCAGAATATTAACAAAAGATTTTCCACAAAACCAGAAGAAATTCTGGTCGCATCTAAAGACTGGTACTGGTACCAAAGCAAGTGTTCAGACACTCCTGGACTAGACTAGTACCGAAATTGGGTGTAGTAAAGCAATAACATAATTGCTTAACTATTGTTTCAAATGTTCCTGTGCAAAGTAAAACCCAGGAGTATCGCCACAGTTTCATTCTCGCAACACTCCAAGGATGAAATAGATAATGTTGTCAGTGACACTGACAAATATATTCTAAAACTGAACAAAATTCCAGGGCCTGATGGAATCCACATCAGATCCTAAAACGAAATTGTGTTGAATTGATCCGTCTTTTTATCAAAACACACCGAAGATACCACGAACTAAAATCTGGAAGGAACTACAGGTCACATTCACCTGCAGAAAGGGCAACAGCAGTGATTCACTAAACTACCTGTCAATTTACATGACATCCATTTGTTGTGGAATCTTAGAATATAAGCTAAAATTTAATGATGTATCTTGAATAGAATGGCCTCCTCCATGACAATGGTTCAAATGGCTCTGAGAACAATGGGGTTTAACATCTGTGGTCATCAGTCCCCTGGAACTTAGAACTACTTAAACCTAACTAACCTAAGGACATCACACACATCCATGCCCGAGGCAGGATTCGAACCTGCGACCGTAGCGGTCCGCGGTTCCAGACTGAAGCGCCTAGAACCGCACGGCCACACCGGCCGGCCCTCCGTGACAACCAGCGTGGCTTCCGAAAACATTGATCATGTGAAACCTACCTTGCGCTTTTCTCACAGTACCTCCTGAATTCCATGGATCGAGGCAGGCAGGTAAATGTAGTGTTTCCTGACATCAGAAAGGCATTTGACTCAGTATCATACACAGGCATATTATAGAAAGTACGACGATATGGAGCATTAAGCTATATTTGTGACGGATTGAGAATATCTTGGTGGGAAGGACACAGCATGTTACTTTGGATGGAGGGTAATCGATATATGTAAAGGTAACTTCAGGCTAGCGCCAAGGCAAGTCTGGTGCTATCCGAGCTTTTCATTTTATATGCAGCATTAGTGACCTCATAGACAGTATTAATAGTAACCTCTGACTTTTCACAAATAATTCAGCTATCTATAATGAAGTACCGTAAATAAATGCTGCATCAATATTTAGTCATTTTGGTATGATTTCAGTGATATGTACTGATTGGTAAGTCGGATTAAATATTCAGAAATGTCAAACTGAGCACAAAACGAAGAAAAAAATGTTGTGTTCTGTGAATATCAGTGAGTCACAGTTGAAAGCGGCGGATATGAAACGAAATGATCACATAATGTCAGTTGTAAGTAAAGCGGGTGACAGACTCCGATTCATTGGTAGAATACTACGGAAATGTAATAGTCTAAAAAGGAAATTGCGTAGAAACACTCGTACGACCTATCCCCGGAACACTGAGCAAGTGTGTGGGACCTATACCAAACAGTACTAACAGCGGATACTGAACGGATACAGGAAAGAGCAACACGAATCATCACAGGTTTGTTAGACCCATGGGAGAGAATCATAAAGAGATTGATAAATTTATCTTTCTTGAAATTAGACGCGAACTATCGCGTGAGAACCGGCTTAGAAAGTTTCTAGAACCAACTTTAAGTGAAGAACCTAGGAATATACTGCAATCCCCGGCATGTCAGTCCCACAGGGATCGTGAAGACGAGATTGGACTAATTACAAAGCACAAACAGAATTTTCCCTTGCCCCTTACGTGAAAGGAAAGGGAAGAAGCCCTATTGGCTGGTAGAATGGGACGTCTACTCGATCACCCACTTCACATTAGTTTGTCCCACTTCTAGGATTGCCTTTTTAGAACTGTCGATTCCTCTACAGCTGAACTGCCTACTGTAGTGTTATCACAATATCTACAGTCTATGAGATCTTCTAATGCTTTCTTCCTTTACCTTTCCTAAAGTGCATTGCTTTGTAAAACAGAATTCAAAAAACTTGTTTGAGCAATGAGTTGATTTGTTATGTAATTCTCCGGTACTGTAAAGGAACTGGAGTACAAAGGGAGGTATATTAGTGGTTAAATATCTGGATAGTAACTATTAAGTCTGATAAGAGCTACTTAACTTCCCTATCGCAATAGACTGTAGTTTCATTTCCACATAGCATTGGTAGTCTAAGAGATATAATTCCTTGCTGCTGGCTGGAACTGAAAATTAACATTTGGATTAAGAGTAGCAGATTTTCCACACATCTTTATTTCCAATCATAATTTACAAGTAGTACAAGAACACGCTACTTCTTATAATTATATAGAACAGAGTCTAGACTACTGACCGACATCAACTCACTCAGATATAAAGTGATCAGCTATGCTCACGCCGCATTTACGTTGCAGAAGTTTTAGACATAAGATTGTAATACTTTTTAAAAATGGAAAATAATGCATTTGAATAAGTTCAAAAGCTACTCTCGAAATTGAGCGTTAGTGAAATGAGAAGAATGTGGGAATCTGCGAGTGGTTAGCTGCCAAGCTCACATTCACAACTTACTTCTCATCACCAGCTTTACGTTAGGTGCATGCTGGTAACTTGAGCATACTGAATTATTAAATTAAACACTCATAAGGTAATTAATGAATTGTTTAAAATCAACAACTAGTAAATCAGACATTGCTTTAAAACGATCTCCGTGTCTCAGTGTTCAATTAATTCAAAACTTTTAATGGACAGAATTCCAATGACAAGGGTTAAATCATAATTCACAACATAATTAAAATACCAAAACAGCCTGCCAATAGCCGAGAACCCAGAAGCTGGTAAAGATTTATATTCACCACAGGTCTCAGGAGCCTCACTGCCAGATTTAGGGAGGGTAACAAAACAGTTAGGTCTTAGAGCTCTTGAACAGTAAACGACAATATTACCACAAATGCCATAATATCTAAAAACAGTTGTATATAATTTAAGCGAAGGTACCAGAGTTGTAACTTATCCACAAATCAACAGCATGAATCAGTTCAATATACATATGAGTAGTCGAATAACTCGATTGACTACATGGCTTCTTTGGTCCAGTAGCACACATTTGAACCGAGTTCCAGGCAGTACTCAGGGTGCCTCACTTGGGGAATTTACTCTTAACTCAGTTCCAGTATTAACCCACATCTACAAAGATACCTCAATATAGAACTTTACCACAGTCAGTGTCCACCTCCAACAGTTCATAACAAAGTGAAGTTTAAACATCCCCCAGGCTGTGGCTAAGCCATGTCTCTGAAATACCCTTTCTTCCAGTAGTGCTAGTCCTGAAGTTTCACAGAAGAACTTGTGTGAAATTTGGAAGGTAGGAGACGAGGTACTGGCAGAATTGAAACTGTGGGGAGGGATCGTGAGTAGTGCTTGGGTAGCTTCGTTGATAGAAAGGCAAGGGTTCCAAGTTCGAATTTCGGTATGGCATACAGTTTCAATCTTCCAGGAAGTTTCATATCAGCGCACACTCCGCTGCAGAGTGAAAATCTTATTCTGGAAACTGAATAGTGATGCAAGGGCCTGCTCAGAGGCACAATAGTTACAGATTAAAGTAAATCATAGGATCACACAAGTTATTGTAGGAATTCACTTTGAAATCTTAAAAAACAGAAGTTACACGTGAATTTAACATATTGCACCATAATAGTTGGTCCCTGATTTCGAAACTTCAGACACCGAACTAGTTTTTGTCGAAATGTAGCTGATGGGGAGGTCAGTGTCGTACGAGAACTGTCAAGATTTAGCAATAGAAGTAGTAAGTTCACTCGCTTTGGTACAACTAAGCCTCGTTAACATGCAAGTCAGCAGATGGAAGCTCACCATTAACTTCTGTTATATGATGATGACTACTATAATGATCTCATGGCAGTTACTTTTCAGTGAACTGCTTTCATGGCAGGGTTAGAACCTGGATCTCGCGCATGGAATTGTTCCAGACCAGCAATGTAAATCCCATGGAAAAAGCGAATAATTCATGTGTGTCTAATAATCACATATCCAGCTCTAAACTGAAAAACACACTACGTTTCCTAGTTCGTCGTTGTCACTGCACACGGGCTATGTTGACGTGCTGGCTACTGCCAGTGGACGCCTTGTTCAATGTGTTCCTGAGGCACTACCTCCATGCCATGCTTGTGCACCATCTTAAAACTAATGCATGTGGAACTCGGCTCTCTCGCAACTCCAGACACCGACATTAGCTAACAAGACATTTCGTTATTACACATTTTTATGTAGTTGTACCAAAGCGAAACAATTTATTTAATTATACCAAAGAAATTCAAAAGTGATACGAATTCTGAAATATTTTAATGTATCGGAAATTTGGTCAACCAAGTGTATTTCTGGTCACCCAGGTATTTGCGTGTATTGAGTACTCTGATAGCTTGTGTGTATTATGTGTTGTGGTTTGTGATGAAAATAGGGTCACTGATCAGTTCCATTACAATAACCCACCAAAAATTATGCTCTCATGAAGATGTGCCAAAATTTTCATACCATAAAGAGGAAACTAAAGTCTTTATTTTTTACAAGAACAGTCATAGTTAATGTAGCGAAAATCAGTTTTCTAAAAGTTAAATTTGCTTGATATGTTAGGGGTTTATTGTTAAAAGAACACCTAATTAATACAGTTACATAAAATAAATTGACCAATAAAGTTAGTATTTTGAAGAATACTGTTTACTATAGAGGTAAAACTTTTTAAAACTGTTATGCACTTCAAATAATAAAATAGTGGATGAAACATTAAGAACATATATATCTCCTACAAGAAAAATAATTACTGCTTCCATATTGTTATAACATATTTTCAAAACTAACAAAATTTGTAATTTCCTGTGCTAAATATGATGGAATTCTGTATTACTACAAAACAAACTCAAAATCCCAATTATCTTATGTTTGAACATGCATAACTAATTAAATAGCACCACCTTTATCGAAAATAATATAATGAAAAATAGTACACAAAATCATAATAATAGACCAGTATGTAAAGATAATTTGATTTAGAATAACAAAACGATCAAATTTGTAATGTCTCCACATATTTTCTTTATAAGGAACAAAAATTAGAAAAAAAACAGTTTCTAGCATTTTATTCAGTTTTTAATGGAATTTCTTCCATTTTTGCGTAAATTACTTTTAAATAGTTTGAACTGTTTTATCAAACTAGTGTTAGAAAATAGTAGCCATCATACATCATTGTATCACAACTATTTCCCACAGTTATTTATTTTTATTACTGTTACTATCTCATTGCATATTTTTACCTCTAAAATTACTGGTGTAATTAGAACCTTTTCTTGGCTGTCTGATCCACAATAAATACATTATGAAGTTTCAGCTTATTCTGTGATACAAACATGTACTTCATTTTACAGTTGGACATAACATGTCATAATTCAGAATATTGTACCCCAACTCTGACTTCATCATCTCCCACATCTTACATTTCATATGAACTTCGAATACAGCCATAATTTGCGAATACAATCAACACCTCCTTAATCACATCAGTTCCCAAACATTTAGGCAACTTACGACAGAAAATCTCCCCCACATTGCAAAAATTAAAATATTCTGACTATAATATATATATTATGCAAATTATAATCATTCAGTGCCAGGTCATAGCTTCTCTTGCTTCTGTCTTACGACAAAGTTTTCAGATTCCACCTATATGGTCTTATGAACAGTCTCCTTTCTACAGACAACAATCTCCTCCTGAAAAACTCTTTATATTATTTTGCAAATATATGGAATACAAAAAGCTTATTACTGCTTCAGCTTTTCCATGATAATCATGTTCCAACACATAGAGCAGACAATGAAAGACCAAGTCTGAAATAAAAATTTTTTCAAACAAACAAACCATACCATAAAAACTTCACAATAATTTCTGAAACATATCCTTAAACGTGTATAAACACTTCCACGAAACAAAACAGCGCAGAAATCTAGAAGACGGTTGAAAACCTGGGGCTAGCAGGACAGAGCGGATGCGGTTATATTTGTCGAAAGGGGCCAAAATAATTTACTGTCAGTTGTACTCAACATATAAGCTTTATTTCTTAAAACAGACAATCAAACAAGCAAGAATCAAAAACTCGCAAGCTTTTAACGAAAGACCTTTGATATAATTTAGATCGGCTGAGGGCCACATCGAAAATCCAAGGCACAAGGCCTAAGAAAGGAATTGAGGTACATGAGTTCTTCAAGAGGTTTCACTTCCTTAGAAAAAATTTTTTATCTTCAATATAAATAGGCTGAAAGCCTTAGTTTATTTTTTTTCCCGTAGAACTCGGCTGAAGGCCTCACGTTAATCAAGGCCAAGACAAAGATTTTCAAAGTTTAATCTAAATAGGCTGAAAACTAGGCTGAAGGCCGCATATCGCCAAATAATTTAACAGCTTAGGACCTAGGAAGAAGAGCTTTCAATTTGAAAAGGCTGAAGGCCTTATCTTAAAACATTTCGTGCCTCTTACTAAAGAATAACAATCTTGTTTCTTAAGGGCAAGACAAGTATTCTGAATTTTTAATTCAAGAGAGAGTAAAACTCGTCTGAAAGGCACACACCATGCAGAAAACAATTTACGGCTTAAGGCCTGGGCACAAGGAATTTTTCAATTTTAATTTTGGAAAGTTAAAACTCCGCTGAATGCCACACAGAGTACTTAAGACCGAAAAGGAAGTCACTATGTAAAACACAAGGAGCGGCACTCAGAATGTTCCAAGGGTCGGCCTGGGAAGGTAACACTAACGGACGATCAGGTGAGACAGGCAGCCAAACCGACAACCTCTTAATCGGAAAGCAACACAACCTAGGGACGGTTGACGACCGACCGAGAATCTGACCGATTTAGAACGGTCAGATCCAACTGTACAGATAACAGAAAATATCGGTCGATGAAGAGTAAACCAAGATACCAGTAACTTTAAACTCGGCCTCACCAAGATCAGGGCATCAAACAACACTCAAGACAAGTTTAAAGATTACCGAAAACACAAGTCACAACTGTCAAGTCACTACGGGAGGCTGCAGTTTCTAGGCAACAACACACACGATTTGTTATCACACGCCTCAATGGCTGAGGAAACAACAATCCACAAATAACGAACAAATCGTAACAGTCGAGTTTAAGAACAGGTAACTAATTACTCATGTTGAGGATCCTGCTTCGGAAGAAAGCGAAAAGTCGCTCACACATCTAGCGCCTCCAAATGCAACAGCGCGTGCCCGCCGCCAAAAGCCCCGGCCTGGCTTCGCGCTGTGGAGACTTGCGTCGCAGCTCAGTTCCAACGAACCAACGATGTCCTACCACATATTTTCAATTTTTAAAAAATTTTTCAAATGTAGCTCATAAGACAAGCGTCAGTTCAAAAGCAAAGTAATATTACCAATTCTCAAACAGAATAGTAAGTAACCCTCCCATTAACACTTCATGACGCTACCACCAAATTTTCATGAACTCAAAACAATATGGTATTAATATTAATCATCATAAAACGTAGCTCATCAGCATAGTTCATCAGGCAGAAGTATTTAACAAAGACAATTCAACCTGAGTCGTAACACTGTGAAGGTCAAAAATCTGTAATAATAAAATGATCATGAAACGTCATACAATAGAATAAAAAGAGTCAGTCGCCACATGTAGAGAAGTCTTGTGGTTTTCAGTAAGTGACAAAATACTGTTACATTTCTGTTGCTTCTCCAAATGCATCACTTGGCCTGGAGACCCTTTTATTCTTTCTAGTAGTTCATCTCTCAATGATACACAATAATACAGAGACATGTTGCAGTTACTGTTTCCTTCAAACCTACAGTAAATGGATATTTTCTTCCGGTGCATGAACAGCCTCCTCAATGCCATTGATAAATCATTTTCAGTTTCTCCATCAGAACCAAACTTTTCATCAAAAGGTCATACACTCAACATGAATTAACACTATTTGTTGAAGCAACATGATCGTTAATATTATTCTTAAATTGTTTGAAAAACTTTTTGTAATGCTTCTCCTATGCAAATCATTCTGGCAAAATTCGGATGTTATGTGACGCTTGTTACCAAGAAATAAGTGGGATTCTTAGCCACATATGTAATAGCTTTCTGAAGCAGGGTATTTTCCCAGATAGACTGAAGTATGCCATTGTTAAACCACTGCATAAAAAAGGGGATTCGTTTGATGTCAACAACTACCGCCCAATCTCTCTTCTGACTGCCTTATCCAAAATTCTTGAAAAAGTAATTTATTTTTAATATTTTTTGTGTGGGATCTAAAATTTAAAAACCTCTCTCACATCGGCCTGATTTAGCTTCACTGATCAGGATAGTAAAAACATGCGTATGTTAAGGGAATTTTCACTCACAAAGCAGGCTTATAACATTCACACAGTTCAATACTGTTCTATCCTGATTAAATTGAGCTTAACTTAAATTCCATAATGCAGTGAAGCAATTTCGAAGTCTCGGTGCGACGAAAATTGTCAGTCGATCTCCTGGAAACATTTGTAATAATTATTAACTTTCGGTGATCACATGGGGAAGACCGGAGATCTGCTGGTAAGACCGTGTTAGCCTATTTATTTGAAGTAACTGGATATCTTGAGCATACAGAACGGCAGGTTCGTCCAGTGTAAATCAGACGTTCCCCACTGATCCCGTGCAACACAGCGTAGTAAGCAGACACTGTCAATAATAATCAGTTAAATAATACGCGAACACACTTAAGTTTAGTTCATTTATTGATTTCCTTCTCATACAGAATCCCATCAAGATGGCGACTAGCTCAACAATACATACATATACATCCTCCTTCTTTCACGACTAATCGGCAAGAAGTCCTTCATTCATTTCATAAGAGAAAACATAGCTAGCAGAGAAGCTCTTCCATGGAGTAAATGGACGCTCCAAGGAATAATTGGGCTTGAAACTACTTTGCATTGATAATCGGTAAGATAAGAAGAGATATTTCGAGATATGTACTGAGTTATATAATTTATAAAATTTCTGAAAATATCGCCTAGAGACCGCTGCAAGAGACATTACATCGCCCCTCGCAGAGAGCAAAGTTCATATGTATCCACTTTGCGAACTAACTATTGGCTTAGCTAACTCGTTAGAATTTGTGGAACATACGTTCCTATAAATTTTAAGAAGTTAGTAAGATTTTTTTAATTACAAGAATTGAAAGAGATTTGGTATCTTCGTTACCTAGGTATCTAGTTGTTGCTTTCACGTCTACTGGGGCATACCCGCATCTCACGTACACAACCAGGGAAGATGGACTTACATAGCTGTTAATCAGGTCTACCTATTCAGCAACTGGCCTTCACAGGGAAACCACGGAAAACCTGGAGGCTTAGACCCCAACTAGGTATCACAGATGATAAGAAAGACGGAATAATTTAGAAATTTGAGAGATATTCTAGAATTCATAGGAAAGATAAAATCTGCCTCATAGCCAAAACAAAATCTTTACACATGCAAATTTTTTTACAGTCTTCTGAAAAATTTTCTTCATCGATGTCTTGGTGAACTGCGGTGAAACTGATGGAACAGGAACATGGGACACGGCACGGAGGACAGGCGACGCATTGGCGTACCAGACAGGAGACGTAACGGATTTGAGAGACCAGAAGGAACATCAGGAACAGGTACTCAGGATTGTGGCATGAAATAATCGAAATTCGTCTAAGGAATGGTCAACTATTAAAGATTCCTGGAAGAGAGGGGTTAGTCGAATTTCTCCTGATTCATTTCGAACTCAAATATGGTCCTGATCCATCCAATCTTCCATCTGAGGAATGGGAAAATGCATTCGTCTTATACTTTCCACACCTAGGTGTCTTAATCGACACTGTTGTTGCACAATATCACAACTCCAGATCGGAAAACAATTTTGAAAACATGGATAATTTCATTCATCTTCTTGAGTAAGCCGAAAGGTTATAATCCTGGTTTTAATAATTTATTTATTTATTTTTTTTTTCGTTGGCTTTTCCAGGTGGAAGTAGATCTGAATCTTTCCTAATTTGGTTTCAAGTACGAATGCGGATAGCATGTCAGAATGTTAAAAACTTTATTATTTAAGACAATTTCCAAAAAAATTATATCTTACTCATACATGATTAAAATGAAATTTTGCTGAAAGAGAACGTTTAATTAAGTCTTGCTGCATGACCTCTCCAGCTGAAATTTATCTTTGTTATTATTGATTGACGATCAAATTTTTCTCTTTTATACTCCGATTTCCGCATTTTCTCATGAACATATATGAATGCAATATAACAATAAGCAAATCCAACTGGAAAATGACACATTATTATAAATTCAATGAAGAACTTTCTTATCAACTCTAATTTTATAAACACACACTAAGCTAGTTAATTAAATTCTCTTGAATAGAATTTAGCTCGCCACCCAAAAAAAACAACAAAAAAACAGCGAGTCTTTATATCTGTGGAGAGTAGCAATCGATTCTAATATCCTAACGCGGTTCATTTGTTCTCCTGTGAACTGTCAGTTTACAAACACTAACTTCACACGCAAGCGCCGTATTCGATCATATAGTTTCAGTAAACTTATTCTCACTGGAGATTAACACTCCTTGAATGTATGTTATTTCACATGCACAAGGTTCTTTGGTGATCATCGTGTAGACAGATAATCCGTAAGCCCTTACAGCAGCAATAGCTACAGTTCCACTTACTTTTCTAAATATTCCTATACTATCACAGAAGCAATCGCTTACTGTTCATTAAACTATCACAGATGCTTTGCATGCTGTCTTTTAACCTATCACAGTAGCTGAGGCATACTGTCCTTCGCACATCAAATTTTTTTTTCAACACCCAAATACTTCATACAGACTTTTCATTTAATTTGAAACACTTTCCTTAAAAGTACCTCTTTAGGTCTACATGGGGAAATAATCCTTTTATTCTTCCAGTATCCGGATATGCTAATAAATACGCACCAGGATTCGGTATATCAACTATTATATATGGAACTGTATAAATTAGATTCCATTTTCTGATGGTCTTCTTCAACCTTGATGACTTGATGTGTCTTCTTAAAAGAATTTTCGGTCCGATATTGGAAGTCTGAATCCGTTTGATGTTTCTGTCATGGATTTCCTTTCGCTGTCTTGCTTTCTCCGTAATGTTAATGAGAGCATTGCGAATTTTTTCTTCCCATGATATTTTGGTGTCCTCGAGGTTACGCAAGTTATCTACGCAAAAGTTTCTTTCGTTATCTCTGAACATCAGTTCATTCAGGGTAAAGTTTGTAGAATTATGAGGTACATTATTATAAATCTGCTCAAACTCGGTCAAATAGTTTATCCAGGTAGTTTGTTTATCATGACAGTACGTTCTCATGAATCTGTTTAGTTCTCGAAAGACCCGTTCAATTAAATTCCCTTGTGGATGATAACAAGATGTAAATTTCTGTTTTATTCCTGGTTGTGATACTAATTTTCTCCATAAATATCCAGTAAATATCTTCGCATTGTCAGAGATTATAGATTTTGGAATCCCTGCATGAGGAATGTAGTCATTTACAAACTTTACTGCGGCAGCTCTTGCAGTTGCTGATTTTATAGGATATAGTTTAACATATTTTGTAAACACATCACAGAATCCAATAATGTACTTAACACCACCACTGGCTCCAGGAAGTGGTCCACAAATATCACATGATGTAAGTGATCTTGGTGCTTCAGGTATTATTGAGTGAAGCGCAATTTTATTTCCCTTGTTGTTCGGCTTAGCCTTTTGACAGAGAACACATTTCTGTAAGACTTTGTCCACTTTTCGCCTTATATTTGGGAAGTAACAATAATATATAATCTTATTAGCACACTTTACAACACCAACATGACCCCAGGTCAAATGTGTAAACCAAATTAATCGTTCTTCATATTCTTCGGGTATGCAGACACACCACTTTGGATTCTCAGCCTTCCCAGATTTAAAAAATAAAATATTATTCACAACCCAGTAGTATTCCAAATTGACTATAGGATTTTGTTGATTGAATTGTCGTATTATAGCATTCCATCGTCGATCCTTCTTCTGAAGCTGAGCCATTGTCTTACACAAATGAATATAACATAACTTGTAATTATTTTCTTGAAGAAGAAACACTGGAAATTCTGCCTTATTATTTGCATCCAGTTTAGGTCTTATTCCTTCTGGAGATCCTGACAAAGCGTCAGCTATAATATTTTCTTACCCGGCTGCATGAATAATTTGAAACTGATATTCTTGCAGCGCCAGCATCCACTTTGACAAGCGAGGATGCAGCAACTTACAAGTTTGTAAAAAGGCTAGTGATTGGTGGTCACAATAAACGGCTATCCTTGAGCCATATACATAATAATTAAACCTTTTCAAAGATCAAATAACTGCTAGAGCATCCAATTCCGTAGTGGTATATGCTCTTTCACAAGTGGATAAAACTCTGCTAGCAAATGCAATTGGACAAAAGATTTTACACCATCGATGTACCTAATTTGAAACAAACAAGATCCTAATCCCACATCTGATGATTCAGTGGCTAAACACAATCCGACATTCATATCAGGGTGGTATAATAACGGAGCATTTATCAGTTGATCCTTAATTTCACAAAAAGCCTTTTCACAATCATTAGACCATTGGCATGATACATCTTTCCTCAGGAGCCGGTTTAGTGCTTCAGAGTTCATTGCTTGAGTTTTAATAAATCGACGAAAAAATGAAGCCAAGCCTATAAAGCCTTTCAGTTGTCCTCTGTTTCTTGGAGTTGGAAAATTTTTTATCGCACTAATCTTCGCTTCTGTTGGAAGAATGCCTTTTGCATTAATCATATGTCCTAAGAATTTAATTCTCCGTAGAGAAAATTGGGATTTTTTTTAGATTTGCAGTTATACCAGTTTGTTTGAACACAGCAAAAATCCTCCTAATAAGTTGTACATGTTCCTCCCAAGTTTTAGAGGCAATTAATAGGTCGTCCACAAAAATTGTTATTCGACTACGTAGTTCTGGTCCTAGGGCATAGTCCAACGCAGAAATAAAAACTCCAGAGCTGATATTGAGACCAAACGGAACGACCTTGAAGTGATAGCTTCTCCCTCCATATATAAAAGCAGTATATTGTCTTGAGTCCTTGTCTAACTGGACTTGCCAGAACGAACTTCTCATATCAATACTGGTTAAATAGGATACATCTTGAAATTTCCGTATTAACTCATCGATGTTCTCCGGATGTGCGCGCACAGGTACTATAATTTTGTTAATTTCCCTTGCATCTAATACCAATCGAACTTTTCCTCCTGGATTTGGTACAACAAACGACGGAGAACAATACGGGCTGTTCGACGGTTCAATAAGATTTCAGTTTAACATTTTTTGTATCTCTTCCTGAACTGGTTGTTTTAATCGCCAGGGAATGGGATGGTGTGTGCGGCAAAATGTCTTATGGGGCTTAATCTGTAATGTACAAACATATCCTCCAATAATTCCGGGCTTATCATCGAAAACTGACTCATATTCTGTTAATATATTGAATAATTGTTCCCTCTGACTATCCGTTAGGCAATGTGACTCAGCAATCTTCTGTTCGACTGTTTGTCTGAAATCCTCTACTTGAATTGACTTGATCGGTAGTCGGTACATATTATTATTTTCAGCACAAATCAACTGCACAGCAGCACCACGGAAATATCGCTCATACACTGCATCCTTTCTCAGTAAGATCAGTGTAACAAATTAATCTTCGATTTTAAAATGCACCTTTCCTTCTACCAAGTCCAACTTGCAATTGCAGGCTTGCAAAGTTCCAATGCCAAGAATACAATCTACTAACAACTTTTCCACTACAAGGAATGTGCATTGTTTAGCTACATTTCCCAATTTTTCTCTATAAGCGTTTGTATCTTGACGTTCCGGGATTTTGCTCCCACTGCACCTATAACTCGGCAATTTTGTACTGGTAGGACAGGGATTTTCTTAATTTTACTAATTATGCGAAACAAAGTTCCGGATACTACGTCTGTAGATGAAGCTGTGTCCAATACAACATTGGTTAAAATTCCTCCCACTTCTCTGATGATCTCAGACACAGGCAACCTTTTATCTTCGACTACACAGGCCTCTCTACTACACAAGTCTCTCGTCAATTCATGTCACTAATTCGCCTTCGTTATATCTCAACATTGCCACGGAAATAATTTCGTTTAAAACAGGTTTGCCCCTTTTGTATTCCCCGGCCGACTTTACGGAGCATAAAGCGGCCCTCTTCAGTTTAAATGTCTATTATTATTTCCTCTTGAATCATTTACTACTTCGCCGGCCGTTGTGGCCGAGAGGTTCTAGGCGCTTCAGTCCGGAACCACGCTGCCGCTACGGTCGCAGGTTCGAATCCTGCCTTGGGCATGGATGTGTGTGATGTCCTTAGGTTTAAGTAGTTCTAAGTCTAGGGGACTAATGACCTCAGATGTTAAGTCCCATAGTGCTCAGAGCCATTTTGAACCATTTACTATTTCTGTTATGACTGGTTGTTGTTGATGACTGGGTGTGTTATTTGCTTCAAGTCGAGGGTCAGAATTTCTGTACGTATTATTATTATTTGAAAACTGCTGGTTTTGATAATCTCTTGCATTTCCAAACATTTCTTATTAAAATTTCCATTTCCATTGCAATTGTTTCCGTTCAATCTCTGACTATTCCTAGTATAATAATTATTAAATCCGTTTCCGTTCCGATTTGCGTTTGGCGCCTCAATCGCTCTCCTCTGCATAACCGGTTGTCTTGGCCGATGTTCATCTTCCTCGATCATATCTATAGTGTCAAGCGTAGTCATGAAAGAGTCAAGGACATGCTCATTAATATACAGCATTCTGTTTCTGATGCTGGCCGGAAGTCGAGATTTTAATATGCCAATCACGTCTTGTAGAGGCATAGGCTTATCCCAATACCACGATTTGTTTTTATATTTCTCAAAGTATTTCTTTAAAGACCCACGTGAAACGGAAAAAGGTTCCGGGTATAATACCTCCTGCCTTAAACGTTCTTGTACTCCTTCGGACCAGTATTTGGATAAAAATGCTCATTCAAAATATTCATTGTGTCCCAAGTTGATATCATATCAGATGCCCATATAGCTCCTGACCCCTGAATATAACCGGTCACGAAACTAACCTTTTGCCACTCACTCCAATGTTTTGGCAGTACTCCCCCAAAACTTCTTATAAACACTACGGGATGGACATTTTTCTTGTCTGGGTTGTAGATCTGGAATTGACGTTGTTTCAGAATTTTCTTCTCAGTATTGCATTTACAATTACAGTTATTATGACTACCCTCATAGTGTTGTGATTGATGTTGATTGCAAAAACGAGCGTGTGCATTAACGTCCCTGTCTGTACTTGAACGGTTAAATAATGTAGCTTCATTGATAGATCTTCTTATGGGTTCATTTCCTTTCGTGGAACACAAATCTTCTCGAGATAGATTTAAAGATCTCTCAATGTTTTCTTTCCATTAACCTTTAATAAATAAATTTTCTGCAGAAATCTCGGTCATAGATTGTATAACTTCATTGATAGATCTTGTTATGGGTTCATTTCCTTTCGTGGAACACAAATCTTCTCGAGATAGTTTTAAGGATCTCTCAAAGTTTTCTTTCCATTAACCTTGAATAAATAAATTTTCTTCAGAAATCTCAGTCATGGATTGTATAGCTGCTCTGACCGTATGATCTTTTTTTTTGTGATATGTTACAATACAGCATCACCGGTCTATTGCGGTCCAACTGTGTTGGTGAGGCAGTAAATTTCCACAGGGCAGTGACTGCGTCACTGCAATTCACTTTGGAGGTGTGGCGGTGGGACTTGTAGTCCCGTACCACCCTTTGACGGTGACAGTACTACATGAGTCAGGCAGAAAAATTTAGCCTAACATGGGCGGGTATGATTGGAAAGTATTGGACGTAGAATGGGGGCTAGTCCCGCCAAAGGATGCGTCCGTGGTGGGCGTGCCAGACCTATCGTTAGCCATGGTCGGAATCCGTTTCCTCTAGGATGGTTAGGGGAACCGGATGTCGATGCCAGCGGCGTGGAAGTGTGGTCCCAACGTGGTGTAACCTATGGACAGTGTCCCGCAAGGCCTCCACTTTCTCATAGAGCCGTCGCGCGTTGTTGCGTATGGTCGTCTTTAGGGAGACGATATCCGCTTCCTCGTGGAGAGTGACAATTCTCGTGAGTGGCGGGGCGTGCAGGCTCCACTTGAGCACCTTGTTCTGCAGGCGCTGCAATGTCCGCATCCTGGTGACACTAATCGTGGCCCATGCAGCAAATCCATACGTGGGGGCAGGCAGGATAACTGTTCGGTAAATGCGGAACTTGGTATGCAGGTTAAGTTCCTTACTGCGAAAGAGCGGGTACAAAGCCCTGGTTAGCTTTTGTCCCTTGTTGGTGACATACTCGCTTTGCCTTTCCAAACTTAGCTGCGAGAATTTTCCCACGAGAATGTTTACCTTATGATCAACCTCGTCTTGTCTCTCCCTTATGTTATTTATGGATTTATCCAAATTTTGGATGTCCTTTGGGATCTTGTCTTGTGATTGTCTCAAATCCTGCATATCTGCTGACATCTCATTTACTTGTTCCTTTAATTCATCTTGAACTTCAACTAATACTGGATTTACTACCATAGATCATTGCATCTCTTCTTGTGTTTGAACTATCTGTGGGATTGACTCGACCTGCTCTTTAATAGTATCAAGCTCAGTAGCAACATACTCGGTTAGCTCTAGGCGTAACTTCTTCGCATTTTCATTGCACTGCTGAGTGACTTGCTCAATTTGAGCAGCTAATTTTAATTCTGTCTTTTCATTCTGAATTTTCATTTCGTCCGCAGTTTTATTTAATTTATCATCAAGTTTCTGAAAACTCTCTACTAATTTATTATTTAATTCCGCTTGATTAGCTTCTAATTGCTCCTGGACTTTCACTTGATTGGCTGCTAATTGTTCATTCAGTTCCCTTTTAGTCTTTATTTGCGCTATAGTTAAGTCTGTTACATTTTTGGCTAACATTTTAACTGCTGCATGATTACAGTCAATGGGTTTATTTCGTCCTGCTCATATGACATCGAAACACTTAATCTTTGTTGTGGGGCCTGACTAATGCTGCCGCTAGGCACTACTTCAGTTAAGCTAGCGTCTGGTCATTACGATATCTCCATTCGAATAACATCTGCTGTCTAGCCCATGAAACAACTGCATGAAACATGGAACAAGCACTCTCCACTACGACTTCTCGACAAGAACTTTTCACTACGACATCTGAGCAAGCACTCCCACTACCACATCTCAACAAGCACTGCCAGTGGAGGCGGCTGAATAATACTCTTTGGCGCAATCTCTGGCGCTGTGGCTCTGTGTAGCCACCTTTCAATATTGTCTGGCCTGAACGACGTTCTCGTAGGTTGTGGCGAAATTGTGACTTCTGGAACTGGCCTCGTCCTCTTTTCTCTCGTGCACATTCAACATAAAATTCACACAAAGTTTAAGTAATGCTCAAAAATGTGTCCTGTCACAGTGAAGCCAATTTAATATTTTTGTGTGGGATCTAAAATTTAAAAACCTCTCTCACACCGGCCTGATTTAGCTTCACTGATCAGGATAGTAAAAACATGCGTATGTTAACGGAATTTTCATTCACAAAGCAGGTTTATCACATTCACACAGTTCAATACTGTTCTATCCTGATTAAATTGAGCTTAACTTAAATTCCATAAGGCAGTGAAGCAATTTCGAAGTCTCGGTGCGACGAAAATTGTCAGTCGACCTCCTGGAAACATTTGTAATAATTATTAACTTTCGGTGATCACATGGGGAAGACCGGAGATCTGCTGGTAAGACCGTGTTAGCCTATTTATTTGAAGTAACTGGATATATTGAGCATACAAAACGGCAGGTTCGTCCAGTGTAAATCAGACGTTCCCCACTGATCTCGTGCAACACAGCGTAGTAAGCAGACACTGTCAATAATAATCAGTTAAATAATACGCGAACAAACTTACTTTAGTTTAGTTCATGTATTAAATTCCTTCTCATACAGAATCTCGTCAAGATGGCGACTAGGTCAACAATACATACATATACATCCTCTTTCTTTCACGACTAATCGGCAAGAAGTCCTTCATTCTTTTCGTAAGAGAAAACATAGATAGCAGAGAAGCTATTCCGTGGAGTAAATGGACGCTCCAAGGAATAATTGGGCATGAAACTACTTTGCACTGATAATCGGTAAGATAAGAAGAGATATTGCGAGATATGTACTGAGTTATATAATTTATAAAATTTCTGAAAATATCGCGTAGAGACCGCTGCGAGAGACATTAAATATTGTAGAGTAGCTTCACACCTTCGTAAAAATAAAGTTTTAACAAAATGTCAGTTTGGTTTCCAGAAGGGTTTTTCAACGGAAAATGCTATATATACTTTCACTAATGAAATATTAAGTGCTTTGAGTAACTGGAAGTCATCCATTGGGATTTTTTGTGATCTATCAAAGGCTTTTGATTGTGTAAATCATGGAATACGTCTAGATAAGCTCAAGTACTGTGGTATGACTGGGACAGTGCTCAAATGGTTTAAATCATACCTAACTGGAAGAGTGCACAAAGTTGGAATAAACAGTACACATAATATGCAAAAAACCGGTGATTTCTCGAACTGGGGAACAATCAAGAATGGGGTGCCGCAAGGTTCGGTCTTGGGTCCTCTGCTGTTCTTAATATATATTAATGACTTGCCATTCTATATGCACAAAGATGCAAAGATGGTAATTTTTGGCGGTGATACAAGTATAGCTATCACACCAAACAGACAAGAATTAACTGGTGAAATTGTGAACGATATTTTTCAGAAAATCATTAAGTGGCTCTCAGCAAATGGGCTCTCATTAAACTTTGACAAAACACAGTACATACAGTTCCACACAGTAAATGGAATTACACCATTAATAATTAGAGTCTTCAATCAGAAATCGGTAGCTAAGGTAGAATATTCAAAATTTCTAGGTGTATGCATTGATGAGGGGTTGAAATGGAAAATACACGCTGAAGATCTGCTGAAATGTTTGAGTTCAGCTTCTTATGCTATTAGGGTCATTGCAAATTTTGGCGATATATATCTGAGTAAATTAGCTTACCACGCCTATTTTCATTCTCTGCTTTCGTATGGCATCATATTCTGGGGTAACTCATCATTGAGTAAAAGAGTGTTCATTGCACAAAAGCGAGTAATCAGAATAATTGCTGGAGCTCATCCAAGATCATCCTGCAGACACTTATTTAAAGAACTAGAAATCTTCACTGCAGCCTCACAATATATATATTCACTTATGAAATTTGTTATTAACAATCCGAACGAATTCAAAAGTAATAGCAGTGTACATGGCTAAAACACTAGCAGAAAGGATGATCATCATTACTCAAGGTTAAATTTAATTTTGGCTCAGAAGGAGGTAAATTATGCTGCCACAAAAGTCTTTGGTCAGTTACCTAATAGTATCAAAAGCCTGACAGATAGCCATATAGCATTTAAAATGAAATTATAAGAATTTCTTAATGGCAACTCCTACTCCTCAGATGAATTTTTGGATATAGTAAGTGGGTAATTTCCCAACCCCCACAAAAAATTAAAATATTGAGGGTCATGTAATATTTTGTGTAATGTAGTATCATGTATAAACACCTTTTATTAACCTGACACGTTCCACATCATTACGAAGTGTCGTATTCATGATCTATGGAAGAAGTCCTAATCTAATCTACTCTAATCTAATCTGTGCATAGTGTTGAAATCTCATTCATTCCTGGCAAGTAAAATGTTTCACTTTTACTTTCTCCATTAACAGTGTTATTTTCCAAAACAATGGAACAGTTACCACCCTTATCAGCAATCAATACATAAATCAGGTATTCCACTCACATCAATTACTTCCACAACAATACATTAATAACAATTACCTCTCTACTGGTTACAACAGATATATTCAAGTCTTCTACACCACCTACAATGTGAGCTTCAGTCGCCAGAACAAATTTTGAGTATTGACGCGTTTTATGTACTGTCAAAGTTCCATTTTATTGTCATTTCAGTTAGCTTTTATTATTTCAAATACTTGCTTAATTTCATTGCTCAAATGACTTCAGGCCACGGCTGGTAGTAATCATGGGAACTCTGACGCCAAACTGGTACATCACGGACATCCTTCGTCCTTATGTGTTACCTCTTATACGACAGCAGTTTGGTGTCATTGTTCCACGCAAGGTGCGCTTCTCTATTAATTGACCTTGTGACGTTGAGAAACTCCTGGGGTCAGCAAGATCCTCAGATCTGTATAAGAGACGCCATGTGTGCGACTAGCCCTGACGTCAACTCCGTCCCACTGCCAGTATCCCGGGTATCAAAGACCAGTTACAACAGGTGTGGCTCAGCTTACCTCAGCACAGGATACAACTGCTTGATGACGCCCCTTTCCAGCCGAGTCACTGAATGCAACGAGGCCAGAGGAGGTGCAACGTCCTGCCGACAAGTGGGCTCATACTTCCAAATTTATTACTAGTGGAACTCGATTTTATAATCATGGAAATAACATCACGTACGCTCTCAATTCGTTAAGTTTAGTTTCGCTTCCACCTTCCCTTCTTTGCGTTTCACTTTTTTGTCAGGCAGCAGAAAATTTATTGCTTTATAATCGATCTTTGATTGGAAACAGTGCGTGAGCAGCGAGTCGTCTCAACTTCAGCCTCAAAAACTAAAAATTTGATCGCAGAGTCACAATCCTGCAAGTGGAAAAGTATTGGCCGGGTATGGTGCACATGTGCATCATGTTGCGTATGTTTCGGTACGTGCGAAACTGCAAAAAATGTAAACATTGTATTGAGAAACTAAGACCGTGTGGGCGACATACATTTTCGGTTTCAACTTTTAAGTGCTTCCGAGCGTAGTAAGACCTGCTCATTATTTCAGTAATAACAGCTCTAACAGTCGTGAGTGCCATAAGCTGAAGTGATTTCATGGTAGATCCACGCTGAATATAGACACGGTCTGCGCAAGACATTATCTACTCAGACGTAGCCTCCTCTTTCCGCCGAAACATCGCCACTATAGCTGCAACTTCCGACAACATTAGCTATCAGCAACAGCTATGTCGCAGTGTAACTGTTCGTAATGCCCAGCTGCGCCAACTGCTAGCGGTAAGTGCAGCTGTTCACTCATTGTTACCATCTATTCACTCCCAGTACGTATTGACTCCTGTGAGAAGACACAGCAGTTTCGAAGGCCGCTGTCCCTCGTGTAAGCTATGTTCAGACAGGCATAAGATTTTTTGAGCTAACATTGAGTAGACTGACGTATGGTGACGTAGAGTTTGTACCTCCTCAAACATGATCTGAAACTGAACATAAATCCTCCAGTCGCAGCAAGAGCAGAGTAAAATTCGAGGACTTAGTAGTATCTGATATTAATGGTAGAAAGGCGCTCTGGTATTTTGCAATCTGTAGACTCATCAGATTCGACAGAAACTGTCGGTTCTCTGAAGTAACCACTTATTAATTTGCAAACTCTTTGCTTTGAGAGGTGATATGAAGGACCTGTTAAATTAGATATCTCCCACACTACAAAAGATCACAAATTCTTGTGTGCTTGTCAATAACAGGTATGATAATCACAAAGTAGTATCGGCCAGGTACGTATTATCTTTGTTGGTCCGCCTACCGTCGACCCTGCAGTGTCAGTGATAGCAGGTTTTTGTTTAATTGTGTATGCAGGCCTCTGAAGGGCTAGAGACCCTTAAACTTGAAGTTTCTCTTTATGAAGCCGTTCTTTGTAAACCAAGTCTGGCTACTTTTGCGTTCCACATTTAGTCTTAAGTCGTAAGTCAAAAAGTCCGTGACTACATCACGACACTAGATAACTCGTGAATATTCTGGAAACGAACGGTAGGTGACTCGAGTTAATTAGATTCAGAAACAGTAACTTAGAATACTGTAAAAGGAAATCCAAAAGTAAGTCGAATGAAACATATGAGATAGGCACATGAAATCTGTTAGTGTTCCCGGTCACGCAGCAATGGGGAACGATTGTTATGGAATTTTTCTCTCTTTCACCCATTTCACACGGAACCTTTTGCCCCATGACAACGATCAGGTGAGGATCACCTCAGATGCATAAGTTATTTTATTTTTTACGCCGGATGGTGAAACTTTTAAGTGTTCCGAAACCGGTTGCGTATACAACAAAAGAGCGTGGATGAAGCAACTGCCTTGCTGTTTCCTCATTCTTCAAAATCACTTGTGCAGTTGTGGCTGTCCCATAAGAAGAACGTGTTCATTAACGCTATTTACAATTACACTGCCGGCCGTCGTGGCCGAGCGGTTCTAGACTCTTCAGTCCGGAACCGCGTGACTGCTACGACCGCAGGTTCGATTCCTGCCACGGGCATGGATGTATGTGATGTCCTTAGGTTAGTTAGGTTTAAGTAGATCGAAGTTGTAGGGGACTGATGACCTCAGATGTTAAGTCCCATAGTGCTCAGAGCCATTAGAAACATTTTACAATTACGCTAACGTACGCATATCCTGTAAATTGACTCGTTTCACGTTATTTCGGCAAAAGAATCGTTCAAATGATCTATGCAACATACAACTAACACTAAAAGAAATTGTGAATTTTTAGGGGAATTCGAACAATGACCAAATTCAAATATTTTGATTGAATAAGTGTTGATTGTCGATACGAGTTTGGTAAGAAAATAATTTGCAGTTTTTGTTCATATGTCCTTGTCATTTCACGAGGTAGTGTAACGCTCCAGTTTATATCTAGTGGAAAACACAACACATAGCACTGAAAAGCCGTAAATTTAACTAAATACCTAGGTATTACAATTACGAACAACTTAAATTGGAAGAAACACACAGCAAATGTTGTGGGGAAGGCTAACCAAAGACTGTGTTTTATTGGCAGGACACTTAAAAAATGTAACAAACATACTAAGCAGACTGCCTACACTACACTTGTCCGTCCTTATTTAGAATACTGGTGCGTGGTGTGGGATCCTTACCAGGTAGGACTGACGGAGTACATCGAAAAAGTTCAAAGAAAGGCAGCACATTTTGTATTATCGCGAAATATGGGAGAGAGTGCCACAGAAATAATACAGGATTTGGGCTGGACATCGTTAAAAGAAAGGCGTTTTTCGTTGCGACTGAATCTTTTCACGAAATTGCAAACACCAACAGTCTCGCGCGAATGCGAAAATATTTTGTTGACACCGACCTACATAGGGAGGAACGATCACCACGATAAAATAAGAGAAATAAGAGCTCGTACGGAAAGATATAGGTGTTCATTCCTCCCGCGCGCTATACGAGATTGGAATAGTAGAGAATTGTGAAGGTGGTTCGGTGAACCCTCTGCCAGGCACTTAAATTTGATTTACATAGTATCCATGTAGATGAAGATGTAGACGTCAGCTGTCATACAATGGAGGTAGATTTCTAACTGTTCGTTGTCCAATCTGGCTGCGAAGAGGAGACATAGTGTCATCTGTAGTGCGTTGTCGGCTGCAACTGCAGTCAAGAGCAGACAGCAGTAGTAAACAGGGATTTTGGATGACACTGACAGACACTACTGGTCAAATGTCTTTTGTATCTGAGGTTGTGGCACAGAAACGTGCAGGTGAGACTCAGTAAAAGAACATATCCTGCAAATGGCCACTACAATAGCGTTGTGACCTCCGTCAGACGTCTGTAACGCCAATACGTCATCCTGGCTGAATGATTCCCAAATCAAAACCGTTTTTGTTAGCGTAGGTAATGTAACCAGTAAAAAACGAGTTATGTACGTAAATACAAGAGACTGCCGCATCCCTTGTGATCTGCCACTTCTTGTCTACACTTCAACAAGTGTGGTAAAATAGATATGATTCTGGGGGCAGATGTTTTCTTTTACAAGCTTAGCAAGGAAAAACAGAAGACTACTGATTTTCACAAAATGTGGTTAGGTTATGTCAGATAGAAGTCCACAAGTTTAAAAACAGCTCACGTACAAGGAAAAGAAATTGTATGAATTCCATGAAGTACAGTCCCTGCTGGAAATCAATGATTCGCTGACAGGTTACCATAAAAATGTTAGTGTAATCACGACAAACCTCTCGATGACTGCAGCAACTTGAAATGAGATACTCTTGTCTCTGTCTCGAAAGTTTTACGTTTAAGATTCCCGCTAACAGGATGCACGATTGGCAACGTGTATATCAAATGGAGTAGAATTTTGGAGGACGTGGTCAATGAATAAATAGCAGGGTTACTGTTTGGTATTTAGAGGAAGGATGGTAGTGTATGATTGGTTATTTCGTCCTGATTAAGAAGGAAAACTTCCCTCTCTTGGTGTGTGGGCTAGGTCTCATCGGTTAGCTCTTTCCCGGCCGTGACACGCTTTTGAGCAAAGTACAAAATACGTTGATGATTAGCGTGTGACGGTGAAATCTATCGACGGGTAGATTAGGAAGACTATAATGATACCGTGTCCGTTACCCCGGGAGAGAAACATTGGTGTGCTACCTGCCAGGGCTGTAATGATTCACAAAGTACTTCAACTGCCAAGCTTCACTTCGCGCCAAACACAACCATAGTTCACAACTTTAGATTTAGAGCGCGTAGACGTCTTCTTGCTGAGCGACTGTTTTGAGTATGAATTGTGCTGTTGCTACTTTGGAATTGTACACATTTATATTTCCTCTTTACTGTTATCGCCAGTCGTTTTTAAGTTACGTTCTCAGTCTACTGTTTTGTAAGTCTAAAGTTAATATAAACTATCTAGCTGTATCAGATTATGCTGTTATTTTTGTATTGGATTTTGATCATATATTGTTTTAAATGTGTACATTTTACATTAGGCTTTTGCGTGAATGTAGTGAATACCACCTGAAACCACATTTGTATTGTAATTGTTATCAGTTAAATTAAATAAAGTTTACCACATACAGTAAACAAATAGTTTCAATTGGCATATACTTTTGCTGTATCCATAAACATTTGGCAGCTTCAGTCACATTATTATGTCGGCTCCATTTTTTTGTTGGTTGTACCACCAGTTAGTTTGTGTGTGTGGTGTACTGAAAAACCAAACAAGAAGAGTTCGCGACAGTTGATACCTGAAGCACTGTGGATATCCGTTACCAGCAGGAACATCTCTGTGCGAAAACCAATCACACTTTCCGTGAAAATCACGCCTCCTGGAGAGGCAGCGCCACTAGGAAGAGAGACGCGCACTTAAGTAACCGTGAACGAGGAGAACTTGTGAGTTGCAAGTTTCAAGTCAGTACAAGTCTTTCTAGGGATTTTCTGCAGAACGTTTGTCGCGTCTTCAAGTCTTCAAGTCATCGAGTGAGATAGACACAGTGGCCCATAGATTCGCTATCTTCAGTAGAAACAGAAGAGTGAATAGAATTATCATGTATGGGCAGAGACCGCCTGCCTAGTAATTTATGCTGAGTACCGTTAGTTTGGAATTGTTCTTCGAACAGTAGATCAAGACAGAAGATTTTTCATCTTCCGACTTAAGCTCAAAGAACATATTTAGTTTGTGTTCATGGAACTGTAGTCAACGCAGGACAGATACTATATTCTACAGTTGCTACAATCAGTGTTACCAGGGATGAGTAATATATTTTACAATTCACTATTCTGTGTTATTCTCATTGTGGGTGTCCTGCACTAGACCCCACGCATATATCCTACCAGGGCACCTTTATTAGCCTTTTTCAGCAGCAGTGAGATTTTAATCAAAATGGACGCCTCGAGACGGGTACAAAGGATACTTTGAAATACCACTATTGAGGTGACCCATTTATAACATTTTTTTTCCTCATTAACATTAGATTTATGTCTAACTGGTCAAATAAGAAGATTGATTTTAGAATTGGATTATGTTTAGTTCTCCCAGTAACTTTTCCCAGTAGCTATATTTTTGTAGCTGGACAGGTCAACCTGGCGTGTGACCTTAAAACGATTGTGTAGTATTTAGCTAAGCTTCTTAAGATTATGAGTTAATAAATGCAATTACGAAAATTTCGCCTCATACCTACTATGCCTTCCTACAATTAGGAGCTGCGGATACCAAAGAGCGCTTACTTCAGAAACGACCTTCCTCCCTCTTACTGCTCCTATGCACGTAGCAACGCGACTACACTATGGAATATTTTGCGTGTGAAACTAAGATTACGTATAACATGTGACAAATAATGAACTTGAAAAGTATCGTAAGGAGAGAAAAATACAAGTCGTAGTGTCTTTCTGAATCAGATTTACCACTCTTAATTCATGACATTCTTAATTAATTTTTCATAAGAACTTTGACATTATAAGTCTCTAAACAGAAAACATCGTCATCTATTTCACAATCAAACGTCGTCATCTGAGTACCTGATAGTCACAAAGGAAAACAAAGGCAGAACTGACAGATAAAATGGCCTCTAACCTACTGAGATATACATATAAATCCACTCTCATGCGAAAACAGGCACCATTTCACCAGTGTGTAATAGTTCAGGCGTTTATTACAGAATCACACACAGTCTCATTTTGACTACCATGCCAGTTTTGCAGATCTGAAGTACAAAAGATTTAATAAGAGAGAGCAGCACAACAAATCTGAGTAAACTATAAGACAACCTGGTCCCATCGGCAGATTCAAGTGAAATAGGGAAACAAAAAACGTTACGGGAAAAAATCAAATTCAAGAAATATGGTGTGAAATTTTAAGAGGTAAAGGAAAATAAATATATTCATTTCACTTTATCAGAGGAACCAACTGCGAATACAGCATGGGACTGTATCTACTGAAGAATTCCACCTCTGATGACAATCAGTTATAAAACATTGTCAGGACGGAAAGACAGCTAACAATGCTTCGCATTGGCGTCTACGATAAAGGTAATGGTGGACAACATGAAGCAAAAGCAGAAATGACGGCGTGAGACCTAAGACTTTCTATGAGATAGATATCGGTGAAATCGAGAATCTGTAAGATAAAAGTAAATTTGGTAAGGAATGTTTCAAGATTTTTGTTGTTCAGATTGACTGACCATCAGAAACCAGTACGCTTTGAGACTGCAGGTAATTTCATTTAGACGTTAGACCGATACATGCCATTTCTGCGAAATATCGTCATAGCGGACTAGAGTTAGGGCAACCAGCTCGAGTAGGTGCAGCTTAGGTGACATCACGTATCAATCGACGCGCAAAGTAATGTGACGTCAATACTACTTGAACTTCCTCAAAAACAATGAGTTGCTTGGTTTCCAGTAGCTTTGTTTATATAGTCTAATGTGAATTGTGGCATACGTAAATTGCTTTCATGGCGGATAAACGTATTCTTTTCGTATTTTTTATTGTACCGTTCACCGAAGTTTTTTAAATGCTGGGTGCAAGTTATTTGTTTCTAGTATTGTTTATATAAGATGAAATTCTTTCATGAACATTTTTTTATTACTGATATGGATATGGTGTCTGTTCTTTCTGACATGTCCGAAAGAACAGACATCATTGTTGACCTGCTGCCGTCTAGAACGAAATTAGAATTATATTAATACCTTCAGCTGCGGACGGGCGTTGATATAGATCAACGGGAACGAGTGAAAATGTTTGCCCCGATCGGGACTCGAACCCGGGATCTCCTGCTTACATTATAATTTCGTTCTAGACGGCTGCAGGTCATCAATGATGTCTTCTTTCGGACATGTCCGAAAGAACAGACACCATATCCATATAAGTTCTGGTAATACCGGTCATGACCTTCTTCTGTGCGGATACACGCATATTCTCACAACTCTTACGGGACTTGGTAAGAATGTCTTCCACGAGTAATGAGTGTGCTGGGGTGGGACACTACGAATGTAGTGTGTGGACATACAAGGTGAGAATGTGGGTCTCGCGGGAGGCGTGCGTTAGTCCTTTGCAGCCGCATTATCTTCTGTGCCCTCGGTGGCTCAGATGGGACGGTCCTCTGTTAGCAGCGGTGGGGCAAGGTCGTTGTGCCTGTGTCCCGCCTGTTTGCATGCCGCAGGCGTGAGTGTTTACTGTTTACCTTCTGCTGCGGTGAGTGTCGCGCGTCCGTGTCTCGGTAGTGCCATGGCGCACTCATACCGCAACTCCACAATTAAGATCACATTTCAAGCGGACTACACAAGACCTCGAGCACTTGACACTGAACGTTTCATCCGGGAAGAACTTCATATTGCACCTCAAGACGTCATTGGGATCCATTTTTCTATAACAAAAGGTGTCGTATACATAAATGTGATCAATGGAGAGGCGTGCACTGATGCTGTGTGCCAACACACTCATGGACTTAAATTTAAGCATCCTGATGGCCACATAGGAAGTGTAACGATTGACCACGCTGTATTAGGCCTTCGCACTCTGAGGGTCTTCGAGCTGCCATTCGAAGTCCTGCCAGATGTTGTGATGAGAGCTTTCAAACCGTACGGCAACGTGCTAAGCCACCTGGCTGAAAAATGGCAAACGTTTGAGACATACCCCGTCTTAAACGGAGTGCGACAAATTAAGATTGCAGTGACGAAGCATGTGCCATCCTATTTTGTAATTGGCGGCTGCAGAGCCATTGTCATGTACGACGGACAACCGCGTACTTGCGCCGGCTGTGGCCAGCAAGGACATGTCCGATCGGCCTGTATTCGACGCCGACTGACTCAGACACCGGTTGGTGAAGTTCAATTCACGGCGACACCTACTTCACTCCCCATTACGTATGCAGCGGCTGCAACCGCAACAGCTGTTCCTGTCCAGGATCGAAATACCATATTGCAGTCAATGATAGATGAGGGTGTGGCGGACAACATATACCCCTCTAAGACGTCATCGGCAGACTTGCCTCAAGACGGTGATCAATTGTGCCACCGAGACGAACCTAAAGAGAAGATGGAAGTAGAAACAGAAATTGTCCAGACTTCTGCCTTCCTACCAATGGAGACTGCATCAGACGATTGCCGCCCGCACTCTGACACAGAACAACATGTCCGAAAACAACGGTAAACTCCAAAACGCAAGAAACGGCGCCATGCGCCATCCGATGATTGCCTGCTTCGGATATGTGACCCGGACGAACATCCGGCGTCGGACGACACTCAGAACTCTACCACCACAGCTCAACCATCCCGTGACGATGCTACGGCGAATAAAGATTCTGAGCATCGGACTGACAACACCACTTCTGTTACTGAACATGTGCGCGAGCGCTCTACTGTCAGCACTAATCAACAGTTACCAACTGCTGCATTTGATTCTTGGGCGGATGATGTCGAGGATGAGTCACAGCACCCGGAGGATGCCGAGGGCAGAGATGTTCCCTCGGCTGTACCCGGCACCGACCAACCACAGTGACAACGGCTGTATCGTCAGCCTGTGTGGGGCCGCCCCTGCCGCCCACACCGGGCCTCCTAATCAACTCAGTTGCCGACCTGGCTGACCAAACATACCGTGTAGCAACGATTAACATCAACAACACACGTGCTGGGCATAACCTAGCCATGCTACAGGATCTGCTCAAAGCAACAGACATCGACATTGCGCTCCTCCAAGAGGTGTATATCGCAGACTTCAAAGAACGTTGTGGATACAAGACTTGGGTTTCACATGCGTCAGCCAAAGGAAATGGTGTGACGATCTTCCACCGCGAAGATATACCCGCAGGAGGCGTCGAGTATCTCCCTGACGCCAGAGGCATGGTTCCTACTATCCAAGGAGTCAAACTTATTAACATCTAAGCGCCGTCAGGATCTGGTCGGCGTCGCAAACGATCCACCTTTTTCGCTCATACAATCACGCTCCTCTTTATGGGCCGTCAGGATGCCTTGATATTCGGAGGGGACTTCAACTGTAGCCAATCACCTAAGCATCAATTACCACATCATTCGCCCTGCGCAGAAATTGCCACAATTATAAGTAATCTTCAATTGGTGGACTCGTGGGAAGATGTTTGTGGCGATCGTCCCGGAATTACTCACTACACCAGTCATTCCTCCAGCCGCATCGAGCGGATTTTTATCTCGCGCTCCATAGCTGTGGAAACGAGAGCTGCCGAAGTTTGGTCCACAGCGTTTCCTGACCACGAAGCCTACATCTGCGCCATTACTCTCGATCACCAGAAGGTATGCCACAGCCGTGGTCCTTGGAAGTTGAACGTCGCCCACCTAGCCTCTCAGGAATGCCGCTGCCTTATACAGAACACATGGGATTCTTGTAGCCGCCGGTGTGACACCTACCGGTTTACACTGTCATGGTGGTTACTCTGAGCAAAACCAGCCCTCCGGAAGACCTTGATAGGCTACGGACGAGATGTTGCAGCATGGAAGAGACATGCCATGGACTTTTACTACAGCATCTTAAGGGAATGTACAACATTGCCCAGATCATCAGATTAACACGTTGCCACCTTGAAGGCGCGATCGTCAGAGCGCGCACTCAAGACAGAGTGGCCCAGGAGGAACCGTCCATGCACCACGTCATTGCAGAACGACGGCGCCGACGCAGGACACTGATCCAAGCTGTCACGACGGAAGACGGACGGCGCCTTGATACCCAGCGCGATATAGGAAACGCCATTCATGTTCACTACACAAGGCTGTACTCGGAACACCGACATCCCCCAGAGGTGATCGCCGAAGTCTCTCAGCTCACTTATGGTACGATCTCTCCGACAGCAGCGGCGGATTTCACTGCAGATGTAACGGAAGAGGAAATCATTGAAACAATACAGGCGGGGGCTGCTCTTAAGTCCCCCGGACCTGATGGCCTTCCTCTGGCAACAGCGTGGACTGATATTTACCGCGATCTTATGTCTCCAACGACGCAGATCCCTGGGGCGTTCCTAGAAGGACTGATTGTGCCCATACACAAACCACGAGGCGGATCCAGGATCAGTGATTATCGCCCCTTGACCTTACTCAAAAGTGACTTGAAGATTTTCACCCGGCTTCTGGCGACATGTCTAAAGCTATCGGTACAATGTGTTGTGTCACAGTACCAGGCATCGTTAGGTGGTGACCATAATATTCGCACTGCACTGTGCCGATATCGGGATACGATCGCGCTAGCTAAAGCTCGCCAACTGCCAGGAGTTTTGGCCTCACTTGACTTTAGCCAGGCCTTTGACAGAGTCGACCACACATTTTTGATGGAGGTACTGCGTCACATGGAGTATCCGGATATCATAGTTAAGGTACTACATCTACATGATTACTCTGCAATTCACATTTAAGTGCTTGGCAGAGGGTTAATCGAACCACAATCATACTATCTCCCTACCATTCCACTCCCGAACAGCGCGCGGGAAAAACGAACACCTAAACCTTTCTGTTCGAGCTCTGATATCTTTTATTTTATTTTGATGATCATTCCTACCTATGTAGGTTCGGTTCAACAAAATATTTTCACATTCGGAAGAGAAAGTTGGTGACTGAAATTTCGTAAATAGATCTCGCTGCGACGAAAAACGTCTTTGCTTTAATGACTTCCATCCCAACTCGCGTAATATATCTGCCACACTCTCTCCTCTATTAGGTGATTATACAAAACGAGCTGCCATTTTTTGCACCCTTTCGATGTCCTCCGTCAATACCACCTGATAAGGATTCCACATCGCGCAGCAATATTCTAACAGAGGACGAACGAGTGTAGTGTAAGCTGTCTCTTTAGTGGACTTGTTGCATCTTCTAAGTGTCCTGCCAATCAAACGCAACCCTTGGCTCTTCTTCCCCATAATATTATCTATGTGGTCTCTCCAACTGAAGTTATTCGTAATTTTAACACCCAGGTACTTGGTTGAATTGACAGCCTTGATAATTGTACTATTTATCGAGTAATCTAATTCCAACGGATTTCTTTTGGAGCTCATGTGGATCACCTCACACTTTTCGTTATTTAGCGTCAACTGCCACCTGCCACACCAACAGCAATCTTTTCTAAATCCCTTTTCAACTGATACTGGTCTTCGGATGACCTTACTAGACGGTAAATTATAGCATCATCTACGAACAACCTAAGAGAATTGCTCAGATTGTCACCCAAGTCATTTATATAGATCAGGAACAGCAGAGGTCTCAGGACGCTTCCCTGGGGAACACCTAATATCACTTCAGTTTTACTCGATGATTTGCCGTCTATTACTACCAACTGCGACCTTCGTGACAGGAAATCACGAATCCAGTAGCACAACTGAGACGATACCCCATAGGCCCGCAGCTTCATTAGAAGTCGCTTTTGAGGAACGGTGTTAAAAGCTTTTCGGAAATCTAGAAATACGGAATCAACTTGAGATCCCCTGTCGATAGCGGCCATTACTTCGTGCGAATATGGAGCTAGCTGCGTTGCACAAGAACGATGTTTTCTGAAACCATGCGTCTCCTACGCGGAGCGACGTCCAAGGTGTTATTAATGGCCGTCTCACGCCGTCGATACAGATCCAGCGATCGGTGCGACAAGGGAGCCCTCTTTCGGCGATATTGTACGCCCTCGTCTTGGAACCACTCCTCTGCGCCCTCAGACAACGCCTGACTGGGATGGCCCTTAACTATAGGCGTTTATTGAATCAGATGAGAGCAGGAATAAGTGACCACCGTCTTAGACATCTAGACCTCCTGCAACGGACGCGATATGCTAACGTCTGTTTGGCGTCACGTATCCCCCATTTTGCACAGATACTCCCGATACCACCTACTTTGGCTCACCGCATGTTGGCAGTTTTAGGATCCTTTGTTAATACGGGCATGGTATTTAAGATTCGTTACGAGTCCCTAACCCTCCCTAGGAGCAGAGGACGTTTAGGCCTTTGTCATGTTCAGAACAAAGTGAAGGCCCTGTTCGTCAGCTGTCACCTGCAACTGTGGCGACGAAGCCCGACGTGCCTCACAAGTCTCTTACTGGAGGCCTTACGACCGACCTCACTCGCGCCCCCTGTGATGATATCGGACATCCCAGCACCTTTCTTCTACATTAGCCAATTTTTCCGTGAATTAAGTTACATCAACACCACACTACTACCCACACTCTTGATCATGACGCGGTCGACATATGCTGCCACGCAAATGAACAGGACGCCGAATGTGATTGAAAGCAAACACCCCACTACAAAGTGGCGTGCTGTATGGCTGGCAGTGAATGCCACCACCCTTGATACTGACGTGCAATCTGCATGGTACGTAACTGTTAATGGGAAACAGCTGTGCCAGTCCCGCCTACATCACATCCACCTCGCCGATTCACCCTTGTGTACCACATGCCAAGTGACTGACACGGATGCGGGTCGGCAAAGGACGTTTGGTATTTGGCACGCCAGATACTGGCTTTTCACACACTCACGACTCCCAAAAGGATAACTACCCGATCACTTCTTTTCCCCGACGAGGTTTATTTCCCAAGAGCAAAAATTAACTCTGTGACGTGGATTAGCGGCCACGCTGTTCACTATCTATTCGCTAAGGACGACAAGACAGTACCCGATTTTTGGTATTATCTCGACAAACGACATTGTGCGATCGTCAAGAACACTAAATACAGGCAATATTTTTCTAATTTTCTTTGGAGCGCATTCCATAATCCGCCTCGCAGCTGGATTTTGATGACATGAGAAGATAACCATAGCACCTCTTTCCAGTTCCCTTTTTTTTTATGAGATTGAACAAACAACGGAAACAACACAGCATTGAGACGACAGTCATCGAAAAATTCGCAGCGGGCATTAGTATGGAGCATCCGTATGTCGTGACGGGACGACTTCCTATTATTCTGTTTATGTAGCCGAAGAGGAACGGCTTTCCTTCATCCATTTGTATAAAAAAGAAATAATAAAAAAAAGATGGATAGACCGCCTCCATGTAAGCAGGATATCCAGGGTTCGAGTCCCGGTCGGAGCAAACGTTTTCACCTGTCCCCGTGGATCTATATCAACTTCCGTCAGCAGCTGAAGGTATTTATTATTATTATTATTATACAAATTTGGCCGTTAAAGACCGTGAAAACAGTTATTTCTTGCGCTTCTGGGAAGTCTTCTTTCTCTCAGTCCACACTTCTTTCATTCTTGCGCTGAAGGCGGCTTTTCTCTCTTCAGACCATTTAGTTCCACAAGTCTTCTTAATTTTCACACCGAAACCCGTGAATGAATTCTGTTTTTTTCTAAAAAGGTTTCTGTTAAATATTGTTTCCTGATCTATGTCCATTTCTTTTAGATCTCTTTCTGTGTTGATAAACCATAAATTTTTATTTTTTAGATTTGCCATGTACGAAAATATTTGTTTTGTAAGCCTATTCGGGTTCATCCTCATGATGTGAGCATAAAAGGAGCATCTTCTTTTTCTAATTTCGTCTGTAATTTTGCTGCACTTCGTATACACTTCATTGTTGCTTTTTAGTCTGTATACAGGCTTGCCTTGATCATCTGTTATTTTCCTGTGTCCAAGAATTGTCCTCACAATTCTTCTTTCACGATTTTCTATCTGTTCTGCGTATGTAAAATGATGCATATAGTATCTGCGATCTAATGACAGTCTGGTAGTGTCTGAGTTTAATGTTTTTGGATATACATTTTTTTGAATACATTTGTCTGCAATAGTGAGTTGCTGTCTCTAGTTTTTGTATTCTAGCCCTGCAGGCTGGATGACCTATTGCCACAGGCTGAATTAGTTCACCAAGATATTTAAAATGTTTAGATACCTGTACTTTCCCGTATTTCGTAGTTATTTTCTTTGGTGGATTTTTGATATTTGTAATGATCTCTGTCTTTTCAAATGAAATTTGCAAGCCTGCTTTTTCAGCTGTTTCTTTAAGTCATTCTATTTGTTTTATTGTGTCTTTTTGTGTGTAAGCTAAACAGGCGAGATCGTCAGCGAAGGCAAAACAGTTGGTTTCATGGCTTTGTAGCACTTCCCTCCAATTTGGACTTTCTCAACTCCATGTTTTTGCGTGAGTTTTCTCCATTCTGGTATGACTTTATCCAGAACACAGTTGAAGAGTACCGGGGACAGCGCATCTCCTTGTCTGACGCCGGTTTTGACCTCGAAATGCCGTGAAATTTCTCCTTGGAATTTTACTTTTGATGTTGTATTTCTTAATGTTTCTTTGATTATGGTGATTGTTGTTTCATCTATTTCATATTCTCGAAGTGTTTTGATGAGTGTGTCCCTATCGACTGAGTCATAAGCTTTTTTGAAATCAATGAATGTTATGAAATATTTCTTGCTCCTTGTAGATAAATAGTTCATTGTTGTTTTGAGGTTAAAAATTTGTTCGGCGCAGGATCTTCCTGGTCTGAAGCCAGCTTGATATTCTCCAATTTTTCCCTCTATAATTGGTGATACACGATTGAGCAGGGCTTTTGATAGAATTTTGTATGGGACTGGGAGAAGCGATATTCCACGATAGTTGTTAACATCCCTTTTGTCACCTTTTTTAAACAAAGAGTGAATTAGGGCAGTTTTCCAGTGACTTGGGATTTTCTTGGTTTCCCATACTTGTTCAAGTTCTTTGTGTAGTGCTTCTACTGATGTTTCTCCCCCAAGCTTGAGCATTTCTGCTGTAATTGTGTCTTCTCCACATGCTTTCCTGTTTTTCAGATTTTTGATTATGTTTGTGATTTCCTCTCGTGTCGGAGGTGTTGAATGTGTTGGTAATGTTTCTGGTTGCGTAAAACTGAGAGTTTGGATGGGTGTTTGGCTGTTTAGGAGTGTCTCAAAATATTCAGCCAGGATTTCACAGTTTTCAGTATTGTTGGTGGCGAGAGTCTTATTATTTCTCATAAGGTTTAGGCAAGGGGACTGGTATCCTCAGAGTTACTGGTTGAATGTTTTGTACCAAGCTGCCGTGTTGCATTTCTTGAAATTCTCTTCGATTGAGTCCAGTTGTTGTTTTTCATATTGTCTCTTGGTGTTGCGAATAGTTTTCGAGGCATTCTTTCTGGCTTGCTTAAATTCATCAAAGTTGTTTTCAGTTTTATGTGAGTTCCACTATTTCCAGGCTTTAAGTCTTTCATGCTGAACTTCATTACAGTTTCTGTCCCACCACGGGTGTCTCGGTTTGCTCTTTTTTGGAAAGGTTGTTTCTGTTGCCTCGATCAAGTTGTTCTGAAATTCTTGGAGGTTTTGTGAAGGGGAGAATGTCTTTAGTTTTTTCTGAAAATCCTTGAGGTTAGAGTTGGACTTAAGGTTGTAATTTCTCTGGGTTGTAAGATCAAAATTTATTTTATTTCTGTTTTTATATTCACCGTTTCTGCTTTTCTGTTTGTTTTGTGGGATCAGTTTAGTTTTTATTTTCGTGAGATAGTGATCGGAATCGAGGCTTAGAGATTTTCGGACACGTGTGTTCAATATTTCTTTTTCACATTTGGAGGAGATGGCAACGTGATCTATTTGAAATTCTCCGATACTCTTTATCGGAGATACCCAGGTTTTTTGTTTTCTGGGAAGATATTTAAAACGTGTTGACATTAGCTTGAGTTGAAACTGTTTACAGAGCATAATTAACCTTTCTCCATTCTTGTTGGTTCGTTTGTGTGCGGGAAAGTTGCCGACAATATCGCGGAATTTCTTTTCTTTTCCAATCTGAGCGTTAAAATCTCCTAGAAGTATTTTTGCATTGTTTTCTGGGATTTCTGATATATGATCCTTAAGGTTTTCCCAGAATTCATCTGTTTCTTCCCTATTTTTAGCATTATTTTTGTCATTTGTGGGAGCGTGAACATTGATTAATGTGTGTTTTTTATTTCTACATCAAATGGTGATGAAAGATGGCTCTGAGCACTATGGGACTCAACTGCTGAGGTCATTAGTCCCCTAGAACTTAGAACTAGTTAAACCTAACTAACCTAAGGACATCACAAACATCCATGCCCGAGGCAGGATTCGAACCTGCGACCGTAGCAGCCGCGCGGTTCCAGACTGCAGCGCCTTTAACCGCACGGCCACTTCGGCCGGCTGAGGAAAGATGTTCTCGATGATGTTGACCAAAAATGTTCGACAGAGTTCAGAAATTTTGTGTTTACAGCAAAAGCTGTGCCAAGCTGAGGGCATTTCTTCATTACAATTTTTCCAGGTTTTCCTTTAAATATTCTGAATTTGTTTGATTCAAATGTGTTTTCATCAGTGAAGCGAATTTCTTGTAGCGCCACAATTTGTATGTCTTCCGTGTGTAACTGGTCTGTAAGGTGCTTAAGTTTTCCCACTTTGAGAAGGGAGTTTATGTTGAGAGTTGCTATGTTGAAGATTTTTCTGGGTTTAATCTTGTTGGATTTGCATGGTGTTGCAGACTCCTCAGAATCCTTGGGTCCTCTTGCGTCGTTGCCGACGGTGGATTGGCCACCTGGGGTAGTTTCGTTATTGAAAGACATTTCCATCATGCGTTAAGATTGTAACTGTTGAAATTCTTCAAAGTTGGGGAGATTACTTGCGTAACCTACCAGGAATACGACTAACGTTGTTAGCGTTAGTAGGTTTCTTGAAACAGCCGCCTCTAACATGAGGAACAGACGCTGCCCACAAGCCGCCCAATCTGGGTACAGACGCTTGCAGTTACAGATTTTTGGTTCCTCCGCTCTCTCAGCCGTTGGGAGTTAAAAATTCCTCATCCTCCTAAGAGACCGTTGACCGGTTTTCACCCGTAACCCTAGGCAGGGGCCCTCACAGGGTGCTACCATCCGGAGCCAGATGGACCCAGGTTTTTTTACGAGGTTGTTACTCCTCCCCCTCCTCCTCCCTCATCACTTGTAAGATGAGGATCCGGGCTTGGAACCGGCAATGGCGGAAGGTATTAATATAAGTCTAATTTTTTTATAAGCATACACCAGGGCATAATTCCACCTCTATCAAAAATAAGAAGCCATTTTTAACATCTTAAAAAAATTATACCAAGCACGGTCCACTAAGCTACTCGGTATCCTAGGCCCTCCACGATAGTGTACAGCACCAAAAATACATGATCTTTCACATATTCCTACGAGAAAAATTTTTATGGGTGTGAAGTATCTGGATCAAGATAAGTTCGTTTGTGAGCAATCAGAAGCTCGCTTCTGACCAATCCTTACTGTTTCTTTCACGAAAGCTTGAAGATAATGCAGCTACTGTCATGATACAAATTCTTCGAGAAGAAATCTATGGTCGAATGAAAGAGCCAATTTATTAATTTTCGTTCATTGCAGGCGAAGAAAATAATGACCTACAGCCTACAGCTTAGTGTTGTGAGCAGCGTAGAATCCAGCATCTTCGCAACATTTTGTACATTTCAACATACCCAGTAAGGCCCGGGAAAAGTGACAATCTGTAATAAATGTATTTTCAGTTCACATGAGACACTTGAATCAGTGTTCGGGAGCTCACCTGCAGGTAGAAGTGTGGACTTGCATGAGATCTCTCCAGCGACTCTTCCATTTCTCCTCTACGCATTCGTATTTCACGGCTATTCACAGTTGAAGCCATACAAAACCTAATTCTCAGGATCTTCGTCCATCTACGAAAATCTCTGGAGATTGTTACTACGTGAGGACGAGTATAAGTTTTTGATATCTCATCTAAAGGCGCTGCGCAGTGGCAACAGTAGTGGTTTTCGGGAAGACAAAGACGTAGAGTGACAACATGCGGAGCATAACCACACAAATAGGGGCAGTTCACTTATACAAAGGCTAATGGGGGCGGAGGCTACGATACAGGAGGACACGGCACAGAAAAAACTTCTGGGATGCGAAATAAAACGGTGTTCTGTGGTTTATACGCAACTTGGTAGTAGCTACGAAGGAGTTTTTGTTTGTTCTCTACTGCACCAACATCTTCACGTACAAGAGTAGCAATTATATCAATTGCCCTCAGTTATTTCTTGCATATATTCCAACGTCCCCCCCCCCCCCCCTGCAATGTTCGACCTCTGCCCTCCGCGGCTCTCTCTGGAGAGAAGTGATTCTCTATTTCCCACCATCTTGTCTCTTCTTCATCATCATCATCATCTTGGACAGTTTCCAGCCTCTGGCAGGGGTTGTATGGAACATAGGACTCTCCATCGTCTTCTGTCTTGCCACCATCTCTCCGTCTTCACCTTGGCCCAGTCTTCTCCCTTTACGTGGACGGATTCCTCTACACCTTTCAGCCATCTATCTCTCGGTCTTCCTCTTGCTCTCTTTGCTTCCAATTTCATCTCGTGTATCCTCCTGGGTATCCTCTTCTCCTTTTCTCTTAACGTGTCCATACTATCTCAACTTGTCTCTTCTTCTTGCCAGTTATTTCCGTAAATGCCTTTCCTTCCAGTTTCTGAGGAGACCCTAATTCATTAAGAGCCTCGATTGTCATCATTTTTTTGCAGCACCACATCTCAAATGATTTTGATTATGGTGATCTCCCCTAATGATAACAATTAATGAAAAACGCCAAAGTTCTATTAATAACAATCTATTTATCGCGACCGGTTTCCGAGTTACACCAATATCATGACATAATCTAACCCTCTATGTCATGACATTGGCATATCTCGGCAACCTGACGATGTTCGAAATGAACGAAAGAGGAAACAGGTACAGACACAATAAGTGTATATTAATACAGACGAGGTGGTTTTCACCATTAGTACTACATCTGACACGTACCTTTTTCCTCTTTTCATGCATCCAACAATCCATGATTCACTTTCATACAATGTTGTGCTCCACATGTACATTCACAGAAAATTCTTTTTCAAATTGTTGGTTAATACTAGTGGAATTCTATGCAAGGAATACCCTCTTTGCCTGTTTTAGCCTGCATCTAATATGCTCCTTGCTTCGACTGTCATGAGCATTTTGGCTTTCAAGATAGTGGAATTCCTTCAGTTCGTCAACTTTATGGTCATTAAGATTGATGTTACATTTCTCTCTAATCTCATTCCTGCTACTCAACGACCTTGCGCAGTGGATACACCGTTTCCCAACAGATCACCGAAGTTAAGCGCTGTCAGGAAACTGGATGGGTGACCATCCGGACCACCATGCACTGTTGCCATTTTTTCGGGGTGTGCTCAGCCTTGTGACGCCAATTGAGGGGCTACTCGACCGAACAGTAGCGTCTCTGGTCACAGCAAACCATCATAACGACAAGGAGAGCGGTGTGCTGACCCCACGCCCCTCCTATCTGCATCCTCAGCTGAGGATGACACGGCGGTCGGATGGTGCCGATGGGCCACTTGTGGCCTGAAGACAGAGTGCTTTCATTTCTGTTACTCCTAATAATTTTCGTCTTTCTTTGATTTACTCTCAACTGACATTTTGTGCTCATTGGACTTAATTTCATTTACCACCTCCTATAAGTCTTCCTCACGTCCAGAGGATAGCAATGTCATAAGTGAATCTTACCATTTAAATTCTTCCACGCTGTATTTCACCCCCCTCGCGAACCTTTCTTTTGTTTCCATCATTATTCCTTTGGTGCGCATGTTGACCACTAGGGGACAGACACCGCACACTTGGCTTATATCTCTTTCAATATTTATCTCCCACCATTTTACATTGGCGAAATATTTTTCCGTATCGATTACTCCTCTGAAGGTGCCTTGAGTTTCCCAAGTCTTGCTTCAGTATGAAGTTTAAAGCTTGAAAAGTCTTTGTAGTTGTGCCCTGGCGGCGCTATTCCCGATCGATTCTCGATTGTTGGGCCTCCGAGTGGTGTATCTTTCTCCGTTGCGGGGCGCCTCCTGGCGGCGGGTGGCGCCGTCTCTGCCCGGTGGCGTGTTCGCGGGCAGTCAAGTTTGGGCGCGAGCGGCGCGAGCTTTGCCTTTTGCGTCGGACGGTGGGTTCGTCCGCGCTGTCTCTGGCCGGGGCTGGTGTTACTTGCTGCTCCCCGGGTCGGCGGTTGGAGTCGTCGCCTGATTACCAGCTTTCCTGCCCTGTCTGACTGCGCCTTGCTGAGGTCTGGGTGACGAAACTCGTGCTGGATCATCTTTCTCGCGGCGATTTCCCTAGACTGCGCCTTGGCAGGAGCTTATGGCTGTGCTGCTCCCGGATATAGTTTACAGTGGAGTACTTTTCCGTCCTCAGAAGTTTGGTGCTGTTTGTGTGTTTCAGCGCCGGCCAGTGTGGCTGCGCGGTTCTAGGCGCTTCAGTCTGGAACCGCGTGACCGCTACGATCGCAGGTTCGAATCCTGCCTCGGGCATGGATGTGTGTGACGTCCTTAGGTTAGTTACATTTAAGTAGCTCTAAGTTATACGGGACTGATGACCACAGATGTTAAGTCCCATAGTGCTCAGAGCCTTTTGAACCAATTTTTTGTGTTTCAGCGTGCTATGGCCAAGAAGATTATCTTCGTTTTTACGATTGTGTCGGAAACGTGAGCAAACCCCATTTTTCGTGTTTCTAGGCATTCTATGGGGTGATGTACCTTACTTAGTGTGTCTTTCTTGGCGATCTATTGTACCGCTGCTGAACTTTGTTTAACCTTTTCCCTCCCTACTCTTCTGCAGAGTGCCTTTGGATCCTATGGCCTGTAATTTCGCTTGCGCCAAGTTCCGGGGTTTTGGGGGATAATTGATTAAATTATGTTTTGGACTTTATGGGATTCTGTATTTTTGTCTGGGGTTTTTGCTGGCCTGTGCCCGTACGATTTCTCGTTTCCTCGGCCGGGCGTCGTACGTAATTTTTTTTTATTGTTTATTTGGCCTTCGAGTGTGTACTCAATTTAGCCACCGGCAACACATAGTGACAATGTACACATAATTGAATAAACAAATACAGAAATGCATATTTACAAGAATAAAAAGCTTAACTGTTACAGTTGTGTACATAATGTTTTAAAAATTGAATCGAATTTAATTCGAAAATATTTAAAAGTGTCTTGGCTTACAATTCACACCAATTCTGAAATATCTTCATCAGCAAGACATATTTATAATTTACGTTCACCATTAAAACCTACAGATTGTAACCAGTACTCTTGATGAAGTTAACTATCACTTTATATAGACGAACGTCTTTAGTACACAAAAGAGAAGAAGCTGATTGAGGAAGATGGTAGCCCATACTCAGCAATGTCTTCAGAAAGACCAACCGTTCACGGTCAAATTTGGGGCACATAAATAAGATGTGGTTGACATCAGCTTCCGACTCAGGATCACACTCACATGCTGGTGAACTGTAAACGTTGATCCGGTGTAGATGTTGTGGGAAAGAGGCATGATTGAGGCGGAGTCTTATGATGCTAGAAATCGTGGATCGGTCCGGATGTGTCCTCATGAAACACGGCTGTGAAGGAATCCGAGGTTGTAGCCCTGCGTAATAACCGCCTTTTGTCTGTTGAGAAACGTTCCACATTTCCTGCCATTGTTGTCTTGCGTGATCCTTGACATTCCGTAAGTAGTCTGTATAGGGAAGGTGCAGATCCAGGACGGTACCTAAGGTTGCCGCTTGTTTGGCTAATGCATCAACTTCATCATTATACAGGATACCAGAGTGGAAAGGTACCCACAACAAATGGATCGTCCGGCCCGTGCGTGTGCTGCGAATATATTCAGATATCACATCCAAGATATAACTGTTGATTGCTTTGTTCCATCGACTGTACTGAATGTTTTTAAGAACGCTTTGCGAGTCAGATACTATCAATATCTTGGGGAAGGAAGTGATAGAGACAAATTTAAGTGCTTCCAAACCTGCCACTGTCTCCGCCGTAAAAATAGAAGTGCTCGTAGGCAGTTTGAAGGTTTTGCGGATCTGGGTCTGAGGGCAGAAAAAAGCGCATCCTGTACACTCTTCTTGCGGAATTTTGGAGCCATCGGTATATATATACAGAGAAAACCCGGCCATTGTGCTTGAACGAGACGATCGAAACCAACGTTGACATTAGTACTGTCCAGCCAGGTCGTACTTAAATAATGGACTGGGATCTGGGAGCAGAGCGTTTGAAGATCGTATTCAAAAACAGGTAGATGCGCTGAACGCCGTATAGAATGCATGACAGGCGACCAAGTGTCAAAGCTGGCACAAACGGCTGGCACTTTATTCCTTCTGTGGGATGCAATCCACAGTCGATAAGTGCAGTCTCTACTTTGATAGACGGAACTGTCCATAATGCCCATGCCTTGAATGTAGAATTTGTCCGATAACATTTGCCGCCTAATGCTCAAGGGCATCTCCCCTGCTTCTATTAAAAGGGCGTCGGTGGGCGTTGATCGCATGGCTGCAAGACAGGTACGAATGGCTCTGTATTGAAGAGTATCTAATTTGGTGAGATGAATCTTCGACACAGTGTGGTAGAATTGACAGCCATAGTCTAATCGAGATCGAATTATCCCTCGGTACATGGTGAGTAAAACACTCTGGTGCGCTCCCCACCAGACACGAGTGAGTGATCTGATTACATTTAAACCTTCTTCACACTTGGTAACGGTGGATCGGATGTGGGGCGCCCAGCTTAACCGAGAGTCAAAAATCATCAAAAATGGTTCAAATGGCTCTGAGCACTACGGGACTCAACTTCTGTGGTCATCAGTCCCCTAGAACGTAGAACTACTTAAACCTAACTAACCTAAGGACGTCACACACATCCATGCCCGAGGCAGGATTCGAACCTGCGACCGTAGCGGTCCCGCGGTTCCAGACTGAAGCGCCTTTAACCGCACGGCCACACCGGCCGGCCAAAAATCATCCCCAGATATCGAACGTGAGGTTTTATTTGGAAGGTGTACTTGCCACAGGTAATGTGATCTTCAGTGCGAGCTGTCGTCGACTTGGAGAAGAGAACGACTGTTGATTTCTCAGCCAAGATCTCCAGCCCATTGACAGAGAGTCACTCATCGATGTGTGCAATGGTTGTGGTTAATGCCGTTTTGGCCTGAAGATATGAAGCAGTAGTAGAATAAACACATATATCATCAGCATACTGTAGGATTTTTGTGGGGGGAGTAAGTATGCTTTCTACGTCGTGCGTATGTAGAGTATACAGGAGAGGACTTAAAATTGCACCTTGCGGCAAGCCCTGGGAGACATAAAAAGGTCCGATCATGGAACCTTTGAAACGGACGTAGATCGTTCTTTGAGTAATCAGGGTACTGATACCGTAGATCATCCGTGAAGGAATTCCGAATCCTGCCAGCTTGTCCAAGAGTATCGGTATTTGTACGTGATCATATGCACCCTTAACGTCAAGAAAAGCTGCCACTACTGTATCTTTCGTTTGAAAGGCTGACGTGATATCCATATTAAGCAAAAACAGGTTATCCATGGTCCCTTTGCCTTTTCTGAAGCCATATTGACTCCGAGGCAACAAATTACTTTTTTTCAAGCCACCATTTTAGTCTCCTTTTTACCATTCGTTCCAGTGTTTTTGCAACACACGACGACAAGGCAATCGGTCTATAATTAGTACCGACATTTGGATTTATTACTTGGGTCTTCCATATTGATATGATGTCTTTCTTCATCCAGTACTGATTAAAAATGTTCAAGAGAAAGTCGTTCGCTTTTATAGGCAGGTGTGCAAGCATAGAGTAATGTATGTGATCAGTGCCAGGGCAACTGTCGCTCGATACTTTAATAGCTTCGTTGAGTTCTTCTATAGAGAAAGGACGAAGGAGAACATGATAGCGGTCTTCTTCAGCAGGGAACCGATGGTTTAAAAATGGCACCGTGGGAGGAGCGATTGTATCTATGAATTCCTCTAATCAGGCCGTGGTAGCAGGAGGGGAGGAAGACAGTCTTCTTGTTCTAAAAGCTTTTATTTTATGCCAGATGCTTGCCATACTGGTTTCGTTATTTAGGGCAGGTAAAATTGTTTCCAGCTGTCCTTCTTGGTTTTCTTCAGGCATTTGTTAACTCCCGCATTCACTTTTTGCACAGCCAAGAAGTTGTCCAATGAACGATTCTGACGATAGGTTTTCAAGGCGAGTCGTCGCTTCGCAACTTCCCGAGAGCATTCAGAATACCACCAAGGAGGAGAACGGTGCTTCATTACTGTAAACTCTTTTTTCTTAGGGATTCTGATGCCAGCTGCGACGTTCACAGCGTTGAGTAAAACTGGGTATGCATCTTCGTCCCGTAAGTCACGTCTCGTATCTGCGGGTGCCCGCCGAACCGTTTCCTTATAAGAGGCCCGATTGGCTTCCTTGGTTTTCCACGTACTATTAGAGTAACATAAGTGCGTAGTATCGACGTTGATGTTAATGTGAAACTCTGTTGGGAGATGATCGGATCCCATTGAATCCTTTTTAACGCACCAATTAGATATTTCAGTAAAGCAGGGCGTGCAAAGAGTTACATCAACTGCGGAGGGTCTACGGAGAGGTGAAGTTATCATAGTAGGAGAGCCATCGTTGAGTATCACTAGGTTATTATCTTCGATAACGCTTATCAAGGTCCTGCCGTTCCTGTCTGTCACGTGTCCTCCCCACGCTACATGGTTGGCATTCACGTCTCCAACTATGATAAAGGGAGGACGAAGCTGACTTATTAATTGTCTCCAGTCATCTTCCACGGTACTGTGGTGGGGAGCGTTATACAACGAGACAACTGTAAAGGTTTTGTGGGCAGTTCGTATTTCCACAGCAACTAATTCAAGGTTGGTGACAGGTACGTGTAACGGGTGTGGTCGATGCGGCAACGAAGTTTTTTCCTGTATAGCTACGCCGCCCCACCCATCTAGACGGTCTTCCCTTACTGTAGAATAATTTTGAAAGCGAACAGTTCGTTCGAATTTGAACCAAGTTTCACATGTCAGAACGATATCCCGCTGTCTTACGAACAGTTCTCTTTGCAAGCCTTCTCTATTAGAATTAGCCGATCTCGCATTCCACTGCAATACTTTTAAAGCCGCCATAATTTAGTCAATGTTCTTGAACGTAACTAAATATGCCAGTAACGAGGTGCCGGATATCGGAATTGTTCATAGCAATATTTTGTCTCATGTTTTGCATAACAATATCAATCACATTTATTACCTTATCTATAAATTCAGCATGACCTTGAGGCTGTCGTTGATTCGGCGCTTGTGGGGTTGCTAATATGTGAGCAGCAGGCTGGTATGGATTTTGGCTGATAGGAGTGAATGAATGTTGCATGGGATATAACAGGCTGCGGTACTGAGACCACTCACGAACGTCTGCTGGGGCACAGTTGCACACTGAGTTGCGTCCCCACTTCCGCGTTGTTGACTGCATGCTTGCGGCGGGCAGCGGCGGGAAGAGTTGTGGGTTTTGAAAGTCCGGAGAGCTCAAATTTGTTGGAGCAGGAATGATCGGAGCCGGCAAGTGATGTTGTTCAACCCCGGTGACGGATGCATAGGTTGGCATACGAGCAATAGACAGCGCATCCCTGAAGTCAATGTTCTTGAACGTAACTAATTCTTGAGCTCGTCGCCGTATATGGTATTCCGGGCAGGAACGGTCCGTGGATGCGTGTTGTCCCCCGCATGAGCGCAAATAGTGATAGGTGAGACACAGGATTCAACATTATGTGGACCACTACATTTAATGCATCTCACCTGAGATCGACATTGTTTGCTGATGTGCCCGTAACGAAGACAATTACAGCACTGCCTGACAGTTGGTACATAAAGGTCTACGGGACATCTAGTTCCGTGAATAGACACGGCTTCCGGTAAGGTTTGAGAGTCGAAGGTTAACAAACAGGTCTGCAATTTAACGATTTGGTCTTTACCATATCTCTTCGTAAACCTCCGAACGCCTACAACAGGGAAGGGGGATTGTACGACTTCCAAAATCTCCGCTTCTTCAAGGTTGGTGTCTACTTTCCTGATTACTCCCAGCTTATGCATAACAAAGGAAGAAATGTAAGCTTCTACATTTTTTGACTTTAATACCTTACTGGTGACTAGGAAATTAGCCTTGTCTGGGGTTTTCAGTTCCATCTTAACTTTTGTTTTTTCCTGCTGAAGAGATGTTAAATATAGAATTCTTCACTTCTGGCAAAGAAATATGCAATAATTTCCCTAGTGCCATAGGGTGCAAGCGGCCTTAGTTTTTGTCCAAACATCCCATGTACATTACGAATGGTCCCCTTTCTGTACGTTTGTAAAAGTTGAGAGACCTCGGAGTAGGTGCAGGTCTCACAGGAAGGGTGTTAGTTGCAGCATGTTGGTTAGGAGTGAACCCAGAAGCAGTTACTACAGGGGGTCAGCAACGTTTGAAACGCCAGTTACAGGTAAGAGTTGATTAGCGTCTGCCATGAAGGTTTTGTAATTTCTTAAATCCAGACTGACCTCACTTTGTCGCTTGCTTCTCGTGGCGGAGAAGCTGGAGGAATCCTGTTTCAATAAATCCATATGCTCTTCTGCCGGCTGTATTCCAGATTGTTCCCGAACAACTGCTAACGAGTGGCTGATCACAGCCGTCGTGTCGTCCAATGCATTTCCTGGAGGAGCTGGTAAGAGTGCTGCATCTGGATGTAGCCGCTGGGCAGGTGGTTGTTGTTAATGTTGTCCCATAGGGGCGTCGAAGTCACCACCCCCTTCTCCATACACCCAACCATACATGGCGGGGCTTGCCGTCGCCGATAGTAATGTCAGGTGTCAATGTGCCTAACAGAAAACCGAACCAAACGAAAGATGTTACGCGCGTGCACTGGTAGGTAAACACAAACATCACATGGAAGAGCGACCGCGTAGCACGTCTTAACACTTCCGCGTCTGCAAGCGAACTGGTACGTAAAGTTTAAGGTGAGTGAATTTTGATAGTTCTCGTCCAGTGGTTCGGTGGGCCCCGCGACGAATTGTTTCTTTTGCACCCTCCCTGTCCTACCTCACTGGCTTAAAGTTTGTTCCTCTGTGCCCGTGCGCGAGTGTGTATGTGGACGACGGTGATCGTTTCCTGACTTGTTTACCGTTTCTTGCCGACTTCTCTACATAGACTGCCGAATCTGTAATTTGGTCTATGCCATTTTATAGTTGCTTCAAGTTGGTTCGCACACTCCCCTTGGTAATGACATCTGCGCACCTCTGAGACTGAATAATGTTTTGAACTATTGTAAGCTGGCGGTTGTCGCCGTGTGTGTTACATTTTAACTTGTATTTGAGTTTTGGCGTAATTGTGTTTTGTTAACTGAGCTAATTTTATTTTGCCTACTACTGCGATCTCAGAAATGTTAAAATCTAGCCTTGGGCTTCTTGTGAATTTTTATATTGATAACTGATGCAGCATTTTAGTGTAATGATTTATCTTTTACGTTTTGGGGAAATTTTATCTTGGCAAATCCTTGGGGTTAAATTGTGCAACTTGTGTCTATGATCTACGGAAATGTTGGGGTGGATTGCACTTTCTCGTTAGACCTACCACTTATTGTTTTACTAAAGGCATTAAGGGATATTTGTTAAAAGTTTTTTTAAAAAAAAGTTTTTTAACAATCATAAATTTAATCTTACCTGTGAAGCCATACTTGTGAAGAGTTGTTATTTAAATATCATTGTCTTCCCAGCTTGCCCTTTGCTACTGTATTAAGAGTGTTGCTTGTTTTGATTAATCGCAGCTGCTTGCCTTAAAGAACTAAAGCTGATTTTGAAAAATTGAGAATTAGTGTAACTGTTCACTGCAATAAAGCCACCCTGTTAAAAGAAAAATTTTGGTGCTACCAATTGTTTCCCCCTTGTTCCCCTTCCACGGCTCAGTAGTGCTTTTAACTTTTCTGAAACAACTGATTGTTATCTAATACAACCTCAGTTTCCTTTTCAATTGTCCTGTACATTATCCGCTCCACTAACTCGGCTGCATGAGGGATTAAGCTATCTGTACTATAGTTCTCACATTATTTGTTTTTGTTATCTTACGAACATTATGGATCATATTCTTTGTAGAATCTTATGGTATGTCTTCAGTCTCATAGATTCCGCACAGTAACTTTGATTGCCAGAAGCCCTAATGATATGAGAAATTCGGAAGAAAGTTCTTGTCTTACAGAATGACATCCACTTCTTCTTGTTTCACATGAGCAAACAGTTACTCTAGTGGTCATCAGTGCACCATTTTCACGTCCCTGCTCTCCTTTACGTTTAGCTGTGGGATTCCCCTTACGCCCCCACTGTTTACGCCTTTGTTTTTAATTAGTTCTTAATAAAAAATATTCGAATAAACATGATCATTCACCTCTTGCAACGCAGGTCTTGGCACAAAGGGGAAAACGGAGCTATTGACAAACCATTCAGTGTGGAAGTGTCTCACGAAAATGTAGTTCTGTCAAAATAAGAAAATTGTGAGTAGTTTTCTTTGTCTCTTTCAGTAACCATAAAGCAACCACAGAAGAGTTTTGATTTCACTTTTTCAAGGTGGCTGAAATAAAATTGTACAAGACGTCATTTGTTGCTTGCTGATTCTTGATCTGAAGGCTAAAGATGGTAAATATCAGATAACAAGCTCTCCAGTCCGCCCACTGTAAGTGGCTCCTGCCGAAGCGACGTTGCAGGTCTACACGGGGCAATATTTCTGCAGCTTTTACGGCGCTCAGCTTATACAGCCTTTATAGCTACCTTGCAGTACCTTGCACAGTTGCATTCGTTTGAGACGTTGACGGGAGAATAGCTACCTGGCACTCGACGAAAAAGGAAAGCACGACTTCCTTTCTAACCCAACAGGCTTTTAAAGCACTCAGCTCAGTAATGGAAAATGTCTTTTCGGTGCACCGGGTAATTACCGTGAACTCGTCTCCTCATTTACACGCATTTAAGCATGCACCACGTCATGTGGCCACTAAAGACTTACGGACGGTAGGCACCAAAAGGCTGGAAGGTCAGGCAATGTAGATTTAAAACGAAACCTGACCTTCACATTACGACATTTCTGGGCGTTGCCTTTATTGTGATGTATGTGCGTGTGAAGATACCGTTTTAACGGCCAGACTTTTTTCCAATTACGATAGCTACCAGTGGGAGAAGGGAAGCTTGGCACTTTTATTTCATTATAAGGGTTAGAACAGTTTATAGTAACTTACTGTGATAGATGCTCAGTGGAAAGCACGTCGTTTACGTTACTCCCAAGTACCACTTGATGTCTGTGTCAAGACAGTTTTCTAATTTCTAAACTCCCAAATTCGTTCGCCTTCTTCCAACAACATCGGCTAACAAAGGAAATATGTATCAGCGTAGTGATCTGCCTTTAAGTACGTGTCTTACTCGAAGGCATTTCGGCTTTCACAATCCAGTTCTTTGGCCGGCGTCTAGAAGTCAACAGATATTGTTGGACTACTGAAGCGACTGGAGATTTTATCACTTGGATATAACGGGGTGTTACAGTGTTTATGGCTGTCATCACATGAATTGAGACTGTGATTTAAAAAAGAAATTGAAGGTTAGTTCTGTCGTTTGGTGAGAGTCACTCGTCTACTGGTCTATTTGGCCTTGTAATCATCTATCTTCATCTCCTACTTGCAGGGGTTGATTATCTAGTCTATTATATAAAAAATGGACAGGGGAAACCTACAGCATGTGAAAAGTCTCAAGTGAACTTTAACTTGAAAATGTGTTACAACCCAAAGAAACCTGAATTGAGGTCGTACTGTCACACAACTAAACTAGTCTATTAACTATTTGTTTTGCAAATAAAATACACGTCCTGTTGTTTCATTTCTCCCAGACTCGTTTCGCTTTTTCTACTTTAAGGCATAACCAGTCGGATCTAGAATGATACAGTTTTGTTTTGATACGTATTATTTGCAGATTATAAAGCAGTTGAAGTCTCGTTTATCATGTAAATAAGTGATTACTTAGTTCTTCGCGTTTTTAGTTGACGTCTGCAATTATTCTAATCTGGTCACATGCTGAAGGTCAGACTACAGCTCCATTTACGAAATATAAGCACTTTTTATGTTCCGAACTTTTTTCTACCTAATTTTTGTCTTCTAGGTATTTGACTGAAAACTGTGATTTCAAGATGTAACTGCTTTGAGTCCACTATGTGTATCATCGGGTTTTTTATGTATATGTTGCCAACATAACGAAGTATATGCTGAAAACATGCCTCTATTCCTTTCTGTTATATTTATATCTGTGTGTCTATGTGTGTGGTCCGCAGGGAGATAGATAGATGTTCAAAATGTTCAAATGTGTATGAAATACTATGGGACTTAACTGCTAAGGTCATCAGTCCTTGAGCTTACACACTACTTAACCTAAATCATCCTAAGGACAAACACACACACCCATGCTCGAGGGAGGACTCGAACCTCCGCCGGGACCAGCCGCACAGTCTATGAGTGCAGCGCCCTAGACCGCTCGGCAAATCCCGCGCGGCGATAGATAAATAGAGAGAGAGAGAGAGAGAGAGAGAGAGAGAGAGAGAAAGACTGAGAGAGCCTGTGTGTCTAGGTGCGGGGGATGGGGGCGGGGGTGGAAGCGAGTGTGTGTGTGTGTGTGTGTGTGTGAGAGAGAGATAGAGAGAGAGAGAGAGAGAGAGAGAGAGAGAGAGAGAGAAAGAGAGAGAGCGAGAGCGAGGGACAGACAGACAAACAAAGAGCTAAAGAGAGGTGGAGTATACATGCATGCTATTTTCCTTTTGTGATGTGTTGGTGGTTAATCAGTGCGAGTTGTAGAGTGTTGAATATGAATGTAATAGCTGTCAGACAATGGACGAAAATTTTGGTGTTCAGCTGATTTGAGTTTTCGTTTGAATCTGTGTGGAGAGATTCATGGACAAGCGAGAGGAAAGGTGGTTGGGTGTTATTATTATTATGGTAGTGTAGTACTACTCTATTATTTTATCTGTTAGTGTAAGCAATGAGTTGTTTTGCATGTGTAATTGATTATTCACAGGGTTTTCTTTTCTGTTTTGGTTTTCTATGTGTCGTCATTATTTGCGATGTTAGAAGGTGACTTTTGCTGTTGATTCTAATTATGTTTATGTCTTATTCTCTAGTTGTTGGTTTGTGGCTGTGTTCCCTTAGGTGTTTTGCAAATGTGGAGTGGTTTGTCCCATATTTCCAGGCTCTCACATGTTCTTTGACGTCAAATGTTTTGCCTGTTTGTTCTACGTATTTATCTTCACAAGTGTTACACTAAATTGATATATCCCATCTTTCTGGTATATATCTCTGCTTTTTGTCAGCTTTCGGGTGCATTTTGTACAGAATTATCTGTTGTGTGCTGTGTTTATTCCTTGTCTATTGGAAATGTTGGTGATTTTATGTGTGAGTTTGCGTTTGTATTTAATTTGCACCATCTTGTGTGTTCCCTTATATTTTCCTGACTATTCTGTGTGGTTGTTATATTACTGAGTGTTTTCTGTTGTGATGCAAAAATCTCAGACACAGTAACACTCCTCTCATTTGATACAGAAAGCATAATATAAATCATAGATAAGAACCGGAAAACACATAATCAACTCTCTGATGAACACATTAATGAAATACTCACATTGATAAGATTCATAACAGAGCAAAATTATTACCAATTCAGTAATTAATTTTATTTACAAGGAGATGTATTACCAATGGGGTCCACAGTGTCAGGAGCCATATCAAATATTTTTATAATCCAAACTGTACGTACCACTTTCATAAAAATGGCAGCAAAAGAATATGACATACTATACTGATTGAGGTGAATGGATGAAAGCCTCTGCTTAATAGACGAACAACAAACAAAAACCGAAAATTTACATACTGACATCAATAAGGTACATAAAAAGGCAAAATTCGCAATGGAAAGAGCACAGAATAATCAAATTAACTTTATGGATGTAACAATAAAAACAAAACCATAATCATATGTTTGATATTTAACCACCCTCAGCAACTTGCATTATGATTCCCCAGTCCTCAAATCACCCACATTCACAAAGACAAAGGCACTTCGACACATGCTCCGTAGACTCAACGCATTGTCACTCAATAAAGAAAAATATTAAAAAGAACTGTTCGTAATTTGCAGATAGCCCAAAACAATGGGTTCAGTAGTAACATAGTCACATAGGTAAACAACAATATTACAAGTAAAATAAAAATAAGAAGCACTAAACCAGTAACAACACCACAACAGAACCAAACGAAATCACACTCAGTACCGTAACAACTACACAGAATAACCAGGAAAATATAAGAGGAAACACAAGATGGTACACAATGACATGGAAACACAAACTTACACATAAAATCAGCAACATTATCAAAATACAAGAAATAAACACAGCACAGAGAACAGATAATTCTATCCAAAAATACACCCCAAAACTGACAATAAAAAGAGATATAAATCAGAAAGAGGGTATATACTAATTACAGTGTAACGCTTACGATGACAGGTACATAGGACATTCAGGCAGAACATTTGATGTCACGTACAAAGGACATATGAGAGCCTGGAAATATGGGAAAAATCATTCCACATTTTCACAACACAGAAGGGAACACAATCATAAACCAACGACAAGAGAGGAAGACATAAATATTGTTAGAATAAACAATAAAGTCACTTGCTAACCCCGCAAAAAAATCCGGCACACAGAGAACCAAAGCAGAAAAGAAAACCCTGTTCAATGATCAAGTACACAACTCATTATTTACACTAGCGGGTAGAATAATGGAGTAACACCATACCACAGGACTCTGATAATATTAATAATAATAATACGAGCAAACCCCCTTTCCACTCACTTGTTCATGAACCTCTCCACTAACATTTAAACCACAACGCAAATCAGCTGAACACCGAAACTGTCGTCCATTCTCTGACAACTATTACATTCATTTTCAACATTCTACAACTTACAGTGATTAACCCACCCCGCCACACCCCACCCCACAAGAAAAGAAGAAATATCATGTCCATTATAATTATCCGGGCTGTTATGCCGTGGTCGGTTGATGAATTCTGTGTCGATTCCCAACGTTTCGTCTCCGACTGCGGGAGACATCTTCAAGGGGGTCCGTAGCTCGATGGAAGGTCCAACACACCCACTGGCTCGCTACTGACTGCCGCTAAATTCCGTGTCCGCGCGCTCCCACGCCGCGGCGTGACGTCACGTGTTTTGAAAACGTCAATGCAATTGGCCGCTGTCTGTCGTCGTTGATCGCCGTTGCCATCACCCAGTAGTGGACGGGTGGTACACATCTTCTTTAACACCGGCATCCATATAGCGTTTAATTTCACGCCCTCCTCCTTTCGGTTGAAATTATTTGGGTGTTTAGCGATTTCGATTGCCTCCCTGTAGAGCCTTTCGTAGTATCCGCTCGTGGCCGCTAGTACTTGCGTCTCCTCGAAACGAATATTGTGGTTCCCTGGCTGGAAAGCATGCTCCGCAACAGCTGATCGTTCCGTTTCTCCTCTTCTACAATTTCCCTTGTGCTCTTCCAAACGTTTAGAAACAGTTCTTTTGGTGGTACCCACATAAACATCACCACAGCTGCATGGGATCCTATACACTCCAGATTTTTCCAATGGTTTGCGAGCGTCCTTGGCAGGCCTAAGGTATTCCTGTATCTTCCTGGTGGGCTTGTAAATTACGGTAATATTCCGCTTCGTCAGGATCCTATTCTTTCCGTTACATTTTTAACAAACGGCAGGAGAACCTAAGATTTTGCAGTAGCCTGTACGTCCGTATGATGTCTGCGTGGCTGCCTCAACGCACGTTTTATTTCGGCGGACGAATATCCGTTCTTCGTTAGTGCATTGTGGAGATGTTCCATCTCAGCGTCGAGCAACTCAGGTTCACAAATATTCCTAGCTCTGTCCGCTAACGTCTTGATAACACCCCGCTTCTGTTGTGGGTGGTGGTTCGAATCCCGGTGCAAATAACGGTCCGTGTGCGTGGGTTTGCGGTATACTGAGTGGCCCAAACTCCCATTTTCGTTTCTAAAAACAAGCAAATCGAGGAAATGTAATTTGCCGTCTACCTCCTCCTCCATTGCAAACAGAATTCTCGTGTTTATAGTGTTCAGATGCTCGTGGAACCGGCTTAGTTCCTCCCTACCATGTATCCACAGCACAAACGTGTCATCCACGTATCGGAACCATACATCTGGTTTTTTGCTGGCAGTACCTAAGGCCTGTTCTTCGAATTCCTCCATAAAGAAGTTTGCAATTACGGGACTTAGGGGGGCTTCCCATAGCCGCGCCATCCGTTTGCTCATAAAACTGTTCATTCCGCTTAAAATATGAGGTCGTCAAACAACACTTGAACAGTTCTGAAATGTCGGAAAGTGAAGGTATGTTTCCCGTTCCACCAAATTCAATTTAATGCGGAATTTTACGTGCCCAATCGAGGGATCGGTCCAATATTAATCGGGTGCGATACTTGATTTGTCGATATATATATATATATATATATATATATATATATATATATATATATATATATATATATATATATATCGGGAATCGAACCCGGGACCCCGTGCTCGGGAAGCGAGAACGCTACCCGGGGTCCCGGGTTCGATTCACGGCTGGGTCAGGAATTTTTCCTGCCTCGAGATGACTGGGTGTTATTGTGTCGTCTTCATCATTATCATTCATCCCCATTACCGTCGGAGGAAGGCAATGGCAAACCACCTCCACTAGGACCTTGCCTAGTAAGGCGGCGCGGTTCTACCGCGTCGCTCCCCTACGCTCTGTAAAGAAGTATGGGACTCATCATCATCATATATATGCATATATATATAGTACTGGTTACTCTTCGTGATTGGTAATGCATGTCAACAGAACAGAATCGAAATAGATTAATTCTGGAAAGCTCTAACAAATGATCACGAAACATTATGCTTGAGAAATTATTATGTTCGATTCATTTGACATGGGCTCCGAATGAAATATATACTGAGCAAACTTTGTTTTGTGACGCCGCCATGTACGTATTCCAAATACTAAATTTAAAATTTCTGCCAAAACATCAGCGAAAATGCACCTCACGGCTCCTAGGGGAGGCCGCCTGATTACAACAGTCGAAGAAACGAAGGTACTTTTCATTAATGCCAAATGTTATCGAACTTTTTGCGCAGTCGTGTGGTGATACGTTGAAATTTATCTTGATCGCGCCAAGATCTAACGATCTGTCTTTGGAAACGCCACAAAATTGAAATTTAACGTATGAAAAAGACAATACACTAATTAACGCCTGTTGAGGTAAATGAAACGTACATTTGAGTGCTGATAAAGCAAAATTGACTTGTCACTACGAAATGGATCGAATATGCGAGTGGGATCAGCCAAATGAAAGCTCCAGAATTACTGTAACATATTTTCTCCTCACTCGGGAACGTAGACCCATTTGCATAATATTTTGCCTTATTTATTGTCTATGGTTGCACTGACTTTTTTTCATGTAAATGTAAAAATTGAACACGTATTTTTAAATGCATATAACCTCAGTAAAGTGAAATGGAAAGAAAAATATTTTGGGACAGATGAATATAGGATAATATCAAAAGCAACTGAAAATGGGATAATAGGAGTAGGATTCGTTATGAGTGAGATACTGCAAACAGTTCAGTGAATCAACAGCAAACCAACACCGAAAACAATAGTTCAGGTATACACGCCGACGGCGCAAGATATAGAAAGTATATGAGGGTAGTGAAATGGTAATTCAGTACTCAAAGGGAGACGAAAATGGAGTATTCATGCGGTATTGGATTGCAATTGCAGGGGATGGAGTAGAGCAATGGGTTGGAGGAGAATATCAGCTTGGTACTAGGAGTGAAAAGAAGAAAGACTAATTGAGTTCTGCAATAAATTTGATGGTAATAGCGAATACTCTGTTCAAGATTCACGAGAGGAGCAGATATACTTCGGAAAGGCCGGGAGATACAGGAAGATTTCAATTAGATTATGTCATGGTCAGGCAGAGATTCCGAAATCAGATATTGGATTGTAAGGCTTGTCCAGTAGCGTATTGAGACTCAGATCACGAACTAGTAATGGTGAAGAGACTAGCCAGGAAGAATAAATCCTCAGGGAAGTCGGATTCGGAATGAAGGGACTGATGACCTCAGATGTTAAGTCCCATAGTGCATAGAGCCATTTGAACCATTTGAACCTTACTATGAATATCATGTAGTTTGGCTTGTGATAACAGCTGTGACTCATTTGACGTTTCAGGAACGAACTCGTCTGACAGAAGTGATGATGATAAATAACTGTTATGCACTGCAGCTGAAATATGTTAACAACTATCTCTGCTTGGCTTCGGTATGGGTGTACCAAGGCGGTATGTCACTAGTTTCATAGCTCAAGACAAATTATGATTTTCTTATCTTCCATGCACTAAACTCTTCACAATGTTTGTACAAAAGTGACATTCAATACTGCCATTTCGAAGTTCACGCCACACAACTGGTATTGAAAAACTTAGTAATGGTGTCTTCTTCTTTGTCCAATTTCGTAAGTCTTCAACACAAACACTGCGCACACACTGTGAAGAGCACAACTCCTCGGTTGATATCCTAGTTTAATTCTGAAGTACGCCTTGTAAGCTTTCGTTACAAATGAGATTACGTTTCTTCTCTTAATCCTAACAAAAAATACGACAAACGTAACAGACTGAATCTGGATTATTTACACAGCACCTAACGTGTCTTTCTCATTTATCTGTAATGATTTACATATGATAAGGGCAACAAAATGCTATTATTTATGTGTTAATTACTTGCTCTTCAGAAAAGCTGTTGTGGCCTATATAGAAGCAGTCACAATAAAAAATGGTGTGGAAGCTTAGGATGTGCTTTTATCTGACTTCAAAGAGTCAAGTGGTTCATTTAAACAGATTTATTCTAAAAGATGTCGGTGTTGCAATATTCTAATGCTTCATGCTCATACAAAAGATAGTGAAATAAATAAAAACTCACGATATTAATTTTAAAAGAAATGGTATGGGATACGAATAAAATGGCTTCATTTATTAGAATTAGGAAATGCAAATTAATATAAAAAACATGAACATTTTAATCAGGCAATATCACTGTTGAACTGTGTTATTAAATGCAGCATCTTCTTAATCTGCTTCCATATTGTTGTCTTGTTCTGCTTCCACTATTTTGCAGCTGTATTTTTCCTTCTATGACCAGTTTATCCGTTCCAGGATGCTGTGGCAGATGTTCCAGGGACCTGGTCATTCTTCTGGCAAAAAGCTTTCATAGAATTCTAACCTCACTTACTCTTTTTGGCATTTGTTCATTTCAAATCTTATGTGTCATCTCAATTTTCAGTGTTCTCAATAGCTTCACTTTTCCAACGCCTCCAGTTTGTTCTCCACCAGATCACCACTCGTTTACCTTCGACATGCAAATAACTCCGTGCTCAAGATGTTTACTTTCTCGAACTTTTTCCCCAGTTTCATATCAACTGCTTTATTTCAGCAAAATTGTAGGGTGTTCGGAAATTCCCGTTACAAACTTCTAGTACTTGTAGAGGGGAGTGAGTAGATAATATTTTGAAATGGAACCCGTGACCGGAAACAAACGGTTTCCGCGCTACAAACGTTTGAGAACATGTTGGTTGGTTGATTTGGGAGAGGGGACCAAACAGAGAGGTCATCAGTCCCTTCGGATTAGGGAAGATGGGGAAGGAAGTCGGCCGTTCCCTTGCAAAGGAACCATCCCGGCATTTTCCTGAAGCGATTGGAAGAAATCACTGAAAACCTCAATCAGGATGGCCAGACGCGGATTTGTCCCGTCGTCCTCCCGAATGCGAGTCCAGTGTGCTAAACACTGTGCCACCTGGTTCGGTAACATGCTGGTAACGCGACCACTTTTACAAGTAATTTATTAGGCGTGACCCAGTCCGTAACTTGTTTTACAGTTCCACTCACTAATAATCGCGCAGTTGCTCGTGTACTAGTTGCAAGGTTCTCTTCAAAGTGACGCACACAATACCCCCTTTTCCGATTAGGATGTGCGGCGCCTCTTTCGAGTACAGTTGTCACGCCCGCTGACGGTGAAAGTACTCCTTTTTTAAAGTCTAATTATGGCGCAATGAGCATGCTGTGGATTCGGAGGTTGTGGTTAACGAGTTTGATAGAGGCTATGAGCAGCTCTTCCACTTCCATCAACTTCAGCATACAGAAGTATCATGTCGGTGTATTCTGCAAACTCAATCATGTTGCTCTAACATTCACAGACATGTGAATGAGGCTCGAATAAGGTCAGAAAGGTAGGACAGACGTCAAATGATATCTGTCGATCAGATGTCAGTGTGCCCCCCACCCACCATGATTACATAGCAAACATGTTTTCAAACGGCAGTAGCACGGAAATTGCAAGTTAAATATTTAATGTACTCACTCCCCTATGTAATTGCTAGAGGTTTGTAATGGGGATTTCCGAACACTTTGTGGAAGAAAGCTTTCTACATATGTGGCAATTTACTTACCTCTTTGGTTCTGCCATCGCACGTAATCTTGCTCCCTAAGTACGGGAAATCTTTTACTTCATCCTGCTGCTGTGATCTTCCCTATTTTGATGGTAACCAAGTTGTTGATTTCCTTTCTACCACTCATTACCTTCGTTTTTGCTCTGCTTATGCTTAAGCCATATTCGATGCTAAATATATTGTTCATTCCTCAATGTGTGCTTATATCCAGTTATAAATGAAGCGATTTTTCAATAGAAGTATACAAGTCCATTAACTACATTTTTCTGCCTATAATGCTTCTTCAATTAATGATTCAATTAAACAGAAAGAAAGGTTCATCTCTAGCAAGAAGTCATATACTTGGATATTTCTGGTATCTCAACTGTAGATTTTTCAGCGCTCATTTAACTTTGGGACTCTGTAACTCACAATGAACAAAAATGGACTTGTACCAATATTGAAATAAGCCCTTCGTATAAGGTGATAACATGATGATGGCACAAACTTTCAGGGATGATGGAAAAGGGTAAGTGTATCAGTTTGAGGTAAGGGACTTACGTCCGTAAACGACCGATTCTAGAATTGTAAGTGAAAATCACTCTGATGGCTCTGACAGTTAATCTCTTCTGTAGCAATTTCTTTTCCTTCCATATTTTGGGAGGGGGCAGTTCAGACCAAAACAAAAAAAAAATCTGCAGCAAACATGGGCAGTAAAGTACATATCTTATTAGGAATTTGCACTTGTTCATATTTGCTACTGTGAGACACATCGCTTTTACTGAACAACTGCCCGTAGCTCTTAAAGGTATGCATTTTAGAGCCAATGTTTACAGGAAAATTCTCCAAAAATATGGGAAACAGAGTTTTCATTAGAAGAAGTGCGTTGTCAGAGGCATCAGAACTACTTTCGCTTATGACTTTCGACTCGGTCGTTTCCGGACCAGGGTCCCTTACCTCTGATTGATCCATTTACCCCTATCCATAATATCTGAAAGTTTGTAACAATATCATGGAATCCACAAAAATATTAATTTCAGGTTAACCCGGCGTGAATGAGGTGACAAGTTGTTACACCAGCTATGAGATCGGTATGAGATACTCAAAATTCTGATGACGAATTTTTGATACTATAATCGTGTATTACGTATTTTTTTACTTGGGATATTGATAATGGTGTCTATTAAACAAGATGAGTAAATAAAATACTATGTTTAAGATATAATTTTTTTCGGGTTAAATAATGAAGTGTCTATTTTCTCAAAAAAAGTTCAAGTTTCAGAAGTTTAACAGTTTTTCATACCAAATTCGAGCAAAATTAAAGTTTCTTTGATTAATTGACGTAATGATATAATCTAATAATACCTTTCACACCTGGATAATTGGTAATAATATTCCCTGAACGAGTACGAAAACTCTGCCTATGACCATCCTTCATACATTTTGTACCATCTTTGGACATATAAAAAAAAAAAAAAAATCTCACGTACCTCAGGTGACTGACTAGGAGCCACTAACGCAGATTTTGGCTCTTCCAAATCATAGAAAATACCCTCTTGCTCCGAATCACTTTCTTCACTTCCTTGAGAAACCTTGTCAGTCTCTTCTTTGCTCTCAGGGTCACAGGAACTAGCATTTTAACAGTTTTCTGAATCTTCTTGTAGTAGTTCTTGTAGCCGACGTTCATTTTCTTCATAAGACGTCCTGAGATATATAAAACATAAAAATAAATGAAAGAATACTATAAATAACTGTGTATCTCATAAACATGCTGACAGCTCAAAAATGTAACACCGACTATGACGTCGAGTTCTACGTACCCTAGCCACGTTTGCACGCGTATGTCTCCCTCTAATGCTGGAGCAACAATAAACGCAGCACTGCATCTTGACCCCCTCTCCCTCACCTCCAGCTACTGTGACAACAAAATTTGTGTGACAACAATGACGTTCAATAATCAGCGCTTCAGAACACCTCGGGTGTGACATACCCGGCCTCACTAATGCCGAGTTGAAGTAACTGTTGCAAGAGCACTAAGAACTACCCAGTTTTGCATTGTGTAGAAGGTAGCTATGGAGAAACTGATGTGAAAGCGGTGAAGGCTTGAAACAGTGGTCCGTGAAGCACAGTACTGACTACTGGCTGTTGTTTGTAAAAAGTAAGGCAAAACCAGATATTGCAAAACTCAGAAACTGCGTTGTATTCATTCTGAACTGGTACATATGTAATTGCGCAATGGCTGTTGCTGTTATCGTTGATATTCTTCAAAGGAAGGTAGAGAGTTAACTCTATGAGACGCAGTGCCTGTAAAATTTTTCGAAAAATGTATAGTGATTTTAGGCAAGTGATCAATGGTTTACTTTACATAGTGAAATGATTTGAAAATATCCTCATTTCATTCTCAGTAATTTCTCACGGTGTGGAATTTTTTTTTTAACTGCTCCGTGTATCTGAGACAAACTTCCACTCTTTGATTTCTCATTTCGTGTTCAGCTTTTTATGAAAGGCGGCCATTGCGACCGAACTTTTTTTTAACGCAGTTGGGTGCTAAATCTAAGGCACCAGTCATGATTTTCTCGCTAGTAACCTAAATTTTCGGAGGGATTTTTATTTTATGCCCCTTAAGGTGGCGGTCCGCCGAGGATAAGCGATAATAACACAGATTTTTACTGAACGTTGAATAAGATTTCATGAAATTCGAGACTCATTTTTAAGAAAGGGAACCATCACCAGAGCTGCACTGTCTGCAATTGCGACGTCATGCTGAAAAGTAATGCCTCCTGACTTTTTATTCTGTTCTCGATATCGGTTGAGGTATTACATGTCATGCAAATTACACGGTCGACTTCCTCGCTTCGCTGACTCAAATTGCAAGCCTCACCCACTAAAGTGCGCGTCATTTATGTTGGCAGCCGAGTTTAGGTTCGTTCTGCGCATCTGTCGTCACAAAACACAGTCAGCCAATGAACAGAGAACGACGTTGCCAGATCTCGACTGCAGTGCAGAGCATGGACGAGTGTCTTCAGTTTTAGACACGTTCAGTCATAAATAAAGTAATAGAACAAAAGCATTGTCTCGATAGCATACTTTCTTTTATAGAAAATTTGGAAAAAGCATTCTTTATACCAACTGCTTCATATTCTATTAATTAATTAAACAAAAAAAGCAATAAGGCTCCTAATGCAGGCAATAGCAAGGAAAGGTGTTTGTATCAATCTCACGAACTGCTTTTTCGCAATAAAGAACAGCGGTAATTGTTTATTTCCTATTGCACTTCGACGAAGCGTGAATATTCATAGTTATACCAACGGTGTTTGTCAGTATTTTGCGTCAGGTGTTTTACTTCTCAAGGAGTAACAAATACAGGTGAGCTGTGTTGGCGTAATGGTGAAGGTGTTGGGCTTCTATGTGAAAGGTTATGAGTTCAATCCTTGTGAGTCTCATAATATTTTCTTTATTTAAAAACAATATTGAAGTGCCATGCCTAACGAATTTTATTCGTTTGAATGCTATTTTTCGAAATTTCTAGTGCTTTCTCTCTTCATTAACTCTTTCGCTGCTGCAGACACGTGCTCCCCGCATTCCTCGCTGTGCGCGGTTTTGTCATCACTGCACTGCTCGCCTGTGCGGACACAAGGTGTTCCCACTGCTTTGACACACTTATCATTCGATTTCACAAAAACTATTTGGCCCAAAAATTTGATTTCTGCACGTATTCTTGACTGATACCTTTTCCCCATAAATGACTTAATTTTGTTCCGATGTTCAACGCAGTTATTATGCAGCATTAAATGTAGTAAACCAATGCACGAAATTTTGAAGAGTTTGCAGAGGTAAAAGTCCATAGCGTATACTTTCCGTATGGTCGATTTTAGTTGCCACAGTGTTGAGAATGAAATTAGGACAAGATACCTAAATTTCATATATTTTACTGTATAATATCATCTCATTTAATTTAAGTACCACATAGGTGTCGTATGTAATACTGAGAAATATTCCGTCTTTCGCGACTGTACTAAAAGTTTTATTTGCACCGGGCGCATTTTGCTTTATATTAAAGCACTTCAATCAATGAAAGGTATGGCACATACACAATGGTACTCATGTTCTCTTTCTTGTTTTTGCTCCACAGTCGCAGTTTTACCAATGGTATTGAAATATATTCCTCTTCTGCAACTGTAATAAGCGACTTATTTAGACCAGACGCGTATCTCTCTTTTGAAGCATCTTCAGTGTACAGTATTTTGTCTCCTCCATTGCCAAGTCCCCTTTTGTAGTTTTGTGCTGCGGTAACACAATATTCAACGTTTGTGTTGGCTGATCAGTGTTTTAACAAATAAATGTTGTTTGTGTGTGCCACACACAAAAATTATATTTGACGTAGCTCAGAGGACTTCACTGATAGACGGTATATTCAAGTCCTAATGTTTTTGTAAGTCCACAGTTTTGTTTAATGTATTTTGTGTACTGCCTTTTGATTGACTGAAGTGCTTTAAAATAAAGCCAAACGTGCCAGGTGTAAATAAAATTTTTGTTACAGTCGCGAAAGATGGAATATTTCTCAATATTACATACAACACCTATGTGGTACTTAAATTAAATGAGATATTGTTATACAGTAAATTTTATATGAAATTTAGGTATCTTGTCCACATTTCATTCTCAAAATTGTGAATTAAAATCGACCATACGGAAAGTATACTCCATGAACTTTTATCTCTGCAAACTCTTCAAAATTTCGTGCAATGGTTAACTATATTTAATGCTGCATAATAACTGCGTTGAACATCGAAACAAAATTAAGTCATTTATGGGGGAAAGGTATCAGTCAAGAAGATGTGTAAAAATCTAATTTTTAGGCCAAATAGTTTTAGTGGAATCGAATGATAAGAGTGTCAAATCAGTCGAAACACCATGTGTCTGCACAGGCGAGCAGTGCAGTGACAAAATCGCGCACGGCGCGGAATGCAAGGAGCACGTCTTTGTAGCAGCGAAAGGGTTAATGCGGCCGTGGTGGCGTTACTTCACGTGCTGCGCGCTCCCCCCTAAACGTAAGTTTGCGAACTATGCTATACTATGGCGCTGCTCCTCTTGGCGCGTGCGTCGTGTGCAACTGGCAACGCAGCAATCTCCCGCGTCTGGGTGGGCATGCGCGAGCCGCCAAGATAAAAGAATTCAACTAGAGGGCTCCGAATTGTAGCGTGTAACATGGCCATAAGTAATGCAGCTCTGACGTTGTGTGAGAAACAGCGTGCTGTAATCGAGTTTCGAATACGAAAAGTTCGTCCACACGTGGAGCGCCCTCCACCTCAGAATGACAATTTGAGACCACACGCGTCTGCAACAATCCGACGTCTTCGGTTGACTGTCATTAACATGCTCGATACGCCCAGACATAGCCCCGTTCGATTGTTATCTGTTTCCAAACCTTAAAGAACACCTTCGAGGACTTCACGTTGATAGTGGTGAAGTGGTGCAAGCAGAGGTGAGATTCTGGCTCCACTAACAAACTCAAACATGGTGCAGTGACGGTTTCAACAAACTGGCCTCTCGTCGGGAGAAATGTGTTCGTCGGCAGGATGACTATGTTATGATATAAATATGTAGACATGAAGAATAAAGATATAGAATGCGATTAACGCTGATTATATTTAAAAAGCTTTAAGAGATTTCATATAAAAAGTATGCGAGACATTACTTTTCAGCGAGCCCTCATAATTTCTCAAGAATATGGAGCGAAGCTCAGTACCTGTCACTTAAAACGAATGTAATATAAATTACGATCTCTTCAGCTCGATTCCTTACATATTCTGTCGGCAGTTCTGTACAACAGGATCGTGTTACATTTCTCATGGCTGATAAGTTTCGCAGCCTTATCACCTACGTCCTACAGTGTGGCGACATCCTCTTGCTTCCAACAGCTTGATTTTCTGACTGCAATTATTTTCTTGGAAAGATTAGATTTGAACCTATAAATGTGGCTGTACTAAGAATGCTAAACGAATTAAAACAGTATATTACACTTCATGGCATCAAGTTTGAAACGTTGAAGCAAGCAATGGAGGGTCCCAACGCCAGAGAATTGCTATTGTTTCAGTAAGATATGTTTCAAACCCCCCCCCCCCCCCCCCCCCATGAACCATGGACCTTGCCGTTGGAGGGGAGGCTTGAGTGCCTCAGCGATACAGATAGCCGTACCGTAGGTGCAACCACAACGGAGGGGTATCTGTTGAGAGGCCAGACAAACGCGTGGTTCCTGAAGAGGGGCAGCAGCCTTTTCAGTAGTTGCAGGGGCAACAGTCTGGATGATTGACTGATCTGGCCTTGTAACACTAACCAAAACGGCCTTGCTGTGCTGCTACTGCGATCGGTTGAAAGCAAGGGGAAACTACAGCTTTAATTTTTCCCGAGGGCATGCAGCTTTACTGTATGGTTAATAATGATGGCGTCCTCTTGGGTAAAATATTCCGGAAGTAAAATAGTCCCCCATTCGGATCTCCGGGCGGGGACTACTCAAGAGGACGTCGTTATCAGGAGAAAGAAAACTGGCGTTCTACGTATTGGAGCGTGGAATGTCAGATCCCTTAATCGGGCAGGTAGGTTAGAAAATTTAAAAAGGGAAATGGATAGGTTAATGTTAGATATAGTGGGAATTAGTGAAGTTCGGTGGTAGGAGGTACAAGACTTTTGGTCAGGCGAATACAGGGTTGTAAATACAAAGTAAAATAGGGGTAATGCAGGAGTTGGTTTAATAATTAATAAAAAAATAGGAATACGGGTAAGCTACTACAAGCAGCATAGTGAACGCATTATTGTGGCCAAGATAGACACGAAGCCCACGCCTACTACAGTAGTACAAGTTTATATGCCAGCTAGCTCTGCAGATGACGAAAAAATTGAAGAAATGTATGATGAAATAAAATAAATTATTCAGATACTGAAGGGTGACGAAAATTTAATAGTCATGGGTGACTGGAATTCGGTAGTAGGAAAACGGAGAGAAGGAAACGTAGTAGGTGAATATGGATTGGGGGTAAGAAATGAAAGAGGGAGCCACCTGATAGAATTTTGTGCAGAGCATAACTTAATCATAGCTAACACTTGGTTCAAGAATCATGAAAGAAGGTTGTATACATGGAAGAAGCCTGGAGATACTAACCGGTATCAGATAGATTATATAATGGTAAGACAGAGATTTAGAAACCAGGTTTTAAATTGTAAGACTTTTCCAGGGGCAGATGTGGACTCTGACCACAATCTATTGGTTATGAACTATAGATTAAAACTGAATAAACTGCAAAAAGGTGGGAATGTAAGGAGATGGGACCTGGATAAACTGACTAAACCAGAGGTCGTTCAGAGTTTCAGGGAGAGCGTAAGGGAACAAATGGCAGGAATGGGGGAAAGAAATACAGTAGAAGAAGAATGGGTACCTTTGAGGGATGAAGTAGTGAAGGCAGGAGAGGATCAAGTAGGTAAAAAGACGAGGGCTAGTAGAAATCCTTGGGTAACAGAAGAAATATTGAATTTAATTGATGAAAGGAGAAAATATAAAAATGCAGTAAATGAAGCAGGCAAAAAGGAATACAAACGTCTCAAAAATGATATCGACAGGAAGTGCAAAATGGCTAAGCAGGGATGGCTAGAGGATAAATGTAAGGATGTAGAGGCTTATCTTACTAGGGGTAAGATAGATACTGCCTACAGGAGAATTAAAGAGACCTTTGGAGAGAAGAGAACGACTTGTATGAATATCAAGAGCTCAGATGGAAACCCAGTTCTAAGCAAATAAGGGAAAGCAGAAAGGTGGAAGGAGTATATAGAGGGTCTATACAAGGGCGATGTACTTGAGGACAATATTATGGAAATGAAAGATGATGTAGATGAAGATGAAATGGGAGATATGATACTGCGTGAAGAGTTCGACAGAGCACTAAAGACCTGAGTCGAAACAAGGCCCCGGGAGTAGACAACATTCCATTACAACTACTGACGGCCTTGGGAGAGTCAGTCCTGACAAAACTCTACCATCTGGTGAGCAAGATGTATGAGACAGGCGAGATACCCTCAGATTTCAAGAAGAATATAATAATCCCGATCCCAAAGAAAGCAGGTGTTGACAGATGCGAAAATTACCGAACTATCAGTTTAATAAGTCACGGCTACAAAATACTGACGCGAATTCTTTACAGGCGAATGGAAAAACTACTAGAAGCCGACCTTGGGGAAGATCAGTTTGGATTCTGTAGAAATATTGAAACACGTGAGGTAATACTGATCCAACGGCTTATCTTAGAAGCTAGATTAAGGAAAGGCAAACCTACGTTTCTAGCATTTGTAGACTTAGAGAAAGTTTTTGACAATGTTGACTCGAATACTCTCTTTCAAATTCGGAAGGTGCCAGGGGTAAAATATAGGGAGCGAAAGGCTAGTTACAATTTGTATAGAAACCAAATGGCAGTTATAAGAGTTGAGGGTGTAAGAGGTCCGAGCAGATGTAATTTCGATGTATTGCTCATGCGCTGCCTGCGATATGCAGGGTATATGAGAATCTCTGACCAGAGAGTAGTGATGCCTACAGTAGGAACTGTGTAGCTGTAGCAGTAAGTTGTTGCTAGTGAGCAGTCTGCTCTGGTCTGGTCTGGTGTATCGTGTTGGCTGGGCCGGTCGCGGTGCAGCGATGTCGGAGCCTGAGCATTGTTGTATAAGGTAAAAAGCAGCCTCGCGCATTCGTGGTAATGCTATCTGTAGTCCCATGAAAATGTTTTAAAAATGTCATAATAATAATCTTTCTCATATAAAGTAATTTTAACAACCATTCATTTCAGTTTAAACAATTTACTAATTTCTCCAATCCATGATCATCCCGATTATTGCAAAAGAAAAATCAGTTGTTTCCCTTTCATAAATGACAGATCTACGGGCCAGCATTGCACAGGGCTGTGCCAGAAAAATTTATTGTAAGAGCAGATATATATGCGTTATCCGGGGACTTCATTGAGGTCAGAATGTTTCTCTTTTTTATTCAGAATGAACTTTCAGGGCCATGACGCAGCCCTGCGGACGTCCAAAATTTAACAGGTTAAATTCACAGTCAATTATTGAAAAGTTATAAGTGAGCGACAATTTGATTGACAGGTTTGTTACATTGTATTATTACCAGGTTACGGAAATTATTTTGTTGGGACGTTACACTGAATGTGAACGACATAATTATAATTTATACTGTTGAGAGGTTTAGGAATTTTTCTGTTTTGAGGTTACACTAAAATGGGAACTTACTATTGTGGGGAGGTTACACTTGGATTATATTGTGGGGAGGTTGCACTAAATTAGGATATTATTCATATTATTTATTTTATAAATTGCGAATTTTATGAAAAGTAGTCATATATCTGCTCTTATTTACTTAAATGTAGTTTGCATCTGGTGCAACGCATTTACTAATTTGTCACTCTATCTTTCACAGACCATTGGCAATTTATTGCACTTTGTTGTAATTGTGTTTGTTCCATGTTTTGCTTCGTCTTTGTTTCATTTTGTGTTTAATTTTGAACTGTGAAAATGCCGCGAAAATCTGTTAACAGTACATCGCGATGTGCAATGAGTGAAATAGCCGACTTGAATAATTTGACCGATAATGCTTGCGACACTCAGTGTAATAGCGATAATCCTCTAATTACTGACCACTGACCGACCACTAGTTATGATTTTAATTCTAATGATGAGCAAACAAATTCAATTATGTCCACAGTAAATGTAACAATTGATGACTCGGGACGTTCTGACACAAAGAACGCTGCCCAGTTTGACATACCCGGTTTCCAAAATTTGAATTGTGAACAGATAAATTTTTTTCACGATGATGAACAATGTAGTCAGAATACGTCAGATTTATTTGATTCCGATATAGTGGCCAAGAGTGCACATCTGATTGGCAAACCTTTTCAAGAATCACAGAATGACCAAATGGTTTTACAAAACGTGGCACATAACAGATTCATCATCACACAACACAGAGAATACAGCAGCTAATTTTAGCATGGATCAAGTTATGGCAGTATTGTTACAACTTAATGAAAAAATAGACAACAATTCCAAACAGTCGAAGAAAGAACAAGACAACAACTTCAACCAACTTAATGAAAATCTTAAACAGTTGAATGAAAAACACGACAACCTAAATGAACAGAACAAACAACTTAGTGAACAGATTATAGCCGTTGCCGTGCAATGTCATGATACTAAAGAACAATTACGTGAGGAAATGAAGGCTTGTGCTAGGAACAGTAGTGAAGAAATTTAAACTGTGGCACAAGAGTTAAGTAATACACATGTAGCCACAACTTAGAGATGAAATTAGTGCTGTCGCTAAACAATGCTCTGAAATCGCTACACAGTTACGCGACGAGTTCAAATTAATGTCAGCAGAACTTTCACGCACACTGGATGCGAAAGTAGACACGAAATTTGACCAACAGCCAAACTGACGAACGTTGTAATCACCACCAACAAAACAGTGAAATGCGTTACAGTAAATTTATACAGGAACAGAATAAAGTAAAGCAACAAGGCATGGAAACAATTACTGCACAGAGACAGGAAAATAAGCGTAAATTGTTTACGAAAGCAAAAACATACGTAGACAACAATATTGCTACAGTATCAGACGAAATCAAACACTTGGACACCGAATTGCATGATAAAATCTCGGATCTTAAAACAAAAACAGACACACACACTTTAGACTTTCAGACAATGACCAACAGACTTGAAAAGTTGGAACTAATACAGGATCCCGATGCCATCAAAGCAGACGTTAAAAAATTGAACAAAACCACACGTAAAATACAAAAACAAATTAATGCTTGTGATACTAAAAACGATGATCAGGTAAAAGCACTGACTGAAAAATATGATGAATTGGCCAGTCGTATTGACGTTATCGAAAGTAATAATGACACCAAATCAGACGATACGTCGCCAGTGTCGTTTAATCAAACACCCGAATTCCAAAATTTACAGCAGACAATCAGTGAGATAGGTTCCTCCAGTAATAAATTACGTAGAAAATTGTCAACTTTGCAGCACGAATTGACGGAGATGAAAAATATTTCAGCCTCTAACACGGCACAGCATATGCCACATTCGGAACATTTCTCAGACTCACACAGCCAGCATAGTTTAGGTAATTTACAGAGAGTACGTGACTTAGATTCCAAACAGTCACAGACAAACAGACTAGTATACAATCCTGAACCTGCTAAGACATACAGAGACGATAATTTTTATTACTAACACTTTCTATCAGTGAGAAAATTAAAGTTATTTAAGAATAACAGAACACAGATTCACCCTTTTGACTGGATACGAAAATTTATTTTTGTACTTTCACCAGCTTGGCCTGTAATGCAGAAACTAGAATTGGATTGGAAACAACAACTTGCTTTTGAATTTTCACCGGCATTGCCTGTAATGCAGAAACTAAAATTTATTTGCAGCGCATAAGTGACCTCAGGGGATTCATTACACTTCGATGAATATGTGCCGTAACGTGCACAGGGCCCCGAGCCGTAGTAGTGCTATTTCATCTTTTAGTTTTCTGCACTGCTGCCTTCTCTTTCACTATCCTTTATATCTGTCAAAACAGCTCTTCAACTATCGATCTATCTAGAATTAAGAAACGTGTAAAGAAAACCTGATATGACAAGTTTTACCGAAAGTGACATTTTTCATTAGACACTCCAGAACTACCAGCGAAATTTTAATGAAAGACATAAGTGTAATCATCAATATGTACAAAATTTTCAGCTATCGCAGACGCATTTTGGCAACAATAGAAGTTTTTTCCCACAACAATAACAAAACCAGCCGGTTAGCATACCTAACCAACAATGTTGTCTGCAAGGTCAACGTCTGCAAGGTCAACCAATCTTTAATGTTTCGCCGCCTACACGTATAGCGTCGGCTCCACCAAATAGTAACGCACAGCAGCAAGGAAATCAGTACGTACAGAAAACACACCATTTCAACTCATATCGCAATGCACCGTATAGAAATGACTATCACGACAGACGTAAAAGTAATGAGCACAATTTTCAGCCTACGTTTTATAACAGACGGTCTTACCAGCAGCAGAATCATCCGCATCAACAGATTATCATGAATAAACCAGACAGTCGGTATCATCCCGAACGTAATACGTCAGGAAGAAATAACAGAACAGTACAAATAGTTGAAATGCCACAGCATCCTCCCGAAAATAACAGCACGTCAGAAAGAATGTGACTAGATACAGTGCATAATGAATCTTCCAGCAACGCAAGCAATCCTTTTGGCACAGAGAATCATGTTCACGAAAATGTTATTACTTTTGACGACATTCTTATTGCAGAAGCTAACTGGTCTGAACACAATTTGATTCTTGAACAACTGTTACAAACTTTTCGTGCACAAAGACTCACAGTTAATCTTAGCAAATCGCACTTTGGTAAAACTTCCATAAAATTTCTTGGACATGTAATTTCAGCAGAAGGCATTGCGCCTGACCCGGAAAAACTTCAAGCTTTACGTGACATTACTGTACCTACGACGAAGAAACAGTTACTCAGCTTTCTGGGATTAATTAACTTTTTTCGTAAATTTATTCATTAGTCTACTTTAGACACCCCTAGATTATGTCAATTGACCGGTAAAAACACTATTTGGTCCTGGGATAGCCAAGCGCAGTCTGAATTTGTCAATCTGAAACAAGCTTTGTTGAATGCACCACTTTTATCACATCCAGATCTTACTAGAAATTTTTCCATTGCCACCGACAGTTCTAACACCGCTTTAGGCGTACACAGTTTTCAGAAAATTGAAGAAGATGGTTCTACAGTAATTAAAAACATCGCCTTTGCGAGTCGCATTCTGTCACCTGCTGAACGCAATAATTCTCTTACAGAACATAAAACATTATGTGTTGTTTGGGCTTTTACCAGATTTCGGCATTTTCTTTATCGAAGACATACGACCGTTTACACAGTTTTTACTTTCCGCTAAATTTACACACGACAGATTAAGCAGATCAAAACTTTATTTACAGGAATTTAATTTTACAATTGTTCATATTCCCGGTACGCAAAATACTGTAGCAGACGCACTATCACGTTTTCTCAGTAACAATCAGCAAGACATCGCAACCAACTTCTGCCAAGCAAATCCTGGCGTCATGTATATTCAAGTTGCATTTGTAAATTTTATTTCAGCATCATTACGAGACATAGCACAAGAGCAGAGCAAAGACAACGTGTGGAAAGAAATTAAACACCTTTGGCAAGATAGGAGTAATGTTACCATCAGAAACCATTACACTGTACGCAATAATATTCTGTTTCGCCGCTCTCACCCTGACAGCAACAACTGGTTACTATGCATTCCTGACGAACTTGTTAAAAAATTAATTAGGTATACTCATTTAAGTTACGCACATTACGGAGCCAGAAAATGTTATCTTATACTGAGACAGAACTGTTATTTTGCCAACATGGAGAAACGTATTCGACGAGTTTTAGCGTCATGTAAAATCTGCCAGGAAGCTAAATCAGACACGACTTCACATATTCCTCCGTTACATCCAATTGTACCTGTTAAATTGAGACACATGGCTGCTGTAGACATTTGTGGTCCGATTCCCTGCCGCCGTTGGATAAGCAGCTGCAGCAGCAAGTCGTATACTCCTAGCTCACTCATTTGTTACATAGTTTAATTCTTAATTTCTTTGCGTGTTTTTGGTACTTGCATTGTTTAATTCATAAACTTCGGGCGTATTATAGTATTTGAGAGTTGTAGCATCGCGTTTTAGTACCTGAATAGTGTAAATTCGCGTAGTCGTTTGTCTACTGTTTTGTTTTGCACGGCCAGTGTCGGTTGGTCGCAGTCAGTGTGCTCCCTGCCGCCGTTGGATAAGCAGCTGCAGCAGCAAGTCGTATACTCCTAGCTCACTCATTTGCTACATAGTTTAATTCTTAATTTCTTTGCGTGTTTTTGGTACTTGCATTCTTTAATTCATAAATTTCGGGCGTATTATAGTATTTGAGAGTGTAGCATCGTGTTTTAGTACCTGAATAGTGTAATTTCGCTTAGTCTCCTTCCGCCGCCGAGCAGTGTCAGCAGTGCGCAAGTAGCAGCATTACTGCATTTACTAGGCAATCCTGTATCTTAATAACCATTTAAATTTTGTCGATTTGTTTGCGCTCTCTGTAGATTAGTTCAGACGTTCTTTGCAAAACAGTTTTTAGCATGGATAGGGACTGCAACTGCTGTGTTCGGATGCAGGCTGAGTTGGCATCCCTTCGCTCCCAGCTTCAGGCAGTGTTGGCTTCGGTCACACAGCTTGACGCTGTTGCCAATGGGCATCACTGTGGGGGTCCGGATGGGGGTTTGTCGGGGACGGCCAGCTCGTCCCATGCATCCCCTGATCGGACTAAGACTGTGATTGCCCGTGATACTGCCCGCATTGAGGCTGATCCCTCACCTGTGGTAGAGTGGGAGGTCGTTTCAAGGTGAGGCAGGGGGCGAAAGACATTCCGGAGGGCTGAACGGAAAGCCTCTCCAGTTTGTCTGACGAACCGGTTTCAGGCTCTGTCTCAGGCTGATACTGATCTTCGGCCTGACATGGCAGCTTGTCCTGTTCCAGAGGTTGCCCCTCAGTCTGCAAGATCCGGGCAGTCGCAGAGGGTGGGCTTACTGGTAGTTGGGAGCTCCAACGTCAGGCGCGTAATGGGGCCCCTTAGGGAAATGGCAGCAAGAGAGGGGAAGAAAACCAATGTGCACTCCGTGTGCATACCGGGGGGAGTCATTCCAGATGTGGAAAGGGTCCTTCCGGATGCCATGAAGGGTACAGGGTGCACCCATCTGCAGGTGGTCGCTCATGTCGGCACCAATGATGTGTGTCGCTATGGATCGGAGGAAATCCTCTCTGGCTTCCGGCGGCTATCTGATTTGGTGAAGACTGCCAGTCTCGCTAGCGGGATGAAAGCAGAGCTCACCATCTGCAGCATCGTCGACAGGACTGACTGCGGACCTTTGGTACAGAGCCGAGTGGAGGGTCTGAATCAGAGGCTGAGACGGTTCTGCGACCGTGTGGGCTGCAGATTCCTCGACTTGCGCCAAAGGGTGGTGGGGTTTCGGGTTCCGCTGGATAGGTCAGGAGTCCACTACACGCAACAAGCGGCTACACGGGTAGCAGGGGTTGTGTGGCGTGGGCTGGGCGGTTTTTTAGGTTAGATGGCCTTGGGCAAGTACAGAAAGGGCAACAGCCTCAACGGGTGTGGGGCAAAGTCAGGACATGCGGGGACCAAGCAGCAATCGGTATTGTAATTGTCAACTGTCGAAGCTGCGTTGGTAAAGTACCGGAACTTCAAGCGCTGATAAAAAGCACCGAAGCTGAAATCGTTATAGGTACAGAAAGCTGGCTTAAGCCAGAGATAAATTCTGCCGAAATTTTTACAAAGGTACAGACGGTGTTTAGAAAAGATAGATTGCATGCAACCGGTGGTGGAGTGTTCGTCGCTGTTAGTAGTAGTTTATCCTGTAGTGAAGTAGAAGTGGATAGTTCCTGTGAATTATTATGGGTGGAGGTTACACTAAACAACCGAACTAGGTTAATAATTGGCTCCTTTTACCGACCTCCCGACTCAGCAGCATTAGTGGCAGAACAACTGAGAGAAAATTTGGAATACATTTCACATAAATTTTCTCAGCATGTTATAGTCTTAGGTGGAGATTTCAATTTACCAGATATAGACTGGGACACTCAGATGTTTAGGACGGGTGGTAGGGACAGAGCATCGAGTGACATTATACTGAGTGCACTATCCGAAAATTACCTCGAGCAATTAAACAGAGAACCGACTCGTGGAGATAACATCTTGGACCTGCTGATAACAAACAGACCCGAACTTTTCGACTCTGTATGTACAGAACAGGGAATCAGTGATCATAAGGCCGTTGCAGCATCCCTGCATATGGAAGTTAATAGGAATATAAAAAAACGGAGGAAGGTTTATCTGTTTAGCAAGAGTAATAGAAGGCAGATTTCAGACTACCTAACAGATCAAAACGAAAATTTCTGTTCCGACACTGACAATGTTGAGTGTTTATGGAAAAAGTTCAAGGCAATTGTAAAATGCGTTTTAGACAGGTACGTGCCGAGTAAAACTGTGAGGGACGGGAAAAACCCACCGTGGTACAACAACAAAGTTAGGAAACTACTGCGAAAGCAAAGAGAGCTCCACTCCAAGTTTAAACGCAGCCAAAACCTCTCAGACAAACAGAAGCTAAACGATGTCAAAGTTAGCGTAAGGAGGGCTATGCGCGAAGCGTTCATTGAATTCGAAAGTAAAATTCTATGTACCGACTTGACAGAAAATCCTAGGAAGTTCTGGTCTTACGTTAAATCAGTAAGTGGCTCGAAACAGCATATCCAGACACTACGGGATGATGATGGCATTGAAACAGAGGATGACACGCGTAAAGCTGAAATACTAAACACCTTTTTCCAAAGCTGTTTCACAGAGGAAGACCGCACTGCAGTTCCTTCTCTAAATCCTCGCACAAACGAAAAAATGGCTGACATCGAAATAAGTGTCCAAGGAATAGAAAAGCAACTGGAATCACTCAATAGAGGAAAGTCCACTGGACCTGACTGGATACCAATTCGATTCTACACAGAGTACGCGAAAGAACTTGCCCCCCTTCTAACAGCCGTGTACCGCAAGTCTCTAGAGGAACGGAGGGTTCCAAATGATTGGAAAAGAGCACAGATAGTCCCAGTCTTCAAGAAGGGTCGTCGAGCAGATGCGCAAAACTATAGACCTATATCTCTTACGTCGATCTCTTGTAGAGTTTTAGAACATGTTTTTTGCTCGCGTATCATGTCATTTCTGGAAACCCAGAATCTACTATGTAGGAATCAACATGGATTCCGGAAACAGCGATCGTGTGAGACCCAACTCGCCTTATTTGTTCATGAGACCCAGAAAATATTAGATACAGGCTCTCAGGTAGATGCTATTTTTCTTGACTTCCGGAAGGCGTTCGATACAGTTCCGCACTGTCGCCTGATAAACAAAGTAAGAGCCTACGGAATATCAGACCAGCTGTGTGGCTGGATTGAAGAGTTTTTAGCAAACAGAACACAGCATGTTGTTATCAATGGAGAGACGTCTACAGACGATAAAGTAACCTCTGGCGTGCCACAGGGGAGTGTTATGGGACCATTGCTTTTCACAATATATATAAATGACTTAGTAGATAGTGTCGGAAGTTCCATGCGGCTTTTCGCGGATGATGCTGTAGTATACAGAGAAGTTGCTGCATTAGAAAATTGTAGCGAAATACAGGAAGATCTGCAGCGGATAGGCACTTGGTGCAGGGAGTGGCAACTGACCCTTAACATAGACAAATGTAATGTATTGCGAATACATAGAAAGAAGGATCCTTTATTGTATGATTATATGATAGCGGAACAAACACTGGTAGCAGTTACTTCTGTAAAATATCTGGGAGTATGCGTACGGAACGATTTGAAGTGGAATGATCATATAAAATTAATTGTTGGTAAGGCGGGTACCAGGTTGAGATTCATTGGGAGAGTGCTTAGAAAATGTAGTCCATCAACAAAGGAGGTGGCTTACAAAACACTCGTTCGACCTATACTTGAGTATTGCTCATCAGTGTGGGATCCATACCAGGTCGGGTTGACGGAGGAGATAGAAAAGATCCAAAGAAGAGCGGCGCGTTTCGTCACTGGGTTATTTGGTAACCGTGATAGCGTTACGGAGATGTTTAATAAACTCAAGTGGCAGACTCTGCAAGAGAGGCGCTCTGCATCGCGGTGTAGCTTGCTGTCCAGGTTTCGAGAGGGTGCGTTTCTGGATGAGGTATCGAATATATTGCTTTCCCCTACTTATACCTCCCGAAGAGATCACGAATGTAAAATTAGAGAGATTAGAGCGCGCACGGAGGCTTTCAGACAGTCGTTCTTCCCGCGAACCATACGCGACTGGAACAGGAAAGGGAGGTAATGACAGTGGCACGTAAAGTGCCCTCCGCCACACACCGTTGGGTGGCTTGCGGAGTATCAATGTAGATGTAGATGTAGACTAATAGAGGGTTTTGCTACATCTTTGTCGCTGTTGAACTCACTTCAAAATTTGTTACCTTCACTCCGTTACGCTAAGCTACTGCTAAATCTGTTTCGAATGCATTTGTAAAACATTTTCTATTTCATGTAGGGCATGTATTGAAAGTAATTTCCGACCATGGACCACAGTTTCGATCTGCTATATGGACACGTATGTTACGAACAAGAAACATTTCTCCGACCTATATATCCAAGTATCACGCTTCTTCGAACCCTTGTGAACGTCTAATGAATGAAGTTGGTAAACTGTGTAGGATATACTGCCATAAGAGAATTATTGATTAGGACACACACATACTCTCATTCCAGGATGTAATTAACTCAATACCTAATGAATCTACTACGCTATCTCCGACTGTTATATTCAAAAATGTTGAACCACCTAACAAAATCAAAGAATTAGTATCCTTTCCTACATCTCGTGGACTATGCCCCCATGAAATAATTGACATTGCACTCAACAACATCAAACGTGCCGCAGAGCGCCGGAGAAGACAGCGAAAACAGGTTTGTACACGTCGTGACTTTGACGTTGGACAGAAGATATTAGTACGTACACGCTATTTATCCAACAGAGGAAAGAGGAGATGCAGTAAATTTGAGCTTCTATACGCTGGTCCATATCGAATTCGCAGCATTCCTCACCCCAATGTAGTACACGTCGAAACTTTGAGAACCAGAAAAAGCAAGGGCAATCACCATATTTCCAATATTAAACCCTTCATTGAATGAACATACTTTATGATTTGTCGCACTGTAATGCCATTTGCAGATATTTATATGTACACTTACTGATGGTTATCATATTTTTTTCTGGCAAATGCCCGGCAACGTAAGGTTAGGTCGCTTTTCTTGTCGTTATATATCAGACCGTGCACATTTTCCATTATTCTTGTATCTATGATTGTTTTCCTGTTTTGTTTGTATACACTACGAAATCTTTAAGATATAACAAACACCAGTTGACTTTGACATTTTTCCTTATGATATCTCAATATCTTGACTATTCTACAGTTTTTGCTACTACATTATGATACTGTGTGTACATTTGTTGCACTTGAAAACCGTCTTTGTTTTTGACATAATACGTTTTCTGTCATGCTATGCTGTATGCTTAATTGTATCACTAGAAACAAGTTTTTATTTAATGAGTATATGATTTAAATGCAAGATATTAATCCTTATTCATCATTTTCAGAAAGCAATAACGTGTAAAAGAAATAAATTGAACAACCCACAGTGGATTACTATGAAATGGGAATTCCACCTTCGGAATGAACGAAAGAAAATGCAATACCTTGTCGTGAAGAGTAAATGGATCAGAATTAACAAGCATTAACAAGAATATACTATACACATCGTATGGTAGCAGTCTTAACTAGTTATGTTTCTTTCAGAATACGAGGCGATTGATGCAGACTGCCAGACAGAACTACACATCTTAGTTTTAGTGATGAAATGTGCTAGAAATAAGAAACTCTATACTATGAATAGTCGTATGAAGTAAATGGTAATATGAATAATTAATAATGAAGTGTCTTTTTTGCAGATGATAATGAATGATGATGAATAGTTATATGAAGAATATGCTAATATGAATAATGAAGTTTTTCTTTGCAGGTGATGATAGTAATGAAGTTATGGTAATATGAATAATGAAGTTTCTCTTTGCAGATGAGAATAATGATGAAGTTTATATATTTACTGTTAGTTAAGAAGTGCTATGTAGTTATTTAAGTATTTGTTGCAGTTCGTTTTGACAGTATGTCTTATATCGCATGGTATAATGACTGAATGTTTTGGAAAGGACAGCTAGAATACATACATATTGAGTACACGTTTCATTACCTGTTAATTCGAAGTTCACTACTTTTCAGCATAATATGCGTTTCTTCTTTTAGGTCAGTAATCCATTTTTGTATTTTTTCCAGGAGAAGCTATTCATGATATTAATGTGCTATAAGCAGTTAGTCATTACACCTGCTCTAGTACTTGCATTTTTCTTTACCCATTTGCGTGTGTCATTCATGAATGTGATCACATATACTCTACTTGTTTCATAATCTTGCTACAGCTGACTCATGACGAATGACGTTATTAATCCTTATTTCCAGCAATAAGTCACAAGCAAATATTTTCATGCGCCAGCAATTAATTATCGATCTCAACGCAATGCATTGCTAGCACAAAAAAAAATTACCAGTCCCAGCTATTACCAGTATACAACCAAATTAAGCTACTAGTTTAAGACATATTTCTAGTTCTAAATATAATGCAAATTTCTCAGATGTATTGAATCCATTATATCTATGTATTATTGGACCACAGACCTTGAGTAATAATTACAGTGTCTTACATTTAAAATATGTCCTGTCACTTGAATGATGAGTTCTGAGTAATACTGAATGATGTTTTGTAATACTGCATAAATGCTATGCCAATAATTTCTGTAAATAATATTTTTGTTATACTCTATAAATGCTATGCCAATAATTAACTCTTGTTTTGAATGATGACTTCTGAATAATGCATAAAAATGGTATGTAACTGGCCAATGAGTGCCAATAATTACCGCAATCAGATGAGTTATGAATAGTGTTTTGTAATATTCAATACTTGCTACATGTTTAGTAACTGGCCAATGAGTGCCAATGATTACTATAATTAGATGAATTATGTAAATGATATGCCATTAATTAACTCTTGCTTCGAATGATCACTTCTGAATAATGCATAAAAATGATTTGTAACTGGCCAATGAGTACCAATATTTACTGTAATCAGATGACTTATGAATAATGTTCTGTAATACTCCATACATAGTACAGAAATGTTTAGTAACTAGGCAATGAGTGCCAACAATTACTCAAATCGGTTGATAGACTAGTGTAATTCTCAATGATGACTAGCATAAGACTTAATGTCCCTCACCTTCCGACCTAATTACCAGAAATTACTGCACTATCCTTTTGTCCTGTCCATCCTCATGATCATGGAGCACTATATTTGGTTTTAGCACTAATTCTATGCTGGTGAAACAGTATGGATTCTACAAGAATGTGGTGTTGAGACATCATGCTGTCCACCACCATGAATGATGGAGATGTTATTATGGTCCTACTGTTTGGTGTACCTAATGTACTACCAAAATGATAACATTGAATATTAATACAACATTTCCGTGTCTTGGCTACACTGATTAATACTTCAGGGAAGAGAACTTCAGATTGTCTCACTTGGTGTTGTGCTTCTGTAGAAAGATATGGACTTTCAGTGCAGCTATGTGCAATGTAATGTGCTACAACCATGATGCAATCCTTCCCATTCCTTTTCTAGTTCTTGTAATATGTTAAAAATATATACGGTGCATGTGCACTTCATGTTATTTTTTAATGCATTTTGTACTGATGGCGTATACATTTTGTCATTTCTTGATATGTTCCGTACTCAGTGCATGCGCACTCTATTTCATTTTATGTTCTGCACTTATATATATGTATATACTCGGTGACTGTAAACTTAGTTAATTAAGAAAAATTTGTTGCTCATGGCAAGTCCAATTGACTCACCATCGCTGCCAAATTTTTGCCCCCCCGGTGGAGGGTTATGTAAGAGGTCCGAGCAGATGTAATTTTATGTAAGAGGTCCGAGCAGATTTAATTTCGATGTATTGCTCATGCGCTGCCTGCGATATGCAAGGTATACGAGAATCTCTGACCAGGGAGCAGTGTTGACTGCAGTAGGAACTGTGTAGCCGTAGCAGTAAGTTGTTGCTAGTGAGCAGTCTGCTCTGGTCTGGTCTGGTGTATCGTGTTGGCTGGGCCGGTCGCGGTGCAGCGATGTCGGAGCCTGAGCATTATTGTATAAGGTAAAAAGCAGCCTCGACCATACGTGGTAATGTTATCTGTAGTCCCATGTAAATGTTTTAAAAATGTCAGAATAATAATCTTTGTCATATAAAGTAATTTTAACAACCATTCATTTCAATTTAAACAATTTACTAATTTCTCCAATCCATGATCATCCCGATTATTGCAAAAGAAAAATCAGTTGTTTCCCTTTCATAAATGACAAATCTATGGGCCAGCATTGCACAGGGCTGTGCCAGAAAAATTTCTTGTAAGAGTGGATGTATATGCGTTATCCGGCGACTTCATTGAGGTCAGAATTTTTCTCTTTTTTATTCAGAATGATCTTTCAGTGCCATGACGCAGCACTGCTGACGTCCAAAATTTACCAGGTTAAATTCAGTCAATTATTGAAAAGTTATAAGTGAGCGACAATTTAATTGAGAGGTTTGTTACATTGTATTATTACCAGGTTACGGAAATTATTTTGTTGGGACGTTATGCTGAATGTGAACGACAAAATTATAATTTTTACTGTTGAGAGGTTTAGGAATTTTTCTGTTTTGAGGTTACACTAAAATGGGAACTTACTATTGTGGGGAGGTTACACTTGGATTATATTGTGGGGAGGTTGCACTAAATTAGGATATTATTCATATTATTTATTTTATAAATTTTTGTGGGGAGGTTACAAGGGGCATGAAAGGGAAGCAGTGGTTGGGAAGGGAGTGAGACAGGGTTGTAGCCTCTCCCCGATGTTATTCAGTCTGTATATTGAGCAAGCAGTGAAGGAAACAAAACAAAAATTTGGAGTAGGTATTAAAATCCATGGAGAAGAAATAAAAACTTTGAGGTTCGCCGATGACATTGTAAAGCTGTCAGAGACAGCAAAGGACTTGGAACAGCAGTTGAACGGAATGAATGGTGTCTTGAAGGGAGGATATAAGATGAACATCAACAAAAGCAAAACGAGGATAATGGAATGTAGTCGAATTAAGTAGGGTGATGCTGAGGGAATTACATTAGGAAATGAGACACTTATAGTAGCGAAGGAGTTTTGCTATTTGGAGAGCGAAATAACTGATGATGGTCGAAGTAGAGAGGATATAAAATGTAGACTGGCAATGGCAAGGAAAATGTTTCTGAAGAAGAGAAATTTGTTAACATCGAGTATAGATTTAAGTGTCAGGAAGTCATTTCTGAAAGTATTTGTATGGAGTGTAGCCATGTATGGAAGTGAAACATGGACGATAAATAGTTTAGACAAGAAGAGAATAGAAGCTTTTGAAATGTGGTGCTGCAGAAGAATGTGAAGATTAGATGGGTAGATCACATAACTAATGAGGAAGTACTGAATAGAACTGGGGAAGAGTTTGTGGCACAACTTGACTAGAATAAGGGATCGGTTGGTAGGACATGTTCTGAGGCATCAAGGGATCACCAATTTAGTATTGGAGGGCAGCGTGGAGGGTAAAAATCGTAGAGGGAGACCAAGAGATGAATACAACAAGCATATTCAGAAGGATGTAGGTTGCAGTAGGTACTGGGAGATGAAGAAGCTTGCACAGGATAGAGTAGCATGGAGAGCTGCACCAAACCTGTCTCAGGACTGAAGACCACTACAACAACAACAACAACAACAACAACAACATGTTTCAAAAACTGATAATTGGTATTGTGTTTTCTTAAAATGATGGTCATAATGGTTCTAATTATGTAAGTTAGGTACTGTTTTATATCTTCTAGCGTTTTAGGGTTTAGGGTTTTAATAGATTCTGTCTTCCTGTGTAATTCAGTTTGCTTACAGGTACATCCAGCTAAGAATTGATTATATCAAGATCGCCATTAATTACATTCAAATTTCCGGTTTCACCATATTAACTGACATAATCCACAAACGGTTACATATTACGCTATAAATACTACATGATTTCCCACTCGAAAGAGACCCCACAAACAAACATATGCTTAAACTATACTTAAGGCTTTGCGCAAAAGTCAGGAAATGAAATGAAATGAAATGAACGTGTCATACCTTTTTCATGGGGAAATAAAGGTGAACCACGAAAGGTTCTAGAAGTGACCCCGTCGAATTTTAAACACAGGTGAACACGACGCTGCAGTTTCTCGAATGTTGCTGCAGAACCCCTAGTGTAACTGCCTGAATTTCACGTATGATGTTCTCCCGCAAATAGTCCAAGTTGTGTGGATTGTTCCTGAAGACATTGCCTTTATATTAAATCATATGACCTTGGGGGCTAGAGTCCTTTGGAAATCACTGTGCCGGGAAAAAATTGTTCGACCTCAGCCATGGTCGCTTGAGACGTGTGGCATGTGGCGCCATCCTGTTGGTACCAGCCGAGAGTAAGTTCTTCTTCGTCCAACTGGTTCACAAATTCCCGAAACATTTCAATATAAACTGTACTTGCCACAGCAGGCTCAAAAAATCTAGTCCGATAATGCGACTCTGATATTGCAAAGAACAAGCCAATCTTTTGTGAATGCATGGGTTGCTCGACCAGTGCCTGTGGATTTTCATTAGACCACAAACGTGCATTCTGAGAGTTTATGGAGCCAGAGAGATGGAACCACGCCTCGCCACTGAACCATGTGTACTGCAATATTCCTGGCCGCTGAGCAATAGATTGCTGAAACCAAAGGCAAAATGTTATGCGTTTGTCTTTGTAGTTGGCATTCAGTTCCTGAACAACTGTAAACCCGTATGGATACATGTTGGCTTTTTTCGCAGCTCCGCGACATTCCATATTCCTGAGATAAACGCCTAACAGACTTTGCAGGAGAGACCAACAATTTTGTTTCACGTCAGTCAGTTCTTCTTCCGATAGTGGTGGCCATCCTCCGGCATGTACGTTCAACACCGTTCCACTGCTCTCCATCCAATTTACTAACTTTTATATGTAGTATTTAGACGGTATATGCAGGTCACAAAACCGTTCAACGAACGTACGATTACATGTCTTACTATAATAGAACCAGCAATCCAATATTGTTTCACAAGAAACACGTGCTCTTCGACATGATAGCGACACATCGTCACTGAACACTGAGCTCCAGGCATAGCGACACGTGTAAACACACTGTTGTGTCAAACGATGTTGCACAGTGGAGTGTTGTCAAGTCAAACGTCACCTATTACATGGTGCAATTTCAACGGAATTACTACACATGTTTGTGGGGCCTCTTTCGAGTCGGACACCCTGTAGTTAGTTACATGATACAGTAGCTACGGAGTGAACCATAACTTCACCGACAAGCATTCAGAGGTGGTAGTGCAGACCATAACTATAAAAAATGACAAGTAAACATGCGCACTAAAATGTACACCTCTAGAGTTAGAAGCAGTTTTTCATCTTCGATACTGTGAAACACATCTCTTCTACAGCAAGCTCTTTGCTCTCGACATTTCAGGAGGAGATTGTAAGGACCAAAACAAGAGGAAATAAGCCCGTAACAGGTGTTCTAAGATTAACACCTTACGAGTTACATACAGCTATTCAGTAAAAAAAAAAAAAAAAAGAAAAAAAAACACAGTAGCGAAGAAGAACAAGTGCTCACAGCTCTACGAAACTACTTTCATTAGGAAATTATACCTCTGTACTTAACATCTCATATGGTTATGACACACATAATATATCTCTGGTGCTATTTCACGTCCCGGCGCTTGTCTTAAATGCATTATTCAGTCATCAGTCGTGTGGATAAACTAGAGAGCGCGGTACGAATTCCGGCTGATGTTCCTGAAACAAATGTATTGTTACCCCACAGAATGTCGGATACTGGATCATCAGGAATATTGCAGTACACATGGTTCAGTGATGAGGCGTGTTTCCATCTGTCTGGCTACATAAACTCTCAGAATGCACGTTTGTGGTCTAATGAAAATCCACAGGCACTGGTCGAGCAACCCATGCATTCACAAAAGATTGGCTTGGTCTTTGCAATATCAGTGTCGCATTATCGGACTAGATTTTTTGAGTCTGCTGTGGCAAGTACAGTTTACATTGAAATGTTTCGGGAATTTGTGAACCAGTTGGACGAAGAAGAACTTACTCTCGGCTGGTACCAACAGGATGGCGCCACATGCCACACGTCTCAAGCGACCATGGCTGAGGTCGAATAATTTTTTTCCGGCACAGTGATTTCCAAAGGGCTCTAGCCCCCGAATATGTTTTACTGGAACGTCAAGCTACGATAACAAAACAAACGTAAAAGACTGATCTTGTCACATTTCACAGTTTGTGTTTGCAGAAATTTGTTTATACTATGAAGTAACTCGTATGTTCATCCTCTTATACAAGCAAACATAGCTTGCAGAGCTGCGTGTGTAGTAAATAAAATGAAGTATATAAGAAATCCAAAATTATAGCGTATCATTGAAATATCTATTGACTTTTCATCGATCCACCAATTCCTTTTCTCTTCTTTTGCTAGAGATATCAAAACTGGTTACTCCACAATATTCCACAAATGGGTATGTCGTAATATAGAAACAGTTGTCACTAGCACACTGGACGTCATGAAAATTAGTATAAAATGTCAATGAAACGTTCATACACCTTGTCATCACATAATAAGAGAGAGTGTCAGTTCCTTATACCATGTGAGGGCAAGATGTATCCATATATTATACAATTTACTTATTTGGGACGTCTTTAACCTCTATAGTTATTAGTTTGATTTCAGCGTGGTACTGTATTTAGCTTCGACTTTTCTGATTATTCGTGACCCGGTTTAGTGATTTTGGGAGAATGTTAGTAATTTTTGTGTCAGACGTAGCTGTAAGTGAGAGTTTTGGTAGTGACAATACTACTGTTATTAACGCGAATCCTTTCACAACGATATTTTCGTTTTCTACTTTTACAAGCATTTCATGAAAGACATGTCCCGTGACCAGCGATGCAAAGCGAACGACCGCCACCAGTTTCTAAATGCCAAATAAATCAATGACACGCAGTCATCTGAATGTACAAATCTTCTGAAATGACAGTCTGAAGTAAACAATGCCACTACAAATCCACTGGAGTCTCAGGTAACACCACTCAGTTCTAGAAAGAAACAGAGTTCATTTATTGTGGCTACTTCAATAATTTATCGCTAAGCATATCTCTTTCTTTTAACCTTAGGCCTCGGTACACTTTGGGCAGTCTACTGTATATATTTTAATACTTGCAAGATACACGATAAGAAGAAGAGTGAAGTGACTCATTTCCTGATTAAAATCGTTAAGTGGTGGGCGATATTTAGTGTACTGGAGGTTCTAATACTGAATTGTATACAGAAGAGCGATTACATTTCATATCCGAATCTTAAAATTATATAGTTTATGGATGTTTTTACTCCATTTCCACATGTTGCGCGTCTACAGAAATCATCACAGCAATCTCCATTTTCGGATGGCGATTGTGCGGAAACTCGCCTGAACGTGATGTACTTCACGCGACACCTGTTACCAAGCTGAGGAACATCTACACAGAGCTCCTCCCATCTGGCGGAGAACGCCACTGTTTCGCAAATATGTCGCTAGGTGGCAGAGTGAACCATGGAGCTGCAGAGTGCAGAATCGGCCGGCGCGCGTTTTAGTCCTTCGGGGCATCACATTATCCTTTTGTTTCTAAAGAAAATGCGCACTTAACCGTTTCATTAAACCGGAAGTAGAGATCTATTGATGGCTCAACGGAACCTCGCATTTACTCATGCCAGTTTCATGTTCCAGGTGATGAGTGCTTAATTTCTAAAATTTTAGGTGCCGGAACGCAACTTTTCAACCGTACAATTCCCCACTCTGTCGCAGCGATAAAAATCAGAAGTTCCGATTTTTGAAAACTTGTGATGAAATCATTTTTTTTTACAAAATACTGTTCAGTAATACAGCTTTTAGAAAGTAATTTCTTGTAAGCAAACAGTAAAACCACAAGAACTAATATAAATTACAAATGGCTTTGAGCACTATGGGACTTAACATCTGAAGCCATCAGTCCCCTAGAACTTAGAACTACTTAAACCTAACTGACCTAAGGACATCACACACATCCATGCCCGAGGCAGGATTCGAACCTGCGAGCGTAGTGGTCGCGCGCGGTTCCAGACTGAAGCACCTAGCACCGCTCGGCCTCTGCGTCCGGCTATAAACAACAACTCTCATTATCTCTAGTATACTGTACACACACACACACACACACACACACACACACACAGACACCCGCGAGCATACACACTTCACCCCACGCCGCCGCTCATCGCATTGCGCTGGTCACCCATTGTCACGTTCACTGGTGCAGGCGCAGCGGCAAATTATAGTACCGTTGCGATTTAATATGCTTGTACTATTTTAAATCGCCGATACCGACTTGTTAAATAAAAAAGCTTGTCATGGTGCCGCAACGCCTTTCCGCCGCGTTCCGGCCGAAATTAAGACATGCAGGTGATCGGTTTTTGAAATTATTTGGAAGGCTCGCAAGTTTCCATCACTCCTTCATTATTATTCAGATTACTTAACGATAGCTAATTGGTTAATTGCACACGTGCATGTACTGTCCAAAACAGAACATGTACAACCTATATTTTGAATATGTGTCTGAATCAGTTTGCACACATCGTCGTCGTCGGCTGATACTCGTATCCGAGTTTTCATTTCTCTCCTGAGATTTCCTCTGTCACGGTTCAGGCGTGGAAGTGTCGTTGATGGCTTAGCAATCCAATCCTAGCGTGGAACAGGCGGCCACAGACATTACAGCTGATGGAAGGTGGAGGACGTGGCTGAGCCTGGAGGAGTTTACGTCTCTGGCGTTTGTCATTCTCCATTCTTCGACGTTCCAGCTCAAAGTTTTGAAGAGCATTTGAGGTAACTGAGCGCCAGCGACTTCGGTCTCCTGCTATTGTGGACCAGTTACTCGGATCGATGTTCAAGTTTTTCAGATTTTTCTTGTACTGATCCTTATAACGTTTGAGAGGGGCACCTCGTGGCCTTTTACCTGTGCTCACTTCGCTGTACAGCATTTGGCGTGGAAGTCTGTCTTTTTCATCCGCTGGACATGACCGACCCATCTGAGTTGATGCCCAATGATAAGAGCTTCCATGCTATGCATTTTTGCTTTCTCTAGAACAGCCGTGTTGGATATGAAGTCATCCCATTTCAGATTCATGGTATATCTTAGCTTCTGTTGGTTGAAGCGTACTAGTTTCTTCAGATCGCAGCGATACAACGTCCAGGTTTCGCAACCATATAGCAGGGTGGAAATGTCTACAGCTTTGTACACCATCAGTTTGGTGTACAGTGTTAGGTCTTTATTCAGGAAGACACGCTTTGTAAGACGACCAAATGCTACATGTGCAGCACGTACTCTATTCTCCACATCTTTTCCAGATGAGCAGTTGGATGACAGTATGCTTCCCAGGTAGAGGAAATGGTCCACTTGTTCCAGGAGTGTATCATAGATGGATATGCTGAAGTCAGGAACGGAGGAGCCAGGAGTTGGCTGCGCCATCACCTTTGTCTTTGAAATATTGATGGAGAGACCAAATCGTTCGTACGCCCTGCTGAAGGAATCAACTGACAGCTGCAACTCTGCAGGTGAATGAGCTGGAGAGGCATTGTCATCAGCATACTGCAGCTCTGTCACACGAGTGGTACTGGTGAACCTTTTTGAATGGAGTCTGGACTGGTTGAATAATCCTCCATCAAACCTGTACTTTAGTTCTATTCCTGCATTGTTTACGGTTGTCTCGTAAAGCATAGCTGCCAGATACAATGCAAATAATGTAGGTGCAAGAACGCATCCTTGTTTAAGCCCACTTGTTATTGGGAATTCACCAGTCATTTCATTCTGGCAGAGGACCTGTCCAGTCATATCAACGTGGAGAGCTTCAATCAGGTCAACAAAATGTTCAGGGCAGCCGAAGCGTTTTAAGACCATCCACATGGCTTCTCTGGGAACTGTATCAAAGGTCTTTTCTAGATCGTAGAAAACAAGTAGTAAAGGCTTTTGCTGTTCTCTGCACTTCTCCTGTAGTTGTCGTGCACAGAAGATTATGTCAATTGTCCCTCTTGAAGGTCGAAACCCGTATTGAGACTCAGGTAGTATAGTCTCTGAAAGTGTCTGGAGGCGATTTAAAAGGATTCTAGCAAAAATTTTTCCAGTGACAGAGAGTAGAGATATTCCCCGGTAGTTACCACAGACGCTTCTGTCGCCCTTTTTGAAGATGGTGACAATTGTGGAGTTCTTCAAGTCAGCTGGTACCTTGCGGGTTTCCCACATTAATATAATAAGTGAGAAGAGTCTAGTTTTTAGAGGCAAGCCGCCACCCTCAATAAGCTCCATCGGGATGCTGTCAGGTCCAGGAGCCTTCCCAGGTTTCACACTCTTGAGTGCCTTGCAAAATTCTTGAAAAGTTGGAGGATCAGCCAGCCAGGGTTTTGGAGGGTGCTGTGGGACATTTTTGAGAAAATCTCCAGCGGCAGTAGAAGGGCTGTTTAACAGTGAGCTGAAGTGCTCTTTCCAACGATTTAAGATGTCCTGACTTTCAGTAAGAATGGTGGAGTTGTCAGCAGGTTTAAGTGATCCTGATGATGAGCGGATAGGTCCATACAGCTCTTTAATACCAGCGTAAAAGCCACGCAGGTTCCTTGCATCAGAAAGATTTTGGAGTTCTGTGGCTTTCTGTTGCCACCATTTGTTCTTGATTACTCGTATTTCACTTTGAGATTTCTGCTTGAGTTCTAGAAAGTGTGCTTTCTTTTCTGCGCAGGATGGATCTTGAGCAAGGGATAGGTAAGCATCCCGCTTTGCATTGATGATGGCTTGGATTTCTCCGTGGTTGTCATCAAACCAGTCACTTCTTTTCCGTGCACTACAACCAACAACATTCTCAGCAGTTTCTTTGATGATGTTCTTTAATGTGGTCCATTCTTGTTCGACGTCATCTGTGGTTGCTGGAGCTTTGTTAAGTTGTCGGACAGTATGTCTTGGAAGTGTGAGCGAACATTTTTGTTGTTCAGGTTGCTTATGTTGAATTTTCTGCGTGGTGGGTTTGAAAAGTGGGATCGTGGCTTGCGATACTTTGGTACTCTCAAACGGCTGACTAAAAGTCTATGGTCCGTCCAGCACTCATCGATGTTTAGTGCTGCTTTTGTGATGAGAATGTCTTTCTTGTCACGCTGTCGCGTAATAACGTAGTCTACAAGATGCCAATGTTTGGAGCGTGGGTGCATCCATGTGGTCTTATAGCGGTTACGCAAACGGAATTGGGTATTGGAGATGAAAAGCTCGTGCTCAGCACATAGACCAAGAAGTAGCAACCCATTTGCATTGCAGTTTCCCACCCCTTGCTTACCCATGACATCTCTCCAAAAACGGTTGTCCCTTCCCACTCTGGCATTGAAATCACCAAGTAAAATTAATTTATCTTGAATGGGTATTTTAGAGAGAGTGCTGTTCAGTTGGTGGTAGAACTGATTCTTTGTGTCTTCATCACTGTCTAAAGTAGGAGCATATGCAGAGACGAAGGTGATGAATCTGTCTGAACCAATGGGTACTCTAAGAGTCATCAGTCTTTCATTAATTGAGACAGGTGTAAGTCGAAGATCTTTCACTATTTTCGTTTTTACGGCAAATCCTGCACCATGGATGCGTGGTTCTCCTGCATCCTTTCCCTTCCAGAAGATGGTGTACCCTGAACGTACCTCACCTGAGAGTCTTGTCTCACTCAAGGCAGCTATGTCTATATCTAGACGGGCTAGTTCTTGGGTGATAAGAGCGGTTCTTCTCTCTGGTCTGTAATTGTTCACGTCCAGGAGGGTCCTGACATTCCATGTCCCTATTGTCATAATCATTTCAGTCTTCTTTTGTTTACGTCCGCAGTATAAGGAGTGACCTACTGGTGCGGATTCCCAGCCCGGTTCAAGTGTGACTTCCGATGTTTAGCCCACATTTTCTAGGGCCTTCCCCATTCAGGGTGGGCAGCGGTCATCCTAAATAGGCCTGCCCAGTCGCAGATGCAGGACCGGATTCCCGAGTAGTCACACGGGTTCTCAGGAAGGCGACCATCACACACCTGCCGCCAGTGTGCAGGTCCAGACTAGTAGCTTCCAGCCTCACTCGGAGCCTGCTACCATCGTCCTTAACCCATCGCCATTGGTCTTTAGAGAAAATGACAGGAGAAGTTGCCATTTGCGTGAATTTCTTTAAGGTGGATTACAGCTTGCGAGGAAGTGACCCACACACTATAATTCTGGAACAATTCATCACGGCACATATGTATGTGACATGTGACTTCAGGTACCAGAACTGCAACGAACTGCCGCGAGCTCAATGATGGCTGAGCGGCGCCTTTACAGCCAGTTCGTCTGGCATGACCTCTTCCGCCTCCACGATCTTTGAGAACCTGGGATATAAGATGCTTCTTCCGCTCGCTTCGCCGTTGGGTCGGAGGGTAGATAATAGATACTAGAGAGGAAAGTGAAAGACACCCTTGGGCCTCGGAAACCTAATACCGTTGGGGTCGAAGAAACCAAGAGTTGGCCGAGGGGGGCCGGATAGGAAAGGAAACAGGAGAAGCCTGACACAAGTAAGTGGAAGTAATGCCATGCTTAGCTAAGGGCCTGTGTGGTTGCCACCCACATACTCCCAAGACGGGAGCCCCCTGCGGACACATCAACTACGTATGTTTCATACCAACTTCAAAGTAGGTTGTAGGCAGTCATATTGGTTAATGTAGCAGTCGATGCGAGGCAAGAGTTATTTCGTAAGTACTGTACTGTAATGGTAAACAGGTGCTGCATAGGTTATAATGCTGCGTGTACTTTCCGAATAATTAAACTAGTTCAATATTATATCCGAAGAAATAAATGGCACAAATGGAACACCTTGACCAAATACTATTACCTTCAAACTACGTATTTTGATGTCTGAGGGGTATGACGATTAAAATTTTATTCTCATGCGACACTGTTTCGGTTTATTGTATGGAGGCACTGATTTACAACTTTTTAAATGTTTTTTCTAATATTATGATTTGGTGTGTCACTTAATTGACGTTACCAGTTTCGATCAAACGGACACTCAGATTTAAAAAAAAAATTACCGTACATGCGTCCAGTTATGATACTTTATATCTAGAGAAACGTCGTGTATGAAAATTACAGAATTAAGGATAGTACCTTATTTATACAATAGGCAACGTTTTAAGAGGTCGATATACTCGGCCAGACATCAGACAGTCGGAGTGACGCCCATGTGTCCTTCCATAACCTGGCTAAAAGTTACAGGAAGCAACTATTCTCCAGACTCATACTTCATCAACTCCTGAGTGCTGTTTGATTGATAACTGTTGAAGGGATGCTGAATCATTGTCATTCTGTAGTGAGAATGGTAAACCCTGTTGTTATACCTTTGTCGGCCAAAGTACCAACTGGCATGTTTCAGGGGGCTAATGTTACACCCTTGCCTGTAATTTGTGAGTTAATTCTAATAAAGCAGCTTCGGCAAATCAGTCGATCTATTTATTGCACATCAGTTTTCTCAGATGAAAACCGCTTTATAGGGGCGCTGAACACTCACCTGAACATGGTCGAATGGTTGTCAGCCGAAATATCATGGCAAGAAGCCTACGGAATCTGGCTGCAGTCCCGAAACTTCATGCAATACTCTTTACGCCGACAAAATTTCAAGAAAATGCTTAGTTCATCATAACCTAATTCTGCGTAATGACGTTTGGTTCTGATGTAACGTAAGAGAAACTTTGTGCTACTGCACAAAACTGCCTGAAATATCTGTTCCTTTCTGTATTACTCCTTTTACTTTTATTTACTTTATCTGCTTTTCCGAGCAGCTGAAGTTTCCCTATTTGGTACGTCTGAGGTGAGAACAATGCTCATCTTGTTTTTAAAACTTATTTATAAACGCCCTTTGAAGCAGTTGATGTACTTCAGTCTAAGCCGTAGGCATAATAACCTCGAATATGACAGCTAAATTCTCTTAAAAGACGATGCTTTAATTGCTCATAATTATTGAAAACGTCAGTGAACATGTATCAATAAATATCGTGATACTTAGCTTAGACGAAATCCGATTTCAGTTTCATAATCCTCTAATCGAACGGAATCGTTTCATTTACATCACAACAGCACTCTGATTTTTATTTTGGTATTTTTTAGTGATTTCGATTTATGTATGTTTGTAACCCTACCGACCACTTTCAGTACGGTTCAGACAGCATATTATCAGAACGAAAAATGCTCCCATCATAGCATATGTTGCTGGCAGAGTTACGGATGTAAAGGAAGGGAACTAGCTTTTCGACTTGTCTGGCGACTTCAGATACATTTAAATCAACACATCGACACACTATGTCATACCTTCCCCTTCTTCCGTCTCCTAGTAACAGATCCTTCCACAGATATTTTATCATCACCAGAAAACGTTTCTAGCTATTACATGTATACTGTAAATCCATATTGTAATGTCTATTGTTTACCATGACTGTCGAATCCGCTGGATGTTGGCCACAGCGACAAGGATTTTAGCCTACAGCACGAATATGTCAAAATGTTGCCATTTAAATGTCTTTGCAGCTACCAGATAAGTCGAAAAGCTAGTTCCCTTCTTCTATATCCGTAACTCTAAGACATATTCGCCTTTTATTGAGCTACGGTAGGAGCACTATACACTCCGGTTCCCAACTTTTACTCTACCATAACTTTGACAATAGGCTGCCACAGCTTGGCAACTGGTGTAGCTTTTTGTTGACTTGAACCATGTTGATTATATCGTGGGAACGGATAAAGCTATCACAAAACAACAGGACAACCATTAATTACATGTATTATGTTTACCTTCTTACAATATTTGAAACGATTCGCACAAATATGAAACAAAGAAGAGGCACGGGTAAAAAAAAGAACATAAGAGAGTTTTTCTCTGCACGTAAAACCCGAATGAAAGCGAGTTTTAAATTTCATCTTAATAATGCATTTTTTATTTATATGATTCACTTTAAGCCGTTTCCGCGCATCCAGTTCACGTAAGAACAAACTTTGTGTGCTACATTTCGTTTGACTGTTGTCGGTCATATTTTGACCACGGATAAGGACAATTGGATGAAAATCTTGGTGTGGACTTTATCCACTTATCTACCATCGTGCAAAGCTTGAAACGATTCGTACAAGTTTAAAGTATAGCAGTGGCCGCCTTCAAAAACCTCCGAGAAGAACGAATTTTTGTATGTAAAACAAAAATGAAGCAGAATTTATTTCAAAAGATTAAAAGCTGTCTTAGACCAAGGTTCACTACACCCGTTGACACAATTTGAACGATCAATCTCAGGAGTTATTTAAGGGTGACTGTTTTTGCACGCAAAATAAGGAGGTTGACGTTTTTTGAGCGTAACATCCGAATAGTGCACATGCAAGTAGTGCCATTAGCTGAGCGTTAATTTCAGCCAAATTAAAATCTTTTGCAAAAGGGAATTAATCGATTCACACAATTTGCCTGGGAGCCGGGTCCGGTTCGTCGTTCAAACCTTGCTTAACATACCGTAAGATAGCTACAGTAAGACAGATGTACGAAGGGCTCTACATATGGCCGTTGCTCACGGATAAACCAAAAACTGTTGACCCCACGTTCCTAGGTCAAACGGTAACCGAGCACAAAGTTCTCTCAAAACCATGATTCTGGGCGCAACCGTCTCGGTAAACGCAATTTGTGTGCTGCGAGAACTAGCAATTTGTGAGGATCTCAATGTCATTTGGATGCAATGAAGTATCTGTATAATTAGCCATAAAAAAGGGTTTAAATTTACACGATACTTAATGTCAATAGCTAGGCATTAATTCTGACGCAGGCCTTGTCTGACACTGTGGGAATGACGTCGCTAGCCACTAATATAAAAGCCACAGCCTCATCAAAAGGGGGAACCTGAAAGCGGTTGTTTTGCTGAGAGTTTTGCAGGCGACGGATTAGTGTGTATTTCCTTTGTTTTTGCCCATGGTCATGGAAGCATCAGTCATTCCTGCGGCAGTAAGATATTTTCGTGCATTGATCCCGCGCTATTATTTATGTACATAACAATAATAAGTTTTTGTTTGTCATCTATAAGGTTAACGGATTATCTCAAATACACATATGAAGACGTGGACCTGCAAGATTTAAAGATAATTATGTCCGCGGGAGTTACTGATTTGGAAGTGGCGATTCCAGTAAACACGGTCTTGAGAAATTAATGGATATCCAACCTTGATCTCCCACTGACTTGTCGTCCGGGAAGCATGTCTGAGCAGTGATGGGATGAAGATGTTTTCATACCAGCCACCAACCAACATTCTTGATGAAAAGGTACAGCAGCTGTTTCTGCCACGGCCAGAAATTCCTCAAGACAATACTCGAAAGCTGTGTGCAGTCATGCAACTACGAATATGAATGCGTTTTCGTAGCTGTTGTGGTCACACCTCGTACTGATATTGATTATTGACATCAGTTATGAATGGAGAGGAAGTTTAATCATTTAGTATCGATTATGGGATGAACATCCCCACAGAATTTGATAGATATCATACTGATTCTTCATAGTGTAACACTTCAAATTTTCGTTAGTGTGTAATTATTATTGAAAGAAAAGCATAGACGTTTGAATACCTTAGATTTATGTGATTTCATCTTCACAAAGCAATCCGTCCAGATTCAGTGTACGCATGAGTTCGACGCCATTTCATTCTGCACGAAAATATTGAAACCAGAGGAATCGAAGACACTCCCGCTAATGGTCGATGATAATGAAAATCCCATTGTCTGTCTTGGAACATTGGTATATAACTTGGCGGAGATATTCACCACATAATGGAATCAAATGATTAAACGTCATATCGATTCATAATTGATGTCAATAATCAATGTTAGTATGATGTGTGACCCTCACAGCTACTATAACACCTTCGTATTCGTTGTTGCATGGCTACAGACAGCTTCCGAATATTATCTTGAGAAATTTCTTGCCATGCCTAAAACACGAGCTTTGTCATTTCTTGAAAATCGTTGGTTGGTAGTATGAAAACGTGATCATACCCCCACAGCTCACACAAGCTCTCCAGGTGACAAGTGAGTGACAGATCAAGGATCAATATCCAAATATTTCTCAAAACATTGTTATACCGCACACGGAGAGCATAGCACATAAACCTGAAATACATTACATTAGAAGATTACAGGCGCCGCAAATACCAATTTCAAAATTTTTGTAGAACTGTTTGAGAGTCATCTTTTCAGCTACCTTATTTACTGCATGAGGTATATGAGTGGACTTACTGGGCGTTAGTTAGGTGATTAGAATTCCGGCCTTTTACATAGAGTGAAATATGAGTGTATGACGAGAAATGTCGGTAAATTTCATAATCTTTATGGATCTATACTTGAAACCATGGATGATAAACACCTCATTGGTTACCAGAGTTTATGTTAGGGGCGATGACAATATCGCTGTCGTCTTGTGGCGCTGCAGTCGTTGTGTGCAGCCCGTAGGAGGTCATGGGCGGTAGAAGGAGACTATTGAAATGCTTCTCTGTGTGCCAGTACACTTGGATTGAGGTAACATGTATCAGAATTTGTATATTTGGGGTGAGCGCTAATTCCAATACTCACGCAAGCTGCTTTGGCATCAGTATTCATTCCGCTAGTTATTACGTGAAACGTGAGACTGCGATCTACAAACTGTTTCTTGGTATCTATTCCGCGATTATCAATCGTGTGTTCAGCAAACTGGTAAATTATTCTTCTCCCCTTTAAAACGCCTTTAAAAAGAAGGTAATGCAAAAATCTTGTGAAAATCTCTTTGGCTTGCTTGCTTGCATCTGTCTGTGACAATGCCTAATGAAGGCCCTAAGTTGTCATACTAATGTAATTGAAATTATTTGCTACTTTTGAATCGCAATATACTTTTATTTCCTGTTAATAATATTGCTATTACGCACTATACTATTAAGTGGTCAGCTAGCTGCATTCCTTACGAGAGTTTTGAGTTTTGGCAAGCAGCTGCGCTAATTTCAAGTACACTTGCAAGGCAGTGATGTCTTACAGGTATTTATTTCAGGTATTTGGTCAGGGCAGAGCAGAGTAGCGTTTCCGTTGTCCAGTAAAGATCATCGTTAGGGCCAAAACCACCTCCTGCGTATTGTGATTGTGAAACGGTGATCATATGCAATTTTCCATGTAATCCAGAAGTTGCATTGATAACCACTTACAAATATAGCACGCAACAGTCAATTGTTTGAACTTCTGATTGTCGTTGGGGAAACTGTTGAGTGTATCACAGACAGTTACTTCTCGTGAGCAAGCGTTAGTAATTCGGTTTAATGAAATTAAATTTCATCTAATAGACAACAGATGCTATCGTCATGCCTTATGTATCACTATAAGACATAACGATCGTTACTGTGCTATCGCATAAACTGTTTACGACTACTTAGTCTCTTTTCAAAACTGTAACATTACGTTTTGAGAGTCACGTTTGGGAATTTCTGTACCTTGTCATATTTAGCAATTTACACACCAATTTCTACATTCAAAGTGACCCAGTTATATTATGTCTATGGCACAGTGCACAGTATTCTTGATATTAAACTAAGTCTTTGGATTCTTTTAGAACAAGACGGCATTGATCGTTCCGTTCAGACACAGCTCAGAGATAACGTTGCAGGTATGGTTATAACAGTTTATATAATGTCCTAGAAACACTGCGCGTTGAAAAGCATACTGAAACGTTGCACTAAGAGAAGTAGAAAATTAAAGATTTCGCACCTGGTATTGTATGCAGGCTATACAACAACTAAACAACTATCAGGTGAAGTACGCTAGTCACGCTATTACACCTTTCGCAAAGAAGTTTTCTGAAAGGGAGGTCAAACATAAGAAGTTTTCAAGAGGAATAATAATTATCTTTGCTACTTGTTGGAAACGTCTTTCATGCCTCGACTGTGTGGATGAGGTACTCAGACGCGCTGCGTGTTTACGTGTCGATGTGTTTTTTTTATTTTTTTTTATGGAGAATGAAAGGATACACACACATATTTCTGTCGTTGTAATGCTACCAATTTGCTGATTAATTTTACTGAAATACCTTTACTGATAAACTAAGTGTTACGGAGAAAACGATGTTACAAGGCACGAGAAATCTAAAATTTTTGTTGTGTGTTGCACGGATGTGTTTTATCTTTATACGTTCGTATCGCTACATCCTTTCTTTTGGCGTGGATTAATTCTTATCACTGCTCGCCGTGCAGTGTACATTGATGTGTTAAAATAACTCTGATGAAGAAGTCATGTAGGTTTGAAAAACGTAAACACAAATCCTGTTGCACAGTAGCTAACTGAGCCTACATTTCAAATTTCACTTTGCATGCGGCATGGATACAATCAGGCTTGTCGTTAGCAGCAGGGCCACATCTACGCACAAGCTATGTAGGCTGCTGTATGAGCCCATACCACAATAATTTAAAATATGTCTTTGTTTTAATGCTGTGTTGTGAGTCGTATCAGTAACACAAAAAGGTAGACGTAGCTATTTTGTACGGGCGTATTCGATTGGTTTTGCAGTGGACAGGTGATGTGAATGAAGTCAGCACTAGCTTCTTAGGACACATGCTTTGTCGGCTCAAATTGTTAGTTGCATTTCGGTTGACAAAATCGCTAGACCTTTAGAATGATTCTAAATAGGAGTGAGTGCCTGTGCCACTGATAAGTAAGATGCCATGTTCCTTCTGGCATGCGTGAATTTCCGAAGGAGCGTTACATGGTATTTCTTCATATCACGGATACTGCTGTTTAGTATTTATTCGCCGATATCACGCAACCGACTTTAAATAAATATTTCCTTTCTGGACGGGAATATACGTAACGTACGAATGCATGATATGATATATGGACGACGACATATGATTCGTGCACAGATAACCTAAGTGGTTAAGATGACCGCTCGCGTAAAGCGGGAAATCCGGGTTAGAGTTCCGGACCGACAGAAATTTTCACTGTCGTCATTCTAATGTACAGAGGAAGCTGGTTCACAACTGCGAATACGTTTCTTGTACTGTAGAATGGTGCTTGACGGAATTTTGGTGATTTTAAATGAGTTGGAATTCCTGTAAAACCGGTTTCGTCCATGCCTTTCATGGAAAACGTTCTTTTTTTTTAACGTACTGTCCCCAATTGCGGATTCTTGTGGTGTTGAAGCTGAGTGAAACCACTTTCATATAACAATATTCGTTTACAAGATATCATGGGAAACGCACAAGATATCTTAGAATTCATAGCGTGTGACACCCCACCAACTCGTCACCTCATATGCTATGCTACCAAGAGCATCTTAGCAGAACATCTAAAATTTAAGAGAAACGCATTTTTTAATACAAATGTTTTTATAAAAAAATTATTTATTTCACCATTTACAGGAAACAACACCAAAAATTGTCAACATGCTTATTACATTGTAGCCTTCCCGTATAAAGAGAAATATATATGTAAAAAATAATTATGTGTAATCTTCCCGAACAGAAAATAAAAATGCAAATAATTAAATTTGGATAATTAAATCCCGACGTATGAAAACTGATAAATCTTAACTCATCAAAGCAGCGCTACGCCATGGCCCTCCGAAATCAGTCTGAATCTGTCCGTGAGAAATAACCTGAAAAATTCTTACCTAGTGATGGTGTCGCCGGATAACGCTGTCTATATATATCTGCTCGTAAATGGCACAGCTTAGTGCAGTGTTGGCCTATCTACTACTACTGGAAAACATTTGTCTGAGATCTGAATTACGAGAAAACTGACTTCACTTAGTGACACAGCTGCACAGCTGCTCGTCTGATTACTAAAGAACACTTGACTACCATCTGACAAAAATTCTGGAACATTTTAATTTTGATAAATGACTGGATCGAGACTGGCAATGACTTAAGAGGAAATTGTACTTCTATAGTTGACTGGTAAAAGCAATTATATTCAGAAAATTTTTCAAGTTATTGATAAAGATCTACAATAAATTACGCGGAAAAATTGAATATATTACAAATCTGGGTCAAGTGGTGCTGACGAATCACAAAAGAAAAGATGGAAACAAATTCATATTAATATCTCAGACAAGTGACTTAACTACGCGCATGCCAATAAAAATAATAAAATTGACCTGACAATAGATGGTGGACTTAATTAAACTGTTGATTTCTCATTATATTAACAATTATTCATTTGTTCATCATCGTCTCATTCCATGGTACCATTTAGCTCTGCGGCTGATCACAATTATTATTCAGTTCCATGTAATAAAATTTTACAATTCGTTCTGCACTGTGACTTTAACAACTATTAACTGTAAACTGCGCTGTACCGGCGACAGACTGCAACTACACTGTAGCAGCGAGCGACTGCAACTGCCGCAGAGACTTCTCTGACCTGCGACTCTATAGCAGCTCTCTTTTAACAGGGGCAAAGTTATTTTATGTCTCAGGCAGCGCCTGTGAATTGTCGTTCTAGCAAGTGAGTAATACATAGAGAATACATTTTCCCCAGCAGGGTGATTAACCCCTTACAACATAGATTAATGGACGGAGCCGTCGTTGTAGTTTAGTACACAGAATATCACGCGCTGAGAAAATAGCTGTATGCAGAACATCCAGGCAGGTGTACCAGCCGCTCTACGAGAATGGCAACAACGCGATAGTGCAGTAAAGTTATGACTGTAATCAGATGATTTTTAAAATTTTTTTTCCGTGTAATCTGTTATTATGGGTCTTCATAAACTGCAAAGCGGAGGACCCAGTCGAAAATTCTTTTAATTTTTTTTTATCTCAGTGTAATTTCTGTCGTAAAACTTTACAAAGTTTATTAATAAACCTGCGTTATAAGGTTTTATGCCTCCTCAAAAACTATGGTTCAAAATGGTTCAAATGGCTCTGAGCACTATGGGATTTAATTTCTTTGGACAGCAGTTCCCTAGAACTTAGAACTACTTAAACCTAACTAACGTAAGAACATCACACACATCCATGCCAGAGGAAGGATTCGAACCTGCGACCGTAGCGGTCGTGCGGTTCCAGACTGTAGCGCCTAGAACCGCTTGGCCACTCCGGCCGGCCAAAAACTATGTTTTAGGAGTTTGGTTAACACAAAGTTTTTACCGGTAGCGCTGCAGCACAGGTTCAGCCGAGGGATCCATATATTTACGATAACGTTGGAAGCTGAGGAAGTGGATTAAAATTTTTGCCGCGATCGGGACTCGAACCAGATATTTGCTTAGTAGGCAGAAATGCTGGCCATTACACCACCGAAGCGCTACGGACAACATTCCTGTACGAACACACATGTCCAGTGCCCTCCCCAACACAATCCTCAATTCATATCTCCAGCTTATTTCCCCCTTAGATTTTTCACTATTGCAAGGGCTTTTGGGGAGGAATAACCCAAGCATTCTCCTGACGGGGTTAAGAAATATTTCTGCTTGGAACTCTCGAAATCGGTACGTCGGAAACGAACTCTCGTGAAGGGAAGAAGGCAGACCCAACAATCCTAGGAGCTTTATTTGCGAGTTGGAATGACGGACTGCATCATAGTGGCCCAGGAGCACGTAACTGAACGATACAGCTTCGCTGTGGCTATAGTGCACCAGCAGCTGTGACCTTCAGAGTAGAGTGTATGGTCATTCAGCCAGAGGGAGATTCGTGTTGGCTATGGAGCTAACAGGCAACAGAAGCGCTTGGTGAGGAAACAAACTCGGTTATATTTATTAAGGGGGAATATAAACCGTATTCTTTCTGAAGCATCTGCGTTATCTGTGACTTTACGATCCTTTCGCCATTTACCAAGAGACTTGTTTCTTTGTTGAGACGTCGCAAAGAAGAAGCTGCAGATCAAACAAAAATTACAAACACTATATAACGACAGTGTTAACCTTGCCTCCCGGACTTAATCGAAGGTGGTGAGTCTTGTCAAAATCTGTTTCACTGATATTACAGTGCGGAGAGGTTTCCCAGAGTCACCAATTACAACTAGAAACTGGCCGTATAATGCCTGGTCATGTATAGCTGGTAGTGAAGACTGCGAGCAACTATCAACATTTGCTGAAAATTTCACGTTAGAAACAATTCATCCTGAAAATTATGGAATAATAACACAGTGTACCAATTGTTGTACTAAAGTAAAGCACTTTTGGAATTTCCAGCAGTTAGTTTTCATAAGTACAGATGACTGAATTCGGTGTTTCCACCGAGCGAGGTGGCGCAGTGGTTAGCACACTGGACTCGCATTCGGGAGGACGACGGTCCAATCCCGTCTCCGGCCATCCTGATTTAGGTTTTCCGTGATTTCCCTAAATCGTTTCAGGCAGATGCCGGGATGGTTCCTTTGAAAGGGCACGGCCGATATCCTTCCCACTCCTTCCCTAACCCGAGCTTGCGCTCCATCTCTAATGACCTCGTTGTCGACGGGACGTTAAACACTAACAACCACCACCACCACCACCTCGGTGTTTTTAAGAGCGACACTTTCTGTCGTTTCGGGAGCACTCAGCAAAAAACAAATTTTTGCTAGAACTTACTAGTACTGATTCGCATTGCTTTTTGTTTCGGTGTTGTGGCATTAGGCCAGAGCTCTACACACACACTTTTCCCAACATCCTGGGCTGTCTCTTAGTAATATCAAGGATGTCACATGGGTTGTAAATTCAGAATGTAAAACAAATGAAAATCTTGTGATAATTCTTTCAGTGTAAATAGATCACCAGCAGAGATGTCCTCCCCGATAGTTGAATGGGCAGCGTGACGGATTGCAATCCTCCGGGCCCGGGTTCGATTCCCGACGGGTCGGGAATGTTCTTCGCTCAGGGACTGGGTGTTGTGTTGTCTTCATCATCATTTCATCCCCATCCGGCACGTAGGTCGCCCAATGTGGCGTCGAATTTACTAAGCCCTGTACCAAGGCGGCCGGGCCTGCACGGTAAGCGGCCTCCCGGCCAATAACGCCAAACGCTTATTTCCATTTTACCGCACTTCAAACCTTAAGAACCAAGACTCAGACGCTTGCCGACGTTAAAGAGCACATCTCGTTTTTCCGCAGTGTCCTACAACATTTTCGGGTGGAAGTGCATTTTCTGTTATGACTGACATAAACACAGTTAAAGGTGGAAGCTTGAAATAGTTAGACAAATGATGCATATGAAGTGGTCCTACATCCGAGCTAATATAAGACAAATTTCTATTGCTCCTCAAGCCCATGGGGGTCAGTGAATTAGTAATAGTATTGAAGAGTTTTGAATGAGTGAAAAGGTGTGTAATGGATGTTATACTGTACTTAAAAGTGAAATATAGAACTTAATATTTCTGTAAATCAGTTCTTGTAAGAGAATCTCTCTTATTAATGTTAGTGAAAGGATGGGTCGTGATATTGTATGTATTAGAAGGGAGCCGCCATGAGGAAAATTATGGGAAAACCTGCATTAGAGTGATTCATGGTTCATGGTTTCTCTTATGTTGATATGATGCATCCTTTCAGGTTAATAGCAAATGACTTGTTGTGGCAATATAATATATTCTCTTGGTTCCGAGAAGAGTAATGACTTTAGCCAAATAAATAGAATCTAAGAATGGGCCTTATTTCAAAGTTGTGTACTGTAACTGAGTTAGAATCTCCATGAAAGTGGAAAGGAATGTGATTTCCTTTTTCTTTAATACACTAGCTGTGAAACTGGTTGTTAGATTACAAGATAAAGAATTAGGACTGTTCGCGACCTCTGAGAAGTCGGCCTGGTAGACTGTACCGTATCAGATAAGGAATTTCAAAGTAGCCTGCAGACAAATATGTAGTTCCCCAACAAACGCTTTCGCTATGTCACAGATTACTCCGAGCAGAGCTTCGTCCTAAACACCAGCTATCATCTGTGGGAAAAACTAGAGAAATCAATTCGCTTGAACACGAAGCAAAAGATGCACTTCATGCTCAAGGTAAATCGGAAGTTACGTTATTATCCGTGATAGCTAACATTCATTCGGTGTGGAATTAGCTGCTAAGAATTCTCAAGTTGAAATGAAAAGCGTTATTATATTAGAAAGGTGAGCGGAAGTGGAGGCATGGATTTCATGATCAGTAGGTTCAAAAGATGGTAGAAATGGCTCTGAGCACTATGGGACTTAACATCTGAGGTCATCAGTCCCCTAGAACGTAGAGCTCCTTAAACCTAAGTAACCTAGGGACATCACACACATCCATGCTCGAGGCAGGATTCGAATCTGCGAGCGTAGTAGCAGCGCGGTTCCGGACTGAAGCACCTAGAACCGCTCGACACATTGCCAGCAGGACAAAGCAACGTTTCACGCAGTTCGCAGTGTACAAGCGTGGTTCGAAGAGCAGCAGTATGAGTTTGCCGTACTCCTCTGGCCAACAAGCTCCATTTAAAACCGGTCGAGAATCTTTGGGACTACCTGGATCGGGCTGTTGGTGCCACAGACCCTCGATCGAGAAACCCTGCACAGCTGGTCGCTGTACTGGAGTCGGCGTGAGTCCACATCGCCGTCCGTACCTTTCGGAGCGTCACTGTCTCTCTATCTGGAAGTCTCCCAGCGGTCCGCACTGCAAAAAATGGTTCTTCAGGCTTTGACAGATGGTCCATTAATGCGACTAAACAGTGTACGTATTGACATTGCAGTTCTGAGATAAAGTACCTGAATGAAACGTTTCCCACGTAAATAGTGCAGCTACCACTGGTAAAATACCTCGCAAAGTGTCATGTACTTATTAATTAAAGCTACCACATGTAGTCTACCAGATCACGGTTTATTAACTTAAAAATTTATACTTAAAGATAACATTATTTGTAATTTTCTTTTTTTTTTTTTTTTGAAATACACTACTGGCCATTAAAATTGTTACACCAAGAAGAAATGCAAATGACAAACGGGTACTCATTGGACAAATATATTATGCTGCAACTGACATGTGATTACATTTTCACGCATTTGGGTGCATAGATCCTGAGAAATCTGTACCCAAAACAACCACCTCTGGCCGTAATAACGGCCTTCATACGCCTGGGCATTGAGTCAGACAGAGCTTGGATGGTGTGTACAGGTACAGCTGACCATGCAGCTTTAACACGGTACCACAATTCATCAAGAGTAGTGACTGGCGTATTGTGACGAGCCAATTACTCGGCCACCATTGAAAAGACGTTTTCAGTTGGTGAGATCTGGAGAATGTGCTTGCCAGGGCAGCAGTGGAACATTTTCTGTACTCAGAAAGGCCCGTACAGGACCTGCAACATGCGGTCGTGCATTATCCTGCTGAAATGTAGGGTTTCGAAGGGATCGAATGAAGGGAAGAGCCACGGGTCGTAACACATCTGAAATGTAACGTGCACTGTTCGAAGTGCCGTCAATGCGAACAAGAGGTGACCGAGACGTGTAACCAATGGCACCCCATACCATCACGCCGGCTGCTACGCCAGTATGGCGATGATGAATACACGCTTCCAAAGGGGGGGTTAATCGCGGTGTCGCCAAACACGGATGCGACCATCATGATGCTGTAAACAGAACCTGGATTCATCCGAAAAAATGACGTTTTGCCATTCGTACACCCAGATTCGTCGTTGAGTACACCATCGCAGGCGCTCCTGTCTGTGATGCAGCGTCAAGGATTACCGCAGCCATGGTCTCCGAGCTGATAGTCCATGCTGCTGCAAACGTCGTCGAACTGTTCGTGGAGATGGTTGTTGTCTTGCAAACGTCCCCATCTGTTGAGTCTGGGATCGAGACCTGGCTGCACGATACGTTACTGCCATGCGGATAAGATGCCTGTCATTTGGACTGCTACTGACACGAGGCCGTTGGGATCCAGCACGGCCCTCCGTATTACCCTCCTTAGCCCACCGATCCCATATTCTGCTAACAGTCATTGATCTCGGCCAACGCGAGCAGCAATGTCACGATATGATAAGCCGCAATCGCGATAGGCTACAATCGGACCTTTATCAAAGTCGGAAACGTGATTGTACGCATTTCTCCTCCTTACACGAGGCATCAAAACAACGTTTCACTAGGCAACACCGGTTAACTGCTGTTTGTGTATGAGAAATCGGTTGGAAAACTTTCCTCATGTCAGCACGTTGTAAGTGTCGTCACCGGCGCCAACCTTGTGTGAATGCTCTGAAAAGCTAATCATTTGCATATCACAGCATCTTCTTCCTGCCGGTTAAATTTCGCATCTGTAGCACCTCATCTTCGTGGTGTAGCAATTTTCATGGCCAGTAGTGTAATTGCACGGAAGTTCCGTACGTCATGTTACATAACGATGTGTCTTTGCTTACTCTGTGTCCAATTATACTTTAATGTTATCTTTATAGTATAAATCTTTCTTTGTTGAACAGTAAGTTGGTTTGCTCTGCTTATCAACGAAATGCATACAGTAAATGGTTTGTGTGATGTAACGTCTATTTTTAATGCACTGGAGATTGATATTAGTCAAGACCACTGTAATTATTAATTTTATTCAGCTTTACATGTTTCGGCCCTATGGTGTTCACAGAGGTTCTGCAAGACAAGTATATAAAAAGGTATCAGTAGAAAGCACTGGAACAGTTGCATGGGATATACACCGTAGGAACGGAAGAAGCAAACATTGAAAAACACTGATAAAGTTGCGTAAAATCCACATTGTAAAAAACAAAGAAAGCCAGAAACTCAACAAAGTAAATGTGTTCATATGTAAAACATAAGCTGAGTTTGCCAAACATGGAGTAAAAGTATCTGGTCTACATTACCTGATGATATTTTAATGTAAGCTGGCTAACGGTACACGTGAAAGTAAAGAAGACAGGCACACAGCAGTACTACAAGGTGGTTGCGGGAGTCATATGTTCTGAAATAAAGAAGTACTGATACAATCCATTAACATAAAATAGTCTTAAATGACATGAGATCATTTGCCTGAGAATATAAAGACAATTCATTAAATGCCATGAGGTCATGTTGTTGAGAATGTAAAGTACACATTCACCTTTTGTAACCTATCGTTATAAATGTATATAATTTTTTTTAAATTTTATTATAGAGTAATTCTTGTCTTTACAAGGCTGTCACAGAACAAAATATACATCCTGGCGACTTACGTGCAACTTTATAGTTTTGTTTTATGTTATGGTCTAGATTTCCAATATACAGATTATAATTATTTGTATATGAATTTCTGGATACTAAATTACGTATAATTGGTAATTCATTTTACTGAACAACTGAATGATCACTAATTGTATTTACATCATTATACATTGACGCCATTTTGCGTTAATAATTTTCGCCGAACCACTTGCAACTGCTGGATATTTGCTAAATAATAAACCTGGTAATGTAATAGAATAATTGAAAGTTATTTGTCATTTAATACTACACTACCGGCCATTAAAATTGCTACACCACGAAGATGACGTGCTACAGACGCGAAATTGAACCGACAGGAAGAAGATGGTGTGATATGCAAATGATTAGCTTTTCAGAGCATTCACACAAGGTTGGCGCCGGTGGCGACACCTACAAAGTGCTGACATGAAGAAAGTTTCCAACCGCTTTCTCACACACAAACAGCAGTTGACCGGCATTGCCTGGTGGAACGTTGTTGTAATGCCTCGTGTAAGGAGGAGAAATGCGTACCATCGCTTTTCCGACTTTGACAAAGGTGGGATTGTAGCCTATCGCGATTGCGGTTCATCGTATCGCGACATTGCTGCTCGAACTGGTCGAGATCCAATGACTGTTAGCAGAATATGGAATCGGTGGGTTCAGGAGGGTAATAAGAAACGCCGTGCTGGATCCCAACGGCCTCGTATCACTAGCAGTCGAGATGACAGGCATCTTATCCGCATGGCTGTAACAGATCGTGCAGCCACGTCTCGATCCCTGAGTCACCAGTTGGGAACGTTTGCAAGACAACAACCATCTGCACGAGCACTTCGACGATGTTTGTAACAGCATGGACTATCAGCCCGGAGACCATTGCTGCGGTTACCCTCGACGCTGCATCACAAACAGGAGCGCCTGCGATGGTGTACTCAACGACGAATCTGGGTGCACGAATGGCAAAACGCTATCTTTTCGGATGAATCCAGGTTCTGTTTACAGCATCATGATGGTCGCATCCGAGTTTGGTGACATCATGGTGAACGCTCATTGGAAGCGTGTATTCGTCATCACTATACTGGCGTATCACTCGGCGTGGTGGTGTGGGGTGCCATTGGTTACACGTCTCGGTCACCTCTTGTTCGCATTGACGGCACTTTGAACAGTGGATGTTACATTTCAGATGTGTTACAACCCGTGGCTCTACCCTTCATTCGATCCCTGCGAAACCCTACATTTCAGCAGGATAATGCACGACCGCATGTTGCAGGTCCTGTATGGACCTTTCTGGATACAGAAAATGTTCGACTGCTGCCCTGGCCAGCACATTCTCCAGATCTCTCACCAATTGTAAACGTCTAGTCAATGGTGGCCGAGTAACTGGCTCGTCACAATACGCCAGTCACTACTCTTGATGAACTGTGGTATCGCGTTGAAGCTGCATGGGTAGCTGTATCTGTACACGGCATCCAAGCTCTGTTTGACTCAATGCCTAGGCGTATCAAGGCCGTTATTACGGCCAGAGGTGGTTGTTCTGGGTACAGATTTCTCAGGATCTACGCACCCAAATTGCGTTGAAATGTAATGACATCTCAGTTCTAGTACAATATATTTGTCCAAAGAATACTCGTTTATCATCTCCATCTCTTCTTGGTACAGCAATTTAAATGGCCAGTAGTGTATATTGTATTACTGAATTATATCTTTACTTCTGTATATTAAAATATACAATTTTCGTAATTTCCATAATACTGCCATCTGGTGGTCTTCTTTATCTAATGCTTCGACGTTTACAGTTAGTCAATTAGCAGTCAAACACCACCACGTAACGTTGACCAGATACTTTGTATTCATGTTCGACAGTTAAAAGTTTATATTTTACGTATGAATGTATTAAATACATTCTTGGTGAAATCTGGTTGTTCTTGTTTTCTAGTATGTGGATTTTATGTAATTTTATCAATGTTTTTCAGTGAGTGTTTTCTTATTCTGTTTTTACGCAATTTTATACATCTGTACCAATTTTTTTTTACTGATTTCTGCGGTGTCCTTGGTGCGTTATAATGCCTACATTTGGTGTTCTCTGCACACACTTGTCACTGTGGCTCTTGAGGTACTGAATTTCCGAAATTGAGTGTCCTATACGTCTAGTTACAACTACCAATCCGCATTTAGAGTCTGTCAATTCCCATAGTGCGGCCATAGTCACGTCTAAACCGTTTCACATGTATCACCCGTGTGTAAATGATAACTCCGCCGATACACTGCCCTTTTATGCCTTGTGTACATGATACTACCGCGAACTGTATATGTGCATATTGCTATCCCTTTTGTCATCTCAGCGTATATTAGGTAAGATTAGAAATTCGGACTGTAGCTTTAATCTGAGGGCGGTCTGAGCGGAAGCAGCAGCCTCTTTGTTGGAGACAGTACAAAGTGAGGCTACATACTGGGGTAGGGCATCAGTGCCTGCAATTGTCAAAGTTGGCGCGATATGAAGGGGACTGGTACGACGACCACGATGCCATCTGCGGGTATGGTCGCAACGAAGGTAACAATTTGCTGTACTACAATGTAGGAGCAATGGGAAACCGCCATATTGAGTCCTCTGCAACGACAACACGCCTCTCATAGCGTCCACCACTCTATATACGTCGACGCCTCGTGCAGCGATTTTTGTGATCAGAGACTTTTAGGGCCCTGAAGTATGTCAAAAATATCTCCCTGCCACCATTTCACAGTTTCTGTACCGAACGATAACCTTAGAAGCTATATACTTTGACTTTAAATGCTTCCCAAATCACTACATTTACAACTGTTACAGAACTCTTTTCGGAAACACACATACTTGAAAGTATTTCAGTGGCAATTTCTGTGAGTTTAGTAGATAAATATTGAACTTAACTGTTACTGCGGATCCCGATGTTGGCTGTAAATAAAGAGTGTTTCAAAAGAAATATACATATTTAGAACGCATATGTTTATCAAACAGTAAGTCTTAATGCCATGAAACTTGGGACACACATTTAAGAATCTCTCTATTTTAGATGACATATGTACGAGGGCAGTTCAATAAGTAATGCAACACTTTTTTTTCTCTGCCAAGTTTGGTTGAAAAAACCGGAAATTTCTTGTGGAATATTTTCAAACATTCCCGCTTCGTCTCGTATAGTTTCATTGACTTCCGACAGGTGGCAGCACTGTACGGAGCTGTTAAAATGGCGTCTGTAACGGATGTGCGTTGCAAACAACGGGCAGTGATCGAGTTTCTTTTGGCGGAAAACCAGGGCATCTCAGATATTCATAGGCGCTTGCAGAATGTCTACGGTGATCTGGCAGTGGACAAAAGCACGGTGAGTCGTTGGGCAAAGCGTGTGTCATCATCGCCGCAAGGTCAAGCAAGACTGTCTGATCTCCCGCGTGCGGGCCGGCCGTGCAAAGTTGTGACTCCTGCAATGGCGGAGCGTGCGAACACACTCGTTCGAGATGATCGACGGATCACCATCAAACAACTCAGTGCTCAACTTGACATCTCTGTTGGTAGTGCTGTCACAATTGTTCACCAGTTGGGATATTCAAAGGTTTGTTCCCGCTGGGTCCCTCGTTGTCTAACCGAACACCATTAACAGCAAAGGAGAACCATCTGTGCGGAATTGCTTGCTCGTTATGTGGCTGAGGGTGACAATTTCTTGTCAAAGATTGTTACAGGCGATGAAACATGGGTTCATCATTTCGAACCTGAAACAAAACGGCAATCAATGGAGTGGCGCCACACCCACTCCCCTACCAAGAAAAAGTTTAAGGCAATACCCTCAGCCGGTAAAGTCATGGTCACAGTCTTCTGGGACGCTAAAGGGGTTATTCTGTTCGATGTCCTTCCCCATGGTCAAACGATCAACTCTGAAGTGTATTGTGCTACTCTTCAGAAATTGAAGAAACGACTTCAGCGTGTTCATAGGCACAAAAATCTGAACGAACTTCTCCTTCTTCATGACAACGCAAGACCTCACACAAGTCTTCGCACCCGAGAGGAGCTCACAAAACTTCAGTGGACTGTTCTTCCTCATGCACCCTACAGCCCCGATCTCGCACCGTCGGATTTCCATATGTTTGGCCCAATGAAGGACGCAATCCGTGGGAGGCACTACGCGGATGATGATGAAGTTATTGATGCAGTACGACGTTGGCTCCGACATCGACCAGTGGAATGGTACCGTGCAGGCATACAGGCCCTCATTTCAAGGTGGCGTAAGGCCGTAGCATTGAATGGAGATTACGTTCAAAAATAGTGTTGTGTAGCTAAAAGATTGGGGAATAACCTGGTGTATTTCAATGCTGCATAAAACAACCCCCGTTTCAGAAAAAAATGTGTTGCATTACTTATTGAACTGCCCTCGTACAATACGTCCTCCACCAGCGGCACGAACAATGTCATATCGATACTCGAATTCCTCCTATACTCGGATAAGCACGTCCATCGCACTGATGTTACGGAGGGACGGATCCGGTCCATCAACTCGTCTAGGTTCCGTGGTAGCGTTAGTGCATAAATGTTGTCCGTAGTGAAAACTCACAGTCCAAAGGCGTCAAATCCGGTGACCGTGGAGGCCAGCTGTTTGGCGACCAATCCAACGGCTAGATTAAGTTTCATTCACTTGCGACTCCAGTGATGAGGATGCCTTGTCTTACTGAAAAAATAAGTTTTCCTCGTTTGGTCTCGGAAACAACCAGTTTTATAATATAGCATGATACTGCTGACCGTTAACCGTGGTTCCGTCAAAGAAGACTGGGCCGTAACCACGCACGAAACACATTGATTGAGTAAATCACGTACATGATGAATGTGTGCATGTAGGTTCTGTAAGTCCCAAATTCGAATACTGTGTTTGTTTAATTTACCACTAAGGTGAAAAGTCGCTTCGGCATTGAACACGATGTGTTGTGCGGATGTGTTATTATTGTCAATAGCATTCTAAAGCTCTTCAGAAAATGCAACACGCTTGCGTTTGTCGTCATGGTTTAGAGGTTGTAACAGCTGTAACTTGTACGGCTTCACAATCAGACGCCTCAAAACACGTCAAATTGTATTTTTTAGGCGGTTGTCCAAGTTTCTTATGTAGGACTACGTTGGAATGGTATTCGAATTCGTGCGACATTTTCGTCGAAAACACAAGGGCGGCGATGCCTCTTTCTGTTACGTGTGTATCCTGTGTCTATAAACTGTCGACACCATCTGCGAATGTTCCATCCATTCGGAGGACGAGTTTCATATCTCAGACTGAAACGCCTTCGTTCTGTAGGCAAGAAATTAGACTTCGCAGTCTCGAGAACGCAAAGTGATGTCTGTTGTGGAATAGCCATTTTGCAACATGGGATGCCAACCACGCAAACGGCGACGGATATTAACGAGACAACGTATTTGTACCTCCGATAACCTAGTCGTGGAGCAGCGATTGATAGTTTTGGCCAAATAATGATTTCCAATACGTATATTGTTTTTGAAACACCCTATAGATCGGACACGAGAGCCATCCCCTATTCCTGTTTATAGAATCAGAAGGAGGAGCGGACACGGAATTAACAGCGTGGAGATGCAGAGCGGTGTGATACGAGAACACCGCTTGTAATTGCAGACAAAGGTACTAAACGGCTCCGGGAAACGCGACCTCTGCGGAGCATTCCACGCAGCGGTTTGTGGCGTGTTTGCACTGAGGAGCAAGATGTTTTGTTAACGGAAACCTCAACTCAGAATCCGCATTTAGCTTCCTGGAGCTTTGTAATTAGATCCTTTAGCCTAGGACAACGACTGACGAAAGGGCGTAATTCGATCAAAGAAGTTTTGACACATTACCCTAGAAACGTAAAAATATGCATTTATTCTCGTTTCATACCTAACATAATTATCACTGACGACTCAACATTTTGTCGACCAATCGTAGATAGTTTCGCGTGTACAGTCTTCAGACAATCATATTGCCAATTTTAATCAGCGTCTAAGCGGAAGCAAGGATCAAACAGAACTAAAAATGTATTGGAATATACTTCTGATGGGTTTAAAATGCTTTTAAAATTTAAAGTTTTGACAATTCGTAAGATGGAAAGTACAAATAACTACAAAAGTACGGAGAATCGCTCAAACGGCAGAAAGTAAGGACTGTAGATCATGACACTTTTTCTAAGTATAAATAAATCAGATTAATTTAATGAACTTCATTAAAATTGTAAAACATTTTCAAGGCTCATGAAACCACCTTTATTTTAACATGTTTCACTCGAACAAAGCGAGAATTTTCAGAATTTACATATCGGAAGGCCTCACGTTACAAATATCGGGCTTTGAATAGAGCTGGTGTCATACATAAAATTTTATGTATGACAGCGCCGCTGCACATCACCCAATATTTTTAGCATGTGGCCTCGGGCTACGTAATTTCTGAAGATGTGTTGGTCGAGTGGAGCACGTCAAAACAAGAGTAAAGTTACATGCGTCCTATTTCTGCTCCACAATTGTTATTTTGTTATGTCTCACGCCCTTTTCTACTGCAGGCGATGCCTGCGCTCGCTCAGTCGACTTGTGTATCATCTTAGACTAATTGAACCGACTTAGATCGAAGTGCCGTTCATTTAACAAAGATACACTGAAGCGCCAAAGAAACGTGTAGACATGCGTATCCTAATACAGCGATTTGCAAACTGGCAGAATACTGCACTGCGATCGGCAACGCTTATATAAAAAAACAAGTGCCTGGCGCAGTTGTTAGATCGGTTACTGCTGCTACAGTAGCAGGATATCAAGATTTAAATGAGTCAATGTGAATTATAGTCGGCGTGTGAGCGATTGGACAGAGCATCTCCGAGGTAGCGATGAAGTGGGGATTCTCCCATGTGACCATTTCACGAGTGTACCGAGAATATCAGTAATCCGGTAAAACATCAAATTTCCGACATTGCTGCTGCCGGAAAAAGATGCTGCAAGAACGGGACCAACGACGACTGAAGAGCATCCTTCAACTTGATATAAATGCAACCCTTCCGCTAATTGCTGCAGATTTCAGTGCTGGGCCAACAAGTGCCAGCGTGCGAACCATTCAACGAAACGTCATCGACATGAGGTTTCGGAGCCGAAGGCCCACTCATGTACCCTTGATGACTGCACGACACAAAGCTTTACTCCTTGCCTGGGCCTGTCAATATCGACATTGGACTGTTGATGACTGGAAAGATGTTGCCTGGTCGGACGAATCTCGTTACAAATTGTATTGAGGGGATGGACGTGTACGGGTAAGGAGACAACCTCGTGTATCCATGGACCCTCCATGTCAACGGGGGACTGTTCAGGCTGGTGGGGGCTCTGTAATGATGTGGGGCGTGTGCAGTTGCAGTGACTGGGGCCCCTGATACGTGTAGATACGACTCTGACAGCTGACACGTACGTAAGCATCCTGTCTGAACACGTGCATCCATTCCTGTCCAATGTGCATTCCGACGGACAGGGGCAATTCCAGCAGGACAATGCGACACCCCACACATCCAGAATTGCTACAGCGTTGCTCCAGGAGCACTCTTCCGAGTTTAAGGAATTCCGCTGGCCACCAAACTCCCCAGGCATCAACATTAATGAACATATTTGGGATGCCTTGCAACGTTTCATAAGAGATCTCCACTCCCACGTACTCTTACGGATTTATGGACAGCCCTGCAAGTTTCATAGTGTCAGTTCCCTCCAGCACTACTTCAGACATTAGTCGAATCCATGCCACGTCGTATTGCGGCAATTCTGCGTGGTACCAGGGGCCCTACATGATAATAGGTAGGTGTACTAGTTTCCTTGGCTCTTCAGCGTAATTACACAATGAACAAAATCAGTTATATGTGTCTAAAGAGATAGAAGGAAGAAAGATTGCGATTTAGCGTCCCATTGACAGAGCGGTCATGACAGGCGAAGCACAAGCTCGGGTTAGGAAAGGATGGAGAAGGAATTCGGCCGTGTCCTTTTCGCAGGAACCATCGCAGCATTACAGCATTTTAGGGGAATGATGGGAAACCGGTATCCAGATGTTTGGACGAACATTTGAAACGTCGTCCTCCCGAACGCGGGAGTATGTTCACCAGTGTGACATCTCAAAAGAGCTAGGGGAGAGTCAAATATGGCTCGAGGTATCTATTGTAGGAAAGGCTAAGGTATGAAGCTGACAAAACTGGAAGCATAATAAAACATGTTGAATGAAGCAAAACGAATACGAAATGTCTTCGGCACAATGTGAGAATGTGCAATGAAATTATGAAGCGAGTAGAATGTGAAATCAATGAGAGCACGATGAAGTCAAACAGTCACATTGACCTTGGTACGTACCAATGTACCACATAAGAGTGCTTTTTCCGTTTCATTCACGTTCAGAGCACGGGAAGAACGATTACTAAACGCCTCTGTGCGTTCCGTTATTTGTCTCAACTTGTCCGAGCCTTCCCTATGGGATCGGTGCGTGGGCGACTGAAGTTTATTTCTAAATTCATCACTTAAACTCTGTTGTAGAAACATGGGCTACTTCGACACTTACAATGGGTCAAACATAGCCGTGAACAGTCGTGTTGCCCTTCTTTGCACTCGTTACATACCACTGTTTTTCACTTGGTGCCGGCCACGGTGGCCGAGCGGTTCTAGGCACTTCAGTCTGGAACCGCGCGACTGCTACGGTCGCAGGTTCGAATCCTGCCTCGGGCATGGATGTTGTGATGTTCTTAGGTTAGTTAGGTTTAAGTAGTTCTAAGTTCTATGGGACTGATGACCTCAGATATTAAGTCCCATAGTGCTCATAGCCGTTTGAACCATTTTTTATTTGGTATTGATCCCACGCATTTGAGCAATATTAGGATATCTCACACAAGTGTTTTGTATACAGTCTGCTTTGTAGACTGATTACAGTTCCCCAATATTCTACCAATGGGTAGTAGTGTGACGCCTGCTTTTCTAACGAATGAGCCTACTCGATTACTAAATTTCATATCCCTACAAACTGTATGTCTGCTGCTGAGACAAATGCCTTTCGGAAGTCATAAAACACTACATGCACCTGACTATCTTGATCCGTGGTTTCTTTATGTCATTTAAGAGAAGGGCGAATTGGTTTTCACATGAACGATGTTTTCGGAATCCATGCTGGTTGGTACACTACATTTCAGCTCAGAATATGTTCTTCGATTCTACAACAAATGGATGTCAAGGATATTGGACGGTGGTTTCAAGGATCTATTCTGCCGCTCTTCTTGTGACTACTAGTCTCTTCCAACCACTGGGCACAGCTTTTTGTTTTAAGAGATCTTCGCCGTACTATGGTTAAAAGAGAGGCAAAGTAAGCCACAATTTCGTTGCAGAATCTGATACGAGTTCCCATGGACTCTAGAGCTTTAGTCAGTTGTATCTATTTCATATGTTTGTCAGAGCTCACCTAGTTTCAATTTATCTCTTGCAAAAAAGGCAAATTTTAGCTGCTAATGAACATTTCAACAGGCAGTAACTCCCGGACCCACAGATGCTTGTACATTGCGAAATTTTTCACAAATGCAAGTGCGTGAATCTGTTCGCGCAATGGCCTTATTGGTTATCTTCAAGCTAAATAACTCTGAAAGCATAGAAATTTTTTCGTAACAGTTATTTCTCAGCACAACTTCCCCTGCAACGTCCTTAAAAGCCTTTCAGATTGATTCTGATCTCCTGTATAACGTTATGCTTATTTTTTTACACCTATTATGCAGTAGTCTGTGTCTCTTCAGCAGTTTCTTCACATTTACGGTACGCCATGGAGAGTCCTTCCGATCAGTTTATATAATAATTAGCAACAGACAGAAAATTATACAAGCACTGCAAGACTTGTCCAAATGTTTGTGTAGCTCAAGACATGGATTAGAAACATAAACAGTTATACTGAAAAGAGAGATATTAAAGAAATACAGGGTGATTCAAAAAGAATACCAGAACTTTAAAAATGTGTATTTAATGAAAGAAACATAATATAACCTTCTGTTATACATCATTACAAAGAGTATTTAAAAAGGTTTTTTTTCACTCAAAAACAAGTTCAGAGATGTTCAATATGGCCCCCTCCAGACACACGAGCAATATCAACCCGATACTCCAACTCGTTCCACACTCTCTGTAGCATATCAGGCCAAACAGTTTGGATAGCTGCTGTTCATTCTCGTTTCAAATCATCAATGGTGGCTGGGAGAGGTGGCCGAAACACCATATCCTCAACATACCCCCATAAGAAAAAATCGCAGGGGGTAAGATCAGGGCTTCTTGGAGGCCAGTGATGAAGTGCTCTGTCATGGGCTGCCTGGCGGCCGATCCATCGCCTCGGGTAGTTGACGTTCAGGTAGTTACGGTCAGATAAGTGCCAATGTGGTGGCGCTCCATCCAGCTGAAATATGAATTGTTGTGCTTCTTGTTCGAGCTGAGGGAACAGCCAATTCTCTAACATCTCCAGATACTGTAGTCCAGTTACAGTAGCACCTTCGAAGAAAAAGGGACCAAAAACCAAAAACAGCGCCTCAAGCGAACAAATGTACAACTAAATGAAACTTTATAGCTCCCTTAATTCGCCGACAGATAGTGCTTAGCTCTGCCTTTTGTCGTTGCAGAGTTTTAAATTCCTAAAGTTGTGGTATTCTTTTTGAATCACCCTGTACTTCCTGAATGGATGTATAAAGCCACTTAGGGTATGAAACAAGAGAATCCGGCCAGAGAAGATGTTGTTTCAGTAGTAATGTTCTGAGCTGGATGTATGATAATACAAAAACAGCTTGCAAAGTTAGTTACAATATTATTGTCAGGAAAAACAGTTCCGCCAAAATCGAAAAATGTTGAAAATATTCTATTCCGTGAGGTAGGTTTTAGACGAGACATAAAACGAAAATAGATGTATAAACCAATTCTCTTTGTCTGGAGTTTTATAAAAGGCTTTTGACATGGTTTCAAAAATATTGCACTAACGACACTTCCGATAAAACAAACCGATAAAACATCAGGTAATGTACTGAAGTGTACATACGACACTGCTACGATTTCCATTACACTTCGTCGGAATAGGAAGATTTTTACAATTCGATGAGTTTAGACAGGGACATGTCCTAACACAATAACTGCTCTTAGCAGAGGGAATTTACAGGTTCTTAAATTAAGAAGTAAAAAAGGAATTATGTCAGTGAACCATTTCTGAACGAATATCGTTTTGCTAATTGCGTTACACAAAGTGCGCCAAGTGCCAAAGTTTTTCAGTAGTAAGTGGAAGAACTTGTTAAAACATGTTTGAATGTGGGAATGAAACTCAGTTATTATAAGATGAAAATAATACGTAACACAGTTATTGAAAAGAATCCGCCACAGGGATTTTTTTCCTGTGTAGGGGTGTTGAAGATAACCAGTTGAGGGACAGTAAAAATAGTAATGTTTTTAGTAAATTACACAGATCACACAACTGTTATCATTACAATTATCGACGTTATACCAAATCACGAGATGATCTGGGTATGTTAAATGGTAACTCCTTAACTGAACAGAAGCGGAGCGGCTCTTTCAGTGTAAACATATCCGCTCAGAACATCACATTTACATCTTTAAGGACGTGTTTTCAGAATGCTATACCTCGGAGATTAACACTGGGCGCAGAAACGAAATACATTCCCAGTCGTCATAAAGACCAGATTTTTGGTTTCACGTTGCTTACAAAAGAGATCATTAATATTGTGCATTTGAGTTTTCAGTTCAATTTAGCTTTTTGTCCCCTGTGAAACTTAATGTAACGCGATGTCAAAGGTTTGTACTGAAAGCGTAGGATCAGAGGTAAATTCATATTTCTTCTTTACAAGTTGAGTTGCAATCACAGTGCTGTAATTACAGTCTGCGTGGAAAGCAATGAAGCACCTCGTGTGTGTGTGTGTGTGTGTGTGTGTGTGTGTGTGTGTGTGTGTATGTATGCAGTACTGACAATTCGAAAAACAGAAAATTTCCTTTAATGTTCACTTACAGTATTTGTTTCTCCGTTAACTTCAATACGAATCCCCTGTATTTCACATGGCGCATTAAATATCAGTTCCTGTTTCCCAAACCGTTATTATATTCGTCCATTACAACCGTTATTCGGCAAAAACTATTCTACATTAGAGTCTTTGTTTTCGAAGGGAAGAGTAGGTGGGGAGGGGGGGCTATGTTAGCCCACATTCCACCAGTTATTTGCATGACACATACAAACCATGGTAACAACTGTGGGTCCCCATTCACGGGTGAGGATACCCTATAAAGAAAAACATTGTTGTTTAATGACAGCTGAGGGTATACCATTTGTGTGCACTATTAATGCTTCATATTCATAATTAACTTACATTGTTAATGGATGTTGAAAGGGTGAAACAATGAAGCCGACTATTTTGTATTAACAAAAGTTTGGACTGAAGGAAGTAGTTAGTTGATAGGACGCAATATGACCTAGCTGTTGACAATCCATTTCGTAAGGCGGTAAAGTGTGTGGGTAAAAATAGTAGATGGACGCCCAGCTTGACTACAGAAAGCAGACTCAGATGGATGTAGGTTTCGGTAGCAGAGAATATGCAGAATTTTGCAGTAATCTGCATCTACAGACTGAAGATCATTACAATAGCATCTAAAGTTTGACGCATCGCACTGCACTTTATGTCTCTTTCATTCCTTACCCCCAGTCCATACTCACCCACCACTTCTCTTCCTTTTCCTACTATCAAATTCCAGCCCCCCCCCCCTCCTGACTATGAAATTTTCATCTCCATTAACTATCTGAATAATCCACGCTTTTCAATCTCTTCATCATCTGCGAAGCTAGCTGGCATATAAACTTGTACTACAGCGGTAGGCGTGCGCTTCGTGTCTATCTTGGCTACAATAATGCGTTCAGTACACCTAGTCGTAGTAGCTTATCCGCGCTCCTACGTTTTTATTCATCATTAAACCTACTACTGCATTACCTTTATTTGATTTCGTATTTACGCTAATTCCCACTATGTCTAACTTCAGCTTATTCATTTCTCTTTTTAAACTCTCTAACCTACCTGCCAGATTAAGGGATCTAACGTTCCATGCTCCGATTAGCAAAACGCCTTTTCTAGGGGCGGGCGGCAGGGGCCGGGCGTTCTCCCTATGAGGACATCTTCTTGAGTAATTTTCACTCAGAGATCCGAATGGGCGACTATTTACCTACAGAATATTTTACCCGAGTCTCCTGGTGGAATTTTGCGCAGAGCATTATTTAAGAGTCGCTAACACTTGGTTTAAAATCGTAAAAAAGATTACGTACAGTCGTGGACAAAACGAGCGAGACCCCTCGCCCTTTCGTTATGCTTATGCGTACAGCTTTAAAGTCTGCTACACAGCATAACAGGCAAGGCGACGAAGTGCTACCAACATATTATGCACAGGAGTGAAATTGGAAAACAATCCGAACTTCGTCAGACTGTTTTCATTCGTGTGTAAGGCTATATTAATGCTGATTAGTGTGTTAAACACAACACGTAAATATAAGATATAAATGAAAAAGAAACGCTGATTAGTATGAATTGTACATAAAAAATGAATTTTAGCTTATTGAGATAACATAAATGTGTTAGTAAGACAAAGTACCCAAATCGTTACGAATAAGCAAAATATTATGCGCATTTGGCCGCGAAACGGTCTGTGTCAACGTTCAGACCAGTCATACTGAATTACCATTGCTGACATACCGTGAAAGTGTGCAAATTTAGCCGGCCGGTGTGGCCGAGCGGTTCTAGGCGCTACAATTTGGAACCGCGTGACCACTACGGTCGCAGGTTCGAATCCTGCCTCGGGCATGGATGTGTGTGATGTCCTTAGGTTAGTTAGGTTTAAGTAATACTAAAGTTCTAGGGGACTAATGACTTCAGAAGTTAAGTCCCATAGTGCTCAGAGCCATTTTTTGTGCAAATTTAGCAATACGTGAAGATTCATTACGAAATTCGGTTAAAAATCATTCAGTGTCACACGTAAGTCAATTCAACTATTGACAGAAGCGGGAAAAGTAGGCAGTAACAAGTATGAAATTCTACAAGATTTTCATATTTACATCCACAGGGCTCCGGTACAGAATAAAGGTAGCAATAAAACTTATTGGGGATGATAGAATTTCTTAAAATCCCTTTACTGATCCCTGCCGGAAACAAACCAGACCCCCCTTGCAGTAGCAAACACCTTTCACTACGGTAGCAGATAACCCAGGCAAATAACAATCTATTACCCCAGACATGAATAAGCCGGCAATTTCGCAATGAAAATGACAAAACGATGTGCAGTTTCTGTTGCATAGAGCTTTCTGGACTCAAAAACGTGGATTTTCTACCTTTATGTCACCGCTTATGTGACAATCATTCGGGATGTTTATCGAAATAACAAAATACTGTTATCAGCGAGTAAATTTAGTAGGATAATTCAGCACCACCCCAGAAAATAAACGGCTACATAGCTGCCAAACGTATTCTACAATGTTTCGAGTTTTCCATTAGACTCACCACAGCCAGGAAATGTTCATTAGCCGAAGTGTTTCTTAAGCTAGCGCGGTGGCATTAATACTGGGATATGAGTTACCACGTATATAGGCAAATGGATTTTGTTTGCATTACTGTAAACGTGATTTGGATCGAAAGCGTAGCTACGATTAATATGCTGATGTAACGACTGTAACTAGAACATTTCGAATAAAGATTAGGGGGAACTATTTATGCGGTCCTCATCTTCAGTAACTGTCGTAGCTATTTTCGTTGTTAGGATTTCGTCACTTAAATCGGTAAAAATGGAACCCTACTAGTCTCACTTTCTTGACCGTCTGGCTACCCAACCCTCAAAACCCGCTTACCTCGAGTACGGGTAGACAATATAAGCGGAAATGTATCGCTCTTCCTGCGGTATGCGGTCCCTTGGTGGTGTAAAAAAGTGAACGTCTATGTCAACACATTCTAAAGATACGGCCGTTTGTGTAAAGAAAATTTACGGGAAAGGTCAAAAAATGGCTCTAAGAACTATGCGACTAAACTGCTTAGGTCTTGAGTCCTCTAGACCTAGAACTACTTAAACCTACCTAACCTAAGGACATCACACACATCCATGCCCGATGTGGGATTCCAACCTGCGACTGAAGCACCTAGAACCGCTCGGTCACCGCACCCAGCGAAACCCAATTCACCTCATATATAACGATAATATATACTGCCTAGTGAGAGTAAACTGTTTTCGCCAGCAACTCAGATCGTTTGATCACGGATCTTTTACAATACTACAATAAATTTTTTTTCGAAGTCGTCTGCAATATGCACTTGTAAACACCCAAGGAACGTCGTATGCGATATCCACTTCTGAATACGCTGGCAGATACTGCAGTACCATAACAACTAGTAAAGAATTTATTTTTATTGGTCCATGCATGACAGTTTATTTCAGGATCAATTTAACGCACCTATGTGTTTGTCCATGGCTGACAAAAAATGAAAAAAAAAATAAACAGCAAATAACTTCTATGTTCAAATCAAATGTAACTCACATGCCGCAATTACAACATAATTTCGTTGTTACATCTACATGACTACATCTACAGAATTTCTTTACAATCCAGACTTACGTGTCTGGCAGAGGGTTCAACGAACCACCTTCGGACTATTTGTCTACCGTCCCACTCTTCAACAGCGTGCGGGAAAAAGGACCGCTTAGATCTTTTCTTAGGAGCCCTGAACTGCATTATTACTATGGTAATTTCTTCTTGTGTAAGTTCCCGAGGAAATAATGTTTTGGCATTCAGAACAGATATTGATGATTGAAACTTGGTGAACAGACCTCGCGGCAACGAAAAACGCTTTTGTTTTCATTAATATCACCCCAACTCGCTTATCAAATCTGGAACTCTCTCTCTCCTGTTTCGTGACATTACAAGTCGTGCTACCGCTCCTTGGACGCTTTTGGCGTGCACCGTCAATCACGTCTGTCAAGGATCCCATACCTTTATTCTTTACCGCTGCTCTGAGGATGTAAATATGAAAATCTTGTACAATTTCATACTTGTTACTGCCTACTTTTTCCGCTTCTTTCAATAATTGAACTGACTTACGTGTGGCATGAATGATTTGTAATTGAATTTCGTTGTGAATCTTCACACATTGCTAAATTTGCACACTTTCATGGTATGTCAGCAACTGTAATCCAGTATGACTGGTCTGAACGTTGACACAGAACGTTTCGCGGCGGAATGCGCATAATATCTTGCTAGTTCGTAACGATCTGGGGTACCTTGTCTTACTAAAACAGTTATGTTATCTCGATAAGCTGAAATTTGTTTTCATTAATAGAGTTCATACTAATTAGCGTTTCTTCTTCCATTTATATCTTATATTTACTTGTTTTGTTTAACACACTAATCTGCATTAATATAGTCTTACACATGATTGAAAACAGTCTGAAAAAGTTCGGATGGTTTTTCAATTTCAGTCCTGTGCATAGTGTGTTGGTAGCACTTCGTCGCCTTGCCTGTTATGCTGTGTAGCAGACTTTGAAGCTGCGCGGATCAGCATAACGAAAAGCCGAGGGGTCTCGCTCGTTTTGTCCACGACTGTACGTCGAAGAGACCTGAAGACACAGGAAAGATTCAGATTGATTATATAATTGTAAGACAGATTTAGGAAGAGATTTTAAATAGCAGGGGCAGATGTGGATACTGACCAAAATTTATTGGTTATGAACCGTGGTTTGAAGTTGGAAAAAGGTAGGAAATTAAGGAGACGGAACCTGGATAAACTGAAAGAACCAGAGGTTTCTGAGAGTTTCGGAAGATGAATTAGGCAACGGTTGACAAGAACAGGGCAAAGGAATACACTAGAAGATGAATGGGCAGCTTTAAGAGATGAAATAGTGATGGACGCAGAGGATCAAGTAGATAAAAGCACAAGATCTATTAAAAACCCAACACCTTCTGCTCGTGTCGATGCGGAACATTCCAGAACTCTCACATTATATTCCCACTTCTGTTTAAGCATCCCTGTACTTTTCTGTGAGGCTCATAAATTCAGAACTTCTTACTTGTATGGTTTGGGGCCTTTTCTGCTGAAAAATTGTTTTCCATAGATTTTCATCTATTTGGCGCTAGGGACGCCGACTCATACGATAATGGCGCTCTGTATTACGAAACGTCCTAGTAATGGTCTGTCGTTTCAGTATGGGCATTCATTAAGATATGAGCTCTCTTAAAGACAGTAAAAACAATAAATTAACGACAACACACATTGAACAAGAAGGCTTTAGATGCTGACGTGAAACAAAATTATTAACTTGAAAGTGATCAAATGTCTTGGCAAACATAAATATTATATGTTGCAGTCTGTTAACGTGAAACCCTCTTTAAAAGCTTTCTGATGTGAAAGGATCCTGTAAATGATAAAATGCTGCAGAATAAGTGCAATGTACAATTCAGATTCACTTTGTGACCTTCACATTTTCTGGCTGTAGTAAAATCCAGAGAGAAACACATCTTATCTGTATTCTTTAGAAGATTATTGTTTTTGGAAAAAAAAATTGTGGTAAGGTCTTATGGGACCAAGCTGCTGAGGTCATCGGTCCCTAAGCTTGCACACTACTTTATGTAACTCAAACTAACTTACGCTAAGGACAAAACACACACACACCCATGCCCAAGGGAGGACTCGAACCTCCGACGGGGTGAGCCGCGCTAACCGTGACAAGTCACCCGAGACCGCTTTCTTTTTCTCATTTGGGTCGGTATTGTTCGTTGCGTTTGGTCTGGGTGGACTTCACAAGACATCCGTTGAAGCTGATCGTTGATTCCTTTACTCGATTTTTTATTACAAAGGACGAGAAGTCCTCTGACCGAACACGCTGAGCTACCGTGCCGGCAAACCGCTCGGCTACCTCGCGCGGCTGTTTTTATACTGTAATGTTTTATACAGTTATATGGTATCAGCCGCCACTGGCCATCATCAGAACAATTGACAGTGGCGCCAGGTGGGCTCCCAGTGACGCTTTGCCTGTCTGACCAGGTGAAACAGTTCTCAGTCGTTCTGTTGATGGTCAGTGGTAGCTGATTCTATCTTTTTCTTTAGCCTTTCCTAGTTTCTCCACGATGGTCGCCGTCGTTACATTGCCATGTTAGTTGTAGTTGGTGGTTGGATGGGCTTTCTGGAGCGGCCACTGGTGGCTGATACTGGTTGAAAGTATAAAACATATTCTGTGATTGCCTTAAAGGAAATATTAAGTGTACAATAAATTATCACTGGCAGCAATATGTAATTGTAACTACTTTCACAATCGTAAATGTTTTCTTAATAATAATTGCTTTGTTTATTTTCACTTGATCGTGGCATAAACTGAATTAATGAATTCATTATACTGTGCGAACAAATATTTCAGCCAGGTCAGTGAAACTACAATACTCTCCTTTAGTTAGGGTAGTGGAATACAGAATTTGTTTCGTCACTTGGTTACCCAAATCAGTATGGGCTGTGTTTTGTTATTTCGGTGTACGGAACTGTCAGATCATGTGCAACGATTTCCATAGAGTTAAAACATGTAAATAATTTTAGCAGTTTCTCTTCTTCAATTCTGACGCTTAGTAGCTAGTTTTCACCTGACTACCGGAACAAGCTTTCACTGATTGGCTTTTAGAAGGCTTCACAAAGAGAACTTTCATTCCTGTGATCACCAGATACTTCTACGCTAACTTTAGTGTCGCGTGTTCCCGTCTACGAAATCTCCTTTTCCACGTTCTTGTCACTTTAACTAGCTCTTGTGTTTACTGCATCACCGTAACAACGGCGTGCGTCACTGAGTGTCTTCAGTTTTTGTCATTTACGATTGTGTCACGTAGCTGGATTATATCACTTACGATGTATCTCATAAACAGAAGCAGCAAAACCATCGATGAAATTAACGGTGAGTGTGCGACCTCCAAGAGAAGACACTAAACGGAAACGGCGTAACAAGTTCTGGAAAGCGACGAGTGAAGCTGTAATTTCTCTCGTAAATTCAGGAAAGGCCACTGATGCACATACCTCTTCTATTGAAATGCACAATGCACAGCTGAGGGGTTGAAAAGAAAGGAAAAGCTGAAGTTTGTCCATTTCATAACGTAAACATTATTTCACGCAAACTATTTGCTGACGGAGAATTTAACTAATGGAGAATAAATTTTTGTTCGGTATTGGGTATTTCAAATGAGACGCATACTTCAGTTTTCGCCAGCATTTCTACTTGCTTCTGTAATTAAAAAAGTATATAATTGTACGAAGGAACTGGCGCTTAACAAAAGTATATGACTAGTAAACGTATATGACTAGTCAGCTTCAGGAAATAAATTCTTGTGTTTCTACCCGAGATTCTGCATCCGTAAATATCGGCCTTTTTGTGAATTACCACAGCCGCGTCCTAAAACTCCTTAAACGTCTCACGGAGTAATTGGAGGAATTACATTATATAACAGTCTGAGGGATAGTGCCTTGTATTGCGCCCAATTAAGTCGGACGATATCAGATAGCTTCATGCACAGGATGAGTCATATCTTTTGTAACAAATGTGTACTCCGATCAATCACTACCTCCTCATAGTGACGGCTGTAGCCGAAAGGTGTCAGCACCTTACGGACTCAAATCTTAAGTACTCAAACGCACATATTTTGGAAATGACACTTTATCTTCTGTTAATTACAGCTGATTTAATATGGTCAGCTTCTGTTGTGAATATTTTTTTGTATAGTATACCTTAGCATGATAACAGTGACTGTACAGAGAAAATGAATCATACACTCAGGTGAAATTAGTATAGTGCCATTCACCAGTTTATGGTGCTAGAGCAAACAAGAAACATTTAACGGTAATTCAGTTACTTAAAGACGGAGTTATTTTGATATTTGTTGGATTTATAAATATCTTTTCTTATTAAACTGCTCATACAAGCAATCATGCTGTGAATGCTCCGCAGTAAAAGACGTGCGATAGCGCGGGTTCATGCTGAAAGATCATTGGCTGTCATGTCTCCAACCAACGGGAAGTGAGTACATTCGCGCGTATTATGTGCACTAGTGAACTGCTTATTGACGCCCAGGTTAAGTTAGAAGCTCAGAAACCACAACGATAAGACGTGCGTATTAGGAGATCTGAATACATTTAACAACATTACAGAATTATGAATTATATTTGACCGCGGAGTGCCACTAAGTAATGGCGAACGAATGAGAAAAATAAATGCGAGTAATTCCGGTTTTTATGTGTGAACAATGACTTTTGAAACAACCAAAATCCTCTTGGCATACTGTGTAAGCAGGGACCGAGGAGTTAACGTCCAAAGGGAACGACTTGTAGAATATTTGAGCGCGCGTTCTGTCATAGACAGTCCGTTTTATAATCTTTCCGGTAACTGGTTCGGTTGAATACCACATACTGGAGAAATATTATGGACTGTATTTGGGTTTGAGTGACGAAAATGCAACTTCTGATTAGCACGTAAAGAGCGGTTTTTGTATAAAAGAATTAACAATATGTCCACATATTAAATCAAGAACTGTCTAACCGTTAATAGCTCTGTTAACCTGCAATTAGAAAACATTTGATGAGACCTGTGGATACGTCCAACGGTACTGCTTCTAGTACAGGTATTTCAATAGATAAACATTATTCATTTTCTAAAAAGGCAGGCGTGTAGACTAGAAAGTAGAAGATATCACCTAAATGTGAGTGAACGGTTTCTTTAGGAAGAGCAAATTGATCGCAACGTTGGGCGTTCTTGCAAATTATAAAATCTGTCAGCACTCAGTTAATAGATTATAACGTAACCACACCTCCAAATACAGGTAGTTGCAAAGTAACTGTCCTATGGTCTCTGTTTATTGCGTCCCAGAACGAGTCAAATTGGTTCAAATGGCTCTGAGCATTATGGGACTTAACATCTGAGGTCATCAGTCCCCTAGAACGTAGAACTACTTAAACCTAACTAAGACAAGCGCCTAGAACCGCTCGGCCACACAGGCCGGCAGAAAGAGTCAGTTCAGCTACGACGGAACGAACGTGACAGCTTGATGTGCCTCGGACTTTAGCATGACTTGCTGAAGTCAATAGAGGGCGGCGGTGCAACCTTCCTTTCTGATCCCAAATCTTCATACAAAAATTCCTATACCTCCAAAAGGTTCTGGTACAAGACAAATTAGTGAAATAAAATATGTAAAAGATAGGTAATTAAAATAAGAAACAAAGACTTGAAATAAAATATGTAAAAGATAGGTAATTAAAATAAGAAACAAAGACTTTAATGAACTCCTGTATGATAATAACCTGGGCTAAATCAGACTATTTAGTGTTGGAGCATACAGATATATGAATGGTGTCATTGCATAGACAAAATTGTTAAATCAGATGAACAATATTTAAACCAGTAGTGAAAAATGTAGTTTTGTAGTTCAGGCAGAGTATCTGCCCACAGTAGCAAGCGCCGTTAGATACATACAGCTGGGCATCAACTTACGAGGAAAAAAGGAAAAAAGTGCAAAACCTTAAAGTTCTCACTAACATTCACAAAGCTAAGGTTCATTAATCATCGGTTCTGACGCAAGTACCAAACAAGATCGTCACAAAATCGGAAATGATGAAATGGAGCGAAATATTTAAGTTCACTTCTGCTTAAAACTAACCCATTATAAACTTCGCATGAGGACAGCAGAAACAATCACTGAAGGCCACACCAAAACCTCTCAGTCCCGACGGAGTTCAGAGTATGGCTCTTACTCCCGCAAAACGTATCTGAGTCCTGAAATATTTCTAAGTGTCGAACTCCCGACCATCGAAATTTCCTTACTTCCGCGAATACTATCTTTGGGCTAGCGCTCTGACCACCCAGATGTCAGTCACCAAAGCTTACCCACTGATCGTTCACAAATGGAACACCCTGCAACCCGTCTCTGTACGCACCTTTAAGGATTTGGTAGAGGAACAACAACACAACCCATGACATGAGCATGTAGGGAATTAAGTACCGTTTTGGAAAAAAAATCTCGTAAAACATTTTTTTTTCAAATCAAAATTTATTTTTACAAAAAGGAGCATTTCTTACATCATTTTTCTACATTGTTGTACGATGTTCAGATATTTGTGACAACGGAAAACCTACATTTCTATGACCTCTTCATTAAAAAATGCCGCCCGTAAAGACAAACGCTGCAGAATAGTTTTTTGCTTCGTTTTCTGTTTGATGAGTTCCTTCCCAGAAGTGAAACCGTCAATGCGTACGATTCCATAAAACACCGAGAATATGTCGACGTGCAGTTCAAAACCAAAGGCGAGGAATGCTGAGTCAAGGCATTGTGTTGCCTTACGACAACACACGTCCCAATTCTGTAGGTGTCACTCAGAATCTTATTAAACAATTGGGTTGGGATCAGTTCGATCACCCGCCATACGGCCCCGGTCTCGCACCCTCAGACGCTTTGACAGCGATTGCGATGCTTCACGACTTATTCAGCTTGAACTATGAACTACAAATCAATTTTAAACTTTGATATATGATTACTTAAACATAGAGCTTTTTCTAGATGAAGAGGACGGCTGAGGAAGGCCTCTTCAACCATCATCGTTGCCCTGAACATCTACGGGCTACCATGTAAGAAGACAACAGTAGATTCCATTGCAGTGATGAAGACTCTTTCAGGACTAGCACAGAAGTAGGAACAGCCTACAAGTGAGTGTTAGCAGGTCGACCATTCCTCGTCGTCTCAACGAGAAAACATGCCATGGACGAAAATCAGCCGTTAAGAAAATGTTGAAGGAGCAACATAAGGCTGCCAGATTAAACCACTTTGGTACAGGGAGCAAGTTATATGTACGGTTGAGACGGTGCTTTTTACTGCACCAATTACTTCAGTCCATGAATGTCGACCAAATGGAGAGAGATTCGACAGAGAACATGTCCATCAGAGGCAAAGGTGTGGCCGACCTGCTGTCACAATTTGGGGACGGATGTCAGCAAGTGCTGCGGCGTTTTGTGGCAACTGGATCGTCCGTTTTCTAGTCATTAGCACTGCAAAAACCTGGATAACGTAATGGTTCTTTCTGTTCGTCTGAGATTTTCGGGAGGCAAACCGTACAACATGGCCGTCCTCCTGTCCACAGAGCGAACTGTGAGAAACGCTGGTTTCAAACGAACGAAGACGTTGAGCTGTTGGACTGGCCTCCCAAAGGTGCTGACCTCAGACCCTCAGAGCACGCATCCAGAACCAAGCCAGCGCTGAAAATTGTGGGCGCTGTAATTACGGAGTGGTATGATATGGTTTGTGATGTCAAACCTTTTCCATGAAAAAGAAGTGATGTACCGAGTGAAAGCGGCGCAGTGGGTTTTCGACGGAAATGAAGACAGTCCATCCAACTTCGAATTCCATCAACGGAGCTATGAAGAACATAAGCTAATTGAAACTAACAGAATAAGGGAGAATAGTCACCGAAAGGCAGAAACTCAGTGTCGACAATAGGCACATAAACGAAAGGTATAGAACTTGGCTGGCTTTCGGAATGCACTTCCTTGTTGTAGCTGTAGGAAACACACACACACACACACACACATTCAAATGCCTATCTCCCTACATTGTGCTCATTCGGTTGCCGACTCTTTACTGACCCACGGCGAGTGTACTGGTGTGGTGTGGTGTGTGTGTGTGTGTGTGTGTGTGTGTGTGTGTGTGTGTAGGAGGGAGGGGTTGCGATGAGGAATGGAGAGAGGTAGGAGGCAGGAAGGGTTAGGGGGAAACGTCTAGCAGCTCATGGGAGTGAAGGGAGCCGTCTGTGGGCTAGCTAGGTGTGCAGGTAGAGGAGGCAGGTGGCAGACGGCTGGTCATGCGGTTTTGCAGAATAGAGTCAGATAACAGCATAGAAGTAGCTGATGTGGAGTAACAAATTAGGTGGGGGTACTGGGCAGGGGATGTTGTATTCTCTCTCTCTCTCTCTCTCTCTCTCTCTCTCTCTCTCTCTCTCTCTCTCTCACACACACACACACACACACACACTATTGTGTGGGGTTGGGAGGGGTTAGCGAGTAACCTAGGTTTAGGCCAGGAAGGTCGCAGGAGCAAAGGATATGCTGTAAGGATAGTTCCCATCTGTACAGCACAGAAAAGCTGGTGGTGATGGTGGGAAGGATCCAGATGGTATGGATTGTGAAGGAACCACTGAAATTTTTCATGTTGCGCTCTGCTGCACATTGGTCCACCTTGTTTGTGACAACAGCTTGGCAGTGGCCAATCATTCTAGTTGGTTGTCATACCAATTTAAAACGCCATGGAGTGGTTGCAGCAGAGCTGGTATATAACATTGCTTCTTTCACATGCTAGGAGAAGCCTATACTGAGACCTGAGTATGAGGTGCAGGGTGGGTGACTTGGGCAGATTTTGCATCTAGATCTCCCACAGTGGTATGATCCATGTGGCAGAGTGTTGAGGGTGGGGGTGACATAGTGATGGACTAGTATGTTGCAGAGGCTGGGTGGTGGAACACAAATTTGGTAGGGGTTGGAAGTATGTTGGATGGGATGTCTCTCATTTCAGGGCATGATAGTACATAAAGCATTGACAAAGGAAGTGGTTCAGTTATTCCAGTCCAGGGGAGTAATAACTGACATGGGGTGCACTTTTGTGCTTGGTTCTTGGAATGGATGTTAGGATCAAGGGTGTGTGAGGATATCATACTGTAAATCTGTTTGTAAATTAGGTCTGGAGAGTATTGCCTTTCTGTGAAGACGATTAACGTTTTGTCACTGCCAATGCATCTACCATAGGTAGCAACACTGTACGAGTAGGATGTTTTGGGGTAAAAGGGATGCATCTGCCAAAGTTCAGGTACTGTTGGTGATTGATGATTGGTGGGTTTGATGTGGACTGAGATGTGGATGGAGCCATTTGACAGAAGAGGTGAACATCTTGGATGATGGGATGATGGATGGAGGTGGACCAGCTGAAGTTAAAGGGAGAGAAGCAGTTGAGGTTGTGGAGGAATGAGGATAAGGTGTCCAGGCCTTGGGTCCAGATTATAAAGATGTCATCAATAAACCTGAACTAGGCCAGGGATTTGGGGTGTTAGGAAGCTAGCAATGTTTCCTCTCGATGGCTCATGAAGAGGTTGGCGTAGGAGGGTGCCAAGCAGGTGCCCGTGGCTGTGCCATGTATACCTTCCCTTCAAAGATGAAGTGGTTATGGGTTAGGATGTAATGAGTAATAAAGTGGTGGCTTTGGATTCTTGTGGGTATTGGGAGGGGTAGTGTTGAATCATAGCAAAGTCGTGGGTATGAGGCAATGGATGCCTGTGGGCTATAGATTAAGTCCAAACAATCGCATGCAACGTTTTGTCTCTTCAGAACGTTACTTGAATGGGGAAAATACAATTTTTAGTGAACAAGTAAGTGACGTGGTTAAAACCTCAATCTGACACAACTTTTTGCTCTGATACCAAAATATAAAAAATTATGCACAAATTTATACTTTTTTAATATTCTCTGCAGGCAAGACTAATTTATGGAATAAGATTAAGATGATGTTCTTACCTTGATTAATAGGTTTCTATCCTTCCCTTCAAAAAAGTGGTCAATTACAAGCTCATTAAAATTATGCACGTTCAAAAGCACTTTTTCTATAGAACACATAACTAACGCACTCAGTCTCTCTACTTTCATTGTATTCATTTCAGTGTGGAGAAACACCTCTGGCTTTTCGTTGTTGTCATTGGTATTGTACAAATAATTCGCAATAGTTTCACTGATTCTGCTGAAACAGCTTCTAAATTATTCTCATAGATGCATTTTAGGAGTGCTAAATCTCCCTTTGCAGTGTGGAAATCATTTCTACTGTCTATGACTGTCAGTTCCTACCGCAGTTCATTTTCGTTCAGGCCAAATAGTTTAACTGATGTCTGAAACTCTTTGTCAGGGAATAACAGCTTGCGTTTTGGAAACATTAAGGGCTGGTGTAATATAGCTGCTGACAAGCGATTGCTAAATGTGAAACGCTCGTCGACGTTAGCCATAACTAGGTTACAGACTCCCTTTGAAACAGTTTTACGTGAATCTACAAAAAAGAAATGTTTTGGGCTGGCGATCTCTTCATTTCCATTGCTGTTACCGCAAAGATGATAGAGATGAAGAGAATTTCTCTCAGTTGACTCTCACTGTTAACATCTCTGTTGCACCTGATTACACAAAATGGTTTCAAAAAAAGTTCAAATGGCGCTAAGCATAATGGGACTTAACATCTGAGGTCATCAGTCCCCTAGGCTTAGTACTACTTAAACCTAACTAACCTAAGGACATCACACACATCCATGCCCGAGGCAGGATTCGAACTTACGACCGTAGCAGCAGCGCGGTTTCGGACTGAAGCGCTTAGAACCGCTTGGCCACAGCGGCCGGCCTTACATAAAATGTTGCAGTGAGGCAGGACCTTATTGAAAAACTCAAACCAAAAGAGAAATCCTTGGTCTTCGTTGAGAAGTTTATGAAGACCATCTTCTTTCCCGACTGTTGAGTAATTATTGCTACCATCGTCCTCAATGATTCCCAGACACTCCGCTATTTCTTTATTATATTTAAATATGGTTTTCGCACATCGCATTTTAATAAATCTGTCTTGTGTCACCAATTATTGGAATACGTTTCTTCACAACAATATCCAGTATGGGCTCACGCATCTCGTTGTACAGCTCTCTACAATGAGGTTCAGTTGGTGGGCATAACAGTGTACATAATTAGCTCTCTTATATACTGCTTTAATTTTTGCCTGCACCCATTGTACCCTATCGCTCATAACTGAAGCTCCATCATAACTCACCATCGTAACTCTGAGCCATCAGTTTTTATGGACAGAGTGGAATCTCTAGTTTGTTGAGTTCGTAGAAACTTCATTATTTATTCCTGAGCTGTATGATATCTGGGTGTTGTGGAAATTATGTATCCTTCATGTACTCCCTGTTTAATTCATGTAGAACTATAAATATGAGTTGAAACAAGGTTGAACAACCTGTCGTTTCATCATCTTCAGCTGCGACGTAATCTGTTTGTGATATTTCTTTACAGATCAATTCATTTAAAACAGCAGAAATAGAGTCTACAATCTCGTTCTGAAAAGTTTTGGAAATCCCCAAACACACACGATTATTAGTTTTTCAAACATATTCATTCAATCTGCAATTCATTCCTGCTATTAAATTGACCAAACCCCGAAAAATACCAGGGATTTCGTCATATCCCCTTAGTGCAAGTTCAAATTTGATAGAGTCAATGAACTTACTAAGGATGTAACTATTCTTAGAAACAGATTCATTAAACTTCTTAATCCTCATTCTATAAGCTGTATCCAGATGACATCTTATATCGATTTTGCCTAGCATAGCAAACTCTATCCCACTGTTTACGTGCAGTTCATTCAATTTGAGTTTTCTAACTTTGTCAGCTAAGTGTTTAATGTCTGTCATTTCACCTATAACCAAGCACGTTCTGCAACATTCACTACCAGACACGTGTAACGGAAGAAAGCATTTCTTGTTTGGCATCAACACAGCCAGTTCGCTTGTCTGAATAGAGGAAGGGTAAATTTTCTAATAAAACTGTTTTTGTTTTTCCATGCGTTGTGAGTCTCTAAAACGTAAATCAGGTCTTAGCGATCCTAACCTACCCAGTCCCAGCTTTATCTCAAAAGTACGATTTTTAACTGTCAGTAGTTAAAATACTGTTCACGCGATTTTCGTTATTCATTTGCAACAAGAAACTAGCATATCAGTCACTAGGTCACAAATAGCCTCACTCACAACGAAACTAACAAAACTACTGCCACATGCACGACACTACTCGTTTACTTCGCCCGCTTCGCGTAGACACCGTCCGAAGGAGCCCTACATGCCGCACTGCCCAACCCAACTCCAAATACTCCCAGTATTCCACACACGTCTATCACCTGCCTTTAAACCGCGGGAGAGGTTCGCTGAGAGTCCAACAGTCAACGCACTCCATAAACATTGAACATTTGCTTACAGGGGATGGTAGTCTACGTATTCAAAGACATTTATCATTCCTATTCAAAAATGGTTCAAATGGCTCTGAGCACTACGCGACTGAACTTCTGAGGTCATCAGTCGCCTAGAACTTAGAACTAATTAAACCTAACTAACCTAAGGACATCACACACATCCATGCCCGAGGCAGGATTCGAACCTGCGACCGTAGCGGTCGCTCGGCTGCAGACTGCAGCTCCTAGAACCGCACGGTCACTGCGGCCGGCTATCATTCCTGTACACGGGTTGGTGTTATAGAGAAATTAAATCAGTCGATTTTTGATTCACGATGAGTGCATAGTGCAGCCTTTAAGGTGATAGGTATTTCGGGGAGGACGCCATCTTGGAGTTTCAAGGAATAGCCGCCACTGGTACGAGGGATGTCCGTATGTAGGGAGCTTGCACAACGGTGACGAATAGCGATCCTCGAGGTAAGGATGTGGGGATGTAGACAAGCCTGTGCCGGAAGTGACTGGTATCTTTAATGTTGGAGGCTAGCTTTCAGAAAATTGGTTGGAGATGTTGAACAACAAGGACTGAGATTCCTTTGTTGGGGGCACTGTAACTAGCCACAAATGGGCGCCTAGGATTGTTCGATTTGTGGATTTTGGGGCGCACTCAGAAGGCCAGTGTGGGGGCTGTTGTGGGAAGAGTACGGAGATGGATTCAGGGGAAATGTTCTGGGAAGGGCCTAAGGACTTCAGCATGGATTGGAGGTTATGTTGGACTTCTGGGATGGGTCACCCTGGCAGAGTTTGTAGGTGGAGGTGTCGGACAACTGGCGCAGGCCCCCTCCCAGGCAGTCACTCCACAGAGGTGGAACCTTTGTCTTCCAGGAGGATGATGAGGTCAGGATCCTTTTTAGGCTGTGTAGAGCATTTTATTCTTCTATTGAAAGGCTGTTGATCTTAGGGAGGGAGTACCGCAATATGCACGATCTGGCAACACTGCAGGATGCGGAAGTGTGTGCAGGAAGGTTTGTCAGTTTTCTTAAGCTCTTACGAGAACGTATCTGCTCGTGGTTGACTGGTAAGCTTTGTACTCTGTAAATATAAAGTTGCGCGTTCGAGTCCACTCCATTCCGTAGTTTGTTAAATCGTCTATCAGCTATCCGCTGATGGAACCTCTGACATAGTTCATTTATTCTCTAATCCTTCTGCAGTAGCAAAAAGATCCAGAAAGATTCTCACCAAACAACTCGTGGCTGCGTCAAGATCAGAAGCGTTTTTCGCTCGACGGTTTCCTGTCCCCAAAGAAGCTACCTGCTACCTGCCGTACACTTCCCGGCGTCAATGTCAGACGCCTCTGACCAGGTGAACGTGGCGCCGTACTATGAGTGTATTTACTAACGGTCATTTTCTTATTTGAAGTTCTCATATTTATCACGCAGTTACGATTTGGATTTTGCATGGCTGAAACTTGTTAACGTTTTTCAAGTGTCATAAAATATAGTACAAGTGGAAAAAGATCTAACATTTGCGACATGTTGTTGACTTTGGGTTTAGTAGAGGACTGAAGACAGCAGAAATAGCTCTGAATCTTCGTATTGTTTGTGGGGCGAGTGATTTTGGGCAAAATACGCCAGAAAAAGATCTTTTGCTTCAAGAAAGATCTTTCTGAAATGAATGGTTTTGAACATTCAAGGAATCTCGATACAGACATACGAGGAGATGAAGTGCGACAATTTAAGCTTCGAGCGACATTTTCATTCAATACGCAAGATTCAAAAGTCGCAACCAGTAGTACTTGATGCTCTAATTTAAAACAACAAGAAATCAAATGGTTTACTGTTAATGCATTTTTGTTTGATCACCATCAGTTGCGTCACTGAGAATTCTATTGAAATATTGTTACTGGTAACTAGTTATGATATCTGCATATTAACTTCTTAAGAAAAATTAATGGCTGAGCATTTACAAGAGGCAAAATCAACATAATATTTTTCCTGTGGTGTCTCAAAAGTGTGTTGTCCATTACGAAAACCTCTCAGGGTAAAACATTCAGCAGCTAGCATTTTTCGCTAACAACTAAGACACGTATCGGTCGCAGTCACTTCATCACGTGTTGATGCCATTTGATAACGCACTCTGACGATGTCAAAGAACTATCCATGACTTTTAAAGACTTCCCTTACGAACTATTCTCTGATCTTATGCCCAAGAACGTGTACGTTTCAAGCTCCTTACCGAAAATCAGTCAAGAAAACTCATCTCTGGACGAAAATTCACTTCAAACCTGGTTTGACGAAATCGTTAACTCAAATCCAGTAGGTTTCTAAAGGCGAGGAATCGATAAACTACCTGAACGTTGTCAGAATGTTTTAGACAGTGTGAGAGAATTTCTGTCGATGATTAGTTTCTCTCTGATGTTTACAGTTGTGTTCAATAAAATAATGAACAACGCTATTAAAATTTGCGTTGTCCAAATTCAAATGAGATTAAGATTACCATGATATCCTTACCACTAAATTCTGTTTTGATAAAGTATGAAATATTTGTAACAGGAGCGTGCCAACGTTGACACGAATAATTAAGATATTACTCATTCTGGAGATCGAAACAGTCTGTGTTTAGTTGCTGTCCTGTGTCACAATAAAGTACTATGGAAATGCGGCATTTTATAAATAAAACAGATAAATTCTCCTTACTGATTTCCGATCTGACTGCTTGTACTTCTGTGACGAAACGGCTAAAAATGTACCCTTCCGAGAGACTCAAAGCAGAGACCAAAGCAGGCCCCATTTTACAAGCGAAACTTCCTTTTAAACATGTGCAAACTTTATTACTTGAAATTATATTACATGTGCTCCATGGTTAGCAGACAGAGCGATAAAGGTCTTAACAGGATTACAGTTAGTGCACAAAAATTTTCAAGTTCAGATTTGCTAGCTGATACTGTTGAAAACTCCGATATTTCACTACTGTTTGTACCTATTCACCAATACCGAACGTTGCCGTGACTGAGTCTCGGTCAGGCATGAAAGCTTAGCTCATTTAAAATGGTTCCAGGTGCTTCATTTCATTCCAGATCCAGAACAAAACGCTTCGTCATGTCGTATAAAGCTCAGACATTTGACAAATAATTGTTCATTCATGAATAAACAGAAATTATAGGTGATCCGAAGTTAATTTGGTGGTTTCCAGAGAACGCTAGCCGCTGTTAATCGCGTTATTTTTAAATGGTTAGTTCAACATCTAGTTTACGACAAACTACTCGTATCAGAAACGACATTTCACAGGTGTGGGAAAAGCTTTTAAAGATAAAAGGTACTTCGAATTTTCAACGAACTTTAGGAGTCTAGATATTACCTCAAAATATCTTGTTTTTAAAAATACTTAATTTTGCCTAAGGATTACTGGAGTAACTTACGCGACGAAGTTAGTTAGCTCAAAATCTTGAAATAAAATAGAGTTTACAAGCATTAAGGACTGTGTCATCTCTAATGATACATTTCGTAGTATTTGTAACATCATGGTTTTGATTTACATCTGGATTGATTACCATAAAAAACAGTGTTCGCTAGTAATCTCTCGCGGCACCAATTTTGTATAGTCAAACGACTGTACTGTAAAGAAATTAGACAGCTGCGTTATGTGAGTTGCATGCAAATCAGGAGAAACGCACTTTGGATCTTTTCGATACTTTTGAAATAGCATATTCTAAGAAATTTCTTCCCCTAATTAAGGCATATGTATGATATTAGCAGATTTCTCTCGGTCAAGAATGCCCTTTTTGCCGGTGCTAGACTGTCTCTTATTTTCTCCCTCCTTCGCGTATCATGAGTTATTTTGTTGCCTTTGCAGCAGAGTTTCTTAACTTCATCTACTTCTGATCACCAGTCCTAATGATAAGTTTCTCGCTGTTCAAATTTCTGCTTCTTCTCATTACTTTCGCTTCTCTTTGATTTATTTCTCAATGTGTGTTCTGTAATTACTAGACTGTTCATACCATTCACCAGATCCTGCAATTTTTCTTCACTTTCACTGTGGTTAGCGGTGTCATCAGCAAATCTTATCACTTAAATCTTTTCACCTTGAATCCCACTCTTGAACCCTTCTTTTACTTCGGTTATTTCTTCTTCGGTGTAGGGATTGAACAGACCCTATCTCAGACCCTTTTTAATCCGAACATTTCGTACTTGGTCGTCCACTCTTTCTGTTTCTTCTTGGTTTTTGTGTATATTGTACATCACACGTCTTTCCCTAAAGCTTACCCCTATTTCAAACATCTTGCACCATCTCACATTGTATAAAGCTTTTTAAGGATCGACAAATCCTATGAATGTGTCTTGATTTCTCTGACTCTTGCTTCGATTACCAAACGCAACGTCAGAACTGCCTTTGGTACTTTTCCCGTTTCCAAAAGCCAAACTGATTACCGTCCAACACATTTTCAGTTTCCTTTTTCATTCTTCTGCATATTATTCTTGTCTGCATCTGCGATGCATGAGCTGTTTAGCTGATTCTACAATAAATCTCGCACTTGTCTGCTCTTGTAATCAGAACTGTGTGCGTGATGTATTTCCTAAAGGCTGATATTATATCGCCAAACTCGTTTAGTCTACACACCAACGTGAGTTACCACTTCCCCCAATAATTTTTTGAAATTTCGATGGAATGTTATCTACCTCTTTTGCCTTATTTGGAGAGCGGTGTGCTGCCCACACGCCCCACCTATCCTCAGCTGAGGATGATACGGCGGTCGGATGGTCCCGATGGGCCACTTGTGGCCTGAAGACGGGGTGCTCTTTTGCCTTACTTGATCTCCTTCCAAAACCGTTTTAAATATCTGCTCCAAATACTAAATCCCTATCTCTTCCCTATCTAATCACATTTCTTCTTCTGTCACGTCATCAGAGAAGTCCTCTCCATCATGGAGGCCTTCATTGTACTCTTTCCACCTATCCACTTTCTCCTTTTAATTTAACAGTTGAATTCCAATTGCACTCTTAATGTTGCAGCCCTTGCTTTTAATTTCACCGACTTTTCTATGAAGCGAGTCAGTCCTTCCCACAATAATTTCTTTTTCAATTACTGCACATTTTTCATGCTGTCATTTCGCCTTAGCTGGCCTGCACTTTCTATTTATTTCGTTCTCACGTTACTTGTGCATCTGTGTTCCTAAACTCCCCTGAACACTTTTGTACTTCTTTCTATCTACTGAAGTATTCCTTCTGTTATCCATGGTAGCGTCGCAGCTACCTTCTTTGTACCCATGTTTCTCCTTCCAGCTTCTGTCTTCACCTTTTTTAGAAATGTCCATTCCTGTTCAACTGAACTGCCTACTAAGCTGTTCCTTATCGCAGTACCTGTTGCCTTAGACCAGTGTCTATAGCCTCAGAGAACTTTAAGCGTATCTCTTCATTCTTTAGTACTTACGTAACCCAATGTTTGTGCAATGATTCTTCCTGCCTAGTCTCTTAAACTTCAGTGTACCCCACACCAATACTAATTGTTGTCCTAGGCTATATCTACTTCTCGGCACGCCACAAAATCCAGTATTTCATTTCGAAATCTGACCATGATATAATCAATGTTGAATCTGATGTATGACCCGGTATTTTCCAAGTTGCATAGTGGATGCTGTTTTTGGATGTTTTATTGATATATTTTTATTTACATAGTAATGTCAGTCAGTGTAATGTATACTAACAAATTCTGTATAATTATTCAGACTGAATTTTTTATTGTTTTTCGAATTATATTTTTAGTGTAAGTCGAGCGGTTAGTCATTCTATAAAGAGACAATATGTTGCAAAGTGTACATAGTCTCAACCTAAGTGCTGTATGAAACTATGAATTATAATCAAGAAAGATAAGTTAGGAGAAACCCTTGCGTAGTTGAGTAACACAAACGGTAGTGAAACTGTTTATATGAGTCTGTGTTCATGGTAAGACGTGACTGACCGGCGCAGCCTGTGAAATCGGAAGAAATTATTGAGCAGATGAAACGGAGCCAGATTCTGCTCATTTCAAAGAATATTAGCCTTGGATAGATGCTATTTAATGTATTAAAAAATTTTGGAACAACCGATCAGGTAATGAGATCTGTATGTGAGAAGAACGTGCAGACGATGTTAACGCTGTACAAAGTTGGTCAGTGGCCTTGAGCACTGACGAACTAAGCATGCATAATGCACAAGTTGACATCACAGTGCAAGAACTATCATTTTGTATACTGTCTGCTGTAAGAAAGTTCAAATGGTTCAAATGGCTCTGAGCACTATGCGACTTAACTTCTGAGGTCATCAGTCGCCTAGAACTTAGAACTAATTAAACCTAACTAACCTAAGGACATCACACACATCCATGCCCGAGGCAGGATTCGAACCTGCGACCGTAGCGGACGCTCGGCTCCAGACTGTAGCGCCCAGAACCGCACGGCCACTCCGGCGGCTGCTGTAAGAAGCTGAAGGTTATTGTTTTATGAGAAATATGTCAATAAAGTTTTGTTTTGGGATAGAACCCTCCTTGAGCAAACACAGTTGTTGAAGTTACAGCATCGTTAGCGGCGTTCCTTATTTTCTCTTTTCCTACTACATTGTGTGGTATTTTGAATTCCTATGTTTTGCATAATAGTTGTTTCTCTTTCAAAGTCTCCCTATTTTTTCTGGTTACTTATTGTAGAAAAACTTCGTCAAACGGATGTCATCGAAAACCAAATTTGTATGTAAACCAACAAGCACACAAGAGCTTCTACCTTAAGATGAATATGTCAGTACATCTTGTTACATTTTATACGGTTTCGATTGTGTAGAGACTGCCCTAAATCCATTTATTTACCACGTATCCAGTTATGTGCGGATGAAAGTCACCGAGAGACGTGTTAAATTGACAGTAATTATAAAATTAAAATTATTAGTGCCGCTTCTCAGTTTTTGTGTTTTGAGCTTATAGTAAAAGTGTAACTTTCGTTCAATAAATTATCAGTTTTGAACCTTTAAGGTTTTCAGACATGATGTATCTCATTACGTAATTAAAAGTTTCATACAATTAAAGATTCAGTTTCAGTATGTATGATCAAAATAGTACCTTAAAGAAAAAAGAATATTAATTCAGAAAATTGATTTTGTCGTTTCACTGTAAATTCACAGTCACATTTCCAGTAAAGGATTAAATATCACATAAAATATGAAATATTTAAATTAATGGCAACTGTTTGTTGGGAAGCATTTTAGGTACGTGAGGGTATAAGCATAGAGTACTAGAACATCACTTTGCAGTGAAGGTATAGTAGTTAAATTCACTTTCAAATTCGTAGTAGGCTACCATAATAATAAAGCAATAAACTTTTATACTCATGAAAGCCTTATCACAGTGCTGACAGTGTAGAATGTTAACGTGAGTAATAATAGATCCGTAAGTAAACTATTATCGTTGTCTAGACAAAGGAGGTCGTTACAAGATGGTTAAATAGATTAGAACTTTTTCGAAAAAAATTCCTCAGATTACTTCCAAATACCATGTGAATTCACTGTGTAAAAAAAAGTGTGGATAGAATTCTGCAGCTGGAGTGTTCTCATATTTAGTTTGTTATTAGAAGAACACCTATGAGAGGTAGTCATTAAGTTATAATTAACTCCTCAAAAAACCGAAGTTAAGTTCTTCTTTCTTTGCATTTACTTGTCTGCAGTCCAGGTTCATGTTAAAATACTGGTGCTGCAGTATCGTAGCACGCCGCCAGAGGACTCGAAAGGCAATGGTGCATCCCGTATCCACTTTATGAATGGGCTGCAAAGTTGTGTTGGCTCCTGTTAAGTAACGCTACAGCACTACAGTGCATGACTGCAGAAATGTACCTGGAGACACACAAAAATTAATTACATAATACTGTTTTTCGAAATTGTATTGAAAAGTATGGCGTGTAGATATCGTACAAAGAAAAGGAACACGAGGCAGTGTAAGAATACAGTCACCTCTCATTTAGGTTACTGATTACCCAAAGTTCTGCTATTAATGACAAATTCTTGTATGCCTTAGATGCTGTTCCATTAAAACTTCAGGCATGCAGCAGCATAAATTTCACTTCTTCTCCTGATGTTTGGCTGTATACCGTCCAACCATCCTTAGAGTGAGCCGGGTGACTGACGCTTTAGCAGTTGCTCCGTCCTCCGCAGATCGCCTTACTGCGCATGCGGCCGTAAGTACACAAAGCGCCAGAGACGCTGATCGGCGGTAAAGAGGTATGACATACGCATGCAGATGTATGGCTGCACTGTCGATCCACACGGTGATGTTAATGTATCACCGCGAGCTTCACCGATGTGACGTCTCCGCGAGTTTACTACAGAAATGGCAGGATTCTGAAACTGCTTTCTCTGTTAATTAAATCCGTCGTCAACCGAGTTTCAATTGCTTCTTTGACTACCGAGTGTCAGGAAAGATGAAGTCGAGGCTACGTTTCGTATACCATAGAGTGCCAGTGTCTGCTGCTCCGATTTATTAGGTTGTATGAGTCGGATGTACCTGAGGTGCTCAATGCATCTCACATGGACTGTCCGGTGTAAGAACGGCCGGGGGATCTTGTAAACCCCAGGATTCAGAAGCACCCAAATCATCTTTAACAGAACCAGGAGTACTGCTGTCTTTGGTGGAGGGCGAAAAATCACTTTCACTTTGTGTTTGCTGAGGTTCCGTCCTATTTTTAACGATAGGCTTCCCACGTATGGCAGAACATCAATAGGACCAAACTGAGGAGCAAAAGTACAAGGTCATGGAACGTGTCAGCAGATGAAATTACAACATAAAAGGAATGACAGATGAAATAAACTGTTTATTAACACGAAAAAGTCAAACCAAAAGTTAAAATAAACAGAGTAAACAATTTAAGATACGAATCAGATTAATTTTTCAAGAAACTCCTCGACCAAGTAGGAGTAACCCATGAGGAAAGTCTTCAATTCGATTTTAAAGCGCGTGGATTACTGCTACGATTTTTGAATTTTTGTGTTACCTTATTGAAAATAGATGCAGCAGTATACTGCATACCTATCTGCGCAAGAGTTAAGGAAGTTAATTTGTTAACAAGAAACGACAGTAAAGAATATATATATTGAGAGGCCTATGTCAGAATAGCAAGACTAGTGAGAGAGGTCCACAAGAGGTTCATGAACTTAGACTGCTTATTGCCCGAACTGCCTGTTTCTGAGCCAAAAATATCCTCTGAGAATGGGAAGAGATACCCCAAAATATAATACCACATGATATAAGCGAATCAAGATAAGCAACGTATACTACTTTTCGTGTCGAACAATAACTTACTTTAGATACCGTTGGAATAGTAAAAATGGCAGCATTAAGTCTTTGAACAAGATCCTGAATATGGGCTTACCATGACAGTTTGCTATGTATCTAAGCACTTATAATTTTTAACTGTTTGGTTTCACTAACCATATGCCCATTCTGTGAAATAAAATCGTCGGGTTTTGTTGAATTGTGTGTAAGAAACTGTGAAAACTGAGTCTTACCGTGATTTAGAGTCAGTTAATTTTTACAAGGCATAAACTTATGTCGTGAACTGCACTACTTGAAACAGAGCGAAAGTTACACGCAACATTCTTTACTAGTACATCTGTGTCATCAGCAAATAGACATATTTTAGAATTTCCTGTAATACTAGAGGGCACATCATTTATATAAATAATGAACAGGCGAGGCCCCAACACTGATCCCTGGGGCACTCCACATTTGACCATGCCCCGCTCACACCCCACATCACAGCCACTCTCAACACTATTAATAATGACCTTTGGCTGTCTGGTTTTAAAGGAAGAGATGAACCAGTTGTAGGCTGTTCCCTGTATCCCATAATGTTCCAACTTCTGGAGCAATATTTTGTGATCAACATAATCAAAAATAAGCGTAGAGTTGGAAACCTTTAGTTTAATCCATCCAGAATCTTATAGAGAAAGGAAATATAGCATTTTCAGTTTTTAAACCACTTTAAGGCCGAACTGAACATTTGATAGCAATTTGTGTGATACAAAATGACCAATATCCTTACATACACAGCCTTTTCAAGAACTTAAGCAAACGCTGATGGCACAGAAATAGGTCTAAAATTGTCAATATTATCCCCTTGTCCCTTTTTATAAAGTGTGTTTCCTACTGAGTAATTTAAACGTTTAGGAAACTGACCATTTTTAAAGGAAAAATTACAAATATGGCTAAGTACAGGCCTAACTTGTGCACCACAGTACTTAAATATTCTGCTATACACTCCATCATATCTATGGCAGCCCTTGTTTTCAGTGATTTAATTATTGACTCAATCTCCCCCTTGCCGGTATCACAGAGGAGTATTTCAGACATCAGTCGCCGAAAGTCATTTTCAAAGAGGTTTATATGATTCCCTGTAGAACTAAGTATTTATTTCAGTCACCAGCAATGCTTAGAAAATGATTCTTAAATACTGTACATGTACCTGACTTGGCAGTAATAGAAATATTTTTACTACAAACTGAATTTATTTCATCGACCTTGTGCTGCTGACCAGGCACTAACTTCCCAACTAATCATATGACTTTAATTTTATCCTGTGGATTAGCTCTTCTATTTGCGTACCAACTTCTCTTTACCTTCCTAATAACATTTTAAGCACCTTACAATATTGCTTGTAATGGGCTACTATAGCTTGATTGTGACTACTAACATTTTGATATAGTTCTTACTTTGCTCTACATGACATCCTTATCCCACTAGTCAGCCATCCAGGCTGACTTTTACTGCTAATGGAACGTTCTAATTGAAAGCAACACTCAAAGAGGTTTAAAAAACTCTCTTTTGCCGTTGGTAAAGCTTTCCTGTGTTATTTGTAATTACAGAAGCCTTTTTGTGCATCATGATCTGAAAGGCCATTCACCCTTTTACAAACCGAATGCCAATCTAGTAATGAAAAATTAATAAAAATATGGTCTATGGCTCTTCTATTGTTCCCTTGTACCCTGGTTGGAAAAAACACAGTCTGCATCAAATCGTATGAGTTTAAGAGATCTACCAACATCCATTTTCCTGCACAATCACATACTAAATTAATAGAGAAGACACTACATATAATTAATTTTTGTATTTCCCATAAACTGAACCAAGCTCTCTCTCTAGCTTGAGCAGAAATGCTCTGAAGTCAGAGTTAGAGGACCAATAAACAGCAACAATTAGAAGTTTAGTTTCACTAAATTCAAATGCACCTGTTCAGTGTAGTGCTATGATACATCTATGGACTCAAATGGAATGCTGTTTATTACGTACATGGCCACTCCCCCACTCCGCAAAGAACTCCTTGAAAAGCAGCCATCTAATCTGTATCCTAGTAAAGGAAGCCTCTGAATTGTCAGATATTAATGTGGTGCTCCGATATACCAATCATGTCAGAGTCAACATCTGTAAGTAGTTCACTAACTTTAATACCTCTTGTAGTTTGATGAAATATATTAATTCCTTATCTACTTGGATACCTGACCTCCTCTGAAGCTGACTGCTTTGTTAGAGGGACTTCGTTAAGCAGGTATACATACCAGCTGACCTCAATCTAAAAAATGTCCAGCTCTAACACCAACTACTACAGGAATTTTTGCATGAGTGATCCCACCACCATCCACTACACTGTCACCTATAAGCTTTGTCAGCCCCCCCCCTTTCCATACCTACTGAGGTGCAGGCCACAACTAGTGAAACCCAGTCTATAGATGGACTCAACTGGCAACACAGGAATGTAACCCATGCCCACCGCCATCAGTGCCTTCTCCAGCCCCACGTCAACGCGCCTAATAGCAGCATTAATATGAGACCGATCATGACGCTGAAACAACAAAGTGCACATTAGTGCTACCCATCTGAGTAGCTACTTTTACCGGTCACCACCTACATCATATTCCCCATCCCTATCAAGACTATTCCCTGCTCCATCCAAAATACTACCTGATCCTCTTACGTAAAATACCTACATAACTCGTCTATGTTGTCAGTCACCTGAGCCAACCATGCTCTAGGCTTCACAATTCTGGTGACCTGGTACTCACTCCCCGACACTTCCTACAACTACTGGCCCGCACCTCTACCGTGCGAACTACCTAGAGGCAGAACCTTTTTCTTTCTGTTGGAATTTGCAACTGACTTAGGCTTACTAACTGCTGTGGACTGCTGCACTTTTCCTACACCTACAGCTACAAGAGTCTCCTCTCCACTCAACACTGAAACTTGGTCAAATCTATTGCATATACACAAATTACGACTGTCTGAATATGCCTTCCTCATAGATACAATCTTACCAACTGCCAGTTCCCATTCGCCAGCAGCCTTCGCCCTCCTCAACCTATCTAGTATCTCCTCTGTGTCTTGTAACTACACCTGAAGAGCACAGATCTTACGCTCCTGCTCCTCTATCAACTATTTTCTTTATAGATACTACATTCCCAGGAGAGGATCTTGCTAGAAAGTCCACTGACTTCCCCTATGCTTCCCCCCCCCCCCCCCCTCCAATGAAACTACTTCGACAAACCCCACGCCATAACCCACTACTCACAAGCCTACGACAAAGCCCACACTTCTCACACAAGATAAAATGTTAGCAGTTACTGAAAAAACTAAACGTGTACGTTACCAAAGTTCAGTTACAACAGTAGAACTATATAAAGAACTATATAAAGAACTGACACAGTAGTGTCGAAATTCTCTCTCTACTAAGAAAGCAACAACTTTTATTAATATACCTAAACCAAGGAAACTTCACTTAACTTCTCAACTAATACAAAAAATTTAAGCGGCCATTGGAACACTCGACAAAATTAAAGCAGCGAATGAAAATTTTATTGAAATATTTCACTAGAAACAATAAGAAACGTCAGCTGAAAACTACCGCACGTAATTTACTAAACGACTTCAATGCACAGACAACTCTAAAAAACACAATGGGGTAAAATTTCAAAAAGTTTATTAAACCTTTATTTCGCCACAAAAAACTAGAGATGCCGTTGAAATCTAGTAAATTTAATAACTGTATAACCGCGCTCAAACAACTTTGTCAAAGCTTAACTAAAGAATTGCTGCAGCTGTAACTGCAGGCCGCGAAATGAAAACACACTGCTAATATTTGGATGAACGATTGAAAAATACTAATTTTAATATTCGAGTACAGTGCGCAAACAATTTTGACAGTACTTAGCTTCTTAGCTTTATAATCGCTACTGCTGCAACCGCACGCCCAGAAATGTAAACACACTTTTGAGGCCAGAGACTTGGATGAACGACGTAAGCACACTCACTAATAATAGACCACTCGAGGAAATAACACAGACAGGAATGAAAATCTACTAATACGTTATCTTTACAGCAAATATTAACAAAATTAAACTTCAAAATAAGTGACTTAGACTAACTCCGTGTACTAGATTTCTGAGAACACTCATCGTCTGCGAAGGGTGGTGCAGCTATTTGTTCATAAATATAAATCGTGTGGGTCGGTTTTCGATACACTGCATGTCCCAAAGTGCCACTGTCTTTTCGTCGTACCAGAACATCGAAAAATGGAAGGCATGCACCTTCTTCGACTTTCATTGTGACCTGAATTTGTCTATGGATGGAATTCAGATGATTTAATTTTTTTTTTAAGTTTATCCTCACCTTGGAGCCACACTACAAAGTGTCATCAACATACCTCAAAAATACTATGGGCTTCAAGCTAGCAGACTCCAGCGCCTTTTTCTGGAAGTCCTTCATAAAGAAGTTGGCACGAACAGCGACAAGGTACTATCCATGGCGACATCGTCAGTCTGTTCATAAAATTCGTTACCGAATAAAACACATGTCTAAGTCAAGACATGTTTAAACAAATCTGAAATCTCTTAATCAAAGTTTTTGCCAACGATAAATAATGATTTTGAAAGGTGGACCTTAGCGAACAACGACAAAACATCGAAACTGACTTTTATATCAGAATTGTCCATTTTGAGTGACCTTAGTTTGGCAATTAAATCCGTAAGATACGTAAGTGATCAAAGCATTTTCCCACAAGAGGTCTCAATATCGACGCTAAGTGTTTTTCTCTGTCGTAGGTTGGACAGCCAATGTTACTGACTATCGGATGCAGAGGAGCATCTTTCTTATGGATCTTTGGAAGTCCATAAAGCCTCGGAAGAACCGCGCCACCGGGTGTCAGCCTTTGCACAACTTCTGGTGGAAAGGAGGAGGCGTTCAGAAGCGATGCAGTCTTCCTTACCACCTGGTTGGTGGGATCTTTACTGATCTTCCCGTATCTTCTATCACTGAATATACTGCTCATTTTATCATGATAGTCGTCACGAGACGTTAGAACAATTACATTACCTTTATCAGCTGGAAGAAGCACCGTCTCGGTCTCCTGGCAAAGGTTAGGTAATGCAGTCCTCTCTGCCATAGAAATGTTACTTTTGGTGGGCGAGCCTTCATAACAGTTCGACAAGTTTTACGCCTCATTTCTTCTGCTGGATCCGAGGAAGGAAGTCGAACAGTTTCTTCAATGGCACCGATGAACGCAGCTGCTGGTAAAACATTTGGCGTGAGTGAAAAGTTCATTCCTTCACTGAAAACCATCATCGTAGCGTCATCGAAGAAAAATGAGACGCGAAATTTGTCAAGCAGTTATGAAGGCTCGCCCACAGAAGTGTAACATTTCTGTGGAAGAGAGGGCTGCACTACGTTACCATCGCCATGTTACAGAGACGGGGGTTCTTCCAGCTGATAAAGTTACTGTCACTGTTTTAATGTCTCATGATGACTTTCATGATAAAATGAACAGTTTACTGTGTAATAGAAGATACGGGAAGAAAAGTAAAGATTCCACCAAGCAGATGGTAAGGAAGGCTGCTTCGCTTATGAACGCCTCACCCTTTCCACCAGAAGTTGTTCGAAGGAAATCAAGTGATGCGGTTCCTCCGACGCTTTATGGACTTCCAAAGATCCTTAAGTGAGATATTCATCGGCATCAGATATTTAGTAACATTGGCTCTCCAGCTTAAGAATGTGCCAAACACTTAGTGTCGTTACTAAGCCCTCTTCAGGGAAAATGCTTTCATCACTTACGCACTCTGCTGATTTATTGCCAAACTAAAGTCACTCAGACTGAACAGTTCTGATATAGTAGTTAGTTTCGATGTTGCGTAGTTGTTCACTTATGCTCCTCATCCAGAATCATTATTTCTCATTGGGCTTTCGAGATCCCCTACAGCCGGCCGCCGTGGCTGAGCGGTTCTAGGCGCTTCAGTCCGGAACCGCGCCACTGCTACGGTCGCAGGTTCGAATCCTGCCTTGGACACGGATGTTTCTGATGTCCTTAGGTTAGTTAGGTTTAAGTAGTTCTAAGTTCTAGGAGACTGATGACCTCCGATGTTAAGTCCCAAAGTGCTCAGAGCTATTTGAACCATTTGATCCCCTACGAGTGTGGCCGTTCTTATATCGGACAGACGACGCATACAGTCCTTGAGAGATGCACAGGCCACCGCAGGTACACTCGACTCTTACAGCCTAATAAATCGGAGGTAACATATGACTGTGTTGACTCTCGGCACTTTATGGTGTGCGATAACCTCTAAATTGTAGCTTCGACTTCATCTCTTGGGACTCAGTAATGAAAGAAGCAACTGAAATTGGGTTGCATATGAATTTAGACTCATGTTCATAAGAAAAGAACACCTTTAACTAGGACGTTAACATTGCCAGAACACGTATATTAATATGTTCTGCAAAAATGATTCGCATTTCAGTCACCTCGGGTCAACATGTATCCTGTTACATAGTAGACACTGGGTCTGCCATGTACAATGACAACTTGTGGCATGCGTGGTGTCAAAGACGTGTATAAGAAGCGAATAGTGTATTACGGTATTGCCATCCGTGATGCATTCACCTGGTTCCACAGTTCATCTGTGGTTATTGACACTGAGTCACAGGGCTGCACCTGGTGTATCACCACATCCCCCACATTTTCGACTGCCAACAAGTCTGGTGATATGCCGGGCCAGGGCAATATTCCTGCACATTCATCAAAAGTAGGCGGTGAACTGGACAAGGGCACGTAACCCATGCCGCAATAAACGGCAACGGACTGTCGGCCCTCATAGTGTACGATGTGTTACAGTTTGGCACTGTTGCGCCGGAGTCGAAGAGGACGCAGATATGTTCTACAGTGGCTTCGGTTGAGGTGTCGATCTTCTCTGGGGGGGGGGGGGCTGGTCTGGGGTCTAGGTGATGCGATCGGACCCACCTAGTCGTGTTCTAGGGCTTTCCATGAATCATTCCGCACACACCCGTTGCACTGCCGAAATACTTCGTCCCTCACGAACAGCAGTTCTCCGGATGGATGCATCACAATCTTTCATGCCAACAATGCACCGTCTTTAAAACTCACTGATTTAACAGCACAGTTCGCTCATACATCTGGGAGGCATCCTGCACGTCTGCTCAAGTCACACTGATCCATTATCTTCGGTTTATAGCGACAACGTTAGACGCAGCCACATTTTACCGATAGGTGGTGTTGCCCCGTAAAAGCGATGTTAACCTCGAACTCGCGGGCTGACATCGTTCAAATGCTAATAATTTCTGCAGAACATACTAAGGTACATATATTGTGAATATGGAAGTCCTATATTTAGTCGTTCCTTGTGTTCTCTTCTTCTGAACATCAGTGTAATTAATAGAGGTAGCGGCTTCGGTTTGGAGAAAACATGGAATCCTGCACTTTTTGTAACAAACTCAGAAAGACATCGCAACGGTGCAGCTCGCAGAAATACATCGATATCACAGTGTGGATCGACCGTGCAACCAGAGATCTAATTTCAGTTGTACCTCTTTGCCGCCCTTTAGCTTTAATGTTGCATGCTTGCGCGAACTTTGTTTCTCTCTTATCGTCCGGTTCAGTGGAAAGTAGAATCTGCTCTATTGCTTTGCAACATCACTATAACAAATTTGTCAATCATTCAGGCCCATCGGATTTTAACATCTACTAACGTGTCACGCAGTTTTATTACAATAAACATGCAACAACACATAAACAAAGCTACAAAACAAGCATAGAAACGAAGTTATAGGTACTGCGCGTGCTCTGTGAGACAGGGATGTTGCGATGATCTATGTTTATTGAACAAAACTTAAGGTAGATCACCTGTTTTTTTTCTGCAAGCGTGTTTTCGCGTCTTCTTGAAATACTGCATTCTTCCTAGTATCGGGCAGAGTGAACGTTCACAGAAGGTAGTGCAGTGAATTAGTACAGCTGTACAGGTGTACAGGTCCCCTGGTGGTCGTAGTATGGTTCGAGGGCGGTGCTAGATTTACACCCCAGGCTTGATTTCGGTAGTTAATTTTTCACATTGAAGAACAACTATTTGCGTTCACCGAGCAGCCAAAGCTTTATGACCAGAGCACACCAGGCGGTTGGATGGCGCCTGGTGACGAGAACGTGATGCGGTAAGGAAAGTGTTTAAGCAGAGCAGAGACGCTGGGGAATCATTCTAGCGAAGATAATGGCCGCAAATGTGAAATCCACTGAGAAAATCGACTATGACAAGGGAAAGATTGCTATTACACAGAGCATCTGAAGGAATGTTCATGTTCTACAGTCGTGAGCATCAAGAGCAGTAGTTAAGAGGCAGTGAAACTACCGCTTGATGTCCACGGCTCTTGGCAGAATGTAAGGTTCGGAGGCTTGTCTGCTCGGTAAGGCAGCATAGATGGCGATCTGTGGTACCTCTAGCGAAACAGCTCAACGCTGGTGGACGCACATGTGATTTAGAATACACAATTCAGCGTACACTGTTGAACATGGAACTCTGCAGCAGATCATTATGTCGACCCTACTGAACCGTCAGTTACTATTGCAGAACACACAGGATCAGCGGTACTGGACCGTGGATCATGGAAGCTTGCCACCTGGATGGATGAATTGCGTTTGTGGCTACACCAGGTCGACCGTCGTCTCCACCAAAACCGTATTCCATAACGCATAGAAATGTGCAAAGTGCCTCCGACATAGACTGGTGGGAGCAGTATTATGCTATGAAGGACATCCTCTTGCCCTTGCATGGGACCTGTGGTAGTAATAGAAGGCAACACGCCACCTGAGGACCACCTGTATCCCTTACGCTTGATGTCTTCCCTGACGGTGGTGTCATCAGCGATGTAACTGTCCATATCTTGAGATCAGAACCGTACTACAGTGGTTTGAAGAGCATGATAGTGAAATCACGTTTATGACTTCTCCACCAAATTCGTCTGATGTCATTCCGATAGAACCCATCTGAGTCACTATCGAGTGCAATAACTAGTACGTAAGTCAGCGGCCCATTATTTACGCGATCTGTGCGTCGACATCTACCAACAAACAGTCGGATCCGTGATAAGCAGAATCACTGATTTATTTCGTTCTATAGAAGGGCAGGTTATCATATCTTTCGGCTCATCAGTGAACATTAATGATGCAGTTTGTAGTACTAACATTGTAAGTTTATAAAGATAAGGACGCCAACATAAAATGAAGGCGTCACAATGGTCCTCTTTGAGTGAAACCGAAGAATGAGCTAAGGTACCAATTGATCCAGGTGTCTCCTAATCTTGGCAGCTCCACCTAAAAAGCTCAGTACAGTTCCGAGATCCCCTCGCATCGACCTTTGCATACCTTTATTCCTTAAATCTGAATTTCATTGCACATTTTTGTGAAATATTTGTGCTGTTGTAGGTTTCTGTCCTCTATTGGGGGCTAGACTGTATCGTTTAGTTGACATGGTTGCTGTTGTTTGTATTCTTCTGGTGTTGACTGGCGCCACTTGGTTGTGCCAGCGTTGCCTGTCAGCTAGTGGCAGTAGCAGCGTTATCGATATGTAGTAACTGTGGCCCTATCTTGGGGTGACGTCAGTGGTCTTCCGGGTCGTGTGAGTGAGCAGTTCGGTCTGGGACTCCGGAGGAACCAGAGGGGCAGTGCAAGAGCACGCCGGGACTTCTGGGGGAACGCATGCACTGCCAGATGGAAGGGTTGTGGTCGCGACGGTACGCGACCTAGTCGTCAACCGGATGCAACAATCTTAAGTCGAGTAGATTTTAATCCTAGCAGTGAAACCTTCACCATTGTGAGATCTTGCGATTCTCCAGTGACTTGGGTTCGTTGGTTGGTTGGTTGGTTGGTTTGGGGAAGGAGACCAGACAGCGTGGTCATCGGTCTCATCGGATTAGGGAAGGATGGGGAAGGAAGTCGGCCGTGCCCTTTCAGAGGAACCATCCCGGCATTTGCCTGGAGTGATTTAGGGAAATCACGGAAAACCTAAATCAGGATGGCCGGACGCGGGATTGAACCGTCGTCCTTCCGACTTGGGTTCGTGTTGACGCTCGCAGTGTCGCCGACACGAAGAGCAGCGAGTGGAGTGCTTGGGAAAGGCGGATATAATTAGCTTTCCTCAACTTCTTGTTACTGATTGCTGCACTCTATGTGTTCCTGTTTATTAGGTTCAACCAGCGCTACTTTTCGTGCCTGGTGGCCAGTGACCTGCTCTGGGGGTTAGTGTATGTAGAGGCTGTGTGCGTTTCCTCGCCTTGCCGCTGCTGTCCGGTAAGGCATATAGTTTTGACAGATTCCTTGATTTGTAGGTGGGTTGGTGTTTCTTCTACTCTGGTAGTAGTTGTTCCTTTCTCCTTTCGGACGCTCTATACACAGCATTCTGAGGACGTAGTGCTGCCCGACGGATCCGGCTTTGGCGTGGTGTTCCATCGCTGCAATGGTTATCGGACGTTAGGTAACTTCAACAGATTATCATTTGTCATTCGTTAAACTGCCACTATTCAGAGTTTCCATCTTGTGAAGTGAATGCTGCCTTTCTCATCACTCGCGAAAGTGTTTTGGGCCTGACCTACTAAGAGGTCGATGCTTGCAGTATCGTCTGTGACTAGCCCTTGTGTTTTATTATTGTGTTATTATTTTATTATTGTATTACCAAGTTACCATCATTTGTCTCATCTGTTTGGTGATCAGTTGCTCGTCCTTTTGAATTAACCTTGTTATTATATTTACTGTTTTACTGTATGTCTCTAAATTTTTTTAATACGATTGCCGTTCTTAGCGTTACAGCAAGTTAAACGGTTGTGCTACCAAGTTTACTATCATTTGTGTCACCTGTTTGGTAATCAGTTGCCTGCCTTTTAAATTAACTTTTGCTATTACCTTGCTGTTTGACAGTATCTGTATTAATTTTTTTTGATAATTGCCATTCTTGGCGTTAAAGGCCTTCAGCCGTGACTGTCGCTACTTGTCTTAAAATTGTAATGTGCCAATTGTATTTTAGCAGTTAACCTATAAGACCTTGGTGATTTGTTTTCAATATTTTTACAACTGTAGTTTGTGAGTTGCAACTAGTTAAACAATTCTTAATTTATTACCATTAAGGTCTTGGGCCATGAGAGTCGTTACTTGTCTTAAAATTTTAATTTGGCAGTTGTATTTTTGCAGCGAGTTTTAAGGCCTTGGTCACTTGTCTTTTATATTTTAATAACTGTAATTGTAAGTTACAGCAAGTTTAATCAATTCTTAATTTATTGCCATTAAAGCCTTCAGCCGTGTAACAATTCTTAAATTAATGCCATTACTTTAATTTGTTGTTGATTTTAAATAAATTGTGTGTGATTAAAGGAAAAGCCAACCAGTAGTTAACTGATTACGGCCCCATCCACAACAGTAACCGAATCCTGCCTTCCTTGACCACCAGGTCTCAGCTATCTGAAGTTATGATGTGCTGCTCCAGTCGTTTTCTGTAGACAATTATTTTAATAGTTGCTATAATATAGTGTGAGATTGGTCGTCCAGTAGTTAAGAAGACTTACCACAGCCCAGTGTTACAACACCACAACGTAACATTTGCAATTACCCAAAGCTTGTCCTGGGTTTGCCTGTGTTCCTCATTTTAACGATTTCATTCTTATTGTCGGAATAGTTCACGGGTGAACTGTCTGATGACGGTGTCAAACGGCACAATATTACGGCAAACGAGTGCATTGTCATCATCAGATCACTAATGAACTGACTGATCGGGGGCCGGCAGCGCTTTTACCTCCTCCCCCTCTCCCTCTGATCGGCGTCTCCATCGGCGATCCGAGCTCAAAAACCCTTGCCCCGCTGCTCCCACCGACCCACTGGGATTCCATCAGAATCCTTTGCCTCACTACTCTCGCCGACCCACTGGGTCAGTCAGTTCACCAGCGCACCTGGATGATGGCAACGTGGTTGTTTGCCAAAATATTGTGGCCGTTGGACACTACATCCGGTAGTTCACCCGTGAACTAACTCGACATTAAGTACCCTGGCAGAGGCTGAAGAATCACTTCGCTATTGTTTCATCTATCTTTTCGTCGCCATTGTTCCGCAACCTGCCATTATACTCGTATCCAGTATTTCGTCACCCATCTGACGACCACAGTTTCATATGTAATTCGCCTCCTCGTTCCCACTGTTGTCCGTCGGTCTTCTCGTCGTTGTTGATTTCTCGTCGACGGTGTTTCATAGCCCGTCTGTCTTCTCGTCATGACCATTCTCTAATCCATCCTACTTGTCGCCACTGTGTCACAACTGTGTTACTAATTCCTGCTACTTCTTCCCCCACCCTTATTATGTTCTCGATATTTCGCCACCTGCCCTTCCATTTGTTGTCACTGTTTCACAACCTGTCCTACCCCATCGTCGCTGTTTCATCGCCTGCCCTTATTCTCGTCGTCGCTGTTTTGTTGCCCGTCCTGCCATTCGTCGTTACAGTTTCATAATGCTTCCATACTGCCACGGCCAATTTTTCGAAACCAACCAGTTTTGTCGTCACCAGCGTTTTGCAGCCCATCCGTCTTCTTGTAGCCACTGTTTCATCAAAATTTCTCGCAATTACACATACAAATTGTAATGAGGAATCAGCATAGTACACATGTGATAAATGACATACTGTGGCAGCCGCTATCCTGAAACCACTCCTCCATCCCACCGTCTCTGGAAAACTTCCCTAAATAACTGATCCCACACAGTAGATGGCCCCAAGGTTCTTTCCATGCCAGTCATATTATTATAGTATTCCAATCAGACCCAAAATCATAAATACAGCTCTGTAATATTAAAACAAAGAAAATAATACTTGCCAGCCTCAGCTGTACAACAAATCATATCCCATAACATACACTATTGGCCGTTAAAATTGCTACACCAAGAAGAAATGCAGATGATAAACGGGCATTCATTGGACAAATATGTTATACTAGAACTGACATGTGATTACATTTTAACCGAATTTGGGTGCATGTTGTTGTTGTGGTCTTCAGTCCTGAGACTGGTTTCATGCAGCTCTCCATGCTACTCTATCCTGTGCAAGCTTTTTCATCTCCCAGTACCTACTGCTACCTACATCCTTCTGAATCTGCTTAGTGTATTCATCTCTTGGTCTCCCTCTACGATTTTTACCCTCCACGCTGCCCTCCAATACTCAATTGGTGATCCCTTGATGCCTCAGAACATGTCCTACCAACCGATCCCTTCTTCTGGTCAAGTTGTGCCACAAACTTCTCTTCTCCCCAATCCTATTCAATACTTCCTCATTAGTTATGTGATCTACCCATCTAATCTTCAGCATTCTTCTGTAGCACCACATTTCGAAAGCTTCTATTCTCTTCTTGTCCAAACTATTTATCGTCCATGTTTCACTTCCATACATGGCTACACTCCATACGAATACTTTCAGAAATGACTTCCTGACACTTAAATCAATACTGGATGTTAACAAATTTCTCTTCTTCAGAAACGCTTTCCTTGCCATTGCCAGCCTACATTTTATATCCCCTCTACTTCGACCATCATCAGTTATTTTGCTCCCCAAATAGCAAAATTCCTTTACTACTTTAAGTGCCTCATTTCCTAATCTAATTCCCTCAGCATCACCTGACTTAATTAGACTACATTCCATTATCCTTGTTTTGCTTTTGTTGATGTTCATCTTATATCCTCCTTTCAAGACACTGTCCATTCCATTCAACTGCTCTTCCAAGTCCTTTGCTGTCTCTGACAGAATTACAATGTCATCGGCAAACCTCAAAGTTTTTATTTCTTCTCCATGAATTTTAATACCTACTCCGAATTTTTCTTTTGTTTCCTTTACTGCTTGCTCAATATACAGATTGAACAACATCGGGGAGAGGCTACAACCCTGTCTTACTCCCTTCCCAACCACTGCTTCCCTTTCATGTCCCTCGACTCTTGTAACTGCCATCTGGTTTCTGTACAAATTGTAAATAGCCTTTCGCTCCCTGTGTTTTACCCCTGCCACCTTTAGAATTTGAAAGAGAGTATTCCAGTCAACATTGTCAAAAGCTTTCTCTAAGTCTACAAATGCTAGAAACGTAGGTTTGCCTTTCCGTAATCTTTCTTCTAAGATAAGTCGTAAGGTCAGTATTGCCTCACGTGTTCCAGTGTTTCTACGGAATCCAAACTGATCTTCCCCGAGATTGGCTTCTACTAGTTTTTCCATTGGTCTGCAAAGAATTCGTGTTAGTGTTTTGCAGCTGTGACTTATTAAGCTGATAGTTCGGTAATTTTCACATCTGTCAACACCTGCTTTCTTTGGGATTGGAATTATTATATTCTTCTTGAAGTCTGAGGGTATTTCGCCTGTTTCATACATCTTGCTCACCAGATGGTAGGTTTTGTCAGGACTGGCTCTCCCACGGCCGTCAGTAGTTCCAATGGAATATTGTCTACTCCGGGGGCCTTGTTTCGACTCAGGTCTTTCAGTGCTCTGTCAAACTCTTCACGCAGTATTGTATCTCCCATTTCATCTTCATCTACATCCTCTTCCATTTCCATAATATTGTCCTCAAGTACATCGCCATTGTATAGACCCTCTATATACTCCTTCCACCTTTCTGCTTTCCCTTCTTTGCTTAGAACTGGGTTTCCATCTGAGCTCTTGATATTCATACAAGTCGTTCTCTTATCTCCAAAGGTCTCTTTACTTTTCCTGTAGGCGGTATCTATCTTACCCCTAGTGAGATAGGCCTCTACATCCTTACATTTGTCCTGTAGCCATCCCTGCTTAGCCATTTTGCACTTCCTGCCGATCTCATTTTTGAGACGTTTGTATTCCTTTTTGCCTGTTTCACTTACTGCATTTTTATATTTTCTCCTTTCATCAATTAAATTCAATATTTCTTCTGTTACCCAAGGATTTCTACTAGCCCTCGTCTTTTTACCTACTTGATCCTCTGCTGCCTTCACTACTTCATCCCTCAAAGCTACCCATTCTTCTTCTACTGTATTTATTTCCACCATTCCTGTCAATTGCTCCCTTATGCTCTCCCTGAATCTCTGTACAACCTCTGGTTCTTTTAGTTTATCCAGGTCCCATCTCCTTAAATTCCCACCTTTTTGCAGTTTCTTCAGTTTTAATCTACAGGTCATAACCAATAGATTGTGGTCAGAGTCCACATCTGCCCCTGGAAATGTCTTACAATTTAAAACCTGGTTCCTAAATCTCTGTCTTACCATTATATAATCTATCTGATACCTTTTAGTATCTCCAGGGTTCTTCCATGTATACAACCTTCTTTCATGATTCTTAAACCAAGTGTTAGTTATGATTATGTTGTGCTCTGTGCAAAATTCGACCAGGCGGCTTCCTCTTTCATTTCTGTCCCCCAATCCATATTCATCTACTATGTTTCCTTGTCTCCCTTTTCCTACACTCGAATTCCAGTCACCCATGGCTATTAAATTTTCGTCTCCCTTCACAATCTGAATAATTTCTTTTATTTCATCATACATTTCTTCAATTTCTTCGTCATCTGCAGAGCTAGTTGGCTTATAAACTTGTACTATTGTAGTAGGCGTGGGCTTCGTATCTATCTTGGCCACAATAATGCGTTCACTATGCTGTTTGTAGTAGCTTACCCGCATTCCTATTTTCCTATTCATTATTAAACCTACTCCTGCATTACCCCTATTTGATTTTGTGTTTATAACCCTGTAGTCACCTGACCAGAAGTCTTGTTCCTCCTACCACCGAACTTCACTAATTCCCACTATATCTAACTTCAACCTATCCATTTCCCTTTTTAAATTTTCTAACCTACCTGCCCGATTAAGGGATCTGACATTCCACGCTCCGATCCGTAGAACGCCAGTTTTCTTTCTCCTGATAACGACATCCTCTTGAGTAGTCCCCGCCCGGAGATCCGAATGGGGGACTATTTTACCTCCGGAATATTTTACCCAAGAGGACGCCATCATCATGTAATCATACAGTAAAGCTGCATGCCCTCGGGAAAAATTACGGCTGTAGTTTCCCCTAGCTTTCAGCCGATCGCAGTACCAGCACAGCAAGGCCGTTTTGGTTATTGTTACAAGGCCAGATCAGTCAATCATCCAGACTGTTGCCCTTGCAACTACTGAAAAGGCTGTTGCCCCTCTTCAGGAACCACACGTTTGTCTGGCCTCTCAACAGATACCCCTCCGTTGTGATTGCACCTACGGTACGGCTATCTGTATCGCTGAGGCACGCAAGCCTCCCCACCAACGGCAAGGTCCATGGTTGATGGGGGGGGCATAGATGCAGAGAAATCAGTACCCAACACAATCGCCTCTGGCCGTAATAAGAGCCTTGATACGCCTAGGCATTGTGTCAAACATAACTTGGATGACGTGTACAGGTACAGCTGCCCATGCAGCTTCAACACGATACCACAGCTCATCAAGAGTAGTGACTGGCGTATTGTAACGAGCCAGTTGGTCGGCCACCATAGACCAGACGTTTTCAGTTGGTGAGAGATCTGGAGAATGTGCTGGTCACGGCAGCAGTCGAACATTTTCTGTATCCAGAAAGGCCCGTACAGGACCTGCTGCATGAGGTCGTGCATTATCCGGCTGAAATGTAGGTTTTCGCAGGGATCGAATTAAGGATAGAGCCATGGGTCGTAACACATCTGAAATGTAACGTCCACTGTTCAAAGTGCCGTCAATGCGAACAAGAGGAGACCGAGATGTGTAACAAATGGCACCCCATACCATCACACCGGGTGCTACCCCAGTATGGCGATGACGAATACACGCTTCCAACGTGCGTTCACTGCGATGTCGTTAAACACGGATGCGATCGTCATGATGCTGTAAACAGAACCTGGATTCATCCGAAAAAATGACGTTTTGCCATTCGTGCACGCAGGTTCGTCGTTGAGTACACCATCGGAGGCGCTCCTGTCTGTGATGCAGCGTCAAGGTTAACCGCAGCCATGGTCTCCGAGCTGATAGTCCATGCTGCTGCAAACGTTGTCGAACTGTTCGTGCAGATGGTTGTTGTCTTGCAAACGTCCCCATCTGTTGACTCAGGGATCGAGACGTGGATGCACGATTCGTTACAGCCATGCGGATAAGATGTCTGTCATCTCGACTGCTAGTGATACGTGACCGTTGGGATCCAGCACGGCGTTCCGTATTACCATCCTGAACCTACCGATTCCATATTCTGCTGACAGTCATTTGATCTCGACCAACGCGAGCAGCAATGTCGCGATACGATAAACCGCAATCAGATAGTCTACAATCCGACCTTTATCAAAGTCGAAAATGTGATGTTACGCATTTCTCCTCCATACACGAGGTATCACAACAACGTTTTACCAGGCAACGCCGGTCAACTGCTGTTTGTGTATGAGAAATCGGTTGAATACTTTCCGCATGTCAGTACGTTGTAGGTGTCGCCACAGGCACCATCCTTATGTGAATGCTCTGGAAAGTTAATCATTTGCATATCACAGGACCTTCTTCCTGTCGGTTAAATTTCGCGTCTGTAACACGTCATCTTCGTGGTGTAGCAATATTAATGGCCAGTAGTGTATGTTCTAACAAAGTGCCGAAACCAGGACATAACGTCAGCTTCTCATACTAAACTCTCAGTACTACCTCAAAGCTCATTCTATCTTAGTTTCTCTCGTCTCCATCATGAAATCACGTCAGTTGACTCTGAGGCAATTCGATCCTCTGGCATGAGGGACATGGGAGCATAATAACATCTGATCGCACTTACTATAGGCTGAAGACCAATAGATTCTGAACAGGTGGTGATGAACTGAGGACAATGGTGCTGTTTGTGGGTTTCCGTTCTCTGTTTCGTTGGCATGGTTGCGATTGTTCGTCGTCTTCTCGTCTTCACTGGCGCCACTCGGTTTCGCAAGCGTTGCCTTTCCGCTAGTGACAGCAGCGGCGGTTATCTACGTGCAGTAACTGTTGTCCTATCTTTGGAGTGACGTCGTTGTTTTTCTGGGTCGCGTGAGTGGACCAGTTCGATTGGGGACTCAGGAGGAGCCAGGTCTGCGCAGTGCGGAACACGCCGGGACCGCTGGCGGCACGCAGGGGCTGCCGGATGGAAGAGCTGTGGTCACTGGGGTGCACGACCTCGTTGTAAACCGGATCCGGCAGATGAATTCATTTCCATCCAAGTAGAGCGAAGTCAGTCTTCCATGTGGGCCCAATAGTACGTATGTGATGTTGTGACAAATTATCATCGCACCGTCATGTGCAGTTTGGTGGACCTGCGTACCGCTTAGTACTTGAGGTCCCTACTGTCTTAAAAGCACTTGGCTCAGTGATTAGACGGTGTGGTTACTCAACTGCGAATTACTAAAGCAGTGAAGAGGTTTGTTTCATACTGCCAACTGTCGTCAGAGTTGTCACAGGGAGTTCAGTGTGTGCCTTTGTGTGCCTAATGAATCTGATGCCACTGATTTGGTACTTGGTTTTGGCTCGCTTCGTGATTTTTCCTGCAATGACGTGTGGTTGCTGATTCTGATTGGTTACATTTCGGTTTTGCTTCGCAAGCAAATCGAGTGGGGTTTTAGTTACTGTTAGTTTGTCTGGTGTTCTGTACTGTGGCTTGTTTGTTCAGATTTTCAGGTTTGTGGAATCGGACGGAAATCTGGTAGTGGTTCCTTTCTCGTTCCGGGCGATCTAAACACAGTATTCTGGGGACGTAGTGCAGACCGCCGGTTCCAGCTTTGACGTGTTGTTCCATCGTTGCATTTGGTTTATTGGACGTCAGGTAGCTTCAGCAATATTATCATTAGTCATTTATTAGACTGCCACTAGTCTGATTTACCACTTATGAAGCGAATGCAACTCTTGGTTGCCTACCTCATAGCTCTCGAAAGTGTGTTCCCGAACATTCTCAGAGGTTGATTCCTGGAGCACCGTCTGTGACTGGTCCTTGTGTTTTATTGTTGTATTATTTATTACCATATCTTGTAATGCCTACTTTAAAGGTTATGTATGTCTAGTTAATAGTTCTGGCCGCCTTCTGGAATAAATCTAGCATTGTAAGGGTTGTGTTACAAGGTTTACCACCACCTTATTTCATCTGTTGGGTGGTCAGTTGCTTGTTTCTTTTAATTAACATTTGCTTGTATTTGCTGTTTTACAGCAGGTTTCTAAATTTTTTATATAATTGCCGTTCCTGGCGTGTAAGGCCTTCAGCCGTGATTGTGGTCATTTGCTTTGAAAAAATAATTTGGTATTTGTGATTTAGCAGTAAGCCTTAAAACCTTATTTACTGCCATTCCTGGCGTCTGATACCTTCTGCTGTCTTTTTATATTTCAATACCTGTTAGTTGTAAATTGCAGCGAGTTCTTAAGCAGTCTTAATTTATTGCCGATCTTGGCATGTAAGGCCTTCAGCCGTGATCACAGTGGCTTGTTGTTTTTTTAAACTTTATGTGTATCTGTATTTTATAATGATTTGCTAAACTGTAACGCACTGAAAACACTATTATTCACAGATTTGTTTAGTCCTTCATTAATAACGTGAGGTATTTTTTATTTATTGTTGAGTCTGGAATTACTGTTTTAAAAATAAATGCGTGTAACTGTAAAAGGTAACCAATAGTAACTGATGACGGCCCCGCCATCAATCTTAACCGACTCCTGCCTTACCTTGACCACCAGGTCTCAGACAACTTTTGTGCAGTAGGCACGCATCCTTGCAGAAGCGCTACACCACAAGAAGATTTTATGATTACTCGAATCACTCTGGTGAATCAACGAAAGATAACAGCTGAAATCCAGGCAGGGGTTACAAGCAGTGTGTCACAACGAACAGTCAGGAACGGATTACTGTAAGAGATATCATGTTACATAAAACAGGGACATGCATTGTATAGGGCAGAGTTTCCAAAACGATGTTTCACGGAACACCGGCGTTCTGCGAGAAGCAAATAAGTGCTCCGCCAAAAACTATTGACAACATGGCATTTTTTCACTTACTTCTTATTTTTTAAACATATTATTGTTATTTCTCTGATTTAAAATTGAAGTACTTACTGAATAAAGTAATTTTTGTTCATTCATTAAAATTTTATTATTTTTTTAACCTCCATTTTTAACAAGGTGTTCCATTAAAGAAGCAGGATTCTCAAAGTGTTGCGTCACAGGAAATTTTTGGCAACTACTGGGACAATGAGTGACATTCTGTGATGCTCAGCAGTGGGTCTTGCTTCTGTAGCAGTCAGATCGGAGCCAACGTATCCTTACATAGTAGAAGGTTGAAGTAGCCACTCTCGTGACCCGTTTCTCTCCACCTACAGGAATCAAAGAGTGGGAGCTGTTGGATGTGGCAACAGGATTCGGTGTAAATGAGGGGCGAGGGCTGAATGCTTGCCAGTTTGTGAGAAGAATACTAAAATCTGACTGAAATTTTCACTCTACGGCAAGCAGAGTGTGCGCTAATACGAAACTTCCTGGCAAATTAAAACTATGTGCCGGAGTGGGACTCGAGCTTGGGACCTTTGCCTTTTGCGGAAAGTGCTCTACCAACTGAGCTAAGCCAGTACTACGACTGACCCATCCTCACAGCTTTACGTCCGCCAATACCTCTCCTACCTTCCAAACTTTACAGAAGTTCTCCTGCGAAACTTGTAAGACTTGCTCTCCTGGAAGAAATGATACCTTTCTTCTAGGACTACTGGCCCTGTAAGTCTTACTTGGGTAGCTAAGTTGGTAGAAAACTTGTGCGTGAAAGGCAAAGACCCTGAGTTCGAGTCCCGGTGCGATACACAGTTTTAATCTGCCAAGTAGTTTCGTGGTAAACCCTATTATCTTGCCCTCTCAAGATAAGAGCACCAACTGGTACATTTCAGCAGAATAAAATAACACCCCACACAGCACATACCATCAGAAATTCCGTGAATTTGGAATCTTGACTTGTCTACCACCCTTAGAGTACGTTTGGGATACAATGGGTAGACAGTAATTTTCATGAACTGACACAATGTGTGTTGTAAGCAGGGCAGGGAATTCGTCAAGATGATTGCTTTTATGCCATAACGAATACAACAATATATTCACAAATTTAGAAGGTCATACCTCATACTGATTTTGATGAGAACACTAGTTCCGAACGGAAACAAAATTTAATTATTTAATATTCATTATGTAGTAAACATTTCATTACTGTCTTAAACATATCGTACTGGTGCTTCATGATGAAACATTTTCCACTGCCAGTTGTGCAGAAGTGTGCCTCTGTAGATACAACATCGAAGGATGTGGCGCACGTTGGCAAACTTTGTTACAGAATGTTCCAAGCAGTAGTGTTTTTTTTTCTTTCTTTTACTTGTGTCTTTGTGTCATCCAATCTTTCTTTTTCCTTGAACCTGGAACTACGCCTTGTCACCTCTACCCACTCTTCTCACTCAGTTCTTAACAGTCTCGTCCCATCCCATACACTTTCCAAAACACTCTCACCATTGTCCTCATCATTACCTTCTCTGTATCAAAAAATCCAAGTATACTATTCATCCGTCCTTACTCTTTCACAGTCCAGAAGTCTTGCACCTCCAGTAGCACCAGCAATGCCAAAAGCCTCTTGAACATATGTTTTATTTATTTGACTGTAAAGAATTTGTTTTGTCCTTTAAGCTAAACACAATACTCACCCTATGCAATTTATCATGTTTTAAATCTCTCTTGATCAGGACCGGATGTACTTACTATCAATGCCACCTCCTACCCTCCTCTCCCATACGAGGCGAGGCAGGTTATATAACAGTAAAGGCAAAAAACGCTTTTAGCTAGACTCTGCAATGAAAACCGTTGCTTTACTGATGCTTCTTTTGAATGAAGCAAAGGGGTAATGCCTTTCAACCACTCATCTTACTGGGATGTAGCAGAATCATATAGACCGCTTTGAGCTTGAGAAGTTGCGAATTACATGCACAATGTTCAACTCATTAGGCATTCTGACAATGAAAAGCGGGTTTCAAGGAAAGCACCGCTAAGTTTCTGCAGAATATTAATCGTCGTTTCTCTTTGTAACTACAATTACGTTACCTTGAGACGAATAAAAGGAACATAGAAAACCAGTGGAACAGGAGTACTTGAGAAACGAGAAGAAGCGCCTTTATTCCTTTGTCTGTTGATACTTGAGGCAAGCTGTCGCCACTTTGCGCAGCACCGCTGGTGGAATGACACGGAGCAGGAAGCACTGTAGACATGGAGAGAGGGGGCGTGGCGGATGGAGAGGATGTGCGTGTCGCTCTGTTATTACATTCCGCGGCGGCGCAGCTGTAGCGAGAGGATAATGAAAATAAAGTTTCTGGCGTTACCAGGGCAACAGCAGTCGTCGCGCCCACGCAGCTGTCTTATTTAGTCGCCCAAAGGAATTTTGGTAGGCGGGGGTGTCGGAGTGCGAGAATGGAGGGGGTGGGGTGGTGGCGGAAGTTTGCTGCACGTTAGTGGAGTTCTCTGGGCGAAAAGAGTTGTCCTGCCTAGTCTTAAGGGGGGAAAGGGGATGGTGTGACGGGTCTTTTAGATGGAGAACGGAGGAGAGAGAATGAGATGGAAATAAAAAGGTAGAGAGAGAGAGAGATATGGTGCGAGAGAGAGAGAGAGAGAGAGAGAGAGAGGGAGGGGGGGCGACAGCAGGGAAGAGAAATCCCCCGAGAGATACAGAAGTGTGATTGGAGAAAACGCGCTTTGTTCACTGACTGACAAAGAAGCGGAGTGTTCAAAGAATTAATTAAAATCCACCATAAATCCACTGCAGAAAGTTCTTTCACTGAAAGGACGTGGCAGTTATTTCTATCCCTTTACAGTTTAGCTTATAAATTGATCCCTAAGGGGGTAACTTTAAAGTCATCTGACAAAATTAAAACGTCTCTACAGCCTTGCGTTGATTTCCTTTTTCCACACAACAATGTATATTGGAGTGCGTTGGGGTGGTAATGGAGTAACAAACCTGGAAAGATTTGAAAAGGACCTTATGAGCTAAATGAGAATCAGTCGAAATACGGAGCATTTAGATTTTGGAGAAGAATTAACGATATTGAAGCTACAGAAATCGGTATGGGCCTTTTATTTCGGTAAACAAGATGCCAGAAGATATTTCTTTCTGCACTTTTCGAAACATGCTAGAACTGAGATGTCACTTCGATATCACTGGGCTCTATTACATGATATGTGCCTGCATGGTTCTATAGTAACATGGAAGCTATTGTTCATTTTTTAAACGACATTGTTTGCACACTTTTAACTTCCGTCATAGGTAGTTACATATGCGTTCCGTAAATCATTTGAAAGATTCTTCTATCGAAATGATTTGGAGCGACACAATTTACAGGATGTGTGTACAAGATTAATGGTGAAGTTAATGAACACACAACCTTTTGGTCCTATTCTAGCAACTATCTAGGAGATATAATTTTACGTTAGCTTTAAAATTTTACTCTTCCTCCTGTCAGACATTTAATGGTATTGGGCAACGGATCGAAGATTTTTGTTTCTGCATGTTGAACTCCTTTCTGAGCCAATTACACATTTAATAATTGGTAATGAAGCTAATTTTTCCCGCTGGTGTGATAGGTATGGACCTCATCGTTCTTCTTAAACTGTGATGGATTATTTGAGAAGATTTTCATTAGGGAGTATATGTATTGTGACAGTACAGTTAAAATGGCTAGATCTCTGAAGACGGTCCTCCTTGAGGTCTGTGTATGAAAATCGCACATTATACTTACAGCTAGCTTTTCTGAAATCAACAGTAAGTGCTGAGACACTCCCAAAATATTATTCATTAAGATTAACTAAACAAACACTGTTTTAGCCTTGTTTCACAATTTATTATTAATCTTATTGCACAACCTACGTTTTGAGTTATAAGCCCATTTTCAAGTACATTACTGATTCACAAAGATGATAATACATAGATAAACATGATGACAAGGCAAAGATTATCTCAGCTTCTTAGGTATCGATCCATAGCTTAATGTACACTTACATAATGACAATTTTTAACAAATTACATCAATTATTACACATTCATCAATTACATTACAATGACTGGACTAAAGTTATACATCAGCTAAGGTACTACGATGGACGTGGGTAAAAAATTTGCTTCTATTCTGGGGTTGTGATCTCATCTAAAAGATATGAATAATAGAATTGGGTTCGCTCGTTTAGTAATATGGGTGGGGATATACACACCTGTTTTTTAATTTCTAAAATTTCTAATAGGTCGAGTTTTGGCCCCTTTTCCTCTGTATGTAGTACGTGTACATCTATGGTGTATTTGTAATTATTGTTCAGGCAATGTTCTGCAAAGGCTGAATCAGGCTTCCTCAATCTCCAGCTTCTATGGTGTTCCTTAAGCCCGGAACAGATTAACCTCCCTGTCTGTCCAATGTAGCAAGACTGACACTCCCGGCATGTAATTTTATAAACCTTTTTGTGATAGCTGGTTGTTTGTCTTTTACACTGTACAGGGAACCACCTATTGCCTAATGGACATAGAAAAACACAAAGAAACCCGTTGCCTTCAAGATGTTACTTACGCTATTTGATGTTTCCCCTATTAAGAAGGTAATCAGCATCATATCTTTTCCGGTTTGTGTTTTTCATTGGCGACAGTAGGGACCTGGCTTGCTTCTTCCTGTTTTTACCTTGAGTTTTATCACTGGTGTTGGGGTCAAATTCATTATTTATGGCTATTGTTTGTATTGTGTTGAGTTCCTGGTCAAAGTCTTCTTGGGACATAGGGGTAGAAAGGAGACGGTGGATCATGTGATGGAATGCTGCAAGTTTGTAGGTTGTAGGAAGATGGTAGGAAGCCGGGATGAAAGTGTCAGTGAAGGAATCTTTCGGATAAATTTTAGATTTATGATTTCTGTCTTCTGTCTTTAAGCTAATTTCAAGGAAATTTATGTTGTCCCCCCTCCTCCACAGCCTCATGCTGAACTTTATGGTAGTGTGCCACTGGTTCCTATTATTCACAAATTTATGGAGTTGTCTGTTGGATCCTTACCACATACAAAGAATATTATCTACTTATCTGTACTAATACACTTCATGTTTTGCCAGTGGTTCTCTATCCAGAAAATCAGTCTCCCACTTGTCCATGAATATTTCTGCTATTAAGGGGGGTAAAAGTGAGCCCATTGCCAGACCATCTGTTTGCTGATAATAGCTCCTTAAGACATTATTCAGCGTAAATCTTTAAAATAGTTGGGACATTAAATCAGTTCTTTCTAAGATTGGCAATTTATACGTAGCGCAAAAGTGTCTGAAATTAATTGTTTGTGAATCTCAGTAATATGCTTCTTCCAGTTCAAGCTTTAATCGATATGTACACTTAAAAATTAGGAATTTCTACCGAATATCTACATCTACATCTACATCCATACTCCGCAAGCCACCTGACGGTGTGTGGCGGAGGGTACCCTGAGTACCTCTATCGGTTCTTCCTTCTATTCCAGTCTCGTATTGTTCGTGGATAGAAGGATTGTCGGTATGCTTCTGTGTGGGCTCTAATCTCTCTGATTTTATCCTCATGGTCTCTTCGCGAGATATACGTAGGAGGGAGCAATATACTGCTTGACTCTTCGGTGAAGGTATGTTCTCGAAACTTCAACAAAAGCCCATACCGACCTACTGAGCGTCTCTCCTGCAGAGTCTTCCACTGGAGTTTATCGATCATCTCCGTAACGCTTTCGCGATTGCTAAATGATCCAGTAACGAAGCGCGCTGCTCTCCGCTGGATCTTCTCAATCTCTTCTATCAACCCTATCTGGTACGGATCCCACACTGCTGAGCAGTATTCAAGCAGTGGACGAACAAGCGTACTGTAACCTACTTTCTTTGTTTCCAGATGGCATTTCCTTAGGATTCTTCCAATGAATCTCAGTCTGGCCTCTGCTTTACCGAAGATCAACTTTATATGATCATTCCATTTTAAATCACTCCTAATGCGCACTCCCAGATAATTTATGGAATTAACTGCTTCCAGTTGCTGACCTGCTATTTTGTAGCTAAATGATAAGGGATCTATCTTTCTATGTATTCTCAGCACATTACACTTGTCTACATTGAGATTCAATTGCCCTTCCCTGCACCATGCGTCAATTCGCTGCAGATCCTCCTGCATTTCAGTACAATTTTCCATTGTTACAACCTCTCGATACACCACAGCATCATCTGCAAAAAGCCTCAGTGGACTTCCGATGTCATCCACAAGGTCATTTATGTATATTGTGAATAGCAACGGTCCTATGACACTCCCCTGCGGCACACCAGAAATCACTCTTACTTCGGAAGGCTTCTCTCCATTGAGAATGACATGCTGCGTTCTGTTATCTAGGAACTCTTCAATCCAATCACACAATTGGTCTGATAGTCCATATGCTCTTACTTTGTTCATTAAACGAACGCAGGGAACTGTATCGAACGCCTTGCGGAAGTCAAGAAACACGGCATCTACCTGTGAACCCGTGTCTATGGCCTTCTGAGTCTCGTGGACGAATAGCGCGAGCTGGGTTTCACACGACCGTCTTTTTCGAAACCCATGCTGATTCCTACAGAGTAGATTTCTAGTCTTCAGAAAAGTCATTATACTCGAACATAATACGTGTTCCAAAATTCTACAACTGATCGACGTTAGAGATATAGGTCTATAGTTCTGCACATCTGTTCGACGTCCCTTCTTGAAAACGGGGATGACCTGTGCCCTTTTCCAATCGTTTGGAACGCTACGCTCTTCTAGAGACCTACGGTACACCGCTGCAAGAAGGGGGGCAAGTTCCTTCGCGTACTCTGTGTAAAATCGAACTGGTATCCCATCAGGTCCAGCGGCCTTTCCTCTTTTGAGCGTTTTTAATTGTTTCTCTATCCCTCTGTTGTCTATTTCGATATCTACCATTTTGTCATCCCTACGACAATCTAGAGAGGGAACTACAGTGCAGTCTTCCTCTGTGAAACAGCTTTGGAAAAAGACATTTAGTATTTCGGCCTTTAGTCTGTCATCCTCTGTTTCAGTACCATTTTGGTCACAGGGTGTCGGGACATTTTGTTTTGATCCACCTACTGTTTTGACATAAGACCAAAATTTCTTAGGATTTTCTGCCAAGTTAGTAAATAGAATTTTACTTTCGAATTCATTGAACGCCTCTCGCATAGCCCTCCTCACACCACATTTCGCTTCGCTTAATTTTTGTTTGTCTGCAAGGCTTTGGCTATGTTTATGTTTGCTGTGAAGTTCCCTTTGCTTCCGCAGCAGTTTTCTAACTCGGTTGTTGTACCACGGTGGCTCGTTTCCATCTCTTACGATCTTGCTTGGCACATACTCATCTAACGCATATTGTACGATGGTTTTGAACTTTGTCCACTGATCCTCAACACTATCTGCACTTGAGACAAAACTTTTGTGTTGAGCCGTCAGGTACTCTGTAATCTGCTTTTTGTCACTTTTGCTCAACAGAAAAATCTTCCTACCTTTTTTAATATTTCTATTTCCGGCTGAGATCATCGATGCCGTAACCGCTTTATGATCGCTGATTCCCCGTGCCACGTTAACTGTTTCAAATAGTTCGGGTCTGTTTGTCACAAGAAGGTCTAATATGTTATCGCCACGAGTCGGTTCTCTGTTAAACTGCTCAGATAAAGCACTTAAAAAAATTTCACTGGACTCTTTGTCCCTGCCACCCGTTATGAACGTTTGAGTCTCGCAGTCTGTATCCGGCAAATTAAAATCTCCACCCAGAACTATAACATGGTGGGGAAATCTCCTCGAAATATTTTCCAAATTATCCTTCAGGTGCTCAGCCACAACAGGTGCTGAGCCAGGGGGCCTATAGAGACATCCAATTACCATGTCTGAGCCTGCTTTAACCGTGACCTTCACCCATATCATTTCACATTTTGGATCTCCGTCAATTTCCTTCGATACTATTGCACTTCTTATCGCTATAAACACGCCTCCCCCTTCACTGTCCAGCCTGTCTCTCCTGTTAAAGTGCTGCATCACTTGTTAATACGACTCTATTTATTGCACAGAACGTAGGGAGACTTTATTTTCTGAGAACCACTTTAAAATTCTTTCGAAAATATCATTTACAATCTTTCCTGTTGCTTTCTCTCTAGTTGTGTTTATTGTAACACTGGTATCGTTTGCAAAAAGTACTGCTTCTACTTGTTTAGTGTTAAGTGGAATGTAATTCATATATATAGAGTGTCTCTCGTAAGAGACGCATTTTGTCTGGTGTTTCGGCAGACGTTAGTAATTTTAATTTTTTTCAGTGCGTAGCTGGAGACCATCCAAAGAAATACTACTCATATCATCTTTAACGCAACGTCCACTGTGGACAGAAAGTGTCGGTTTGTTTCCCGTTACAAACAAAATGAATATTAACGTGGAATTTTCCGTGCCTGTTCGGTAGAACCATTCCTAATTAGTCTAGCGCGATATTCGTATTATCAGTCGGTATTAACGGGGACAGTAAAACAGGAAGACTAAACAGTACTGCAGGAGCCACTGAGCAGTGCTGTTACTGCGTAGCAGTTGCAGTGAGTACGGGTCAGGGCCGCGCTCTCGCTGATGGAGTACTTGTTATACTCAGTGTTTCGCTGTCATTGTTAATGCTTATCGATAATAAGAATATTACATTAGATTGATTACGGCTTGTTCTGCCGAACAGGCACGTAAAATTCAATTTTAATATTCATTTTGTTTGTAACGGGAAACAAACCGACTTTTTCCGTCCGCACTGGGTGTTGCACAAGAAATGCGAGGAGCAGTATTTGTTTGGAATGATTCCAGCTACACAAATCAAAAACGAAATTATTTGAAAGCAGTCTTGATCGCAGGTGATGTTAACTTCTGACCAATTTCGGCCATACAATTAGGGGCCGTCATCAGAGTTTGTACCATCTGGATGACGACATTAGCGCCTGACCCGCTGTGGATGTCTGAGTCACTGTAACTGATAATTTACACTCATTGAGGCATCCACAGCGGGTCAGGCACCATCATCGTCAGAAAAAATGATGGTGCAAACTCTGATGACGGCCCCTAATTAAAAGGCCGAAATCGATCAGAAGTTAACATCGTCTGCGATCAAGACTGCTTTTAAATAATTTTGTCATAATAAGATCGATGTTCTCCGACAATGTTATTTAAAATTAGAAACGAAATTGCAAATATCTCACGAAACACGAGAGAAAAATCACCTGACGACTCTCAGAAAAGACACCCTGTATAATGAATAAGAGTGAACCCCCCCCCTCCCCCCCAAAAAAAATTGAACCCTTTGGGACTCACTTTGCGATTTATTCCCAGTTATTAAAATTTACTACCCTTCCAACATTCTCTGAATTACTCAGCACAACTTTTGCATTCAGTTTGTGAGCTACGATTCTAGCCAGCTCCACATAAAAGCATCAGTTCCATAAAACTTGAGTTTTTCTGAGAGACTAACATGATCTACACAATCAAACACCTTAGAAAGATCATAAAACTGAAAAATGGGCATATTTTATTATTTAAGACTTGTAATTTTTTATGAACAAATATATAAATAACATTCTCGTTCGAGAAACCCTTCTGGAATCCGAACTGTGATATGCTAAGGAAATTGTTACTTCTCAAGTGTGAAGCTACTCTTGACTATAATACTTTTTTGAATATTTTGGAAAAAGATATCAGTAAGATAACTGGACGATTATTATGTACCTTGTCTTATCATCATATAGCAGAGATTCAGAGTAGAAGATAGGCACAGCAAAAAGACTACCACAAAATAAGCTTTCGGTCAACAAGACCATTGTCAAACATAGACGCCAGACGCACACACACATTCACGCAAGCGCAACTCACACACACATGAACACAGTTTGTGGCTTCAGCTGCCTTAGACTGTGGTCTTGTGTGTGTGAGTTGCGCTTGCGTGAGTGTATGTATATGCCTGGCAATGGTCTTGTTGACCGAAAGCTTATTCTGTGGCAGCCTTTATTTTGTGCTTACCTGCGACTCAGCAACTCCTCGGTATTGTGAGTAGCAACCATCCTTTCCATGATATTGTTACATACCATCCTGGATTTTCCATTGTTTGCCGGCTGGTGTGGCCGTGCGGTTCTAGGCGCTTCAGTCTGGAACCGCGTGACCGCTACGGTCGCAGGTTCGAATCCTGCCTCGGGCATGGATGTTTGTGTTGTCCTTAGGTTAGTTAGGTTTAATTAGTTCTAAGTTCTAGGCGACTGATGACCTCAGAAGTTAAGTCGCATAGTGCTGAGAGCCATTTGAACCATTTTCCATTGTTTGATTTTGCTTGTCACTCTTTTTTATGAAGAGATTCAGCAACTGAATATTGTAACCTGTATGGTAACATCTCCTGAGTCAGTGAAGTATTACGTATATCAATAAGAACCTTACCTATTTATTTGGAACAACTTTTCAGCTGTATGAAATTCCGTCAACACCACATGATCTTTTGTTTTTAATAATATGTATAATTCTGTTAATCTCAGTGAAGGGTGCTGGTACTACTTCCAGTTGCTTCAAGTTTTGTAGAAGGTTTTTTTTAATATATTCTCTTGTTTCTCTTCAACCGAAGCATCTAACCCAATTATCGCTGTGACATTTAAAAAGTTATTGTTAAAAGCACTCGCTGCTTGTGAATAATCAGTCACAACACTGTCATTTAGTTTAATTGTTATCTTATCTTGTACACTGTCTATTTGACAATATCCCATATAACTTTCATCTTGTGATCTGCATTATTAATTTCTGCCAAGACTTTCTTACTGTTATCTGGTGGATAAAATTTTCATGCATATCTGGCCGTAAATCTGGTCATGAAAAGCTGTGTTCTTGTAGTAAATTTTTTCTCAAGTTGATAATGTTGTGGGTTGATCCCTTCAACGGTTAAAATTTAATACATCTGTCGTATGTGGATGGACGTAAATGCAGTAGAAACCTAACTCATCGTAGTATATAATTCTCGGATTCGAATTTTTGATCATCCACAAATCCTATTATAATCTTCTAGGAGAAAGACAGCTGTCAAAATTCATTGCAGGAAAAGTACATGTACTTTTACTGAAACTTCCTGGTACGTTAAATCTGTGTGCTGGACCGAGGCTTGGAAACTTGTCTTTCGCCGGCCAATGCTCTATCAACTGAGTTACAAAAGCACGATTCACAGCTCTACTTCACAGCTTAACATCCGCCAGTTCCCCATCTCCTACCTTCCAAATTGAACAGAAGATCTTCCGCGCACCTTGGAAGACTAGCACTCTTGGAAGAAAGCATGTTGCCGCCGAGATATGGATTAACTCAGGATCTTTGCCTTTCGCGGGCAAGTTTCGTATCAGCGCACACTCCACTGCAGAGTGAAAATTCTTCCTGGAAAAATATCCCTCTCGGTTTCCTCTCAGATGCAAGAGAGGAAGTGTGTTATGCGAAAAGGCAGGTTGGCAGTCGGGACTGGGCAGTTGTGTTGTGGATGAGGTGTACAGTGGAACGTAGAAGCTTCCTGGAGAGCAACTGGTCAGGATTTTAGGTTAGAGAAACCGTCCCTTTGGATCAAAGACAATTTGCATCATAAATTAGCTACAGTGTCCTCAGAGAACGTTCGTCGTCGCAGATCAGAAATAGAAAAGGTTCATAAGAATATAGTAAACTGCAGGAGCATCCAAGGAAAACTCCCAGAATTAGTATCGCTTACTGAAGGTTATAATACAGAGATAGTATCAGGGACAGAAAGTTGGTTGAAACCGGATGTTAATGGCAACGAAATACTAAGTTCAGATTGGGATATTTAATGTAAGAATAGGTTAATCGTCAACGTCAGCGGGGTGTTTATTGCGTTACAAAAGTTAGATAAAATCTAGCGAGGTTATCACGGATTTCGATTGCGAATTAATCTGGGTGAAGTTGAGTATCTACGACTGGTCAAAAATGGTAATAGGATGCTTTTATAGAAATAAAACTACAACCGCTTAGTGATGGAAAGGCGTCACGACCAGATGAGGTACCTATAAGAGTCTACAACGATTATCTGAAAGAACTTTCTCCCCTTCAACCAGTAATCTATCGAAGATCGCTTGAAAAAGGAAGGGTACCTACTGACTGGAAGAAAGAACAGGTCACTGCTGCTTTTAAGTAGGGCCGTAGGAAAGATGCACACAATTACATACCCCTGTCTTCGACTTCAGTCTGCTGTATAATTATGGAACATGTTCTGTACTCAAGAATTATGACATCCTGGGAGAATGAAAATCTCTTCTGTAAAAATCAACATGCATTCCACAAATGGAGTCCTGCGAAATTCAGCTCACTTAGCTCATCTATGAGGTCCACAGCACCGGAGACAACGGCGCTAAGGTCGATGCCGTGTTTCTTGACTTGAAGACATGTGACACCGTTCCGCACTGCCATTTAGTGAAAAAAATACCAGCTTACCGAATATTGGAGCAGAGTTGTGGCTCGATTCAAGACTTCCTTGCGGATAGAACTCAACACGTCGCTATTAACAGAACGAAATCGACAGATGTAAGGGTAATTTCCGGAGTACCCCAAGGATGTGTGATCGTATCGTTACTGTTTACAATGTATATAAATGATCTGTTCGCAAATGATGAGGTTGTCTATAATAAAGAAGTAACGCCAGGAGATAGTAACGGTTTGCAGAATGATCTCCAGAGAATTAATAAAAGGTGGAGGCTCCGGAAATTGACCCTCAACGTAAATAAATGTAACATATACATAGGAAAAGAGTCCCACTGCTGTACAGCTACACTATGATGACAAACTGCTGGAAACTGTATCTGCCGTAAAATATCTAAGGGTAACTATCCAGAGCGATTTTAAAATGCCAGCCTCAGATTCGTAGGAAGATCATTCAGGGACTGAAACTCATCCACGAAGAAAGTATCTTCTAAGGCGCTTGTTCGACCGATCCTTGAGTATTATTCATGTATTCGCGATCGCTACTAAGTAGGACTGATAGAAGAGATAGAGAAGATCCAAAGAAGAGCGTTTTGTCACGGGGTAGTTTAGCCGGTGCGAGAGCGTTATGGAGACGCTCAAAAAACTCCACTGGCAGACGTTGCGCAAGACACGCATTTTGCATCAAGGAGAGATTTCCTTTTGAAAGTTCGACATACAGAAAGTACCCTCCGCCATACCATTAGATAGCTTGCGGAGTATGATGTAGGTGTAGTCTGCCGGCGCAGCATTTTTCTAATGAGTGTGCAGCAAAATCCTGCCTTGGCCATACTTGTTCGTGCAGTACAGGGGTTCCTCCCAGAGAATTTGGCACGATTCGGCGACGTGCACCTTTCGTGTCTTTGCATTTGACCACCTGTATTCCTTCACCATTGGATTTTGCAGTCGACGCCTTCTTTGGGTTCTTTGGTCTAGGAAAGAGCCCAGCTCTGCTTCCTTAGGTTGATGAGCACCACTGTCTGGAACTCGCTGGCAGATTAAAACTTTGTGCCGGACCGAGACTCGAACTCGGGACCTTTGCCTTTCACAGGCAAGTGCTCTACCATCTGAGCTACCCAAGCACTATTCACGACCCGCCCTCATAGCTTCAGTTCCGCCAGTACCTCGTCTCCTGCCGTCCAAACTTCACAGAAGCTCTTCTACGAACCTTACAGAACTAGCACTTCTGGAAGAAATGATATTGCGGAGACACGGCTTAGCCATGGACCACTATCCTTTGTCGGCTTCTTGTCGCATCAGAGGGAGGGAGGGGAGGGGGGGGCGTTGGACCAATGTCAACGTGTGGGGTCTGTTGTGTCGTCGGTGCCTTGGTGCAGCTCTTCCATTCCCTATGTGATTTTCGAGTTATGATGTGCCTATGTATGGCTTTCGATGTCAGTTATCAATACTTAATGTTGTGATGAATTGCAATTTTTTTTAAAAAACTGAAAGACAGTCCAACCTGTTTCGCTTCTGGTTTGTCACGTTTAATATCTTTTCGCAACGATGAAATCTCAATTTTAATCATTGATGTTTTTGTAAGTTGAGCGCCGTACCTAATTGCTGTTGAAGGGCAAACATTATTGTTGCTTAATAAATTGTTTTAAGTAGCACTTGGTAACAAATGATGTTGAATAGCTTTCCCCAGCCCTTCCTCTAGAAGCTGTTGGTTGGTGTCTTCATAATATATAGGCGCTTGTTGCCTGTATCGCTGTCTTTCTCTATAGCTTACCTCTATTTTTCTTCGGTTTCGGTTATCTTGCATCATTTTACGTTGCTGAACGCCTTTTCCAGGTCGACAGACCCTATGACTGTTTCTTGATTTTTCTTCAGTCTTGCCTCCATTACCAACCGCAATGGTAGAACTGCCTCTCTGGTGCCTTTACCTTTCCTAAAGCCAAACTCATTCTAATCTAGCAGCTCCGCAATTTTCTTTTAAATTCTTCATTATGCCACTCATGACAGCAACTTGGACGTGTGATTCTGCTATAATTCTCGCACGTGCTTGCTCTTGCATTCTTCGGAATTGTGTGGATGATTTTTTTTCCGAAAGTCTAATGGTATATGGCCAGTTTCATTGATTCTACTCACCAACATTAATAATCGTTTGGTTCCACTTTCTCCAGTCATTCTAGAAATTCCGATGGAACGTTATCTCTCCTTTCTATATTATTTTATTTGATTTTAAGTCATCCAAAGCTCTCCTAGATTCTGATTTGAGTGCTGGATCCCTTATCTCTCTCCTATTGACTACTGTTTCTGCTTCTATCACGTAGTAAGGAAGTACTTCCCCCCTCCCCCCCCCCCTCAATTGAGCCCCGCAGTGTATTCTTTCCCCCTATCCGCTCTCTCCTCTGCATTTAAAAGTGGAATTGCTTTACATTTCACCGAACATCTCTTTACTTTCCTATATGCTGACCAGCCCTTCCGGTAATCATCCCTCATTCTATTTCTTCAGATTTTTCCTGTAGTTGTTTCACATTATCTTCCCTTCATTTTCTATTTCTTTTATTCCTAAGTTACTTGAATTTCTTCATACCTGAATTTCTCTGAACATTTTTGTCTTCCTTGTTTCGTTGATTAACTGAAGCATTTCATCTGTTATCAATGGTTTCTTCGAAGTTAGCTTTCTTGTACCTACGTTTTACTCTCCAATTTCTGAGATTGCCTTTTTTTAGAGATGTCCATTTCTCTTCAATTTAACTGCATGCTCAGCTATTCATTATCGCAATATTTATAACCTCAGAGAACTTCAGGCGTATCTTTTAATTCCTTAGTACTTCCGTATCCCACTTCTTTGAGCATTGATTCTTCCTGACTTGTCTCTGAAAGCCGGCCGGTGTGGCCGTGCGGTTAAAGGCGCTTCAGTCTGGAACCGCGTGACCACTACGGTCGCAGGTTCGAATCCTGCCTCGGGCATGGATGTGTGTGATGTCCTTAGGTTAGTTAGATTTAATTAGTTCTAAGTTCTAGGCGACTGATGACCTCAGAAGTTAAGTCGCATAGTGCTCAGAGCCATTTTTGTCTCTGAAACTGCAACCTACTCTCCATTCTTAGGAAACTGTGATCTGACTCTATATCTTACCCTCGGTATCCAATATCTGATTTATGAATCTCTGACTCACCATGACATCCTTTTCCAAGTATACTTTCTCCTCCTGTGATTCTTGGACAGAGTATTCACTATTGCCATCTGAAAATTACTGCACGGTTCAATTACTGCTGCTCCTCTCCCGTTCCTAATACGAAGCACATATCCTCCCGGAATTCCTTCTTCTACACCTCCCCCTACAACCGTATTCCAATCCCCGTTGACTATAAGATCTTCATCTCTCCTTACTTACTGAATCGTTCAGTATCCTCATATACTTTTTCTATTCGTTTATCTTCTACTTGCAACGTCGGCATGTATACCTGAACTATTGTTTTCGGTATTAATACGTTGCCGATTCAGTTTTGAACAACCCTGTGACTGAATTGTTCATCGTAACTCACTCTCTCTTCTACCTTTCTATTTGTAACGAAACCTAATCCCATTATTTCATTTTTAGCGCGTCCCAGGTCCCAAAAATGTTATTTCCATTGACAGTGTATGACACACAATACAGATTCCGAAGACTTTTATGGATGATACGGCCAGGATCAACAAGAGTAAATAGTAGCGGGACTAACACTACTATCATGGAGATACTGGAAGTTGTTCGGGTTTTCACCATACGGACAGGGAAGCTGATTTTTAAATTGAGAGAAGATGATGATAATTCAATGGATGCCACATTATGAGATTGAAATTTTTTGTGGAACTTCATCTGTTTCGTTGGAAAGTGTCTTCGAAGAAGACTTCAGCGACGTAATATTTGAGGAACAAAATAACAGCGCCGCAAACCACTGTGTCAAAGTCAGGTCTACTGTAGTGCACCAAATGCAAGAAAATACAAGAGTCAGATACATTTCTTTTGTTTTTTATGATTATCATAGCTAGTGTTGGCACTGATACATGTACAATGTGATGTCGGACAAACAATACTGCATATTGAATTCTACAGGACCTTACCCAGCACAGGAGTGTGTTATAGTGCATCCTGACAAATTTTTGTTTTCGAATGATCGATCCTACAACTTCCAAATGTTCTCTTAAGTTCCGTAGTTATCTGTGCAGAATGGGTAGCCCATCCGTCATGTTGGCACCACATGGAATGTATTATGTCCAGTGAGGAGCATGTCTTCCAATAACGGAGAAAGCATGTTTGTTTCTAACTCTACAAACTTGAGGGCTACTTAGACACCAATCAATAACAGGGGCTACTTTCAGGAAGCCTCTATTTGCAATTGACCAGTAGTACACACACGAAATCAGATCCTCCCATGGGTTGTAAAGTATGCGATACCCGTTGAAGTATGGATTGTGTCCCAGTGCTGCAAAAATGTTAGTTGCGTTTCGCTCATGAGTTGCTGTTCTTCTTCGTTGACGTATTTTATTCTTCACGCTTCAAGTTTGTAATGTTCTGATGATCGTGAAGCGTTGGGATGATTAGGATACCTTCAGCATACAACCGCATCGCTTCTTTGACAGTATGGCAACAAACGAAAATCGTATCCACTTTTCCACTATATTGACTGTCGTATACGTTTTTAAATTCTGTGCAGCTTAACGAGCCAGTTACCAGATCGCTATAATAGTGGGATACAGACTGGTGGACAGTAGGAGCACAGGTAGAAACACGTATCGTAAGTGTGCTGCCACTTGCTTGCATTTGGTACAGTAAGGTAGACGTTCATGAGACCAGCATTCGTGAGACCGTTTCACCTAACAGTGGGCCAGTGGTTTGTGGAGCTGTTCTCTCGTGTCCCTGATCAAATTCAACGCTGTAATGAAGTTGAAATCCTCTTCGGAGGTTCTTTATAATTCCACAGTAAACATTATATTTTCACATAAATAAAGGGCGGTATCATGATTCGGCAGCTACAAACGTTACAAAGTTCTTGCGAAGTCCGCAACTCACAACATTATCGTGGTCGACTGCATACTATTTACTCATTCAGCATGTATGTTAGGTGGCCAGCTGTAGCTGTTACATTGTGTGTGAGTGACACATGAAGACGGTCGTAAAAAAAGTAACACAGCGACTGACAAATTAATCGGTATTCTCCAAGATGGGGAGACCTGCCAAAGGGATTAAGGTTGTTCCTTTGTTACATTGCAACATCAGTCATGATTATAGAGCAGTACATACCTACACTATACACTGACTGCAACATTTTCTCATTTTTTATCATTTTTGATAATATTTTTCATTTTCTTATCATTTCGTAATTCATTCATTTCATTTCCGCGTCCGGTCAGTACTTCCAGAACATAGCAACTGTAATGGCGTTGTTAAATTCCTCTATCAATCCTGTGTTGTTCAAGTTTACTCGAATAGAGGGCTTATGAGCAAGTGGCCCAGTACACGTCTTCATCAGCTCGAAGATGCCCCAGTTATCATTTTTGATCTTGTAACGGGGGCCGCCGGCACTAAGACGACTGAGTGTTCTAGAAACAGGATAGGGCGGATCGGATAGGGCAGATCGTATCCTGGAGCAAGCACTTTCTTTGCAAGGAAATCTGGCGGCATCTTATTCTCCTATCTGGAGACCCAGTTAGACTACAGTGTTTCCTCCATTGGCTAAGTCCTGCCGATGAACCTCTCTCAAAACTTCAATCGACAGGCTGGAGTTTGATGATAGTGCTCTAAATGGTGGTGATTATTGACCTGTATTGCCCTCTCTCCACGCGGTACTTCTGACGGAGGGGAGGGGGAGCTTTTCCCATAAATAGGTAGAGTTTGTCGAATGGAGTTGGCTTCATATGCCTCGCCAGAATTCGAAAAGTCTCACTGACAGCATTGTCAACCAGCTTGGTGTGAGCAGATACACTCCACACAGGTGAATACTGTGCAACTAACACACAGACAAAGAGTCGCGCTCCAGGTGCTGGCTGTGAGCTTCCTCAATATATTGGTCCTTGCACTGTCCTTCGGCTTGTTGTTACGGAAACATCTCTTGAAGGGTAGTGTATGGTCAAGAGTCGCACCCAGGTATACAGATGTTGGGCAGTGTTGAGTTCGAAGGTAGACAGCTGTAGGAAGCATTAAGAAAGGTGAGATTCTTGTTGTATTTTAAAATGCCTGACATGCACATCTTTTGGTGTAGGCTTTACATCGCCAGGAAAACACACTGAGGGCAAATACGAGGTGCCATGAAACATGTGCATCAGAGAGAGCAGACAAGGAATCTGACCTATATTTGCGCTGCTGTTGCAGAAAATTCCCAAAGTAAGGGCTACAAAAACGTGCAAAAATTTGATCATAAGATGCCTGACACTTTCAGAAAGACGATCCAGAGCCATCTGCAAGAATAATGGCGTACTCACATCCGAAACTTTTTGTCAAACATATGAAAGGAAGAATGTAAGCAGCTTTAAGAAGCATTAACGAATGTGCGATGATTGTTTCATTTTAAACGGGACGACGTGCTTATCCTGCGTAAATTTTATATCTCCAGGACAACGCCGACGCAGAGAATCTGATGACTGACGAATTTTTCTTGACGCTGACGCATGAGAAGCAAAAATACATACGTACGAGATTGAGTTCCATTGTCACGAGAAACTGCGATAAAGGTCGAGGAAACCCTTAGCAGTCAGAAGAAGCATCCGACACTTCAGCGCCTTCGGAATCTGGCGTAAACATGTTTATCGCCTTCGGTGCTGTATGAAAGGAATGAGAAATGGCTTCCAGAAACAGCCGGCAATGTCTCGCAAACTTACAAGTTCTCTTCAGCAACAAGACAAACATGTTAGCATTGTGGCACTGAAAAAGTATACGCAAACGTCTGCCAATGTACTTCCTCTAAAATCTGGTTCCTATTGCCTAGCGGTTCAAAGCGCTTCAGTATGGAACCGCGCTACCGCTACGGTCGCAGGTTCGAATCCTGCCTCGGGCATGGATATGTGTGATGTCCTTAGGTTAGTTGGGTTTAAGTAGTTCTAAGTTCTAGGGGACTGATGACCTCCGATGTTGAGTCCCATAGTGCTCGGAACCAACCATTTATGCCTTATTCGCCTTTGCATTTGTCGCACGTTATGTCACGGTTCACTATGAAGTTACACTGTCCGGATTTTGTAGTGTCGTCTAGCATGCTGCCGTGCAATACTGCATTATTTCGTGTGCTGCGGTGTGTGTCTACCCACTGTCACATGTGTCGACCTTTGAGCCTTTCTCCCACCAACATCCATTCTATAGCCTTCGGCTTCTAGAGATCTACAAGCTAAGGAAAACGATTTTCTCCAAATTTTTTTTTTTTTTTCAGTTTCGACGCAACATATATTTACAAATCTAATCACCTGAAACACGATAAAACAGTCTAACGACAGTTGCCATCGAAACATCTTTGTTTTCATGGTGTTCAGTCGACACTATGTCACGTTTGTAACAAGCCGGCATATGCTGTTTTGCACGAGACAAGGCAGATGACAGAGATTGACGCCTTTGAGTTCAGGTGATCTTTTGTTTGACCGTCGCATATGACGTCGATTTTCCTTCTGCACTTCATCCAGGCTATGTTAACCCTTGCACTGACTTCATTAGTCAATTAGATATCGTTGGGGATCAAAGACACAAGAAAATCGAATTTATTCATTTGTGGGAGATCTAAGCAGCAGTCATAATTTTGTAAAGACGGATATCGCATTAGTCGTTCCTCATTTTAACTTCGTGATAGCATGCATATCACACTTGCTTTCTGTGAGTAGGTATGCTTCCCAGATACAGCATATAGTAGTATTCTTTTCGCATTTAATGACGAATCGTTAAATCAAGTTGGAATATTTCAGCATACACACAGCCTAACGCCACGTCATCCTAAGATGGTCGCCTGGTGAACTGTTGGAATATTAACTGAAGTTTATTTAGCGATCTGACAGCAAAACACAGAAGAATGCCATACGTCCGCTTTCTATTAGCCAGTTTAACATCACCTGTTTGCAGAAATGTGCGTGGCAGTGTCTGGTGTATGTGTCGTGTAAAACTGTGTAACAGGAGGTTGAATACAGGTGGCTAGTAGCCAGATCGCTGTTGGGCAAGCCGAGTACCTAATTAACTGGATGCTCCTACAGAGGTGTTCGGACATTTGCCACACCGGACATTTGCCACACCGGACATTTGCCACGGTTTTACCTGCTCCGAAGGGTCGGGTTCCTTGTTTCCCCCCCCCCCCCCCCCCTCTCCTCCTCCTCCTCCTCCTCCTCCTCACCCGGCCGCCCAGTTTGCTTTCGAAGTTCCGAACGTGACATCAGTATGGAAGATATTACAACAAACAAGGGCAGGCCTCCGGCTCATTACAAAGGTTACGCGTTTCTTAAACAGAGGGAATCTAAAGAAGGTGTTGTTACATGGATGTGTTTACCCCGAAAAGTGGATCATTGCAAGGGAAAGCTGCTTTCGATGAACGCAGAAGCGTTGAGCGTATTAGAACATCTCTGTGGACCACCTGACGATGCAGCTCTGAAAGTGAGAAAGCAAGTGGAAAGGGCGGAGAGAAGGTCTCGAGAAGAAACTACACAGTTATCGGAGATATACGCGGATGAAATGGGAAATCTACATAATACAGTTTGTGACTTTGTTACAGTGATGCCTAATTCAGAATCTATGAATAGAACCATGCGTCGTCGACGAAGTCAAGAGCGGGGGAACCAACAACAGCCTAAGAACTCTTATGAAATTGATCTTCTATTAAAAATGGGAGATGGCAGTAGTATTCTTCTGGAAGACGATCGATTAGAGGCGAGAATAATGATTTTTAGTGGAAGCAAAGGAAAAGAAATTTTAAAAACATGTGCCCATTTTTTTATGGACGGAACATTTAAGAGATGCAGCAAGCAGTTTGTACAGACCTTCACCATACACGTAGACTTAGGAGGCCCGATTAAAGAAACAAACATTCTTCCTATTGTATTTGCACTGCTCCCTAATAAGAAGAAAGACACATATCTTCGTCTGATGAGACAGGCAGTGTCTGAGTGGTGTCCTAAACAACTAAAGGTGGACTTTGAGGCAGCTGCGATATCGACCATTCGTCAAGTTTTTCCCACAACTGAAATATATGGATTCTATTTCCATATGAAGAAGAGTTTATGGAGAAGAATTAAAGTTTTCGGTCTAACTGAGGAGTACCGCTAGAACGAGGATTTAAGACTTCACGTCAGCGTGTGTGCAGCGCTGGCAGTTGCAGAACCGGAGGACGTAAGCAATGGATGGATTGAGATTCATGCAGAAGTTCCTGATAACGGAAGGTTCTCTCATTTTCTTGACTACTTTGTGGATAACTGGCTAGAGAATGAGGATATCACAATAGAAATGTGGGACTGTTAAGGAAAAAAGGCACCGAACTACGAATGCTGTTGAAGGGTGGCAAAACAAAATAAATAGTATTATTGGAAACCCTCACCCTAGAATCAACTATTAAGTGGAGTGCTTGGAAAAGGAAGCAGAGCACACAAACTGCATGTACATGAAACTGGAAATGAATCTTGAAGGTAAGAAGAGGAAGAAGAAGTACTTGGAGCTGGACGACAGGATAGAGAGAATCGTAAAGAATTATGAAGAGACTGGCAACATTAGGCCTTGCTTGAAAGCCATTGCCCATATCCAGAAACTGGACTAAAATACGTTAAAAATGTATTAAAAGCTATGAGGACCTCTGAGTCCTCGCAGATTACTAAGATAAAATTATTAAAACATTGAAGCAGCATTATCGGCGCTAATATTAAGTTGTAATTGTAAATAGAGTGTACATTAGTTCAGCGTGTTTAGGCTGATTTTACACACGCCAGAATGGTAGATGGTCATTTATCATTTTCACGGTCCAAAGCCTGTGCAATGTGTGATGCGAATCAGCCTTTAATGTAAAAATTAAAAAGTGTTTCAAGACTCTGAGCACTATGGGACTTAACATCTGTAGTCAGCAGTCCCCTAAAACTTAGAACTACTTAAACCTAACTAACCTAAGGACATCACACACATCCATGCCCGAGGCAAGATTCGAACCTGCGACCGTAGCAGTCGCGCGGTTCCGGACTGAGCGCCTAGAACCGCGAGACCACCGCCGCCGGCGTAACCATTTACAATTTGAATGGCCTCGTCAACTAATTGTTAAAAATAATTTAAAAAAAAGCATTTAGAACAATTACGGAAGTTGTTTTCTATTTACATTAGGGTATGAAAATGTATTTTTGTCGGTCCGCAGCTCGTGGTCGTGCGGTAGCGTTCTCGCTTCCCGCGCCCGGTTTCCCGGGTTTGATTCCCCGCGGGGTCAGGGATTTTCTCTGCCTTGTGATGACTGGGTGTTGTGTGATGCCCTTCGGTTAGTTAGATTTAAGTAGTTCTAAGTTTTAGGGGACTGATTACCATAGATGTTAAGTCCCATAGTGCTCACAGCCATTTTGTATTTTTGTCAACATGCGGAAGGTAGATTGAAGTAACTGTCAACTATAATTGTATGAGTAGGGTACCTATTTGTGATGAGACTCAAGTTTTCCTTTCTTTGAACTGTTCAGCAAGTGTTTCATGTGAGACAGTGGGTCGGTAAAAGGAGCCAGTTATTAATTTATTCCGGTTGTCGAAAATAGCCTCTGCCCATACTAAGTCACAGGAACTATCTGCTTCAAAATTGATTGTGAGCTTACATTATTTTTCCTTAAGTTGTCCTTCTTGTTTCTGTTGTAGTGCAAATAATTACAATTACGGCTTTTCCCTCCAGAACCTAAGATGCTTTCTCTGTGACCCTGTGAATACGAGAGCTAAACAATGTAGAACAACAATATACGTTACAAGCGAAGCATTCTGTATTACTTCATTTCCTTATTTCTAACATTTTAAAATTGTACGTCGACTTTAGATGACATGCCAATCATAGATGTTCTTATCTCTATTTAGTGAACTTGTTTTCAGTTACGTTTTGAACATTGTCCCGCTACACTTCATTAACTAATGTTTTTAGAGAGTAAATGAATATGGAGTACGTCGTTCTCCTTTTCAAACATTCACAAACCCATTTATTCTTTCCCTATTGTCTTTTGGGTATGAAGTTGTACTAATTAAAGTAGGCACAAATGCAGTGATCAGAAAGAAATGATTAGCGTACATTCGCATTCTCGTTTCATCGTGAAAGGAAGCTACCGTATAGACAGAGAAATCTATATTTATACTTGGCAGAACTAATTACATACTGACATAATCGTCGGTATTGCTTTCGTTTCCAAAAATTTATAAATATTTCGATTTCGGAAAAGAAGCTTTGTATTTGGCCAAGATGTCGAAGAAGAAGGTCCCTTACGTACTGGTTGTATCGAGTAAGATGTGGAGACGGCGGTTTGAAAGCGGACAGAGGTAGTGCGGGGAAGGGCGTCCCTTACCTGAGGGATCGCTACTCAAGCTACCTGGCGAAGGCAAGCTACCTGGCGAAGGTATGGCAAATGTCCGGTGTAGCAAATGTCCGGCTTTCCCTACAGAACCTGTGTTACGTATATAGAAGCTGCTCCCCATTCTCTCCTGAAAGCCATTTTCTTGAAGAGCCACTTGAATAAGACCATGTGGTGCCAGATAGACGTAGCCAAACGTTCTTTTCACTTGGTCTCTCAGACGACAGCCCAAATATCAAGCATATTAGAAAACAGCGGGTAACGCAAATAGGTAAGTTGAGCAGTTACAGTAAATCATCGTCGAAAGTTCCCCACAAACAGGAATTTTGCTATCTGGGTAAGAAAATGGCACCGTCTTAAAGGTAATAAAAATGAGAATATTAGTCACATAACTTCTCTGTTATGTTATTTGAGCAAAGTAAAGTTCCTTGTTAACACGTACAGTGTAATACTACTAAGACGCAATCAGTTTCGTGTGGTGGAATCCTCAGATGCTTGAAGGAACAACAACTGTTGATGCCTGATGGTAATCCAATAAGTCGAAAACAGATTCAAAATAAATACTGGCTGGTGAGACAAATGAAATTTTAACGGTAAGTTGTTGATACTCTTCGATATTTGCATAATATTTACAATTCTGTAACGGTGACGGTAATCAACCCGAAGTTTCTTAGAATTGCTTGTTTGTTTCTCTTGGACTGTACTGAGTATTTTCTCTAAATTTCGAAACAGAAATCGAGTTTACAGTAAGATAAATTGTACTGTAAGGATGAAGTCAGAAGGAATGTTTCCTGAGTGAAGAAAGCATAAATTTTGGTAATACAGTTTTTGCGGAATTGCAGTAACAAAAATGACAGGTAGAGTAACTGAGTCTACAAACGCAATCAGTTTCCTCGCTTTAAATATGGCCTTGGATATAAATTAATTATTATCTGCTACGTAAGGGACAACGGTATGCATTAAACGTCGTCTTTCAGAGACTCTCTTATTGACCAAAGGATATCAGTCGCTCATCATAGCTGAAAAGAGTCCTACTTGTACGCTGTTAATAATTATGAACTTGATGATTATCTCTCTGAAGCCAGAATTACTCGCCAACAAGGAGAGTACACTCTCATATTCTATCACCACTCGCATACGAAATGAACATCGGTTTCGTAGAGTAGTTTACGCTGAGAATTTTAAGTACTATTCTGAGATATAATCTTACAGCTACCGCGAATATCAGTCTTTGCACAGTCATTGTAATCACATAGGGAACAAATCACTGCTTTCTATGAGAAATTTTGTCTGAGCATCATTGGTTCAGCACCACTAAAAATGGTTTCACAACATCGATTCTAAATCGCTATATGTAGTCATCTAAATGGAAAGTGCTACTGTACAATCAAAGGAAATTCGCTTAATCCTAATTTCGGTTGTAAAATGAGCCAACTTTTAAACATATTCGTCTGAGATGAGCTGAGCTACGGTTTATAAATAATGTTCTCTAGCTATAGGGGTCCTATGACCAACGATGAAGAAATACATAGGTGGACAAGAGAGATCTCTATCTGGAAGGAAAAATAAGTAACATTATCTGCGTAGCAAAGAATTTGCATTTGGAATTAGAAAAAATTAGCTCTCTAACAAGTGCCAAAATAAAGATAAAATTAATGACTAAAGAAAAAAAGAACAAGCAGGGCGAAGGGAAAGCTTGAATCTGTAAGTATAAATACGGACTTAATACGACAATTTAAATAAATTCTACTAATTACTCTTAACTTTCTTCTCGGTGGAATGTATTTGAAATGCGTTAAGAATAAGAGTTATGTATAAAGTTCAGAACGAGACTACGAATGTAAATTGCTGGACTGAAAGAAGTTGCAATAATGAATGAAAACGAGGGGAAGATCTTTGCAGAACAGTTTCCACACAACTGGAAGGGCGAATATTTGCGGGCTAATGCTGTTGTTAGAAGACAGAGAGAGAGAGAGAGAGAGAGAGAGCGAACTTCAATCACTGCAGTGGACTTCTGTGACTGAGGCATCTGGACGAGGGCAAGTGGAACGATGAAACACGATTGAACGATTAAGTACGTCTCGTTAAGTATGCGAATTTCAGTGTTGCAGAGAGAGGCATCATGTCGCCACAACGTGTGTTGTTAACACCTTGTCCTCAGTGTCGCCGTACAGTTAAGCGTTGGCTAGGAGATGTGCGATCATTTGATTGTAAATCGCTACGTACTTGCACTCCCGAGAGCGTTACTGCGCTTTTCACTTTGTCAATAAAGAGGATATCAAAGCGTAGCTAACACCGTGTTTTAAATGTCCATTAAAGTATTAACAGTTGTAGCAGCACAATTCAATGTGTGCATACAATTGTTTGATAGCTTAGTTGAAGGTAAAGATAACAAAATCTCTAACCAGTAAAAGTGATTTAGTATTAATAAAATTATTGACGGTATTGGTGATACTTGAATCATTTCATTTTATCTCTTGCAATTCGCAGTTTCTATGCTTGTGTTTGTTCACGTTGTGATCTATAGTCCGAAGACTGGTTTTGTGCACCTCACCATGCTAGTGTAACCTGTGAAAGCCTTTTCACCTATGCCTAGCTACTGAAACCTACGTGCGCATTAATCTTTTCAGTGTAGTTAAGCCTTGATCTTTGTCTACAATTTTTTATGTTCCACTTTATTTTATTAGTATAATGACTGTTCCGTGGTGTATTAGGGCGTATCGATTCAGCTACCTCTATATTTCGTCAACCTTTGTTGTAAATTTATTTCATCCACCACTGAAATCAGTACCTTTTAATTAGATACGCGATAATCCTCCCTAATATCCAGCATTCATCTTCATTACCACAGTTCCAAAGCTTCTCTTCTCTACACTTCCTCATATTCCCAATTTAAAATTGTTCGGTCACTAACAGTTGAAAGCTGCCTACGAAATTTTTCAATAAATTTCCTTCAGTAACTCGCGAACTTGTCTTTGGTCATACTTCGCAAAGATTTTTTTGTAATCAGTATTGGTATCAGTGTACACAAACTATTTACGTAGGGTGTTACCTGCGATGTGACTATCATAACCTGGCGAATTATGAATATGCAAATCTTTACAACTGAAGAACCATTCAACGAAGTCGAATTAGTAACATTCTTTCTCTTTTTATATTTGAGTGTTGTGGTAACGTTAAGGGACGTTGGTCTGTATTGCAGTGTTGGTGTTTAAATTATTGACTATTGCCCTTTGGTAATTTTTGATAGGATCTTACGAATCGATGTTCATTCATGTTCTACTATTCATACTATGCCTGCTATGTATTACTTTTGCGTGATTTATGTAAGCGTGAGCTGCTCGTTCAATTTTGCATTCATTATAGTACTCAGATAGCATTCTTTGATTATTCGGGATATGAATTTGTTTATAAGAAGGTATAGTTTCACTAATTCTGTACCTGATGAGTCTTTTCGCATTGGTTGTTCAGTTAGAAATAGAGCAGTCCTCTTACACAGTGAACATGAAATTCATGGGTATGAGAGATACTGCGTTTAATACCGGCGTGTCTCCGTGGAGCTGTGGATGGATTTTAAGGCTAGATTGCTTACAACCATGTGGAGAGCGAATTTGAAAGTCCGTTAATGATCTTCTTCTAAAGCTGTGTGGCAACTACAGCGGTTTGAAAGTAAATGAGGGGGCTCGTTTGTTGACATAAAAATGCTTTTGAGTTCAGTGGCAATTAGAGATCTAATTTTACGTTAGCAGTTTATTCCACAACTCCAACTGAATTTGCAATAAATTTCTTCTGTAATTTTAAAGTAATTTCTTGTGTCCGTAAGTAAATTATTGGTTGTGACAGAATGTCTATGTAAAAGCTGTAATATGATTATGAAAGCACTACCGAAAATAATGTAAAATGTTGGCAAAGTTGCGGAAATTTGTTTTGTACTGAATCAAAAGATTTTGTTTCTATGTTGACAATGAAATCGCTGCGCGTAAGTGCACGCAGATTCACTAGCAGAGAAAAGGAGTGGATGGGGAAAATTGCCATTATAGTTTGATGAAATAAGAACGTAAGATTGTGGTCATGTAATACGTGATGAAGACTGTCCTCGAAAAAGTGTTGTAAGCATGTCAAGTCGGTGCGAAAATGTGAGCGAGCATACCTGTTGGCACAGTACAGGCTAAATAAGAATAATTGTTAATTGAAGAAGAGTATTGTGAGGCCTAAAATTATCATTACTCTATATTAAAGTAGGACCTATTGCCAATAATAGTTCTTACAAAATGCGTTACGTGGCGCCACCTGCAACTCTCCACACAGTAAGACATTCCAGTTACCAGTTTAGTTGTGTACATGGCCTGCCAGCGTAGTAGTTTCTGTACTTGATGACTGCAGTGTTTATTCAACTGAAACATAAACCTTGTGAGTGTTGCTGATTATCAGTATTCATTAACCTTCAGCAGAATCCTAACCCTTCACCCTGAATACCGAGAAAGTCAGAGACGAATGAGATAATACACTTGTAATACCCACACCGATATCTTATTCAGAATAATATTCACGACAGCACTTGATGTGGAATGTGACAGAACTTTGATCCTATTCTCGTATTACTAATAAAAGGGCCTCATCGTTAATAAAACAATAAATAATTATTGTCAACGACATAATTTAATATTTTGCAAAAAATTGTATCTTAGACAATACCCGTGTAGAAAGATAATGAAAATCTCAATATTTTGTTATCTATGATTTTGTGTAGAAAAATCCTTCTTGTTGTACGAACTGTTGTACTCGTAGGATGTGAATGGTATCCCATAACACAGAGGTCTGTAAAAACCTGTATCATGTTGCTAACCGATATTTGAAAATAGAGTATATGTGTTATTGAAATAAATCTTCTTTATTTGGATATTTATTTCATTGCACTTGTCGTCTTATATAAATGTTAAGTTGTTTGCTCAGCTAGATAAGAGCACAGCCATTAGTGCTATTGAGCTATAGAGCAGTTTATTAGTAAATGGTGAATTTTAAGCCATTAACATTGAGAGATATTTTAAAATGTTAATACATATAGCGAAGGTGTGAAAAGATTATATATATATATATATATATATATATATATATATATATATATATATATATATATTAGGAGTAAAACACAATCTGAACCAGAATCGATAAGTGATGGTCTTATGTTAGTCGCCACCTTTGTGAAATATTGTAGCGGCAGCTTTAAATTGATTTTCTATACAGACATAAATGTTGTTGGTCATAATTGCGATAATAATTGTGTATTGGTGGCCGAGTACCCGTTCTGAGGTATTAAATTCCAGTTAGACTGTGAATACATTGAACTTCTATAAATGCAATCAGGATCTTACATAGAAATTCGTATCTGCTGGTGCATGAGGCCTGGTTATTTCCTAACAAATTCCATGAAACATTTTGACAGGAAAATACATTAGTGTCATGTATGTGGTATTTGGTGACAAAGCTGTTCATTTTGCTTAGAGAAAAGTTTTACCACCTCGAGTAACAGTAGCGTTAAATTCGATAAACGATCTGCAACTAGCAAAGAGTCTTTTAAACAACAGCACTGAAATTACTAAAAATCATTACTCTTGTTTAGTTCAGATTACTTATCATACATTTAGCTTGTCTGCTGGTTATATATGATTATTTTGGTCAATGAACTTGGTGACGTTTACTCTGCTTGACAGAAAACATTGCTGCACATTCCCGGGTGGAGATTTCTTTAACAAAATAACGTTCATAAGCAGGCAAAAGCAGTGATTAAATGACACCTCATGTTACATTAACAATTATTAACTCGTTTTATTGTAGCCTTGCTGAAATTATACAACACAACACACACAGTTACACCACACTCAACACAGTGAAGAGAAAAGTAATTACATTTGCGTTTCAGTTAAACCAAGTAATTCATGAAATTAGGTGCAGGGTAAATAGAGTTCTTTTTTTCACTGTTGTGCTTCTGCCAGTTCTTGACTAAATGTTTCACGAAATCTAACAACAGATAACATTACGGTGAGTAACGTCATTCATTACATTTCGCGTGACGTATTGCTAGGTGGTAACTATTATTGGTTTCGGTTAGTTACAAGCAATGCCAATGTATTTCTATTTAACTCAATAATATTCACGCTATACGCGGAATTTACATTCCCAGTCGCGCATGTGCGATTTTGTCCCGCTAGTGCCTTCCTACACATTTGTGATTGTTACGTAATTTCAACTCCATTTCAGACGCTACCAAACATTAACTTCTCTCGTTTTTGAGATTGCGACCGCAATTAAGTAATCTGCATTCCAAACTACTTATTCAGAATTATATTCACTTAACTCATTACAAAATTTCTTTTTCGATCGCTCTTGTACACGGTGAAAGTCTGTACGAAGGGAATCAATGCCTTTTCGCATGAAATTATGAGCACGAAACATTCACATCACTGATGTATCGTAGAGTGTAGGTATATTATAACTTCTATTCAAAGTAGGGATTTGAAGTTGCAACTGCAGTGAAGTTATTGCGCGAAGATTCCTGACCCCTGCCACTTAATCTTCAAAATATATCAACAGTACGCTACTTCAAGACTTTGCCTCGCACGTGGACAATACAGGTTATAAGAAAACTAGGTATACAAATTTTAGAGTGCGTTAGATAAAAAGAGACATCTGTTTTATGTGACAAAAATCTCATGCTTCGTTTCTCGTTAGGGCTTAATGATGATTTTTCCTCTAGTGAAGTTCAGTTGTTATTCAAACTGTTTTGTGATCAGTGCAGTTTTAGAGATGTTGCTGATAATTTCGTCCATTTGCATCAATTCACAACTGAAACATCCGTGCAAATCTTATCTTATATTGAAAGGCAATGTTCTGACTGACGGACTCATCATCGCCCAGCCCAAACAATCTAAGGGCAGAAGCTCGAAATTTGGAGAGAGTGTGGATCTTATAGTACGAGCTTCTTTCAACAAGAGATTGTCCGAAATTCCACTCTTAAGGGGGTGAAATAGGGGATGAAAGGCTTTTTGCAAGTATGACGCTATTAAGGAATTTTGTAGCTAGAATTACGAAAACTGCTATTTGGTTTCTGTCAGAAAATTAAAAAAAATAAGTATTTCAACATTTTTGGAATTTCAATCAGAAAGGGAGTAAAATAGTGTCTGACAGTAATTTTGAAAATAGTAACTAAAGAAGTGCTGAAGGATTAGAAACAAAAAAATTCTTGTTTCAGTGTAGCTGGAAATCCAACCCGTAAGAACGTGCATTAGGTGTTGAAAATTTTTAAGAAAATATTTCGAAGCATCAAAAAAGTTTAAAGCTAATTTTATGAAAGATATTATTTCGCTTCTCGGTTAGATATATCAAAATATTTGTTAGTGGATGAAAGTTGCTATCCATATACCTTAACAAGAACGCTAAAGATATGATTAACAAAAACGTTTGACTCCAGTTACCAGAATAGTTTTCTGTTCAGAAGTACATTCAGAAATGACCATGCTTCTATGACCTTAACTAGCTTGAAAAGCTTAAGTGTTGCAATTTGTGAACACCGTAAAAAGTCGATTAAATAAAAAAAAACTGCAGGCGATTCAGTCTACTTGAGCGAAGCAGTGGCCACTAAGCTAGTTATTTCATAATACGAGTAAGTGAGAGGCATTTCGCGGATGAAGGTTGCAGCTTCATCCAGCCAAGCACTATCTTTTCTGAAACGTCTGTCGAAGGTGTCCCCGTACACCAAACACATATTGGTCCCCTCGAAATCCATAAGAGAGAACGTGGTAGCCACGGTATTGGGCTAGCCCTCCCAGTAAAATAATTGAAGAAAACTTTGTTTAAATGTTGACGTCAAGGGTAAAGTGCAGTTGGGCCCCGTCATGCTGGAACCATATTCGTTGCCTGAGTGCGCGAAAAATAACATCACACGTGTTTGATAAATCTCTGTCGACGGTGAAATAGAGTTTTCATAGATTTTCCAACTCGCGGAAGTGGCTATTATGATTTTTGAATACTCCTTCCCTTGAGTAGGCAGCATCGTCAGTAAACTAAACACACGTTTGGAAGCCAGGGATGATGAGTTTGATGTAATCTGATAGATCTTGTACCTCCCGGTACTTTAATGGACGTACGCCCGTCTCGTGCAGAACGCACTACACATTGGCGTTGGAAGGGTTTAGATCGTTTGCTACGGATCGATGGTTTCTGCTGGGGTTGGCTCAATTCGATGTCACACAGCTCTCTCGAACTGAGCAGATAGCACATTACGAAACCTGTCACGTCTGTCTTTTCTTAGGAATCCTGTTTCACAAAGACGGTCATCAAACCTTAGAAATGTAATATGATTTGGTAATCTCCTCACTGGAAATCGTGTTTCATATAGGCGCCTTCCTGCTACTGTGTTCCAACGTGTTTCTCCATAAATGAGATGCACGTCACCTGACTCGGTTAAAATGTAATCACCATCAAAAACCAGTAGATATCAATAAAAACTTTCGTGTGGACACAAAGTAAACAATAATACTATAGCTTTTTCCTAGCAGTACGATGCAACAGTGTTCCAAATTGGATTGCAACGTCAATGCGTTGCATACAAAACAGTCAAAACGACTGTGAACATTGGCCAAAGAGGTAGAGCGTCAAACCTTTCAAGAGCCCCTAGCGGGAAAACCTTGCAGCTGCGAAATCTGTGTGACATAACAAAGGCTTTCTTTTTACTTCCTCCAATAACTCTGCAAATTTATATACCTAATTTCCTGACACCCTGTATTTTCAATACGTAGATCGTAAAACACTTCGTATACTTAAAAGGGATGCCATTGCAGCATGTATTTTGAAAAATTCTGCTCCAGAATTCTATCTATCAAAAAGTAGACCACAAAACTACAACCGGAAGCCCAGACTGGAAAAATGTGCGTGCTTTACGAATTATTTAGGTTTTAGATGTATCGAATCGTAGAAATGACATGCTGGGTGAACCGTCCAGCCCTTGACACGGAGAAAACACTGTTTTGAAGAACTGAGCGGTGGGGGAGTCGCTGGAGCCAGCGATTCTCTTATCTACATTACTGGCCATTAAAATTACTACACCACGAAGATGACGTGCTACAGACGCGAAATTTAACCGACAGGAAGAAGATGCTGTGATATGCAAATGATTAGCTTTTCAGTGCATTCACACAAGGTTGGCGTCGGTGGTGACACCTACAACGTGCTGACATGAGGAAAGTTTCCAACTGATTTCTCATACACAAACAGCAGCTGACCGGCGTTGCGTGGTGAAACGTTGTTGTGATGCCTCGTCTAAGGTGGAGAAATGCGTACCATCACATTTCCGACTTTGATGAAGGTCCGATTGTAGCCTATCGCGAATGCTGTTTATCGTATCGCGACATTGCTGCTCGCGTTGGTCGAGATCCAATGACTGTTAGCAGAATATGGAAACGGTGGGTTCAGGATGGTAATACGGAACGCCGTGCTGGATCTCAATGGCCTCGTATCACTAGCAGTCGAGATGACAGGCAGCTTATCCGCATGGCTGTAACGGATCGTGCAGCCACGTATCGATCCCTGAGTCAACAGATGGGGACGTTTGCAAGACAACAACCATCTGCACGAACCATTCGACGACGTTTGCAGCAGCATGGACTATCAGCTCGGAGACCATGGCTGCGGTTAACCTTGACGCTGCATCACAGAGGAGCGCCTGCGATGGTGTACTCAACGACGGACCTGGGTGCACCAATGGCAAAACGTCATTTTTCCGGAAGAATCCTGGTTCTGTTTACAGCATCATGATGGTTGCAGCCGTGTTTGGTGACATCGCGCTGAACGCACGTTGGAATCGTGTATTCGACATCGCCATACTGGCGTATCACCCGGCGTGATGGTGTGGGGTGCCATTGGTTACACGTCTCGGTCACCTCTTGTTCGCATTGACGGCACTTTGAACAGTGGACGTTACATTTCAGATGTGCTATGGCCCGTGCGCTCTACCCTACATTCGATCCCTGTGAAACCCTACATTTCAGCAGGATAATGCACGACCGCATGTTGCAGGTCCTGTACGGGCCTTTCTGAATACAGAAAATGTTCAGCTGCTGCCCTTTTCAGCACCTTCTCCAGATCTCTCACCAAATGAAAACATCTGGTCAATGGTGGCCGAGCATCTGGCTCGTCACAATACGCCAGTCACTACTCTTGATGAACAGTGGTATCGTATTGAAGCTGCATGGGCAGCTGTACCTGTACACGCCATCCGTGCTCTGTTTGACTCAATGCCCAGGCATATCAAGACCGTTATTACGGCCAGAGGTGGTTGTTCTGGGTTCTGATTGCTCGGGATCAATTCACCCAAATTGCGTGAAAATGTAATCACATGTCAGTTCTAGTATAATATATTTGTCCAATGAATACCCGTTTATCATCTGCATTTATTCTTGGTGTAGCAATTTTAATGGCTAGTAGTGTAGTTGGGGCAGTACTCCGGTTTTTAGCTTTCATCCACGTTTTCTCTTTGGTTTTACGCTTCTGGCCGCTATTTAAGCGAGACCGTTCCGGCTGTGGCTCTCTTGGTTTTCCGCTCCGGGGACCTAATGATCGTACTTGCCCGTTGCTTTGGCGTATGTAGTGTTGGCGACTCTTGGAGTCTTGGAGGAGCGTTGGTTGCTCGCGGGGCTGTGTTATGTTTTGTGGAGTGTGTCGGCAAGTGTGTATATTGTACTAGCTGATGCTGGATGCCTATGTACGCCATGTGGATTCTCGTCGTTTGCTGCTACTAACGGTGGGCATCAGCTGTTTCTTCGAAGTTGTGTTTTGAAATCACTGTCATCGTGAATTGTGTTCACAGTCGGAAGCAGTGATTATCCCCGCCGTGACGGGAATGAGGAATTCACTCTTGATTCCGGTATATTTTGAGTACAGGTGTTAAAGAGTGTAAAAAACAGCTCATTGACGGGAGCACTAAACGTGAGTAACGTGAAGGCTGCACGAGTCATTCTAGGATAGTACGCTGGCCATGTTTAGTGTTAAGACAGTGTGCTTGTAATGCTACTTGAGTATCTTATGATGTATTCTGCGGTCTCCGTTTGAAGGGGCCGTGACTTTGGTGTCTTGTATTATAGGTTTTTATGATCTTGGTTCTGCAGGCTGTTAACTTCTGCAGATTTTATACTTGTTATTGGGGTGTGCCTGTAAGAGTAAAGAATTAAGAGCTGTAAGAAGTAAATAGTTTTTCATGCTATTTGTTTGCGGTCTTCATGTGTTAAGGATATTAAATTTAGGGGCGGGGAATAACTCTGAAATAAGAGGGGTTATGTTATTTCCTTTGGGTTGGTTATCTGTCCTTTGTTTTCTGTTTTTAAATGTTACAGTGTACTGCGCAACTCGTGGTCTCGCGGTAGCATTCTCGCTTAACGAGAACGGGGTCCCGGATTCGATTCCCGGCGGGGTCATGGATTTTCACCTGCCTTGAGATGACTGGGTGATGTTGTGTCGTCATCATCATCATTCATCCCCATGACGGTCTGAGGAAGGTAATGGCAAACCATCTCCGCTAGGACCTTGCCTAATAGAGCGGTGCGGGCCTCCCGCGTCGTCCCCTACGCTTTGTCAAGGAGTATGGGACGTCAACATCATCATCGCAGTGTACAACCAGCGGCGGGCACAATCAGTACCGGATTGACCAATAGAGGAGGCGGCGACTTGACTGACATATGTTCGGCGCCGTTAGCTCGGTCAGCTATGTTTTGGTGACGCTCGGCGCTGCTTGGCTGTATCCTGTCAGAGTGACTACTCGCTCCAGTAGTTGAAAGAAGTTGAGTATTCTTTTTCGTTATTATTTGGCGATTCCTCTCCTTAATGTGTTCGGGCTGCTCCAAGGTGCGTCATATGTTCATAGTAGTTTGGTCACTCTTTTATTAGGGTGGGTCGTCCGTTGGGGTGTGCCCGCTTTCCATGGGACTTAAACTGACGATTAAGATAACTGTCTTTTCCGCCTAAATTTCACGAATGAGTTCAGTGGAATAAGTCTATGTGCAACTAATTCGCTTCGTTGTTACAAGTATTGCCTATGTTCGTCTGTGAAAATGGACTTTAAAAGCAACCTGAGCTATCAGTAAACGGAATCTTACCTGCATAACACTGTGTGCGTGTTGTATGAGTGTAAGTTTCACTGTCATCTAATCCCTCAACAAATCGTTACATCAAAAACTTAAAACCAACATTTGGATAACTATCTCACGGCGTTTTTGAACAAAAATTTACGGTGGATGTGGCTTCTGCCATTGAATTTGCTGGATTAGAGTACATGACATGTTGTGGTGAGTCAGTATCTCTGTTTTGGCCCAAAGTCTAGCACTCACCTCTTTAGATGACTGCCTTTTTCCATGTGGTTTACAGCAATTCGCAGCAGCAGCGGCTAAAGCTTATTGTCAATAAGAATGAATTTAACAAAAAGGAGTTTGCTTGGGTCCTGTTAGCTACTAAATACCTTTTGAGAAGGGATTTCATAGACTAAGTCTATTCATCATGACAATGACACAGGTGACAATAATGGCTGAGTGTCAGATTCACAAACTATTTCAATTTATAAGTTTCATTAACATTTACAGTTACATTAATAACCCCTGCATTTATAAATTAATTAGATGTGGAGAATAATATTATTTGGAAAATAAGGAGGCTTCTTTAACTGACAACCAAAACATTTCATTATTGCAATCTCGGACTAACAATCAAGAGCTTTTGCTTTTGCGCTATGTCTGCGAAATTTACCTTGAATTCCATCTCCAAACGTAGTTAAACCATATAAATCTCTCCTGGCTATAGGAATGAAATCAGGCCTTCAGTTTGGTAAGATCTGCCATCACCGACGTGAGGGTTGCGTGACACGTCTTCTGTGTCCGAGCTCTCGACGAACACTACTAATTTCACTTTCGCATACCACGTACCGCAAGAATGCTTATAACCGCGCAATCGCACTGCTATGATTCACCCTCAGGTTGTTTACTATCGATATCTGAGTGCTTACACAATGCAAAGAACAGCGTTAGGTTGGATATATGGTTTTATGTAATAGAGAGTTCTGACACACTCCTTACATAAGTCACTATATAACTGATGGAATTCCGTTGTTATATGATCTGTTTATTGGTCTAAGGTCCCCGTTCGGGAATTTGCTATTTTACCTAAAATGTGTTATTTAATACTCTGTACTGTTGCCTGTTTTATCAACGGGGATCTAGTCCCGGTAATTTCGTGTTAAATTTGTGGGCAATTATGCTTGTCATCTATATTTATCAAGGGCTATTGGTTATTTAGTTAACAAGAAAGATGTTTTTTTACTTAACTTGTTTAATTCCTTATACCCTTGTAATTATATTTGTTATTGGTGGCTATTGGAAGTCCGGTTTTCTAAAAGACTTTGTAAAACTGTTTTTGGAGATATGTGTAATAAATCTTTGTGAACTGAAGCCTGTTTTCTTTTTCTTGTGATTTCCCTCTGTGACTGGTTTGAGGACAGTAAATTTCGCCTCCCAAGTGTTTTATTTCCAGGGAAATATTGCAATATTATGTCCTCCCCGTGTTACGTCCGGGACTAATACCTACTCATATTTTGAGTTTCAGAAACCTATCAACTTTTACTTTCCTTTTGTGAACTGGCATCCTACAAGATGTTCGCCTCCATAGCCGAGTGGTCAACGAGGCAGACCCTCATGCGGGGAACTGGTTTCGATTCTCAATATTGCCATGAATTTTTCCTTGGTGGGAGGTTGGTGGGAGGTCTCGGCCGGGATGCATTCAGCCTCGGGATGCCATTTGAGGAGATACCTGGCAAAGATACTGACGTCGGAACGTCGACAACGATCGGGAGTGCGGTGAGCTGACCACATGACTATCCACAGTGCATCCGATGATGCTTGAGGACGATACGGCGGTCGATCGTTTGTCGCATGGTCTTCATGACCTGACAGCAGTGTTTCTTCTTACCTTTTTTTGTAACAGGGTCCAGTACCGGCAGTGCTGTTACATCGATAACAATACGAAATCAAGTCTATAATTTTGCACTATTTCTTTTACTTCTGTATTAATAAAGGATTTTCAAGTCCACTATAACATGTGTAAGTGTATTACTGACGAAACTAATGACTTCCATGCTTTGCAGTTAGCTTCACACAGCCTTGAGATTGATTATAAGGAGAGCGATGTTGGTTCTGAAACTCTTTGTGCAGTGGAAATCGCTGTTAATAGTGGTGCTCTGGTAGCAAATGGTATATTTTTGCATAAACACTCCCCCTTACCTCTAGAGGACTCCCGTCACCTTTTTTTGCGCATTTGCCTGGCGATTTCCTGTTCTTCATTAGAAACGAGTGGCTGAAATTCCTGGTGACTCATTCCTCTACTGTGGTGGCTACCTTAGCTAAAACTCCCATCATTTCGTATTCCTTAAAACAATAATGAAATTCAATTAACATCTACTGTCACTCGAATGAATACTATAAATATTTAGGTATCGCTACTGTGCACGACCCATTGACGGACAACAAGTGTGACCTTTTCCTGCACATTATGGCTGGCATATACTGCGGTTTGAATAGCTTCTCTCGATAATTTTAAATTCAGTCTTTTATAACACCACATCTGAATACACTAACATCTGATTTTTTGAAAGAAACATGTTTACCCGAAGTAATATTGGAAAATCATCGAGAAGATGTAGTACACACCATTTACTATAACTTTTGCCAAGCTGTGCTCTGCTTACGTAGGGCATGACACATTTCGATTGGATCTGTGACGCGATACTTGGTCTTAAAGTTTCTGATAATCATAAAAATGGATGTTACTTTTTATCCGCAACTGTGATTCAGGTCACAAAATTTCTGTAAGTGATACTGACTTACTACAGAGTATATGTTGCCTTGCATTATTCGCGAGGCAAAGACGACTACAGATTCAGCCACAGTCCAGGGTGTTCCGAAATGAATAAACGGGTTTTAAGGCTTTAAGAGAAACACAAACAGTTTTTCTTACAATTATTCGGTATGGATACTGATCACACATCGAGTCGACAGGCGAGTTGTTCCGAAACGTTGATCAATGGTTCAGGAGTAACTGCTGCAAAAACACTGTTTCTAAAGTCGGATAGTCCAGCTGGTATGGAAGACACCTACACACGACATCGTCATAAAATGCTGTGTCAACCGGTCGCTTGCGCCCAGTCCACCCGTCGGACACAACGTCGTTTAACCAGTGGCGTACTGAGTTATGCCAGTAAGGAGGCGCACTATCTTGCTCCCAAATAAAGATGTGTTGTTTAGTTTCTTCCCATTGAGGCAGAGGCTACAGCTGTAGCACATAAAGATAAGAAACATCAGTTATAGTTGGTTCACCAAAAACGAAAGGCCCATAAAGTTTCCGCGGGGATATTCCTTGAGGCTAAGCGTGAAAGACTCGCACTCGTTCAACACGTTTGTCAGTCACTCTTTGTCATTCTATACTCTTCCTGTTGTGTCTAGACAAGACAGCCTAGACACAATGAGAGGAAGCCGAAAGGCACGCGCTACGCTAAAGCAGGAAGGCGTCAGGTTTGAAACAGGATACGTAATGAATGCTATAAAGAAAAGTACGTAGCTTCTGGAATACTTAACTTTAATCCATCCTTTTGGTACATCTGGAGATTGTGGCGATACAAGTGAGACTCTTTAGATACATGCAATGTTACTAATGGCGCCTTGCTAGGTCGTAGCCATTGACTTAGCTGAAGGCTATTCTAACTATCTGCTCTGCAAATGAGCGAGGCTTCGTCAGTGTGCATCGTTAGCTACGTCGTCCCTACAACTGGGGCGAGTGCTAGTCCGTATCTCGAGACCTGCCTTGTGGTGGCGCTCGGTCTGCGATCACACAGTGGCGACACGCGGGTCCGACACGTACTAATGGACCGCGGCCGATTTAAAGCTACCACCTAGCAAGTGTGTCTAGCGGTGTCTAGCGGTGATACCACACTTACCATTGCGCACAGGTATCCAAACAAAACTGTTTAAGTTGCCCTTTCATTTGGAGTATTATTTACAATTGTAAGTTGTGCGTAATAAATACTAAACGCCTTAAAACCGGTATGTTCATTTTGAAATACCCAGTATTTTATAGTTTGTGAAAACTAATTAGTGTTTCGTTCTTAGAGTAAGCGTAAACGATATCAAACCACACTGAAGCAGAATTAATTCATGAAGTAACTGAGCAGCTACTCTCACATCCCAACAGTTCCTGACTAGGCTAGGTACTCCTGATAGCATGGTTGATATTCATATGGTACTCAGTGGAAATAAGTAATACATACTGAGAAGATACATTTTTGAGGGATTTTGTTATGGTTTGATGTTTCATTTGGATATGGAGGAAACTATATCGAAAGAAAAGGAGATTTCTGTGCCTTATGGTACGCGTTGGCACTTAACATATTCATAAGTAGTAAGTCTGCCATTATTTTTCGTTTAAGAATCTCATTTGATGAATGTGGTAGCTTTCTATGAAATTCCGGGATTTTTTGTGAAGCAAAATGTGGTTATGAAGCATGATTCTTGTAGCACTTCTAAACAAAGATTGAACCACATGGATTAAGAAGTTAACGCTTTAAAGGCTATAATGGAAGGTTAGGTATGTTTTATTGCAACCATTATCTCTTCATTCCTCGAATTTAGTGACATCCACTTCAATTACTAGTCGTTTTAGGAAGAAGATAATGGCAGATTAGAATCAGAACAGTTGTTATTTGCACATAACCAGCGGTATTATTTATTATCCACAGCATTAGTTGTGTCAAACATTTTTAACTATGCACAGTTTAAAGATATTCCACGTGCCATCACACGACACAAATCGGCTCACACTGAGAGCCTAAAACAAACAGTCGAAGGACTGGCTAGGAAAAGCTGCAGAATATAATCATCGATGAAGCAGATCGATTAATTTATAATCGAATGTTACGTATAATGACAAATATCTTGACAGGTGACAATATAGGATCCTCAAACATCCCCAGATTTCAAAAAATAAATGTCCCCTGGAAATTTATTGCGACATAAATTTTCAGTGTAGAATAGATCACTTAATTAGGGCCCAAGTAGACAGTAAAAACGGAATAGAAGAATATATATTGTTAACTTGACAAGCATGTAGACTACTTACTATCAATAGGTGTCACTGTGTTAAAACATATCTTTAAAGACGAATTATATGTGACACTATCAAAAAATTCTCTAGACTCTAACCACGAGAAAAGAAACATATAACCCTTAAAAGGTGTCTGTGACAAAGAGTAGCATTCATTAAGGTAAAAGTCACTATTAGTCTTGTATGCACATTTTAGGGCACAATATCTGTTTCTGTGCATAAAAATTATATACTTTTATTTGACAGGAATGTAGTTTAGAATTCAATGAAGCATACACGATTGACTAATGAGATACAATGAAGTCCGAATTACATTTCTTCTTTCAGAAGAACATAACACAGTACATTGTACTCTATTTTCTCAGTTATTTATGAAGGAAAGTCCATCAAGATTGAGAGCCGCGTCAAGGAGAACAAATCTCATTTGTGTTAGGATATGAAGCAAATATCAAATTCTTGTTTAGTAAGAAAACAAAGAAAATCGCATAATGTACATGTACATGTACACGCAAAATACATAAATGTTCTTCATTAAATATGATAAAGTTGAAAATTAATAAAATCAGATAAGGAAAAATAAAATAAAAGGGGACAGAGTTAAGTTCGTGGGATGCAGTGTACAGATTTAATTACGTAAGTACATAGATGTCTTAAGATACTAAATATCTAGTTATTCTCAGTTTGTGTTGCGCGTCTTTATCAGACGCATTCACTTCACACGTGGGTACTCTGCTATTGTAAATAACCTCGCTGACACTGTAAATACGTGACACAAAAGTGTAGAAAGCGTCACCGCACTGCTGCACATGATGTTGTTGATAAACAGGCAGTGGGGCAACGATGACACAGGCTGCTCTTGTATTGTGGTCGACTGTTGGTCCACTTGGCCCATCATGCACCGCTCCCTGCGAAATTCGCCACCTATTGACCCTGTGTTTTGTGACAAGACAGATCTTCCACGGACCACCTTCTTGCACTTGTGTTGTCATGGGTGATGTATAATCGGCTGCCACGACCTTGTGTACATGAACAGGCAACAGTGAGAAGTAACCCTTCAGAACGAAATTCGCGCCACTGCATCTTGGTTACTTTGAACACAGCACCACGACATAGCTTCAAATAGAGCATCACTCATCCTGATGCATACTGCCATTCCTAAGCACTTTCTTTGCACACACAAAATATGTACAAACACTGGTCACAAGTATCTCATCCAAAGCTCTAACCACAAACAAACCCAACGGCATCCATTTGAAATGATAACAGCTTTCATTGTACAAGAATATGATAAACTCCCAGCTACCCTCCTCCAGCCCGAGTTCCCAATAACTACTTGTCAGATTCAAACTACTAACGTAACTATAACCAGCAAACTTCTGCAAAATTTCTTCCATGCTTCAAATGGGGCCCATGCCTGGACCGGGGTTCAGGTACACATGATTCACCATGTACAAAACATTATAAAGTGCAAGCATACAATTTTACAATATGCAAACTTGCTGAAAGTACCCAACAACTATTGCAGCTTAATAAATTTAAAATAGACTGAGCCCAAGAAATTCACTAACAGTTGAAAAATGCCCACTTAAATAAAACTTGAACAAGGAAGAACGAAATGTATTCTAATTCTGAGTTTACACTTTAGTAAAAGAAGACAAGAAAGCTATCAGTACCGGCCGGTGTGGCCGAGCGGTCCTAGGCGCTGTCGCTGGTTCGAATCCTCCTCGGGCATGGATGTGTGTGATGTCCTTAGGTTAGTTACGTTTAAGTAGTTCTAAGTCTAGGGGACTGATGGCCTCAGATGCTAATTCTCATAGTGCTCAGAGCAATTTTTTGAAAGCTATCAGTGCCAGCATGCGAGAAACTTACTCTTATCAAAAGAACCAGCTGGCCTTCTAGAATCTTACACCAGAATTCAAATCTTCAAACGGGATCGCGAGTAGTGTGAAATCAAGAACATGGTGAGTGATAAGGACAATTACTTATAAATGCACCCCACTAACATATTGGTTCTACATTTAGAAGTCTCATTAATTAATAAAACTTGGTCAGTGCCAAATAATAAAACTTCAAAAAACCTTAACAAGTTAAGAATCTTAAAAAATTTAAATCTGGCCGTCGCCAGATAATAAAATTAACGAAATTTAACAACCTGGGCAATGGCCGTCCACGGCACTGCAACACTCTTGAACTCTCATTAATTAAAATATGAGTTAGGATAATATCTCTTTTAGAAAAGGAAAATAAAACAAAGATATTACAATTATTGCGGCAGAAGCCTGTAACGAGGTTGCGTAACTTAATTCCCTGTGGCACGAAGTGATGCAAGAGGCTGCAGACTCGGCGAAGACGATGTCGGCAGCTGTTGCATGCAGGAAGCCGGTCCACAAGAGGACTATAGGGCCCCTTTCACAATTCCCGTAATCGGGTGTTCAGAAGCAAAGGATTCCTTTAGCAGGCACAACCTCCACAAAAGTCGACAGTTATCTGCACAAGGAGTCACCAATCTTTCATACAACTTTGAATATTTTTAGTCACATTTACTACAGAGTGCCAGAACCAACTATACAATTACTAGAACATCTCAGGCATTTCAGCCCCTCTATTCCGAAAAGCACAGGGAAGCAAGATACCGGGGACAGGAGACAAACCCGGACACCACCAAAAGCGCTTTCTCGTGACGTAGCCCGCCTACCGTGCTTAATCAGTAGGCCGACGGACAGCACGGTAATCCAATGATTCAAAGGACAAAGCACCTAATGAATGAGAGTCACCAAAAAACCTGACTCTCCGTACGTTAGTTCATACAAACTGAATCCCGAAATGAGAGGAAAATGACTCGAACGGACAAACAAAATACATGTTGACGCTCAAGGAACACACAGGATCAAGATCGCTACAATAATGCGCCCCTTGGAATACTATCGGAGAACCGCCGTGTCAACGTGTCTCTCGTATCAAATGCTAAGTGCCAACGTGACCAAACGCGAGCCCCAAATGGCGCATCACTCCCAGCCGAGTAGAGACCGAGTTGATGGCCCAAACTACACCCCCGCTGACAGCCGCCGTCCAGTCGCTCGCAGCGGTCCCCATCCTCAGCTAGAAACCGCTCACTGTTGCGAGGAAACGATAGTTCTCTGGCGCTCATGGCAGGAGATTTGAATCAAGGATGTGGATACAGTTTCGGGCTGATCCTGCTAAGTCAGAATGATGTGATTGATAGCTCGAGCATCTGAAAGAAGTCTGACTGATTCAAACTTTTTCATTAATTGATGTAATGGATTCCAATATTCGCTACCTGATCAAGTATATCGTTTACTGTCATACGTTTCATCTCCTTCCTTTCAGCTTGTCTTCTCTTTGATGGTACTGGATATGATTTCACTCTGAACGGCTCATGAAGTCGCACCTTCATTTGTCATTTACACCTGTTCATCAGCCAAGGTCTATCCGAAAATATGGCCGCGGGCATACTTGAAACCTCTTTCTTGTGGGATATAGTCAAACTACTCAAATCATAGATCCTGAATTTTTCACCTGAAGTCACGAATTCTTCCTCTCCTGCTGTGGACACATTATCCTTCATATATAAATATGCTGCAATTCCATCGTTTCTCTCCTTCTCGATAATTCTAACTCCTGAAGATGGGGAGGCATTATTTTCGAGCAAGGCCTCGAACACACAACGGTGGGGAGCGCCACATTACAACAATTATTCTCGCCAGTTTCCATGATTTTAAGGGGAGGTTTACTATTTTTGGCCCGAAAAAAGCATGTTCTTTGACAGTTTTTTTCTCGAGATGTGTTATAGATATTAATGTCACATTTGGTCCAAATTTTTATTCATATTTCCTCTAGAAACTGGAGTTTATTCAACCATAAATGTCGAAGAGCAAACGTAGAAGTGCCGTCGGAACGAAGCAAAATTTCTATTTCGACCTCCACGCGCGGTATGGCACAGGTCAGCCGGTTAGTCTGAAATCATTTGAGCTGACGATAGCGAAGTATATAAGATTATTTAGGAGCTATCTCGCTGAAGTTATTTGGACCATAGGAAACAAAATGGCGGCCGTTTGAAAAAAAAGGGTTTTTTCATCGATTCTTCGACTTCGTCGACCAAGTAACAATATTTATAGTTTATGGATCAGAATGAAAGTGGTACAACTCCTAGAAAATTTAGTTAACTTCGTCGGAAACAAAGAAGTCGGTTCACCAGATTGAAATTACCATACCGTGCGATAAAGAAAACGTCATTTCGAGAAAAAGACGTTTGAAGTTTTGACTACATATAAATGCAATATTATGCAACTTACGTTCAATCTGCTATTCCGGGCCCATAAACTAGTCCTTCCTCTTCCTCACAGAGGGTGTTCTGCTCGATCTCGGCCATCCTGCGCTGCTCCAGAGCCGCTCGTACGACCGGTGACAAGCGGTTTTCGGCGGCTTGAATCTGGTGGTCGTCCGACTGTTTGGCGAAGTGCCTCGAATGCAGTCCCAGGGTGACATCCATCTTTGTCATGGTCTTCAGCCGGCCGAAGTGGCCGTGCGGTTAAAGGCGCTGCAGTCTGGAACCGCAAGACCGCTACGGTGGCAGGATCGAATCCTGCCTCGGGCATGGATGTTTGTGATGTCCTTAGGTTAGTTAGGTTTAACTAGTTCTAAGTTCTAGGGGACTAATGACCTCAGCAGTTGAGTCCCATAGTGCTCAGAGCCATTTGAACCATTTTGTCATGGTCTTCAGAATTGCTGAATACCCTTCGTTGAAGCTGCTCACTGCCAGGAAAGTCGCAATCTCCACAGTCTTCGCACCAGAATGCAAATGCTCGGGGGCTAACTTCTAAACACACACATTCAAACTTTCATTTGAATTTTGTGTGTTTCCTCCCAAGCACCGGTGCAATAACTCGTCCTCCGAAAGAAAAAAACTGGTGCGTGAAAAACGCCGATTTCAGGCAGGTGCACGTTTTTATTCAACCGCGAATAACAGACATTTCCGTTCCGTATTCGGAAAAACCTTTTCAAGGGTGGAAATTAAACACTTTTATAGAGCCAAATATGAAATTTTTTTAAAATCGATTTTTTGAATCAAAAGATATTAAACCTCCCCTTAATGACGTTAATTCAACTGCAAATGGTTTAAGGAAGTGGAGCACATTGTGTGGGATCCACTTGACTCGACTGCGGATTTCAGGCACTACTCTCTCCATCCGACTGCCACACACTTACAAGGAACACCTGAGTACGAGGTCGCGAAAGGCAACGATGTTTACGGCGTTCGAGCCGAACATACTGTCTACCATGCAGCCACAATATTGACTAATAATGACGACACTGGGCGGGACTAGAGGTATCCAATAGCGAGCACAGCATGAGGCAACGGGGCGTAATAGAACGCTTAATCGACGAGTAACTCTCAACGGTGCTACAGTGCTAGGGGTACTGATACAGAGTAAATTCAATGATAAACAAAGCAAACATTGCATTTTATCTATAACAACAGTTGCCGAAGTTGACATTTCGTCAGAAAGGAACCCAAGGAATTTCGCAGAGTGAGAGAGTAGTAGCAGTTCTTCACGAAGAGTCAGTGGAATGTGTGGTGTCGTGTACGCTCGACTGTGCGGACGATGTGCATGAGAAACACAATGATGACGAAACCTGATTAACGAGAAATAATGATATTGAAACAGGTGTCGAGCAATTTAGTTCACCTTTGATGGACAGAGAGCCTCAAATCCCTTCTCCAGTTAATCTTAGTAAAGGACAATCGTCATCCAAGGAGGGGGTACTAAACATACTTACGTACATGGAAGATCATCGGCAGCATAATAAAAAAAAAAATATGAACAGATTTCGAATAAGCCCGCAGTAGTATGACAGTGTAGTGAATAAGAAAAACTACGAATATTCAAAAGAGGATGCTCTGCCCCTTACTATTCTTTCTCGCTTCCGTGATCTTGCAAGGGGCAGTAGGGAATATTTATGTCACAGCAAGCAAGAGTGGAAAATGGGCGTAAGAGAACTACAACTACGGTACGAGCAAAGCTTTGACGAATAGCTGGCTAAAATAACTTGCTTTTGGTTGATTCCTGCTCTGGGTATAAAAATCACACTCATTTAGATCAAAATATCACGCCTAAAAAGTATGTGACATTGCAATTCATACCTCCTGGGACCACCGCACGAACTGAAACTCAAGATTTTTGTTTTTTTCCTTGACTATAAACCATATTATCGCACTATCTGCAGCTACATCTTAAAGGATAGCCAGTTTCGTGATAAGCCCCACGACAAACGGTTTCGCATTCGGTTGCATGTCATCATATTCCATCAGTTCTCATCGCCCATTACATCAATATGATTCTCTGTGCAGTGTTTAAAGATGGGTACCTAGCTGAACATCCTGCATGGTTTGTAATTCCCAAGGAGTTCACCTTCGATCTTGACGATGGAAACTTTGGTGTTCGTGTGGCGCGCATTTTTCATTCGGTGTTCGTGGTGCCAGTTAATGGTTTGTCTTGAACATATCTTGAATATCGACGATGTCCATTTGGTGAAGTGTAATACTAACATCCCATAGAAATTTGATCTTTACACTTCCCGGATATTCATTTTCTGTCGCCCTCTTGATGCACATATGAGTGAAAAGCGACAAAAATTGAGACTCACAAAAATTCTCATTTGCCACTCTCCTTAGCTACAGCGGTCGTTACAACAGAAGGGCATTAAAATGGCTTTAAATTCTTCAAACAAACTTACAGGAATACGGCCGAGTGATGTCTTTTGAAACTGTATATATTTCGACAGGTGAATACCCGTCCTTTTCAAGACAAACATGCAAGAGCACTGTGCAAGGCAAGACCAAGAACCATAATTTGGCATGTGCAGGCAGACAACACAAACAAATTGCAAACATCGAGCGCCACTGCATAACAAAATATGACCAACGTGAGAAGTTGTGGACAGTAAGTATTAATTACCAATGAGTGAGCAAGTAGCATTAACTCTGTTATTTTAGGGAAAGAACAGGACTTCCAGTAGAATCTAAGCAGAAACTTCCAATCTATAAAATCACTTCCTAATTTAGTCTCAACTGTTCTCTTACTGACATTATCCCAAAGGCTGGAAGTAATATCCAGAATCTCTGTGTGGTTATATTCCATAGGAAGACTGGCGCCAAGACAATATTCTGCAATAGCAAGTTTTCTGAGATATTGTAAGCGTGTGTAACTATGCTCCGTAGGTCGGTCCTCTATCGTCCTGATGACTTCGTCAGTGTATGATATGCCACGACTACATGAGATGCGTTAGGCAAACCAAGATTATCCCATACAGGCCCTAATATTAAATAGTGATCGAGAAACATACTTCACATAGTGATTCCGCAAAAGGCAGAAGGGCAGTAGAATGATGTGTCTGAATAATGACACTACTGAACTCGTGTTTGTGTGTCTGATTTTAGCAGAGCCACATAGGTTAAGGCATCCATATTGTTCTATTTCCATAATATAATCATACATCTACTATGACCTTTCAATTCCCCACATGCCCCATGCCTCCCGCTACACATTCCTCAATCTCTCCCCCTCCCCCCCCCCCCCCCAACCCCTTATCATCGTCCCCAGCAACTTCATTACCAACCATTGTACTGTCTTTTGTCGGTCCCCCTTTCTCCCCACAACACTCCCAACCACCCCCCCCCCCTCCCCACCACCAATCCCCTCCGTGCCATTTCCCTCCCAAATCTCAAAGCTACCGTTCAACAATCTATTCCCACCCTTTCTCCCCTACAAGCCCCTTTCTGACTCCCTCGGTATCCCATACCTCCCGTCTTACTTTGTGTTCGCCCCCTTTTCTCCCTTGCAAATGACACCCCCCTCCCCCCTTCAGCCAACTCCTTCCCAAAGCCGATAGCTACCTATCTACCATCTATCCCACCCTTTCTCCCCCACATTCACCACTCATTGTGTACAGTAGAGATTTGGGTAGTATGCAATGTCGTGTTTTGGAAGTGTGTGGGGAGTGTCATTGAGCGTCCTCTGGATCGGAATTTTGTAGGTGTGTGGGTTTTTGTATTTGGGGTATTGGCTGCGTTTCAAGGGGCTGTCGCAAATTGCACTTATGCGTTTTTTATTTCATGTAAGTTGCCAGGAATCAGGTAATTATCATTTCATTAAATTGTTTGTGTACGATTATGTTTTTTGGATTATGCTTTCTTGTGTGTCTAAAAATTCTGGCTATATTTATACTTTGAGAACGCCGTATTGCGTTGTACCTCGGGAAGAGACCATTATGAAGATTTATTATAAGAATGTGTAAAGCACATAGCCAAAAAAATAATCCAGTTCCTGCCAATGCTTTCGGGAATCCAGTGATCATGCAGGTCACACAGAGGTGCCGTTTCGTAGTGGACTATGCTGTTATTTTCACACATGTCAACGTCAGTTGATGCATTGTCGTGATGAATGCACGCCACGACATTGCATTTGTTGTCAAGTATGCATTACAGTTTGCTAATGTTTATTAGTTGCGCATAATCTCAGCTTTATTATGTACCTTTGGTATGTAACCATGACCTATAGTAAGGCGACTGGTCAATATGAGACAAGATGTATGTTATGACGCGTTACTTAGGGATGTCGAACATTTTCTGACACCTATTTAATGTTCTTAAATTATGTCGTGTCTTTCTGCTCATTTTATGCCCTGCAGTGTTTCATCTGAATATGTCATTAAATTTCAGTTTAACTTAAACTCAAAAACGGCTATAAAGCCGAACCCATGACTACGTGAAACAAATGAATAGTAATTTATGGCACTGGTGATTCGTGGAGCTTTTTTTAGGGGTTCACTGGCGGGTGGACTAAAAATTAAAAATAACTATGATAAAAATCCAAAAAAAGAGTAGGAAAATAATTGCTGTATCGAAATACGGTTACCTCGAGGCGAATGTTTATACGAAACCCCATTCTTCTCTCCTTAAGAGCAGAGGCTCTGTCGATGGCGTTCACTGAAGTCTACGATGCTGCTTGCGAAGGTTTCCTCGATGGAGAGCGCTGCATCTGCTGTTAGCCGCTATTGACTCATAGTACTTCGCAGAAAAATTTTATTCTCTCTACTGTATAGAAAGATCGTTAGTCGTTAGGCACCGGAAAATTCACCTGTACAGTAACAGACACTATCAGGAGTTTCATTATTTCACTAAAAGGCTTCTGCAGATTATTTTCGAACAGGAATTTCAGAAGTGGAACACCACCTGTGAGAGTTTCCACCACATTCCTCGCGTATAGTGTTTGAAATTCTCTTCTCAGCTTATTGCACCAAGGAAGGAATGTATTTTGCATGATCTCTGCAGCAACGTATGCGGAAAATGAGTTACAGACGCAACAAACATTAAGAAATAAATAAATCTGCAGCCGCAATATAATCTGTGAAATAATGTGTCAAGCAGCCTGAGCGATAATTGCATCTCACACTCCTTCTGTAAAAATAGTTTCGGGAATTCGTTTCCTTGTCTCTCTGTCTTTGCAGCGCTTTCTGGACGGAGAAAACATGTCAATGACGCTATCTCGTTTATCCTGTGTGACACTAATGAAATGTTCTCCCCCTCCCCCCCCCCCTCCCGTTTTGTACAGTCAGTGGGTCAACTGCACACGCTTTTTAGTTGACTGTACAGTATATCAACGTGTGGCTTAGTATAATTAAATACAGACAACCAAAATTGAAATGCCTGGTGTCTTAATGTCAGGCTGAGACCTCTAGCAGTTCGTCGAGATTTAAGCTGAATTTGCTCCAGGCAATCTACAAGCGATTATTTTCGTGTGAAATTAGCACAGTTCTTGATTAAAAATTTCATCAAGTTTTGCAAATGCTGTTCGCTGTGAAGAGCCGTGAAAAGAACTAAGGATCTCACTAAAGTCAGCATAAAAACATCTAACGTCCGTATGCTGAGACGTTGCTTGGTCTAAAATCAGATTTATCTTGCGAACATAACAAAGAACAAAAAGGTATGTTTAAAATTCTGTCTCAGAAGAGTCTGTACGCCAGAGCGACGGCCGCTCATAACAGCAGCATCATCGTAGCTCTGACAAATAATGACTTTATATGAATTACGCAAAGAAGTGGGATACGGAAGTACTAAGGAATGACGAGATACGTTTGAAGTTCTCTAACGCTATAGCTACAGCAATAAGGAATAGCGCAGTAGGCAGTACAGTTGAAGAGGAATGGACATCTCTAAAAAGGGCCATCACAGAAGTTGGGAAGGAAACCATAGGTATAAAGAAGGTAGCGGCGAAGAAACCATGGGTAACGGAAGAAATACCTCAGTTGATTGATGAAAGGAGGAAGTACAAACATGTTCCGGGAAAATCAGGAATACAGAAATTCAAGTCGCTGAGGAGTGAAATAAATAGGAAGTGCAGGGAAGCTAAGACGAAATGGCTGCAGGAAAAATGTGAAGACATCGAAAAAGATATGATTGTCGGAAGGACAGACTCAGCATACAGGAAAGTCAAAACAACCTTTGGTGACATTAAAAGCAACGGTGGTAACATTAAGAGTGCAACGGGAATTCTACTGTTAAATGCAGAGGAGAGAGCAGATAGGTGGAAAGAATACATTGAAAGCCGCTATGACGGTGAAGAGTTGTCTGATGTGATAGAAGAAGAAACAGAAGTCGATTTAGAAGAGATAGGGGATCCAGTATTAGAATCGGAATTTAAAAGAGCTTTGGAGGAATTACGGTCAAATAAGGCAGAAGGGATAGATAACATTCCATCAGAATTTCTAAAATCATTGGGGGAAGTCGCAACAAAACGACTATTCACGTTGGTGTGTAGAATATATGAGTCTGGCGACATACCATCTGACTTTCGGAAAAGCATCATCCACACAATTCCGAAGACGGCAAGAGCTGACAAGTGCGAGAATTATCGCACAACCAGCTTAACAGCTCATGCATCGAAGCTGCTTACAAGAATAATATACAGAAGAATGGAAAAGAAAATTGAGAATGCGCTAGGTGACGATCAGTTTGGCTTTAGGAAAAGTAAAGGGACGAGAGGGGCAATGCTGACGTTACGGCTAATAATGGAAGCAAGGCAAAAGAAAAATCCGGACACTTTCATAGGATTTGTCGACCTGGAAAAAGCGTTCGACAATATAAAATGGTGCAAGCTGTTCGAGATTCTGAAAAAAGTAGGGGTAAGCTATAGTGAGAGACGGGTCATATACAATACGTACAACAACCAAGAGGGAATAATAAGAGTGGACGATCGAGAACGAAGTGCTCGTATTAAGAAGGGTGTAAGACAAGGCTGTAGCATTTCACCCCTACTCTTCAATCTGTACATCGAGGAAGCAATGATATAAATAAAGGTTCAGGACTGGAATTAAAATACAAGGTGAAAGGATATCAATGATACGATTCGCTGATGACATTGCTATCCTGAGTGAAAGTGAAGAAGAATTAAATGATCTGCTGAACGGAATGAACAGTCTAACGAGTACACAGTATGGTTTGAGAGTAAATCGGAGAAAGACGTAGGTAATGAGAAGTAGTAGAAATGTGAACAGCGAGAAACACAACATCAGGATTGATGGTCACGAAGTCAATGAAGTTATGGAATTCTGCTACCTAGGCAGTAAAATAACCAATGACGGACGGAGCAAGGAGGACATCAAAAGCAGACTCGCTATGGTAAAAAAGGAATTTCTGGCCAAGAGAAGTCTACTAATATCAAATACCGGTATTAATTTGAGGAAGAAATTTCTGAGGATGTACGTCTGGAGTACAGCATTGTATGGTAGTGAAACATGGACTGTGGGAAAACCGGCACAGAAGAGAGTCGAAGCATTTGAGATGTGGTGCTATAGACGAATGTTGAAAATTAGGTGGACTGATAAGGTAAGGAATGAGGAGGTACTACGCAGAATCGGAGAGGAAAGGAATATGTGGAAAACCCTGATAAGGAGAAGGGACAGGATGATAGGACATCTGCTAAGACATGAGGGAATGACTTCCATGGTACTAGAGGGAGCTGTAGAGGGCAAAAACTGTAGAGGAAGATAGAGATTGGAATACGTCAAGCAAATAATTGAGGACGTAGGTTGCAAATGCTACTCTGAGATGAAGAGGTTACCACAGGAAAGGAATTCGTGGCGGGCCGCATCTAACCAGTCAATAGACTGATGACCAAAAAAAAAAATAATAAAATAAAAAATGGATTATCCATAACAAGCCATAAACCTTTTATAAGCGATTCAGCTAACATTTTTGCATCATGTTCAGGAGTGAACCCTTCTACGGGTTTGTCCTGAGACAAGATATATCTGATAACCACAGCAAACTGCGAAATTGTTGAGATATTAAACGTGTGATAACTGACGCAAGAGAAGTGGCAGCAGTTTCCTCTGTTAGTCGGTCATCATAAACTTCGAGACTAGAGGAAAGCAAATCATTTTCATTACAATCCGTTTATATGTGCGTTTGAAAATACGCGTAGTAACCTTCGAAAGGTGATCCCCAAGAGCAGCAGAAAATTCAGCAGTGAAGTTAATAAGACTGCAAAAACTACTAATGTCATTGCTCCCGTTATATCGACGAGGTGTGAATTCCAAAGCACCATGAAATTTAGTATAATCCACAGTTGTGAAAATTCGTGTAAATAATTGCAAGTCTGATCGTTGAATGCCTGTAAGCACCATCCAGTTGTGTAATATTCTGTTTCCCTAAAAGACTGCACTCTAGCTGTGCATTCATAAAGAGGTTTGGGCCGCTACCGTTTTTTTATCTTCGCTATTATCCTCCACGGGCACATTTTACCAATATTTTTAGTTACTTATTTATTTGTTTATTAAAAGCACCAAATAGGGCCGGCCGCGGTGGCCGAGCGGTTCTAGACGCTTCAGTCTGGAACCGCGCGACTGCTACGGTCGCAGGTTCGAATCCTGCCTCGGGCATGGATGTGTGTGATGTCCTTAGGTTAGTTAGGTTTAAGTAGTTCTAAGTTCTAGGGGACTGATGACCTCAGATGTTAAGTCCCATAGTGCTCAGAGCCATTTGAACCATTTGAACCACCAAATAGGAAAAACAGTACACTTCGTTTGTGATATAAGAGCCACATATGCATTAAAACTTTCTTGCAAGTGCTCGGGCTGAAAATTCTTGCCGTTACCGTACTTTTATTTTTAGTTTTCTTGATTAGCGTGATTTTCGTTATCGATCTCTCCAAGTCCTTGGTACAGAGCATATCTTCACGCGATAGGGAATACAAATTATTTTCTATAAAGCTCTATACAGAGTTATTGCAGATATTGACTTCACACTGTAGACACTACACACCTGAAAAGTCACGTCCTCAAGCTCAGAACTGTGTACCGAATCTTCGCACGTGACAAACCGTAAAGACTGGTGAAATTATTGGTATCTCAACTGTAACAACCAAGAAAAAACTTTTGCCTATATGTGCTGACTAGACTTGTTGTTAATGCAGTTTCATAAATGTAATAGCTCACAGCGGTCAACGACACAACGGATATTTAAGTTACGGAATGGTGACACTGGACTCACTTTCGGGAGGACGACAGTTCAAACCCGCTTCCGGCCATCCTGATTTAGGTTTTCCGTGATTTCCCGAAATCGCTTAAGACGAATGCCGGGATGGTTCCTCTGAAAGGGCATGACCTATTTCCTTCTCCATCCACCCCTAATCCGAGAGTGTACTCCGTCCCCATTAACCTCGTTGTCGACGGTCAGCTGAACATTAAGCTCCTCCTCCTCCTCCCCCTATAATGTAGATATGAATAGATTCAGAATCTGCTAATCGTGTGTCATAATGACGGACGGACTGAGGAGGAAGTGGAACCGTTCTTTGGCGGGGCTCTGCCACGTGACAGGAAGCGGAAGTTCTGACGGATACATGCCGGAGAGTTTCTCCAGTCCTCAGGACAGCGGATAACCGATGCCCCCGCTCCTATCTGCATGCCGCGCCTACTACTCAGCGTTTGGAGTGTAGTTTCCAGTGATGCAGAACAAGATTTTGCACCCGAGTCGAGCCTAACACGTAACGGTCTACCGTAAGTTTTAAATGTAGACGTATACAGAATCTCTCAAACCTTTTGGGTCAAAGTGAAACCAGTGACACTGAGTTCACAATCGACTGTATTGAAATCAATGGTAGGAAATACATGTTGATTGTTTTCTGGACACAGTATAACAACAAAGAAGCTCTTTGTAAATGTTCAAAGCGACGACTGCCAGTCTCAATGCATGTATTGCTAGGGCGTATCCAGTTTTACTGCACTCTCGCGATAGTGTCTGTTGTGCGCTGAAAAAGGCAGCGGGAGATAAACAATATCCACCCCTGACCACCAAACATACCACACATAACTTAGCTCCAAACACGTGTGTTCCCAACGGCGAATTTATCTGTGCCGCAAGCACACCACTATTCCTGGTGCCAGTTGCCCATTGCATGACGCAGTTTGTAATCTGTCCATTGTGAAGTGTGCTACTGCGCACAGTGTATGACGTATAGTCAAAGATGGAACGTTACTCGTCGCCAGAGTTGGAAGACGTGCGTTTAATGTATAGTACGGCATCATATAGTGTCTATACGTAGAACGCTTTCCCTACAAGCGACAACCGAGTTTGAATATCTCCGTGGATACCAGATTACAAGAGAGGGAGTCATTCGCGCCACAGAGCACCATCCAGAGACATGTCAGATTATCAGAGAGATGGTGTTGGACCGCGTGAGCGAGGAATCAGCAATAAGCACTGGTTAACGTGGCCGTGAAACGCATGCTCCGAAGGATACAGCGTGAATACTACTGACGGAACAGCCCTGGGATCGGTAGATTCTGAGCCCCGCATTCACTTATGTCAATTACCCACCGCAGTGCCGTAGTGCCGAACTGTGTACAGCTTGTATTCTTCGCGGATGAGACCTCGTTCACCCGTGACGGTGATTTCAATATGTAACCTCCCCCTCACTTATCGACCTTAATGACACTGAAAAATTAAACCGCGTGTACCTAATGGAAATTTGGGAAAAGCAATCGTCACCGAAGTTAATCTGTCAGTAAAGAGGGAGGAAAGGGTTACATCTAAATGAAAGGAAAAATGCAAATGAAACTGGTGGTGATTGATTTTGAAAAGTTGTAAAGTTAATAAAGAAAGTAAATGTGCGGCCGTTACGTTAACAATTAACTAGCGGTAATTAGATATTTGAGATTTGGGGGAAATTACGGTCGCCAGTCCTATGGACAATTACTATAGTAACTGAAAAAGAAAGGTTATTACACATATAATTAGCACTAGAAGCGTGGCAACTGAAGGTTGACACATGTAGTGTGAAAACTGAAAGTTTGTCAGAAGTAAAAAAATTTCGCTACACTCTGACTTAATTTGGCAAAAGAATTAATAAATCCCGAAAACTGAAAGTTAATTTAGTGACTGAAATTAATAGTGAGACTTGTTTCTGAAGCACTACAAAATTCAGTAAAATACGGTTAGTCTTGGGGTACCTCAAAAATCATTTCAAAAGCCACTTGAATCTACGCAATTTAGAAATAAGAGATTTAAACTTTGAACTTGAATTAAATGATTCTGGAAAATTAACAACAGTAACATTTAGTACGTACCAAGCTAAGCTGTAGTCACAGGTAAGCTAAAATATGACAACAAAACTCGCACTCATCATTTGTGTTTGTGTAATCTAAATATTGTAGCCAGCTATGAATACCTTAACTGAACTTTGAAATTAAAGCAGTGAAATTGAATAATATTACTTTCATGCTGGCGTTTGAATTTCAACGACACTCGGGTTCATTCCGGAAAAGGAAGGGACCCTGCTTGGTAATGCAATTGGGACAATGAGCAACAAATGTTCATGCTAAGTTGCTGTAATTATAGTTACGAAAATGGAACAGTTTGAAAAGCTGAGGTCTGCCATACAGATCTAAAACATTACGTGCTTCCAGACTTCCTTGTTGGTTGATCGAAGGTTTGAAGCCGTCGATCGAGGAGGTGGCGACAGTCACTCATTGTCGGCCGTCGCTGTTGCTGAAGCTGGATGTTGGCGCGGCTTCTTCTCGACACGGTCACCAAGCGAAACGGGCCCTTGATGTGCGCCAGCTAATGCTTCCCGTCCGCGACACCGTGTCAGAAACTATCATAGCTAGTCGAGCGCAATTACATGCTGCTCAACCCCGAAAGCGCGGCAACTCGCGGGAGCGTCACACAACACACCTGCTCAACCGCACTACTCCAGCCAGACTCCCTCTGCTCAGTCCGCGCTACACGCGGCAGAGTTAACACTCTCAAAGATCGTAAACACTTTGGTTCTCCACACGACCTATCGATGTAATCGTTCGATAGCATAGTTTTCCCTAGGCAAAACCCAGCATAAAAATACAAATAATATTTACAAAACAACCAAATATACATCGACATAAATGCATATATATATATATATATATATATATATATATATATATATATATATATATATATATATTCATATAGTAATACAATTACAATATATAAAGACACAGAAATGACATATCTTGTGGTAACAAAACAAGGAATAAAATTATAGTACAATAGATGGAAATAGGAGGATATGCATTTCCGGCGTTACACGTGCCCCACATTGTCTGAGGATGTTTGTGTAGCCTAAACAGACTCAGAAAATGTCCCAAAAAGAAACAGCGGAAATGCATATACTCAAATCACCAACAAAATTTAGCATTCGTCTAATTAAGCATAAATCAATTTTTAGACCATAATTATTGAGTGGAGGCACTCCTAATCTTATTCCACTCTGTCATCTTGCACAAAATAAAACAGGTTGACAACATATTAAAATTCATAGAAAACATAGAAAATGGTTTAGCTACTATAAAATCGTCAAAATTCCTAACAGTATCAAGAAATGGAATTCTATTTGCAAAATTAACCAGAGTACATGGTCATAAAAAACCGGTATATCAAAATACGCAAATTAATAATTAATTACATAGAATACACATTTTTATGTAACCTTTTCATAATTAATATTCTCGACATGAGAGTACACTTAACGCTAAACAAGATAATAATACTCAGCAGATCGAAAAGAACATAAATATTGACAGCAGAATTCTTTCACATCAGCTGTCCGGGAAGAAAAACTATTCCGCTTTTCGTACCCGCAAGTACAAATAATGCCGACAGCAGCACAAGAGCCGACAGCGGCTCCGCCTCGCCAGTATTGTTGCGCCCACCTGTGCGGCACGCTTGATCTCACTTGCCTGTGTAACGGCATTTCCAGAACGTCCGTTTCACTGAATTGTTTCGGAAAAACTCACTCCGGAGTAATCTCAAGGAGTCCATTAACACTATCACAGTGGATAACTCAACACTGTCCATCATCACACGCATGTACTAGCCTGAAAATTAAAACAGCGTCTAAGTACATGGCAATGACTAGTAAAACACATATTCATGAAATCTTACAGCTGGTTACAAAATCATATTTACATTGCTTAATCTACTGTGACTCAGCTGAAAACTTAAACTAGCAGATTGGATTTTTCAATTGATAAATAATCACTCTCTCTTAAATCATTTACTAAAAATTAATTACTTATTAATTACAACTTCATTAATGTCCTGTTGGTGAGGCAAAAGCATGGCAATCTAGCAAATCGTTAAATATTACACGCTATATTTACATACTGTACAAATTACCCATTCTGTGGTATTGATCAATCCTAGGTTGGTACAATTTCAAGTCTACAATGTTCCATACACCAAATAGTTTTCCTGAGCTTGGATAGTCTAAGCAATAAGCATTTGTGTGAGGTATACCAATGACTTCATATGGTCCGTTATAAACAAACTTAAATTTAGAGATTTCATTGTCTATCTCGCTCGATTTCTCATGAGCTTTTACAAGTACTAAGTCTCCGATTGCAAACTTAGCAAAACCCGCTTTAGCGTCATGACGACGTATGCAAGCATCGGTTTTTAGCCTCATTATTTCTCGCAAACGATCTTTTTTCACACCAATACTAATGTCAATCCGTGGAGGGAATTTGATTATCTCTTCCACTAAACTTTTACTTCTGTCATCTAACAGGATTTCCTCTGGAGAAAATCCCGTAGATTCATGTCTCAAGGTGTTCATAATTCCCTCAAATTCTGCTACATATTTGCCCCATGCCCTATGGTTGTGATGGCAATAGGTACGGCAAAGTCGGCGTAGCTCGCGCATATACCTTTCAGCGGGATATCCAGCCGGACAATAAGCTGAAATATGGATCGCTTTGACCCCATTACTTTTCATGCTTTCATTCCACAACTTAGAAGTAAATTGTGCCCCATAGTGTGATAGAATGGCCTTGGGCTTACCAATATGAACAAAATAATCGTTCACAAGCTTGCTATAGACCGCTTTCGCTGTAGCTTTCCTAATCGGGTATAGTTTGATGAACTTGGAAAAAGTTTCTAGCACTACTAAAATGTAGGCAAAGTTTCCTGATGGCTTGGGCAAAGGTCTATACAAGTCCACGCACAGTAATTCAAAGGTGTCGTTAGGCCTTATACTTTGCTTAGGACCACAACTCGTACAGTTGGTAACCTTCACCTTCTGACATAAATCGCAAGTTTTCACTCTGTCAGTAACGCGTTTTAACATGCTGTTAAAATGCACTACTTCACTCAGCTTTTCCGTACATTTCTTTGGTCCACAGTGACCATACGCCAAATGGTAGTAGTCTATTATTTCCGTGACGTATTTGGTGGGCCAGCACACCCACCAAATATTACTATTTTCACCCTTACGTATGTACAAGTTATGATCGTATATCTTGTAATACTTCCTTAGTTTCTCTCCTCCTGGACTCCTTTCGTCATATCGGGTTTTCACCATGTTTAAACAACCATCCTCATTCTGATGACGACGTAGATTCTTACAGATGTTCACTATTAATTTGCGTCCCTCAGCTACTTTAAAATAGTATAATTTGACCACTCCATCTGACTCATCTTTCAATATATTTTGATTAGACTCGGGCAACCGCGACAGCGCATCCGCTACGCAATTGTCGGTCACTTTTACGTCCCTCAGCCACTTTAAAATAGTATAATTTGACCACTCCATTTGACTCATCTTTCAATATATCTTGATTAGACTCGGGCAACCGCGACAGCGCATCCGCTACGCAATTGTCGGTCCCTTTTACGTAACAGATGTCATAGTTAAATTGCTGTAAATACAGCGACCACCTAGTCAGTCTTTCGTGAAGCAGTTTACAATCCTTCATATAAGTGTGCGCCTTATGGTCGGTATGAATAATCACCTTACGGTCCCGTAGGTAACCCTTGAACTTCTTGAATCCCCACACGATAGCGAGACACTCTTTCTCAGAAATCATGTAGTTTCGCTTACTTTTTGATAAAGTTCGACTCGCGAACGCTATCGTCCGGTGTTACTTATCCTCTCCTTTACCATCTTATTGGGACGGTTCTACCCCTACCCCGTAATTCGACGAATCCGTTCCCAGATGGAAGGGTAGCGATAAATCAGGATGAAATAGTATGTTAGATCTTAACAACTCGTCTTTTAATCTCCTGAAAGCGGCCTGACACCCGTCAGTCCACACAAACGGAACATTTTTGCGTAAGAGGTTATTCAAATTTTCATCATTAAACACTTGTCCTTTTACAAATTTACGGTAAAATCCTGTGAGCCCTAGAAAACCTTTTAACTGTTTCCTAGACTTGGGTGGAGGACAATTCCTTATTGCCTCTAGTTTCTCTGGGTCCTTCGTAATATCAGCAGTGGTAATTACATGCCCTAAAAATTTCAGTTCCTCCTTCACAAATTCGCATTTCTTTAGCTTTAGAGTCATTCCGCCATTGCGAAATGCTCTAAAAACTTCATCTAACAGGTCACAATGGTCATGCCAAGTGGCATTGGCCAACAATAGGTCGTCAACATATACAGTTAATCTTGAACTCAAAGCCGGTCCTAACACTTTATCTAGGACCCTGATGAATACGGACACAGATATATTAAGTCCAAACGGCAGTACTCTATACTGATAACACCTGCCCGCAAACAAGAAGGCGGTGTATGGCCAAGATTCTTCTTCGAGTTCTATTTGCCAGTAACTAGCCGTCAGATCGAGGCTAGTCATTAACTTAACGTCATGAAAACGTTGCAAAATATCCTCCATACTCTCTGGTAGGTCTGTTTCACGTTGAACGACCCTATTCAACGTGCGTGCGTCAATCACAATACGCACACTACCATCCCGTTTTGCTACAATGACCAAACCGTTATTGTATGGGCTTGTACTTCTTCCAATCACTCCCCATTCGATCATCTTATCTGTCTCCCGTTGCACTGCTTCCTTTTTGGACCGCCGTACAGCATACGGTCTCACGAAGAATGTTTCGTGCGGAATTACATGCAACTTGCATTTATATCCTTCCACAAGTCCCGGTTTGTCTGAAAACACACTCTTATTCCTCATTATCACTTCATACAGGCCTCGTCTTTGTTCGTGTGTTACGTTTGACACACCGTCTACAATACTTTCCAATTCACTTTCTACACTATTGTCAATGCCGAGATTCCTCACATTACGGTAGTTCAAATTCACACCTACGTCACTACCACCCGGCCAGTTAACAATGTGTATAGGCTGGTATTGCCTATGCACACCATCTCCTGCCTCGTCAAAACAAACTACTATCGTTTTATCTTGTGACGTACATGTCAAAGTTTTGCTTTCGCAATTAATCACTGCACTGTAGTTTAATAGCCATTCTAGCCCGATAATTACTTCCGTAGTTACGTCTGAACGACGACATTGTTCAAATCGTGCCCCACATATCTCGAAGTTGACAAAAATCTGTTTTGTGGCCGGTTTACTGGCCTTCCCAGTAGCACCGATAATTTTCACTCCTGTTACTGGCATAACTACGATGCCATGTCTGTCTTTCAGTAACTCAAATATTTTCCCAGATACAGCACTCAATTCTGCACCGGTGTCAATCAACACGTTTAGTTGTAGGTCGTGCATATTAACAGACACTACTATCTATCTACACTTGTCCTCGACTGTTTCTTTGTTTTCCCACAGTAAATCCTCGTCTATAAGTAGGTCATTCAAAAAAAAAAAAAAATCTGGCTTTGATCCTAAGCGCCGGGCAGTGTGGCCGTGCGGTTCTAAGCGCATCAGTTTGGAACCGCGTGACCACTACGGTCGCAGGTTCGAATCCTGCCTCCGGCATGGATGTCTGTGATGTCGTTAGGTTAGTTAGGTTGAAGTAGTTCTAGGGGACTGATGACCTCAGAAGTTAAGTCCCATAGTGCTCAGAGCCATTTGAACCGTTTTTTGATCCTAAGTCCGGCTTATCTGGCGGCTTTTTCACCCTCTGTTCACATACAGTTTTAATTTCAACACGTTTGTCCTGAGGCTTAGTCTGTAGCTCCGCCTCCAATTCCGAAACCTTTTCCTGTAACTCGTCAACTAGTGAGTGCTGCTTTGCTATCAATTCACTAATTGTCACCTTCGTTGATTCCTCCTTGGTCAGATTGATCTCATCTGCCAATTTACGGGGAGGAATGTGCCCAGTAGTATCTGCAATTACTTCCTCTGGATCTGCGCAACCCACACTGCTACCGTCTGACCGTATAACGTCAGCTCTAACCTCATACACGCTATAATCTACGTGCTCTTCTACCTATCGTGTCCGGCTGTCACTAAAATTCTGGTAATCTTTCTCCTCAATACTTTCGCAATGTTTAAAATGGAATTTTGCATCGGATGGTTCGGCCACTTCTAACACTATAACTTTCGGTAAAGTCTGCCGATCAGGGCCAGAACTTTCCGATACTACTTCAACATCCAACTCCTGCGGGACGAAACACGACGAATGTTGCTCGTGCTCCCCATTAACATCAACTATTTCTGGTAAAGTCTGCGCGGTTAGGGCCAGAACTTTCTATCACTTCACAAACACTATCTTCCTGCGGGACGAGACGTGGCAAATCCTGCCCGCGCTCCCCATAAATACTTCTCCCGTACAGGCCCCTATAATCCCTTAGTTCGTCGTATAAGCGACCGAACTGCCTTAACCAGACTTCATCCCTCTCTGCATCCCCTCGCTCGATGACGGACGTGTTATCCGACATCTGATCTTCTCTCAACAATTGCGAAACATTCTTAAACTCAATCTCCAGTTCCGCTGTGGGTGTTACAGCTGCCACTTTATAATCGATTTCCGGAACACTGCTTAAATTGTTCTCACTGACAGTGAATGTATTTTCTGCTGCCGTGTCTAAAGCTGAACTACTACTTGTGGGCGCACTCCTTTCTCCTAACACTGGCACACTCTCCCGCCGTTGATTATTGCATACGGAATTTTCATAACGACAACACCTGGGTTTTCTCCTGTTATTGGGCCGCCAAAATTTCTTCACGCCCGGTCGGCCCCTCACCGGCGCGGCTAATGGTTTCCCTGTCTCGTCCCAGCAGATACGCTCCCCGGATGCTGCTGAAGCGGCTGATCACACCCTCTGGCGTTATTACTATTCTGCGAAACCCGTATCACGCTAGTATGATAGTGGTTTCCGTCATTCCTGTTATTATTTGCATTGTACCGATTGTCATTACGGCCCGAACCACTATTGTTATTGCTGCCAAGATTGCGGTATGCATTATTTCCATAGTTATCGTTGTTGTGGTTGCTGTGGTACCCGTTGTTGTTACCACAGCCTCTACCACTGTCGCGATTATTGAGCCAATTGTCCTCCACTCTTTCCAGGAAATCACTGATTGTCATGTAATTGCTTCCTACGTAGCGTTTTGTATCATCTGGAAGCTTCTCGTAGAGTTCCCAGACTATTTCGTCTTCCGTGCGGTGATCACGCAAATATTCCAACTTGCGGATCCAGCACTCACAAAACTCTTTCATCGAGCCACGCGAATTCGCATCGAAAGGCCTCGATACGACAAATTCGCGCCAGACACTTTGTTGTTTTTGCTCTGACCAGTATTTAGACAGAAACAAATTTTTAAACTCGTCAAAAGCCAAGTTCGTAATGTTGAGGCTTATGCCCCAACGCTTGGTCGTGCGGTAGCGTTCTCGTTTCCCACGCCCGGGTTCCCGGGTTCGATTCCCTGCGGGGTCAGGGATTTTCTCTGCCACGTGATGACTGGGTGTTGTGTGATGTCCTTAGGTTAGTTAGGTTTAAGTAGTTCTAAGTTCTAGGGGACTGATGACCGTAGATGTTAAGTCCCATAGTGCTCAGAGCCAAACAAAACCAAAACTCGCACTTATAATTTGTGCTTGTGTAATCTAAATATTGTAGCCAGCTATGAATACTTTAACTGAACTTTGAAATTAAAGCAGTGAAATGGAATAATATTACTTTAATGCTGGCGTTTGAATTTCAACGACACTCGGGTTCATTCCGGAATACGAAGGGACCCTGCTTGGTAATGCAATTGGGACAATGAGCAACAAATGTTGCTGTAATTATAGTTACGAAAATGGAACAGTTTGAAAAGCAGAGGTCTGCCATACAGTTCTAAAACTTTACGTGCTTCCAGTCTTCCTTGTTGGTTGATTGAAGGTTTGAAGCCGTCGATCGAGGAGGTGGCGACAGTCATTCATTGTCGGCCGTCGCTGTTGCAGAAGCTGGATGTTGGCGCGCCTTCTTCTCGACACGGTCACCAGGCGAAACGGGCTCTTGATGTGCGCCAGCTAATGCTCCCGTCCGCGACACCGTGTCAGAAACTATCATAGCAAGTCGAGGGCAATTACATGCTGCCCAACCCTGAAAGCGCGGCAACTCGCGGGAGCGTCACACAACACACCTGCTCAACCGCACTACTCCAGCAAGACTCCCTCTGCTCAGTGCGCGCTCCGCGCGGCAGAGTTGACACTCTCAAAGATCGTAAACACTTTGGTTCTCCACACGACCTATCGATGTAATCGTTCGATAGCATAGTTTTCCCTAGGCAAGACCCAGCGTAAAAACACAATATTTACAAAACAACCAATTATACATCGACATAAATGCATATATATATATATATATATATATATATATATATATATATATATATAGTAAAACAGTTACAATATATAAAGATACAGAAATGTCATATCTTGAGGTAACAAAACAAGGAAAAAAAATTATAGTACAATAGATGGAAATAGGAGGATATGCATTTCCGGCGTTACAAATATCTGCACCGCAGCGACCAGCAACGATTCTCTCTCAATGTGTGGGTGAGCATTGTCCAAGATCACCTGATAGCATATTATTTGGTGCCTCCCTGTTTGATTGTTCCACGTTAGATGGTTTTCCTGCGATTAATGCTGCCGCAGTTCTTGGAGGCTATATTCCTATTTGTCAATGAAAGGATCTTGTGAACAACCCCTCTTCAATATTAATATCCATGAGCATCTGAACTACCCGTACTCTCATCGTTGGATTGGAAGCGGAGGTCCTGTCCAATGGCCGACAATATCATCGGATATCGAACCTATGGACCTTTTCGCTGGGGTTACGTCAGTATGCTGGTTTGTGCAACCCCCGTAGAAACGAGTAAAGATCTTCTTGCTAGGGTCCACGCTGCCTGTCTGCTGGAACATCAGACACCTGAGGTCTTTGAGAGAGTGCGGTAGAGGTACATGTGCAGTTGCTACACATGCCGTGAGACTGGCGGTCGTCACTTTTAACAACTAATATGAACTACGTTGTTGTTATGCGGTGCACGCTGTGTGTACCCCTAACACGGTAAGTACACCATTTCCGATCGTTAGTTCCCTGCCCCAATGTAATCGTCTATGGATCCACCGTCAACTGTTTCAGTTTGACTTATAAGGTTTGAGACATTACAAAATAATTATAGAAAATGGATGGAACTCTCTCTCAGTTACGAATATTTCATGGTGGTTGACTGCTCCGTTGCATTGCAGGACAAACCGGCACTGATTTGCAGTCAAATGTCGGAAAGTTCTTTCAGAAAGGTATATGTGATTGTTTCCCTTTATTTTCGTGTTTTATCCCACATCCCCAATTTCGTAGCCTAATTATTAGAAATTGTGCAAGATTGAAACTGGAAGGAACTGCATGGTAGGTTGCTCATTAGTCACAAAATTAAACAATAGACAATTACCGGATGTGCTCATTTTCCCAGGACTGTCTAGAGCAGGAAACCACACAATTAGCTTCCAAAATGACCCCTCCTTCCTCGAGAGTATGAAACTGGAAACGAACAGTCAGCTTCCACAGTGAGTTAAAAATCGATTATATGTATAAAAAAAGCACTCCGTCTTCAGGCGACAAGTGGCCCATTGGGACCATCTGACCGCCGTGTCATCCTCCGTGGAGGATGAGGATAGGAGGGGCGTGTGGTCAGCACACCGCTCTCCCGGTCGTTACGATGGTATGCTTGACCGAAGCCGCTATTAATCGGTGGAGTAGCTCCTCAATTGGCATCACGAGGCTGAGTGCATCCCGAAAAATGGCAACAGTGCGTGGCGGCCTGGATGGTCGCTCATCCAATTGCCGGCCAAGCCCGACAGCGCGTAACTTCGGTGATCTTACGGGAACCGGTGTGTCCACTGCGGCAAGGTCGTTGCCCCCGATTATACGAGGGCTATCCACAAAGTACATTCCTTTTTGGAATTAAAAATAAATAAAGTATTGGAATTTTTTTTTATTATATACAGATGAAAGCCACACTTCAATACTACTTTTCTACATAGTTGCCATTTAAATTAAGGCACTTATCGTAGCGATGGACGAGCTTGGAAATTCCTTCGTCGTAACATTCGGCCGCCTGCGCCTTCAACCACGTGGTTACCTCTTCTTGAAGCTGTGCGCCGTCATCAAAACGCTGCATAGCCAACCACTTCTTCATTGCTGGGAATAAGTGGAAGTCGCTCGGTGCCAGGTCGGATGAGGAAACAACTCCCACTTAAAAGATTCGAGAACTTCACGAGTGGCATTTGCCGTGTGGGCCCGGGCGTTGTCGTGAATCGGCAAGATCTTTGAGCCCAACTTTCCCCTGCGCTTGTTTTGTATTGCTCTTCTGAGGTTGTGCAGAGTTTGGCAAAACCTTTGAGAGTTTATTGTAGTGCCTCTTTCCAGGAAATCCACAAAAATCGTATTTCTACCTGGTTACTGATTAACCACGTGGTTGAAGGCGCAGGCGGCCGAATTTTACGACGAAAGAATTTGCAAGCTCGTCCATCGTTACGATACGTGCCGTAATTTAAATGGCAACTATTTAGAAAAGTAGTATTTAAGTGTGGCTTTCATCTGTATATAATAAAAAATTTTCCAATACTTTATTTATTTTTAATTCCAAAACGTAATGTACTTTGTGGATAGCCCTCGTATGTATAAAGGAGGAATAATGTAGGAGCCAAAATGGTGACCACTGATGACGTTTTAAATGAAGTGAAAAGCATTTGATCCAAATAAGACACTATACAATAGAGAAAGGCAGTTCAGTTGCATTATTAGTTGTACAATTACGACCGCGGAAGGTAGGCCAAAAAACAAAACAAAAAACACTTTTTTTTGTGGTCCCTGGGAGAGAGACAAGAAACGAATTAGTACACGTCCAATGAGAGACGTAGGGCACGTATACTTTTCTCCTTGTGTAGTAGTATCCGTAATTTTACTGCATCAGCAGAAGGTCAGAGGGCTGTAAAATAAAGCGTACAGCTCCTATTCGATCTGCGTTGCTGGCATTATGTCGCTGAAGCGACTGAGCTATAACTGCAGTTATCTGTACTTTGACATCCGTAAGAACTCGGAATTAGCTGTTTCGGTGTTTGTGCTTCGCCTTCTAGCAGTGACCATTGTTTTAAATTATTTATTGGGTGTGAATATTTCAAATGTACTGCAACAGGAAAGAGAATGCAGTTTGCCAAACGGTAGTTTCAGCGCATGTTTTACCACTGATGAGTGGGAATGGAAGCATTGCGACATGTAAATAATTTTAGTACTTCAGCAGAGATGAAAGCGTTCATTATTGATGAACATGTATGAGTATTTATAGCACAAAATGGATAGAATTGCAAACAGACCGTGATGTGCCTGAGAATTCACGCTGTTGAAATTTAAAGCAATTAACTTTAGCACGTGCACTAACCCCACTAATCCCTACATTGAGTCGTTAACCCACGCGTGTAATACGATTTTAACTGCACTCCAGCTGGAACGCTTTCATAAATAGGTTGTTTGCAGCTGTGGACTTCGTTATTCACATACTTTTGATGAACAGTATTTGTGCTGTTTGTTGCAGGTACTGACCAGCAGGACAGGAATACCTCTCAGTAGCAATACGTTTCTTTCTGCTGCACCAATTTTTAGAGATAATCTCATTAGAAAGAAAAGTACGACTACGATGCAAAATTCGACAGTAATTCCACAACGGTGGATCGTAATGTGTCTCAAATTATAGCATTTTCCATGCTGCAAACGAATATATTTAATCAGTCACCAGTAAGTGTTCTGGAATATTACGTTATTATGGTTTACAGATACTGACCATAGGTTTAAAACCGTTCACTTACAAACTTCAACGTAAAATGCAGGGGATTTTCAGTTAAAATCGATTCTCATATCTTGACGACTATACTGCTTGTTTTTTTTTTTTTTTTACTATTTTAAATCGAAAATCAATATCTGCAAAACAACATAATCTGAAACTCTAGGACACCCAACAGTGACACCTTGTTAATAAATGAGAAACGTATGTTTGAATAAAATCATTCGCAGCCTGGAGAAGACGTTTCATTCGATACAAATTACACGTTTTCTACGGGAAGTGACCTCTGTAATAAGCTTTATCGTAATGTTTCCGGGTGATATTTGTATACTTTTTTACGCCGTCCTCACCCTCGTCCTACGATACTTTGATTACTTCAAAGTAGGAGATTGTGTTGGAGCTAGAGATAGTTCAGCGTGTTCGGTCAGAAGTCTAGCTGCATTTTCTAATGAAAACAAAAAAAAAAAATTATCCAGTTATGAACCTGAAGGGGTTCCTGTGACGTCTGCCCAGACCAAATGACGAGCAAAAAATGAGAGCGGTAGCGTCTTTGGGTAGTTATCAGTAACGTCCTATGTTCCGTGTTCGAAACTCACCACTGCTTAATTTCTGAATAAAAATCAACAATGACAGCCGAAGACATACGGCCTAAGAAATCATCCTTGTTCTGCCAACGGCCTTGTCAAAGAAAGCCGAGAAGTGAACAGAGGTTCAGAGCACTCCCTTGTAATTGGAATGGGAAATTACACTCAAAGAGGCGGAAGAATAAGCAAATGATCAACGGCGTGAGGATGCAGAGGGCAATGGAAATCACTGCATTGAAGACACATGATGTGTACCCACAGGATATGTGACCTGTAACTGAAAAATGAGAAAAGTTTCATGATGTCTATCAAAGGAAGGGGGATACGGACTTAACTGATAACGTGACGGAGGAAGAAACACGAGTCGACAGGGAAGGGATAGAGGATCCAATATTAGAATCGGAATTTAAAAGAGCTTAGAACCACTTGAGAACAATAAGGCAGAAGGGTTGGGTAAGATAGCATCGGAATTTCAGAACCAACTGGGGAAAGCGGCAACGACTCACGTTGGTAAGTAGAAGATATGAGACTGATGAAGTACCGTCGTTTCGTAAAAACATCTTTCTCATTATTCAAAAGATAGTAAGAACCTACAAGTGTGAGAATTATCGCTCGATCAGTTTAACAGCTCATGCATTCAAGTTTCTGAAAAATAACTAATATAAAGAAGAACAGGAAAGAAAATTAAAGATGTGTTAGATGACGATCAGTTTGGCTTCAGCAAAGGTAAAGACATCCGAGAGATATTTCTGACGTTGCGGTTGATAATGAAAACAAGACTGAAGAAAAATCAAGACACGTTCATGGGATTTGTTGACCTGAAGAAGCAGTCGATAACGTCAAATGGTGCAAGATAATCGAAATTCTCAGAAAAATGGGGATAAGCTAAAAGGAAATACGGGAAATGCACAATACGAACAAGAACCAAGAGGGAACAATAAGAATGGAAGACGAAGAACGAAGTGTTCGGATTAAAAAGGACTACGAAACAGGGATGTGGCGTTCTCTTCCTGCTGTTCAATGTGTTCTCTTACATCGAAGAAGGAATGAGGGAAGTATGAGAAAGTTTCAGGGGTGAGATTAAAATACAAGATGAAATGATATTAGTGAGAGGATTCGCTGCTGACATTGCTGTACTAAGTGAAAGTAAAGAATAATAAAAGGATCGGTCGAATGGAACGAAAAGTCTTATAAGGACAGAATCTAGATTGAGGGTAAATCGAAGAAACAAGAAACTAATGACAAGCAGCAGAAAGAGGAACAATGAGAAACGTAACATCAGGATTGGTGATTACGAAGTACGTGAAGTTAAGGAATGCTGCTGCCTAGGCAGCAGAATAACCCATGTCAGACAGAGCACGGAGTACATCAAAAACAGACTAGCACTGACAAAAAGGGCATTCCTGGCCAAGAGAAGTCTATGAAAAACGGCTATAATTTGAGGAAGAAATATCTGAGAATGTGCGTCTGGAGCACAGCGTTGTATGGTAGTGAAACGTGGATTATGGGAAAACCGGAACAGAAGGTAGGTAGTTTGGTAGGTTTTGGGGAAGGAGACCAGACAGCGAGGTCATCGGTCTCATGAGATTAGGGAAGGACGGGGAAGGAAGTCGGCCGTGCCCTTCGAAAGGAACCATCCCGGCATTTGCCTGGAGCGATTTAGGGAAATCACGGAAAACCTAAATCAGGATAGCCGGACGCGGGATTGAACCGTCGTCCTCCCGAATGCGAGTCCAGTGTCTAACCACTGCGCCACCTCGCTCGGTCCGGAACAGAAGGTAATCGAAGAATTTGAGATATGGTGCTACAGAAGAATGTCAAAATTATGTGGACTGATAAGGTAAGGAATGAGGGAAGGAATATGTGAAAAATACTGACAAGCAGAATGGAAGGGTGATAGCACATCTGTTAAGACGTCAGGGAATAACTCCCATGGTACTAGACGGAGCTGTGGAAGACAAAAAACCGTAGAGAAGAGACATGGGAATAGATGCAATAAATAATTGAGGGTGCAGGTCACAAGTGCTACTCTAAGATGAAAAGATTGGCACAGGAGAGGAATTCATGCCGAACCGTATCAGACCAGTTAGAAGAGTGATGATCCCTTTGCTAGGGTGAAAAAATAAAAAATAAAAAAATAACAGCCTAGTGAATGATTTTCGAATTACATGAATGAATGCGAACTAGAACCCGCCATAAACAGTTTCCTTCAATTTCTACAGTTTTTGTTGTTGGATATGAGGCTGTATTTTGTGCAGAATTTTATATTATAGCTATTTGGAACATATTGTTCATTCTTGAGGTACAGAATTTTATGCTGAGTAAAATGTTATATTGTTAGAACTACTTCTATGACACGGGGACAGTTATGCTTTACTTCGTCTCTCGAGCAACGCCTTGTACCTTGAAACACAAGGGGCCTTTTGCGATAAAACATGTGATACTTGCAAATGAACTGAGTTTCTCTGACGTCTTAATCATTTTACCTATTGTATGAAAGGTTTTCGGTCTTCCTGCCCTGTCACATCAGGGGAAAATCTCGAGCTTCCGACGATTACCTCCATTTTCTTCGCCTGGACTAACCGGCTGTTAAAACTGCTGCTGTGGTGGCTTTGCATAGCCCATAAACGTCTTCTGATTGGTCGGTAATAGCGTAATCGTGTCGATGATGGTGTCAACGTCTATGCTGGTTGTGTCACCGCTGCCGCCGTAGCATTTACATTGCGACGAATATCTCTGGCTCTTCGCTGTACGGAGTGCTCTGTTCCATGCACCGCTAAAATTTATATCCATTGTCATGGTTGAGAATCTTCTCACAATACTTATTTCTACAGGCTCTTCAATTACAGAATCCCAGAAGCCTGGGCTGAAATTTTTGTTTCGTCAAACAGTATTTTATATGAAACTTTTTGGCAGATTAATTCTGTGTACCAGACAGAGACTCGAACTCGGGATCTTTGCCTTTCGCGGACAAGTGCTGTAATGACTGAGCTACCCAAGCACGATACAGAAACCCTCATCGCAGCTTCAGTTCTGTTAGTACTTCGTCTCCAGTCACATAAGTGCGCAGTCCGCCTAGAGTGAAAATTTCATTCTAGAAGTGTTCTATATTTTTTCGGAGGCTGTAAATTTCTCTAGATTTCTGTAGATCTCGCTCTTTAGTCTGCCGTTGATGTTCTGCACAGCGGTCAGAAACGGTGCGAATGGAATGACCAATGGAATTTCTCCCACATTCAGAGGGGATGTAGCAAATCCCAAGGTCTTATGACCGGGACTCTCCTTAACAGGGAGGTCGGAAAATTTATCTTATGCCTCGTTTCCTCACACCTCTGCCTGTTTTACTAGATGTAGTGCCACAGAAAAGAAGGATTGCTATCGGTGGCTCATCACGTCAATGTTCAACATTTCTCACGTTTCCTTTTCCGGGAGAAGGCTCGCTTCATGTCACCTAAACCACAGCCGTTCTTTCGGACACATACTTCAGATGATTTAAATGCGACATCGAAGTGGTCCTTGTCAGAAACGTTTTTGCTCTGTGTACGAGTGTATTTAAAGCTGCTGTCTTCAGGACTACATGGTGAAAACTCCGGGTGCTAAAATACTGTATAAATTAATTTGCGTCACCTTGCGGTACACTGAGTGGCCGAGACGTCCATCTGACTTTCGAGTATCAAAACATCTTAAAATGGCAGCCTTCCCTCTTTCTCTGTCTCGACAGTGAACTGGAAGTTTGGGTGCATACTGTTCATGTGCTCATGCAAGTGTTAAAGAGCTTCTACGCCAGAAAATAAACGTGCCGTCAACATAACGATAAAATGAAAATGGATGAAGGGGAGCCAAATTTAATGCACGTTCCTCAAAATTGTTCCATGAAAAAGCTGACCATTGCTGAATACAACGGAGAACTTATAGCCATTCTCTCCGTCATTCCACAAAATTTTCCACCATCCAAGAAGTAAGTTGTCGTCATAACATGTAGAAACAACAATATCGTGTCACCAGGAAAACGCTCTGCCAACAATTTTAATGTGTCCCCCACAGGAATTTTGTAAAGAGTGTGACCACATCCAGGCTTACTAAAATACTAACTGGTGATCCCTTGATGTCTCAAAATAATTCCTGTCAAACGATCTGTTCATATTGTGCCACGAATTTTCTCTCTCTCCGTTACTTTCCAGTACTTTCTCACTCGTTTCGTGATCTGCCCATCTAATCATTGGCATTCTTCCCTAGCACCACATATCAGGAGCTTCTATTCTCGTCTTCTCTAAACTATTTGTTGTCCATGTTTCACGTCCATACTTAGTTACGCGACATACAGACACCTTCAGAAAAGGTTCCTAACACTTAAGTTTATATTCGATTTTAATACATTTCTCTTCTTCAGAAACGCTTTTCTTGCCATTGCCACTCTATATTTTATGTTCCCTCTATTTTGACCATCATCAGTTATTTTTCTACCCAAACAGCAAAATTAATCTAGTACGTTAAGTGTATTGTATCCTAATCTAATTGCCTCAGCATCACCATTTTTAATTACATTCCGTTATCCGGCTTTTGCTTTTGTTACCCTCCTTTAAAGACGCTGCCCATTCCTTTCAGTTGTTCTTTTAAGTCCTTAGCTGTCTCTAACAGAATTACCATGTCATCAGAGAACCTTAAATTCCAACTCCAAAATTTTCTTTTCTTTTCATTACTGCGTGCTCAGTGTACAGATTGAGTAATATCGGCGATGGTTACAACCCTTTCTCACTCCCTTTTCATCCATTGCCTCCCTTTCACGCCCCTCGACTCTTATAAATGCCGTCTAATTTCAGCACAAGTTGTAAATAGCTATTCGCACTTTGTATTTTACGCATGCTACTTTCAGAATTTCAAAGAGAGTTATCCATTCAGCAGTGTCAAAAGCTTTCCCTAAGTTTACAAATGTCATAAACGTAGGTTTGCCTTAACCAATCTTCTAGGATGAGTCGTAGGGTCAGTATTGCCTTGCGTGTGCCTACATTTCTCAGTAATCCAAACTGTTCTTCCCCGAGGTCGGTTTGTACTAGTTTTTCTACTCCTCTGCAAGGAACTCGTGTTAGTATTTTGCGACCATGACTTCTGAAGCTGATCCGTCCTGCAAACTAGCGACAGGTTCTGGAAACAATAATGCAGGTGGATAGCGATCAAGCACCGTTCTCTCCATAGAGTATCACGAATGCTGAAAAATATTCTGCTCCGTTGTGAGCCGTGGAAAGTCGAGATGAGACAATTCATCTCCGCGTTTCCACCTGTCGGCACCTGCTTTCTTTGTGTTATTAGGGTGATGTTTAAGTTCGTTACCTTTTTCCATGTTTAATAAACGTAAAAGATACATGCAACACATTTAGTCATAATGTAGTCTCCCTCACCATTTACAACACTCTGCCATTGCTTGGGTAACTTTTCGATTCGGCTACTAGAAACCACATGGTTTGGGCTCTAAGACCTCGTCGAACCATTTTCGGAGCCCATTTTCATCCGGAAAGGAAGTCCCTTGAATGTTGTTCGACGGAAAGTCGAGAATGTGAAGATCTGAGTGCACAGGATCAAATGAATAATGTGGGTGTGAAATGACTTCCCAACCCAACTCCAGTATAGTGCTTTTTGTCACTCTAGCAGCTATCTTCCCGCTGGTCGTGTATGGTTCTAAACCCTTACGCTTGTCCTCTGGCCATTTTTCCTTAGTCATTTTGCGCTTCCTGTCAGTCTCATTTCTTAGACGTTTGTGTTTCCTTTCGCCTGCTTCATTTGCCGCATTGTCTGCCCACGGTAGCTGAATGGTCAGCGCGACAGAATGTCAATTCTCAGGGCCTGGGTTCAATTCCCACCTGGGTTGCAGATTTTCTCCGCTTAGGGACTGGGTGTCGTGTTGTCCTAATCATCATCATCATTTCATCCCCATCGACGCGCAAGTCGCCGAAGTGGCGTCAAATCGAAAGACTTGCACCGGGCGAACGGTCTACCCGACGGGAGGCCCTAGTCACACGACATTTATTTATTTGCCACATTTTTATATTTTCATCTTTCATCATTTAATTTCAAAGTCTCTAATGTTATCCAAGGATTTCTACTAGGCTTTGTCTTTTTAACTGTTTGATCCTCTACTTCCCTCAATATTTCATGCATCAAAGCTGACTATTCGTCCTCTACTGTATTCCTTTCCCCTATTCAAGTCATTCGTTTCCTAATGCTCCCACCGAAACCCTGAGAAACATCTCGTTATTTCAATTTGTCCAGGTCCCATCGCTTCACTTTCCTACCTTTTAGCAATTTCGTCAGTTTTAGTCTACAGTTCACAAGCAACAAATTGTGATCAGAGTCCTCATCTGCGGCCGGGATTGCCTTACAATTTAAAATCTGGTTCGTAAATCTCTGTCTTACCATTATACAGTCAGTCTGATACCTACCGGTGTTTCCTGGTCTCTTCCATGTGTACACCTTTCTTTCATGAGACTTAAACTAAGTGAGTGTAAAATTTCACCAGGCGGCTTCACCTTTCATTCTTTTCCCCAAGCCCACATTCACAAACTATTTTTGCTTCTCTTCCTTTTCCTTCTGTACAATTTCAGTCCCTCATGGCAATTAAATTTTCTTCTCCGTTAACTAACTGAATAATTTGTTTTATCTCATCATACATTTCTTCAGTCTCTTCATCATCGACGGAGGTGATTGGCACATAAACTTGTAAAACTGTGGTGGGTGTAGGCTTTCTGTCTATCTTTGCTACGATAATACTTTCACTACGCTGTTCATAGTAGTTTACCTGCATTACTATTTTCTTATTCATTTTTAAACCTAACCCATCCTTACACCTATTTGATTTTGTAGTGCCGGCCGTCGTGGCCTAGCGGTTCTAGGCGCTGCAGTCTGCAACCGCGCGACCATTACGGTCGCAGGTTCGAATCCTGCCTCGGGCATGGATGTGTGTGATGTCCTTAGGTTAGTTAGGTTTAAGTAGTTCTAAGTTCTAGGTGACTGATGACCTCAGATGTTGAGTCCCATAGTGCTCAGAGCCATTTGAACCATTTGATTTTGTATTTATAAACCTGTATTTACCTGACCAAAAGTCAGTTCGTCCTGCCATCTCAATTCACTGATTCCCTATGTGTATAACTTTGCCTTTTGAATCTATCTAACATACCTGCCTGACTAAGGGATCTAAAGTTCCACTCTCCCACCCGTAGAACGCAAAGTATGCTTCTCCTTGTGACGACGCCCTGCCGAGAAGTCACTGCTAGGAGAACCGAAAGGGGGACTGTTTTATCTGCGGAAATGTTAAACAATACGACGCCATCATCATTTAATCATAAAGTACAGCTTCATGCTCTGGGAAAAATTACGGCTGTTGTTTCCCCTTGCTTTCAGCTGTTTGCAGTACCAGCATACCAAGGCTATTGTGGTTGATAGTAGAAGGCCAGAACAGTCGGCAAACCAGAAAGTTGCCCCTGCAACTACTGAAACGCGTGATGCTCCTCTTCAGGAAGCACACATCTTCCTGACTTCTAAACAGATTCCTGCGCCTTGTGATTGTGTCCGTTGGTACGGTTATCTGTATCGCTGAGGAATGCAAGACACCCCACCAGCGGGAAGGTCCATGGTTCATGCTTATTTCTAAGTACATTTACGAGGGCAGTTCAATAAATAATGCAACACATTTTTTTTCTGAAACAGGGGTTGTTTTGTTCAGCATTGAAATACACCAGGTTATTCCCCAATCTTTTAGCTACACAACACTATTTTTCAACGTAATCTCCATTCAATACTACGGCCTTACGCCACCTTGAAATGAGGGCCTGTATGCCTGCACGGTACCATTCCACTGGTCGATGTCGGAGCCAACGTCGTACTGCATCAATAACTTCTTCATCATCCGCGTAGTGCCTCCCACGGATTGCGTCCTTCATTGGGCCAAACATATGGAAATCCGACGGTGCGAGATCGGGGCTGTAGGGTGCATGAGGAAGAACAGTCCACCGAAGTTTTGTGAGCTCGTCTCGGGTGCGAAGACTTGTGTGAGGTCTTGCGTTGTCATGAAGAAGGAGAAGTTCGTTCAGATTTTTGTGCCTACGAACACGCTGAAGCCGTTTCTTCAATTTCTGAAGAGTAGCACAATACACTTCAGAGTTGATCGTTTGACCATGGGGAAGGACATCGAACAGAATAACCCCTTCAGCGTCCCAGAAGACTGTAACCATGACTTTACCAGCTGAGGGTATGGCTTTAAACTTTTTATTCGTAGGGGAGTGGGTGTGGCGCCACTCCATTGATTGCCGTTTTGTTTCAGGTTCGAAGTGATGAACCCATGTTTCATCGCCTGTAACAATCTTTGACAAGAAATTGTCACCCTCAGCCACATGACGAGCAAGCAATTCCGCACAGATGGCTCTCCTTTGCTCTTTATGGTGTTTGGTTAGGCAACGAGGGACCCAGCGGGAACAAACCTTTGAATATCCCAACTGGTGAACAATTGTGACAGCACTACCAACAGAGATGTCAAGTTGAGCACTGAGTTGTTTGATGGTGATCCGTCGATCATCTCGAACGAGTGTGTTCGCACGCTCCGCCATTGCAGGAGTCACAGCTGTGCACGGTCGGCCGGCACGCGGGAGATCAGACAGTCTTGCTTGACCTTGCGGCGATGATGACACACGCTTTGCCCAACGACTCACCGTGCTTTTGTCCACTGCCAGATCACCGTAGACATTCTGCAAGCGCCTATGAATATCTGATATGCCCTGGTTTTCCGCCAAAAGAAACTCGATCACTGCCCGTTGTTTGCAACGCACATCCGTTACAGACGCCATTTTAACAGCTCCGTACAGCGCTGCCACCTGTCGGAAGTCAATGAAACTATACGAGACGAAGCTGGAGTGTTTGAAAATATTCCACAAGAATTTTCCGGTTTTTTCAACCAAAGTTGGCCGAGAAAAAAAATGTGTTGCATTACTTATTGAACTGCCCTCGTAGTATAATTTGTTTTGGTCGCAAAGCTATGTTGCGTGTATTACCTTTGTTCGTGGTACTGAAGAACCAATATCTGAAGAGTAAAACTGGGGCTCGCTCAGTTGTTGTTGTGTATACTAGTTTCCAAAATTTGCAGTAGTCCTTCTGGAAACCTTTCATTTTTTTAAACGGATCATGTATGACTTTGCGAGTAATTTTCACTTGTGTTTGAGCTAGTTAGCAGTTGGCTCCAACGTATATTATCTTCAACTTAAAATATTACTTAATAATTCCCACTGAGTAGCTAAGGACGGAGACATGCTAACACCGTGATGTATTGTATCTTTTGAGACAGATTCATGGTTGATCCCGACTGCAAACTAACTGCATGTGGATAGTAGGCGGTTCTCCATTCTCCCCAATCTCGGTTTCAGAAAATAGTGTAAACTGAAGTGAAAATACGATACAACGAAGGAAAACGTCTGTATGATACGCAAATAGATGACACACAAAGGTAAGTTTCTCTTAGGTTCAATGAGGAATGTGTCGACACTCATACATCTTTCACGAAGTTGGAAAAAATTAATTTGCCAAAGCTTGAACAACAGCAGACTCTATGTGCTGCATGAGTGCTAAAGAAATGGCTCTGAGCACTATGGGACTTAACATCTATGGTCATCAGTCCCCTAGAAGTTAGAACTACTTAAACCTAACTAACCTAAGGACAGCACACAACATCCAGCCATCACGAGGCAGAGAAAATCTCAGACCCCGCCGGGAATCGAACCCGGGAACCCGGGCGTGGGAAGCGAGAACGCTACCGCACGACCACGAGATGCGGGCATGAGTGCTAAGAATGGCAGAGGGTAGCTACGGAGTTTCTTTACCTAATTCAAATCGCACTATCATCTTCAACATTTCTTGAGACTCCATATAACGCAAAGGTGTTTCAGACTGTTTCTACATGGCAATTCAGTATACACTCCTGCAGATAGAAACACTCTGTGACTGTAACTGCTACAATAGGCAAGGTGTCTAACTTGTCATCTAGACTGGCAGGACGGCGGACGATGAAGCAGATGTACCCGTCTGAGCTCGTCGTCAAAACAGACTATACCCACTTCGGATGGTCTGCTGGACGGTAACAACGCACAAGTACCCTGTGTGTGCGTGCGTTAGTGCGTGCGTGTGTGTGCCAGCAACGCAGCCATAGGACCAAACGCGACCGAACAATCTGGTATGAACGGAATAGGCAGCAACCATTGGAGCGATACGATTAGCTTCCCCTCACTCAATCAAGTGATGGGTCGGTCTCAAACTGCGTTAACTGGGCGATCGCAAATCGTTTGCGACCTGGGGGCGTGCTGTGCGGCTCACCACCTCATCGCCAGCGGAACGGTTCCACCGCCCATCAGCCAACGTTGCGCCGCTTGTGGCTCACGTTAATGAGTTCAGTGTACGAAACTGCTGCTATGGAGACTACACTAAGCGACTACTCGCCTGTGATATAAGTTCATGCCGGATTCCAGGAAAACATTTTCACTACTTTGGTGCATTATCTTCTATTAATAGACGAAGTTTACAGTACTAAACAATTTCTAACATTTTTCGTAAAAACTTGTGTAAGTGACAGTTAAAAGGAAAACTTCCATGTAGAATGATCAATGTTATGAATACCATATACACATTCTTGCTTTGTTTATTTCTAAAGCACAGCGCTTGTTCAGATAGTTTCTTGAAAGTGATGAATATTCGAAATAGCAATCGCAATTTCGAAAAAAAAGTATGACTGTCATAATCTGTAATTACCAAAATTAATAATTATGAGATGCCATTAGAAGGGTATAATTATGAGCAAAGGAGGTCTCTTGCATTAACAAAAACTACCTAGCACTGCTACACCTTTCACCTCCAGTCTTTTGGAGGCAAGAACTAATTACAATTCATGTATCTTTCCTTTTATGAAAGGAAATGTCATGTCTCTAACGTTCAGTACTTTAACATAGGAAATAAATTTCACAGATGTTTTTAAACTTACTCGAATATCCGTATTAATAGCGCAGTCAGATACAGTATGTCAAGGATCGAGGTATACACAAACAAATACTTATAACGATATAACTAGATATTTTATGTTGATGGGTAACCACACAGTCGATAGAGACATTCCTCGAGATGTGATCTTCACCATATCATTAATAGATACGTGCCACAGATAGGACACGCCTATCTCAACATGTTAGCGAACTATACAGTTCGACAGATGCAAAAAATGTTCAAATGCGTGTGAAATCTTATGGGACTTAACTGCTAAGGTCATCAGTCCCTAAGCTTACACACTACTTAACCTAAATTATCCTAAGGACAAACACACACACACACACGCCCGAGGGAGGACTCGAACATCCGCCGGAACCAGCCGCACAGTCCACGACTGCAGCGCCTGAGACGGCTCGGCTCGACAGATGCCTCCCGCCGTCATTTTCCAGCGGATGTTGCAACATTTCTCCATGTTTCCTGAGAGTCGCCTCCGAATGTGGGCTCCAGTATCCTGATCCCCTCGCTCTGCCGGGCTGACTTCGCTGGATTCCAGTGCATGGAGTTTACCGAGGACATTGTTTCCGGAACCAGGGTTCGACGAATTGATGCCACAGTGGAGGATATAACACTTGTCTGGCTTAAGAACATGTGGCAAGAAGTAGAGTATCATTACTATAAATGACGAGCCACAAACGGTACCCACATACATGAAACTATTTGAACTCCTGTGCACAATGTTAGACAAATAAAGCCAAAAACATTAATAGGTGCTGAAATCTTAACAGATTGTTATGTGTACCTCTAGACCGGACACCCTTTATTTAAATCTATATTGATAAAAATGAAAAGTCTTGCATAATAGATAGTTCAGCCGAGTGCTATAAAAGCGATTCTTTAGTATATCCATGCTGGTGTAATATCTTGATCAAAAAGTCAACCTTACGGGAGATTATTTTCAATATTTTCAGCGCTGAAAAGTTTCAGTCTTATTACTGAAGATCGGTGTAGTTACGCGATGGCCTTTTCAGGCGAATGTCACAGAGAGAAAGTCACAGAGAGCTATGGTAACAGATTACTGGAGGCTGAGTTGAGATCTCGAGTTATCTTGCATCGTTAACCGCTAGCACCGTGTCACAAAGAACAGAGATCGGACGTTGAGTGTAAATCTGTTGCCTCGCTTCTGTGTGTGGCGTTCATGTCGATGCCGATGCGTTCTTAGCTGGTCCGGTAAAAGATTCGACGGAATAGCTAGTCTCCAGACCAACATCTTCCTATTCCCTGAAGTAATACTGTGAGTACTATTGGATATTACAACAGGACTAATGGAAGGGAGGCTGAACGTTATATTACGGGCTTATTTCAATAGTGGTACAAGTCCATTTTTGTTCATTTTAAGATACAGAGTCCTAAAGTTAAATGAACGCTGAAAAATCTGCAGTTGATATACCAGAAATATTCAAGCCTATGTCTTCTTGCTAGAGATGAACCTTTCTTTCTGTTTGTTTGGATCATTAGTGTCAGAAGTATTATAATGAGAAAAGTGGAGGTAATGGACTTGTACCACTACTAAAATAAGCCCTTCATATGTTATAAGATATTAAACTCGGTGCCACACCCTACATGACCAAGGTACCAAATGACCTATTCCGGCAATATAATGATATAACCCACACTGTAGGTAAAACCACAGACGCCTCGAGAAATATACGGCCCTTCACAGGCCTGCTCTGTGCCCCGATTTGTCACCCAAAAAACGTATCTATGACTCTACGGTAAGCCTATACTCTCATGTCAGCCTACAGCTAAATATATTTGTAACTGGCACAGTACGTGTTTCAGACACGACAAGATGTCTTAACATACCAATCAGACGCTGCTAGCTTCCACACTACACAAAAGTAATCTGTGCCTGTGGGGATTATACTAATATAGATGAAGCATGTCATTTCTGAGAGGAATGAAAGTTTCTGATGTACAGCTTTCTATTTCCGTTACTGTAGTTAAGAAACATGTTCCGATACACAGACATCAACTGATACTACAAATTAAATGAGGAAGCGCGATCAATGTAACAGCGTAAATAAAGTGGTTCATACCAATCAGAAGGCGATGCTTAACACGTAGTCTCGAGTCCAAATGTTGTCACCTGTGACACAAACGAGCGAAAACTTCCTGATCAAGCAGCCGAGAGATGAAACGTAATGCAAAAAGTCGTTTACGGGTGCTAGTCTAGCTATGTGATCAATATTATGCCCAATTTACTAACACCATAGTTATCAACCGTCTTTGAGACGGATAGCACAATTCTGACACGAAACTGCATTGAATACTTCAGTTTAGTATAAGACGATCGTTTATATGACAACGTCGGTTATTTCTAGCCTTCCATCTTACTTACAGTATGGCCGGAATACAAAACATGTTGCCTAACTGGAATGAAATTTGATAAAGGAGGCAACAAGTGGAATATGTAGCAGTTTGGTAACAGCGTGATGACCATTGCCTGAAAGAAAATATTTACTTAATGTCCTTGACAGATCCAAAGGAGATGCTAATTTCTTTGTTCAAATTTTCCATTTAAAGTAACAGACTTTTCGTTTGTGACTTTGATAAAATCATTCCCGAGAAAAATTGGAACGTTCCCACTCCAAATATAAAACACGCTCACACAGAGAAACATGAATCAATTATCGAGTTATGCCGTGAAAAAAGACAATTGAGTCCAAGTACAGAATAGAGAGCAACCGTACAATGTCGTGAAGCAGTAGAGTGATTCCTTTCTGCACCAGATCTTACATTAACTACCCAGGAGGAGCTATTCTCTATTAACATGAAACAAATATTTCTGACAGAGGGTACAGCAATCATGTTACTGTATTCTTTCGTCACTTATTGGTAGAACTATATCATTTTTAGTGATTAACAGCACTGCACATCTGGTGCACGTATATTTTGTTAGTTGCATGCCTCACAGATCATTCAAAGGATTATTTTTTTTCTTTTTCTTTAAAAAAATAATTCAGAACAAGTCAGTTTACAGGATACTGTATGTGATTATTTTTAACGTGATTACTTTTAATATTATTATTTTTCGGTCCTACTCAGGAAATACACTTAAGAAGTTCTATTTTTACACACTACAGCCCGCATCTCGTGGTCGTGCGGTAGCGTTCTCGCTTCCCTCGCCCGGGTTCCCGGGTTCGATTCCCGGCGGGGTAAGGGATTTTCTCTGCCTCGTGATGGCTGGGTGTTGTGTGCTCTCCTTAGGTTAGTTAGGTTTAAGTAGTTCTCAGTTCTAGGGGACTGATGACCATAGATGTTAAGTCCCATAGTGCTCAGAGCCATTTGAACCATTTGAGCCACACTACAAGTTTTCAGATAACAATTCGTCTATAACAGAAGACTTCCCCAGAATAAGTGGTTTTAGTCTAAATTGAAATGCAATGTACGGGGGGTTTATTATAAAATTATCGATATATTGAAAAATATGTATTGGTAGTCTTAGGCGACCGTGAGTTGCTATCTGACTTAAGATGGCTCTGTTTAAACGCGCGGTTATGCCCCCAGTATCATTTGCATCGCAATTACCGTTACACTCTAATTATTAAAGAAAAATATGGAGATTGCTAGCTACGAAGTGCGGTGATTAGCATATGATAGCAAATTAAGATTTATTCAGAAAACACGATGAGCAATATGTCTAGCCTAAGATGACAATCCAATACACTCGCTAACCTAACTAGCCTATCATTGGCATTATGCATCCTCTTTTCCTAAGTACTTAAGTCAACACTGAACACGCAAGTGACTCTATTGAAGTTCTGCCTGAACGGACACAGAGAGCGCCAGTCAAAGAGCTAGCGGAATACGAACTCATTTAGAATTACAGTGCCCTACTTTGGCTGATGATTGCTAATATCACCGTAATTCTCCGTGATGATTACGACGGTCGGCCCAGCCAACGTCGTGATACCGTCTTTCCCGTGAGCGAGCTTGGCTTTAATCTCCAACGTGGACGTGATTTGCGTCCGTAAACTCCTGTACGTAAGTATTCAATTGCGGAGTCCTTCACTAGTCGTTACTCAAGCTACTTGCACATATGCCAAGAGTAGTTGGTCGACTCAAGTGCACGTCAGCAAAGGTACACTTCAGATTGCATATGAACACCACAAGTTAGTACAAATCTGTTTCTCTTCTCAGAGAAACAGAAAATGCTACGTGTGTGGAGTCGTATGCCATACACTATTCAGACTTGGAGAATAACCACTGACTCAATGCCGGTAATTTCTCCCACCTACTTCTCTCCACGCTCTCCAAGCAGGGCAGCCAGACACCGCGACTGCTCTCCTCCACTGCCGACCCCAGAGTCCTCCTTCAGAGTTTTTGCAAACTTGGCCGTTCTTCGCCGCATGGATCCGTGCGCGTTGGTAGCCAATCACGACACAGACTTCCATGTATCCGTGCGCGTTTGTACCCAACCACGACACAGAATTCTCCCGCGGTTACTGTTGCCGCCAAACTTTTGATATGTACCTCTGCGCGCTCTGCGCCAATCCCGTCACAGTCTTCCGCAAATTTTCCACTATGGAGAGAAATCGCCTTTCTCTCTTTCGAATATAGCTCCTTCTCACTTCTTGTTGTGATGGCCCAGCCTCTTCTAACGTCTTTGGTGGTCTGAAGTGCCAGCCGACAAAGGGGTCCGGCTGTGTTCCAGCCTCTGCGGCCATCTCATTAGTTTGACATGACACACACAACTTCCTTTTCTGTGTCCATTCTCTCCTACCGGTGGGCCAATTATCAATTATTATTTGGTATATAAATACTGATTTCGCATCATGTAAGGTGCAAAATCTGCTACCGTACAGAAAACTTGTTTTGCTGAAAATCGGACATTTTGTCTAATTCAACAAAAGATCAAAATTTTCTGTTTTGCCTATTGATCTGATTCTAACACACTGACCGCTTTAATAATGGGGAGTAACGACCATATTTACTTCTATTGTCATGCCAAATTGTGATGGATTATTATGATTTTTTGGAGGTACATTTGTAATATAACTTCTTGAACAGGTATTCGCAAGGTGACTATGGGTAAATACCACGTATTATTCTTACTGCTCCAGGGGCAGATGTGGATTCTGACCACAATCCATTGGTTATGAACTGCAGATTGAAACTGAAGAAACTGCAAAAAGGCGGGAATTTAAGGAGATGGGACCTGGATAAACTGAAAGAACCAGAGGTTATACAGAGTTTCAGGGAGAGCATAAAGGAACAATTGACAGGAATGGGGGAAAGAAATACAGTAGAAGAAGAATGGGTAGCTCTGAGGGATGAAGTAGTGAAGGCAGCAGAGGATCAAGTAGGTAAAAAGACGAGGGCTAATTGAAATGCTTGGGCAACAGAAGAAATATTGAATTTAATTGATGATAGGAGAAAATATAAAAATGCAGTAAATGAAGCAGGCAAAAAGGAATACAAACGTCTCAAAAATGAGATCGACAGGAAGTATAACATGGCTAAGCAGGGATGGCTGGAGGACAAATGTAAGGATGTAGAGGCTTGTCTCACTAGGGGTAAGATAGATAGTGCCTACAGGAAAATTAGAGAGACCTTTGGAGAGAAGAGAACCACTTGTATGAATATCAAGAGCTCAGATGGCAACCCAGTTCTAAGCAAAAAAGGGAAGGCAGAAAGGTGGAAGGAGTATATAGAGGGAAGAGGATGTAGATGAAGATGAAATGGGAGATACGATACTGCGTGAAGAGTTTGACAGAGCACTGAAAGACCTGAGTCGAAACAAGGCCCCGGGAGTAGACAACATTCCATTAGAACTACTGACGGCCTTGGGAGAGCCAGTCATGTCAAAACTCTACCAACTGGTGAGCAAGATGTATGAAACAGGCGAAATACCCACAGACTTCAAGAAGAATATAATAATTCCAATCCCAAAGAAAGCAGGTGTCGACAGATGGGAAAATTACCGAACTATCAGTTTAATAAGTCACAGCTGCAAAATACTAACGCGAATTGTTTACAGAAGAATGGAAAGACTGGTAGAAGCGGACCTCGGGGAAGATCAGTTTGGATTCCGTAGAAATGTTGGAACACGTGAAGCAATACTAACCTTACGACTTATCTTAGAAGAAAGATTAAGAAACGGCAAACCTACGTTTCTAGCATTAGTAGACTTAGAAAAAGCTTTTGACAACGTTAACTGGAAGGCTCTCTTTCAAATTCTGAAGGTGGCAGGGGTAGAATACAGGGAGCGGAAGGCTATTTACAATTTGTGCAGGAATCAGATGGCAGTTATAAGAGTCGAGGGGCATGAAAGGGAAGCAGTGGTTGGTAAGTGAGTGAGACAGGGTTGTAGCCTCTCCCCGATGTTATTCAATCTGTATATTGAGCAAGCAGTAAAGGAAAAAAAGAAAAATTCGGAGTAGGTATTAAAATCCATGGAGAAGAAATAAAAACTTTGAGGTTCGCCGATGACATTGTAATTCTGTCAGAGACAGCAAAGGACTTGGAAGAGCAGTTGAACGGAATGGACCGTGTCTTGAAAGGAGGATATAAGATGAACATCAACAAAAGCAAAACGAGGATAATGGAATGTAGTCAAATTAAATCGGGTGATGCTGAGGGGATTAGATTAGGAAATGAGACACTTAAAATAGTAAAGGAGTTTTGCTATTTAGGGAGTAAAATAACTGATGATGGTCGAAGTAGAGAGGATATAAAATTTAGACTGGCAATGGCAAGGAAATCGTTTCTGAAGAAGAGAAATTTGTTAACATCGAGTATAGATTTAAGTGTCAGGAAGTCGTTTCTGAAAGTATTTGTATGGAGTGTAGCCATGTATGGAAGTGAAACATGGAAGATAACCAGTTTGGACAAGAAGAGAATAGAAGCTTTCGAAATGTGGTGTTACAGAAGAATGCTGAAGATAAGGTGGGTAGATCACGTAACTAATGAGGAGGTAATGAATAGGATTGGGGAGAAGAGAAGTTTGTGGCACTACTTGACTAGAAGAAGGGATCGGTTGGTAGGACATGTTTTGAGGCATCAAGGGATCACAAATTTAGCATTGGAGAGCAGCGTGGAGGGTAAAAATCGTAGAGGGAGACCAAGAGATCAATACACTAAGCAGATTCAGAAGGATGTAGGTTGCAGTAGGTACTGGGAGATGAAGAAGCTTGCACAGGATAGAGTAGCATGGAGAGCTGCATCAAACCAGTCTCAGGACTGAAGACCACAACAACAACAACATTCTTACTGCTCGCTCTTGTTCAATAAATATTAGGTAATTGATGAGTTACTCCATAAAATTATTCCATAAGGCATTATTAAGCACAAACATGCAAAATAGAGGTAGAGTACCTTTTTTCCAATCAGAGGGAGCCGAAGTAGTAACTTAGTAGCCTGAGCAAATTAGTAATTAGTTCTTCCAGTTCAAGTTTTCATCAGTAGTGCAAACAAAAAGTTTGGAGAATTCCTCCATGTTTACTGATTCCTGTACATGTGCTACATCACTTATGAGAACTATTTGTTGTACAGGACAGAATGTAATGTGTATTCTCGAAATTAAGGAAGATTCCATTTACAGAGAATCATTTAACAATTCTTTGAAAACATCATTAACAATTTATTTTTCTTTAGTAGGGTCGTCCTAACACTATTTTAGACTGTAAGAGGTACCAATTTTGTTTGATCATCTTAAGTGGGAAGTTGTTTTCATATGTGAGGAATAGGAGAGACCCAACGTTTAACCCTATGGGGTTTCCTTCGTGGTTTCTCACGGTAACTAAAAATTTTCACACTTTCTATTATTCTGTTCTTAAGTTTCATGCAAACCAGCTGTTTCCTAAGCCATAAATTCTTTCAAACTCAAGTTTTTCTTAGAGAGTTACACGATCTATACGCGCAACCAACTTGAAAAGATTACAAAATATACCTTCGTAATAATTTATTGTTTGAGGCTTATGAAATTCGGTGAGTGAATATATAAACAGCATTCTCAATCGAGCATCTACAGTCAGAACTGTTGTGTGCTAAGTATACTGTTTCCAATTAAACGTGACGCTACTGTTGAATATAGTGCTCTGATGGTTATTTCGAAAAATGACTTCAGTACAGAAATTGTACGATAGTTATTCTTTGCTGTTCGGTTTTCAAAATGATATGGATTGCTTCCCCTCTGTTCCAACAAATACACTTTAGATCCTTGATACATAGGTCACGATTCATTTCTCAAGGCCTCTACAGATAACATCAATGTAATTATTTCACAATCTAGCAAGAAATTTCTTGTAATGTTTGTCTCTATGTGGAAACGACATTGCGCAACAGAATTATAGAATTACTTTTTCGAAATTCGTAATTCCCACTCATCGCGACTCTTAACTTTGAATTCGGCTCAAGGGTGCATACCACCTTCCTCTGTAATGATACAAGAGTAAGAGGTCCTGCCACATTACCCTCGGGCCTGAATCTTCAAACAGCAAGATGTCGATACTTGCAAACAAAAGGCTACCGTTCAGAAGTTCATATGACTTGTGAGATGGGTTAATGATATCTCATTGGCACCGAATTGCAACACAACTCTGGCAACTGCCACAGTAGACGTGTTACTCTCATTTTATCCCTTCCTTTGACGCCTCTGCGACGGAGATCAGAACTCCGACTTTCAGAGTTGAAATCATACAGTTTTCTTATTAGTGACCGAGAGAAACATTTCAGATACCCCGCCGCTCAGAGTCGCCATAGAGAGGCCGCAACTGGTAGTATAAAGGGCGTCAAGGAAACCAATACTTTCGCACGCATTTTGCTGTCGAAAACGATAGTTTGCAGTACAGTGAGCAACAGGAAGAAGTTCGTCATAACATTTTCTCACACCGTCGCTCGTTCAACCTCTCTCTAATGACATTGTCGGGCTACAACCGCATAGAACGTGATCGCGAGCGTTTGCAGCGATGCACGATCGCAATTTTTGCTCTCGTGTGCAGTTTGAAGCCTTTCGGGACCGTTCAAAACGTTTCTACGAAACTTGAACGTTGTCCAAAGCAGCTAAGGCTGCTTATACTTTTTCCGAGCTCCTACTTTGTGTCCTCCTTTGGAGTGATCACGGGGGGATAGGACATTGACATGTATATGAATAAAATACGAAAGATTCTTCTAATAAAACACTCGGTGGCGCCCAGTCACCTTTACTGAGAATTTTAAAAATGTACCCTTACAACCAGGTCACGTAAGAGAGTACCAGGCGCCTGCACGCAAGCTACGCTCATGCTCTTAAGCCTGATAGTAGGCTACCTGGGATTGGAGAGTCTCAAATAGGTTGCTGGTCTGCAGGCGCCTACAGTGCCGTCACGGTCTGTCTGTACAATTGTGCACCTTTAAAATTCTCACTAAAGATGAGCGGGTGACGGCGAGAGTTATGCCGAACTGTAGGGACCTTAAAGTGGAGCTTTGCCGTTTTATTAACTCATGTGTCAATGCCCATCCCTCGTGACTACGACACAGAAGAACACAAAACAGGATCTCTGAAGAAGAATAAAAACCCTTAGGTGCTTTGAGCGCGTTTAGATTTCGTCGAACAGTTTTGAACAGGCCATAGTTGCTCAACTTGCACACGAGCACATAATATTGCGCTTGCGCTTCGTTCCAAACGTGTGCAGTCACGTTCGGTAGGTATGCAGCCTCAAAATATATTTAGAAAAGGATTGGCACCCAGGAGTGTGTCAGCAGTGTCAAAGGTTGTAAAGAACACCCACTGTTGCTCACCGCACTGCGAACTGTCGTTTCCGATTGCTCATCGTACCGCGAACTGTCGATTTCGACAGCTAAACGTGTAGGAGCCCACCCACCGAGAAAGGTGTGGTTTCAATTATGAGATTCTCACTCAGTGGTAGAGCACTTGCCCTCGAAAGGCAAACGTCCCGAGTTCGAGTCTCGGTCCGGCGCACAGTTTTAATATGCCAGGAAGTTTCAAGGTGTGGTTTTATGTCACCCCTTGGGACCTATTCGTGCAGATTCTCAATTATGTTGTGTCCGGAATCTTTACCTCTGCTATTTAGAAGAAAACCGTGTGCTTTCAGAGATGGGCGTCGCTGTTCTGTAAGGGTGTAAGAAAGAAAGTGTTAAAAGAGGGGGGTTGAGACTTTCCAATCGTGTGATAAGTTCACGCTGGCACTGGTCAGAATTCTGGTAAAATTTGGCGCCAATACATCATTAACCCACCTTACACGTCACATAAAATAGTCCCCGATTCGGATCTCAGGGCGGGGACTACTCAAGAGGATGTCGTTATCAGGAGAAAGAAAACTGGCGTTCAACGGATCGGAGCGTGGAATGTCAGATCCCTTAATCGGGCAGGTAGGTTAGAAAATTTAAAAACGGAAATGGACAAGTTAAAGTTAGATATAGTGGGAATTAGTGACGTTCGGTGGCAGGAGGAACAAGACTTTAGGTCAGGTGACTACAGTGTTATAAACAAAGAATCAAATAGGGGTAATGCAGGAGTTGGTTTAATAATGAATAAAAAAATAGGAATGCGGGTAAGCTACTACAAACAGCATAGTGAACGCATTATTGTGGCCAAGATAGATACGAAGCCCACGCCTACTACAGTAGAACAAGTTTATATGCAAAATAGCTCTGCAGATGACGAAGAAATTGAAGAAATGTATGATGAAATAAAAGAAATTATTCAGATAGTGAAGGGTGACGAAAATTTAATAGTCATGGGTGACTGGAATTCGGCAGTAGGAAAAGGGAGAGAAGGAAACATAGTAGGTGAATATGGATTGGGGCTAAGAAATGAAAGAGGAAGCCGCCTGGTAGAATTTTGCACAGAGCACAACTTAATCATAGCTAACACTTGGTTCAATAATCATAAAAGAAGGCTGCATACTTGGAAGAAGCCTGGAGATACTGACAGGATTCAGATAGATAATACAATGGTAAGACAGAGATTTAGGAACCAGGTTTTAAATTGTAAGACATTTCCAGGGGCAGATATGGACTCTGACCACAATCTATTGGTTCTGTAGATTAAAGCTGAAGAAACTGCAAAAATATGGGAATTTAAGGAGATGGCACCTGGATAAACTGAAAGAACCAGAGGTTGTACAGAGTTTCAGGGAGAGTATTAGGGAACAATTGACAGGAATAGGGGAAAGAAATACAGTAGAAGACGAATGGGTGGCTTTGAGGGATGAAGTAGTGAAGGCAGCAGAGGATCAGGTAGGTAAAAAGACGTGGGCTAGTACAAATCATTGGGTAACAGAAGAAATATTGAATTTAATTCATGAAAGGAGAAAATATAAAAATGCAGTAAATGAAGTAGGCAAAAAGGAATACAAACGTCTCAAAAATGAGATCGACAGGAAGTGCAAAATGGCTAAGCAGGGATGGCTAGAGGACAAATGTAAGGATGTAGAGGCTTATCTCACTGTGGGTAAGATAGATACTGCCTACAGGAAAATTACAGAGACCTTTAGAGAGAAGAGAACCACTTGCATGAATATCAAGAACTCAGATGCAAACCCAGTTCTAAGTAAAGAAGGCAAAGCAGAAAGGTGGAAGGAGTATATAGAGGGTCTATACAAGGGTGAATTTCTTGAGGACAATATAATGGAAATGGAAGAGGAGGTAGATGAAGATGAAATGGGAGATACGATACTGCGTGAAGAGTTTGACAGAGCACTGAAAGACCTGAGTCGAAACAATGCCCCCAGGGTAGACAACATTCCATTGGAACTACTGACGGCCTTGGGAGAGCCAGTCCTGACAAAACTCTACCATCAGGTGAGCAAGATGTATGAAACAGGCGAAATACTTTCAGACTTCAAGAAGAATATAATAATTCCAATCCCAAAGAAAGCAGGTGTTGACAGATGTGAAAATTACCGAACTATCAGTTTAATAAGTCACTGCTGCAAAATACTAACGCGAATTCTTTACAGACGAATGGAAAAACTAGTAGAAGCCGACCCCGGGGAAGATCAGTTGGGATTACGTAGAAATGATGGAACACGTGAGGCAATACTGACCCTACGACTTATTTTAGAAGCTAGATTAAGGAAGGGCAAAACTACGTTTCTAGCATTTGTAGACTTAGAGAAAACTTTTGACAATGTTGACTGGAATACTCTCTCTCAAATTCTGAAGGTGGCAGGGGTAAAATACAGGGAGCGGAAGGCTATTTACAATTTGTGCAGGAATCAGATGGCAGTTATAAGAGTCGAGGGGCATGAAAGGGAAGCAGTGGTTGGGAAGTGAGTGAGACAGGGTTGTAGCCTCTCCCCAATATTATTCAATCTGTATATTGAGCAAGCAGTAAAGGAAACGGAAGAAAAGTTCGGAGTAGGTATTAAAATCCATGGAGAAGAGATAAAAACTTTGAGGTTCGCCGATGACATTGTAATTCTGTCAGAGACAGCAAAGGAATTGGAAGAGCAGTTGAACGGAATGGACAGAGTCTTGAAAGGAGGGTATAAGATGAACATCAACAAAAGCAAAACGAGGATAATGGAATGTAGTCGAATTAAGTCGAGTGATGCTGAGGGAATTAGATTAGGAAATGATACACTTGCTATTTGCTATTTTGGGAGCAAAATGACTGATGATGGTCGAAGTAGAGAGGATACAAAATGTAGACTGGCAATGGGAAGGAAAGCGTTTCTGAAGAAGAGAAATTTGTTAACATCGAGTATAGATTTAAGTGACAGGAAGTCATTTCTGAAGGTATTTGTATGGAGTGTAGCCATGTATGGAAGTGAAACATGGACGATAAATAGTTCGGACAAGAAGAGAATAGAAGCGTTCGAAATGTGGTGCTACAGAAGAATGCTGTAGATTAGATGGGTAGATCACATAACTAATGAGGAAGTATTGAGTAGGATTGGGGACAAACGACGTTTGTGGCACAACTTGACTAGAAGAAGGGATCGGTTGGTAGGATATGTTCTGAGGCATCAAGGGATCACCAATTTAGCATTGGAGGGCAGCGTGGAGGGTAAAAATCGTAGAGGGAGACCAAGAGATGAATACACTAAGCAGATTCAGAAGGATGTAGGTTTTAGTAGGTATTGGGAGATGCAAAAGCTTGCACAGGATAGAGTAGCATGAAGAGCTGCATCAAACCAGTCTCAGGACTGAATACCACAACAACAACACGCCACATGATCTTTTAAGCTGTGGCCTTCCTTTCACAAGTGTCGACTCTTTTCGGTTTTCAACTTTGTCGAGCCCCAGGGTGACATCGCAGGGCGCCATGTTTTTGCACAAGGGAGGTTGTTTGCACTTGTGAGTCAAAGTTCAAACTTAGGAGACACAAAGGGTGGGAATTACGGGGTTTCTAAGAAGTGATCCCTTATATATGTTGCTCAGTGTAATCAGTTGGTGTAATTAGTTTTTAGGATATCCTTTATTAAAACGATGGTTTTACAATATTTGACTTGAGGATGTACTACCGTGTAGTACGTCATCCCATTTTTAGACGAAAAAAGGAAATGGCCAACGATTAGTAGCAAAAGGGTCTCTTAGAATGTCTAATGTTTCATGCGCCTAAGTATAAAAATAGCAAGGACGGTAGTACCCCGTAACTTTAGGCGAACCGAAGAACTATATAGGAGAGTAGAAAGCAAAAATCAACCATTATATGCTTATTATTCGTAGTCTAATTAGATTAACGCTATGCTAAAAACGGTGTATCACTGCTTGAACTGAACGAGCGGGGTGGCGCAGTGGTTAAACACTGGACTCGCATTCGGGAGGACGACGGTTCAATCCCGCGTCCGGCCGTCCTGATTTAGGTTTTCCGTGATTTCCCTAAATCGCTCCAGGCAAATGCCGGGATGGTTCCTTTCAAAGGGCACGGCCGACTTCCTTCCCCGTCCTTCCCTAATCCGATGAGACCGATGACCTCGCTGTCTGGTCTCCTTCCCCAAAACAATCCAATCCAATCCTTACGCGTCACTGCTTGAACTCATTAAAATATTTTATGAACTTAGAAATTTGGTTGTCACAAGCCGTCATTATAGCTGAAATTGTGAAATTAGTTTGTAGAATTTAATGTGAAACTGCAATTAAGCAGAAGAATTAAATGAAATAAGTAAATACACCGGCATATTGTTATAGTCCCTCATTGATTTTAATTCCTTACATTGTGTAAATAAATACAGTGAACTGATTTATTTCGAAGGTAATTCGTTCTCGAATTCTGTCGAGACGGTACTGTCAGAAGAAATATGTAATTTTCTACCTCCTTCTACCTCCTTAGAGAACGTAGTAATACAGTAGAGAAAAATCTCCTCATACCTGGGTGATCATAGAGCGTTTGTGTTTGCTGCTGCATCATTAGTATTGAGTAGAATAACATGTACAGTGTAAACGCCACATGATCGGGAGTAGAAAATCGTTAGTCTATCAACATCAGTGCTCAGCTGCTAGACAACAAGCATAATTACCACACCATATGTTCCCTCCAACAGACTCACATCCACCACAGCTCATTTCTTTCCGAGATAACCGGCATTGTGATCTGACTTGTTGAATCCCGTGGAGCTACCTACGAATAATAGCACCACTTAATCACTGCAATATGTGTTCGGATGCCCAAGTCTTACTGGAAAGGATAAACGTTTTCCCGTATGTTAAAACCAATCCTCTCTCACAGTAGTATAATATGGGACACTGCTACACATAGTGACCTAAAACTTCAGTATTTCGTTCCCTCGTGATTCTGCCGTGCTGTTTGTTATCACTGCCCATTTCGCTCCTTACTTTTATTTTCTTCTAACCTGTCTTAAACATTTTCTTACATATACATATTTTTAAGCTTCACAGCTCGTTTTATTGCCATGTTATCCTCTTGGCATGTCAATTACCGTCTTATGGTAAGCTGCTGTATTAGTTTTTATGGGTGCCAGGTCTTAAAAAACTGTTAAATCAGTTTTTTGCTGCTGGTTCAGTGTTGTATTAATATGGTTTCATTGTATGTAATTTTTTTCTGTAGAGCTATACAAGAATTTCAAATATAATATTTTTATACCTGACGTTGCTAATGAGGATAATTCTGTACCTGAGCATTTCTGTAGTCCTCGTCTCTGTTCTGTTTCAAAATGTCTCATAAAGTTCTTCCGACTTATTCTTTTCTGTCTCCAGTGAATTTTTCTTTGCATTTTAAACACATAATGCATATGTTTTTTAATTTTTTTTCAATTGTTCACATATTAGATATTCTATCAACGGTTTGCTACGAGTTCAAGAGATTTCTAGAGCTTTAAGTTTCCTGGTTCATACAATATTTGCAGATTTCGTAAATAAGTTATGCAATAAATTTTTATTGCATATATTTTCGTGTTTTAGGTTATATATAGCTTCAATAGTATTATAGTATTCCTTCCAAAATTCCTGCCGGAACTGTCTGGCGAAATATCAAATTTTTTTCTGAACAGTAATTCTGAATGAAAATTTGTTGCTGTATGTGTAAGTTTAGCTATACGTTAAACTTTAGCACTGACAGACGTGACTTACTATGTGACTCAGTTATCTCCTTATTTATTACACTTGCTTACGTAACCTCATACATCATCTTTTACAGAATGGAGTATTATATGAACAGACGTTTTGACGAAGAACTATCGACTTGGTAAACGCGGAGACTACAAGAGCATATGTCACAAATTAATACGTAAACAACTACATAAAGAAACAAATAATAATTCATCGAATGTTAATTAAAATGAAGCAGATGGTATTAGACAGTCTACAGTAGTTACACCATATTTGTTTCTTAAGTGACTTTTCTTGACAAAAAGGCATGTATATTTTTTATTCTTGAAGCGAAAAGGAATTATGAATGGCAAAGTGTTATCAGTGGTGGTATTGTAAATACTGCATACATAATAATTTTCTACATTTTCATTCGTAGAGATTAATAAGAGTTGCTGTTTATGAAAGTGGAGAAATTTACTTGCGGCGTTTGTGGCTCCTGGTTTATTTTTTTAAGTCGAAAGAGCGTGGTTTCACTCTCAATATCCGCAGCTTTTCGGCTTTCAGTATTTCGGTGTTCCTTTTCCTGCATTTGCGGCCTTTGCATTTAATTTTGCAATGAACACACAAAACCATAGTATTGGATATAAAACAAATGAAGTCACAGCAAAAAATTTCTTGGAAGACAACTTGTGCGAAGTTTCACAGAAGTAATAAGCAACAATTCTCTTTAATCTCTTAGAGGTAAAACGTAGAAACGTATTATGACTACAACATTCACAGAACGACCACTGGCGATGTTTTGTCGTGAAAAGCGGTACTCTTCTCCTTTCTCTTGAACTGAAGTTAGTTTAACACAGAAACAGAAACAGAAAAAAAAGAAAGAAAATGGGACATTTAAGTTTAGCCCGTTCGTACTTGGATCGAGACAATACAAGGAATTATAGTAATGAGTGTTAAATAACGTACTAACTCTCGGCCCTCGGGCACGGCTTTTTTTTGTTAAAGGTCCGTTCATGTATTTTTAACCGTGTTTCTTCTCTCTAAAATCGGGCTTCGTAATAAGAGAACGGCGAATCGAGCTGGACGACTTTTTGCTTAGAAGTACGGAACCTTTTGCCATGCCAAGTCACCCAACAAACTTATAACAACTAAAGATACAAAATAAAACATACATAGGTTAGCAATAACAGTATATTCTGAAATAAAACACAAATAACGACACTTTCATTGAGAATTGAATTATGCAATTACGAGTGCCGTTTGCTTGCAATCCGTGAATGTATTAATAAAATAATGTAGTATTAATGGCGGTGTGCCAATATACATCCGATCTGGATAAGACCTTGCAAACAAAAGGTTCCTCTTATTCTTCCAATCATCTGACGATCAAAAATCTTCAAACGTTTCCAGAGGCTGTATGCAGTATTAATACAGTCGTGGACTATATCTATGGCTCAAATTATTTATTTCATTACTTATAACTACGTTTTCTGCTATAGAAGCTCATCATGCAAATGTGCCTTTAAAGACACTAGCTGCGGGAGACGATCATGGACATAAACTTCCAAGCATCTACTATTCCAATTTATTTTTGTTTAAAAATCTTAGGACGACCTACTTTAAGTGCAGGTAGTGCAAGTCTGGGAGAAACTTGATGCCATAGGACAGGATGCTGGAACAATTCCAATCTTCGTATTAGGCTCTTAGCAATTGTCGACCGGCTTGCCTGTCTGGGTCGAGATCGTGTAAATTTGCTTTTACGTGTCGGCACTGGAATACACCCCAGAATGAGAGCATCGCCAGGAAAACAAAAGTTATGTTTATTCTTGGGATCACAGTAAAGAATTATTAACTTAATTATTGAAATGTGTCACATTCTAACGAATTATCACGTGTAGATCAATCCACGCTCTTAAACTGAATAATTGCTATATTTATTTTTCTTGACTGTAGTTAAATGAAAAGACAGTGGAATAGAAGAAATTCAGCAGCTTTGAGTGGCAAAAATTTATTAAGTCGGAGCCTATACGTTAGCTTTCGTCGTCAGTCTGAGGTACATCATTCCTTTCCCTGGTCAACAAGCCAGCTGAATGTTCCTCCCTATCGATGTGGTCCTTCTCTGTCTCCCATGGACCTATCTTTGTATCCTTACTTCGTAAACTACTATAAATTTCGTGATTAAATGTTTTTGCTCTGGATTGTGAGTTTACGTGTGAGTAACGCATTGCAACTTTCCCTTCTCGTCTGGTTAATTTAATAAATAATTATATGACGTCAAGTCGTAGCCGTGACCGCAAAGACTGGCCGTTGAGGTTGATGGCTTCTGTCGTTTTCCGTCTTGCCTAATCTTGCTGGATACAGGCAAACTAACTATCGGTATGATTCAGTTGCAAACATGAGGGCGAGCGGTGGCTCCATGGTGCGTCCTGATGAAACGGTCGTCACTTCCGCTGTAAAAGCAACCGTTTCCTCCTAAACTTTTGTCTAAATCGTCAGTGCTTTGAATGTACTTTGTCCAGTGTGTTATTTTGTGATACTTCACAATCCTGCAGTTTCCTGTACCACGTAGCAATCTGCAGTCTTTGCCTTCCCTAACAATACCAGACAGTGAGGGAAGTTGCATGAAACGTAGATATATCCAGCGTATCTCTGCGCCACGTCCTGGTGTCCGCTGTTAGCTACTGCACCGTGGCGAACAAGGGGACAGGGGCTGGAGGCTACTGCTTTTGTCTCGCTTTGCTTTGATACGATCTTCCCCGGTCAAACTGGCACGGGCTTCATTACGCACGAATTGAAACATTCCGGTCCGCAGGGCATTCGGACAAATGCGTACCCAGTCCCCCCTTCTGCACCAGTTCGATACTCCAATTGTAATTTTCCACAAAATGGCTTTTTTCTACCGTCCCTCGCTCCACTCGATTACATCCTCTGTATTTGTCTTACAAAAGTAGATGAGGGAGGAAAAGAAAGTTTTATTCGTTGTCCTGTTTCTGCACGTGTACTCAAGGAACTCAGCCGTGCGATTAATTTTATCTGTGAAAGACAGAACGAAATAACTCGTCATATAGCGACGTCTGTCCACTGCAAACAGCACGAACACGTGTCTCACGTGCCAAGGTTTCTTGGTCTCAATCGTTCTGAGTAGATACATAGATAGTCGTTCTGAGGGAATGGAATATCAGTGCTTTTGTTTTCTTGTGTACATACTTATATGTTTGCTGTCGCCGTAGTCTCTGTTCCCGTCCAAGTGGAATGTGTACTGTTACACCCGTCTCCGTTGTCGAGGCCGCTTAAGCACACTTGCGTACTGGTGCCTGGCTCTGGAATAGCTGGACCGATCCAAATCACATGTAACGCCGGAAATGCATATCCCCCTATTTCCATCTATTGCACTGCAAATTTTTTTCCTTATTTTGTTACCTGAAGATATAACATTTCTGTGTCTTTGTAAATTGTAATTGTTTTACTATTTGTATACATATGCATTTATGTCGATGTATAATTGGTTCGTTTTGTGAATATTATTTGTATTTATACGGTGGGCTGGCCTAGGGAAAACTATGCTATCGAACGAATACATCGATAGGTCGTGTGGAGAACCAAAGTGTTTACGATCTTTGGTAGTGTTAACTCTGTCGCGTGGAGCGTGGGCAGAGGAGAGTCGGGCTGGAGTAGTGCAGTGGAGCAGGTGTGTTGTGTGACGCTCCCGCGAGTTGCCGCGCTTTCGGGGTCTGGCAGCATGTAATTGCGCTCGACTTGCTATGATTGTTTCTGACACGGTGTCGCGGTCGGGAAGCATTAGCTGGCACACATCAAGAGCCCGTTTCGCCTGGTGACCGTGTCGAGAAGAAGGCGCGCCAACATCCAGCTTCTGCAACAGCGACGGCCGACAATCAGTGACTGTCGTCACCTGCTCGACCGACGACTGCAAACCTTCAATCAACCAACAAGGAAGACTGGAAGCACGTAAAGTTTAAGAACTGTATGGCAGACCACAGCTTTTAAAATTGTTCCTTTCACAAAATTACAGCAACGTAGCATGAACCTTTGTTGCTCATTGTCCCAATTGCATTACCAAGCAGGGTCCCTTCCTTTTCCGGAATGAAACCGAGTGCCGTTGAAATTCAAACACCAGCATTAAAGTAATATCATTCGATTTCACTGCTTTAATTTCAAAGTTCAGTTAAGGTATCCATAGCTGGCTACAATATTTAGATTACACAAGCACAAATAAAGAGTGCGAGTTTTGTTACCGTATTTTAGCTTACCTGTGACTGCAGCTCAGCTTGGTACGTACTAAATTTTACTATTGTTAATTGTTCAGAATCTTGTAATTCAAGTTCAAAGTTAAATCTCTTATTTCTAAATTGCGTAGATTCAAGTAGCTTTTAAAATGATTGTTGAGGTAGCGCAAGACTAACCGTATTTTACAGAATTTCGATGTGCTACAGAAACAAAGCTCACTACTAATTTCAGTCACTAAATTAACATTCCATTTTCCGGTTTTATTAACTCTCTTGCTAAATTAAGTCAGAGTGTAGCGAAATTTATTACTTGTGACAAACTTTCAGTTTTCACACAACACGTGTCAACCTTCAGTTGCCGCGCTTTTAGTGCTAATTATATGTGCAATAACCTTTCTTTTTTCAGTTATTATAGTAGTTGTCCATAGCACTGGCGCCCGTAATTTTCCCCAAATCTCAAATATCTAATTAACGCCAATTAATTGTTAACGTGACGACCGCACATTTACTTTCTTTATTAATTTTACCCTTTTCTCAAAATTAATTTCCACCGATTTCATTTGTATTTTTCCTTTCATTTAGATGTAACCCTTTCCTCCCTCTTTACCGACAGATTAACTTTGGTGACGATTGCTTTTCCCAAATTTCCATTAGGTACACGCGGCTTAATTTTTCACTGTCATTAAGGTCGCTAGGTGAGGCGGAGGTTACACGTGGCGACCTGATGACAGGACAATCTTCGGATTCGAGGTTGTTCTGGACACGAATTTTGCATTGTGCATATCTCGTAACAAAGTACTGGTTACGAACAGGTCGTTACGTCAGCGAGAATAAGTAGTGGGAGGAATCCTAATTAGATTTGAGATTTGACATTTATATTGAAAATTATTAAAATGAGTGAAGGCAACAAGTACAAAAATTTGGTAGACTTGGATACGGAACAATAGGTCGAACAGTGGGAAACGCGCACCGCGGTACCCATTTTCGGGGGCAGGCGGCTAGCATGATAGATGCGACCGCCGAAACGCAACAAAGAGCAGAAATGGAATTCAAAACTTTAGAAAATGTATCGGAATCGGAAGTGAAAATCATATCTGAACCCCTTGATAACGAATACGGGTGGACAATTAATGAGGAACCCGCTACGGAAGTAAAACCGGTAGTTTTCTGAAATTTAACTGATTTATTGAATGTTTTGATTAACGAAATCAAGAGAGAATCGGCAGAAATTAAAGCTCAGGCTGCCAAGCAAGAACCTCAGTCTGCCAAGCAAGAAGGTCAATCTGAAAAAATTGAACGGATGCTAGACAATCAGAACAAAGCTATTAATGTTGTTAACAACAATGTTGGAGTTTTTAACACAAAAGTTGATAAAATCAAAGAAGATATTGTTGTGATTAATACCGAAATCGGTAATCTTAAACAGGAAATGATAGGCGTCCAGGAGGAAATTGCGAGCATAAATACTCGTTTTTATTCCGAAATTAGCAGAATCGAGAAAAGTGTAGCAGAAGCAGTTGCTCCAGTCATCGAGAATAAGGTGACGGGTCAAATTCAATTAGTGAAAAGGAGGATCAAAAGAAGGTGGAAAGCTTAAAGGCTTTAGTATCCGAAGTAGATACCAAAGTGAGGAAGCAGGCTAATACCTGCGAAGAGAAAAAGAGGGAATTGGAAACGCTTGCGACAACCAAGAAACTTGACGAAAAACAGAGCTATGTGCCAATCTGTGCACACAGTTCGGAATTGTTGACGAAAGAGGAGCGGTTCGACCCCTTGAAAAAAGGCGGTATACACGCGACGGATTTCATTACAAATTGTGAAAGAGTTTTACCCAGATCATGGACTAATAAGAGAAAAATTAATGCAGTTATTGACGTGTTGGCAGGTGATGCCAAGCGTTGGGGCTTAAACCTCAACATTACGAACCTGACTTTTGACGAGTTTAAAATTTTGTTTCTGACTGAATACTGGTCAGAGCAAAAACAACAAAGTGTCTGGCGCGAATTTGTCGTATCGAAGCCTTTCGATGCGAATTCGCGCGACTCGATGAAGGAGTTTTGTGAGGGCTGGATCCGCAAGTTGGAATATTTGCGTGATCGCCGCACGGAATCCGAAATAGTCTGGGACCTCTACAAGAAGCTTCCAGATATACAAAACGCTACGTAGGAAGCAATTACAGAACAATCAATGACTTCCTGGAAAGAGTGGAGGACGAGAACAATTGGCGCAATAATCGCGACAGTGGTAGAGGCCGTGGTCACAACAACGGGTACCACAGCAACCACAACAATGATAACTTTGGGAATAATGCATACCGCAATCTTGGCAGCAATAACAATAGTGGTTCGGGCCGTAATGACAATCGGTACAATGCAAATAATAACAGGAATGACGGAAACCAGTATCATACTAGCGTGATACGGGCTTCGCAGAATAGTAATAACGCCAGAGGACGTGATCAGCTGCCTCAGCAGCATTCGGGGAGCGTATCTGCTGGGACGAGACAGGGAAACCATTACCCGTGCCGGTGAGGGGCCGACCAGGCGTGGAGAAATTTTGGCGGCCCAATAACAGTAGAAAACCGAGGTGTCGTCGTTTTGAAAATTCCGTATGGAATAATCAACGGCGGGAGAGTGTGCCAGTGTTAGGAGAAAGGAGTGCGCCCACAAGTAGTAGATCAGCTGTAGACACGGCAGTAGAAAATACATTCACTGTCAGTGAGAACAATTTAAGTAGTGTTCCGGAAATCGATTATAAAGCGGCAGCTGTAACACCCACAGCGGAACTGGAGATTGAGTTTAAGAATGATTCGCAAGTGTTGAGAGAAGATCAGATGTAGGATAACACGTCCGTCATCGAGCGAGGGGATGCAGAGAGGGATGAGGTCTGGTTAAGGCAGTTCGGTCGCTTATACGGCGAACTAAGAGGTTATAGGGGCCTGTACGGGAGAAGTGTTTATGGGGAGCGCGGGCAGGATTTTCCGCTTCTCGTCCCGCAGGAAGATAGAAAGTTCTGGCCCTAACCGGCAGCCCTTATCAGAAGTAATTGATGTTAATGGGGAGCACGAGCAAGATTCGTCGTGTTTCGTCCCGCAGGAGTTAGATGTTGAAGTAGCAACGGAAAGTTGTCGCCCTGACCGGCAGACTTTACCCAAAGTTATAGTGGTAGAAGTGGCCGACCAATCCTAAGCAAAACTCCAGTTTAAACACTGCGAAAGTATTGAGGAGAAAGATTACGAGAATTTTAGTGATAGCCGGACACGATTGGTAGAAAAGCACGTAGATTACATCGTGTATGAGGTTAGAGCTGACGTAATACGGTCGAACGATAGCAATGTGGGTTGCGCAGATCCAGAGGAAGTAATTGCAGATACTACTGGCCACATTCCTCCAGGTAGATTGGCAGATGAGATCAATCTGGCCAAAGAGGAACCAACGAAGGTGACAATTAGTGAACTGATAGCAAAGCATCACTCACTAGTTGACGAGTTACAGGAAAAGATTTCGGTATTGGAGGAGAAGCTACAGACTAAGCCTCAGGACAAACACATTGAAATTAAATCTGTATGCGAACAGAGTCTGAAAAAGCCTCCAGATAAGCCGGATTTAGGATCATAGCCGGATGGTTTTTTCTGGAATTACCTGGATATAGACGAGGATTTACTATGAGAAAATAAAGAAACAGTCGAGGACAAGTGTAGACAGATAGTAGTGTCTGTTAATATGCACGACCTACAACTAAACGTGTTGATTGACACCGGTGCAGAATTGAGTGCTGTATCTAGGAAAATATTTGAGTTACTGAAAGACAGACCTGGAGTCGTAGTTATGCCAGTAACAGGAGTGAAAATTATAGGTGCTACTGGGAAGGCCAGTAAACCCGTCACAAAACAGATTTTTGTCAACTTCGAGATGTGTGGGGCACGATTTGAACAAGAGTTTGTCGTCGTGCCAGACTTAACTATGGAAGTAATTATCGGGTTAGATTGGCTATTAAAGTACCGTGCAGTGATTAATTGCGAAAGCAAAACTTTGACATGTACGTCACAAGCTAAAACTATAGTAGTTAGTTTTGACGAGGTAGGAGATGGTGTGCATAGGCAATACCAGCCTACACACATTGTTAACTGGCTGGATGACATTGACGTAGATATGAATTTGAACTACTGTAACGTGAGGAATCTCGGCATTGACAATAGTGTAAAAAGTGAATTGGAAAGTATTGTAGACGGTGTGTCAAACGTAACACACGAACAAAGACGAGGCCCGTATGAAGTAATAATGAGGAATAAGAGTGTGTTTTCAGACAATCCGGGACTTGTGGAAGAGATAGTCAAATTCCCTCCATGGATTGACATTAGTATTGGCGTGAAAAAAGATCATTTGCGAGAAATAATGAAGCTAAGAGCCGATGCTCGCATACGTCGTCTTGACGCTAAAGCGCGTTTTGCTAAGTTTGCAATCGGAGACTTAGTACTTGAAAAACCTCATGAGAAATCGAGCGAGATATACAATGAAATCTCTAAAATTAAATTTGTTTATAATGGACCATACAAAGTCATTGGTATACCTCACACAAATGCTTATTGGTTAGAGTATCCAAGCTCTGGAAAACTATTAGTTACACGGAACATTGTAGACTTCAAATTGTACTAATCAAGGATTGATTAATACCACAGAATGGGTAATTTTATAGTAAGTAAATATAGAGTGTAAGATTTAAGGATTTGGCATGTTGCCATGCTTTTGCCTGACCAAAAGGTTATTAAAGAAGTTGTAATTAATAAGTAATTAATTTTGATTAAATGATTTAAGAGTAACTAATTATTAATCATTTGAAAAATCCAAGCTGCAAGTTTAAGTTTTCAGCTGAGTCACGGTAGATTAAGGAAGGTGAATACGATTTTGTAACTAGCTGTAAGATTTCATGAATATGTGTTTTACTAGTCATTGCCGATGTACTTAAGACGCTGTTTTAAGTTCCAGGCTAGTACATGCGTGTGATGATGGACGGTGTTGAGTTATGCACTGTGATAGTGTTAATGGACTCCTTGAGATTACTCGGGAGTGAGTTTTTCCGAAAGAATTCAGTGAAACGGACGTTCTGCAAATGCCGTTACACAGGCGAATGAAATCAAGCGTGCCGCACAGGCTGGCTCAACAATACTGGCGAGGCGGAGCCGGTGTCGGCTCTTGCGCCGCTATCGGCTCTTGTGCCGCTGTCGGCATTCTTTGTACTTGCGAGTACGGAAGGCGGAGTTGTTTTTCTTTCCGGACAGCTGATGTGAAAGAATTCTGCTGTCAATATTTATGTTTTTTTCGATCTGCTGTGTATTATTTTCTTGTATAGCGTAAAGTGGACTCTCATGACGAGAATGTTAATTATGAAAAGGTTATATAAAAATGTGTATTCTATGTGATTAATTATTAATTTGTGTATTTTGATCTACCTGTTTTTATGACCATGTACTCTGATTAATTCTGTAAGTAGTATTCCATTTCTTGATACTGTCAGGAATTTCACTGATTTTAGAATAGCTATACCATTTTCTATGTTTTCTATGAATTTTAATATGTTGTGAACCTGTTTTCCTTTGTGTAAGATGACAGAGTGGAATAAGATTAAGAGTGTCTCCTCTCAATTACTATGGTCTAAAAACTGGTTTTTGGTTAACTAGCCTAATGCTAAATTTTCTTGATGTTTAGAGCAAATGCATTTCCGCTGTTTTTTTTTCCTTTTTGGGACATTTTCTGAGTTTGTTTAGGTTACACGAACATCCTCAGACAATGTGGGGCACAAGCAACGCCGGAAATGCATATCCTCGTATTAACATCTATTGCACTGCAAATTTTTTTCCTTATTTTGTTACCTGAAGATATAATATTTCTGTGTCTTTGTATATTGTAATTTGTGTACATTGTATTATACTATTAGTATACATATGCATTTATGTGTTTGTATAATTGGTTCGTTTTGTGAATATTATTTGTATTTATACGGTGGGCTGGCCTAGGGAAAACTATGCTATCGAACGAATACATCGATAGGTCGTGTGGAGAACCAAAGTGTTTACGATCTTTGGTAGTGTTAACTCTGTCGCGTGGAGCGTGGGCAGAGGAGAGTCGGGCTGGAGTAGTGCAGTGGAGCAGGTGTGTTGTGTGACGCTTCCGCGAGTTGCCGCGCTTTCGGGGTCTGGCAGCATGTAATTGCGCTCGACTTGCTATGATTGTTTCTGACACGGTGTCGCGGACGGGAAGCATTAGCTGGCACACATCAAGAGCCCGTTTCGCCTGGTGACCGTGTCGAGAAGAAGGCGCGCCAACATCCAGCTTCTGCAACAGCGACGGCCGACAATCAGTGACTGTCGTCACCTGCTCGACCGACGACTGCAAACCTTCAATCAACCAACAAGGAAGACTGGAAGCACGTAAAGTTTAAGAACTGTATGGCAGACCACAGCTTTTAAAATTGTTCCTTTCACAAAATTACAGCAACGTAGCATGAACCTTTGTTGCTCATTGTCCCAATTGCATTACCAAGCAGGGTCCCTTCCTTTTCCGGAATGAAACCGAGTGCCGTTGAAATTCAAACACCAGCATTAAAGTAATATCATTCGATTTCACTGCTTTAATTTCAAAGTTCAGTTAAGGTATCCATAGCTGGCTACAATATTTAGATTACACAAGCACAAATAAAGAGTGCGAGTTTTGTTACCGTATTTTAGCTTACCTGTGACTGCAGCTCAGAATTGTTAATTGTTCAGAATCTTGTAATTCAGGTTCAACGTTAAATCTCTTATTTCTAAATTGCGTACATTCAAGCAGCTTTTGAAATGATTGTTGGGGTAGCCCAAGACTAACCGTATTTTACTGAATTTCGATGTGCTTCAGAAACAAAGCTCACTATTAATTTCAGTCACAAAAATAACTTTCAATTTTCCGGTTTTATTAATTCTTTTGCTAAATTAAGTCAGAGTGTAGCGAAATTTATTACTTGTGACAAACTTTCAGTTTTCACACAACACGTGTCAACCTTCAGTTGCCGCGGTTTTAGTGCTAATTATATGTGCAATAAACTTCCTTTTTTCAGTTATTATAGTAGTTGTCCATAGGAGTGGCGACCGTAATTTTCCCCAAATCTCAAATATCTAATTAACGCCAATTAATTGTTAATGTGACAACCGCATATTTACTTTCTTTATTAATTTTACCCTTTTCTCAAAATTTGTTTCCACCAATTTCATTTGCATTTTTCCTTTCATTTAGATGTAACCCTTTCCTCCCTCTTTACCGACAGATTAACTTCAGTGACGATTGCTTTTCCCTTAATTTCCATTAGGTACACGCGGTTTAATTTTTCACTGTCATTAAGGTCGATAAGTGAGGGGGAGGTTACACACAGCAGCACCTTTCTTCACAGGTTAGCTGAGCAAGTGCGAAAGCATCACGCAGGTCATCACCCGACTCCAGTGGATGACGCTGCAAGACAGACATCGTGTATCTCGATGAGACTTACAGTTAAACTTCAAAGAGCGTAAATTCCCGAAAGGGTGAATTAATATACAATGTATAATCAATAATCTCGCCAGTATAAAGGACGAGAGTACTTTGTTGTCAGTACAGAAGATGTTACACACGAATTTATCGGCCAGAAGAAATCAGTGACTTCGTACGTCTCGGTGAGACGCCCGGCTAAACCCGCAGGACAGGACAGGTAGTTTAAATTGTGGAAAGGGGCCAAAATAAGAGGCTGTCACCTACACTCGAATATACAACATTATTTATTTCACCAAACATTAGAAGAGCCAAGAAAAAAAAACAGAGCATCAATTTTTGGATCTTAATAACCGGCTGAATACGCCATGCAATCTCATGCCTTAAGGGCAGAGACCACTTTAATTTTAAATCGGCTGAAAGCCAATAATTCAAGCTCAAACCAAATCAGAATTTTTAAAAGGCAAAAGGCCTTATCTTAAAACTATTCCTTAATTAGGGTTAAGGCCCAAGCAATCTGACACCTTAAGAGTAAAATAACTTTAATTCAAAATCGGGTGAAGGCCCATCACTTAACGCTCAACAAAATTAAATTTTTAAAAAGGCCAAAGGTCTCCCTTAAAACAGTTCTTTAATTTAGGCTGAAGACCGAAACTATCTTACGCCTTAAGGACAAAACAACCTTAAATTAAAAATCGGCTAGAAGCCAAAGAAATGCAAACAACAAGAACAAATAAGAAAAGGCAGTACACCCAACGGCGCTCAGTAGTTTCCGTGGGTCGGCCTGGAATTCAAACACTAACGCTCGCTTAGGTGAGACAGGCAGCCGGCCCAACCATTCTCGATCCGATGACAACCCAACCGACAGACAGTCGATGGACCCACCGACAAGATAACTTCAACTCCACCAGATCAGCACACAACAGGGAGTTCAATGGAACAACGCAGAAAGTACTCGTATTGGCGCCCACAACCAATAGTACATTGAGATGTCAAACTACACACCTTGCTGGACAGCGACAACACGATGAGGAAAATACACTGCCTGAATTTACATCAATGGCCAGGGCAGGTAACCGGAACGTTAACGGCCACAAGGCAGAAGATTCTGCTGGTGCACTTCAATTCAAAATAAGCAAGTACAGTTAAATACAACTGGAGCGTGGCTAAAATTTGCCAACTTGGAAAAACACGTTGTTGCTCTTGGGAATGTCCCAACAGTCGACAACGAAACCCAAACGACACAGTGTGAATAGTCGTGACTTACTGATAGATAAAGTCAAAACTCAACTTTCGTGTCCAGGATCGGTGAGCCACGGACCTCGTAGCAATGGAAACAGCACCACACACTCCGACCGCGGGTAGCCGCCGCCATCGGCCCCAACCAAACTAAGCGCCGAGTAGATTTCCTCGCTGCTCCACGCCAACCGACCAACTGGTGTCGCACAGCACAACCAGAAACTATAAGCGCCAGGCCAAAGATAGCACAAGGTGCGAATATCGATACACACCACTGTTGCTACTCACGGAGAGAGAGGATAACAGCATAATCGCGATAACCGCGGGAGACTAAACACAGAATAGCAACCAAGGTTTAATCCAACGCATGACGTGAACCAGTCACGTCTCATACTGGATGTCGTCTGAGTAAAACATCCATCAAGACATTTCAGCTCTTCAAAGACTGCGCACGTCGATCATTGGTGATGTGATTTTGAAGTGGAAACAGGAGGGAACAACCACAATCTAACCAAAACTATACAGACCTCAGGTACTGACAGGCAGGAACCGCCGGGCTTTGGCGAGGGTTGTCTTGAAAATAGCATATGAAATTAGCGGGAAAAATCACTGCCAACAGTTCAGCTACCACAATAACTCCGTGCAGGCAGTCAAAAAAATGGATTTCAATTTCCGAGCAGCTCCTCATAAGAAACACACTTCTGTAATCAACGATAAGTGACCCTTGAGGTGGTCACAGTAGATGACTGTAAACGAGTCATTTGAAGTGATGAATCACGCTGTACCCTGTGGCAAACCGATGGAAGGATCAAGGTTTGGCGAATGCGTGGAGAACGTTACCAGCCTTGACGTGTTGCGGCAAAAGTTAATTGCTGATTTGTTTTTTCATGGACAGAGTGTGGTTATCTTAATGGGCGTAAGGAAACGCATAACGCGAAAGGTTATGAACAGAGTTCACAGCGTTGTATACTGCGTACAGTAAAGGAGCAGTTTGGAGACGATTACTGAATCAATACTGCAATGCAGCCTGTCATAATGCATTATCTGTGAAACGGTGGTTTGTGGACGATACCATTGCTGAAACGGTTTTGCATGCCCACAGTCACAACCTGAAGCCAGCAGAACACCGGTGGAATAAGTTAATACAAAAAAATTGGTTCAAATGGCTCTGAGCACTATGGGACTTAACACCTATGGTCATCAGTCCCCTAGAACTTAGAACTACTTAAACCTAACTAACCTAAGGACATCACACAACACCCAGTCATCACGCCGGCCGGAGTGGCCGTGCAGTTCTAGACGCTACAGTCTAGAGCCGAGCGACCGCTACGGTCGCAGGTTCGAATCCTGCCTGGGGCATGGATGTGTGTGATGTCCTTAGGTTAGTTAGGTTTAATTAGTTCTAAGTTCTAGGCGACTGATGACTTCAGAAGTTAAGTCGTATAGTGCTCAGAGCCATTGAACCATTTGAAGCAGTCATCACGAGGCAGAGAAAATCACTGACCCCGTCGGGAATCGAACCCGGGAACCCGGGCGTGGGAAACGAGAACGCTACCGCACGACCACTTTTTTTTGTGCCGGATCGAGACTCGAACTCGGGACCTTTGCCTTTCGCACCCAGTAATCTTCTTTGCTTTTTTTTTCTGCCTTCAAGATATAGTGCACTGTGTGCCCTTTTAGCCAGTTAACAGCATTTCTTTTCGTATTAGGATATGGCACTGCGTCTGGAGTCAGAAAATCTGCGGCGGTGAAAACTGTTGGAGATGTTCTGTTAACGGTCGCTAATATCTGCTTAACTATATGCCATATGTCTCTTACTCTTTCACACACGAATCGGTGTTCTTCAGTGTCAAGAAGGTTGCATGACGCGCACAAGGGCGAATTTGTGCGATGTATAGCATGCAATTTGGAATTAGTTGATATTTTCCTGTTGACTGCATTATACCAAGTTGCTTTCACCTTAGAGAGTAAGTTCCGATCGTGGATATTTTTCCAAATTGCAGACCGGTCGTTGTTGGGGTATTTTCTTTCAATAATATTTCTTTCCTTAGCTTCCATCAAATAAGTATAGATGTCCTTTACTTTCTTCAACTGCTGTTCTGAGAGCCTCGATGATATATAAGTGTACTCAAGTTTTTAGGTGACAAAGACCAGCTGGTATATGCTGCACATGTATTGGCGGCTGCATGCTTCCACGAGCAATTTCATTCAGCAAGTGGGCCGTTAAGCTGTCGGGCATCTGTTTCCATTGCTTGCACATTCGACACACATATAACGCTCGTGACCTGTAACTGACATCAACAAGGTTTAAACCTCCTTTCCCTGTTGCGAGTGTTAGTGTATTGAACTTCACTTTGAAAATGTTGCCATGGCTTACAAAGCTTCCTATCGCGGATAAAATTCGTCTTGCTGTTTCTAATGGCATCGGAAAAGTTTGGACAACATAGTTAAGTTTGGATGTTATATACACATTTACTAGTGTGGTTTTCTATATCTCGTCCAGTTGTCTCATACTGTTTCCTTGTAGAGATGCTCGTATGCTTGCAAGTAGTTTTTTATAATTGACGGCAATAGTGTGTTGGATGTTGCTCCTAAATTCAATACCCAAACATTTCAATGTGGATACTTCTGTCTTTTTTCCCCGATTTTGCATGCATATTCCTCTGCCTAGATTCATGATGCCTACCATCCTTTTATTTAGTTTGGCGCCAGAAGCAAGTTCATATGTGTGTAGAATCTGAAGAGCTTTCGCCACTTCATCTTCATTTATAACCAGGACGCCCACATCATCTGCGTAGGCGTTGAACACTATTTTCTTGCCGTTTATACACAATCCTTGTAGGTGATGCGTGAGTGTCGCGAGGAGAGGTTCTATTGCTGTTGCGAAAAGGGCCATTGACATTGGGCAACCTTGACGTACTGATCCAGGCAATTCAATCTCTCTACTTAGTTGTCCGTTTATCATTATTCGTGCTACACTGTTTTTCAGAATTTGTTGAATAATCCTCACGAATCGTGGTGGGAAACCAATTACTTCCATGATTCCAAGGAGATACTTATGATCTACTCTGTCAAACTCCTTTTCGAAGTGTAATGACACTAAAGCACATTTTATTCGGCATACATTTGCGGTTGATATTATGTCCCTATATTCGCATATATTCTGGTAGATGTTTCTGTCTTTGCCTACACAGGTTTGGTACGGGCCAGTTACAGAGTTAATAACCATTTTTATTCTTCTTACTAATTCGCGGGCCATAATTTTGTAATCGCTGTTGAGGAATGTTACTGGGCGAAGGTTTTCAATTGCTTTGCTAAGTGAGTTTTTAGGAATTATATCTATGATCCCTTCAGGAAATTCTTTGGGAGCGGCAACAGAGCCATTCATGAGTTCGTTGTACATGCGTAGCAACTTGCTTTTCATTTGTGACCAGAACACTTGGTAGAATTCCACGGGGATACCATTAGGTCCTGGAGACTTATTTTTAGGACTCTGTTCTATTGCGTCTTTCAATTCGTCCTCTTCTATTTCAGTCGTGAGATTCTCTACTTGCTCTGTACTAATTCGTCCTGATACGTTTCTAACAAGATGACGCCGCGTCTCGTCGACGGTACGTTTGGTGGACATCGTGTCTGAGATGTATTTATGAACAGCGTTTTGAATTTCATGCTGTTTTGTGTGACTGGTCCCATCAGGTAACTTAACTTCTGTCAGTATTTTTCTGTTTCCTCTCTTATTCTCACGCATTACATGGTACATAGCTCTTTCTACAATGTTTTGCATTCTCGCGCTGACTTTAAAATCTTCTGACTGTCGCCGCTTCAGTGCTAAAAGTTTTGCTTTAACTTTCTGAATCCGACTAAAGTTCTCCATTAATCGTGTGTCCAGGGTGTACAGGTCCCTAAGGCAGCTAAAATAAAATTCAGTCGTCTTTTTAATCCAGAAACTTTTCTGTCGTGAGTAATCGACCAGCATTCTTCTTATTTTAGGCATAACACATTGTAACCACGAATCTATGGCAGAATTGTATAGCGGGAACCGTTTGTCGCATTCTTGCCACACATTAGTAAATGCTACGCGACAGTCCTCATCTTGTAGATGTGTAATGTTGAGTTTCCACATGCCCCTCGCTCGGTAAGTCTCTTGTTTTTCCAAATTTACTGTGGTGATGTACGCGGCGTGGTCAGAAAACATAGTGGGCCAAACCTCAAACTGGAGTACATGGTTGTTAAGGTTGGACGAGACGTAAATTCTGTCTAGCCTGTTTGCTGAGTGACTGGTAAAATATGTGAAACCGGGCTGTGCGCCATGGGTATGTTCCCAGGTATCGGTTAACTGCATGTGGTGGACTATTCTTTCCAGTTCTAAGGACTTGTTGGAATTCGGTGTCTGGTCTTTCGGGCTAAGTACAGAATTAAAATCGCCGGCTAGGATTATATAATCTTGACGTGTACCGAAGAGATGAACGATTTCACTTTTAAAAAAATCCGCTCTAGCACGCCTGTTATTGTTGCCTGGCGGTGCATAAACGTTGATGATGCGGGCATTATTAACAGTCTCTGCAACCCCTCTTCTGTTTTCAAGTTTTGCTATTTGTGTGATACGGATGCCTACTTTCGTGAGAATTGCGGTTCCCAGCTCTGCACCGACACCAGGGTTATTATGGCTTTGTATCCACGTGTCTTTTCTAATTTAATATCTATTACTTCCTGTAACAGTAGTATATCAACGTCAGCTGCGTATAGAAAGTCTTGCAGATGTTGTAAATGCAGGGAGGAGCGTATCTTATTAATGTTCAACGTAGAGATTTTGTAGGCTTGTGCTGCGTTCATATTGTCCTATTCATTACCGAAGTCAATATTCGTCATACGAAGTGCTGTCGGAGGAAAATCCTTTTTCACATGTATGTTCCGGCAATGATGTATCCATCGTGTTCAGTTGATCTCTTGGAGCAGGAGTCTGTTCCGTTCCTCCAGTTTCATTCAATTCTTTATCTTGATTCATTTCATCCGATTCATCAGCCCAGGTTTTGTGCTGATTAGCTTTAGATGTCTCTTTCTCTGCATTTCTAGTACAGGAGAAACCTTGTCTGCATCGAAATTTACTAGCAGCTGCAATCTCTCGTGTGACGAATGGTCCGTTGACATGGGGCATGGTGTATTTGATTTGGCTTGCAAGGGGTCAGGTGCCTGCATACTCAGAACCGTATTATTATGTTGTTCTTCATGCAGTTTGTTGCTAATCTGCTTTGCTTTTCCTCGCAAAGGCGGTGCCAGTTGTTCAGCGCCCTTATGAGCTAGTCTTCTCTTTTTATGTTTCCTTGGAGGACCGACTCTTGGGGAGGTTTCATCGTTTTCCATTGCCTCTTCGGTTTCTTGTGCTCGGTCCTGTTCGCCGGCAAGTGATGGGTTGGTTTCCTTGTGGTTTTCTGGAGACTGCTCATTCTGAAGGACTATAATCGGTTCAGGAGTTTGTTCTATTTGAACAGAGATATTTGGTTCTTTTTCTTGACTCTTTGGCTGTATTGTCTCCATCGAGTCGCTAACTTCCATTATCACTTCATTGTCGCGAGCTGCATCATCCTGAGTAGCGTCCCGAGTAGCGTCAGAAGCGTCAAGCGTATGGAGTTGTCCAGCGGCTGCCGCTACGAAAGTTAAAGGCAACGTTGACATGGCTGGGGGTCTCACTGCTTCGCCCGCAGGTAGCTGGGCCACTCGGCGTTGTATACACTGCGAGCGGACATGGCCTGTACCGCCGCGAGACGCGCAGGTTCTTGGCTGCCCATCGTATATGACTATAGCCCGATAACCACAAACATTTATATACGAGGGTATGTGCTTGTGTAAATCAACTCGCAGTTGCCTGATACCATTCAAGACGGGGAACTCGTGAGCTGGAGACCACTTTTCTGCAAAATTGCTAATTATTCTCCGATAAGGAGCTATCACTGAATTGATCTGCTCAGTGGTGGTTTCAAATGGTAGCTCAAAGATGCGGACAGTCCTTAATCCAAAGCCAGCATCCATAACACGAACTTCGCTAATATTGCCATCGTGATGTTTGAACTTAAATGTTCCACCACTAGATTCAACAATTTTGTCACACAATTCCATGTTTTTAAGCTTGACATACACAGTGCTACACACAATTGAAATGTGAATACCTATAATATCCTCATACGAAATTTTCACATTTTCCTCTAACCATGTCTCAATTTCGAACGAATTCGGTCTCTGCCCTTTCTGGTCAAAAACAAATTTCAACGTCTCTCTTGTATTAGGTTGATCCATCTCTCCTTCTAATACCAATCCATCAAGAGTCTGAAATAACGCAGCTCACTACTGCAAGAGGCCCTTGACTTACCGATCGGAGCGCAGCAGACTTCAGCGCACAGCACACGCCGAAGGTCCGCACACCGCGGCCGCCAAAAGCCGACTTCCGTCCACGAGCTGCGGACTAAGATAATACGATTTCACTTCAGGCCTTAGCGTCCGACGCAACTACACTCTCTGGTTTCTTCTGTTCAGGAAAACTGAAGTTCGTCTCTAGAGGAAAAATGGACTGCCATTCCTCCACAGACACTGGGGTACCTCACTGAAAGAATTCAAGCCTTCATAAATACGAATAGGTGTCGGGACTTCTTTGATGAGGCAGCTTAAGAAACACGGGCTATAACCTGAGCAACAGATATCTCAGACTGTACTTCTGGGCACATCACTGTATGGTAGCGAAGCACGGACTGTGTCTGCTAAGGTAAGGACAGAGAAGGTTGTCTGTAGAATTGACGAGGAAAGGAACGTATGGAAAAACTTGAAACATGAATAGACAGGATTATATGACATCTGTTAAGACATCACAGAATTGGTTGCGTGGCACTAAAGGGAGCTATAGAGAGGAAACACTGTAGAGAAAGAGAGGGATTGGAATACTTCCGGGAAATAATTGAGGACGTATGTTCCAAATGATACTCTGATTGGAAGATGAAAAATTTGGCACAGGAGAGGAACTCGTGGCGGGCTACATCAAACCACTCAGACGGCTGATGCGTAGAAGAAAAGCATACTGCTTCATCCTTCATATATTAGGTTGTTGGTAGAGATTTCAGTTTTGCATTTTGGTATTCCGATTGCTATGGGTTTATTTATCGACTGTCATCTTTCATTTTTCTATTTGAAGTTACATATTGCCATTTTATCATTTGGAGATACTGTGCTCGCTAGAAAATCGCGTGACAAATGGAGAAATTTGATTATTTCCGATATATTCTTCTGTTTGAGTTCAGTAGAGGGGTGACAGCAGTGCAGAAAGCCAGAAACATTTGTGCCGTGTATGGGGTTAATGCTATTGGACAGAGCACGGCAAAAAAATGGTTTTCTCGTTTCAAGGAGGATCCTTTCCACAATGCCGCACTCATTGCCTAGTCTGGTCAAAGCCCTTGCCAAACAGTAGGAGAAACCTTGTTTTGGAACAGATTCACAGTTCTCATGTCGTTACCAACAGAAATATACCTGACAGAAGTGTCATAAGTTGTGACATACGAAACACCTATCTCTTCATGGGTTTTGTGTAAGCTGGGACATAAACTGATAAATATTTGGGGCAAGGATGAATATGAATTTCACTGCCGCCATTTTAAATCGGAGCAAGTTAGGCTGTCCTCTTAGGTTCTTATGCCCACACTCGGAAATCGGCACATATTCGGAAATAAACAACCAAATATTTATGTCATCCTACATTTTCTAATGAGAAGAAAATGTAAATAATATGGTATTGCAGAACATATTTGTATCACATTCATAAAAAGTCCCAGAATGTGCTAAAATAAAAATAATTTGCACGTAGCTAAACACAAACCTACTTCCTTCAACTCCATAAGACAAATGATGGTCCCCTATACGACAATGAAGATGTGCTATTTTCGTCTTTTGTGTTAGTTATCAAAATAGCCCTTTGAAGACGTATACTGTTGATGCATAGTTAACTGACATTTAATTGTAAGGATGACATGATGTTATAAAACTTCAACGTGCCTTTGCCTTCAAACGGCCTACTGCAAGTTATGCATCACATCACATCTCAGTACAACGAAATCTATATGCAGCCTGCTGTGACAAGTTGTTTGACGTGGCTTCCATTCGTATAATTGTGCCGTTAATGAAGACTGGACCGTTCTTGCAGAAAGAGATGAATATGGACTGACGATCTGTAAATCAAAGAATGAATTACAACGAGAGCTGTGTGGTTCACAAAGTAAAAATTAGAAATATCTCTGGAGTGAGCGTTCAAATGCACAGAATAGGTTTCGTATCGTGAACGTACTTACATTGCCACCCAGATTGCGTGACCTCAAGACGGCGTAGGTGTGGCCCTAAAGCGCCCTGTAGTCTTAGAACGTCATTACATCGCTGGTACAGACAGTTTCACTATGTAGGTGCCATGCATTTGGTGATAGGCGTTTCATACCATCATGAAAACCTGCATTTCATTCCTGCAATACTGAATATTCATAGCTCCAAAGGGCAAAATGCAAAGGGCTAAAATTTCTTTCCGACAAGTGACGTATTTCAGATTTTCTATGTTCTTATTTCTCTGACAGACACCGTTGGTTTTCTGTTTTATACGACATATTTTAGTATTTCCAAGTCTATTCTAGTAAATTTTTGCTTTGATGGCATTTCAAAACGACTTTATACTCACCCGTTGCCTTCCAAAATGTGCCGAAATATACCGAGTTTTTCAGATAGTAGCGGCTATATTGCAAGCTTTTTAATTACTTTTCTCTATTATTTTTGTGCATTTATTTTCTCTTTTTAGCAGGTTATCACATAATGTTGCTTAGTGCTACCACTTTGACGTTTTTGCTCAGCGCATTTTATTTGTAACCTCCCACATGATTACACGTAAAGTAACAAGTAGAAAAAATCAGACAACTTTTAAGTGTACAACGAATCCAGATATACCCCAAATATTGGAAACATACTTCTTCCCCCCCCCCCCCCCCCCCCCGCAAGCCCCCCCTCCCCCTCACACACACACACATACACGAGCATAGAGAAGAGAGACTAGTTCTTGTATTGAACATACTACACGGTAGTTGGTAAAAGTTAAGTAGGAGACGCATCTTGCACTTTGGATGTGAAGTGCAAATGGCCCCCTGACATCGTGGCAGTGCTTGGGTTTGTTAATCATTTCATTCTGCCGCAGCTAAAAGTAGCCTCTGCAAAAGAGAATCACTGTTTCGTTTTGTTTATCCACCGCAGCACAGCCTGCTTTATTTTCACTCTTCTTTGTAAACGTGTATGAACGTGAACGCAAGCGTGAGAGCATTTTGAAAATGACTCTAGTAAGGCCAGACCCCACAGAGATATGGGCGTGTATAACCATCCTAACTCAACACATGTAAACCTTATAAACCAAAAAATTTTTCAGTTGTCAACATGGCGAGAGTCCGACTAGTTCATCACGGATAAGCCGCGAGATTCGGCTAATGGTAACACCCCTCCTAACTTGTCGCGTGGTGGACGATCCGAAACAGGCGCTTTCCGGCATTCTGATTCTTCCGCGTGGCCCTGTAAGTATTTGACTCTTGTAGTAACGCTCCACTGGTGGATAGAAAAAGGTACTGGTGTTACTTAGATATATAAGATGATGCTTAATGTTGTGATGGATTGGAAATAATTTCCCGATTCGTTTACTTAACTTTTGGTGGTTTACTTGAAATGATACCCTTTGTTCTCATGTATTTTTGCCTTATGTTGTTAAAGTATCCTTAATGTATTGGACTCCATTTTTGGATAATCTGCATGTTCATTTGTCAGGCACGATTTTCGAATGTAACATGTTTCTCTGTGTGTCTGGTAGGGTAACAGGGTAACATTTGCTCTTCTCCACATCTTCGAAATGTTATAGGCAAATAGTGTTTCTCACATTGTAATTCATAAAATAGAGTCAAATTAATACTTAAATACGGAATGTTAGCTATAAATTTTCCCACTCCCGAATTTATTGAAGATAGTGTCCATCTTGTCCACCAACGCCCTTCGAGCTATATAAGGTGTCACAACAGTTAAATAGTGTTGCTGAAAATGTAGGTAATGAAGCACAGAGATGAACGACTACCTATGAATTTAAGTGCAATGCTTTTTATCCTTTTACCATTTCTGAATTGACTGTAGGTAGTGTAAATAATACCCACCAATCTACCCCATACTTCCGAAGATGTATAGAACCCAATGAAAGGGTTGAATTTCCCTTAGTTTCCCCAATTTCTAAAATTACTGGAGATACAACAAATCTGGGCCTTCAGACCCATTATATGTCTTGAAGCCCACCATTTAGAATCTGTGTTCCCAGTCACTTTATAAGGCACACCATCCTGAGTGAGATGACTACCTGTTTAAGTGGAAAATCTCTTCCAGCTGATTTAAGTATTCGTCTCCCTTTTTGTATGTTGATCGTGGACACACCTCCAGAAGCCCGATCCGCATCCCACTCTGGATTGCGCTCTGGTAATTCGAATAATAACTGTGGAGTAAATGTTGGGCTTCTGCACTTCTGCTTGTATTCATATGTAAGTGATTTGTGTGTCTCTGATCTCTCTGTTAAGTAGCTTCCCATTTCCTAAAGCTGGGCTATGATACTCCATGTGTCCTCAATTGCTTTACGAATTCACCTTACCCAAGTCTGACTATAAAGTTCATATGTCTGTTGGACAATGTACCTCTCCATCCTGTAAGTGTATGATGTTCATATGCGGAAAAGTGTTTTCCATATTGGCATGTTTAATAAATTCATATTGTGGTTATCGAACTTCGCTCAGTCCAAACCGGATGCCACACTACACCACCCCATATCTTAATATGCCTGCTGTAATGTCCCATGCCCCACAAAGCGTTAATGTACTCAATGCTTAACCGAAATTATGAATCTGAGTAAAAACTAATGTTTGAGAAGCAAATCAGTGAATCTGAAAGTCAAGTATCGTTTATAACGTCGCCCATCTCCCACCTCAACATGCAGCTGCAGCATAAATCAGTTTCAACCGAGTCATCCGTTCCTTGTAATAATAATAAGACAATTTTAAGTGTTGGTACAATTCTACAACTTGAACCTAACTAATATGATGGGCATCCAGGGTTCCGAATGTGACATAGAGCTCGACCAAATGCAATCTCATACGACTCCAGCAGTCTCAATAGAGTCCCAAAAAACAACTGCTAACAAAAAGCGCATCTTAAGGAAAGCAAGGAAAGCATCACACATAAAACACCCCCTTTCGATTTGTCATACTTTATATTCGATATTCATACGCAGTATACACCAAAGTCCTCTCCAGAAATTTTCCCATTGTGTAATGTATGTTTTCTGAACTTTCCTCTTGCAGTTTAATTTTTATAACGATAGCTGCTATAAATAGGGCTGTTTTGTAGGTATGAGGCTACACGACACATGAATGTGTTAACAGGACAATGATCTCCCATATACATCCGCTGGCGTCGCCAACTAACGACCAGATTATCATCCTTCAGTAGACCGTAGAGTTTAGGCTACGCTATAAGTTAGTCTCTTACCACAACTAATAGTTTAGGCGATTCACTATCACACTCTAGCCCAGTTCTCCTTTGCAAAATTTATATTACCCCTTCAGTGTCATCTATTGACTCACAGGCCAATGTAACAGCATCCATCAAAGTGGAAAACGTGACGTGTGAGAAAGAGTTAGATTAAATATTATATACTAATACTCCATGCAATTCAAATGATGAAGACAGTAAGCTGAAGACAAGCTCGACCAGTGCAGCTGAATTTCCAGTAAAATGATTACACTGTGTGTTGCTCCTCTTTTGTTTGCCTGATTGCTGTTTACCATTCAAAAAAGGGTTCAAATGGCTCTGAGCACTATGGGACTTAACTTCTAACGTCATGAGTCCCCTAGAACTTAGAACTACTTAAACTTAACTAAGCTAAGGACATGCCACGCACCCATGCCCGAGGCAGAATTGGAACCTGCGGCCGTAGAGGTCGCGCGGTTCCAGATTGTAGCACCTAGAACCGCTTTACCACCACGGCCGGCTGTTTCCCATTAATATGACCCACATACGATCTTTTGATATTTCATTCACTTATTTGCATCACAGACGATGCAGCCCAGATCTGACGGCGCCACTATTGTTTTAAAAATAAATGACAGGATGCGCGGAAACATATTTTAGGTCCTTGATAGAATTTTACCCAGTGGAGTATTTTATATTTTCCAGGTTTTTTTTGTCTTAACAGACCTTCATTTCACAGGTCAGCTATTTTTAGATGATAGAGGAACTTCCTGGAATTGTCTTTGGAGAGAGGGATGAGTATAGAGTCGTCCAGCTTATAATACAGCATATTCCAAGTTAAGCACCCCTGTCAAAACTACTAAAATATATCGTAAAAAAAGATCATTTAAAACCAGAGGTAACAGCATGAGTAGGTATCTGAATTTCATCTGAAAGTTCATATCTGCACTCATGAAAGTGGCGTTGTCATTCCTTTTTGGTAATGAATACGGTTAAATCTGTCTGCAGTGCTCCCCGCCACCCTGTATTGCATGGCTTGTACACAGACATTATGAAAATTGTTCATACTTTCAAATCCAACGTTGAATTACGTTTAATCCATATCGGCAAGTAGTTCCCTCGCTAGTCCGAAACAACCTGAAAGTGAAAATTTCGATGTGGCACAAAATAATTTAAAGTTCGAGCTATTGACAATTAATAGTCCTATCTGCGACTCAGACGCTACCACAAGTTAAATTAGACTGCGTGGCCCAGTGGTTAACTAATTTCCTTAAATAAAATCTTCATTCATTGCCACGACTGGATGATGAAACGTTTCCGCAAGCGATGCTAACCCCCAGTCAGTAACACCATTCCGTTCTGATGCAAGATTGCTGTGAAACAAGAATCAGAACGCATCTACGAATCCTTAGGAATTCAGCTACCTATTGAACGTCTTTGCAAGTATGTGCTAATTTAATGTATCCATTATTATTCCTGTATAGTTGAAAAAAGAATCGTCACTCTCATTTGCTTTTAAGAGCTGAAATATTTTTAAAAATGAGTCAGGTTCATGCACGAGGTGCAATGGGAAAATCAGCAAAGTATTTCCGTGCGTGTAGCTTTGACAGGTGTCAGTAAATGAACAATTCAATAATGTAACAAGAAACGGAGGTTGATGGTACTTCAAGTACTAGCATTTTGTTGGAACCAATTACAAAACATACAAACTATGGTAAGTCTTTCAAAACGTTAACGATATTCGGAGACGGCGGTCAAAACGTCTCTCTGCATAAAAATCTTACCGAACTTCAACTTTCTAGCTAAGTTTGCATCAAGATACAGGCTTTTGCAAATATCTTAGGAACATGCTACATAATTTCAAGTTGTTTTTGGTTAATAATACACAGTTTACATGTTGTAAGAGTATTATTTAAGAACAGCTCGTATGTACACCGCGAAAATAAGATCTTCTGTCTTTCAGACACGTACAGACATTGTTAATTGAAGTTTCTCTGGCGTTTTAGAGAATACATTTAGGTAGATTACTCCAACACTTAAAAGTATATGATATGTCAAGAGGAAGAAGTGCTTGGTTACATGACAGATGATGCCGTGGTCATTGGAAGCAGTTTGTCTCAACCAGTCAAAGAAGAGACCGCAGTTTGGAGCAGGAAATCTGACTGCCCAGCCCAGAGCGTCATGGGTCTCGGGGTATTGTTCTTGTAGAGTAATTGTCTATAGAGGCTCTGAAAATTTTGATAACATGTTGATAAGTGTATTTGATTGGGGATGAGCATGACAGAGATTAGTATAAGGCAGACATAATCATTAATATCGAACATGAATGAATTTCCTGAGACTTTGGTGGCTCAAATGAAGATTTTCGTTCTTTCTACATGTAGTAACACCATGCTGTATATAACTCAGACATTGCTTACAGAAACCTGTCCAATAACAAGCAAGGACTTGTAAGACATTGTCATCAAAACGTATAATTGAGTGCTGTGTGAAAAATTTGAGACTAAGTAAATTGATTTTGTCGTAATTTATAATCCGGAGATGGTTCGTTCAGTACGGCTACTGACTGAGAGTGTTTCGTACAAACGAACTGAATAGGGAAGGAATAAATGAACGTTACTTTCTGCTTGTTCTTCTGGCATAATACGAACTCAGTGGCTGTATTTCTAACTTTTACATTTGAAAATGCAGCACAGCCGTCACGTATCCTCCAATTGACAACAAAATACTAAAGGTGAATGTTTCATCCACCTCTCAGAAATTAATATCTATGTCTGTATGTATACTCCGCAAGCCATTTGATGGTGTATGGTTGGTGGTATTTTGTATACCACTCCCACTCCCACTTTCGTGTTACAGTGGTGAATGGTGCGCGGGAAGAGTTGCTGTTGGCAAGGCTCTGCGCCAGCTCGAACCCCTCTAATCTTGCTCTTACAGTCTTTTCGCCAAAGGTTGGTCGGGTGCACAGGTTTTCCATAAGTTTAATAAACACTCCAGGCACACATAAGTATACAGTAGTACACCAACGCTGCACAAAACAGGTGGTTTCGAGGTGAAGGACCCGTCGAGCCATGTCGGGAGTCATTTTACATCGGAAAGAGAGTTTCTTGAAGGTTGTTCGATAGAGATCGGGAAAGCTGAAGACCTGAGGGCACAAGATCAAGTGAATAATGAATAACCAAATGCCTGTTCTGTGTCTTTTTTTCAGTCAGTCAGAATGCGGGCGGGCATTATCGCAGAGTAGCATCACTTCAGGCAGTTTTCCTAGTCGTTGTTCATGGACTGAGTCTGCGAGATATCTAAGCTCTTCACAGTAAATATCAGCAGTGATGGATACACCTCCGGGAAGTAGTTCGTAGTACATCACACCGTCACTGCTCCACCAAGTACACAAAATTTCTTTTGCTGGTGCACTCAGGTCTTTTTATGGGGAGCTGCTGCTTTGTTTGGGCTCAACTGTTCCTTAGGTTTAGCATAAATATACCATTTCCTGTCACCTGTAACTGTACAGGATAGGAAAGCTCGCTGTTGTTCACAAGCCAATTGATGACGAGCAAGCACGGGTGAACAAGTGGCAACCGCAGATTTTTTTTTTTATTATTTTCCCTTAGAGCATGTGGTACCCATACGCCCACTTTTGAACCTTCCCCATTGTATATAAATGAAGCACGATGGTGGAATGATCACAGTTCATCACATTTGTCAATTCTTGAGTACACGGACGTACTTCATTGTGAATTAATGCTTTTCAGCGAGCTTCATCAAACTCTGAAAGCGTAACTTAACTTGGAGAGTGACTCTCTTCTCATCCTTCGCCATGGCCAGCACGCAGCAACCAGCAGTGGTCAGATATTTGTTTCGTGTTTTTTATGGGTACTTTCGACAGCTGGTGAGACTGCAACGAGAGTTTCAGTTGCATTCAAATGTTCGGATCTACGATAATGTTCTTATTAGGTATAATCGTGTCTTTTCACGTTATCTTCTACATGCGGACTACACGTATACAATGCTGAATGGTTACTCTCATTTTAGACTGATAAGAATACTTGATGATCAAATCTGTTTTGTGTTAGGAACATGTATATTCAGATGACTTACAAACAGCTTCCGTGAGTCGCAAATATGATTTTAAATCATTTGTAAGGTTTCCTGCTTTAATTATTTAATTTGAAGTTAGACATGATGACTCGATGTTTGTTCACAGTCACACATGGCTAACCTGTGCGTCTAATCTGATTTTGTATTACAGTGTGTTTACTATACATTTAGACTTCTTGAATGCATTATCTAACACCTTGTTCTATGATGTACCAATTTTATGAGATAAATTTCTCCTCCATGTTGGAATCTCTCACCTTTGTTTTTGGGAAACGCGCTCCGTACTCTTATTTTGCATTTAGATCAAGGTTATAGTGCACATGAGTGCCCTTCTTGTATTTATATTTCGCAATTTAAAGATAAACCGCTTTGCGCTTTGCATTGGCGGTGGTACGAAGAATATCGCAATAGGTCGACTACCGCTGAGCAGACTCCTAATTTTCATCATACAACAGTATTTCATCCTCAGTGTGAGGGGATAACCAGTAGCAGTTAGTTTAGGTAAATCACGTGGCCAAGAAGTTGAAACCAGGCTTTAACATTAAAAAATAAAATAAAAAACAGGGTTTCAGCTCAAGTTCGTCTTACACTTTTTTTTTTTTCAGTGACCACTCGGAATATATAAAGTGATTTTCCTTACCAGATTAAATTAATGCCTGAAGTCATGAAACATGGTAAGATTTCAGACGTAAGCACTCATGTATAGAATGACACAAATCACACTTAATAGCTGTCTGTTGCAAAATCATCTGACAGATATTTTCAGTATAGCAGTAATTTTGTGGAAAATATTTTAAAGCCGCTTCCACAGTTGATACTGAAGATATAGGGCTATCCTTAGAGGCATCGACACCCCATTTTGCTGTCAACTTGTAAACACTACTTTTGTCAGGAAAACTGGAATTCGAAAAAGTTAATGAAACATTTCACGAGTCTTCTTAAATAAACCAGAATAGATGTAAGCTAAAAGTGTACACACCCTTTCGTTCACAGAATGCGCTACACTGTTCTAGAATATCTCAGAAGACGAGGAGAAGACACAACACTTTCTAGCAGTAAGTGAAGTTGCGACATCTAACCTTCGCCGGCCACCCGAGGCCATCTTAAGTTCAGCCTAGTGCCAAAAGCGCTCATGAACTGGGATTCCTATTTGGAAAAATGTACGCACGATTTTTAATGTAGGCTACTGTTTTACTTCCATATAAAATGTTAGGACCACTTATAGTGAACCTTCATTTCACTAATTTCTGTACTAACAGATGCTATACACCTTGATTTTTTAACCATTGTCTGAAGCAACACAATCAACTTTACCCAACACATTAAAACTACCGGCCACATTTGACTGTTACAAGATGAGTTCAAATAGAAAAAACTCACTGTTTGCGTTTAACAAGGCAAGCGAGCATTAATCTTAAATAAAATTTATGGACCACACAAACTACTTAGGGAGTGTATACAGTGAAACTGACCAAGTGATCAGGATATTCTCACTTTCGTTCACACTAAGTGGGAAGAGCGAAGTGCACACTGTTTGAGAATGTTACCTCCGAGCGAAATGCCGTCTAGCAGAGCTGATATATTCCCAAGGTTACGTGCGTAGACTCGGTCAGAGTCCCTCAAAATTGACTATAAATTATTACAGCACATTGTGTAAAGTAAAATGTATTGTATACTTATAGAGACAGAGGAAACTTTCATAGCACACTCCGTGGTTCCGTGCCACAGGGTGAAATGTCGTGAATAGCCCGTCGGAGAAGCGTAATCTAAGTTGTACATAGCGGCTGGAGCTGAAAATCTAACTCTGCGACATTCGGCGGCGAAATTGAACACAATGGTGCATCTAAGTGAGCGATATATCAAACAATTGTGGCAACTATATAGGAATTCGTTATAATGTGGCAACAGATTGAAATTTAGTAACAGGAACATAGAACAAGATAGTGAAAAAAGAACAACAGAGCTGAATTATCAAGAAACATTAATAGAGACGAGTAGTCACGTAACATTAGGAGTGTTCAGAGTATCCCTCTGTTTCACTGGGAGGTCTACATCGCTTGGATCGAGGATGTATAAGCAAATTATTTTTAGAAGACTTCTGATAAGGCAAACAATTTCTATTCACAATATTCTGTCGCAAAAGTAATGATACACATAATACCATAGTGGAACAGAGTGACGTTGTAGTACAAGTAGTTTATTGGTCACGGCTGAGTAAAACTGAGAAACCCACAGCTAATGAACGACGCCGCGGATGCATCAGGGGCTATCTGTAGATATTACGAGTATTGTCTCCGAGTGCTGAGCATTTACCAAATAGCCGGGCACAGCAGATTATTCAGAATCGTGATATCGTCGACACAGCGATAAAGCAGAGACACTGTGACGTAGATTTCATGTTCGCTTCATTTCCGGGCAATCGTCCTGTTATTGCACACGTGGCAGAAACCTATGCTTTAGCAAAACGAGGATGTGCCAAGTTCGTGTGAACACTCCTTGCTTCTACTTAGAAGTACTACACCCTACCAGCCACCAACATCAAGGGGAGACCTGAGACGCCCTGCGAGTCTACGAGTCAATGTGGATCAGCCACTCTCCATTTTAAAGCTTCGCCGCTACGAACTGTGCCGGTGCTGCTTGCGCAGCGCCCTCAAATCACTGGGCACCTGTGAGACTACCGCAGCCGTCGCCGTCCTCTTAGCCTGGAGGCCTGCCGTGCAGACCTTCAGTCGGCAAACTCCCTGCTATCTGCCTCCCCTCGACTGGGCAAACGCTGCTACCATCTGGATTCACGGTGTGTTTCCTTGCGCCCGTCGTCCTTTGGTGCCAGGCACCCTCTAGTCTGCAATAGATGCTGCCGCCAGTTGTTGCGGTCAGTTTCCTTGCAGAATCGCTGCCGCCATCACCCACCCGCCGGACGAAGCTGCAAGCTGTCAGTCCACCTCCTTGCAGACCATGTAGAGTTTATGTCCTGGGGGCGTTGGCTTCTCGAATTATCGCTAAGATTGTTGTAGTTGATGAACGATAAATGAATGTTTTAACAACGATGTTTCCTTCACGATTCGTTGGGCGACTACCAGCTATCCACTCACTGCTCTGTTTCACTCCGCCACAGTAGAAGTCACGGCATCGGCCTCTGCAGCAAGTAAATAAAACTCCTATGTCGAATTGTAATACCTAAAATATGGCTTAATAAAAAAGATTTAGGTAGACTCTACAAGCTTTGGCTATAAAATAACGGGACCGGTGCTGTTCGAAGACACCTGCCAGTCATCTTCAGGTGAGCCATCGAAGACTGACGATGACATTCTTCGCTCCGTCTTACGTAATAGCGCGCTGAGAGTGTTGCCGCACTTGTGTCAGAGTTGCGGTAACACACGGACCACATCGCCCGACGGCAGCTCCCTCGCTAGTGAAACCGCGAAGATCAGCCGTCTTCGGCGTTGCCGCTCGCCGCAGCCATCGGAGTATTCTTGTGTCTCCGTCTGGAGTAACTCTCGGAGATGACGGGATTCCACGCATCATCCAGCTGGTAGATTTCCCCCGATGTGTACGTCAACGGATTGTTTAATAGTGGAGTCCCAAAATCATATTTTTTTGGTCAAAATTAATGTTTTGTCATACTCCATTGAATGTCCGTTGTAAATACAATGTTCCACAGTTTGCTGGATACAGTACCTTTTGTCTCCGAACAGGGCATTCGCAGCTACAACGGAGAACAGGGAAGTGGACAAAGAGGATAAGGCGCCAGCAAAGTTGCTAGCTTTTATTCCCTTCGTTGGAATATTTCCTTCAAAATAGCAAGGATCTTCAGTAATCTTGAGGTGAAAGGGAGTTTCCGTCCACCACCTAAGATTTCGGACCGGCTGCGATTGGTTCAAATGGCTTTCAGCACTATGGGACTCAACTGCTGAGGTCATTAGTCCCCTAGAACTTAGAACTAGTTAAACCTAACTAACCTAAGGACATCACAAACATCCATGCCCGAGGCTGGATTCGAACCTGCGACCGTAGCGGTCTTGCGGTTCCAGACTGCAGCGCCTTTAACCGCACGGCCACTTCGGCCGGCCCGGCTGCGATTACTAAAGAATAATTTGTTATTGCGGAAGATAGTATCCAGTCGAAATATCGTGAAGTTTACAACGAACGGCTGCAATCCCGAAATTTCTTAGAATATTTAAATTCCCGGGAATAATTTAAATTTCACATGGGACTGATGCGCTCACAAAGTGAGCACACATGCGCCAAAGATGAACAACTAATAGCTGTGAAGCGTGAAGTCTTCTCAGTCGAATGCGGCATCTGTGGCGCCTGTAGACAATCACAGCGAGCGTGGCCTGCGTTTGTGTAAGATATGTTATTTCGTTTTTCCGAGAAAATGATATGTATAATAACAGAGCAACGAATTGTCGCCAACTTCTACATAAAACTTTGAAGAAACTGCTACTGAAACCCATATTTTACACAAAGAAGCGTGTAGTGAAGACTGTTTATCATGTACACTAGTTTTTGAGTGGTTCAGGCGTTTCCAAGATAGCCGAGAAGACGCTGAAGATGACACACACACGGGACGCCCTTCAACATCAACAACCAATTAAAATACCGAGAGAGATATGTACTCTGATTCAGTCTGCCCGTCGATTGAGTATCTGATCGATTCCTGAAACTGATGGAGCTGACAAAGAACGCATAAGGCAAATTTTTCACAACCAATTTAACGTGATAACAGCGCGTACGAAACTGGTACCGAAAATGTACTGACCGAACAAAAAGAAGCCGGAGAAAATGTTTGTACTGAAACTTTGAATATCACTGAAAAGGATCTCAATTTTTTTTCGGAAGAGTGATAAAAGTTTACGAATCTTGGTTTTTCATCTATGATCCAGAAAGTATGAGCCAATCCATGCACTGGAAGAGCCCAAGTTCACCGATAGCGAGAAAAGCTCGAAAGCGCAAATCAAGAGTCAAAGTGATGATGCTTTTGTTTCAATATGCATGGAATTGTGAACCTTCACTGTGTTCCTGAATGTCAAGCTATTTATCAGTCTTACTACCTTGAGGTCCTTATTCAACTCTCTGAAAAAAAAAGACTCGAATCGTGGAGGAGCAAATCATGGGTTCTGCCTCAACATAAGGCTCCTGGTCTCACCATGTTCTTTATTAAGAAGTTTCTACCGAAGTACTGCATCCCATTGTTAGACTGAATTGTCTATTCCCCATGGTTAAACCTGCATTAGAGGGGACAAGATTCCAGGCCGTTGAAGCAGTGATAGATAAATTGTTTCGCGTCATCAAGGAGCTTACATAGGAAAGCTTCCAGCACTGTTCCCATCCATGGGAAATTCGGTTGGAGAGTTGTACGGATAGAGGAGGGAAGTACGTTGAGGATGATAACAATGTTTTACAGCAGTATTCACGTTATTTTATAGCCACACCTCGTATACTTCAGGCTGGAACTATACGGAATTTTATTTACATTGTTTTTAAATTAATGAACTATCATGCTTTTATAATCTTAAACATCGCTACTAATTTCGACCCAAAACTGCTGCATTTTAATTTTCGCTGAAAGAAATAGGAAGTGAATGCTGAGCTCCACACAGATTGAGACCTGTAGCACACAGAAGAACATCGACAGGTGTAAGAGTTATTTTGGAATACTCAAAATAAAGTGTTTACACTTTACATTGATCACCAACTGCATAATGTTATATGCTAAGGGAGGCCATTTGCGGACTTTCGTGATGCCTATAAAAACATATCTATAGCATTGTGGGCTGGGACTTTCTATGGGGTGCTTTCAGCTACCTGGCGGAAATGCTGTTCTTACTTCGTCCGCATTGATTCCTTTCCTTGCGGCTACGCGACATAGTATGTATACTAGCGGAGCACAGATGAGTGTAACACTTGCGTCTGTGGTGTAGTGCTTGTGCTGTAAAATGAAGACGAGAGAAGGGAGAGGGTGAAACACAGTGACAAAAAAAGTAGACTATTAAACTTCCTGGCAGATTAAAACCGTGTGCCGGACCGAGACTCGAACTCGGGACCTTTGCAAAGTTCGAGTCTCGGTCCGGCACACAGTTTTAATCTGCCAGGAAGTTTCATATCAGCGCACAATCCGCTGCAGAGTGAAAATCTCATTCTGGGAACGTAGTCTGTTCCTTCCGAGCTGTCTTAAGGGACCGTCCAGCTTAGCGTTCCCATTCGACGGAAAGATCATTATCAGCCGTGTCACACGTCCTCTCTTAATGAGATACTGTAGAGAGGTTTGAAATTTAATCATGGACAGTTGCGCGAAGAGAACTTTACGCCGCCCAAAAGCTGGCAGTGAAAATTTTATTCACGACCAGAATTCGAACCTGCTTACTACCGAGTCGAGGATCACCTCGCAGGCGGCTTTTTGTTTTGTTTTTTTCCGTTGTATATGTTCAGGGCGGGCGTCCCATGACACACGTTCAAGTTCATCGTTGAGCCATACACTCAGATTTTTTTAAAATATAGAGTGCAGCTAATCCTCTGACTGAACACACTGAGCTACCCTGCCAGCGCGACCTGTGTTACAGAGACCGCTATGCTGTCTACAGGAACACAGCAACGGCAGCAGAAGACTGAAGAGAAATGCAGGAGGACTTTCAAAGTATGGCGAGTGGTACAGGGTGTACAAACACACCTGACCTTTTCGACGGTGTCAATGTAAGAGATATGGATCAGTGATCATGATGTCGTCGCGGCGTCGATGGTTATTAAAGTTAATAAATCTGTGAGGAATAGGAGAGTATTTATGCTGACAGTGATTTGGAAATCTTTTAGTTCCAGTATCTACATCGACATGTTCATGATTACTCCGCTATTCACAATAAAGTGCCTGGCAGAGGGTTCAGTGAACCGTCTTAATGCTGCCTCTCTACCTTTACACTCTGGAATGGCGAGCGGGAAAACCGAGCACTGAAATTTTTCCGAGTGAGCCCTGATTTCTCTTATTTTATCGTGATGATCATTTGTCCCTATGTAGTTGGGTGCCAACAGAATGTTTTGGCAGTCGGAGGAGAAAACTGGTGATTGAAATTTCATGAGAAGATCCCTGTATAATGGCCATAGAGAAATCACGGGCGAATTTTACAGTGTATGTAAATCACGCTCTAGAAAAGTATGTCCCAAGTACTTGGGTTAAGGATGGAAATGACCCATCGTGTTCAACTAACAAAATTTCAAAGTGCTAAGGAAGCATACACTGTAGCACTCACGGGTCGAAAGAGGATGAGGAAATTACAATTTCGATTGATACGTATAATTCCTACCACAAAAATTTAAGATTCAAGCCACATAAATTAAGCACAGAAGTTATTTCAATTACAATTGGTATAAATCTGTGATTTGCACCACAAAAATATTTTGGCAGGCAGAAGTTAGTCGAAATTTGAGGGTCTGTAGAATGATCTATGCGTGACAACTTCCACCGTCATACCATAGCGAAGAATCTTGACGAGAACCCAAGAAAATACTTGTCCTACATAATATCACGAAAGAGAACAAACAAGTTGCCAGATCGGGACGAAACCCCAATTTGCTTTTACTGAGAACAAGGCACTGACCCTTTGTTTAGCGAAGCAACTGAAACAAGTCAGAAGAAAGAAGTTGACAGATCCAGACGGAAACGCAATTTACTTTTACAGAGAACATGGCGGCGACTCCTTGTTTAGTTTGTCTACATCGCTAGTTTCTCACACAGTGCAAAGTCACAGGCGACTGTAACAAATAACAGGTAACTCCCGTACATAAGAAGATTAAAAGAAGAGACTCGCAAAATTACAGACCCGTTTTGTTAACGTCATCTGTATGCTTGAACATATTCTAAGGTCGAATATAACAAATTTCCCTGAGACAAAAGTAAACCTTCTGGCAAAAACCATCACGGAATGGAATCATCGCCCCTATGAAAATCAGCATGTCCTTTTCCCACACGATAACCAGCGGACAGGCAGATTTCCTGTTCCCGCTGCAGACTGTTAACGAAGATCCGAACTTATAGGATAGGTCTCCAGAGACGTGAGTCGCTCGAAGGCTAAGAGACGGAGAGTTGTTATAAGAAACAAGGGTATCATTAGGGATGCCCCAGGAAACTGCGATAGGACTCCTCTTCTTCTCTGTTAGGTAGGCTAAGCAACAGTCTTCAGCTGTTTTCTCGTGACACTGTAGCGTATGGGACTGCGTCTTTGATGAGTGATTGTAGGTGGATTCAGGGTGACTTGCTCACAATTTCTAGTTAGCATGATGAATAGATACTAGCTGTAAATGTAGAAAAATATACGTTAATGTAGATGAGTAGGAAAATAATCCTGTAATTTACGAATCTATAATTAGTAGTGAGCTGCTTAACACAGTAATGTCGATTAAACATTAAAGCGTAACTATACAAAGCGATACGAACTGAAACGAGCACGTATGGACGGTAGCAGGGACGATGTGTGGTCAACTTCGGCTTATCAGTAGAATTTTGGGAAAGTGTAGCTTACCTGCAAAGGGGACCATGTGTAGAACCCTACTGTGACCAATTCTCGAGCACTGCTCGAGTGTTTGGGAACCAAACCACGCTAGATTAAAGGAACACATCGAAGGAATTCAGAAGCGTACTATCAGATCTGTTACCAGTGGTTTCTGTCAACACGCGGCCGGCCGGAGGGGCCGAGCGGTTCTAGGCGCTACAATCTGGAACCGCGCGACCGCCAAGGTCGCAGGTTCGAATACTGCCTCGGGCATGGATGTGTATGATGTCCTTAGGTTAGTTTGGTTTAAGTACTTCTAAGTTCTAGGGGACTGATGACCTCAGAAGTTAAGTCCCATAGTGCGCAGAGCCATTTGAACCATTTTTTGTCAACACGCGAGGTTGACTCAGACGAGATCCCTGGAAGGGAGACGATGTTCTTTCCCGAAACACTGTTGAGTAATTTACAAAACAGGATTCTGGTGCTGGTTGCCAAACGATTCTGTAGCCCCTGAGGTCCATTTCAGGTAGGGAATGTGAAGACAAGAGAAATTAAGGTACGTACGGAGGCATAAAGACAGTCGATTTTTCATCGCTCCATATACTAGTCGAATAGGAAAGGAAGTGACACACAGTACCTTCCGCCATACACCGTAAGATGGCTTGCAATGTATGCAGATGTATACTGGCAGTTCAGCCTGAACGTAAATACATTTATAGTATTGCGTAGATTATTGGCAGCAAAACACTGAAAACAGTAGCCACCGTAAAATGACCGGAAGTAACCATATGGAGCGATGTATAGTGGAATGACAACATAAAACCAATAGGAGGAAAGTCGCATGCTTGTCTGAGATTTATTAGGAGAACCAAAAGAAGGTAACATGTCTACTGAAGAGATTGCTTACTGTACACTTGTCCGTCCTCTTCTGGAGTAGGGCTGTGCGATGTGGGATACACATCAGATAGAGCTGACGGAAGCTCAAAGAGGGGCACCTCGTTTATAAAGGAGAGACTGCTACTGATATGATACACGAATTGGGATGGCAGTCATTAAACAAAGGCGTTTTCCACTGCGGCTGCACGTTTCGATCACCAATTTTCTCCTCAGAGTGTGAAATTACTTTGTTGGCGTCCACTCACTTACGGAGAAATGACCATCATAATCAAGTAAGAGAAATCAGAGCTCGCACGGAACGATTTAAGTGTTCGTTTCTCCCACGCGCTGTTCGACAGTGGAACGATAGGGAAATAGCGTAAAGGCGGTTCGATGAACCCTTTGTCAGGCACGTAACTGTGAATTGCAGAGTAATCACGTTGATGTGAATGTAGATGTAGATGAAAAGGAAATCAAAATCTTCGACGGAAGAAGACCATACTGCTGACGAGTCTCTGTAGGATTAATGGATGAGATCAGAGGGGTGTTCGTTCACGGGACGGAGAGCGTTACAGAGAAGCCCAAGGAAATCCGGTGCTAGACAACACAACTGAGGCGCTACGCATCACGAAGAGGTTTACTGTTGCAATTCAGAGAACGTACGTTCCAAGAAGAGCTGGGAGACGTATTACCGCCTGCCACGTACGACGTGTGAAAGGACCATGACAATAAAATCAGAGAAATTGAAACTCGTACACTGCTGAATCGACAGTCATGGCTTACACGTGACACTAGTGAATTGAGCAGCTGAGGGGGAGGCGGTGGTACCATCATGAATAAAATCTGCCACACACTATAAGCTGGATTTTTGTCATACAGGGTGTTCAACCTCCCCTACCGATGTTGTTTTATGCAACCCGCAATGTTATATCTTTCCTTAAAAACCCACAAGCGAGATTTTCGTATTTTGTCACTTGCTACGCGTTAGGTATTAGTCCTCCGAAAAAAATGTAGAAATTTAATATTTTTCAATTGTGTACAGGTGTGGGGCGGCGGCGCCGTCTTCTACGAGAGCCTGAAAACTGTTTTTGTGGTCAGACACAAAGCGATGGAGAATATGCTGTCCATACCTTCCGGTCTTCAAGTTCACATTCTAGTCCAGCCCAATGAGAGACATATTACTATTCTCTATTTATACGTCACCGGGATCAGGAACCGTTGTTCTTGTTGTAGTCTTCGGTCCTGAGACTAGTTTGATGCAGCTCTCCATGCTACTCAAACCTGTGCAAGCTTCTTCATCTCGCAGTGCCTTCTGAACCTGCTTAGTGTATTCGTCTCTTGGTCTCCCTCCACTGTGCCCTCCAATACTAAATTGATGATCCCTTGATGCCTCTGAACATGTCCTACCAATCGATCCCTTCTTGTAGGCAAGTTGTGCCACAAACTACTCTTCTCCCCAATTCTATTCAATACCTCCTAATTAGTTATGTGATCTACCCATCTAATTTTCAGCATTCTTCTGTAGCACCACATTTCGAAAGCATCTAGTCTCTTCTTGTCCAAACTGTTTATCGTCCACGTTTCACTTCCATACATGGCTACACTCCATACAAATACTTTCAGGAACGACTTCCTGACACCTAAATCTACACTCGATGCTAAGAAATTTCTCTTCTTCAGAAACACTTTCCTTGTCAAAGGCAATTTCAATTTTATATCCTCTCTACTTTGCCCATCATCAGTTATTTTGCTCCCCAAATAGCAAAACTCATTTACTACTTTAAGCGTGTCATTTCTTAATCTAATTAGCGCAGTATCACACGATTTAATTCGGCTACATTCCATTGCACTCGTTTTGCTTTTGTTGATGTTCATCTTATATCCTCGTTTCAAGACACTATCCATTGCGTTCAGCTGCTCTTCCAGGTCCTTTGCTGTCTCTGACAGAATGACAATGTCATCGGCGAACCTCAAAGTTTTAATATCTACTCCATGGTTTTTAATTCCTACTCCGAACGTTTCTTTTGTTTCCTTTACTGCTTGTTCAATATACAGACTGAATATCATCGGCCGGCCGGAGTGGCCGAGCGGTTCTAGGAGCTACAGTCTGGAACCGCGCGACCGCTACGGGCATGGATGTGTGTGATGTCCTTAGGTTAGTTAGGTTTAAGTGGTTGTAAGTCTAGGGAACTGATGGTCTCAGATGTTAAGTTCCATAGTGCTTAGAGCCATTTGAACCATTTGATAAGACTGATAATAAATATCTGTGTCTCAGACAGTACTGTGAGCAATTCAGAGGCGATCTGTACTGTAGGCTCCCGTTAAATGGTCTTTCGCCCTGAATTCTGATATTCAAAATAATTGCTCGCCACAAAATTGGAAAATAATCATTACCACTTGCCATACGGATTTCTTAACATTATGGGCGGCACAGGAAGTTATTTCTGCGAAATCTAAGCGATCAATGACGGTGTGCAGTCCTCGCGATTTCACTCCCTATTTGTACCGAAGACATGTGTTTAGTTGCAAACTGACTGTGACGTCACCCGAGGCAGCGCTTAAGCCGGCGTTTGACTGATGGGTACTATGTGGTAGCTGGGTCCGTAGGGATGTGGAGTCACTGCCTGTCAGGCCGTATTTATACAAGGGCCGGCCGAAGTGGCCGTGCGGTTAAAGGCGCTGCAGTCTGGAACCGCAAGGCCGCTACGGTCGCAGGTTCGAATCCTGCCTCGGGCATGGATGTTTGTGATGTCCTTAGGTTAGTTAGGTTTAACTAGTACTAAGTTCTAGGGGACTAATGACCTCAGCAGTTGAGTCCCATAGTGCTCAGAGCCATTTGAACCATTTGTACAAGGGCGCAGCAGACGGCCAAGGGAACACCTGCTGTCCTCCGCTCCATGCCCCCGGTAGTAGCCTCTAAATGGCCGCTATCTCGGACACATAATATTTCATAACGCTGTCATTATTCAATTTAGAATCTTCGCAATTTTTGTATGTATGAAATTAAGTTGGTTATAATAACAGAAGAAGTTTTAGCTCACCTGCATTTAAACTTTGCCGTCTAGAAATTTTAGACCGGAAGTGGCAGTAGACTTTGTATTGCTTGTTAATTACACTAAAGTCTTAAAACTTGTTACATCTCTGTTATTTGTTTGTTAAACCAAGTGCTGTAATCAGAGATTTCTAGCATTAATATAACTTATACTTAATCCACTAAAGATAAGGACGTTTTTATTGCAAATTTAATTCTCACTATATTACTCGAAAATTATTGGAAGTGGCTTAATGGGGTCACATACTTCAGTTTTTCATATCAAACTGACGCTTCATACGAATATTTGGCTTTCTTAGCGCCACTTATACCTCAAAGAAACGTAGATTCTGACTGATATTTTGTTCCAATCAAGCTGAAACTTGTAGCAGCTGATTTCCCACATACATTTGCACATTCTGACCAATTTTTGGATTTCTTGCTTTATTATTTATCGCCACTTGTTTTTTACTAAAGCGATGTATTTAGGTAAAAATATTTATCTGATCACTCTGATATTTGACCGTTTAAACATTAATATACAGGTTTACTACAAATGATTGAATCGATTTCACAGCTTTACAATAACTTTATTATTTGAGATATTTTCACAATGCTTTGCACACACATACAAAAACTCAAAAATTTTTTTAGGCATTCACAAATATTCGATATGTGCCCCTTTAGTGATTCGGCACACATCAAGCCGATAATCAAGTTCCTCCCACACTCGACGCAGCATGTCCCCGTCAATGAGTTCGAAAGCATCGTTGATGCGAGCTCGCAGTTCTGGCACGTTTCTTGGTAGAGGAGGTTTAAACACTGAATCTTTCACATAACCCCACAGAAAGAAATCGCATGGGGTTAAGTCGGGAGAGCGTGGAGGCCATGACATGAATTGCTGATCATGATCTCCACCACGACCGATCCATCGGTTTTGCAATCTCCTGTTTAAGAAATGCCGAACATCATGATGGAAGTGCTGTGGAGCACCATCCTATTGAAAGATGAAGTCGGCGCTGTCGGTCTCCAGTTGTGGCATGAGCCAATTTTCCAGCATGTCCAGATACACGTTTCCTGTAACGGTTTTTTCGCAGAAGAAAAAGGGGCCGTAAATTTTAAACCGTGACATTGCACAAAATACGTCAACTTTTGGTGAATTTCGAATTTGCTGCACGAATGCGTGAGGATTCTCTACCGCCCAGATTCGCACATTGTGTCTGTTCACTTGAAACGTCCCCCTTTGAACAATTATACACGACTGTCCTTAAACTGACACACAATATTTTGTTAGCGCAACGCAATCTGACTTACAAAATTCCCTACAAAAGAATGGCCCTGACTAACATTAAACTATACCTTTCACAAATCACTTACCTCACAAAAATCTTCGCTGCTCAAGCTACTGCAATACAGCAAGCGCCACTACTGCCAGCTAAATAAAAGATTCAAACTATGGAAGGCACTAACTACTGATAGGGATAGTTAGCAAATGAAAGATATTAATAGAGAACAAACAATGGATTTACCTTAATATCATCACAAGTCATAATATATATATCAGTTCATGACAAATTGCAAACCTCCGCCATCTCTCTCCCCACATCCACCACTGCTGGCGGCTCACCTCCAACTGCGCAACGCTACGCGCTGATCACAGCCAGCTGCCGCTGCCCAACACTACAATGGCAGACAACAATGCAAACTAGCCACAGACTGCACACAGCACAGCCAGTGATTTTCATATTGAGCGCTACGTAACGTTGCCAATAAGAAAACATAAACAGCCTACTTACATAGCCCCCATGCTCCCCACAAAAATTTTACAAAATTTTTTTTGGGCAGTGGCCAATAATGATTTGATAAAATTTTTCATAATTACAATAACAAAGAAATCAAATGCACACACTTATTGATACAATGTTGGTCAAAAGCTAAAAATTTCTCACAGTCCATAAAGAAAGTCCTGATTCATCACAGTAAAACTGCCATTTCTTTTCTCAAAGTCTGAGCAGTAAAAGAAAATGCACACGGAAGTAGTGGATTTCCATGCAGTCTTGAAGAAGTAGTGTTGTCCTTCCAACGGAAAGACAGTGCTGACTCTCGACATGCCGACAAGTATTGGGTCACAACAGAGCAAACCCACTGCAGAGTCAGTCGAAGTTTTGAAGAATATTGGTAGGTAGGTCATCACAGAGCAGACCCACTGTAGTCCTGGTAGAGAGTATGGTATTGGTGGGCCACCAGAGGTGCAGACCCACTGCAGTCCTTGTAGAAATAATGGCATGGTGGGTCATCATAGATGCAGACCCACTGTAGTCCTTGTAGAGATAATGGTACTGGTGGGTCATCAAAGATGCAGACCCACTGTAGTCCTTGGAGAGATAGCCAGCAGCCATCTGTTGTGACTGTGCAGGTGCACAATCACCGTTGAAGAGTCTTGCGGATAATATAGCAAGTCCATAAACCACCACTTGTGCACTCACAAAGTTTTTGAAATTGTCCTTAGAACCAGCAATGCTGTTATCCAGTCCCTTGCTGAATCATTAACACACGTGTAAACACTATCAGTCCCTACTTCTCACGTATTGTCCATGTACTATGACTAACAGAAACGTGTGCAGTGAAATGTAACTAACAAGTTAATAATATCATGAACTGGTGTCAATTACAATTTTATAACATGAGAATACAATTACAAAGGTACAAAACACATCATTAAAAACATAATAATACAGATAACGTTTGTAGTAATAGGGGCTTTACAAAAGAATAGAAATAAACATATACATCAGTGTTACAGGAATTATGACATAAGTAAATACATAAAAGATCACAATAATTTTTGAAACATCAACTTCACACATGAGCATTAAACAGAATAAATAATGTCTAATATCTTTACAAAGTAAATAACATATTATTAATGCCAATTATATTTGAGGATACCAGTATTCCTCATCATAGTGAATGTAGCTTAATATTAAAAGAAGAAAAAATTCTATGAAACTACACAGAGACAGGAAGAAAACAAATACACAAGGGTACACAAACACGTACTGGGATAACACAAAAGGAAAGGACAGGGTTCGTTTTCAGTGTAACATGTGGTACTGCAGTCCAACCCAAAACTTCATATATCTTTCCTCTTATTTCATCCTTTGTTTCCACCCAAAAAATTCTATCTAAGCATGCTTTCTGTATTTATATGTTCACACATTTCTTACCTCAACATTTATTTCCAAGAAAATCCTACCTAAACCTGTTTTATGTACTTTTTTCGTATTAATTCTCAATGCATTTCTTCCAATTCATCGCAACTCATTCTCTTATATAGTCTACCCCCTCTTAAGCTAACTTAAATCTACTGAGCTCAGATGCTAAACTAAGGGACGAGGCAATGCAGCATCACATAACAATTAACACAAACATCAATGACGAAAAAAATTCAAATTTGCAAAGCAAGCAGCATTAAACCTGGCTTAGCAGAGTAACACAAATTAAAATTCAGTAGCACTACGCCTGGCAAACAGCAGCAACTTATACCTAAACATGACATAGCGCAAGCTGAAAAAATATTACACTAAACAACAATGCAGATAAGGGAAATGTATATTCACAGCTTAATGTCTATGTAATTAAAGTGGTGCACCACAAGAAGTTATTCTACCAAAAACGTTACCAAGTACTTGAAAAGTAAATTATGTATGCAGTTCCTGTTATTAGTCCCTTCTTATTGTTCTCTCCTTTCCAAGAGCTCCTTTTTCGAAGAACGTGGATCATAAAGTAATTATTTAATAGATCTGTTGACAGAAAGTGTTCACATTAGCAAATGCATCTTACTTTATAAAAGCAATGCTGCAACACAGCTGGAAAACAGATGTCAAATGAAATAAGCAACTATGAAAAGCAAAGCATAAAAATATCATTCAGTAGTCATGTGACATTTCGTAAGTTAGTAGAAATTCTCTCAACTCTCATAGAAAGACGCTTGTCATAATCAGGTGTGCAGATGTAAAAATATTGCTTGTCATTTTATTAGGCATTTCAGTAAATATCGTAAATTAAGAGCTAGTGTAATCATATGTTTTCAAGTTCGACCGTGTCGTTTTTGCGATGCTTTCTCTAAAGGAATGACAATGGCCAGGATAATGGCCTTCCCTTTCTTTTTTTTTTCTTTCTTCCTGTGCTTTGAAAGGCACGCGCTAATGACTTTTTCTCCAGGCGTCTGACACAGCTGGGTGCCCGCGACGCATTACGTGCAGGTGGTCACTTAACTTTCGTACGGAAATATTTACGACAGGAGATTCTGCTACCGTTGTAGTCTCATCTAAAAATATTTCACAGGTCAAGAATTAGCGTTGCAAATCTGTAGAAACAAAACCCTATAAATATAACAGTGTCCAAAAAAATTTTCAGTGGCATTGTGATACATTCATGCATATACACACACATTTCATAACTCTTAAAGTACGATTCTTGGTTTCCAACAACCTTTTCATAAATCAGAGTCCCTAACCCCTACTCCTTATTCCTTACCTTATTACACATATACATATTCATATTCATCAACACGTCTTCAATATTTCATCATAATAGCTACATAGCATAATCAGATTCCTCATATAGCATCAGCTTATTTATCATAAACATACCTCAACAGCATAGTACACATCGTCGTCATAATAATAACATCATAACACTTCAGTCAAATCTTAAAATCGTCGTAACTTCCTCCAATAATTTCAAAACGTAAAAAAAATTCTCTGCTCATTTCAATAGTGTCATCTACCTCAAACGTACTTTAAAATCATGCTCCCTTACCAAATATATCATTCAAATCTCTCATAGTATCACAATGGTTCCGAAAAAATATGAACAGTTTACGAAGTACAGACAAAATACAATTTCGTAAGTGTGAGGTTCCAACGGTGTAATTACGTAAACATCTGTCACTGATATAGTAAAATAAATGTTTGTCTCTCTCAGTTAAATGATCAGATAGCTGTGTAATTTGTGTGTTAGAGAAATATGGTACCAATGTGTAAAGTTGTATAAGCAAATACCATATTAGCTAGGGTTCCTTGTGGTTGCCACACACATAATACACAAAGTAGGCATGTACCCCCCTGAGGATTTATGTAATTATACCCTCAGGTGTTACAGATTACAGCAATGAAATGAAATATATCACGGAAAACTTTCTTTGTAATTCAAAAATCTTTAAAAATAAATGTTTTAAGTATAAAATTGATCACTGGAATCCGTGTCCTGTAGCGCTAAATGTGCATCTTGTTGTAAGATAATCTCTGTGGAAGTGTCGTAGTTATTTTCCTCCGAAAGCTAAGTTCTGCAGAAGCCAATGTACTTACCTCATGATAAACAAAAGTGAAATGCTTTGCGTATAGATATCTTAGTTATTACGCTTATTGTTGTGATGATGAAAGTACTGTGCTGTAACGTATTGTTGTGCTATGGAAAAGGCTGTCTCCTTGTAGCTATACCACAAAAGTTACTATTAAAACATGTTTTGATTTCCAGAAGAATTCAGAAAACTGTGCAGATATAAAACAGATACACCGCAAAAGCAACATTGTAAATTGTCACTCATTAGTAGCGTCGTGATAAAAATCGTGTAGCTGTCACATAAACTAACCTCTGTGTCATCTGGTATCTCTCAGAAAGCACTTTAAATTCAGAATGTATTTTCAAATAAACCAAAATGTTGCATTAAAATCTCATTAGCAGTACTGGTAAATGTTCTAAGTATGTGAGCCTTATAGTCGTTACGTAATCGTGCAACAAACAAGCAAGAATGTACACACACAATAACACTGTGACGTCTGTTTACTATAACAATGCATTCGTCATTTCTGTTTAAATAAGTTCTCTTGGTTCTTGATTGGATATTTAACTTCAAACATTGTTGTATGTTAACAGTTTCTTAAGTCTGACAAAGCATACTAGTAATGTGAAGCGAAAAATTTTATGACAAAGACTAAGTTAAAAAGCAGATTATCTCTCAGTAAGCGGTTTTACATGTGAAATGTGGTACAATCTTTACTCTTCATAGTACTCAGAGTTTGAACTTGAATGCAATTGTCAGGCGGTATACGTCGGTAAAGAATACTGGAGTTTTTCTCAAGGTTAGCGTCTATGTTATTTTTCTCTGAGCCACCTGGCGCACGCGGCTGCCTGCTGTGCGAGTCATTGTCTGTCTCTTTGTTGGCGCGCGTCGTTATTGGGATTAGGAGACCTAACTTCTACAAATTCGCCTTGCCGAGAGGGCCCTGCTCTGTTTGAATCCCGCCAGTTCTGATGAAATTCAGGTCTGTCGTTACGATCATATCGTCTGTCGTCATGTCGGTAGATTCCATAGTTTCTTTCTTGTCGGTCACATGGTGGAGAATTTCTCCCTGAATCGTAACTGCGCGCTGGTCCGTTGCGTCTAAAGTTATTCTGTCTCCCTTGATAGTATTTATTTTGGTTCCCATATTGTCTGTTTCTCTTATTGTCTCTGTGATAGTCATTACCACGGAGAGGTGATCTTTCCCTGTAGTTATTACTACTCTGCCAACGGTTGTCATACGGGTGGTGTCTATTTTGGTCACGATTTGTGTTGTGAGAATAGCCTTGTCGCGTCCAGTTATTATTTCTTTCATCGCGGAATTGCGACTGATGTGATCTGTAATTGTTGTGCTCCTGCGTTCCGCGATTGTCAGTGTCACTTTCCAGTTCTTGTAACAGTCCCTGAAAAGCTTCAATGTCGTCTTTGCAACGTCCTGCCAAAATAATGTGTCGTAAATGTTCAGGTAATTTGATTAAGCAAATGCGGATGAGTTCTGAGGGGCTGTATGGATTTGACAGGTACTGATTCTTGTGCAACATGTCTTCAAAATATTTCACAAAACTGGAGAATTCAGATTGTTCGAAATGTTTCATCATTATGATGCCATGTTTTACACGGTCTTGTGTAGCTTGCGACCAATATGCTGAGAGGAAGGCATGGTAAAATTCTCCTTCACTGTGGCAATCGTGAATGACCGATCGCATTCTTACAGCTGGTTCATTCTCTAAGTAGCCACACATAAATTCTAATCTGTGCTCCAATGACCAGTTGGGAGGAAAACAATGAGAAAATTGATGGAGCCATGCTTGTGGATGAATGTCGTTGCCAGAATTCTTAAATGTTTTGAATTTACGTGTAGTGATGAACAGCTTATAGTCAAAATCGTCATGTCGGCGAGTCGCATATCGGTCATTGTTAGGTCGTGTCGGCCGTTCCATCTCAAAATTCGGTGCACATTGCCAATTTCTTTCATAATTTCCGAAATGCCCTGTGTTATTATTTTGCGGCTTTTCCGTGTTTCTAAGTCCCTCTTCCCGTGTTGGAGCGCGAGTGTCCTCTGAAATACGTAATTCTTGTATTACCTGTGTCAGCTGATCTTGTACTTCCCGGATTTCTCTTTGGTGTTGTGTATTAATTTGATTCTGATTTTGTTTGAATTTTCTTATTTGTTCATACTCTTCTGTGTCAGTGAAGGCTACGGGTCTTGTGTCATTCAGATCATCATCTACCTTTGTAGATAAGTTAGTGACCTGATCCGAAAGTTCGGCTACTTTCTCCGATAGTGTACTTATTTCTTCAGTGTGTTTTTCTGAACCAAGTTTCAGAGTATCTACTGTGTCCTTAAAGTTTTCCTGAGTTTTTGCGAGTTGCGTAACCGAATCGGTAGATGCAACTGAGTCAAATTTAGCTTGCAAGGTCTCATGATTTTCATGAACAATAATTTGCAGTTCTTTTATGGCTGCTTCGTGATTCTGTAATGCATTTTCATGCCGCGAAAAAATAGGTTGAAAATGCTCACAAATTTGTGTTTTTACGTCATTACAGACTTTTTGACACTTCGATTCAATGTTATGTAACTCAGTAGTTAAATCTTCACGTGTTTGTTCAAGTGTTTGTTCCAATGAGTCTAACTTTTTAAGATTTTGTTCCACTGTGTCTAACTTTTGAAGCTTTTGCTGTGTTTGTCTCTGATTTTGTTCCATTGTGTCTAACTTTTTGAGATTTTGTTCCACTGTGTCTAAGTGTTGCTGTGTTTGTCTCTGATTTTGTTCCATTTGTTGCATTAATTGCAATAATAATGTATTAGTGTCTGGAATCTGTTTCTCTACGCTGTTCGGCAGTGCATTTGCACCGGCAACATTCACATTTTGACAAGCAGAAAATGTGTCTTGACTTATTTGAGAAAACGGTGAGGATCCAAAACCTGAATCTACAGTATTTGCGAGATTGTTTCCTGTCATTTCGGATTCCTGAGGCGAGCTGTTGCCGACCGATCGATCGATAATGCTTCCCTGTTCTCTAATTGTTTCACTGTCCACGCCATTGTTTGCCGCCCGCTCCATTTCCCTATGCACAATTATCAAATTACTACTTTGAACATCAGTTAATTCATTACTCGGTGGCGCTAACACACTGCTTTCATTTTCACTGTCATTTCTCAGTTTACTTTGGAGCCTAGTATTACGTTTTTCACACGCCATTATTGTCACAGTATTTCACACGACAACACAGAAAAACACAACTTGAAGAGCAAAAATAAGAGAACACATTAACATAACACTGAAAATAATATCTAGTTAATTACAGCTGCGAAATACTTGGTGCAAATCTATATGCATGCCACAACTGTTTTACTGTACAACAATGAAAACTACAACTACAAAGGAGATTCTCTCTACAATTACGCGCTAGCAATAAACAAAAGCTACACTAAATACACAAACTACAAGAAAAAATCAGAAGATTCCAGTGAGGTATCCTGGCAGGGTCGCCATATGAAACGTCCCCCTTTGAACAATTATACACGACTGTCCTTAAACTGACACACAATATTTTGTTAGCGCAACGCAATCTGACTTTCAAAATTCCCTACAAAAGAATGGCCCTGACTAACATTAAACTATACCTTTCACAAATCACTTACCTCACAAAAATCTTCGCTGCTCAAGCTACTGCAATACAGCAAGCGCCACTACTGCCAGCTAAATAAAAGATTCAAACTATGGAAGGCACTAACTACTGATAGGGATAGTTAGCAAATGAAAGATATTAATAGAGAACAAACAATGTATTTACCTTAATATCATCACAAGTCATAATATATATATCAGTTCATGACAAATTGCAAACCTCCGCCATCTCTCTCCCCACATCCACCACTGCTGGCGGCTCACCTCCAACTGCGCAACGCTACGCGCTGTTCACAGCCAGCTGCCGCTGCCCAACACTACAATGGCAGACAACAATGCAAACTAGCCACAGACTGCACACAGCACAGCCAGTGATTTTCATATTGAGCGCTACATAACGTTGCCAATAAGAAAACATAAACAGCCTACTTACACACTTCACCATTAAGAAAAAATGTTGCTTCATCACTGAAAACAAGTTTCGCACTGAACGCATCCTCTTCCATGAGCTGTTGCAACCGCGCAGAAAATTCAAAGCGTTTGACTTTGTCATCGGGTGTCAGGGCTTGTAGCAATTGTAAACGGTAAGGCTTCTGCTTTAGCCTTTTCCGTAAGATTTTCCATACCGTCGACCGTGGTACGTTTAGCTCCCTGCTTGCTTTATCCGTCGACTTTCGCGGGCTACGCGTGAAACTTTCCCGCACGCGTTCAACCGTTTCTTCGCTCACTGCAGGCCGATCCGTTGATTTCCCCTTACAGAGGCATCCAGAAGCTTTAAACTGCGCATACCATCGCCGAATGGAGTTAGCAGTTGGTGGATCTTTGTAGAACTTCGTCCTGAAGTGTCGTTGCACTGTTATGACGGACTGATGTGACTGCATTTCAAGCACGACATACGCTTTTCGGCTCCTGTCGCCATTTTGTCTCACTATGCTCTCGAGCACTCTGGCGGCAGAAACCTGAAGTTCGGCTTCAGCCGAACAAAACTTTATGAGTTTTTCTACGTATCTGTAGTGTGTCGCGACCATATGTCAATGAATGGAGCTACAGCGAATTTATGAAATCGCTTCAATCATTTGTAATAGCCCTGTATTGAAGCACATGTTAACAAAATTCAGAAATGCTACTTTAATTTTGAATTTCATTTTTTATTATGGTGCATTACTTGTATGCTAGGCACAGATGTGTCATGGGGACGTGGCGGTATAGCAGCAAACTGTCACAGTCGCTCGGCTCTGTGTCTCTGAAATGACCCATAGCTTGTTTCGCCATACTGGGGTGCGTTTTTGCTAGTTAGCTTTCGAGATTTTCAAGGAAAACTCACGGAAGTGATAGTCAAAAGCATCCCGACTTCTTACTCCCGTCCCCACCGGTCAGGATTTCTAGTATGTTGTTCATGTCACTTCCCCCTACAAAAATTTGCGACTCGACGAAATATTTCCCCCATTCGAACTTTCTTGATCTTCTTTGCATGGGCTTACAAATTATAAAATTGACATTTCCTTAAATTTTAACCAACAGTTCTGTGAATTATAACAGCATAAAATTAGCAATTTCATCTTTGTATTCGTTAGGCCTACTGTCTACGAAACAATTGTGCTTGTAAACGTTAAGTTTGGATCAAAATGTCAATGAAATTTTAGTGTAACGTTTCCAAAATGGCTCTGAGCACTATGGGACTTAACATCTGAGGTCATCAGTCCAGTAGAACTTAGAACTACTTATATCTAATTAACCTAAGGACATCACACACATCCATGCCCGATGCAGGAATCGAACCTGCAACCATAGTGGTCGCGCTGTTCCAGGCTGAAGCGCCTAGAGACGCTCGGCCACAGCGGCTGGCTGTAACGTTTTCAAAAGTAGTTTTACTTTCACTAACCTCAATGGCACATTTAAATTAATAATTTTAATGAAATGCTGGCGTAATAGTGCAATCGATAGAATCCATAAAATGTCGAAAATCTGGAATGGTTTGTTTAGACTGAAATTTTTGTACAGTGGTAAGACGGGTTCCCACGAACCACCTATCAGGTGTAAAAGCATAAAACCGGAATTTAGTTACAAGAATGACACGTCTGTTGTTTGAAACCGATGAACAGTACTTTTTTCTAAATAATTTCCATTGCTATTTATACATTTCTCCCACCTCTCCGGCAGGCTATGAATGCCACGCCATAAATTATAGTTCTCCTATTGAAGCGAACCAGTCATCGAGCCATTTTCGTACGTTTTCATACGAATTGAATTGTTGTTTAGCGAGAGCGTGTCCCAGTGATGCAAATATTTGATTAATAAGCCGCATGCCCAAGTATTTCCCAACTGAAAGCCTCGATAGTGTCCCTGACCAGTTTAGCTGTGTGTGATGGGTATTATCAAGAATCAATATGACTTTGTGTTGCCTTTTTAAATGTTGCGGTCGTTTTTCACGTAAGGCTCGATTTAAATTTATAATTTGATATTGGTAGCGATCAGTGTTAACGCTTTCACCAGGTTTTAGCAGCTCATAATAGATGACATCCTTCTGATCCCACCAAACACAGAGCATTGTCTTCTTTCCCAAGCGATTTGGTCTTACAGTGGGTGTCGATAGCTTGCCTGGTTTCACCCATGATTTACGACGTTTAGGATTCTCAGCATATATCCATTTTTCATCACCTGTCACTATTCGTTGAAGAAAAGAGTTTCTTTTGTATCTGACGAGCAGCATTTCACATGTGGTCTTTCGATTTGTTGGCTTTCATTCAGTTCATGCGGAACCCATTTTCCTATTTTCTGTACCTTTCCCATATCTTTCAACCGAAGGGAAACGGCTTTCTGCGTCACATTCAACTGTTCCTTGAGCTCCTGTTGAGTCTGAGTATCATCTTCATGCAATAAGGCCTGCAGTTCGTAGTCTTCGATCATTTTCGGTGGTTTCCCGCGCTGTCACGCCAAAATCACCACTTCTGAAGGTTTTGAACCACTCGAAACACGTGTTATCCCAAAAGCATGTTCGCCGAAACTTGTACAAGCATTCGATGCGATTCTGCAGCAGTTTTCTTCAAATGATAACAGAAAACCAATGCTGTCCGCAAGTCGTAGTTTGTAGGCAAAAAACTCGACATGTTTACAGGTTTTAAACGGGTACCGATGTATGGAACTTGGGTTACTGCGTGCTGACATTCTTCGTCAGCCGTTACAGGAAGCAGATGGCGCTGCAGACGCGGTGTCATGGGCCCTACACTGACAGCTAGCACAATTTGTAGGGAAATTCCGGTTTCATACTTGTACACCTCGTACTAGATATCCTGACTGGTGACTATTGAGTGAGGGGGTAGAGGTGCGATTGAAGGTCACTTTGTCCGTATTTATTGAATAACTCGAAAACCGTGGACCGCAGCGAAAACGTATGACAGTACAAAATTTAACTAAATTCAGTTTGTTGATTGGCGACTCCATGGAGTGCTGTGTGCCCAACGACCATATATGTTAAATTAAAAGGAAAGTCAGCGTTGGCCGTAATATTGATGTTTTATTGATAGCAGAATCGATATTCGATCACATAGTGATCATCTTTAGTGCCGATATGTACAAACTAAGCTCAGGCAGTGGTATTAAGTTATCAATAACCAAAACTGAGAAGCTTCTCATGTGATCGAATATCGATTCTGCCATCAATAAAACATCAATATTACGGCCAATGCTGAATTTCCTTTTAATTTACATTCAGTTTTCTTCAAAAAGTTCCTGTTCACTTTTTTGTGTAGGGCCAATAGTTTGCGCCTAGCAATCGAAAGAATATGAAACTCTCGAATGTGGTTTTTGAACGCCAGATTTATCATTTTTGATTGCATAAAACAGCCAGATCACACTGTACATGTACACTATATGATAAAATATACGGACACCTCGCTGAAAATGACTTACGAGTTCGTGGCGGCCTCCATCGGTAATGCTGGAATTCAGTATGGTGTTGGCCCACCCTTAACCCTGAATACAACTTCCAATCTCGCAGGCATACGATCAATCAGGTACTGGAAAGTTTCTTGAGGAATAGCAGCCCATTCGATGAGGTCTGGCGCGAAGCCGGCGTTCCAAAACATCCCAAAGCTGTAGGACTCAGGTCAGGACTCTGTGCAGATCAGTCCATTACAGAGATGTTATTATCGTGTAACCACTCCGCCACAGGCCGTGCATTACGAACAGGTGCTCGACCGTGTTGAAAGACGCAGTCGCCATCCCCGAATTACTCTTCTACAGAGGGAAGCAAGAAGGTGCTTAAAACGTCAGTGTTGGCCTGTGCTGTGATAGTCCCAAGCAAAATAACAAGGGCTGCAAACCCCCTCCATGAAAAACACCACCACATCATAATACCACTGCCTCCGAATCTTGGTGCCGGCACTACACATGATGTTCACCGGGCATTCGCCATACCCACACCCTGCCATCGATTCGCCACATTGTGTACCGTGATTCGTCACTCTACATAACGTTTTTCCACTGTTCAATCGTCCAATGTTTACGCTCCTTACACCAAGCAAGGCTTCGTTTGGCAATTACCGACGTGATGTGTGAGTTAAGAGCAGCTGCTCGACCATGATATCCAAGTTTTCTCGCCTCCCGCCTAACTGTATTAGTACTGGCAGTGGATCCTGATGCAGTTTGGAATTACCGTGTGATGGCCTGGATAGATGTCTGCCTATTACACATTACGAACCTCTTCAACTGTCGGCAGTCTCCGACAGTCAACAGAAGAGGTCGGCCTGTACGCTTTTGTGCTGCACGCGTTCTTCACATTTCCACTTCTTTATTACATCGGGAACAGTGGACCTAGGGATGTGTAGGAGTGTCGAAATCTCACGTATGACACCCAATCACCTGACCACGTTCGAAGTCCGTGAGTTCCTGTACGCTTTTGTGGTGTACGTGTCCCTTCACGTTTCCACTTCACTATTACAACGGAAACAGTGGACCTAGGGGTGTTTAGGAGTGTCGAAATCTCACGTATGACACCCAATCACATGACCACGTTCGAAGTCGGTGAATTACTCAGAGCGCCGTATTCTGCTCTCTCACGATGTATGACTATTGAAGTCGCCGATATTGAGTACCTGGCAGTAAGTTGCAGAACAGTGCACCTAATATGAAAAACGTATGTTTTTGGGAGTGTCCAGATACTTTTGATTACATAGTGTAGATAAGCTACAGGTGTTGTATTGATAAACCACCAGTGCTGTTACGTAATCGGACGATAGGGCGAACTGTAAAAGGCAAAATCACAACTTGTTGCTTTCAGAGTAGCGCGATACTTTGCACCGATGCCACCCCTACGCGTTACGTCTTCTTCCGACTCCATGTGGTGTGCCTCGGTCTCAGCCATCTCGTATTGAGGTTGGTGGTCTCCTTCCTGCTCTACTGATATCGAGTCCGCCTCAGCAGTGTAGTTCCCGGCTTCACGCCGCTGATACCAAGCTGGAACAGCGCAGTCCCGCCCGGACTGCAGCAGCCTAGCTTGCGTGGCGTCGCCAGGCTGCTGCGGACCCTCTAGAGCCGGTCTCGGCTACCACTTGCTGGCCGGCGCTCTCGGGCCGGTTGGGTCGACGCGATAAGCGGCCACGCCGCGTTGCCCTGTTGAGCCGGGCTGCCGTCGATAATGAGTTTAGCCCCTCCACCCTTCCCACCCCTTACCACTCCATGGGCGTCCACCAGCGCTTGCCGGCACGCATGCGCCGCCCGCCTGCTATGGGCGCCGCGCCGAGTTTAACGCTCGTCCAGGCGTCGGAAATCCGCTCACCGGGGCCTGGCCTGCTGGGCTGGGGTGCTCGTTTCACGGCAGACTAGCTCCCGCGGGACGGCCGCCATTCGCTGGTCGCAGCCATACCTGACCTGGATTTACGCTATTCGGACCTACCGAGCAGCGAACAAAGCAGCTGCTCTCTCCTCCACCGAGGCGGGAGAAGACGAGGGCTGCGAGGAAGGCGCAGGGGAGAGAGGAAGCACTTCGTTCCTCAATACGGATAAATTTCATTGAAACCTGGTCATTAAGAATTTTTAATGACTGCCGATTAAATTCATATTCTCTAGGTGCAATCATGTGCGTGGATGTGCGAATAAGATTGTGTGGGCACATTGAATTAATTCTCCTATTGACATTTATTAATGAGGTAAGTAAGAGAGAGCGAGGTGGCGAAAGCGAAGAATATTAAGTGCCTTTCGGAGACCGACAGACCGTGATAGATTGCACAACCATCTAGAACGACTGAATAAATGGATCTGCCATCTTTCTTGAATAATACCAAGCAGTGTGGCGAATTTTCTGATGTACAGCGTGACCCAAAAGTTCGTTAACATTCGAAATTGGAATCAATTATGAAATAATGGTATTTCATCACAACCAAAAAACGAGTGTAAAAACTGACAACAAATGGTGCGGAACACCAACATGTCAGCAATGTCATACGAGAATCGTGCGTAATATGTGCTCTAATGAGAGGGGGGGGGGGGGGGGGAGGGGGTTAGATGCGGCAGGAATTGCGGCAAGTTGACTTTCCCAGTTAAGGCATTTTTATTGAAGATTTACTCTTACAGTAAGGAATCCGCTATTGCAACTTGTAAGTAGGCTGTTTAAGTTTTTATGTTGGTAACGCCACGTAGCGCTCTGTATGAAAATCACTGACTGTCCTGTGTGCAGTCTGTGGCTGGTTGGCATTGTTGGCATTGTTAGCATTGTTTGAATATTCGCTACTGTAGTGTTGGGCAGTTAGACGTCAACAGTGCGTAGCGTTGCACAGTTGGAGGTGAGCCGCCAGCAGTGGTGGATGTGGAGAGAGAGAAGCCAGAATTTTGAGAGGTTGCTATAAGCGGACGATCTGGACGTGTGTCCGCCAGAAAAAGGAAATTTGTAAAGAGGGATATCATGAATTGATATATATATATATATATATGATGACTTTTGAACACTATTAAGATAAATGCATTGTTTGTTCTCTGTTAAAATCTTTCATTGCCTATCGGTAGTTAGTGCCTTCAGTAGTTAGAATCTATAATTTAGTTGGCAGTATTGGCGCTCGCTGTACTATAGTAGTTTGAATAACGAAGGTATCTGTGAGGTAAGTGATTCATTAAGGTATATGTTATTGATAGTCAGGCCCATCCTTTTGTAGGGATTATTGAAAGACAGATTGCGTTGCACTAAAAAAAATATTGTGTGTCAGTTTAGTGATGATCAAAATAAGTAAAGAGAGAAATGTCTGAGTACGTTCAGTTTTGCTGAGCTGTTTGAAAATCAAATAACATAAGAGGTTTCCCAGCACTGTCATTTATAAATTTTTCTAAGGGGACGTTACAAACCTTACAACTGGACTTCCATAAGAAGACTATTTGAAGCGGAAAAGGTCCTGTGACAAGTGACGCTCTGAAGAATATGGTCACAAAGTGCGAAGCCACAGGTTGGTTAGACGATCAGCCCTGTAGTGGATGACCAGGCAGAAGTACTACTGCTGCTCGGACATTTCACGACCAGATGGAGAATTTAGTGGGTTCTTCTCTTCACAGAGATGTCAGCACTCGTGAAGTCGCACGTCGCACTGGCATTCCATGCACTACTATTTGGAGAGCACTAAGACGTATACTCCTGTGCTATTCGTACAGAGCCCAGCGTCATCATGAACAGTTAGGCACCGATTCTCTGACACCAGAGAATTTGTGATATGGACACTTCAAAAAATGGAGAAATATAGCGGTTGGTTGTCTAACGTGGTGGGGCCGACGAAACCTATTTCAAACTAACAGAGTCTATAAACACCAGCAACCGCTGAATTTAGTCTACGTCATAGATACCCCATTGCATGACGAGAAAATCACGGTGTGCTGTGGATTTATCACATCAAACGTGATGGATCCATTTTTGTTCCAGGAAATGCTGGATGCTGCTTTTCAAACTGTCAGTGTGACGGGTGCGAGTCACGTCGATATGTGGCAGAATCCCATCATCCACAGTCTGAGTGATAAAGACTTGCTAGGAGGCATAACATTTAAGCAGGATGGCGCTCCACCTCATATTACTACATGTACGAAAAATATCTTGGGCGCATCGTTTGTTGAGGACCGCGTGCTGAGCCGCCACATCCGCTATGCTTGGCGTCCCAGGTCCCCTGACCTCAATCCGTGTGATTCTTTGTTGTATTAGGTTCCACGTTTACTGTGATACTCTGTTGTCACTAGGAATTCTAAAGGATAACATCCAACAGCAATTTGTCACCATAGCTTTTGATATACTCTAGAGTGCTGTTCACGACATTGTCCCACCACAATAGGCATTTTTGATAAGTGATGGGCGACATGTCAAGCATTTGTTGTAAAGAACATCGTCCTTGGCTAAAAATCAATCGTTAATGTAATTATTGCTTTGTATTGTATGAAATGTCATATGAAGGGAATTTTGTGCACCTTTTTGGGGTTTCAGTGAAACCTCATGTCATTTCATGAATATGTGTAAAGTTTTACCTCCCTTCTTACATTATTCCGCCAACTCTGGGTTACTCTGTATGCAAGAAATTTTTGTTTATGGCTGACGAATTATGGAGATGACATTTTTATTTTTTCTAGAAGCTATGCACGGTTCTACTGTAGCAATGGATAGAATGTCCGAAATCTTGACAGCTGCCATAAGATTCGAAGCTGCAGCGGATGTGTTTGTTGGGAGGGCAACCAAGAGACATGTACCTGGGGGACCATAATTATTTCAACTACTCTCCTCTCCTGTGGATACTGTCAACTCTACTTGAAGTACAGAACCTGTTACTACTAGTCCGCTTGACTGTGAGTTATGGTAGGACTAGGGACTCTGCACAGAGGAGACGGGGACCATACAGTACTCAGGGTGTTACACTTACCCCATAACCAACATGTCAAATATGATGCCTTCCAATGAATCTGAAACTGAGCCACTCAGACTCACTTCATCAGTTGGTAAACCTATTGTGTCCTGTGTCAAGGGGAGGGATACGCAAAGGTTGGCAATTCGAATGTACCTTAGGGAAACGGCATCAACAGGTAAGACGCATCACTTCGTGCATTCAATGTATGCCTGTAGGCCTCACTAAACATGCGTAAGTTGCTTTTCCCGCAAGTGGGATGGAACCAACTGCTGGTTGTGACACATGTTGGAATAAACAATGCCTGTCGTTTGGGAGCCACGGAGACACTTGGATTATTCCAGCGACCGCTCGTGGAATTTAAAAATGGTTACACTCTGCATCGTAGTCCATAGAACTGATCATGCCTGCCCTGGTTGTGAGTCGAATAGAAGGCTTGGAAGGGACATGGAATGTTCGGCGACGTGCTAAGTTGCTAGTTCCTAGCGTTGCACTGCAAGACTTATACTTGTAAGGTCTCTATAAATTGGTCAGATGTCTTCTACCAAATCAGAGGCTACTACCCAGGTAGAATTGTGTTCAGAGCGCACACATAGATTTTAGGTTAAGTGACTTTCCCTCCAGTGCAGAAAATGATAGCGGTAGGGTCACTGAAGTATTTGTGTACGATCTACACACAGAATTTGAGTTTGGTGACTCTCCAATCAGTGTTGAAAATGACAGCTGTAGGGGACTCTGAAGAATTAGTGTGCGACCTAATGACATCTCCCAAAGACCCTCCTCTCATACACAAGTGACAATATTAAAATTCTAGTGACCAACTATGGAAAAATTCTCAACACAGGGAACAGAAAACAAAAAAAAAAAATATTGGAACTGTTGTGGAAAGATGATTAAGACAAAAAAGTAGTACCCATGAGACTTGGGCAAATTTTAGGTTTATATCAAAGCGGTAGGTTAGTGACACATAGAGGTGACTCATTTGTAGCAGAAGAAAAAAATCAAAGCTGCTGAGATTGAAATTTAAGCTGTTGAGGCATTGTTGGACAACCAGGGTCATACGTACGTGTAACTGAAAACTTTACAGAATATCGCAGTTCACTTGTGCGTATGTTAGTATGTTTCCCCAGTCATACTGTCATCACTGGACGAGATTTTAATCATGCTACACTGATGTGAAAAGTAGGTTTCGAATGATGAGTCACCACCAAGTACGATAGCTTGCGCGTACATGGGAAGAACTGCTACAGTACAGTACAGTACAGTACTGAAAGAAATATGCTAAGAGACGAACGTGGCTGTCGCTTTTATTCAAAGATAATAACTACATTGAAGTCAGCGTGACTTGCAATGGTTCCCTAGACGTTACAGAAAGTGATAAAGTCTCACAATGTGGTGTATGATTATTAAAGACGACAACATATGGTCAGCAAAGTGCTGAAATGCGAGCCACACGATTGCTAAGGACTTCTTATGGTAGGATGTTTCATTTGTCCAGCAGCGCGACAGATAACCGCTAGAATGTCGTTGGTGCACGTGGACTTTCTGCAGTACGCCTCCCCAATGCATCTCACATGTGCTCAATGGGATTGAAGTCCGCTGATCGAGCAGGTCAGCCCATTCACGGAACATCGTCTCGTTCCAAGAGGACGTCTGCCCGCGTTTCAGACGCCCATTGTCATTCATAAAAATGAATTCAGGGCCGAACGCAGCCCAGAAAAATGCAAATTTGGAAGGAGCACAGTGGCACAATAACGATGACTGGTCTACATCCACATTTACGTGATTACTCTGCTATTCACAATAAAGTCCCTGGCAGAGGGTTCAATGAACCACCTTAGAGCTGTCTCTCTACCGTTCCACTCTCGAACGGCACGCTGGGAAAACGAGCAATTCAATTTTTCTGTGCAAGCCCTGATTCCTCTTATTTTATCGTGGTAGTCATTTCTCCCTATGTAGGTGGGTGTCCAAAGATTTGGAGGACAGTAAGCCCATACCACATTTTGCCTTCCCATGGCATAACATCTGGATCATCATATTCGACAATGTGCGAGGGTGGACTAACAAGGGGAGGCCGCCAATTGTGAAATTCAGATTCGATTCATACTGCGCATAATAAAAGCTCATGGCCAGAGGTGTAATGTGGCAAAGCACCAAGATGCACTTCTCAGCCGTTGTCGAGAAAATCGACAGTTAAAAGAAACCGTTGCGGTGAAATACTCTCTACGCTTAACAATTTCCTACAGCGCCGTGACTCAGCGGTAAGCGCTAGGGTTCGTAATCCGAAGGTCGCCGGATCGAATCTCGCGCCATGCAACTTTTTTTTATCATTTGTTTTTTTTTTAATTCAAACGTACACACACACACACACACACACACATATATATATATATATATATATATATATATATATATATATAATTGAAATAAATCCAATCCATCGTCCACCACCAATTCTCTTCTCCGATTTTTGCCGATATGATACGATACGCGTGGTATGCATCAAATCTGACGAACGATAGAACAATTTTTCAGAATGTCAATCAGGTGTTTCCCAACAGATAATTCAAAAAACAATTGTTCTTGTAAAAACGCATCGTTTATCAGATGTGCTCGATGTCGTGCTGTTTTCTGCTTTCCATGTTCCTATGATAACTATCACTCTGGTTCGTACGATACTCCAGCTACTTCTGGTCACTAATTGTTAACTATGTGCGAGTGTATACCGAACTTTTCAATAAATTGTATCCACTTGAATATTATTTGCGATATTGTGTTTTTTTTTTCAAGTTTTATTTTTCCACGACAAACGACTTTCAACAACTTATTATATGCATAATTTGCAACTGATCGCCGGGAATTATATATATAATTTGAATTACAAAAAAACAAATAATAAAAAAGTTGCATGGCGCGAGATTCGATCCGTCGACCTTCGGATTATGAAGCCGAGCACTTACCGCTGCGCCACGACGCTGTAGAAAGCAAGCAATTAATCGTGGAGAGTATTTCACCACAACGGTTTCTTTTAACTGTCGATTTTCTCGACAAAGGCTGAGAAGTGCATCTTGGTGCTTTGCCACATTACACCTCTGGCCATGAGCTTTTATTATGCGCGGTATGAGTCGAATCTGAATTTCACAATTGGCGGCCTCCCATTGTAAGTTTTCCCACATCCCACCATATGAGGGTTTTAGGAACCACTGAACTTAATTTAGAGATATTCGCATGGTTCCCAGAAAATGGATACCGCAACACATTAACTTGAATACGACGTTAGTGATAAGTATTAAAAACCCATCCCACGAATTTAAGAGCATTAATTACAGTTTGAGTGTGAAGCCCACTCTTCTTTCCCTCCTCCTCACAGCCCCACACACCATGACATCATCCAGGCGGTTCGCTTTACACTGTAATCGAACCAGAGACTAGGGACATTCTGGAGGTCCTTTATGTTCGCATAATTCGTATATACCGGGTGTTTATAGTTAAACTTTCCCTATTTAACACATTATGAAACAGAAACTAATTACCGTACGAGTATCAACTAGGCAATATTAACGTATGGAGTGTGGGATGCATGATGTCCATGCGGCACCGTCCAGTTCCAGCTATGGCTGCCAGATGCCGTGATCTGTCATCATGATTCAAAGTCTCACACTCCCGCTCATTCGCAGTGTTTTTGCTGAAGGGTCAAGTTTGAGCAAAAGGAGGAGGGCGTTATTGGTGAAGCTCTATTATCAAAACAACTGTAACGCTGTATCTGTTGTAAGGATTACGGAAGAATCCTCTTTCTCCAGCTGCTGTGGGGAGCACGATGAAGGAGTTCGAATCAACTGGAGAACTGGGCGTCGCTCTGGAAAGAGGTTGACGACCTGTTGCACCACAGGTGGTTGATGAAGTAGCTATTGCTATGGCAGACAATGCTGCGCGCAATTCCCGATCGTCAGGCAGTTTGCGTACTGTGTCACGACAGTTGAACACCCCGTGGTCCACTGTGCGGAAAATGCTTCGAACCATTCTCAAATGGTATCTGTACAAGATCCATATCGTAAACCAGCTTGCACCCAGGACGTACAACGACACGTTTACTTCGCTCTCCACTTTCTTGCAAGGATTGATGTTGAAGAGGGCTGGTCCTGGACCATCCGGTGGACAGATAAAGCTCGTTTTTCTTTGACGGGTGAGGTGAACACAGAATTGCCGAGTGTGGGGACCTCCACCTGCAGTCACTGTGGATGAAGTTCCTCTGTATTGTGAACGTGTCACTGTATGGCGTGGTTTCATGGCTACGTTAATCCTTGGCCCATTCTTATTTGAACAGGCTGGTGCTCAGTGTGACTGGCCAGTGTTACTGCGATGTGCTTCGCAAGGATGTCATATCCACTCTACAGGAGAGAGACGCTGTGAACTCAACAGTTTCCATGCGAGATGGGGTTCCACCAGACACTGCTCGTGAAGTTCACTTGCTTATCCGAAAAACATTTTTAAATGATGGAATCATCAGCCGATCGTGTTCAAATGCTTGGCTGGCACGATCACCTGATCTCACTCTCTGTGATTAATCATTGTGGGGCTACCTAAAGGTTAGGGTTTGCCAGGGCAACACTCACACTATGCTGATCTGATGTGCAGCATATCAAGAGAGATAGCCAGCATACCTACGGACATGCTTCGTTCTGCTGTGTAGAATGCAACCGAGAGCTTTCAGACTCTTCTGGATACTGAGGGGCGCCATATTGAGCCCATGTTGCAGCAGTAATCGTACCGTTATGTAGTAGTATGATGTACCGTAGCAGCACATTAGAAGTGTTTCAGTTGAACTGATTCAGCATTATTCCTCTTCCCCATGTCCTTGATATTAATGCTACCAAGTTTGGTAGTCTTACAGTAATTAGTTTCCGTGTTATAACTTCTTAAATAGAGAAAGTTTAATCATCCACTGAGGAACAACACACTTACTTTCCTATTGAGACACCTTGCCGATTATGTCACCCACGCACACAATCACACTTGCACTTTTATACAGGTACTTTCCTTAGTGTGCACCATTTATTGCAGAGCGTACAATTTAGGTCAATTATAGAAATAGGTAGTAGAGCTTTAAGTAAATTTTGGACACTTTGTAGAGATATACTGATTATAGCACTCAGAAATTTATTGTAGTTGATATATAAACTATAATCTCTTTAAAAATTTTCAAGAAACTTGTCTTAATGGCTATTGTTTCAAAATTTGAGTTAAAATAGAAAAATTCAATTAAGTATAAGTAAAATTGAAACTAAATGGAACCCAACAATTTCAAAAAGTTACAAGTTATTTGGTGCAAAAATTGTCACAATGTTTCTCACTATTTCATGAAATATCCATGTGGTTTAATCACTGTCTCAGTTCTGTTTAGCATCGGGCTTACGAAAAGACAGAGATCTTCTATTTTGATAACTCTGAACTACGTGTGAACTGACGGAGGCCTCTAGCAGCTCCCCCTTATGACTGGGATTCCATCGTGAAAACATTATTTGCAACCTTAACCATACATTCTCACACAGGTTGAGATTTGAACTCTTTCCAGGCCAGATCAGCACCTTAACGTGATAGTCAATTTGTATTGATAATAGCCAAGTGTCTCGCTGAAAGATACACTGTTCTTTATCACATGGAAACTAATCACAGACAGAGGGTGAAAATCTCAACACTAAGACTTATTCTTGGTACTTCTTGGTGTTAATGTTGCCCTGTAACACCTGCAGACGCACAATTGCATTCCTCGCCATGCACCCCTTCACGATGACCCTTAAGGAATGCCTCATAGTGGCGACATGTCTTCTGCTGGTCAACGACGAACGAACTTAACCGCCTTGCTTCCAAAGATATTGATCTTAACATCGTCACTCCAAATGATTCTAGTCCAGTCTTCTTGTATCCATTGCGCCCAGAGCGTAAGTTTCTCTTTCTGCACTTTTTTTCCACATAAAGCTTCTTTCTCGGAGTCCTCGCTGGAAACTCATTTTCACACAATTCTCGTCTGACCGTTCGACCAGAAACTTCAGTTCCTGAAGTCTTCAAGATAGTACTCATATTTAGAACTTTTGCGATACTCTGACGATCTTGCAGAGAGAGAATGCAGATCGATTAGCAAGCTTCGATGCAGAAGAAGTTTTCAAAACCGTCTTCCGCCTCAGCTTAATTAAAAAACAAAAAAAGAAACTTAGACTTCATCAGCAACAATGTGTTGGTGACGACTAAAGTTAAGTCAGTGGTTAAATGTTTTTTCATACAGAATAAAGCACTAAAAGTACACATGCATTGTTTGATTTCTGATAGCAGAACAAATGACAAACTTACTTTGCGGCTGCATGTTGCACAAGCATGTAAACTAGTGAAGTCTTTAAATCGTTGTAAGATAGGCCTATTTATTTGAAAATCATAGTATACCAAACTGTCTAAAGATGATAAATATTTAGTATACATAACGTGAAGAAAAAATAGAAACATAGTTCATTGATTTAGTATACTACAACTTAAATTCACCTAACGATTTTAGAACAAATAAACATTGAAATACACTTTTGAATACAACCACTGTATATCGGACCTCGCGTCGAACAGTCTTCCCAAAAACACGTCACGAATTTTTCGACCTGATATTTCTGCACGGTCATAACTGCACCACTAACCAGGAAAGTACTTGGGCTCGAACAAACAGATCTGTATGAACGTTTGGTTACAGGACCATTATGTACCTCTGAATGTGCTGGTGGGTGTCGTGTTCCTGCAAAACTCTGCAGTCATGCTCTAGATATCACTGTAGATGTAATTGTAGACGCCATACGCAATGCGGCAATCTTAACTATAAATGTAAATGCGGAATGTCAATAAAATGCTCCGAGCAATACGAATGACTGCAAAACACACAGTGAAAAAATGCAAGTTGATCGCATGACGTATTTGCACATTCTATAATATCAGTGTTGAACGCCACGTCAATGACACTTTGAAGTTGTTCACTGGTGCTCCAATATCGTAGCCAGCGTTCTGCCACGCGTAACGAAGCATTGGTCTGTACACTCCCGCAGGTAACTGATTGTAAATGACAGAATGCATATTAGTGATATAGAATCTGTCGTGCAATTTCGGCTGCATATTACTGGAACGTAGTTTAATGAAGTCTGTTATTCTCTTTTCATATATTTTACATTGCCTGAAGAAATACACTTCCAGAGGTTGTGCATATTTTGTAGTTTTAGGCGGAATGATTTTTAAATCTTCATTTTTTCCGCCAGATGCTTCCACTAGTACTCGTTCATACTTATGTCCAGACCAGGAGTCACAAAGTACTAATGACTTTCTCGACAAATGTGGATTCAAAACTGACAGAAAAAACGTCTTCAGACGTTGTTTCGTCGTCTTCGCACTTCTCACTTGCATCGACGACGACATTTGGAGGGCACCTCGTTTCTATTTCCCTTGACACGAGGGGTCCAAACTTTCAACTGGATTCTTGGAAGCAAATATAGAGTTTGTCTGCCAATCGTCCGTCCATTGATATAGAAACATCGATCGTGTAACTATATGTTGCACAGTTAATTGATTGCAACATCGCGACAGTGTTTCTCTTCCCTTTCATGTATAGTGTTCTGTCACAAGAAAGTTCTTACTTGAACTGACTCTGATCACAGTTCCATACAGAAGTAATATCGATGTTTTCCCTCGTGATGTGCTTACTGACGTCAGCAACAAGCGTTTGAGCTCTTTCAATCAGCTCTTTCTTCTTCGTCATCCTTATCTTTTCGTGCTTGGAACATAGTGGTACGGCCTGATGTTATCCTAAACTCCTTTTTCAAATTAGTAATAAATCCTAGTGAAGCTGTAAAGTTTGCACACCCGAGATTTCTGGTTACGTCCAATGACCAATGTTATAAATCCCAATAATGAACGGCGGAACCGCATTCTCGCGCTTCATCGAATTTCGCCATTACACGCTCCTTGATGGTCTTGAACAGCAGTGTACGATTTCCTTTGAAAACTGTATTTTCTTCTCTTTTCTTTGCCACGTAATCCAGTATGTTTTTAATATTGCTTTTAGACTTCAGTTTAGGGTATTTTTCCAGAAGCTTGTGGTATGTGTCCAAACTTCTTACGTAATAATCATCGTACATGTTCTCCAGTGTGTTGTCATCTTTAACCTTCTTCTTGGGAGACGGTTGGTATTCACTGTCACTGCTTCCATCGCCTCTTCCTGCACTTGCCGTAGCGCTACCGTTTGCAATGAGTTGTTCGTCATTATCATCCCTATCATCAGCATTATGTGTTAGTGTTACAACAGTATCTGTTTCCAACTTAAGATCATATTTCTGCACTATAATAGAAACCAGAAAACATGCAAATGATTCGTCTTCTACACCAATACCATCTTCACGAAGAAGGGTTCTTCGTAACTTCATCTCAACCAATGGCAATACATTAACGGGATTGATTACCAATCGCCAAGCCATCTGACGCTTCAATACACAAACAATGTCACAAAACGCAACTTCAGAGGCACACTGCACCCTCCCTACTGCTCCCGACTGGTGGACCGGCAGGTCAGTGTGCAATGCGGCATGGCATACGCAGAGGCCTCTAACGGACGACTGCAGAGTTTTGCAGATGAGGGAGTATCACTAGTGCAATAAGAGACCTTTAAATTATTTCTCACACGATTTTAGTGTATTTGTGTTTGTTCGAGCCCAAGTACTTTCCTGGTAAGTAGACTACGCCTGCCACTATAGATTCACAGCCTTACCTCAGTGCATCCACATTTCAATATCTGAGCTGCCCACAGGAAGGTTCAAATGGCTCTGAGCACTATGGGACTTAACATCTATGGTCATCAGTCCCCTAGAACTTAGAACTACTTAAACCTAACTAACCTAAGGACATCACACAACACCCAGTCATCACGAGGCAGAGAAAATCCCCGACCCCGCCGGGAATCGAGCCCGGGAACCCGTGCGCGGGAAGCGAGAACGCTACCGCACGACCACGAGCTGCGGACTGACCACAGGAAAGAAAGTCTCAATGACTACCACACACACACACACACACACACACACACACACACACACACACACACACACACCGATAAGCCAAAACATTGTGATCATTGCCCATCGCCAAATTGGATGCCGCCCTATGGCGTTGCGGTGTACCATTGCCTGCTTTCTGCGTAATTGTTGTATGTGGAATTAATTTTAGTTATTTCGTGAAAGTCAGTGCAGATTGCCACGTGCGGTTGAAATACGCGCGCAGTTTAAATTCTGAATATGTAGCGTGACTTAATCTCGGTACGTAGGCAAAAAGTTATTTGTTATTGATGGACATGTTAAGCTCTCTTTCAATGAATGATAATATAACGTAATCTGCAACTAACCCAGCTGTAATATATCTTTTCCCAGAAAATTAATCTAAGGTTACGCAGAAAGAAAGAATGGTACAAACATCTGCGTATTTTTTAAATAATTACAAGGAATTTCTTTAACTTTATCTCTTTAAGATTGTAGTTAACTTTTAATTCGTTCGAATTAAATGAAAATATTTGAAATCAAAAGTGGAGCCTCACCTAAGCCTTGCGGTGTTAAATCTCTGAATAAGTTTCGTAATCAAAAAAATTAACTAACTTTAATATTGAAAATTGACTGTGAAAATTCATAAAAGCACTTAGAATTATTTTCCTTTGCCAGTGAAGCTCGCGAACACAAATATTTTTTTGTACACGTAATGGAGGACTCAGCGCCACCGAAACAGACGGAGCCAGATGGGCAATGGACAGCAATATTATTATTATCTTTAAATAAATTTCACGTGGAGGGAAAGTAAACATAAGATACTTTCACTTAAAAATATATTGTAACCTTAAAGGTCTTACAGATAGCTAGTTACACATAAATATATTAACAGAAGAAAGAGAACCAGCGAAAAATAGAGAACAAACAGGGGCAAGCAACATGGCTCTTGTATACAGGGTGCTACGAAAAGGTACGGCCAAACTTTCAGGAAACATTCCTCACACACAAAGAAAGAAAATATGTTATGTGGACATGTGTCCGGAAACACTTACTTTCCATGTTAGAGCTCATTTTATTACTTCTCTTCAAATCACATTAATCATGGAATAGAAACACACAGCAACAGAGCGTACCAGCGTGACTTCAAACACTTTGTTACAGGAAATATTCAAAATGTCCTCCGTTAGCGAGGATACATGCATCCACCCTCCGTCGCATGGAATCCCTGATGCGCTTATGCAGCCCTGGAGCATGGCGTATTGTATCACAGCCGTCCAAAATACGAGCACGAAGAGTATCTACGTTTGGTACCGGGGTTGCGTAGACAAGAGCTTTCAAATGCCCCCATAAATGAAAGTCAAGAGCGTTGAGGTCAGGAGAGCGTGGAGGTCATGGAATTGGTCCGCCTCAACCAATCCATCGGTCACCGAATCTGTTGTTGAGAAGCTTCGACTGAAATGTGCAGGAGCTCAGTCGTGCATGAACCACATGTTGTGTCGTACTTGTAAAGGCACATGTTCTAGCAGCACAGGTAGAGTATCCCGTATGATATCATGATAACGTGCTCCATTGAGCGTAGGTGGAAGAACATGGGGTCCTATCTAGACATCACCAACAATGCCTGCCCAAACATTCACAGAAAATCAGTGCTGATGACGTGATTGCACAATTGCGTGCGGATTCTCGTCAACCCACACATGTTGATTGCGAAAATTTACAATTTGATCACGTTGGAATGAAGCCTCATCCGTAAAGAGAACATTTGCACTGAAATGAGGATTGACACATTGTTGGTTGAACCATTCGCAGAAGTGTATCCTTGGAGGCCAACCAGCTGCTGATAGTGCCTGCACACACTGTACATGGTACGGAAACAACTGGTTCTCCCGTAGCACTCTCCATACAGTGACGTGGTCAACGTTACCTTGTACAGCAGCAACTTCTCTGACGCTGGCAATACGTCAACTGCACTAAGAATTGCCTCGTCCACTGCAGGTGTCCTCGTCGTTCTAGGTCTTCCCCAGACGCGAGTCATAGGCTGGAATGTTCCGTGCTCCCTAAGACGCCGATCATTTGCTACGAACGTCTTCCTGTCGGGACACCTTCGTTCTGGAAATCTGTCTCGATACAAACGTACCACGCCACGGTTATTGCCCCGTACTAATCCATACATCAAATGGGCATCTGCCAACTCCGCATTTGTAAACATTGCACTGGCTGCAAAACCATGTTCGTGATGAACACTAACCTGTTGATGCTACGTACTGATGTGCTTGATGCTAGAACTGTAGAGCAATGAGTCGCACGTCAACACAAGCGCCGAAGTCAACATTACCTTCCTTGAATTGAGCCAACTGGCGGTGAATCGAGGAAGTACAGTACATACTGACGAAACTAAAATGAGCTCTAACATGGAAATTAAGCGTTTTCGGACACATGTCCACATAACATCTTTTCTTTATTTGTGTGTGAGGAATGTTTCCTGAAAGTTTAGCCGTACCTTTGTGTACCACCCTGTATATACAAGTTCCATGCTTTCATGGAACGTATTGAAGTATGGTATCCTTTATCTTTGCGATTAATGGAAAATGTTTACAGTATTTGTCACAGAATATTATCAGACTCGACAAAATGACTTATAACATTACAGGCATTATTTTCTGTTTGTACATTTCGTTCACAGTAGTTGAATAAATCGTGTCCTACGTTAGACAGGCTTCCAGGTGACGCCACAGCGGGCACGTGAGGTAGCAACCAAAAGTGTGTAAGCAGAGCCGACACGGACGGGGGATCATCCTACCGAAGATATGGGCTGCAATCCATTGAGATAAGGCACTTTGACAAAGGGCAGATTATTATGACGCAGTGCTGTGAACGAGTACCTCTGAAACAGCGAAGCTGGTAGAATGTTCACGTGATACTGTGTTGTGCATCTACAGAAAGAGGTAGAAGAGCAGTGAAATTACCACTAAGCTCTAAATGGTTGGACGTCCTCAAAGCTTCATACAACGTGGGGTTCGGAGGCTTGTCTATTCTGTAAAGTAGGATAACCGGTGATTTGTGGCATCCCTGACGAGAGAGCGCATTGCTGCTGCACGCACAAGTGTTTTCGAGCAGACCATTCATCATACATTGTTGATCATGGAGCTCCACAGCAGACCCCCACTACGAGTTCATTTGTCAACCCAACGACGTCGTCACTTACGAATGCAGTTGGCATGGGACCACGGGACTCGATTGTCGATCAATTGAAACGGGTCGGTTCGAGGGCTGCACTACTTTGATGGTTGTCTCCATCAAAGCCATCACTGAGATGAAGCCCGGCTCTAAAGGTGCAGCGCACCACGGACGTAGGTCAGCGGGAGCAGTATTATGCTATGGGAGGCATTCTCCTATGCTTGCATGGGACCTGTGGTAGTATTCGAAGACATGCTGAAAGCTGCGAACCACCTACATCCCTTCATGCTTGATGTCTTCCCAGACGGCGACTTTAACTTTCAGCAGTATAATTATCCGTGTCTGGAGCTAGAACCGTGCTATAGTGGTTTCCGGAGCATTATAGTGAACTAACGCCGACGTCTAGTCGATCAAATTCGTCTGATGTAAAGCCTATGGAACCCATCAGGGTCACCATCGGGCGCCATCACCATATACCCAAATAAGCAGCCCGTTGTTTGAGCGAATTACATGACCTGTGCGTAAACATCTAACGCCACATGCCTCCGCAAACTTACCAACGAACTGTCGGAGTATTGATATGCAGAATTAGTGATGTATTTCGTTCCATAAACGGACAAACAAGCTGTTAAGCAGGTGGTCATATATGTTTTGGGTCAGTAATTTATACTTATTTATCCGATGGTGGATTAATCCACTTTGTGAACAGCAAAGGACTTTCCGCGCTTCTTTATCATTTCCTTTATTTTATTTGGGTTTTTTTCGTCCTGTTTTAGTGCGTTCTTTTCGTTCTTGTAAATTATAGATTTCAACATGAACGTTAGAAAAAGCCTACAATGAGAAATGCTTTTAGTAACCGAATATAATTGTGTGAAATATAACACATAGGCCTTCTGGTAAGAGCCGATGGCAGCGGAAGCACTCACGCCACGTATGAAATCGACTGTCGAGTATCTGCAAACAACGCAGCGGATGTTGTCAGCTAAGACAAATGACAGACGCAGCTCACATGTAGTGAAGCAACTGGGTCTTTTTCCACCCTTTTACACGACTCATCTCACCATTCTCTGCATAGCCATCCACTTCGCAAGCAATTTCTTACGACGATAATCTATGTTTTCTTTCAGAGAGTTTAATAGGCCACATACACGTCTCGATTATATTTTGTGGAGCCTTGTTCTCTTCTCGGGTAGTGCATCGGTGGAACTCAAACATTCATCATTCATCACATACGGTACTCCACTATCTGTTAGTTGCTGGCAGTCTGAACGCTAGGAAATTCCTTAAGCGTGCATTCAAGCCTCAAGGGACTGTATACTGATGTCAGATGACGACTAGATGCTAAGAACATTCTTGAACATACTTCAATGCAAGTCGTCATTTCTCGTGTTTACTTTTCTGTTCCAATTTAATTTGTGTGTACTTTTCTTGGCGTCGTGTGGGCCCAGGGAGTTTTCCCTATAGTCGAATGTAGTTAAGCTCCTGTACAGAGTCCGCACATTTCGTTCACCGTATAACAAACTGCTGTCGCGAAATTCACCTGCTGATTTCCTTAAATGTTTGCCTCTCGAAAGATTTCATTACCAATAGTAGATTTACTATCAGCTTAGTCACGTCAGATGCTGTTCGCATATTATCATATATTGATATAGTGTATGGGGCAAGGCTGCTGAATTTCCACAAACAGGTATAGAAACTCATCCGACATAAATTTACGTATTTATGAACATAAACCGTTTTCAGAAATAAAAAAAAACTTATCGTTACAGCCCTTTCAGCAACTTGTAACTTCTCGAACTTAAACTTGTGTCATTTATGCCTGTAATTTTATTTTTATAAGACTCTACGTGACCTGAAAAAATAATAAATGAGTGCAGATGTGTAATGCCTTTTCATGCTGAACAAGGTCTGACAAGTTACAAAACTCACTTCTGATGCATCAGTCACGACATTCACAGAGTATGAAAAATGAACCTTTTGTCTTTGTTTCTTCCTACAGAGTGGAATAAATACATGCAGATCTGTTTTCTTATTTCTTTGTTCATTGTCAAGATTTCGTCCATCCCTACCCCAGACTTTCATTATTGTCGCTTTTCTGAGCAGAGAGCGTTGTGCTTCTCTTCCCCTCCAGCGTTACTCGAAAACACAAACAAGAAGAATATGTTTTGGTGATTCAGATATACCTTCGCTGACAGAAGATAATTTTTTTTCGTTCTTGCCTCAACATCATTCACGTGAAATGGGATAATTACACTACACATTACTTTCAGCTCTCCTAATACAAAACATGTTCATTGGAGTCTTTTAGTGGTGCAAGCATTCGAGTCCCAACATCAAATCCCAACAAATAAATTACAAAATTCCTCGGCTTCAAAGGAAAAGTGTAGCTCAGCTCTTGAAGTAACAGTGCTCTCTATTTTGTTCTCCCCGAATTCATGCAAACGTTATTCTCCATAATCAGTGCTATTACTCCTTTTTTCCCTCGTTCTTCCTTTTCTACTAGTTTCCGTAATTTCTTCTGTTCTCTCTGTATACCTTTATTGCCTTTACTACAGTCCATTAATATAGATACCATAAAACATGTAAGACAGGTGTAGGATAAAGACCCTATAGAAATCGCACATACTGCTTTTAACTGTCAGGTAACAATACCCTGTAAAATGCAGGGTTGTGATCTGTTGTAATAGAAGAGCTTCTTTTACAACCTTGTAGGGAAGAAATTACTCTGTACCATCTTTTTCACTATCTAACCGACGTCAATCTCTCCACTACTGAGTTTAATGTTAGAGTCAGCAATTTATAAATCATCACCGCAAATACTTCACTCAACATTCAAACAAATGAATCGATGGAACAGGGACAGGGTAGCACAGTATTGGTCCGTTTTCCTTGTACGTATATTCTCGCCAGTAAGTGGAATCCTGACAGAAATGGCCCGAGTTAACGATCTGAGTTGGCTCTGAGCCATCTGCCACGTGACCTCGTCAATGAAACAGTAACGGCCTCCCCATACCACCTCGCCACTGTCTCTCTTTCTCTCTGTTTCTGAAGTAAGAGCTACACTGAAAGTGGTTTTAGTCACAAAACACTGTCTCGAGGAATCAGATGTTCCAAAAGTAACTGTTGAAAGGACGGTGTCTAAATGCCGTCGAGGACTCCCAGAAACATTGGGCACTACCTAGGCATAAAAGATCGAAACCGCATAGTAAAGATTAACTGTTGTATATTAGTGTAAGACTCTTATTCAATCCATAGCCGTGTCCTTGTTGTAACACGTTTCATGAGGCTCGACCAGCTCAGTAGTAGCAGATCCACAGTGTACTACCGATGAGTCTTTGCATTTCGTCGGAATAAGAATTAACTGGAAGAAGCGTATCCTGACGAAAAATCTTCTATCGAAATAATAGTCAGTTCACAGAATACGTATACATGTATAGCGTTAAGAATAACGAACATATTTTTAGTCCTACTCATGAAACTGCACTTGAAAGCTAATTTATGGTATTCACACAGGTTTTCAATAGAAATCTGCCCTTGTAATAGAAGTAGTTGTTTAGGAGAAACGATTTTAGGTTCGATTTAAAACTTACTTTACTACCTGTCAGGCATTTTATATTATTGGGCTGCTTTATTCCTGTTTTTCTATGTTTCTAAATGATGAAATACTGAAGAAAATTGTTCCATAAGTCATTACTGAGTACAAATAAGCAAAGTATGTAAGAGATTGATTCGTTAGTTTCCAAGACTAGCAATTATACCAAGAGCAAAAGTAGCTAAACTTAATTATTTGAGATGCTCAGTAACTTGATTCTTCCTGTACAGCTTTGAGCAATATGTACACCAAAACATTTAGAGCATTCTACCCCATTTACTTCCTCCAGTTCATGTGCTTCATCAGTTGTTGTTATGAATCTATTTGTTGAACAGAATTGCACACTGTGTTTTCTCATAATTAAGGGAAAGTCTATTTCCAGATTCAGTAATTCTTCGAAATACATCGTTCACAGTCTCTTCTGTTGCTTTCTCTGTAGAAGGATTTACTATAACACTAGCATTGGTGCATATGTGAGGAATATTAGTAAATCCAAAATTGACCGCTGTGGGACTCTCTTTGTGATTTCTCCAGATCGACTAAAATTTTTTGCCTTTCCAAATTTTTTTGAATTATGTAGCACAACCTTTTGCATTCAATTTATTAAGTATGATTCAAACTAGTACGGTGTTGAGCCACCAGTTACTTAAAATTTAAGTTTTTCTAGGAGTGTAATATGGTGTACTTCATCAAACAACGTGAAGAGATCACAAAAATTATCAGACTGTGATATATTATTATAAGCTTGTAATATTTGATGGGTGAATTTATAAACAGCTTACCAAGTGGAGCAACCCTTCTGGAATCCTAACTATGATATAATAAGTAAACTGCTTCTACTCAAATGTGTGTCTACTCTTGAGTGCATTACTTTTTCTAACATTTTGGAAAAAGATGTCAGTAAGGAAAATTGAGGTTAATTATTTAACCGTTTTTGAAATTTTTAAATCGTTTTCGAATGTTTGACAATTGCATACTTCAATCTGTCTGGAAAAATGCTCTGTGTAACGGTTGCATTAAATATGTTACTAAGGATCTTGCTTTTTAAGTTAGAGTAAATTTTCAGAATTCTGTGCATGTTTCTTATGAACAATATATGAGCTTTGGTTTCTATAATGTTTATAATTTTAATTTCATTGAAGAATGTACGTGAATATACCAATTGCTTAAAGTTTTGTGGAGTAACATTTTTAATATAGTCCCTTACATCTTCAACAGCACCATCTACTCCTATTTTTGCTGATACATTTAGAAAATGATTGTTAAAATAACTTACAGCTTATGAATTATCAATCACTAGATTGTCATTTGGTTTAACTGTTATGGTATCTTGTAAACTGACTGGCTGTCCTGTCTCCTGTTTGACAGTATCACATACAGTTTTCATTTTACGATCTGCATTATTTATTTCCATCAGAACGAGTTTACTTCTGAACACTTTAATGACTTCCCTTGAAATACTGCAGTATTTTTTTCTTGTATGCAAGTGATGTCAGATGCTGACTTATTCTATCATTTATGTAAATTTCCCTGTTCCTCTTACATGAGATTTTAGTTCCCTTAGCTATTCCTGAATTACTTGTTTGTAGTGGATTTTATAGAGAACATTTTAGGAATAATACTTTCAAATACTGACAAAAATTCACTAAGCAATACATTTAATTTGACATTAGCAGTACTTTCTACACATTCCCATCCCATACCACCTAATTAAACTTATTCTTAAAACACTGTATTCTCTTCTCATTAATAAACGTCACTGCTTCTTATGAACCTGCTACAGAACTGTAAGGTGCTATATTCATTAATTAAAATTTCCGGTCCAAGAGGCCGTGGTCGAACATTACAAATTCGACCAACTGACCTTTCGTTGCGAACTGCTGGCTACATCTTCTGAGATCAGCCACAGGCTGGCTGCTAGGCCGTGGAGGTCCTGTTAGAGCGCATAGAGGGAGCCACCACGTGCTGTCGGCAGTAAAACTTCCTCTGACTAACGTCATTACTTTCGATCAAAGGTAATCGATTGTCACATCGTTGGTCCAAAGTCGATCGCCACATATCATCTAACTTCAAGCCTACTTATTTCTATTCAAATTATTCTGTTTATAAATGTCTATGTCTTCGCTGCATATATTCTAACAATCTGCGTGGTATCTGTTTGTTCTAAGTCGTGTCTCCATACCACTTTCGCGCAACGACGCTCTGAGCGTGTTTTTTAGGGAATTGACTAGTTTGAACCTGGGAGCTGATGCTGGTAAGGAGACGCCAGACCACACATGACATGTAGAGTTCAGAAGAGTTCAGTGAGACTAGCGACGATCAGCGTCAGCTCCACTGCACTCCCTGTAAAAGAATCTTAATACTAACTAAACTTAGTGGAAGGGGTTTAAGGCTTTCCTATTTTTAGTTAGCTGGTAAAATAACGTCGAAAAAGCAGTTACGTTTACCATTGGAATTTTTATTCTACTCACAAAACATTGTTTATAAATTGCACTATTGAGAAAAGGAAATATTTTAATTCAGGATGATAAAAACCAACTGCGTTCAACAAAAATGTGAACGAATATTCCCTGAATGGGTTTCCAAGTTACATAATGGATCGAAGGATGACCTATGCCATATCACATCTATAATCTAGGTTTAAGTTAAGTTTTATAAAAGAGAAAAGTATCAAAATGGTCTACAGTGACCCTCGATTATCTTTAATTACTTATTTAACTTGTTCTAAATTACAGTGGCTGATGCGGCTTCTCAATAATTATACAACAGAAAAATCTCAGTGTTTCAGATTTTATCTTCCAGTAGCAAATGTGAATACCACGAACTTTAATTGACGATTGACACTAGTATTACGTAAAAAGGAGATGTAACAAATGAAACTTCTGCAGTTCTGAGTGAAGCCTTATACGCTCTTATGCGGCACCACGTGCGTTCATTACCTTGTCGCTGGGTAGGGAGCGTCAGCGGGCGGAGGGCGGCGCAGCTATACACATCTCGCCATCTCGGTAGCAACTCTCTCTACCCTCTCCTTACTACAATTTCCCGAAGTTGCTTTAAGAAAAAGGTATCTGGCTGTGTTTTCAACTGGCCAATCGGGGTCTCAATGTTAACCTTAAGATCCACCAACAAAAATTCTGTCCATCCAATGAGAAACGTTATACATTTCGTGGTGGGGCAATGTTTTCAATGTTTGCAACGTAACAGAGACGCGTATAGTCTCACAATAAAACTTGCAGCTGATGTGGCCCTTTTAGTGTTATCGTAAGATCTATACTGTTCTTCTGGAAGTCTTTACCTTCTAACATGGGCCGGGGGGTGGTCTTGGTGGTCGGTCAGCAATGTGGGTGTCCGTCACTTATTGTAGGGCCTGCCAGCTTACAAGACTGTGCTCTCTGCTTCTGTTCTCGTTTCTCCCCTCGGAACTGCGTCTGTTTCGCGGTGGGAAGGTATGACATGCATTTAGGAGTTCTTGTGTTAGTCTGTGGTATTCCATTTGCTCACTTGTTGATCATATTAGTTTGGTCAGTTTAATGTCAGGATTTATTCGGAGCTATGTGACATACTGCCGGATTTGCTATCATGCCAGGGTTTTCATGGAAGGTGTTGGATTTGCCTGACACCTTACAATATGTGCGTGATAATGCGATGTCTTAGCTAGCACTTTCGTCTCATTAAATTTTATTTCATGATAACTGCCTTCAGAAACACGTTCCGTTACATCCGATTTGTCGGTGTGCCCCAGACGACAGTTCGTTTAGCGTTCAGTTAGGGGGGGTATTAACAATTCTTTCCGTTCTTCCCACAGCTATAAGGAATTTTATACACCCCAGGGGTTGCAAAAGGGTGTCTTGCGTCTTTCGCCGATCTTAAATATTCACTGATCTTCTTTGCGGGTCGAAAGATACGGTCCTTAATAGTGTGGATAAATGGAAGAGAAACTTTCCCAGGCGACAGTTGTTGTTATTGCATGTTTTCGAAGGTAACGGTCGGTACGTGTATCTTTCCTACATACCTTATGATGTAAAGTCGCATCTGCCAGTTTAATTACTGAAACATAAAAAAAAAAAAAAAAAGCTATCCATTACTCTCCGTCTCCACAGTAAGTTGTATCTTTGGATTAATACTATTTAATTGCACCAAAAACAAGTCAGTTCTTCTTCACCTTGATTCCATGCTACAAAATGGTCATCAACGTATCGATACCACTTCAAAGGACATCAGACTGTTGATGAGTGAAGACTACTGACCTCTTGGATCCTACCATTTATAAAATGTTGAAAAAGGATTCTACAACGAATGTATTTACCCCCCCCCCCCCCTAGATTATAAGGGATACCTAAGGTTCATAAGCCTAATGTCTCACTGAGACCTTTAGTGAATGCTACTTGATCCCCTAGTCAAGAGTTGGCTAGACATCTCGTCCCTTGTAACAACCCTATATATCGGAAAACCTGATGGTTATATTAAAAATTCAGTTCACCTTATAGAAAAATTGAAGGAGATTATTGTCAGCAGAAGTGATATCCTTGTCAGTTTTGTTGTGGTATCCTTGTTCACTATGGTTCTGATTAACAAAACTCTTTATTACATACCTGATACGTTTCCCACTGATATAATAGTTTTGTTTCGGCATTGCCTACGCATGAGTTACTTTCAGTTTAATAATAAGTTATATGAACAAGTCGATGGCGTAGCAATGTTGAGCCGTCCACGGCCAGCTGTTGCTAATCTTTTTATGGAATTGTTTGGACAGCAGGCGCTGCAATAAGCCAATAAAAGTCCCTTGTTGTTGTGATACACTATCGATCCTCTGTCACTGATATCGACGTTTGATCGAAAACTGCAGCATCAAGACGCAACTGTCTATATCAGTGGCAGAAGACTATAGTGCATCACAACAACGAGGGCAAACAAAATGGAAAGCAGGAAAAAATTTTCCAAACATAGAAACGTAAATAGAGCGGTAGTGCGATCTCCGGCATGTAACCAGATGAGAGGAAATACAGATGCCAACTAAAAACGAGAAGAACTTTAAGTAATCTCTTGTTTGCATAAAAAGCGAGAAAGTCTACGAATAATACATATAAAAAGTGTACTGTACGTCTAACATTATAGATCCCACTGATGATGTGTTATAGGGAAAAACGGCAGAACACGCCTGGGAGAATAGAGTACTGTGGGGCAAGAGAAGGTGTTTCTTATTTACAAAACAAATATTTCTGTCCTTGGTGCGGAGGATGACCACACAAACAAACTCGTTACTAGTACTGCAGTTTATCATATTCCTAGGCGTCAGTTAAATATTTGCACTTCGGTATTTCAATACGAATTTGCATACTTACATGACTGTTTCTGGAAAAATGGTTGCTTGACATTACCTTTTCCATCTGGCTTTTAAATTTATGCCGATGCAGCTGTGCTCATAACTTTTTACAGTCACAAGTGCATCAAAGAAATTTTGCGATATTGCAGTGTCTGCGTTATTCTGATTACGATGCAGTGTTCCTTTGGACATACATACATACACATACGTACATATATACATAAATCTTTGTTCCATAGATAGTGAATATGACATTTCGTAATGATGCTGAACGCGTGACTTTAACATAAGTTTTTTTTACGCAAAATAATTGACTGATTTTTTTACAGTTATTACTAGTTGCTACCTTATATCTAATAATTCATCTATTGAGTAGAAGCAGTTGTCAATGAGAAATTCTTTTAATTTGCTTTTAAATTTTGGTTGGTTATCTGTTAGACTTTTAATGCTATTGGCTAATGACGAAAGACTTTTGTGGCAGCATGATTCAACCCTTTCTGTGCCAAAGTGAGATTCAATCGAGTATAGTGAAGATCATCCCTTCCTGTAGTGTTGTTGCTATGCACTTCGCCATTATTTTTGAACTAGGATGGGTTATTAATGACGAATTTAGTAAGTGAATACACGTATTGCGAAGGTACTGTGAATATACAGAGTTCCTTAAATAAATGTGTGCAAAGTGATACTGGGTGGGATCCAGCTATTATTCTGATTACACGATTTTGTGCAATGAATACTTTCTCTATGGATGACGAATTGCCCCAAAATATGATTCCACACGAAAGCAGTGAATGAAAATAGGCATAGTAGGCGAAGTTACTGATGAATAAAAATAGGCATAGCATGCTAAGTTACAATATGTTTACCACCCAAATTTGCAATAACCCTTTTAGCATAAGTAGCTGAACCTAACCGTTTCAGTAGATCATCGATGTGTTTTTTCCAATTCAATTTCTTATCAATGCACGCACACACACACACACACACACACACACACACACACAGAAATTTAGAATTATGAATATTCTGCCTTAACAACAGACTTCTGTTCGTAGTCTATGATAATAAATAATGTTATGCCATTTACTGTACAGAATTTTATAAACTATGTTTACTCAAAATTTAGTTACCGTCCATTTGCAGGGAACCACCTAATAATTTTCTGAAAGACATAATTTATAATTTCCTCAGCCGATTCTTCTTTTAGGGTGTGGTTACTATACCTGTATCATCAGCAAAAAGAACCAGCTTTGCATCTTCATGAATATAGAGTGGCAAGTTATTAGTATATATTAAGAACAATAAGGGACTCAAGACTGAAATCCGTGTGAGACCATTCTTGCTACCTCCCCAGTTAGAGGACTCTGCTGATTTTTGTAGACTATCTGTACTGTTAATGTCAACCTTCTGCATTCTTCCAGTTATTTATGAATTAAACCATTTGCGCGCTGCCCCACTCATACTACAGTACTTAGGCTTATCTAGAAGAATTTCACGATTCACTAGAGTAAAAGCCTTTGAGAGATCACAAAATGTCCCAGTGGGCGATGTTTGGTTATTCAGTGCATTAAATATCTGATCAGTGGAAGCATATATAGAATTTTCTGGTGCAAAGCCTTTCTGAAAACCAAACTGACATTTTATTAGTATTCATTTTTACAAATATGTGGTGCTACTCTTGAATACATTACTTTTGCAAGAATTTTGGATAAAGCTGTCAGAAGAGAGATTGGGCAGTAGTTGTTAGCATCAGACCTATCCCCTACTTTATGCACGATTTAACAGTAGCGTATTTCTGTCTCTCTGAAAAAATGCCCTGTTTCTGTGACCTGCTACATATGTGGCTGAGGATCCTAGTTATTTGTTGGAAACAAGCTTTTAGCACTCTATTGGAAATACCATCAGTTCCATGTGAGCTTTTACTTTTGACTGTTATTATTATGTACCTAATTTCTGTTAGAGAGGTGGATTGAATTTCAATTTCATCAAATTGCATAGGTATTGCCTCTTCCATATACTGCCTTGCATTTTCTAATGAATAGCTGGGTCATATTTTCTCCACAGCTCTAAAAAAAATGGTTATTAAAAATGTTTTCTACTTCTGACTTCTTATTAACTAGCTTTTCATTGAGTTTGATAGGAATACAGTCTTCCTGTGCTCTTGGTTGCCCTGCTTCCCTTTTTAACTATATTCCAAAATGTTTTAATTTCATTATCAGATGTGCTAATCTCAGACATAACACACATACTTCTGGACATTTTAATAACTTTTCTTAATACATTGCATTAGTTTGTATAATGTTTCAGAGTTTAAGGATCATTACTCCTAGCTATAAGATACATTTGCCTATTCTGTTTACAAGATACTTTTATCCCTTTAGTAAGCCATGGCTTTTCACATTGTTTCTCACAATTATATTTCTCTGTTTTTTTAGGGAAATTGTTTTCAAATATACTCACAATGGTATCATGAAACAGGTTAAATTTTAAATGAGCATCAGGTTCCCGGTACACCTCATCCCAGTCTAACTGTTGCAAGCTTTTGGTAAAAGTTTGAACTGTTAAATCGTTAACTGAATGCACTATTTTGGAGGACTCTTTGCATTACTGTATGGATCTATATCATATACTGTAACTAGTTGTGCACCATGATCAGACAGACCATTCTTAATGGGGAAAGTTTTTATTTGATTCAACTTATATTGGTCTATGAAAATATTATCCATCAGTGTGCTGCTTTCCTGTACCACCTGAGTAGGAAAATCTGTAATTTACTTCAGACTGAAAGAAGAAAGTAATAGTTCAAGGTCAAGCTTTCTATCGGACTCCTTCAGAAAATCTACGTTGAAATCCCCTCAAACAATGATTTGCTTTCCTCTGTATGACAGACAGAACAAGGAAGAATCCAAGTTTTTCAAATATAGTTGAAAAGTTCCCAGTGGGTACGTACACATGGCTACAGTTAAAAAAGTGCGATTATTTAGTTTAAGGTAAAACGCACTTGCTTCTAGATGTTGCTCTATGCCAAATTTTTTGCTTCCAAATTTTTCACGCTATGAGAGATTTTAGCGTGTATGGCAACTCCTCCTCTCTCCATAGTGTCTCTACTTAAATATGCTGAAAGTTTATATCCAACTACACTCATGCTCATAAATTGAAGATAACTGCAGAATGTGGTGCCACACAACGTGGCACTACACAAAACTGGTGCTAATAGCATAGGCACATACGGAACACACACAACACATGTCTGTAAGTCCACAGTATTGGTGATAAGTTGAGAAAACCGTCCCGAAACACGTGTGCTACAAAACGCCACTATTTCCTGCGCATGTACCCCGACATCAGTATGGGATAAGATCACCATGCACACGTACACAGGCCACACAACGGGCTGACATACTCTGGATCAGGTGGTCGAGCAGCTGCTGTGGTAAAGCCTCCCGTTCTTGCAACAGTGCCTGTCGGAACTACTGAAGTCTCCTAGGGGTTTGAAGACTTAGCGATACGCCGACCGAGAGCTTCCTAGACGTGCTTGATGGGGTTTAGGTCTGGAGAACAGGCAGGCCACTCCATTCGCCTGAAGTCTTCTGTTTCTAGGTACTCCTCCACGACGGCAGCTCGGTGGGATCGTGCGTTATCATCCATAAGGAGAAAGGTGGGACCTACTGCACCCCTGAAATGACGACACACTGGTCCAAAATGACGTCCCAATACACCCGACCTGTTACAGTTTCTCTGTCAGAGACATGCAAGGGTGTACATGCGCCAATAATCCCACCCCGCACCATCAAACCACGACCTCCATACAGGTGCCTTTCAAGGACATTAAGAGGATGGTATCTGGTTCCTGGTTCACGCCACATGAAAACCCGGCGAGAATTACTGTTCAGACTATACCTGGACTCGTTCCTGAACATAACCTGAGACCACGGTGCCAATGACCATGTACTGTGTTCTTGACACCAGGGTCTACGGGCTGTCCTGTGAGCAGGGGTCAGTGGAATGCACCTTGCAGGACTCTGAGCGAATACACCAAGTCTGTTCAGTCGTCTGTAGACTGTATATCTGGAGACAGCTGTTCCAGTGGCTGCGGTAAAGTCCCAAGCAAAGCTAACGGCAGTACTCCATGGCCGTCTGAGGGCACTAATTGTGAGATATCGATCTTCTTGTAGTTTTGTACGCTGTGGATGTCCCGTACTGTGACGCCTGGACTCGTTTCCTGTCTGCTGGAATCGTTGCCATAATCTTGAGATCACACTTTGTGCACACAGAGGGCCTGAGCTACGATCTGCTTTGTTTGACCAGCCTCCAGTAGCCCTAGTATTCTACCCCTCATAACGTCATCAGTATGTGTTCTTTTAGCCATTTTCAACATACGGTCACCATTAGCAAGTCTGAAAACGTCTGCACACTTACTCACTGCACCATACTCTGACATGCACCAACACACCTCTGCGTATGTGGACTGCTGCCAGCGCCACCGTGCGGCGAGCTCAGGTCAAATGCACCGCATGGTCATACCCCGAGATGATTTAAAACCACAAACAGCCCACCAGAGCGTTGATTCACCATGCAGGAGCATTATCCTTAATTTATGAGCATTAGTGTACATTTACCATTTGCATACCTGTGACTATATGACATTGAGACAGGTATAGTACATCTATTCAACCCACAATTCCTAACTCTTCTGAACAAACAAGAAGCTCATCTACTTTATTTTTTAATCCCGTGATATTCTGATGCAATATACTAACACTATTTTTCACTGTCCTTTTATGAGAATATTGTGACATACTAACATTATTTTTCACTGTACTGTTATGAGAATCTTGTGATATTTTAACATCTCTAGTACCTGCCTGTCCGAACTTCTCATTAAGCTCAATTTCAATCAGTGTTGGAAGATTGGAAACTGATCTTTGCGTAAATAAATACCCCCATGACTTTCAGTGCCTCTCCCCCCCCCCCCCCACCCCCTCCCTAAAAATTTTGCTACCATCCCAGCCAGTTAACCGTTCCCTTTCCTATTGAGATGCAGACCATGTCTTATGAAGTCCCATCTACCAATATCGTAAACATGAACCAAACCTATGCCTAACAAAGTAGCTGCCCGAAGCAGCTGATCTAGCTCCATGTTGTCCCTCCAAACAGAGCTGTTCAGTTGGTGCCGATCGTACTCTAGGAAAGCAGGAACGAAGCCAACATTTATATAGTTCTTTGCAGATGCTATTTCTACCAGGTCACACTCAATACTGCAGCCTGATCCCTATAAATACTGTTTCCCACTCCACCCACTACCGCAACATGATTCTGCTTTGTAAAACACTTGAATAATAATTCTACATCCTCTCTCAAATGGATAAGACATGCACTGGGCTTGAAAATACTAGTGATCACCTAAATTTTCCTGCAAGATCAGGCCCACACTTTTTTCATGGCTACTACCTAATAAGAACACTTTCCTCCTACTTTCTACTCTTTTTGAAAATGTAGGATTCCTAATGAAAGTCTGTTGAGTGCTGACTACATTTACATTTTGCATGTATGCATGTCCAAAGAAACAGGTACGGCTGCGACTACAGCCATTATGAAATGCAATTGCGAATAAGGAATGGTTGAGGACGTATGTATGTTTGGTTCTGGACGTGAGTCGTCGCGGATAGCTAAATGGTAAGGGGACCGCTCGTGATAAACGAGAAGTCGAGGGTTGAATCCCAGTCTGGTGCAAATTTTCATTGTCGTCATTCCATTCTACATCTGATGGTTGTCGTTACTCGCAATTGCGAATCCATTTAAGGAAATTTGGTTTCCGGGTAGCATCGGAAATGCGTGGTCAACTTTGTAGGTCATAAAACAGTTCACGTCTTGTTTTTTTCTTGAATAAGTGATTCCTTACAATTATTCGAGATTTTTTTCTGCTGGCATCTGCATTTCCTCTCACGTGGTCACATGCTGGGAACAACGCAGATGCGAGACAAAACGTCGCATCACTGTAAGTAATCATGTCTTTATGTAAAATACAGTACGTGAACTGTTTTATACTCTGCAGATATCTGCCACTGAAGATTCCTTAAGGTAAAGGGCGAAGCGCGTCTGGAACAAATAAAATAAACTACAACAAAAAAGCTGGCTTTTATTTAAAAACCGAATAAAAGCACATGGTCACCTACGTCCATGGTATTGGGATTACTTGACAGAGCAAAGCTCAGCGTACATCAGAAAAAGGCAAAAGTCAGACTTAGGTGATGGAACATGTTTGGAGTGGTTACTAAAAATCTCATGCGGTAACTTAATACAACAAAATCGCTTAAAAATTACGGTGCTGACATTGTCAGTTTCGCCGAAAGGTTGCCATCCCGTCTTCTGTTGTGGTTAATTTACTAACAACTTCGTGGGTTAATCATATCTGAAGATGGCAATTAGTTACCAAAATTAGTGATGTGAACATTGTTGTTATTAAGCGATCATCACGTAATAAATTATTATCTCAACTGAAAAAATGCATAGGGATTATACAAAGCCCCTTAACAAATATAATAAATGAATCATTCACATCAGGGACGTTTCCAGAGCAGTTAAAACAGGCGAGAATTATACCTTTACTTAAGAAAGGCAATGCAGAAGATATAGAAAATTACTGACCCATTTCCCTATTGTCAGCATTCTAAAAAATAATAGAAGCAGTTACGAAAGACAGATTAATGAATTACCTGAATAAATACAATCTTTCAAGCGAATCACCGTTTGGTTTCCGAAGTGGCAAAAATATGGAGTCAGCCATAGTAGAATACACAAAAGTTGTACTTGGTGCTCTTGATAAAGATGAGTGTGTCACAGGCATATTTTTGGATCTTTCTAAGGCGTCTGATTCAGTCGACCACAAGATTCTATTAAATAAATTAGAGGCATTAGGAATAAGAGGGGTAGCTAGTGACTAGTTTCGATCATATATAACAATTAGGGTACAAAGAATTGAGATAACACGTACTTCAAATAGATCTATTCATTTAGTAAAACACTTATCAGAATGAAAATACATTAATATAGGGGTTCCACAACGCAGCATATTAGGACCAATACTGATCTTGATTTACATCAATGAGTTTCCCAGTAGTGTTACTCACGGTGAAAAAATTCTCTTTGCCGATGACAGCAATATTATAGTCACTTCTCATTGCTGAGAAAGCGAATGGAACTCTCAAGGAAGTTTATGATGGGTCAACAAGCAATAAAGTGACATTGAACATAAAGAAAACTAATGCCATGAATTTCAGTTTGAAGAGCAAAAGTGACCATTTTAAATTAAATGCAGATGGCACCTCTATAGACTGTGTAACAAATGCAAAATTTCTAGGAACGAATTTTGATTCGCAGTTGAAGTGGTGCAAACACACAAAGGTACTTGCAAACAGAATGTCATCAGCGTGTTATGCCCTTAAAATCCTATCATCAGTGTGTAACATGTAGTGTCTTTTAGTTAAGTATTTTCATATGTAGACTCAATTCTTAGCTATAGCTTCCTTTTTTGGAGAACAAACGCACAAAATATGAACACAATTTTGAAACTCCAGAAAAGAGCCACATGAATAATTTCAAAAATATTAGTCGAGCTCATTGTAAAGATCTGTTCAAAACACTAGGGATTTTAACTGCTCCATGTGAATACATTTACCAGTCGGTTGTACACATCAAAAATAACATTGGTAATTACTGCACAAACAGCTCTGTCCGTGACCATGCAACAAGAGAAAGACTCAACTTCCATTTACCAAGAAAAAATAAATGTAAAACTCAAAACAGTGGCAAGGAATAAAACTGTACAGTAAATTACCAAAAGGGATTAAAGAAATTGCGAAAATACACTTATTTAAAAGGCAGCTAAAAAGTACCTGTTATGCAATACGTTTTATACATTGAAGGATTACTTAGATAAAACAGAGTAGGGGTTGATAAAAAAATGTTGTACAAATACATAATAATAATGTTTATAAAACATCCAACATTCCACATAACACCTTCACTTTATGTTTTTTTTTTTTTCTTCTTCTTTCCTTTCTAGAAATACTTACCCCCAAGCTATGCACAACACAGTACTAACACCTCTTCCTCTTTCTGAGCTAAACATCTCACTCATTACGGAGGGATGTTGGCTCAGACTTTCAGGATAGCAAATGGGAAGTTGCGGTACAGAAAATGGACCAGAGATCACCAGTGTGTGTGTGTGTGTGTGTGTGTGTGTGTGTGTGTGTGTGTAGTGAGTGGAGTGTTATGAAACAATGTGTGTATACTGTGTGCAGTGACTGATAGTGAGATATGAGTGAACAGTGTGGCACTGCATTATTTAATAAGTTATTTGTAAGAAAAGTATTGTATACCATGAGGAAATTTAATGATAGTCTAACTAGAATTCTGTAAACATATGTGTATACGAATTAGCTTATTTTAAATCGATCTATACTTGTAAATAGTTTGACATGTCCTACATCCTTGTACAAAGAGATCTACGAATGAATAAAGCTACTACTACTACTACTACCATTATTAAAAGATCGCGTTCTCCCGTTTATCAATATGTCGGTTTATAGAAAATAATAATTCAAATTCCAGAGATTTGAACTGCAGATACAGAAAAGAAATGTAAGGCGGGTTTTGCACACCCATCGGCGGTCAGTTAGCCTGCCTGCAGGAAGAGATCGGCCTTTCTTCACTGCATCACAAGTATGGGGAGGGTGGCGGAGCGATTCACACTGAGCGGCTGAGTAGACCCACGTGAACTGAAAGGAGGAAGAACCCACGACCCTATCCAAACTGAGTCCGCTACCTTCAGGGCTGGACTCCTGTGCTATGCGCGTTAGAAGAACGCGGATTACAAAATGCGACGCAGTTACTCGTGAAGGGCAAAAACAGCTGCAAATTTTATAGAGAGATATGATCTTATATATTGCGTGCTGAGGAGTAGACAGAGTTGTGACGACTCCAATGGGCAGTATGCTTCAAAGTTAATTGACCTAGATAACCGAAAAAACTGCCAACATTGTTCGTTGAGAGCAGGGTTTGAACCGTCCCCAAGAATATCATAAGTGTCTTTCGGAGATGAAATAAATAATGGAATGTTCTCAGCTTCCTATCTTAATTTTATTCCTTGAAACTGTAGTGAGTACACTAACGTGCGGTTGGAATATAATCTATTTGTTGCTAGCAGAAATACTAATAAAAGGATCTTAGCTTTTAGGAGTCTCTAGATGCTTTTCGTTTACCTTTCTTTTCTCATTTTTTTTCATTTGTATTTCCAGATTCTGTCTTATATTTTGTCCTCATCTTGTGATGTAATAACAGCAAAATTTTGATCGTCGATGCCGACTGTATTATTCTCTCGATACTACCGACTGAAATGGGCCACTGATTACCAGGATGTTGTTTCAGTCTAGAGGAGCGGTGTTATAATCCATATCTCGGTATCCAGTATCAGATTTTCCACAGTTTCTCTAAAATGCTCAATGCAAAGACAGGACGGTTGCTTTAAAACAAAAGAAAAAGTACACAAAGCTGATATCCTTCCCCACACTTGTACTACCTCAACATATGCCCAGTCTCCAGTAACCTTGTAGTCGACAGGGTATCAAAGCCTCATGTTGTTCCTTTTTTCCCGTAGTTTTGTGTTGTATGTTGATGTCACTATGGCAGAATTTAACCGCGTTTCATAATTTTATTTTCCAGGATTTTGTGAGAAACCGCAATTTTGATCAATCTCAGTAGTGTATCCTGCTTGAACGGAGTTCATGTAATTTTGCACCTTAGTGGATTGTATTTCTAAGTTAGTGTGTTACATCAAATATACAAAATTCTGTAGGGATGTTAATCTGGTACACCCAAGAGAAATTACTAGGTCTACAACTTTTCTTCCGCCGTTTTTTCTCGAAGTTCGGGGCTTTATTGTGAAAAACTTCCAAAAAAAATTATGATTCATAGTATTGCCCATCGCTGACCACCACATTCTCCCATCTTTCGGGTGACATATGAATCTCGTGGTGGAAGAGCTGGGCGTCTTTTGTGGCGATCCATGAATCGATTCAATTCTTCACTTGCTCATATGATCTGAAGTGCTGGTCAGCCAGATTGCATGCCACTGATCGAAAAAGGTGGTAGTCAGAGAGAGCAACGTATGGAGAATACGGCGGGGTTGATAGGACTTCTCATTTCAACGTTTCCGTGTATAATTTGACGGGTTTTGCGACATGTGACCTAGCACTGACCTGCTGCAAAATTACCTTTACGAGTCTATCGCTGTGCTGGGCTCGAACGCTTCAGTTGCTTTCGATGTGATGTCCACTGACTGTCTTCGTCTGTTACAGTAGCTTCCGCCGCCATGCCGGTCTTCGACGTCAAAATCACCGTTCTTAGGGCGTTGAAAACATTCTCTGCACGTTCTTCCACAAATATTTCCCTCACTATTGATCTTACCCAGCATTTTAAGAACCAGAGCCGCAGATTTATTCATGTTAAAGCAGAAAATTAAAACTTCCCGCTAATGGCGAGAAATGAGTACGTTAGTAGATGTACTTAATCGAGAATAACCTTATGATGCAATCACAAAACGACTAATATTTTTATAGCTTATGTTTACAGATGCGGACCAACCACCTGAAGCCCACTTACCGCTACTGCCGACTACTGAAAAAAGGCGGAAGCAATGTTGGAGACCTAATAACTTGTTGCTGTATAATTGATGTTTGAGATCAATCCGGAAGTGACGTAGAGGCAATAGCAGTCAGAGAGAATAGTGAGATAGTAAGAGAAAAAGGCACGTTTTAGAAACCATCTTCATTCCTTGTCATGTTTACGTGTGATGTACAACGAATACAAAGACAATGTGCAATTAGCACCAAATAGAGTAAAACGATTTTGTGGACGTAATTTCGTTATTACCAATTATTTTCTGAACTAAATGCGCAGATACAAATCGTAAGATTACTGTGTCTGTGCACATTCAAAAGAATAAGAATACGAGTCTTTCTTGTCAATAACAAAATACGTACCGTGATTCTGTCAGACTATTTTTGAGTTTCAAGAGCAGCGGAATTGCATAACAAAGATATGTGCGTTGCAGAAAACAACTAGCATTCTCACGAAACGGAATTAAAGGTACCAAATAACATTGTTTCTCAGCACTTTCACGTTCAAAGATCATAATAAGCAAGGAAGACATAGTTATGAGAAGATAAGAACGTTGACGTTGTCGTTGTCTAAACAAAACTGCCAGTTTGGTTTGCTGAGCTTGTTTGAGATTTTTAACTATTTTCTGCGTCTCGTGATGTTTCCAGAGGAGGAAGACGAAACGGTAGGCAGAGATGTAAGACTTGGACCATGGCGTAAGGCCCATAAAACAAAAATCACTAAAAAGGAAAGTCCCTCAATTCTTATAGTAATGGCATTACATTAGCGACTGGTTTTCTGGTGATAGAGTATGTCATGTTCTTGTATTTAAATTCACGTAGCTTAGTAAAATAAATGTTTTGTCCTACCAATGAAGGATGAAAAAACTACTGGCAGTTGCGACATGGTCAAAGCACAAAATATATGTATGAGACATAAGAGGATCTGTCAGTCTGTCAGTTACATGTTCTTTACAAAGCGCAGATGTGTTGAGCAATTCTGTAAGTAGGCAAAGCTTTTAATCATTTGAAGACATTCCAATCCAAAAACCAGTTTTTTGGTCAAAAAATCTTTTTTAATCGATTTGGAAACGGAACATGTCCGGTACTTGAGTCTAAACACGAAAGCACACTGATCTTAGGCTACAAGTAGAGTTATTTTGTAGGTGCTATCACCTTAAGGTTGGAGGAAGGCAATGGCAAACCACCTCCGCTAAGACCTTGCCTAGTCGGCGGTGCGCGTATCCCGCATCGTTCCCTACGCTGCTCGGACTATGGGACCTCATCATCACCTTAACAGTTGAACAGCTTCACAGAATAAGTTACAGACTGACTGCATCGGCTAGTTCCATCTTAATAACATGTAATGTAGCAACTACGTTACGTAGTACTGTGTAAATATCCCCACAATATTTTGCTATTTTAATTAAGACTTCAATAGTAATTTTAATAATAACAATATCGTAAGGGTTTCACCCACATTTAAACCAAAGTAATTCCCGCCACCCATAAGACGACGAGAATTAATACATTTTCGTTATTAATCAAAGTAAATGTATATGAGAATATGGAGAAGGTAGTGGGCAGGAATACGTCAAACGATCGGTATAGAATGCTCTGAGTTATCCCAAGTGAAAATACGGACTGGTTGATGTGGCCAGATGTAGTGGATGTGTCAGTTGCGCAGGAAAATGGTAGGTTTCCAGAACCATCTAGAACAATTTCAGCATATTAATACCATTCCGGTATCAGAAAGCTCACGCTGGATTGTGAATGCTCAGGCGAACCCCCCCCCCCCCCCCCCGACCCCATTTAGAACCACAATGGTGATATTGCGAGATATTGGCTTCTTCTGTTTTTGTTTTGAACGGCCAGTGTCGGTTGGCCACAGCCAGTGTGCTCCCTGCCGCCGTTGGATAAGCAGCTGCAAGCAGCAAGTCGTATACTCTTAGCTCACTTATTTATTACATAGTTTAATTCTTCATTTCTTTGTGTGTTTTTTGGTACTTGCATTGTTTAATTCATAAATTTCGGGTGTATTGTAGTATTTGAGAGTTGTAGCATAGCGTTTTAGTTCCTGAATAGTGTAAAATCGCGTAATCTCCTTTTGCTGCCGTTCAGTGTGTCAGCAGTGCGCAAGTAGCAGCATTACTGCATTTCCTAGGCAGTCTTGTATTTTAATAACCGTTTAAATTATGTGTCAAATTGTTTGTGCTCTCTGTAGATTAGTTCAGGCGTTCTTTGCACAACAGTATTTAGCATGGATAGGGACTGCGACAGTTCGGATGCAGGCTGAGTTGGTATCCCTCCGCTCCCAGCTTTAGACAGTGTTGGCTTCAGTCACACAGCTTGAGGCTGTTGCCAATGAGCATCACTGTTGGGGTCCGAACGGGGGGATTGTCAGGGACGGCCAGCTCGTCCCATGCATCTCCCGATCGGACTGCGGCTGTGGCTGCCCGGGATACTGCCCACATTGAGGCTGACCCCTCATCTGTGGTAGAGTGGGAGGTCGTCTCGAGGTGTGGTAGGGGGTGAAAGACATTCCGGAGGGCTGAACGGAAGGCCTCTCCAGCTGTCTGACGAACCGGTTTCAGGCTCTGTCTCCGGCTGATACTGATCTTCAGCTGGATATGGCTGCTTGTCCTGTTCCAGAGGTTGCCCCTCAGTCTGCAAGATCCGGGTGGTCGCAGAGGGTGGGCTTACTGGTAGTTGGGAGCTGCAACGTCAGGCGCGTAATGGGGCCCCTTAGGGATATGGCTGCAAGGCAGGGGAAGAAAACCATTGTGCACTCCGTGTGCATACCGGAGGGAGTCATTCCAGATGTGGAAAGGGTCCTTCCGGATGCCATGAAGGGTACAGGGTGCACCCATCTGCAGGTGGTCGCTCATGTCTTCACCAATGATGTGTGTCGCTATGGATAGGAGGAAATCCTCTCTGACTTCCGGCGGCTATCTCATTTGGTGAAGATTGCCAGTCTCGCTAGCGAGATGAAAGCAGAGCTCCAGAGCTCACCATCTGCAGCATCGTCGACAGGACTGACTGCGGATCTTTCGTACAGAGCCGAGTGGAGGGTCTGAATCAGAGGCTGAGACGGTTCTGCGACCGTGTGGATTGCAGATTCCTCGACTTGAGCCATCGGGTGGTTGGGTTTCGGGATCCGCTGGATAGGTCAGGAGTCCACTACACCCAGCAGTCGGCTACACGGGTAGCAGGGGCTGTGTGGCGTGGACTGGGCTGATATTTGGTTAGATGGCCTCGGGAAAGTACAGAAAGGGCAGCAGCCTCAAAGGGTGCGGAGCAAAGTCAGGACATGCAGAGACCAAGCAGCAATCAGCATTGTAATTGTAAACTGTCGAAGCTTCGTTGGTAAAGTACCGGAACTTCAAGCGCTGATAGAAAGTACCGAATCTGAAATCGTTATAGGTACGGAAAGCTGGCTGAAGCCAGAGATAAATTCTGGTGAAATTTTTACAAAGGCACAGACGGTGTTTAGAAAGGATAGATTGCATGCAACCGGTGGTGGCGTGTTTGTCGCTGTTAGTAGTAGTTTATCCTGTAGTGAAATAGAAGTGGATACTTCATGTATTATTATGGGTGGAAGTTATACTCATTAACCGAGTTAGGTTAATAATTGGCTCCTTTTACCGACCTCCCGACTCAGCAGCATTAGTGGCACATCAACTAAGATAAAATCTGGAATACATTTCACATAAATTTCCTCAGCATGTTATAGTATTAGGTGGAGATTTAAATTTGCCAGATATAGACTGAGACACTCAGATGTTTAGGACGCGTGGTAGGGACAGAGCATCGAGTGACATTATACTGAGTGCACTATCCGAAAATTACCTCGAGCAATTAAACAGGGAACCGACTCGTGGAGATAACATCTTGGACCTACTGATAACAAACAGACCCGAACTTTTCGACTCTGTAAGCGCAGAACAGGGAATCAGTGATCATAAGACCGTTGCAGCATCCCTGAATATGGAAGTAAATGGGAGTATAAAAAAAGGGAGGAAGGTTTATATGTTTAGCAAGAGTAATAGAAGGCAGATTTCAGACTACCTAACAGATCAAAATGAAAATTTCTGTTCCGACACTGACTATGTTGAGTGTTTATGGAAAAATGGTGCAAATGGCTCTGAGCACTATGGTACTTAACATCTGAGGTCATCAGTCCCCTAGAACTTAGAACTACTTAAACCTAACTAACCTAAGGACATCACACACGTCCATGCCCAAGGTAGGATTCGACCCTGCAACCGTACGGGTAGCGCGGTTCCAGATTTAAGCGCCTAGATCCGCTCGGCCACACCGGCCCCCGTTCAAGGAAAAAGTTCAAGGCAATCGTAAAATGCGTTTTAGACAGGTACGTGCCGAGTAAAACTGTGAGGGACGGGAAAAACCCACCGTGGTTCAACAACAAAGTTAGGAAATTACTACGAAAGGAATGACAGCTTCACTGCAAGTTTAACCGCAGCGAAAACCTCTCAGACAAACAGAAGCTAAAAGACGTCTAAGTTAGCGTAATGAGGGCTATGCGTGAAGCTTTCAGTGAATTCGAAAGTAAAATTCTATGTGCCGACTTGACAGAAAATCATAGGAGGTTCTGGTCTTACGTTAAATCAGTAAGCGGATCGAAACAACATATCCAAACACTCTGGGATAATGATGACATTGAAACAGAGGATGACACGCGTAAAGCTGAGACACTTAACACCTTTTTCCAAAGCTGTTTCACAGAGGAAGACGGCACTGGAGTTCTTTCTATAAATCCTCGCACAAACGAAAAAATGGGCGACATCGAAATAAGTGTCCAAGGAATAGAAAAGCAACTGAAATCACTCAACAGAGGAAAGTCCACTGGACCTGACGGGATACCAATTCGATTCTACACAGAGTACGCGAAAGAACTTGCCCCCCTTCTAACAGTCGTGTACCACAAGTCTCTAGAGGAACGAAAGGTTCCAAATGATTGGAAAAGAGCGCAGGTAGTCCTAGGTTTCAAGAAGGGCCTTCGAGCAGACGCGAAAAACTATAGGCCTATATCTCTGACATCGATCTGTTGTAGAATTTAAGAACATGTTTTTTTCTCGCGTATCATGTCATTTCTGGAAACCCAGAATCTACTATGTAGGAATCAACATGGATTCCGGAAACAGCGATCGTGTGAGACCCCACTCGCTTTATTTGTTTATGAGACCCAGTAAATATTAGATACAGTCTCCCAGGTAGATACCATTTTCCTTGACTTCCGGAAGGCGTTCGATACAGTTCCGCACTGTCGCCTGATAAAGAGCCTACGGAATATCAGACCAGCTGTGTAGCTGGATTGAAGAGTTTTTAGCAAACAGAACTCCGCATGTTGTTCTCAATGGAGAGACGTCTACAGACGTTAAAGTAACCTCTGGCGTACGACAGGGGAGTGTTATGGGACCATTGCTTTTCACAATATATATAAATGACCTAGTAGGTAGTGTCGGTAGTTCCATGCGGGTTTTCACGGATAATGCTGTAGTATACAGAGAAGTTGCAGCATTAGAAAATTGCAGCGAAATGCAGGAAGATCTGCAGCGAATAGGCACTTGGTGCATGGAGTGGCAACTGACCCTTAACATAGACAAATATAATGTATTGCGAATACATAGAAAGAAGGATCCTTTATTGTATGATTATATGATAGCGGAACAAACACTAGTAGCAGTTACTTCTGTAAAATATCTGGGAGTTTGCGTACGTAACGATTTGAAGTAGAATGATCACATAAAATTAATTGTTGGTAAGGCGGGTGTCAGGCAGAGATTCATTGGGAGAGTCCTTGGAAAATGTAGTCCATCAACAAAGGAGTTGGCTTACAAACACTCGTTCGGCCTATACTTGAGTATTGCTCATCAGTGTGGGATCCGTATCAGGTCGGGTTGACAGAGGAGATAGAGAAGATCTAAAGAAGAGCGGTGCGTTTCGTCACAGGGTTATTTGGTAAGCGTGATAGCGTTACGGAGATGTTTAGCAAACTCAAGTGGCAGACACCAAGAGTGGCGCTATGTATCGTGGTGTAGCTTGCTGTCCAGGTTTCGAGAGGGTGCGTTTCTGGATGAGGTATAGTATATATTGCTTCCCCCTACTTACACCTCCCGAGGCGATCACGAATGTAAAATTAGAGAGATTCGAGCGCGCACTGAGGCTTTTCGGCAATCGTTCTTCCCGTGACCCCTACGCGACTGGAACAGGAAAGGGAGGTAATGACAGTGGCACGTAAAGTGCCGTCCGCCACACACCGTTGGGTGGCTTGCGGAGTATAAATGTAGATGCAGATGTAGATGTAGATTTAACCGTTCAGGTTAAGAACAATGTATTTTAAATGTAATCTGAAGATCATAATGGAGGACAGGGCTTCAGAACACGATCTCCTCTGTTAAATGCTATTTTCCTTCATTAGTTTATAAAAAGAGTAACGACATGATTGCTCATCGGCGCTGAGGTACGAATAATGTGGAGGGGAGTGCAGTTTTGGCGCTTTGGGTCCTTCATGATGGACAGACTCGTATCTGACTGCACCTATTAATTGCTTACTTTATTCGATCAGTAAGATGCCGAGGTCTAGGGTAGCGTGTTTGATTCGTAATGAAAACGTCTTCGGTCCTGGGTTCGATCCCCACCACTGCCTAAATTTTGATAAATAATCGCCATTGGCGGCCGAAGACTTCCGGCATAAGAAGTCAGCCTCATTCTGCCAACGGCCTTGTCAAAGAGGAAGGAGGAGCGGATAGAGGTTCAGGACACTCTCTTGTCCTAGGGGTGGGAAATTGCCCCTAAAGGCGGAAGAATCAGCAATGATCAACGACATGAGGATGCAGAAGACAATGGAAACCACTGCATTAAAGACACGTAAAGTGTATCCACAGGACATGTGGCCTGTGATTGAAGAAGTGTCATGATGATCTCTCCATTGGCAAAAGATTCCGGAATAGTCCCCCATTCGGATCTCCGGGAGGGGACTGCCAAGGGGAGGTTACCATGAGAAATAGATTGAATAATCAACGAAAGGATAACGTTCTACGAGTCGGGGCGTGGAATGTCAGAAGCTTGAACGTGGTAGGGAAACTGGAAAATCTGAAAAGGGAAATGCAAAGGCTTAATCTAGATATAGTAGGGGTCAGTGAAGTGAAGTGGAAGGAAGACAAGGATTTCTGGTCAGATGAGTATCGGGTAATATCAACAGCAGCAGAAAATGCTATAACAGGTGTAGGATTCGTTATGAGTAGGAAGGTAGGGCAGAGAGTGTGTTACTGTGAACAGGTCAGTGACCTGGTTGTTCTAATCAGAATCTACAGCAGGCCAACACCGACAACGATAGTTCAGGTATACATGCCGACGTCGCAAGCTGAAGATGAACAGACAGAGAAAGTGTATGAGAATATTGAAAGGGTAATGCAGTATGTAAAGGGGGACGAAAATCTAATAGTCATGGGCGACTGGAATGCAGTTATAGGGGAAAAAGTAGAAGAAAGGGTTAAAGGAGAATGTGGGCTTGGGACAAGGAATGAAAGAGGAGAAAGACTAATTGAGTTCTGAAACAAGTTTCAGCTAGTAATAGCGAATACCCTGTTCAAGAATCACAAGAGGTGGAGGTATACTTGGAAAAGGCCGGGAGATACGGGATGATTTCAATTAGATTACATCATGGTCAGACAGAGATTCCGAAATCAGATACTGGATTGTAAGGCGTACCCAGGAGCAGATATAGACTCAGATCACAATATAGCAGTGATGAATAGTAGGCTGAAGTTCAAGACATTAGTCAGGAAGAATCAATACGCAAAGAAGTGGGATACGGAAGTACTAAGGAATGACGAGAAGTACTCTAACGCTATAGATACAGAAATAAGGAGTAGCGCAGTAGGCAGTACAGTTGAAGAGGAATGGACATCTCTAAAAAGGCCCATCACAGAAGCTGGGAAGGAAAACATAGGTACAAAGAAGGTAGCTGCGTAGAAACCATGGGTAACAGAAGAAATACTTCAATTGATTGATGAAAGGAGGAAGTACAAACATGTTCCGGGAAAATCAGGAATACAGAAACACAAGTCGCTGAGGAGTGAAATAAATAGGAAGTGCAGGGAAGCTAAGACGAAATGGCTGCAGGAAAAACGTGAAGACATCGAAAAAGATATGATTGTCGGAAGGACAGACTCAGCATACAGGAAAGTCAAAACAACCTTTGGTGACATTAAAAGAAACGGTGGTAACATTAAGAGTGCAACGGGAATTCCACTGTTAAATGCAGAGGAGAGAATAGATAGGTGGAAAGAATACATTGAAAGCCTCTATGAGGGTGAAGATTTGTCTGATGTGATAGAAGAAGAAACAAGAGTCGATTTAGAAGAGATAGGGGATCCAGTATTAGAATCGGAATTTAAAAGAGCTTTGGAGGACTTACGGTCAAATAAGGCAGAAGGGATAGATAACATTCCATCAGAAATTCAAAAATCATTGGGGGAAGTGGCAACAAAACGATTATTCACGTTGGTGTGTAGAATATATGAGTCTGGCGATATACCATCTGACTTTCGGAAAAGCATCATCCACACAATTCCGAGGACGGCAAGAGCTGACAAGTGCGAGAATTATCGCACAATCAGCTTAACAGCTCGTGCATCGAAGCTGCTTACAAGGATAATATACAGAAGAATGGAAAAGAAAATTGAGAATGCGCTAGGTGACGATCAGTTTGGCTTTAGGAAAAGTAAAGGGACGAGAGAGGCAATTCCGACGTTACGGCTACTAATGGAAGCAAGGCTAAAGAAAAATCAAGACACTTTCATAGGATTTGTCGACTTGGAAAAGGCGTTCGACAATATAAAATGGTGCAACCTGTTCGAGATTCTGAAAAAAGTAGGGGTAAGCAATAGGGAGAGACGGGTCGTATACCATATGTACAACAACCAAGAGGGAATAATAAGAGTGGACGATCAAGAACGAAGTGCTCGTATTAAGAAGGGTGTAAGACAAGGCTGTAGCCTTTCGCCTCTACTCTTCAATCTGTACATCGAGGAAGCAATGATGGAAATAAATGAAAGGTTCAGGAGTGGAATTAAAATACAAGGTGAAAGCATATCAATGATACGATTCGCTGATGACATTGCTATCCTGAGTGAAAGTGAAGAAGAATTAAATGATCTGCTGAACGGAATGAACAGTCTAATGAGTACACAGCATGGTTTGAGAGTAAATCGGAGAAAAACGAATATAATGAGAAGTAGTAGAAATGAGAATTCTGCTACCTAGGCAGTAAAATAACCAATGACGGACGCAGCAAGGAGGACATCAAAAGCAGACTCGCTATGGCAAAAAAGGCATTTCTGGCCAAGAGAAGTCTACTAATATCAAATACCGGCCTTAATTTCAGGAAGAAATTTCTGAGGGTGTACGTTTGGAGTACAGCATTGTATGGTAGTGAAACATGGACTAAATTAGGTGGACTGGTAAGGTAAGGAATGAGGAGGTTCTACGCAGAATCTGAGAGGAAAGGAATATGTGGAAAACACTGATAAGGAGAAGGGACAGGATGATAGGACATCTGATAAGACATGAGGGAATGACTTCCATGGTACTAGAGGGAGCTGTAGAGAGCAAAAACTGTAGAGGAAGACAGAGATTGGAATACGTCAAGCAAATAATTGAGGACGTAGGTTGCAAGTGCTACTCTGAGATGAAGAGGTTAGCACAGGAAAGGAATTCGTGGCGGGCCGCATCAAACCCCAGTCAGTAGACTGATGACCAAAAAAAAAAAAAAAGTACTTTTACAGTACAAATGGTTCTAGGGACTGTCTCGAGTGTCCCGAACAGCAGTTGAGTTACGACATGTTATTTTGTTATTTAATACGCCAGTGAAAGCGTATGCGAGGCAATCGTTTTGATTGTGTGATACGAAGACTCATTGGAACCGTGATAAACTTTAGAACAACGGTAGAACCGCGGCTGTAGCCATTGGCTAGGAACGTTGTGCCTCGCCATTTAAGCTCAGGTGTAAAATTTTGAGCATAACTTATGCGCTGCGCACGGATTGCCAACGAACGTATTTATCACGTTAGGTTCGTGTTCTTATTTGCTCCAACACCATTTTTCATTACAGTATTACTTGGTAGATTTGTTGCTTCCCAAGAGTGCTTACAGAGAGTAATATCGAGAGCGCCAGAACAGGACTGTCTTTGAGAGATAAATATCTTCTAGAAACATAAAAGTCGTGGTCTGTGATGCTTACGACACGTAACAAACGTTAGGTGGAGTTCGGTCCGCTGCCCGCCCGATTTCATACAATTTATGTGGTACCAAAAGTCTTAAGTGACTAATCACTAGCACCAATGCGTTGATCATAATAGCATACATGTTATGTCACATTCAGCATTCGGTTTAATCGTAATCGCAGTCTGCGTAATAAATCTCAGAGTAATAAACTGCTCCACCGACCCAGCTAACATCCAAACGTAATCAATCTTGAAACTTTAAGAATAGATAGAATCACAGCGATATGTCGAGTCCAAAATCACAACAACAAGAAATGGGTTTGAGCACTACGCGCCTTAGCTTCTGAGGTCATCAGTCGCCTAGAACTTAGAACTAATTAAACCTAACTAACCGAAGGACATCACACACATCCATACCCGAGGCAGGATTCGAACCTGCGACCGTAGCGGTCGCGCGGTTCCAGACTGTAGCGCCTAGAACCGCTCGGCCACTCCGGCCGGCAAAATCACAACAATCTTAACGTAAAATTCCTAGACATTTTATCGTCTAGTTTGAAATATTTGAACTTACCCTAAAGACGTTTGTGACTTGATACTTGTAAGCCAGTTATTTTTCCACCAATGTTCCCTCGTTCATCATTAGTTCTTACCGATTAACCAATCATCCTCTTTCCTGCCATCTCTAGAGATTAGCTTCTTACTGAACCGCTAACGACTTCTGATGCCAGGTTATAGTGTCAACATTGGGGTTTCTCATAGCTATTCGCGCTGGAAGCCAAACTATTTTTGTGCAACTTCCTGGTTCCTTCTAGTACCTTCCACTTATATTTTCTCCTCTCCAACATAACGTTCCTAGTTCTTCCACAACTACGCGTTTAAATGATTTTTCTATCGGCTCACTGTTCCGCGGGGCTCAGATCGAGGCGGGGCTCATAACTGAAGACAATTCTACTCCATTCAATGCGATCCGAGGCCGGAGACGTATCTGGAGACGCCGTGGATAGCAGTGGGATACCAACCCGACTGTCGCCCGCCACATGGCTCGACGACCAGGCGTGATGGTCTGGACTGCCATTTCTTTTCATGGCATGACCACTTTGGTTATCATCCGCAGCACCCTTGCAGCACAGCGGTAGGTTGACGAGATCCTACGCCCCTTTCCGTTGCCATCGTGGGCTTACATTTCACCAAGATAATGACCGCCCGCACGCGACGAGTTCTACTGTTTTGTCTTCGTGCTTACCTTGGCCAGTATGTTGCCTGGATCTGTCACAACTGAAAACGCTTGTAGCGTTATGAGCAGGGTCCTCCAAGCATCTCGGGTTTTGGAAGATAGAAAGCACCGATTGGACAGAATGTGGCTCAGTATCTCTCAAGGAGTACACCAAACAACGCATTCAATCGAAGGCTGAATATCTATTTGTATGAGGGCTTATTTTTTTCAAAGTTCCTCACAACTTCTTCCTGTTTTATCGATTGATCTGTGTTCCGTTTTTCAAGGCCTATCCACTGTACCTACGTATAACTAAAGCTGAGGGGGGTGGGATGGGGAAGTTCCCTTGTAAGTAGACTGAGAAGGATGTAGCTTGCAGAAGTTATTCGAAGATGAAGACGCTTGCACAGGGCAGAGTAGCATGGAGAGCCGCATGAAACCAGTCCCTGCACTGAAGATCACCACCTCAACAACAACAAGAGTCAAACAATGGTTCAAATGGCTCTGAGCACTATGGGACTCAACTGCTGAGGTCATTAGTCCCCTAGAACTTAGAACTAGTTAAACCTAACTAACCTAAGGACATCACACACATCCATGCCCGAGGCAGGATTCGAACCTGCGACCGTAGCGGTCTCGCGGTTCCAGACTGCAGCGCCAGAACCGCGCGGCCACTTCGGCCGGCCAACAAGAGTCAAGAGGAAATAATAAGACTGGAATTATGCTCTCGAATTATAGAGGGTGTAAAACAGGGGTGTAGTCCTTGACCCCTATTGTTCAATCTGTACATTGAAGAAGCAATGATCGAAATAATAGTAAGATTCAGGAATATAATTGAAATTCAAGATAATAGGATTTCAGTGATACGATTGACCGGTGACATTGCTATCCTGAGTGAAAGTGAACAAGAATTACAAGGTAGGCTGAATGAAATTAACAGTAATGAGTACACAGTGTGGGTTGAGAGTCAATCGAAGAGGAAAAAAGTAATGTGAAGTAGCAGAAGTGAGAACAGCGAGAAATTTAATACCGGGGTTGATGGTCACGAAGTAGATGAAGTTAAGCAATTCTACTACCTAGGTAGTAAAATAACCAATGATGGGTTGAGCAAGGACGACTGCAAAAGCACACTAGCACTGGCAAAAAGTGCATTCCTGGCCAAGAGAAGTCTACTAATATCAAAGATAGGCCTTAATTTCAGGAAGACATTTCTAAGAATGTACGTTTGGAGCATATCATTGTATGGTAGTGAAATATGGACTGTGGAAAAACGGGAACAAAAGAGAATCGAAGCATTTGAGATGTGGTGTACAACCAAATGTTGAAACATAGGGGCCGCCCGCGGTGGCCGAGCGGTTCCAGGCGCTTCAGTCCAGAACCACGCGACTGCTACGGTCGCAGGTTCGAATCCTGCCTCGGGCATGGATGTGTGTGATGTCCTTAGGTTAGTTAGGTTTAAGTAGTTCTAAGTTCTAGGGGACTGATGACCTCAGATGTTACGTCCCATAGCGCTCAGAGCCATTTGAGCCATTTTGAAAATTAGGTGGACTGATAAGGTGAGGAATGAGGAGATTCTGCACAGAATCGGAGAGGAAAGGAATATATGGAAATACTAGCAAGGAACAGAATGATAGACATCTGCTAAGACATCAGAGAATGTCTTCCATGGTACAAGAGGGAGCTGCAGAAGGTAGAAACTGTAGAGGAAGACACAGATTGGAATATATCTAACAAATAATTGAGGACGCAAAATGCAAGTGAAACTCAGAGATGAAGAGTTTTGCACAGGAGAGAAAGTCGTGGTGGGTCGTATCAAACCAGTCAGAAGACTGAAGAAGAAGAAGAAGAAGAAGAAGAAGAAGAGCTGAATGCAGGGATCCATGGACCCAAGTTGTCAATGGGTTACTATGCAAGGTGGTGCCTTCTACATAATGGTGTGACCTGTGTATACATGGTATGGACTGGGATTTCTGATCCATATGAACAGTTCATTCACAGGAAATGGCTATGTGCGGCTGCTTGGAGACCATCTGCAGTCATTAATGGGCTTCATATTCTCAAAAAACGGTTCAATTTTTGATAATGACATGGCACTCTGTCACCGGACCACAATTGTTCGCGATTACTTTAGAGAACATTCTACACAATTCGAGCGAATGATTTGACCACCCATATCGACCAACATGAATCCCATGTAACACTTATGAGACATAATAGCGAGATCAGTTCGTGCACAAAATCCTGCACCAGCAACACGTTCACAGTTATGGATGGTGATAGTCAGCAGGTCTCAATAATTTTGCAGGGGACTTCCAACGACTTATTGAGTCTATGCCACGTCGAACTGCTGAGCTACGTCGAGCAAAAAGAGGACCGACAAGATGATATACAATCGAGAAGTCACTTTGTACGCAAAATCCTGCACCGGCTACACTTTCGCAGTTACGGATGGCTATAAGGTAGTGTGGCTCAGTAATTCGGCAGCGGACATTCAAGGACCTGTCTAGTCGATAATGCGTTGACTTGCTGCGCTATACCGGCAAAATGGGATCCGATACGATAATGGCAGGTATCCCATGACTAATTCAATTCAGTGTATTTCACTGGGAGAAAGATAGATACTGCCTACAGGAAAATTAAAGAAGCCTTTATAGGCAAGAGAAGCAGATGCATGAACATCAGGAGCTTAGGTGCCTGTTACTATGCGTTGTTGGTATCAGTAATTACATTACATTCAGACATACAAGGGTGCTGTTCCTTTGTGTGATTCTCAATGTAACTGAAGCAACTTTTAGCACTGATTTCAGGTACGTCATTAGTATTTTTTTAGGATGTCCAGATTTTTCATAAAACATGTCAATTCAGTTTAATTTTAAACTTCAGTTCCAAAGAGAAAAATTTTACAGCAAGTAACGAAAATTTTATTTTACACTACTGGCCATTAAAATTGCTACACCACGAAGATGACGTGCTACAGACGCGAAATTTAACCGACAGGAACAAGATGCTGTGATATCCAGATGATTAGCTTTTCAGAACAGTCACGCAAGGTTGGCGCCGGTGGCGACACCTACAGCGTGCTGGTATGAGGAAAGTTTCCAACCGATTTCTCATACACAAACAGCAGTTGACCGGCGTTGCCTGGTGAAACGTTGTTGTGATGCTTCGTGTAAGGAGGAGAAATGCGTAGCATCACGTTTCCGACTTTGATAAAGGTCGGATTGTAGCCTGTAGCGATCGCGGTTTATCGTATCGCGACATTGCTGCTCGCGTTCGTCGACATCCAATGACTCTTAGCAGAATATGCAATCGGTGGGTTCAGGAGGGTAATACGAAACGCCATGCTGGATCCCAACGGCCTCGTATCACTAGCAGTCGAGATGACAGGCATCTTATCGGCATGGCTGTAACGGATCGTGCAGCCACGTTTCGATCCGTGAGTCAACAGATGGGGAGGTTAGCAAGACAACAACCATCTGCACGAACAGTTCGACAACGTTTCCAGCAGCATGGACTATCAGCTAGGAGACCACGGCTGCCGTTGCCCTTGACGCTGCATCACAAACAGGAGCGCCTGCGATGGTGTACTGAACGACGAATCTGGGTGCACGACTGGCAAAACGTCGTTTTTTCGGATGAATCCAGGTTCTGTTTATAGCATCAAGATGGTCGCATCCTTGTTTGGCGACATCACGGTGAACGCACATTCGAAGCGTGTATTCGTCATCGCCATACTGCCGTATCACCCGGCTTGGTGGTATGGGGTGCCATTGGTTTTACGTCTCGGTCACCTCTTGTTCGCATTGACGGCACTTCGAACAGTGGACGTTACATTTCAGACGTGTTACGACCCGTGGCTCTACCCTTTATTCGATCCCTGTGAAAACCTACATTTCAGCAGGATAATGCACGACCGCATGTTGCAGGTCCTGTACGGGCCTTTCTGGATACAGAAAATGTTTGACTGCTGCCCTGGCCAGCACATTCCCCAGATCTCTCACCAACTGGAAACATTTGGTCAATGGTGGCCGAGCAACTGGCTCGTCACAATGCGCCACTCACTACACTTGATGAACTGTGGTATCGTGTTGAAGCTGCATGGGCAGCTGTACCTGTACACGTTATCCAAGCTCTGTTTGACTCAATGCCCAGGCGTAGCAAGGCCGTTATTACGGCTAGAGGTGGTTGTTCTGGCTACTGATTTCTCAGGGTTTATGCACCCAAATTGCGTGAAAATGTAATCACATGTCAGTTCTACTATAACATATTTGTCCAATGAATACCCGTTTATCATCTGCATTTCTTCTTGGTGCAGCAATTTTAATGGTCAGTAGTGTAGTAAGATGGAGCATTTCGCCGCACCTGTCACACCCATCTGGCTGTTAGGCGGTGAAAAAAGTTCATTTTTGTCATTCTATAGTGTGGTGAGACTACATTTATGCTATTAAATGTAGTTTCGTTAAATGCAGTTTTGTAGTTCGTCAGAAATGGGTTCCTACAAGTGTCTTATTCTGATATGTTCGTGAAAGATGTCTAATTGCTAAACAAAGAATTGACATTAATAGTCTCTTAACAAATGTTTACTTCACATACGCAACACGAAAGCTGGGTGTCGGACGAAGTATACCACACGTGCTGAGAGACTGAGACTGTGGAAAAATGTAAGAGGAAATCAACGCTTTTGCTATTTACGTGGTTTGATGCGGTTTGGAGGAAGCCACATTGCAACACATATGTGGTCATTCTTGTGCAGTTCACGTTGATGGTCATAACTCAAGAAGTAAGATGGATATAAAATATTATAAAATTTCTTCGACCTTAAATCTAGTTACGTATAATGAATCTCTCCCTATTCCAGTCCTAATTACCATTCTTGAAGATCTTCGGCAGGAAAGAAGAACAGAAAATGGATGCTATGATGGTGATAATTACAAAGAGAAAGAAGATTCTGCGCCAGATTTATCTAGTCAAAACAAACTAAATGATATAATTCATTAACTGAATTTGAGAATTGATGCCGACGAATTTTTTAACTGAAAGCAAAAAATCTAATCTACCTGGAGTATCATTCTCTTGGTACATGAACACAGAAAGGGAATTAATAAAATTCCTTACACGAGAAGACCATTTTCCTTTAACAAGAGTACCATATGGTTTTTTGTTGTGAAGTTGGGGTTTTATTGAATTTATTTAAAGTCACTTGAAACGTCCCCTTTTGAACAATTATACAAGACTGTGCTTAAACTGACACACAATATTTTGTTAGCGCAACGCAATCTGACTTTCAAAATTCCCTACAAAAGAATGGCCCTGACTAACATTAAACTATACCTTTCACAAATCACTTATCTCACAAAAATCTTCGCTGCTCAAGCTACTGCAATACAGCGAACGCCACAATTGCCAGCTAAATAAAAGATTCAAACTATGGAAGGCACTAACTACTGATAGGGATAGTTAGCAAATGAAAGATATTAATAGAGAACAAACAATGTATTTACCTTGATATCATCATATATAAATATAGCAGTTCATGACAAATTTCAAAACTCCGCCATCTCTCTCCCCACATCCACCACTGCTGGCGGCTCACCTCCAACTGCGCAACGCTACGCGCTGTTCACAGCCAGCTGCCTAACACTACAATGGCGAGTAATACAACAATGCAAAGCAGCCACAGACTGCACGCAGCACAGCCAGTGATTTTCATACAGAGGAGGCGTTACCAATAAGAAAACCTAAACAGCCTACAAAAACCTAAACAGCCTACTTACATAGCCCCCATGCTCCCCACAAAAAAATTTTACTAATTGGCTTGGGCAGTGGCCAATACAGATTTGAAAAAATTTTTCATAATTACAATAACAAAGAAATCAAATGCACACACTTATTGATACAATGTTGGTCAAAAGCTCAAATTTTCTCACAGAATGCACACACTTATTGATACAATGTTGGTCAAAAGCTCGAATTTTCTCACAGTCCATAAAGACAGTCCTGATCGTTCATTACGGTAAAATAGTAGTGTTTTTCTCAAAGTCTGAGCAGTAGAAGAAAATGCACACGGAAGTAGTGGATTTCCATGCAGTCTTGAAGAAGTAGTGTTGTCCTTCCAACGGAAAGACAGTGCTGACTCTCGACATGCAGACAAGTAATGGGTCACAACAGAGCAAACCCACAGCAGAGTCATTCGAAGTTTTGAGGAATATTGGTAGGTAGGTCATCACAGAGCAGACCCACTGTAGTCCTGGTAGAAATTACAGTACTGGTGGGTCACCAGAGGTGCAGACCCACTGCAGTCCTTGTAGCAATGTCCAGCAGCCATCTGTTGCGATTGTGCAGGTGCACATTCACCATCGAACAGTCTTGCAGAGAATATAGCAAGTCCATAAACCACCACTTGTGCACTCACAAAGTTTTTGGAATTGTCCTTAGAACCAGCAATGCTGTTATCCAGTCCCTTGCTGAATCATTAACACACGTGCAAACACTATCAGTCCCTACTTCTCACATATTGTCCATATACTATGACCAACAGAAACGTGTGCAGTGAAATGTAACTAACAAGTTAATAATATCATGAACTGGTGACAATTACAATTTTATAACATAAGAATACAATAACAAAGGTACAAAATACATCATTAAAGAACATAACAATACAGAAAACATTTGTAGTAACAGAGGCTTTACAAAAGAATAGAAATAGACATATACATCAGTGTTACAGGAATTATGACATGAGTACATACATAAAAGATCACAATAACTTTTGAAACATCAACTTCACACATGATCATTAAACAGAACGGAATTAGTAATGTCTAACATCTTTACAAAGTAAATAACATATTATTAATGCAAATTATATTTGAGGAGAACAGTATTCCTCATCATAGTTCATGTATGAGAAAAATTCTACAACATAAGTCTGATGAGGTAAACATATAAAGACAGGAAGAACATATATACACAAGGGTACCCAAACACATAGTGGGATAACACAAAAGGAAAGGACAGGGTTTGTTTCATTGCAGTATTTTGCAAACAAAACTTTCTTTGCTTCTTGGAGATCTCCCTTCATTCATCATTATTCCCAAAAGTCCTATCTAAGCCTGCCTTCTGTATTTTGTTCACATCCTCTCTCAAAAATAGTTTTTCTCTCTGCTTTCTGTATTCTGTTCACATCCTCTGTCAATAATAGTTTCTCTCCACTGTACAGTATCCTTTTTATTTTGCCAGACCATTTTCTGATAGTTTCTCAATGCATTTCTTATAAATTTATAATAGTTAGTTTCTTATATAGTCTCCTCTTAAGCTAACTTAAATCTACTGAGCTCAGATACTAAACTAAGGGACGAGACAATGCAGCAGCACATAACAAATTAACACAAACAGCAATGCAAAAGAAATGGAAAATTGCAAAGCAAGCTACAGTAAATATAAATTACCAAGCAATGCAACATTACAACTAATATGAGCCAATGTACAGTAGCAAGAAAAATAAGTCAGTAGTAAAACTAGCTTAACAGAGTAACACAATTTAAAATTCAGTAGCACTATGCCTGGCAAACAGCAGCAGCAAATATAAAAAATATAAAACTTATATCTATACATGACAAAGCTCAAGCAGAAAAGATATTACAGTAAAAACAACAATGCAGATAAGGGAAGTGTATATTCACATCTTAATGTCTATGTAAATTAAAGTGGTGCACCACAACAACTGATTGTAAAAAGAAATATTACCATGTACTTGAAAAGAAAATTATGTGTTACTGTTACTAGTTCCTTCTTATTGTTCTTTCCTTTCCAAGTGCTCCTTTTTTAAAGAATGTGGATCATAAAATAATTATTTAATAGATCTGTTGACAGAAAGTGTTCACATTAGCAAATGCATTTCATTTTATAAAAGCAATGCTGCAACACAGCTGGAAACCAGGTATCAAATGAAATAAGCAACTATGAAAAGCAAAGCATAAAAATATCATTCAGTAGTCATGTGACATTTCATAAGTTAGTAGAAATTCTCTCAACTCTCATAGAAAGACGCTTGTCGTAATCAGGTGTGCAGATGTAAAAATATTTCTCGTCATTTCATTAGGCATTTCAGTAAATATCATAAATTACGAGCTCCACAGTATCCTATCAACAAGGAAATGTCAATAGCGAGTATAATGGCCCCCCCTTTTTTTTATACCTGTGCCGCTGAAAGGCTAATGGCTTTTCTTTCGGGCGGCTGTCGCCCAGGTGGGTGCCCGCGACGCACTACGTGCAGGTGGTCACTTAACTTTCCTACGGATATACACTCCTGGAAATGGAAAAAAGAACACATTGACACCGGTGTGTCAGACCCACCATACTTGCTCCGGACACTGCGAGAGGGCTGTACAAGCAATGATCACACGCATGGCACAGCGGACACACCAGGAACTGCGGTGTTGGCCGTTGAATGGCGCTAGCTGCGCAGCATTTGTGCACCGCCGCCGTCAGTGTCAGCCAGTTTGCCGTGGCATACGGAGCTCCATCGCAGTCTTTAACACTGGTAGCATGCCGCGACAGCGTGGACGTGAACCGTATGTGCAGTTGATGGACTTTGAGCGAGGGCGTATAGTGGGCATGCGGGAGGCCGGGTGGACGTACCGCCGAATTGCTCAACACGTGGGGTGAGAGGTCTCCACAGTACATCGATGTTGTCGCCAGTGGTCGGCGGAAGGTGCACGTGCCCGTCGACCAGGGACCGGACCGCAGCGACGCACGGATGCACGTCAAGACCGTAGGATCGTACGCAGTGCCGTAGGGGACCGCACCGCCACTTCCCAGCAAATTAGGGACACTGTTGCTCCTGGGGTATCGGCGAGGACCATTCGCAACCGTCTGCATGAAGCTGGGCTACGGTCCCGCACACCGTTAGGCCGTCTTCTGCTCACGCCCCAACATCGTGCAGCCCGCCTCCAGTGGTGTCGCGACAGGCGTGAATGGAGGGACGAATGGAGACGTGTCGTCTTCAGCGATGAGAGTCGCTTCTGCCTTGGTGCCAATGATGGTCGTATGCGTGTTTGGCGCCGTGCAGGTGAGCGCCACAATCAGGACTGCATACGACCGAGGCACACAGGGCCAACACCCGGCATCATGGTGTGGGGAGCGATCTCCTACACTGGCCGTACACCACTGGTGATCGTCGAGGGGACACTGAATAGTGCACGGTACATCCAAACCGTCATCGAACCCATCGTTCTACCATTCCTAGACCGGCAAGGGAACTTGCTGTTCCAACAGGACAATGCACGTCCGCATGTATCCCGTGCCACCCAACGTGCTCTAGAAGGTGTAAGTCAACTACCCTGGCCAGCAAGATCTCCGGATCTGTCCCCCATTGAGCATGTTTGGGACTGGATGAAGCGTCATCTCACGGGGTCTGCACGTCCAGCACGAACGCTGGTCCAACTGAGGCGCCAGGTGGAAATGGCATGGCAAGTCGTTCCACAGGACTACATCCAGCATCTCTACGATCGTCTCCATGGGAGAATAGCAGCCTGCATTGCTGCGAAAGGTGGATATACACTGTACTAGTGCCAACATTGTGCATGCTCTGTTGCCTGTGTCTATGTGCCTGTGGTTCTGTCAGTGTGATCATGTGATGTATCTGACCCCAGGAATGTGTCAATAAAGTTTCCCCTTCCTGGGACAATGAATTCACGGTGTTCTTATTTCAATTTCCAGGAGTGTATTTACGACAGCAGTTTCCGCTACAGTGACAGTCTCACATAAAAATATTTCACAGGTCAAGAATTAGCGTTGCAAATCTGTAGAAACAAAATCCTATAAATGTAAGTGTCCAAAAAAATTTTCGCCGGCATTGTGATACAGTCACGAATTTACGCACATTTCATAACTCTTAAAGTACGATTCTTGGTTTCCTACATACTTCTTATTCCTCATATACGGTAGCATCAACTTATTGGTCATAAACATATCTCAACAGCATAGTACACATCGTCGTCGTAATAATAACATCATAACACCTCAGTCAAATCTCAAAAACGTCGTAGCTTTCTGCAATAATTTCAAACCATAAAAAATATTCTCTGCTCATTTCAATAGTGTCATCTGCCTCAAACGTACTTTAAAAATCATGATCTTATACCAAATACATCATTCAAAGCTCTCATAGTATCACAATGATTCTGATAAAATGTGAACAGTTTACAAAGTACAGACAAAATACAGTTTCATAAGTGTGAAGTTACCCAACTGTGTATTGCGTAAACATGTGACACTGATGTAGTAAAAAAATGTTTATCTCTCAGTTAAATGATCAGATAGCTGTGTAATTTGTGTGTTAGAGAAATATGGTACCGAAGTGTAAAGTTGTATAAGCAAATACCATATTAGCTAGGGTTCCTTGTGGTTGCCACACACATGGTACACAAAGTAAGCGTGTACCCCCCTGACGATTAATGTAATTATACCCTCAGGTGTTACAGATTACAGCAATGGAATGAAATGTATCACGGAAAACTTTCTTTGTAATTCAAAAATCTTTAAAAGTAAATGTTTTAAGTACAAAATTAATCACTCAAATACGTGTCCTGTAGCGCTAAATGTGCGTCTTGTTGCAACATAATCTGTGTGGAAGTGTCGTAGTTATCGTCCTCCGAAAGCTAAGTTCTGCAGAAGTCAATGAACTTACCTCATAATACACAAAAGTGAAATGCTTTGCGTATAAATGTCTTAGTTATTGCGCTTATTGCCGTGATGAGGAAAGTACTGTGCTGTAACGTATTGTTGTGCTACGGAAAAGGCAGTCTCATTGTAGCTATACCACAAAAGTTACTACTAAAACCTGTTTTATTTTCCAGAATAAAACAGAAAACTGTGCAGATATAAAACAGAAACACTACAAAAGCAACATTGTAAATTGTCACTCATTAGTAGCGTTGTGATAAAAATCGTGTAGCTGTCACATAAACTAAACTCTGTGTCATCTGGTATCTCTCAGAAAGCACTTTAAATTCAGAATGTATTTTCAAATAAACCAAAATGTTGCACTAAAATCTCATTAGCAGTACTGGTAAATATTCTAAGTATGTAAGCCTTATAGTCGTTACATGATCGTGCAACTAACAAGCAAGAATGTACACACACAATAACACTGTGACGTCTGTTCACTATAACAATGCATTAGTAATTTCTGTTTAAATAAGTTCTCTTGGTTCTTGATTGGATATTTAACTTCAAACATTGTTGCATGTTAACAGATTCTAAGTCTGACAAGCATACTAGTAATGTAAAGTGAAAAGTTTTATGGCAATGACAAAGTTAAAAAGCAAATTATCTTTCAATAAATGGTTTTACATGTGAAATGTGGTGTAAACCTTTACTCTTCCTAATACTCAGAGTTTGAACTTGAATGCAATTGTCATGCGGTATACGTCGGCAAAGAATACTGGAATTTTTCTCAAGGTTAGCGTCTATTTAATTTTTTTCTGAGCCAGCCGGCGCACGTGGGTGCCTGCGGCGCGAGTCAATGTCTGTCTCTTTGTTGGCGCGCGTTGTTATTGGGATTAGGAGACCTAACTTCTACAAATTCGCCTTGCCGAGAGGGCCCAGCTCTGTTAGAATCCCGCCAGTTCTGATGAAATTCACGTCTGTCGTTTTGTCGGTAGTTTACATAGTTTCTTGTTTGTCGGTCATGTGGTGGAGAATTTCTCCCTGAATCGTAACTCTGCGCCGAACTGTTGCGTCTGAAGTTATTCTGCCTCCCTTGATAATACTTGTTTTGGTTCCCATATTGTCTGTCTCTCTGATTGTCTCTGTGATAGTCATTACTACGGAAATGCGATATTTCTCTGTAACTATTATTACTCTGCCAACGGTTGTCGTACGGGTGGTGTCTATTTTGGTCACGATTTGCGTTGTAAGAATAGACCTGTCGTGTCCAGTTATTGTTTCTGTCGTCACGGAATTGTGACGGATGTGATCTGTAGTGATTGTTTTCCTGTTTTCGCATCCCGCGACTGTCTGTGTCAATTTCCAGTTTTTGTAACAGTCCCTGAAAAGCCTCAATGTCTTCTTTGCAACGTCCTGCTAAAATAATATGTCGTAAATGTTCAGGCAATTTGAGTAAGCAAATGCGGATGAGTTCTGAGGGGCTGTATGGGTTTGAAAGATACTGATTCTTATGCAACATGTCTTCAAAATATTTCACAAGACTGGAAAATTCAGATTGTTCGAAATGTTTCATCATTATGATGCCATGTTTTACTCGGTCTTGCGTGGCTTGAGACCAATATGCTGAGAGGAAGGCATGGTAAAATTCTCCTTCACTGTGGCAATCGTGAATGACCGATCGCATTCTTACAGCTGGTTCATTCTCTAAGTAGCCACACATAAATTCTAATCTGTGTTCTAACGACCAGTTGGGAGAAAACAATGAGAGAATTGATGGAGCCATGCTTGTGGATGAATGTCGTTGCCAGAATTCTTAAATGTTTTGAATTTACGTGTAGTAATGAACAGCTTATAGTCAAAATCGTCATGTCGGCGAGTCGCATGTCGGTCATTGTTAGGTCGTGTCGGCCGTTCCATCTCAAAATTCGGTGCACATTGCCAATTTCTTTCATAACTTCCGAAATGCCCTGTGTTATTATTTTGCGGCTTTTCCGTGTTTCTAAGTCCCTCTTCCCGTGTTGGAGCGCCAGTGTCCTCTGAAATACGTAATTCTTGTATTACCTGTGGCAGCTGATCTTGTACTTCCTGGATTTCTCTTTGGTGTTGTGTATTAATTTGATTCTGATTTTGTTTGAATTTTCTTATTTGTTCATACTCTTCTGGGTCAGTGAAGGCTATGTGTCTTGTGTCATTCAGATCATCATCTACCTTTGTAGATAAGTTAGTGACCTGATCCGAAAGTTCGGCTACTTTCTCCGAAAGTGTACTTATTTCTTCAGTGTGTTTTTCTGAACCAAGTTTCAGAGTATCTACTGTGTCCTTTAAGTTTTCCTGAGTTCTTGCAAGTTGCGTAACCGAATCGGTAGATGCAACTGAGTCAATTTTAGCTTGCAAGGTCTCACGATTTTCATGAACAATTGTTTGCAGTTCTTTTATGGCTGCTTCGTGATTCTGTAATACATTTTCATGACGCGAAAAAATAGGTTGGAAATGCTCACAAATTTGTGTTTTTACGTCATTACAGACCTTTTGACATTTCGATTCGATGTTATGTAACTCAGTGGTTAAATCTTCACGTGTTTGTTCAAGTGTAGTGTCTAACTTTTTGAGACTTTGTTCCACTGTGTCTAACTTTTTGAGATTTTGTTCCACTGTGTCTAACTGTTGCTGTGTTTGTCTCTGGTGTTGTTCCATTGTGTCTAACTTTTCAAGCTTTTGTCCCATTTGTTGCATTAATTGTAATAACAATGCACTGGTGTCTGAAACATGTTCCTCAGTGCTTTTCGGCAGTGAAGTTGCACCGGCAACATTCACATTTTGACAAGCAGAAAATGTGTCTTGACTCATTTGAGAAAACGGTGAGAACCCAAAACCTGAGTCTACAGTATTTGCAAAATTGTGTCCTGTCATTCCCGATTCCTGAGGCAAGATGTTGCCGACCGATCGATCGATAATGCGTCCCTCTTCACTAATTGTTTCACTGTCCACGCCATTGTTTGCCGCCTGCTCCATTTCCCTATGCACAGTTACCAAATTACTACTTTGAATGTCTGTTAATTCATTACTCTGCGGCGCTATCACACTGCTTTCGTCTTCACTGTCATTTCTCAGTTTACTTTGGAGCCTAGTATTACGTTTTTCACACGCCATTATTGTCACAATATTTCACACGACAACACAGAAAAGCACAATTTGAAGAGCAAAAATAAGAGAACACATTAACATAGCACTGAAAATAATATTTAGTTAATTGCAAGCGCAGCTGCGAAAAACTTGCTGCAAATCTACATGCATGCCACAACTGTTTTACTGTACAACAATGAAAAACTACAACTACAAAGGAAATTCTCTCTATAATTATGCGCTAGCAATAAATAAAATCTACACTAATTACACAAACTACAAGAAAAAATCAGAAGATTCCAGTGAGGTATCCTCGGCTAAGGGTCGACATATGAAACGTCCCCTTTTGAACAATTATACAAGACTGTGCTTAAACTGACACACAATATTTTGTTAGCGCAACGCAATCTGACTTTCAAAATTCCCTACAAAAGAATGGCCCTGACTAACATTAAACTATACCTTTCTCAAATCACTTACCTCACAAAAATCTTCGCTGCTCAAGCTACTGCAATACAGCGAGCGCCACTACTGCCAGCTAAATAAAAGATTCAAACTATGGAAGGCACTAACTACTGATAGGGATAGTTAGCAAATGAAAGCTATTAATAGAGAACAAACAATGTATTTACCTTGATATCATCATATATAAATATAGCAGTTCATGACAAATTTCAAAACTCCGCCATCTCTCCCCCCACATCCACCACTGCTGGCGGCTCACATCCAACTGCGCAACGCTACGCGCTGTTCACAGCCAGCTTCCTAACACTACAATGGCGAGTATTACAACAATGCAAAGCAGCCACAGACTGCACGCAGCACAGCCAGTGATTTTCATACAGTGGTGGCGTTACCAATAAGAAAACCTAAACAGCCTACAAAAACCTAAACAGCCTACTTACACACTTATGATCGAAGTCAGTGAAGGCTGCTTATAGTCTCGTCATATCATAATCTGAAAGGTGTACTTTTATTTAATGGAAGTTTGTTGAAATACACGCACTATGAAGAATATTCTTGGGCAGCTTGTGGGGGTATAAAAGTGATTGATATGTTACTCAATTAACAACCCGCTGCACAAAAATATGGCGTTTCATTTTTGAGTGAAACAGTCACGAAAAAAATAAGCATTAAATGGTAACTAACTGGTCCAGAAGAAACACCCTGCATACCAGTTCACAGAATACAATAAATCAATCAATTGTTCAAGCAATCAAGACACTATTATCTTCTCCCATTTTCAAAAGATTTTGATGCTTCCTGTACCTGGTAATAAGAGCTACAATGCTATCTTATATGATATTTAAATAAGGGATTTTCGTGGAGTTGCAGATAAGATATTTAACGAAAGACAAACAGCTTGGAAGTCAGTGAATCCAGAGGAAAAAGAAGGACTTGGGTTTCGTTTAAGGTAGTAGTAGCCAACTTGTTTGGCAACATCAAGCATCCAGATTATGCACTGAAGGGCCAAAGAAACTGGTACACACGCCAAATATCGTGTAAGGACCCCGCGCGAAAGCAGAAGTGCCGCAACACGACGTGGCATGTTCTCTGTTACTGTCTAAATTAATGCTGGAGGGAACTGTAACCATGAATCCAGCAGGGCTGTCCATAGATCCGTAAGAGTGCGAGGGGTTGGAGACTTGTTATGAACAGCACGTTGCAAGGCATCCAAGATATGCTCAATAACGTCTGGGGTGTTTCGTGGCCAGCGGAAGTATTTAAACTCGGAATAATGTTCCTAGAGCCACTCTGCAGCAATTCTGGATGTGTGGGGTGTCGGATTGTCCTGCTGGAATTGCCCACGTCCGTCGGAATGCACATTGGACATGAATTAATGCAGGTGATCAAACAGGATGCGTACGTGAGTGTCACCTGTCAGAGTCGTATCTAGACGCATCAGTGGACCCATATCACTCCAACTGCACTCGCCCGGCAATATTACAGGGCCTCCACGAGCTTTAACAGTCTCCAGCTGACATGCAGGGTCCATGGGTTCATGAGGTTGTCTCCATATCCGTACACGTCTACCTGCTCGATGCAATTTGAAACGAGACTCGTCCGACCAAGCAACATGTTTCCAGTCAACAACAGTCCAATGTCGGTATTAACGGGCACAGGCGAGACGTAAAGCTTTCTGTCATACATTCATCAAGGGTACACGAGTGGGCCTTCGGCTCCGAAAGCCCATATCGATGTGTTTCGTTGAATGGTTCGCACGCTGACACTTGTAGGTGGTCCAGCATTACAATCTGCAGCAATCTGGGGAAGGGTTGCACTTTTGTCACGTTGAATGATTCTCTTCAGTCGTCGTTGGTCCCGTTCTTGTAGGTTTTCTTTCCGGACGCAGCGATGTCGGAGATTTGATGTTTTACCGGATTCCTGATATTCTCGGTACACTGGTGAAATGGTCGCACGGGAAAATCTCCACTTCATCGCTACCTCGGAGATGCTGTGTCCCATCATCGTGTGCTGACTATAACACCACGTTCAAGCTCACTTAAATCTTGATAACTCCATTTTATCGACCGTAATCAATCTAACAACTGCGCCAGCCAGACGTATCTGTGTATTTGAAATGCATACCTACACCAGTTTCTTTGGCGCTTCAGTGTAATATCATGGTTAAAACAGTGTTGCAGAGTTTCATGAAATTAAAGTTTAACATCAGGTTGAGTCCTCATTCTATACATTCACATGTTGATTATTTCCCTGAGAACCTTGGCGCTGTCAGTGAAGAAAAAGGAGAACAGTTGCACCAGGACAACAAGAAGATGGAAAAGAGACACCAGGGAAGGTGGAATGTTAATATGACGACTCATTACTGTATTATGTTCAGCAGAGATGGTAAGGAACAGAAGTTTCTCTCCATGTCAGAACGTGATGCAGTGAATTAAGCGAAGGAAAATTGAACTTCCACGTGTTGCGTTTTTGCAATAACTATTGGCATTCGAATGACAATATATACTTTCCTTACTGTAATGCTGTGTTTAGTGGTACTTCGCAAAGTAACAAAATAAATAATATAATTTTATACAATTAAAAACCATATAGAAAAATATGTGATTTCATATGGAACTTCCGACGTGGTCTATACAAATCTGACCTAATACAGAAAAAACCAATTTGCATTGGAAATAAGAACGAAAAATACTTTGAATATCATCCTGCAGTCATAAAACATTACATCAGAAGTATTAAAATGCAGCATAGTGAATCAGCCAAGAAGCGGAAAGCTTTTGAAATGTGGTGCAACTAAAAATAATGCTGAAGATTAGATGGGTAGATCGAATAACTAATGAAGAGATACTGAACCATGTTGGGGCAAAAAGAAATTTGTGTGGTACAACTTGACTAAAAATATGGATAGATGGTAGTACACGTACTCTGGAATTAGAGTGGATGTGGAAAGGTGGGCAGGTAAAACTATTGAATGAGTCCAATGAGGAGGATACACATTGCAACAGTTCCTTCTATAAATACTCGCACAAACGAAAAAATGGCTAACATCGAAATAAGTGTCCAAGGAATAGAAAAACAACCGGAATCATTCAATAGAGGAAACTCCACTGGACCTGACGGGATACCAATTCGATTCTACACAGAGTACGCGAAAGAACTTGCCCCCCTTCTAACAGCCGTGTGCCGCAAGTCTCTAGAGGAACGGAAGGTTCCAAATGATTGGAAAAGAGCACAGGTAGTCCCAGTCTTCAAGAAGGTTCGTCGAGCAGATGCGCAAAACTATAGACCTATATCTCTGACTTCAATCTGTTGTAGAATTTTAGAACATGTTCTTTGCTCGCGTATCATGTCGTTTTTGGAGACACAGAATCTATTCTGTAGGAATTAAAATGGATTCCGGAAACCTAACTCGCTTGATTTGTTCATGAGACCCAGAAAATATTAGATACAGGCTCCCAGGTAGATGCTATTTTCCTTGACTTCCGGAAGGCGATCGATACAGTTCCGCACTGTCGCCTGATAAACAAAGTAAGAGCCTACGGAATATCAGACCAGCTGTGTGGCTGGATTGAAGACTTTTTGGCAAACAGAACACAGCATGTTGTTCTCAATGGAGAGACGTCTACAGACGTTAAAGTAACCTCTGGCGTGCCACAGGGGAGTGTTATGGGACCATTGCTTTTCACAATACATATAAATGTCCTAGTAGATAGTGTCGGTAGTTCCATGCGGGTTTTCACGTATGATGCCGTAGTATACAGAGAAGTAGCAACATTAGAAAATTGCAGCGAAATGCAGGAACACCTGCAACGAATTGGCACTTGGTGCAGGGAATGGCTACTGACCCCTAACATAGACAAATATAATGTATTGCGAATACATAGAAAGAAGGATCCTTTATTGTATGATTATATGATAGCGGAACAAACACTGGTAGCAGTTACTTCTGTAAAATATCTGGGAGTTTGCGTACGTATTGATTTGAAGTGGAATGATCGTATAAAATTATTTGTTGGTAAGGCGGGTGCCAGGTAGAGATTCATTGGGAGAGTCCTTGGAAAATGTAGTCCATCAACAAAAGAGGTGGCTTCCAAAACACTCGTCCGACCTATACTTGAGTATTGCTCATTAGTGTGGGATCCGTACCAGATCGGGTAGACGGAGGAGATAGAGAAGATCCAAAGAAGAGCGGCGCGTTTCGTCACAGGGTTATTTGGTAAGCGTGATAGCGTTACGGAGATGTTTAATAAACTCAAGTGGCAGACTCTGCAAGAGGGGCGCTCTGCATCGCGGTGTGGCCTGCTCGCCAGGTGTCGAGAGGGTGCGTTTCTGGGTGAGGTGTCGAATATATTGCTTCCCCCTAATTACACCTCCCGAGGAGATCACGAATGTAAAATTAGAGAGATTCGAGCGCGCACTGAGGCTTTCAGACAGTCATTCTTCCCGCGAACCATACGCGATTGGAACAGAAAAGGGAGGTAATGACAGTGGCACGTAAAGTGCCCTCCGCCACACACCGTTGGGTGGCTTGCGGGGTATAAATGTAGATGTAGATGTAGAACAGTTATGCTGGGATGGTCCTTGCACAAGAGAGGCTAGCTTGCAGAGCTGCATCAAATCATCCTCAAGCCTGAAGAACTCAACAACAACATTGCCGTAAGATGATTCTTGCCTGCCTTCACAATACGATGTGTCAGTGCGAGTCTGTTAAAAATGACAATGTCACACATCGTGAACAACAAATCGCAACACTCAAACTCGAGAAGCAAGCGTACATAGCGCTGCTAACACGGTCAATAAAGGAAACGCGAAGCAATGTTAAATATTTATGGAAGTCGGTTCAAATGTTCGTGATGAGTACCTGTGAAGAGAATAAAAATCATGTTTGAAAGGAATAAGTCCGTTTTCCAATACGTACGAAAACGAATATTTTTAATGATGCGCATTATTTGACGCAGACAAAAATGTAGCTTAACCATTTTATTTCTACCCTATAAAAAACTGTCCTGTTTACTCGGAATACGAAACTAAAGTCTGCTTTTTCTCCGAATGTTTGGTTACGGTGTCATACCGATCAGCTGTGTCGTTCTCAACATAAAAGAGCATTTGCCAAGAATTTCACAAGGAACCCCTTGAGTGCGAGGTCGCAAAAGGCGTATGATGTTTACGGCATTCGGCGTTCGACATATTGTATACCATACGAGAAAAATATTGGCTGCTGATGGCAACAGCGGGAGGATCTGGAGGTATCGAATGGTGAGCACTGCATGAGGCAATGGAGCGTAATTGGAGAGCGTTAGTGGTGTTGATACAAAGCAGAGCAATGACAACAATAAACAAAGCAAACACTGCATTATATCTACCACAACAGTGGCCAGGAGTTGACATTTCGTCAGAAAGGAAACCAAAGAATTTCACAGTGTGAGAGGGGAAGTGACAGATTAAATATTAGCTTTCCCAGCAAGATTAATCAGTGAACTGATGGTGTCGTGTACTTTCGACTGTGCGGACAATGTAGATGAGGAATACAGTGATGATAATGATGATGATGATATGTGTTTAACAAGTGAAAGTGATTTGAAACAGGTGTCGAGCCACGTAGTTTATCATAGTTGATGGACAGGCAGCCACAAATTCCGTCTCTAGTGAAACGTACTAAAGGACAATCACTGTCCGACGACCAGATTTCAAATAAATCCGCAGCAGTATGATCCTGTAATGTATAACAAAAACTACGGATATTAAAGGAAGACTTGTTAAAAAGGCTGGTATTTGTACGATTCAAGGGTGCTCGATACACTTTACATTATTTGCCTGATAGTGATATACTATGTAATGCACATCAAATTGCGCGCGACATAGATTATTACAGTGATTTCAAGTGAAGAAGTGTATGGTTGCATAACTCAAAACATTATTACAAAATTGTAAGAAATATGGTAACTAAATTTCAAATAAAGCGCCAACTTGCCAATGCACAGCAAACTGCGGGAACTTCCCGAAAATTTGTAGATGAGATAAACAACCTTATCCCTCTGTTCGGTGAGGAATTTGTTTTCAACTCCGATCAATCAGGATTTGAGGAGAAAATGCATATTAAACGAAAACTGTAAATTGAAGGTACCAATAGAGTTGTATCAAGCTTAACTAACATCAACGTCTTAACACATTCGTAGGCAACTATGCCGACTTTAATACGGATGATAAATTGGCCGGAAAGTTATTTCATGCGCTGCTCTTCCCCCTGCGATTCTTTCTCGTGTACGTGGTCTTACAAGGGAAGTAGCGAATATTTGCGTCACAGGAAGCAAGAGTAGGAAAATGAGCGTAATAGAACTACACATACCGTATGAGCACTGCTATTGGCCAATAGCTTGATACCTAGCATGCGAATAAAAATGATGCTCCCTTAGAGCAACCTATCACTCATGAAAAGTGTGTATCACTGCAATTCATACCACCTGGAACCACTGAACAAATTCAGACTCTGGATGTTTGTTTTCTCCGTGCATGCAAAACATATTATCAAGCTATTTGCATATACGCCTTAAACTTAAATGGTAGCCAGTTTCACAATAGGCTCCACGACAGAGTGATTCGGATTCGGTTCTATGCTATCACATTCTATCCGCTCTCGTCACACCTTGACACCAACACGATTCTATACGCATTCTTTAAGAGTGGATATCCAGCTGAACGTCCTGCAAGGTTTCTAACTCCCAATGAGTTCGCCTTCGGTCTTTGTTGTGTGAACCTTTGTGACCATCGTGGCACAACTATTTTCATTTGGTGTTCGTGTTGCAAGTTAATGATTTATTTTGAGCTTTCCTGGAATGTCGACTTTGTCCATTTTGTGAAGTATAATACGCACATCCCACTGAAGGCTCGTTTCTGCACCTCCCAGACACACATTTTCCGTCGTCCTGCTGACGCAGATGTTGAGTCATTGGCAGATAATATTTTTCCTGTCATAATTGTTATCACAACGTTTGCAGGTGAGCCTTACTAGAGTTTAAACATGTAGCCTCGCTCTCAACGAATCCTTGTTGTCAGCATAATTTTGGAAAATAAATAGTAATGAGAAATAAAAGTAGAAAATTGCAACGAATCCTACAAAATCCAAAAAGACAGAAAATTGTATTTTGGGAGGGGGTGGTGAGCGGAGGAGGAAATAAGGACCCTGGATATGTGCACGACAACGTTGTTGCTAATGTTCAGTCAAGTGAAAACGAGAGAGATGGAAAAAAAACTAAGTAAATAGTTTATAATTTCCGTAACTGTTTATACGTTCATCCTTCTGAAGCACAAGACGTCCAGTGCATTCATAGAAACATTTGCCGTTGAATATAGAACCCTGATTGTACCTAGGAGTGCACTTCTTCTTCTGAACCAAATCGACGGCGACGAATACCTCTCTTCAGGGCAACACTCAACATAGAAATCGCAAGGGGAGGAATCGGTGCGGTCTGGAGGACGTACAAGGGCTTCCCAGCAATCTTCTGCAGCACAGTAAACACAGTGTTGGCAACAAGTGGGCCCGCCCACATTATCCATATACTCCCCATCTCTCACCACGCTATTTCCATATATTTTGAACCCTCAAGAAAGAGGTTTTTGTGGGAAGAGCTGCACGTCTTGACACAATAATGATTCCGTAACAACAGCAAACATTTTTTTTATTCCATGAAAATATTGATCGAGTTGTCTTAGTTTGGGATAAATGTATTAGTAGTTATAGCGATTTCTTTTGATATAAGAAAGAGTTTGCTTACTTCTCATCGATCTGCCTCTTTTTTACTTGATAGCTGATTATAGAAAATGATCACATGAACAAATTAGTTTAAGTAATTTTTTGGGGTACCAGACGTTTGCAGTTATATTTCAGAGTACCATTTTACAGTATGGGGTATTGGACTGCGAGGGAGACGTGGCTTCTCCAACACGCAGTCCTACAACGAGTGTCGGTCGTCTGCAGCCGAGACACACGGGTCTGGGTGAGTTATTCAGAGAACGTGCGACGAACTGTTCCTTACGCGCCATTGTTCCGTATTCAGCCGCCCTCTCCCTTTGAGACGGCTGTCTTCCGCAGGCGTGCTTTTACAGGTTTCCTCTTGAGTCTGGGCGCACATTCCGCCTGCTGTTTCCGACCCACTTGTCACTGCGCTCTTCTTTGATGTCCCTCACTGAGCACAGCCCGACGAGTGGGGCGACGCGACCCACCGTACGTGAGTGCGGGATTTTCTTTTAAATTTCAGAAAGTTTGCTTCTCTCCTCCTTATATAACTCCCTAAACATGTTCTACAATATTCGCGGTTATCTCCATGTCTTCCACAGTTTCGCTCGGTTATTGTTCTTTGTAATTGATCGGGACTGTTGATTTATGTCAAAAATATTGTAGCGATGCCTTCTAAATGTATCTGCTACACATTCCGAAACAGACGAAACTTAATATCATTATTTTAATTCTATTGAAGGCCTGTAGCTATGCCAATAACTATTAAAATAATAAACTACATCATCGTAAACGTTTCTTCATACGTTGCATACGCCCGTTTCAGGAATGTATTCACGGTTTAGAGACATCTGATGTTAAGTGTTGTATGTGACGTCTCTGTCTGTATTGTCCTGCCTTTTTTTCGCAGCAGAAATCCTTTTCTCTTCTCACACACGGCTACAGGGAAACAGGGGCAGAACTTCACACACACACACACACACATATATATATATATATATATATATATATATATATATATATATATATATATATACCACACACAACACCTGTGTAAAATTCACACTATTTGAATTGAGAACGAATTCCTGAAACGAGTCGTCCTAGTACGGAAAATCGTAACTGATACATTACATCATCCTTTAAATCAATTTCTTTGCATCACTGCAGCTTACTGAGTCAGTCCAAATACAACAAGACGGGCTTCTGTACTAAACTACAGAAATTTTGCTAGAATTTTCAGTTCATACAGTTTTCCATGATTCCTCGACATAGACTAAGGTAACATCATCTTCTTACGGGATATGTGTATTGGTGTTGGTTATTATAAACTGTGTCGCTGTGTGTACAGTACGATCTGCAGGGTGTATAAAATGAAATGCGTAGTTAAATAAGGTAAGATGAAAACAAACACTTTATTTTCATTTATGAAATTCCTCAATGATTTCTTTCCGAAATATGTTGCACGTTTTTAGAAATAATATACGGTTATTCAAGGGTTCCAGAAGAACATTCTTCATAGTTACGTGTTTATTTCTCAACATAGTCACCGTGATGACTAAAGCACTGCTCACAACGAGAGACCAATTTGCAGAGACCGTCATTGTAGAATGTTTGTTGACGGAGCCACAACATCTCTGCTTGCACAGCACCATCACTATTAAGTGTTCTTTATGTTTTGGAAACAGATGAAATTCAGATGGGACAAAGACGGGACTCTATGAAGGGTGGTCGATGACAGTGAACCCAAGGTGTCGGATTGTTGCCGATGTCGCAGTACTCGTGTGTGGTCTGGCTTTGTCATGCTGAAAAAGACGGTGCTCTATGGGCGGACGAAATCTTCGGTAGGAAACACGATTAGACCACGCTGTTTCTCATACAGCGACATGCTTAACGTTACACACCGCCGTGTTAGATGCTACGTGTTAGATGCTACAGTTCGGAGCTGTCTAATGGCAAAGGGCTGCAAATATATTGGCATGAACAGGAAAGATGCAGACCGTTAATACCGTTTCTTTTATTTAAAAAATTTTACGAGTTTTACATAAAATATTCGGAGGCTTTATCCTCCAGCACGCCGTCGTTCATTGTGTTAAGGATCTTTATGTTTATTCGTATCGTGGATTAAATTACCATAATTTTTGATGGTATCTTAATGGATCAAGTATCTTCTCAAACAGAAGTGTACGTAGGCTCAAACCCATACATTTCCTGCATCCTTGTAGAAATCGTGTGCTCCCAGGACGCAAGTGGGTGTATGTTGTGGTAAGCTCTGGAGTGGAGTTGTTTTATATGTGGATGATTCTCTACACCTTATATCTGATTCCATATGTTGGCGTATGTAACGTGTATGAATTAGCCTACAACGGTAGCATGTGGAAAAGACATGCTACTACGAAAGGAAGAGGTTTCGTGGAATCCCTCTGTTACCTGTATGGCGCTTACATCTCTAACTAATAAGTCGTCTACCTAAACCTCTTCAGTTCCATTAGCAGGAAAAATTTTTATGCACTAATATTTCTGCTACAATTAATTGACGACACAGAGCGCTTAAACTTGTTGCAGTACGTAACGACACATTGAAGGAGGTGCCGAAAGTATTGGCGCATGCATCTTTGGCTTTACATGATTTCTGTGTGCGGATAAAAGACATGAGTCCATGTGTCCTATAAGACACGCAGGACGCGAAGAGGTAACGTCCATTCCTGAAGAATGACTGTTAAAGGCCTTAGCAGTTAGACCAAAGACACTGCTAGAGTGATGCGAGTTGATAGGAACATGGCCGTCGTGGAAGGAACTTCTCCGTGGCCAAAAGCATGTGCCAGCTAAACGTGGAAATTCCGAACCAAAAATGTTATGTAAGAACTTGCTTCGTGGGTAAACTAAATGACTTACTGAGTCTTAACGCCACAACTTTTTGGATGGAGAGCTTGGACAAACCTATATGCCATGGCAATAGAAGGGTAAGAATAACAGTAAGCTTAGTCACATAGTGAGTTTTGCTTAAAGCCGTGAAGGAGAACATCTAGAAAGTTTCCTGTTACAGTGTTGGATAAGAGAAGATGTCTCACTAGACGCTGCTTCTCTGAGCTGGTAGGTTTCTCAGTGTCTGTATCTGCTGCAAACACAACGAATCGGAAGTAGTAAAACTTAACAGCCAAGTCAGAGAATCAGTTGATGTGTTTTTGCATGTAACGCATGAGACAGTTCTAGTCACAAAGCGCCAGACATTTCATTCATCCCCATCCTTTCATTATAAATAACGTAAATTCTATACTCGAGTTGCAAAATCTTAAGTAGTAAGGAGTTTAAGGAGCGCTGCAGCTGAGAAGTAGCAAGTGGCCGTTCCCGCAGAGAGTCTGGTGCAGATGTCGTCTTTCGCAGCAGATAGTACGGTAGTGGAGTGAAGTGACCCGCGAACGCTGACTTGCAAGAGAAGATTCGTTGGAACTGGTGATGAGACGGCAGAACATACTTGCAGTTTGAGTGCCGGAACGGCATGCTTTCATAAAACATCAAGCAAAATAGGCAACAAGTATGAACCTATGGATGAATCTATTTATAAATTCGTTCTTTTAACTAGATTTTTAATCAACTGAAAAATATAAGTTTTGTGTACAGGTTGTCAGTAGTTTATCTGTCCGGGAACCGGTGCGAAGGCTTTCAAAATGCTGAAATTTAGCATGTAGAAAAGTAATTCTTGGAACGGATTTGGTCAAGAAAGGTTACATGTCAGTTACGATGAAATTGTTATTCACACTTAAGGCTTGCCTTAACCGATACATAAGAGAGAATAGAGAGGTTTTAAATTATACCGCATGACGGGCGATTTTTGTGTTGTATTTCTAACTGGAGCGAAGGTGGAGGTATCAAAATTGCTCATGATTTATTCAGCTCAGGAGGAGAGTATATTTGACAGCCTCACATAAATAACATTTAACGGCATCCACTTTTGTTATTCGCGACGAGCGCACCATAACCCACGACCCATGTAGTCCACCAGATGCCATTAAAGCTTTTTCCAGTCAAAGAGCGCTTTATCTACGAGGAACAAGAAGGAACAGACGAAACGGTACTTATGTCGCCAAGACCAGACCGACGTCAGTCTGTGGTTCAGAACCCATAAGTATTCAGTGCAAACAGCTGCTCCCAGTACAATTCAATAGTCGGAACAATTCTGCAATGGCGTCATTATAGCCTAAGGGTAGTATAGTTGGGTTTTTCTACTGGCATCTGCGCAGTTAGCTCTCAAGCAGTTGAGGAGAACAATAGAAGATTAATAATGGTCTGGAATGTTAGACAACAGCTTGATAGAGACTACAAGAAAGGTCGAGACTTATTTTTGTTAGCGAAGTATAATGATCAGGATAAAGTTTCCAATATGTCTGAGGAGCAAAATAAATAATCATTATGCCGGCCGAAGTGGACGAGCGGTTCTAGGCGCTTCAGTCTGGAACCGCGTGACCGCTAAGATGCCTCGGGCATAGATGTGTGTGATGTCTTTAGGTTAGTTAGGTTTAAGTAGTTCTAAGTTCTAGGGGACTGATGACCTCAGCTGATAAGTCCCATAGTGCTCAGAGCCAAATAATCATTATGTCTTACCGGCTTAAATATGTGGTAATAAGATAAAGGGTTTTTATGCAATAACAGCTCAGAAATGCAGTTTATAAGCGAACAGTGGGGAAACGTACGTTGGGAATTACTAGGAGACCAACGAATACCTTCTATTGAACATAGTACTTACCATAAAAGTGAAATGAATAGATGGTCGATAGAAGGAGCAAAAACTTTCCTTCCTGTATTCCAAGAGGTACAAGAAGTTCTCCACGACGACCTAACTGAAAGCTGAAGACTGGAAGATGACAGGCAACGTGCGGGAACAGCTTAGATGAGCTTAGCTGAAGAGCTTAAACCATAGAAGACTATACGAGTTCGTCCAGTAGTAGATAGTGATTAGTTCCTCGTCTGTCTTCTGGAAATTAATCACTAGCACGCAGACGAAAGAGATGATTAAATGCCTTGTCGTCATCCATGTTCTTCTCTGTATGCATTTCAGCTGGTGGCAAAGAGGAATGGGAGAGTTAATGCAATTACTACAGAAAGCCTTTTCATTCCTTCCTCGTTTTATCCGCTGCGCCGTATTCGTACCAAACAAATGGTGCCAGGTTTTGGCGAAATCTGCCTCTAAGAAGCAATAGTGGCCCGTCTGTAGGCGAGACACCGCCACACCCCCCCTCCAGCCTCTGGGACTGGTTGGTTCCTTTCGCGCCCGCGGACAAAAGCGGACCGCGCAGTAATTTGCAGCACGCCCCTCCTCGCCTGCCCTCCCCCCTTCCCTCTTTTAGGCACTCCTTTAATCAAAGGGCGGGGCGAATTTATTGCGCGCCGTTCCGCTCGCCGGCGGCGGGCTGCGCGGTCCTTTGGCGTCGCGTCAGACGGGGCGCGCGCCGGAACAGATCGCCGGCATGCCTGCGTGACTAGGCGCTTAGGCCCTCAGCACAGAGGCGCGAGCACCGCCGGCTGCCGGGCACTTGCTGCGGCAAATAACTCCGACACGGGCAGTCTGGCGGAACACTGAGAGCTCCGCGCCCAGAGTCATCTGGAGTCCAAAATGTTCATTACTACTCTGCGCGTTATCAAGTACCTTTTGACAAAGACGCACGGGTTAACTCTTGTGCCTAATTAAATGATCCTGAACGGGCCTGATACAAGGAGCAATTAAACAAGTTTCCAGACACAAAGTAATTAAACACATCAGCTTCGAGTGGGCACTGATTTATATCAACCGGGCAAGTTGAAAATTTGTGCCACACCGGGATTCGAACCCAGGTGCCCTGCTTACTAAGCAGATGCGCTGACAACTAAGTAATCCGTACACTGTAGTGTCCACAATCTCATGGTCTTCCCTAGCATGTCTTTCTTCGAACGCAAATTCTCGACTTTACAAACACTACTGATGTAGTGCCCCTGCTCATCAGCCTCATTATTCACGGCATCTCGCCGATTTCTGTAAGAGTTTGGGCTTGATGTGCATCGGCACTGATATACATCAGTGCCCACTTTAATTCCTTTGCCTCTGGGTATCTGCACTGAAGGGATCTTTGGCCACTATCGCCTTAATTATATATCTGTGGTGTCTGTTCTTTCTGTAATATCGAAAAGAACAGACACCACAGACGTAACTATGTGCGATGACGACATGCGATCCCTTCAGTGCAGACGCACACTAAGCTCAAACTCTTATGCGAATTGCCGAGGTGCCACTGGTAATGAGGCGAAAGAGCAGGAGTACTACATCGGTAGTGTGTGGTATAAGTATTTGGGTCCGACATATGAGATAGTCCTTACCCGCCAGGTTAGCCGAGAGCGCTAATGCGCTGCTTCCTGGAATCGGGTAGGCGCGCAGGTCCGGAATCGAATCCACCCGTCAGTTTAACAACGGAGGCCGGTGTGCCGGCCAGCCTGTATGTGGTTTTTAGGCGGTTTTCCACATCCCACTAGGTGAATACGGGGCTGGCCTCCATGTCCCACCTCAGGTCCACGGCTCGCAGACATCTGAACACATTCGCACTATTCCATGGATTACACTGGACACAAACAGTTGGGGTACACTAATTCCGTCCCGGGGGGCAGGGGTGGCGGCAGGAAGGGCATCTGGCCACCCCTTAAATTAACCTTGCGACATCCACAAATTTTCCTCATCGACATAAATTAATGCCCACTGGCAGGTAGGGTTTTTAATTCCTTTTTGTCTTGGTACGCAGTGGCCGTATTACCAAAATCGTCTCTGTTCTTTCAGTCAAGACGCGGAGAACCGACGCCACGTACAAGTAAAAACGTGTCCATTCTAAGGCCCCACTAACCCCTTGCCTACATGTCGGTGCTCATATACCCGCATCGGAGTCTCGCTGGGTCGCATATAAGCTGCAGCAGTGCTGCCAAGCGGAATAGTTTTGATCGTCCCGCGTGGTATTATTGTCGAATGATATTCCTGCTTGTGGACTGCCACGTAACAGTTACTAATGTTATTTCAGTTAAAATGTTTGCAAGTTTATGTCGATTCTATTGAATGAACAATAAAGAACTATTTCTTTTGGTTGTACCTCGTAACAGCAAAGTCTTGAAAAAAAAAACGCATTTAGCACGTTGATATTATACCAGTCTTTGTGGTCTTGTAATAATTGTTCCCTCTGGGAAGTATGCGACACTAGATTGCCTTTCTCTTCTTGTTCAGGCAGCGAAGCGATACGCACGTAAGTTGCACAACATATATCTTTTTCCGTAAAATTACATTCCTCCAGTTCTCCTGCTTCAGTGAAATCATGCAGCTAATTTCCGACCGTCTAAAGTAAGCTGGAAGCGGCTTGTTTGGTCACGCAAGCAACCGTCAAGTAGCTCAGAGGCTCCATCGTTACTTATTTTGTTTTTAATAACATCTTTTGTATGAACATTGACTACTCATGCTATCATTCGTCACCAACCTAATTGTCATTCACTCACTAAAAGGCAGTGAGTATTATTTAATTTTAAGTAAAAATAATCGACATTTAGAAAAAAATTCAGCTTCCCATGGCAACAATTGCACTTACCTCTTTTTAATCGTGTTTAGACTTGATCCTTTTGTTGCAGACTTTATGATACGTTGCAATCTGGAAAATTAAACAGCCTATACAAAAAGAGCCATTTCAGTGTGTAGTTTGATTGATTTATTTAATAGTATGAACCACACAAACGCCAGAGTGCATGTAAGACACAATTTTTCAAATGACTTAAGATCTGACGTAAAAAAATAAAAATTTGGAAAATAAGCTCTTGCCCCACAGTAATAATAATGAAAACCTTAAGGTGGCACAAATGAATAGGCAATCCGAAAATGTTAACCAAATATTTACATGTCATCCAATATAAACGCTTTTCCAAGATTAACTTTACAAAAGGGTTATTCAGTATAACCTACAACAACAGACGGTAATCACGAGGGTAGTACAAGGGTACAAATCTCATGGACGCTTATGACTGTAGCAGTTTTGCGCCCTAAGACTATAATCACAAAAAGGGGCACCAATCTACGACTAATACCGGACGGACTACACAGACAACGAAGTAAATCTGCAGTGACACAATAACCAAGCTTCTATCAAATACAATGCTGGAAATTGAAAGAAGAACGCCTTCAAGCAGGTGACCAACGTGTGTCAGACTTGCACGGGCATTATGATAACGCAGTTAATACAAGGATAGAACGACCAGCGCTGCGGAAAAAAAAAACAGAAACCGCATTTCATCCATGGAAAGTTGCAAGCTTCGCATTGGTTGTTCACTTCCACAGTCAGCAACAGCCACTTTGTTATGGCGCACAAAGCTACGTTTGTGTCTGCAACAATCTTAGCATGCCGCGACAGTATGAACGTAAACCGTTTGTCTAACTGACGGAGTTTGAGCGACGTCGTATTGTAGGTTTGCGCAAGAGTGCATCGATGTTGTCACCACTGGTCAGCAGAAGGTCCACACGCCCGTCAGCCTAGGTCCGGACAGTGGCGAAGTAAAGATGCAGGAGAAGACCGTGTCATCTTAAGAAGTGCCTTATTGAAACGCACCGCAACTCCAATTCAAATTAGGGACACCTACTTACGACGTATCAGCGAGGACCATTCGGAATCGTCTCTACGAAGTAGGGCTACCGTCCTGCACATTCCAAGACCTTCGCGATAGGCGATTATGAAGAACGAATGGAGACATCTTATCTTGAGACGATTCGCCTCTGCCGTAGTACCACTGACGGTCGTGCGCATGTGTGGCGTCGTGAAAACGAGGGCTAACGTCTAGAGTGTATACGGCTGAGGCAGAAAGAGCCAACACCCGGCACCATGGTGTGGAGAACAATATGTTAGAATGGCCGTTCTCCTCTGGTGATCGTGGAGGGAGCATCGAACAGTGAACGGTAAATCGAAAACATCATTCAGTCACTCGTGCGACCGATCGTGAACCATTATGACTATGCATGGCCACATATATTTCGTGCCGCATAACTTGCTATCCAAGGTGTTCGTCAACTGCCCTGGCCAGCACAATTCCCAGATCTGTCCCTCATTGAGTATGTTTGTGACTGAATGCGCGGTCTGCAGTATCGGCAAGAAATCAGTCCCAACTGTGGCACCAGATGGAAACTGGATGGCAGGCTGACTTACAAGACTGTCTCCGTGAGAGACTTGCTGTCTGCATTTCTTGATAAGGGGCGTATACAGGGCATCAGCGCTGACATTTCGCACGCCCTGTCGACTGTAGCTCTGTTGGTGTGACCGTTTGCTGTAAACGCATCAAGAGTGTGTGTAACGCCAGAAATGCATATCCTCCAATTTCCATCTATTGTGATATTTTTTTTTTCTTATTTTGTTACCAGAAGATATGACATTTCTGTGTCTTTATATATTGTAATTGTTTTACTATATATATATATATATATATATATATATATATATATATATATATATGTGTGTGTGTCGATGTATAATTGGTTTGTTTTGTAAATACTATTTGTATTTTTACGCTGGGTCTTGCCTAGGGAAAACTATGCTATCGAACGAATACATCGATAGGTCGTGGAGAGTGTTAACTCTGCCGCGTGGAGCGCGGGCTGAGCAGAGTCTGGCGGGGGTAGGGCAGTGGAGCAGGTGTGTTGTGTGACGCTCCCGCGAGTTGCCGCGCTTTCGGGGTTTGGCAGCATGTACGCGTAATTGCGCTCGACTTGCTATGTTAGTTTCTGACATGGTGTCGCGGACGGGAAGCGTTAGCTGGCACACATCAAGAGCCAGTTTCGGCTGGAGACCGTGTCGAGAAGAAGGCGCGCCAACATCCAGCTTCTGCAAGAGCTACGGCCGACAATGAGTGATTGTCGCCACCTCCTCGACCGACGACTTCAAACCCTCAATCAGCCAACAAGGAAGACTGGAATCACGTGAAGTTTTATAACTGTATGGCAGACCTCAGCTTTTAAAACTGTTCCATTTGCCTCACAAAATTACAGCAACTTAGCATAAACCTTTGTTGCTCATTGTCCCAATAGCATTACCAAGCAGGGTCTCTTCCTTCTCCGGAATGAACCCGAGTGTCTTTGAAATTCAAACGCCACCATTAAAGTAATATCATTCGATTTCACTGCTTTAATTTCAAAGTTCAGTTAAAGTATTCATAGGTGGCTACAATATTTAGATTACACAAGCAGAAATTAAGAGTGCGAGTTTTGTTGCCATATTTTAGCTTACCTGTGACTGCAGCTCAGCTTGGTGCGTACTAAATTTTACTATTGTTAACTGTTCAGAATCATTTAATTCAAGTTCAAAGTTAAATCTCTTATTTCTAAATTGCGTAGATTCAAGTAACTTTTGAAATGATTGTTGAGGTAGCCCAAGACTAACCGTATTTTACTGAATTTCGATGTGCTTCAGAAACAAAGCTCACTATTAATTTCAGTCACTAAATTAACTTTCAATTTTCCGGTTTTATTTATTCTTTTGCTAAAGTAAGTCAGAGCGTAACGAAATTTATTACTTCTGACAAACATTCAGTTTTCACACAACACGTGTCAACCTTCAGTTGCCACGCTTTTATTGCTAATTGTATGTGCAATAACCTTTCTTTTTCATTTCTTGTAGTAGTTGTCCATAGGACTGGCGACCGTAATTTTCCCCAAATCTCAAATATCTAATTAACGCCAGTTAATTGTTAACGTAACGACCGCACATTTACTTTCTTTATTAACTTTACCCATTTTCAAAATTAATTTCCACCAGTTTCATTTGCATTTTTCCTTTCATTTAGATGTAACCCTTTCCTCCCTCTTTACCGACAAATTAACTTTGCTTTTCCCAAATTTACATTAGGTGCACGCGGTTTAATTTTTCACTGTCATTAAGGTCGATAAGTGAGGGGGAGGTACATGTGTCAATAAAGTTTCTGACTGTGATTCACTAAATTTGTGTTATCGTTCTTTCATTTTTCCAGTAGCGTCTCAAGGAACGTAGAAAGGCAACTTCAATCACTAGGAGGTTATCATCAAAAGACAGTACCTCAGATAACACAACTGCTTTACAAAATCCAGGCTGCACACCGATTTACCATGTTTTATCAAAAACGAATAAGGGCACTCTTCTCAGTTTACAAGCCCAATAGCGACTGAGCAAATAAAAACCTTAGCGGTGCACTAAGGCCAACACAGCCTTAAAGAACAGCATAATAAAATGGCAGAAGTCCCTGTTACGGACAATATATACCTAGCAAACGCTTGCTAGCTCCTGCTTGCGGTATTCCTTGGATGGACAGAGCTAAGCACCATCTGCTGTTCAGCAGCACGATGCTTCGCATTAATAGCCGGTCACACCTAGTGTTGACAGTCTGCATCTCCACTACCTTGCAGTCTCCACACTGTCCATTCAGACTCCGCAAGTCAATGTAGAGCCTCCTCCAAAATGAGTTCGCACTCCCTGACAGATTCCGACTCCATCCAACACCTCCATCTACACCATGCATCCAGTAAAACATCTCCAGGGAAAAGCCGTGCCAATGCGAAACTGGTTCGGCCAACATGCCAAGCACATCCACTAACTCCATCCTGAAGCCTTGTCAGCAGTTGCTCATAGCCTGCGGCTGGCTCCTAGTTCGCCGCTCCCACTCCTTTTGCTGTCCTGCACAGCCACAGCTGACATCGACATGGTGCTGTGTCTGCCAGCTCACCAACTCCCAGGCCTTCTGGTTCAACTAGAGTGTACAACCAGACTGGCACTAACTGATGGGCGAGGCGGGGATTCACGCATGACGTGGAACAACTTGTCCAGGCGCATCACGAAATCACTGGTACCAGTACGATCTTCGAAAATATCCTGCATCTACATCTACATTTATACTCCGCAAGCCACCAACGGTGTGTGGCGGAGGGCAATTTAGATGCCACTGTCATTACCTCCCTTTCCAGTTCCAGTCGCGTATGGTTCGCGGGAAGAACGACTGCCGGAAAGCCTCCGTGCGCGCTCGAATCTCTCTAATTTTGCATTCGTGATCTCCTCGGGAGGTATAAGTAGGGGAGAGCAATATATTAGATACCTCATCCAGAAACGCAATCTCTCGAAACCTGGACAGTAAGCTATACTGCGATGCAGAGCGCCTCTTTTACAGAGTCTGCCACTTGAGTTTGCTAAACATCTCCGTAACGCTAACACGCTTACCAAATAACCCTGTGACTAAACGCGCCGCTCTTCTTTGGATATTCTCTATCTCCTCTGTCAACCCAACCTGGTGCGGATCCCACACTGATGAACAATTCTCAAGTATAGGTCGAACGAGTGATTTGTAAGCCACCTCCTTTGTTGATGGACTACATTTTCTAAGGACTCTCCCAATGAATCTCAACCTGCACCCGCCTTACCAACAATTAATTTTATATGATCATTCCACTTCAAATCGTTCCGTACGCATACAGATATTTTATAGAAGTAACTGCTACCAGTGTTTGTTCCGCTATCATATTATCATACAATACAGGATCCTTCTTTCTATGTCTTCGCAATAGATTACATTTGTCTATGTTAAGGGCCAGTTGCCACTCCCTGCACCAAGTGCCTATCCCCTGCAGATCTTCCTGCATTTCGCTGCAATTTTCTAATGATGCAACTTCTCTGTGTACTACAGCATCATCCGCGAAAAGCCGCATAGAACTTCCGACACTATCTACTAGGTCATTTATATATATATTGGTGACACAGCTTTCCTTACTGTCCATCATATTATCCATTTGTTCCAAAGATACCACCAACTTCATCTCAATAGTTCCTCTCCATCAATCCCACAAACAAATGGTCGTTATAAGAAGAGGCACCAGAGCTATCTGTCGCTAGGACTTCCAATCCACAAACATCCAGTTCACCTAACTAAATCAGTTACTGAATCTTACACTAGAACTTGGTAAGAAACCAACCAAGAATCCAAATATAAAAGAACTCCCAGAATACTGGCAGGGAATGAGAACTGGAAGCCTCAGCTATCACACTCACCTCGAAGATCGTCACCTCTCCTCCCATCATTCAGCACTCTCTCCTAATTCTTGGAAGTGATGCAGTCTCACTCTCTGTAACCGTTTAACATGCTCGCTTCATAATCTCTACCGTCTCGCAACTCTTGAAATAATTCTAATATCTGTCAAATAAAATCGAGTCCCAACATCTTATTTTCATGAAATCCCTGTCCGGCAGGCACACCACTATCACTATGTTCCACTTTCCTTACATATACACACCCTCCACGTCCTTCTTCAGGGTAATTTTTAGCCGTCTTCTCTTCTAAGACTATGAAATGATTTTGCTGATCTCCCCATCCAGCCAACTACAACCAAGCTACAACTACCTTTCCCACTAATGGACGCAACCTACCATTTTCCGTCCTACATTCATTGTCATATTCCTTCCTGTACATTTTCGTCCGCATCCAAATCCATTAGTCTCCTAACATTAAGTGGTGCCCATAGCACGATTATCTATACAGTCTTCAAGGACGCAATTTCTCAAATTACATTTTCATTCTCATCAATATATGCGTGAAGAGCGGCAATCAGGACCATAGCCAATCCTCCCACACTTTTTTTTCAGCGACTGTGTAGTGATATAAATAACGAACATTTAAAAGAGGTAGTTGAGTGTGAGAACAAATACCTGTATTGACTTTACACGATTTGATTTTAATTATGATGACACAGACACACGTCACACATTTACATGAAATTAGTTGCAACAGCATTTATTGCTTATACATTACACTGAAGTGACTGAAATCGTGGAATAAAGATTTGCACATATACAATAGCGGTAATATCGCGCACACGAGGTGTAAAAGACAGTCCATTGGCGGAACTGTCACGTGTACATTGATGATTCATGTGGAAAGGTTTACATCCTCATTATAGCCTCATGACGGTAATTAACATATTATGAAAGCGGAATTGTAGCCGTAGCACGACGCATGGGATTTCGGAAATCGTTTGGGAATTCAGTATTCTGAAATCCACAGAGTGTACCGGGAATACTACATTTCAAGCATTACCTCTTACCACTGACAATGCAGAGACAAACGAGAGCAGCAGCGTTTGTGTAGAGTTTTCAGTGATAACAGACAAGCACACTAAGTGAAATAAACACATAAATCGATGTGGGACTCCGACAAATGTATCCGCTAGGGTAGTGCCTAGAAAGTTACCGCTAAACAGGCTATGGCAGCAGGCAACCGACGCGAACGCCTTTGGTAACAGCACATCATCGCCTGCAGCGATATCGGTTGGACCCTAGAGAACTGGAAAACCGTGGTCTGGTCAGAGCCGGTGGTAGGGTTCCAGAGTCGTCCACAGCCCACGAAGTCATGCACTCAAGTTGTCAACAAGGCACTGTGCTATCTGGTAGTGGCTCCATAAAGAACTGGGCTTTCTTAACATGGAATGGACTGGATCCTCCGGTGAAACTCAACCGATCATTGACTGGAGATGTTTGTCTTCAGCTACTTTGAGACCATTTTCAGTCAATCATTGACTTCATCTTGCCAAACAACGATGGAATTCTTATGGATGACAATGCGCCATGGCACCGGGCCACAATTGTTCGTGATAGGTTTCCAGAACATTCTGGGCGATTCGAGCGATCGCCAGGTCGCCAGACATGGCACATAAACGAGTGGTCAGTCAGTGCACCAAATTCTGCCCTGACAATACTTTCTCAATTATGGGTGGCTATAGAGCCAGCTTTGAACAATATTTCTGCAGGGGACTTTAACGACTTATGGAATCCAATGCCACGTCGAGATGCTGCACTAAGGGATGTCCGACACTGTATCAGAAGCAATGTGTTTTGTCACCTCGGTGTATAATGATATTACAGATGCGTTTGAGAAAGGCCGAGGGTCTTATTGGATAGTAATGCAAAATAAATATTGAATGCGAAGCTCAGCTTCATCACATCAAACAGTCTATAGCTGGTAATCACTTTTAGCCTTAAGAAAATGAGTGAATTGTGTTTCGGATAACTCATCCTTATTCATGACGACTTGAGCTCTGATTCTAGTAATCGTTATCAGCTCACGCTCCTCCGTATATTTCGAGGTAATTTTGCGGCATAACAATACAGCTGTTGGCTTCACGTCCTTCACATATGTTGAGCCTATTGCGCGCAGTAGAAAACATATGATGGTTGTAATTACTATGTGCAGGTTTACTCTCAGTTCTCAATTATTCAAAAACAGTCTTAATCGCATATATTATTATTTTACCGCCAACCGGTTTCAACACAACGTAGGGGTCATCTTCTGGGCATTTACACCATTGGTCGTCTGCTGGTGGTGTCATTCCTGTCTACATAACAGCAGGAAACTATCAATTAGATAGTTTCCTGCTGTTATGTAGACAGGAATGACACCACCAGCAGACGACCAATGGTGTAAATGCCCAGAAGATGACCCCTACGTTGTGTTGAAACCGGTTGGCGGTATAATAATGATATATGCGATTAAGACTGTTTTTGAATATTTGGTTAATAATACTAATCGCTGCTTCATCTCCACAACTATGTTGTCCAAAAATTTACTGTCAGTTCTGCTGGACTCTAGCTGGACGACAAGGCTTTGCCATTTTTTTGGTGTGGTCATTGGCCAGCTGCTTATCGAAGCAGCTGGTGGGTTGGTCCATAAACTCCGCCTCAGAGAATATGATACACAAGCAGTTAAATTTACGGTAAGGCGTACAATGAAGCTTCCAGAATGAATCATCTACTCTGCAACAGTGTCCCCTCTGGCCTGAAACTTCCTGCAAATTACGTGTGTGAGCCGGGCAGCAGTATCCATATTTCACAAGTGCTAGTTCCGCAAGTTACGAAGAAGAGCCCTTTCGAAGTGTGATAGTTAGAGAGGAGTACGGCAGTGGTAGCAATGAAAGTGCGGATCATGAGTCATGCCTGCAGGGGTCATTCGGTGCGAGCAACTGCCTCTGAATGGCATGGCTCTGAAACACGGCCTGACACACAGTTTTAAGGATTCCTCGATTGAAAGGCACATGACACACACGTTTTTCTCACTTAGGTGACTGACCATTGTTGTGAACGGAAGGGCATCCAGCCACAAAGTTAAGATAACGTAAATTTCCAAAGTCACGTAAGCAGTGGAACTGCACGATCGGATAAACGCCAGGAAAACGACAGTTTTATGCAGCCCGCCACACTTTCTTTCCTGCCTCAATAAATTTCCCGCATGATAGTACCTCCAGTATATGTTTAAAATGGCTCTGAGCACTTCGAGACTTAACTTCTGAGGTCATCAGTCCCCTAGAACTTAGAACTACTCAAACCTAACTAACCTAAGGACATCACACACATCCATGCCCGAGGCAGGATTCGAACCTGCGACCGTAGCGGTCGCGCGGTTCCAGATTGTAGCGCCTAGAACCGCTCGGCCACTCCAGCCAGCTCAGTATATGTCTCAGGTCTTTATTGTTCTACGGTTTTATCCCTCTATGGCACTTTCTGTTACCATAGAAGTTACACAACGATGTATTCAATCATCACTTCTTACAAAAGCTATTTTCCTCGCCGATTTAGGTGAGAATTATCTCATTTGTTATTTTGTTAGTACACTTGATTTGTAACATCGTTACATTACACCAGATATCAAACGCATTGATTCTTTGCTGTAGCCCATAGACCGTATTCTGTCAAAAAGCACCAAAGCAGAAGTGAGTTACAACAGCGCCAGCCATAGGCAGGCAAGAACGTTATGTTGCAAAGCCAAACACGGCCAACAGGCATTGCCAGCTGGTCAAAGCTAGCTGTAGTACACTAGCAGAAGGACAGAAGCGTTTCCACACTTTTCCACCATGGAAGTGTTTGGAGTATGTGGCTTATGGCCTAAACGAACATAGCCTGGAGCGAATAAGCACCTAGACATTCACACTATAAAATAATCTCATCTCAGTTTCACAGCCTATCCTACAAGCCTCTGACATCCAGAGCGACATCCTGGAATGCATACCGAGGTCTGCTGTTCAATCACGGGACTGGGCAGCCGGCCCTGAGTCGCTGTTCCATCACGGGACTGGGCAGCCTGCACTGAGTCACGAAAGCAGCCACCCCCTCGCTGCGATACCGTCAGCCATGTGTTGCGACGCTCTCAACATGGTCACAGCCGGAGACGTCGCTGACAATGGCATTCGAGTGATACCATACTCCACTCCACTCTTTGCGCTCTAAGCACTGCCGGACGTCTGTTGTTTCGCATGAGAGCCAACTGGACACCTCCACCAAGCTGTTCCTGATGTGTTATTTCACTCCACATGGGTGACAATCCATGGGTCATCAAACAACGAGGTCAGATCATTAACTTCGTCTTCTTAGGGTAACGTCTGAACTTACAGCCTACAGTATGGTGAGCCTAAAAAAATTTGATTGTGTTTAGGTCTTGGAGAAAAGGTTCAACAATCGAGAATTTTGTAAGGTAGATGATTGTATTGCGAGTGGGGCAGCATTGGATTTGTCTAGTCTTGAAGGTAATGGAAGTCACGATTGATTAGTGCCTGTTAGATGGGCGCAATGTAACCTTGAGGGCCACTCAGCGCCATACACGGAATCAGTTCCATTAAAATGTTATACATATTTCCGTCAGGGGCTCATTTCTAGGCAATGCTGAGAGTCGAGATAGCTCATGAATAGACATAAGAATGAAGTTCACGTATTTTTTCTTGTCTTGTGAGTGTTGGTTCTCAAAATGAGTGTTGTCAGGAACAAAGCGTCGAAAGAACCAGAGACGCAAGGTGTGTCAGAGCTGGAAGCAGTACGCATATTGTGAAATAAGTTAGCACCATTAACAGCGGATAATGTAGAACTGCAAGGGTTGGTAGAGTTGTGATCGTCACGAAGGGATGTATATTTGGCAGTCGCAAGTTTGATTGCTCCTTTTTCTGATAAGGGTACGAGGATGTGCAGGTCTTTGGGGGAGGCCTTGGAAATCTGACTGAGTTGGAAGGTTGGTCTGAGGAGGAATTCCTGAGTGTTGCAAAACTAAGACTAAACTTTTGTAGGGTATACAGGAACTCTTAACGTGGCCACAACATTCAAAGAAGTAAGAGATGTATTATTTCAGAGGTACAAGAAACGAAATAGTGCGAGACACCTTAGGCAACAAATATCTTTTATAACTAAGAGCTATATGGAAACAGTGGAAATTTGGAAATTTGTAGTAAGGTCTTATGGGACCAAACTGCTAAGGTCATTGGTCCCTATGCTTACACACTAGCTAAACTAACTTAAGCTAAGGACAACACACACCCACGCCCGAGGGAGGGCTCGACCTCCGCCGGGAAAGCCGCGCGGATCGTGACAAGATGCCCTGACCGCTCGGCTACCCCGTGCGGCTAGGGAAGTTCTGGAACAGTTTTCGGATACGATAAGGAAAATTAATGGACGTACCTACGAATTGGGACAGGATGCTGCAGTCAGTAAAACTATTTTGCAAGAGGTTGAGCAGAGGATTGCTTGCGGAGATGTCAAGGTATGTACGGACAGGGGATCCAACGGATTTGAGCACAGCAGTGCTGTTAGCTATAGAGTGTGAGGACATCTATTTGTTCACTGGAAAATGTGGGATAAATGGACAGAGTTTACAGCAACTATAAAATGTTTTAAGTGTGGCAGAACAGCGAAAGTAATAAGACAGTGTCACTAGCCTCAGGTTGACAAAGTTGGAGGAAGTAATAGTTTTAGAAGTAGAGGACCTGGCAAGAATAAAGTGTTAAACGCCAGAGGGGACCCCTGGTCAACCTACGCCAATACCCACTAAGATTGAATACTACAATGCTATGCAGAGGTGGATTGTGCTTAAGAGGTATAGTAGGAAAAAAGGATTGCAGGATATTATTGGACGCATGGGCACATGTATCGGTAGCCAGTAGTAATCTCGTGAAACACAAGCAATGTGATCCACCTTGGTACAGACTGCGTAGTTTTGGGGATAAAGATGTCACACCATTAGGATCGGTGGACATAGACTTCAATTTACACAATGTGTAGAGATCATGCTACATACGAGTGAGGGCTTCGACGTGTTTCGAGGATTAGATGTCTTACATCAGCATTGTGACTTATTCGCTCTTTGGCAATTTTGGGCGAAACTAAACAGAAAAATTATTCAGTTAGTTGAAACCACCGCCAGTATAGCAATGTCGCAAGGCGAGTCTGTATTGAAACACGAATCGATTAAACATTGAACGATCGCTCTAAAACTTGATCCACACGACTGTGTACCTAAGAATAATGGGAAATTATTTTGCCCCAGTGCTGAATCTTGCTTGCTGGTAGTAAATTTTTGTGTTTGGGTGGAACCATCAGAAGAGAATGAAGTATTAGATTAGGCAGGTTACTTAGTTAAAAGAGGGATTCTATTGTTTCAAGAAAAGGCGGTTGAAAAGAAGGAACCTGAGTCCGTAGATAATTTAGCGCAGACGATATAGGATTAACGTAAGGGTTATTATTCGCTAATATGGATATCCTGCAGGAAGAAGAACGGGACACAACGGGCTCCAGCCACAGACAATCGCCGGATGCCACTGAAACTGCATTATGAGAAAAATTGGAGCACCTAGAAAGAAGCAGCAAGGAACAAACTGAGTAATTATTTTCGAATTTAAGCATTTTTTTTTTTCCAGAACGGCTATATCTGCTATGCATATCACACGACACTGCATACCAAAGGGAAATGAATCACCAGTCTATCGCAAAGCACACAGAATACCTAGGAACTTGTAGCTAATTTTGGAGGATTTTATGGATAAACAGCTGAAAAAAGGCATAATTGAAGAAAGCAATAGCACATGGTTGGGGGTGGGGGCAGGAATAGTTTCCAAGCCACGAAATCAGTTCCTATAACATGAAAACATAGGCTTTTTGAGAGTACGGACGTTTAGTAGCTAAAGACATAACGAACGCCTATCTCTTGCTAAACTTCACAGAAACCTTGGATTATTTACGACAATGCAAATATTTTTCAACAATGGATACCACCAGATAGAGTTGGCACCGCAGGACGGACACAAAACAGCGATTTGGACACCCTGGGGACACTACCAACTCAGGAAAACGCTATTCTGGTTAAAAAATGCACCTGTTAAAGTCTCTGAGCTGTACGTAAATTTCCTGTAACGCACTCTGTATTCGAGTTGCAGTCGCTCTTAGGAGTCACAAACTCTTACCTCCTGTACATAAAAGATTTGAGGATATTACCATACCATTCACACAGTTATTAAAAAAGGATATTAAATCTGTGCGGAGAGAAAGTGAAAGTGCCTGAGGAGCTAAACGAAACTTAAACATCGTATCCGAAATTGGTATTTCTGGACTTTAATACAGACTTCGTTTTATCTTCGGTACACAAGTGTGAAGAGGGTAACACTGAATAAACCACGGGTAACAGGTGAAATATTCTGATTTGATCCATTATAAATTGCAACTGATCAATAAAAGACGGAAGTATAAAAATGTTCAGGGAAATTGAGTATTACAGAAATACAAGTCACTTAGGAATGAAATAAATCAGAGATGCAGGGAAGCTAATTCGAAATAGCTGCATGAAAAATGTAAATGAATCTAAAAAGAAATGATTGTCGGAAGGACTGTCTCAACATAAAGTCAAAACAGCCTTCGGTGAAATTACAAGCAAGAACGGTAACATTAAGAGTAGAATGGGAATTCCACTGTTAAATGCAGAGGGGAGAGTGGACGTGTGAAAAGAGACAGTTGAAGGCATCGCTGAGGGGCAAGACATGTCTGATGAAGTGACATAAGTGGAAAGGGGAGTCGATATAGAAGAGATAGGGGATCCAGTATTGGAATCAGAGTTTAGAAGAGCTTTGGAGGACTTAAGATCAGACAAGGCAAGGGATAGATAACATTCTATCAGAATTTCTAAAATCTTTCGAGGAAGTGGCAACAATACAACTATTCACATTGGTGTGTAGAATGTTTGAGTCAGGCGATGCACTATCCGTTTTCCGAAATAATATCATCTCCACAATACCGAAGATAGTAAGAGATTTGTCGCACAATCAGCTTAACGGCTCACGCATCCAAGTTGCTAACAAGAAGAGTATACAGAAGAATGGAAAAAAATTGAGGAATTGTTAGGAAAGGTAAAGTCACCAGAGAGCTCTGATGTTGCGGATGATAGTGGATCCAAGAATACCGAAAAATTAAGACACGTTCGTGGGATTTGTCGGCCTGTAAAAAGCCTTCAACAATGTAAAGTAGTACAAGGTGTTTGATATTCTAAGAAAAATGGGGGTAAGCTACAGGGAAAAACGAGTAATATACAATAAGTACGAGAGCCAGAGGAAACAATAAGACTGGAAGGCCTAGAACGAAGTTCTCAGATTAAGACGGCTGTAAGAAAGATATGTAGTCATTCATCCCAACTGTTCAGTCTATACATCGAAGAAGGAATGACGGAAGTAAAACAAAAGTTCCAGAGTGGAACTGATATTCAAGGTGAAACGATAACAATGAATTAATTTGCTGACAAAAGTGAAAATGAATTAAAGGATTTGTTGAATGGAAAGAACAATCTAATGAGTACAGAACATGGATTGAGAGTAAATCGAAGAAAGGTGAAAATAATGAGGAGTAGCAGGAATGAGAACAGTGATGGTCAGGAAGCAGATGAAGTTAAGGAATTCTGCTACCTAGACTGACAATCATTAATTTTCGATTACTTCACATTTTTCATGTAGCCATTTCGTCTTAGTCTTCCTGTACTTCCTGTTTGTTTCATTTCTCAGCAACTTATATTTCTGTATTTCTGAATTTTCCTGAATATTTTTATACTTCTTCTCTCATCGATCAAGTGACGTATCTCTTCTGTTACACATGGTTTCTTCGCAGTTACCTTCTTTGAACTTAAATTTTTCCTTCCAACTTCTGTGACTACTCTGTTTAGAGATGTCCATTCCTCTACAAATCTACTGCTACAGAACCATTCCTTATTTCTGAATCTATAGCCTTAGAGAACTTCGAGCGTATCTCGCCATTCCTTATGACTTCTGTAGCCCACTTCTTTACGTAATGATTCTTCCTGACTAATTCCTTAAACTTCTGCGTACTCTGTCATGAAAATGTGTGTTTTCTATAATTGCAGTGTCAAATGGAGAGATGAGAGCGAGTAGGTGAAAAGAGTACATTGCAGACTTCTATGAAGGAGAAGATCTGTCTGATGCAAGAGAAGAAGAAACAGGATTTAGAAGAGATAGGGGTATCCAGTACCGGAATCAGAGTTTAAGAGAGCTTTGGAAAACTTAAGATCAAATAAAGTAGAAGGGATGGATAACATTCCGTCAGAATTCCTATCATTGGAGGAAGTGGCAACAAAACGACTATTCACGTTGGTGTGTGGAATATATGAGTCTGGCAACATATCACCTGATTTTCGGAACAATATCATCCACACAATTTCGAACACTGCAAAGAGTTGAGAAGTGCGAAAATTATGGCACAATTAGCTTAACAGCTCATGCATACCAGTTGCTGACAAAAATAATATACAGAAGAATGGAAAAGAAAATTGAGGATTTGTTAGATGAAGACCATTTTGGCTTTAGGAAAGGTAAAGTCACCAGAGAGGCAATACTGATGTTGCGGACGATAATGGAAGCAAGACTAAAGAGAAATCAAGACATGATCATAAGATTCGTCGACCTGAAAAAGACGTTCGACAATGTAAAATAGTGGAAGGTGCTCCAGATTCTGAGAAAAGTAAGTATAACTTGGAGGGATAGACGGGTAATATGACAATATGTACAAGAGCCAAGAGGGAATAGTGAGAGTGGTCGTCCAAGAACGAAGTGCTGGGCTTAAAAAATGCGTAATACAGGGATATAGTCTTTCGCCCTTACTGTTCAATCTGTAAATCGAGAAACCAGTGATGGAAACAAAAGAAACGTTCAGGAGTGGAATTAAAATTCATGGTGAAAGGATGTCAGTGATTCGATTCGTTGATGACTTTGCTATTCTGAGTAAAAGTGAAGAGGAATTACATGATCTTCTGAATGGAATGAACCGTCTAATGAGTAATGAATAAGGACTGAGAATAAATCGAAGAAAGACGAAAGTAATGAGAAGTAGCACACATGAGAACAGCGAGAAACTTAACTTCAGGGGCGGTGGTCACGAAGGGGATGAAGTTAACGAACTCGGCGAACTAGGCAGCAAACTAACCAATGACGGAAGGAACGAGGATGACATCAAAAGCATACAAGCATTGCCAAAAAGGACATTCATGGCCAAGAGAAGTCTACTAGTATGAAACATAGGCGTTAGTCTGTGGAAGAAATTTTTGAGAATGAACCGTAGGAGCACAGCATTACATGGTAGTGAAACACGGACTGTTTGAAAACCTGAACAGAAGAGTATCGAAGCATTTGAGATATGGGGCTACAGACGAATGTTGAAAATTAGGTGGCCTGATATGGTAAGGAATGAGCAGGTTCTCCGCAGAATCGACGAAGAAAGGAATGCGTTGAAAACACTGACAAGAAGAAGGGATGGTAGCACATCTGTCAAGACACCAGGCAACAACTTCCATGGTACCAGAGTGAGCTGTAGAGGATAAAAACTGAAGGGGAGGGCTTAGATTGGAATACATCCAGCGAATAATAGTGGGCGTAGGCTGCAAGTGCTACTCTGAGATGAAGAGGTTTGCACAGGCGAGGAATTCGTGGTGGGCCGCATCAAACCAGTCAGAAGATTGATGACTGAAAAAAAAGTAAAAATAAAAAAGAAAAAAAAGAAAAAGAACATTCCACAACGGAGAGAGAGGGTTAAGCCTTATTTATGTAATCACATATTTGAAATGTTATCTGTGCGGCGAAAATTTTAGAGTAATAACAGATACATAATCATTAAAATGGTTGTTGGGGTAAAATGATACTTCTCGTAGGTTTTCGCGATGGGCATTAAGACTAAGCGAATTTGATTTCGAAGTCACGCATGGATCTGGGAAGAAGCAGGGAAATGCGGACAACTTAAGTAGAAATGAATCAGTATTATATATTGGAGGTAATGAACATAAGGAACGGCAGACTATAAAGAGAGCGGATGACGAATGTGTGTAATGTTTTAAGCAGTCACAGTTTTGTATGCGGGATGGGTTGCTATGCAGAGAAACCAAGCTGTGACCGCGGGTATTGATACCAGCGAGGCTAAGGAATAGAGTGCTACACGAAGCTCATGATCACATACTAGCGGATCATAGAGGTCGCAGAACTACCAAGACAAGAGGTGAGGAATAGTATGTGCGGAATTTCATACCGTGCGCACAGAGAGCGGATTTGTATCACGCAAGAGTACCATTGCAGAGGTTAGGCCCGTTCGAATTTCTGGGGATTGATGTTTTAGGTCCAGTCAGCAAAACAACTGCATTGAATGAGTACGTACTCACATTAATAGATCATTTTTCAAGGTACCTAGAAATGGCCACGATGCCAAACCAGCAGACAGCAACAATGGCACAAGTACTTGTGAATAATTGTATATTGAAGTTTGGAGTGCCTGAAACAGTGTTATCAGACAGGGGAATGTACTTCATGTCAGATCTATTCAAGAAATTGTGTAAGACACTGAATGTGAAGAAGTTGAGGACGAGTCGTCTGCACCCACAAGCCAATGGAAGAACTTAAATAGTGCATAGGGCAATAGGGAAGATGCTTGGATACTACGTTGGTGCACAACACCCCAACTGGGACGTGTGTTTGAAGTACGTCGTCTCCTACAACTCAATACAGCGTATGAAGTCATATGAAGTAGCATGTAATCGTAAATTGCCATTGCCGTTCGACATATTGGAAACGAAGAAAGGGAAGACTGGAGATTCTGTTAAGTAATTTGCCCGAGTGATTAGGGAAATTTGGAATAGAGTACGGAAGGCAAATACACGAGTACTGGAGAAACAGGAAGGACCAGTAGGCCATACGACAAAGAATGCCAGAGTGTAAGGTTGGTCAGTGGATGTTGCTATCAGCTTCGTACACCCAAAGAAAAAGAGAACACAGCTTTTTCCAAAGTAGCAGAGGCCATACCAAGTGGTAGAGACTCCGTCACCAGTAAATGTAAAGATTCAACTGCCGACGAAAACAAGAGTTCTTTACGTAGGGTGCTTGAAACCTTTTCAAAGGAGTCCGGACATTATTCCGCGGATAGGAGGAGCGGACCGGAAAGGGAGAATTAGGGGAAAGGTTTCGAAAGATAAACAAGAAGTTGTGAATGTAACAATGATGAGGTACAGTATAGATTAAGACTAGAAGGTAGTCATTTAATATTTTCCTAGGTTAGGTGTAGATTTAGTGCAGTTACTATAAGCAGCTGCGGAAAAGCAATGAATTGAGGGCAAAGGAAAGTAATTAGGTGTTCCTGCCCGCAGGTGCGGTGCAGAGCAGGCGACATGAGGTGTTTCGTGGTGAGATTACTGATCTTCGTTGGGTCAGAAGCGTTAGGGAACCAGCTTCTGGGAGGGGAGTGCTGCTCGCCACGCAGGAAGACATAGTGGTCAACGGTCATCGCTGGATGATACACATGTAAGATGCGTAACGAGATGAGAAGATTTGAAGAAGCATTAGAAAAATTCCGTCAGGGTACGGAAAGGTGACTTACAGGCAAAGGAAGTGCCGGGGAATGAGAGAGAAAAACATGGAGGTACGAGAAATTACGGACTGGGATGACTCAGGTATTGGGAGTTATTACACATACGCGAAGGACGAGGAGTTGCATCGATGCTGGAGGTCAGCTTATAGAAACAATATTTGACACTCTTGATGGGGAAGGCATTCGAAGGGTGAACGGCACCGCAGAAGAGGTTAAGCAATGGGCAAAAGGGAACAAAGCCGTGAGGATTGGCCCACTACGCAGATTGCAAATTTAGAGAAGGACGTATTGAATTACACACGACTTCTACGACAATTTATTGGAGTACTAATGCGGTATGCCAGAGCTACAGAAGAGGCAGTTAATCAGAATATCAGGGAACTACGTACCGAAGTAGAAACCTTCAACAGCAAAGTAGTACTGATAAAATGGTTTCAGTCTATAGAAGATAGTGTTTAGGAAGAACTAGGGAAAGCAACAGAACTGCAGAAGACTATGCAGCAGGTTATAAGAAGTGACCTAGGGTTTTTTTTTAGAAGATCTAAGGAAAGTACAGAATGAACTACCGCCAGAGCAGGGGTTGGTTTTAGAACCCGAGAATAGAAACCCACGTTTTATTTCAGTCAGAACTGATGGTGCTAAAGTTTACATATCCATTTCTATAATATTAACAGGGAAAGATACATCTTTCGAGTGCTATGTAGTTCATGCGTTTCCTGTCAGTTGCAGGATATTGAAGAAATATGAAAGAGCAGAACCACAGCGACTTTTTTTAATCGCGAAAGACGAGGGAATATATGTAGTAATGGAGAAATCAAAGTCACAAGAAATACTACCGAGGGAAGATCGCAGTCTGTCCGAATATGGTAATAAGGGAGAGGCAGGATTCCTGTGCAGTGAAATTGCAAATTGGACAAATAGTGATAAGAGGATGCAATAAAGAAGAGATCGAGCCGGAATTGTATTTTCAGCAGATCGAGGCACAATGGTTGTAATATTCAGTTAACAAGTTCGTAGTAGTGGCGGACTTTTCCTAGCAGGGGAAGCTTTCGTCAGCAAGGAGACTGGCATTAATCGAGACTACTGGAACAGCATGCGAAGTAATGGTGCCAACGCTCTATCTGCCCGCCGCAATTTTAGGAGTAACTCAACTGAAAAATTCGCAGCTTCTTTTGTATTGGCCAGAGGAGTCCATGGAACTGTTACCTGCAACAAATGTAATAAGCTCAAATCAACTCTAGTACCGGAATTTACACAACCTATAAACGCACTTCTGAACCAGAAGGAGTGACTAGTCTCCCTGGGAACCTTATTGCAGCATGTATGTTTGTATTAGGAAAGTCGGTACTAGAAAAAGACAACAATGACTATTGTCATACCAGCCACTGCTGCGGCACTTTCTTTGCTGAGCGTAGCCCTTGTGTTGGTACGTAAAAGACGAAGCACAAGACTGAGTGTTGATCCAGCTATCTTTCAGGTCCCAGAGCACTGGATACCCCAGCGGAAGGGAGATGAACGTACAAGGGGTTGCATTAAAGATAATTGATTAATTTTAGCTTTAAAGTTTGAAATAGCGAGTTAGATGTTATTCTGCAAGAAGCCTAGTAATGAATAAATTCAGTGGTGTTTAAGGATCAGGGCAAGCGACCATGTAGAAATCTGTAAGATTGAGTAATACAGTTAAGGGACGCAATTGTTAGAATAATTCTAAAGATGTGAAATACGGTCATAAGGGCCAGTCGCCAGGAACCTTAGTGTAAAAAATGATCTAGTTAGGGTTATCTGAGGAAGCAGGTATTGATAAAAAAAAAGGGCAGTGCTGTGTATCGACTGTATTCGGTCAAAAGAATTCCAGAGCGGAAGTGAGTTGGAAGAGAGCCAACTGTATGCAGGTAAGAGTGTTACTCATTGCAAAACAAAACACGGCCGACAGGCTAGTTGCGGAATAGTAGGATTCAGAGTAGGGAATTATGGAGAAGTAAATAGCCCATGGCCATCCAAAGGAACCATGCAGGCATTTGCCTGGTGCGATTTAGGGAAACTGCGGAAAACTTAAAACAGGATGGCCGGACGAGGGTTTGAACTGTCGACCTCGCGAGTGCGATTCCAATGCTGCAGTATGCTCGCAGAAGGACAGGAAGCCTTTCCTTGCTTGCCGCCAAGGAAGTGTTGGGAGTATGTGGCTGCAGCCCTAAGAGAACATAGTCTGGAGAGTAAAAGTACTCAGCCATTCAGCCATTCCCATACCAAAATAATCTCGTCTGTGTCACAGTCTACAACAAATTTGGAAATTTGTGACTAGGTCTTATGGGACCAAACTGCTGAGTCGTCGGTCCCTAAGCTATTTAGTCTAACTTAAACTAACTTATGCTAAGGAAAACACACACACCCATGCCCGAGGGAGGACTTGAACCTCCGATGGGAGGAACCTGGGAGCGGCATCATGTGATGTAGTAAGGGGTCTATTCTTCGACCACAGACCAGCAGCCTGCCCTGCGTCACGAAAGAAGCTGCCGCCGGAGCAGAAAGCCCCCCGCTCGCTGGATGGAGGTCACGGCTGCCTCTACGGTATTGTCAGCTGCACTGCAATGCTGTTGTCGCAGCCGGAGACGTCGCTCACAGCGACATTCGAGTGACGCCGCACTTGGCGCCGCTCTTTACGCTGTCAGCAGTGCCGGACGTCTACTTTATTCTCACGAGGGTCGACTGGACGCCTCCACCGAGCTGTTCCTGACATACTACAGTCGAGAACCAGAATAAAAAGGTCAATTAAACAATTTTACTGTCGTCCCCAAGTCTCATTTCACTTTGCATGGGTGACAATGCATGATTCATTTACCAATTCTTTTCAATTTTTCCCGTATTCCGTAATTCACTTCCATACACTATTCTACTCCAGATGTACGGTATCAGAAATTTATTTCTCCGATCGAAGCCTACTAGTAGAGTTCTTTCATTGTGAAAATCACTGTTTGCCTATGCAGGTCTGCTTACAGTGTCCTTCTTGCATTGTTCAACAACTGTAATTTTCCTTCCAAGCAAATAAAATGTCTTCACGACGGAAACATCCGTTTTGACACATTCTCACCAATCTCCCATTGACTCATCACCAAAACTTTCTTCTTTCTTTGGTTTGATAGCTATCCGTATTCTGTGCAGAGTCATCCCCTTCAACAGGTATTGTAATCCTTCCTCACATTCTGAAAGAACGGCAATGTGAACTACTTTATCCCTGATATAGTTTTATTCTGAAGTTTGATCAAACTTCTGAATCATTCAGTTGATTTAATAGTTTTCCCGATGTGCAGGTTTAGCAGTACAGGAAAAAGACCATAACTGTGCGTTGTCCCCTTTTAAACATGAGAACGGTAATTATCCTTTCACTTTTATCTCAGAGCAGCCCCTCCACTCTTAGTGGCCATGTATGGTCTTTCGATGTCAGCTCCGGGGGAAAAACGCAGTAATGTCTTATGATCTTCCGATAAAATACCTTGTCGGTTCGAGTCCGAATACAGTAACTGCCAGTAATCGTAAAACCATAATTTTGTTCTTGATGTTGACTTTGCACTAGATTTATGCACTTGTACTGCGCTTTGATAACTCGTTTTACCACTGTTTCTTGTGCCATTTCATTAAATTTCTCTAAACGAGTATACTTGTAAGTCATCAAATTCCGGAACTATAATTCTGATGTCTTCAGTAAATTAAACGTGCTCTGCATTAATCCTGTAAAGTGGCTTAACTATTCGTGTAGCGACACCCTACATGTTTTGTTCACATTTTTATGCTCAATAGTATTCTCCAAGTCCAATAACATAATGAATGGGTAACAAAAACTGGTTCAAATGGCTCTGAAAACTGTGGGACTTAACTTCTAAGGTCATCAGTCCCCTAGAACTTAGAACTACTTAAAACTTACTAACCTAAGAACAGCACACACATCCATGCCCGAGGCAGGATTCGAACCTGCGACCGTAGCGGTCAAGCGGTTCCAGACTGTAGGGCCTAGAACCGCTCGGCCACACCGGCCGGCAATGAGTAACACAGATGTTCTTTTCATAATTTGTATTACTGCTTCCAGAGCGCGTATGTAACTCCATGTGTTAGCTATGATGAAGCTAGCAACTGAATTAGCTGTTCGTTTCTGTTTGTGAAAAGCTGTATTTTTTCCGTTTGTTCGCCACAGCAGCCTGACAAAGGGCGACAGCGGAGGGACACAAGCGTTCGACCTTCAGCTATAAGTGGTCTTCAGGGTCAATGCAACCCACACCCTTGCTCTGTCCCCGGACTCGGACACGGTGTGAGGTAATGTGCCGGGTCGCTATAAAGCACTTGTGCAAAGGCGATATGCCTACGCTGAAGCAATGTCTCCTTTACTTAAAAAAAGCGGCGGATGGAATTTTTCGTGGTATCTGCAAGAGACTCTGTCTCAACGGCTGCTTTGGAACATGTCTAAAAAGGTGGTTAGCTGCCACTCTGTCGAAATCTTTAAATTTCATTGTGGCAGTGGTCGTAGTTTTGGCTAGATATTGGACGGCGCTCGGAATCATAACCGTCATTGGTGGATGAAATGGGACCCCTCGAAGGCTTGAGAGAGATGTTAGAATTTCAGTTTAGGCACTCTACCTCCTGCCTCCAAAACAATAGTCTTGCTGGCATACTCATGAGCCAGTATGCTACTAACTGTTGCTCACGGCCGACGCGCACACTGCCAAGTAATGGAAGTTTATTTGGTGAAATTTGGTGGCAATGTTTTTTTGTTGAATAGTTCATGGGGTTTGGTAGCTGATAACTTTGCAGAGACAGTCGTTTCGGTAACTGATTATATCATTGAGTTGTTTGATTTGCAGGATACACTTTGCATCTCTGAACGATGTTTTTCTTCCTAGTCCACTTTTCATAAGCACTTTCACATTTGATCTTCACTTGAATATTGACAATATTCTGGAACGGTGGTCTGATCATTTAATATTAAAAGACTACGACCAAGGTGTGGACGGGGCGAAGGAATTGACATATCAGACGTGATTTAACACGTAAATAGTTTATCCATAACATACAATACATAACACCAACTACGTCAATCCACCTTCGATGCTTACAATTGCCCAAAATGGGAGGGCTACCACTTTCGAATTGGAAAGGCTTTAATTTAAGAAACTAAAACGCCTATTATAATTTTTAAAACTAATAATAACACGACACATAAGTAAGCGCTAAGTGAACGCACTCTTAAATCCTTAATTATTAATCACAAACCGTGGGTTTAGCACATTTAAATTCTCATTGCAATATAAAACATAAATACATGAATTCACAACACAGCATGGCTGCAAAATTTCTACCTGGACAACCTATGGTCCTAAAACTTTCGTATTACATTCCAGCCAATCACATTAATAACTTATAAGCACGATTGGTAAAATAAAAATGTTTGCACTATAATCAATTTTGATAATCCACAATCATTCAAAAAACAACATCAGAAGTTCCATACGGAGCATGTAAGCCTGTTTATACAATCTGTCGGACCAAAATAGGCACGAGGGCCACCATAACAGAAGTGCGCTAGTTGCTTTTAGGATAGGTGCTCCCATTAGCTTAATCACTGAGCAGATATTTACTTAAGCGACAGATAAGATATATAATGCAAATGGAAGGTATTTCTAAAGTATTTTTTCTTCCTCCCTTTTAACAAGAGGGTTTTAGTAAGGTAGAAATTACACTTTGAGGAGACGCAATAGCAATCTAGCGGGCACGCCTTCACGAGGAAGCCATGCCATTACACACGTGCTAAAGTAGCCGCGTATCCGTTGTTCAAGCCAAACATTAACAACACATTTCCATATTCCTGACACCCAAATAGTTGGGCGCAAAACAAAACCAAAAATCCCAAGAGCGGAAGATCCAGCATAGCTTCAGAACAGCTCTTGCCTTCAAAAATACAAGTATGAAATGAAAACAAGTACGTGTAACAACATTCCCTAATCAGCACAATGTTCTTCTTTAGGTCCTGGTAGTGCTAGACAACGCTGACATGCCAATATTAACAAACCTCTAAGGCAACACCTTCCAACTGACAAGCCGAAACCAATGTGACCCCTTATCAGCTCCGTGACAGGACTCGAACCCCCAACTACTGTCAGTGCAACTCACTTATAATTAATACAGCGCAAATAGTATGGCCGCAACGGCCTTGCCGCAGTGGATACACCGGTTCCCGTGAGATCACCGAAGTCAAGCGCTGTAGGGAGTGGTCGGCACTTGGATGGGTGACCATCCAGGCCGCCATGCGATGTTGCCATTTTTCGGGGTGCACTCAGCCCCGTAATGACAATTGAGGAGCTACTCGACCGAATAGTAGCGGCTTCGGTCCAGAATACCATCTTACGACCAGGAGAGCGGTGTGCTGACCCCACGCCCCTCCTATCCGCATTCTCCAACGAGGATGACACGGCGTGCGGATGGTCCCGGTAGGCCACTTGTGGCCTGAAGACGGAGTGCTGTGCTTTAAATAGTATGGCGGACACATATACCCAGGGATTAACAGAACACTAGACTGAACTAGAATTAACCTTAATAATACAGCACTAGATCTTGGGAAACAAGGAACTAACTCCCCACCCGAAATTCTGCAACCACAGGGCGGGAGGATGAACTACCAAAACATAGAAGTGCAAACGTACACAAATAACTACCAAAATACACCACTACACCGGTTAGCAACGATGAGTTGGGGAATCTGCACTGTCAGAATTGCACCAGTGAACAGAACAGAGGATTGCCACAGCCGTGGCCACAAGGCGGGAAAGACGACTGGATGAACTCAATCCCAAAGGACGAAGAACTTGAAACATTCACCCTTAACTTCTTTTCTCCTTTGCCTCGGAACACTTCGTCGTTTGTCCGGGACAGCTGTGCACAATTCTGAGCCGTCCCCAGTCGTCCCGGCAGACACCGACCCAGCCGAACTGCTCCCGGACTCAAATCCTCGCCGAACGGCGGCTCCACCGCCCCATGATGGTTACTGTTTGTTTGCCCTCGTCGACGCAGGCGATGATTAGACTGCCATCCGTCTCCCGCGGACAACCAGTGAAGAGCGGACAGAGGGGCCGAACCAGGCCGGCGTTCTTCCACGGGTAGAAGTGCGGGTTCGATAACAACACCCGTACGCGGAAGGCAGGATGTCGACGTCACCAGAGCAGACACGAAGGCCACTGTGCGACAACCTCCTCCAGCGTGACCGCGCTCGCCTATAAATAGTACAGGCCAAAGAGTCTGCTGCAGTAAACAAGTGAGTCGGTCGTGTTACCAAACTACGGTTTCTAATTACACCAAAGACAGAGCTCGCAATCGATAGTGGGTACACTACGGGTAGCAGTTCAAACGAAAGAGCTTCATAAAAGACCAACCCTGAACAACCGTGGAAAAACGAAATAGAAGAGAAGCAATAAAAAACAAATGGCTCTGAGCACTATGGGACTCAACTGCTGAGGTCATTAGTCCCCTAGAACTTAGAACTAGTTAAACCTAACTAACCTAAGGACATCACAAACATCCATGCCCGAGGCAGGATTCGAACCTGCGACCGTAGCGGTCTCGCGGTTCCAGACTGCAGCGCCTTTAACCGCACGGCCACTTCGGCCGGCAGAAGCAATAAAAGACAGCAACGAGATGCTAGAGCCCGATCGCGCCCAATCACTGTCGATTACCAAAAATATTGGCTCCACACGACGCTCAGGAAACGAGCCGTGGAAAGATGGAAGTACACACGGCTCAATTCTTTACGCGGTACTAAACAAGATCAGAATTAGACATAACTGTCTCTTTAACTTTGCGTTCATTTTAGCAAGTTAAGCTTTTTCCCATTTGAATACATGTCAAGGGAAATAAACAGCACCTCTTGTGAGTGAGAATGCATTTCATCCATTACTCTTAACTTTTAAGAGTAATGGTACACCTGTTGAAATAAGACTTAATAAGACCCATGGTCTATGGGTAGCGTTATTGATCTGTAGGAAAGAAGTCCTCGATCTTAGACTTTGAATAAAAATTATCAGCATTGGCGGCCGAAGAATTCCGTGATAAGTCACGCTCATTCTCCCAATGGCCTTGTCAAAGAGGCAGAGGGACGGACATAGTTCAGGGCACTCTCTTGTGATTCGAAACTATCTCTAAAGATGGAAGAGCCAACAACGATTAATTGCATGAGGATGTGGAAGGCAATGGAAACCACTGCATTAAAGATACACAAAGGGTACATACAGGACATGTCCCTTGAACTGAAAAAGTATCGTGATTTATCCACTGTTAAAAGAATCCGGAATAGTCCCCTATTCGGAACTCCGGGAGTGGACTGCCAAGAGGGAGGTGATCATGAGAAAAAGATTGAATGACCAACGAAAGAATAACATTCTACGAGTCTGGGAGTGGAATGTCAGAAGTTTTAACGTGGAAGGGAACCTAGAAAACCTGAAAATGGAAATGCAAATGGTCACTCTAGAGATGGTGGGGACCAGTGAAGTGAAATGGAAAGGAGGCAAGGATTTCTGGTCAGATAACATAGGACAATCAAAAGAAGCAGAAAATGGTATAAAGAGTGTAGGACTCGTTATGAACACGTAGAGAGGCCAGAGAGTGAGTTACTGAGAGACAGACTAAGTATACAAGAATATGAACCACTAATGCCGTACGTAAATAGAGACGATATTCTAATAGTCATAGGGTACAGGAACGCGGTGGTAGGAGAAGGAGTAGAAGAAAGGAATACGGGAGAGTATGGGATTGATAGTAGGAATGAGAGAGGAGAGATACTAATTTAGTTCTGGAATAAATTTCGAATAGTAATAGCGAGTACTCAGTTAAAGAATCGCAAGAGGCATACGTACACATTCAAAAGGCCGGGAGATGCGGGAAGATTTTAGTTACATTACATTATAGCCAGTCAGAGATTTCGCAATCAGATTCTGGATTGTAAGGCGTACCCAGGAGCAGATTTAGACTCAGACCATAGTTTAGAGGCGATGAAGAGTATGCTGTAGTTTCAGAGATTAGCAGGGACGAATAAACAAACAGGTGGGATACGAAAGCACTAAGGAATGAAGAGATACCCTCGAGGTTAACTAAGGTTATAATTACTACAAGGAGGAATAGCTCAGCAGGCAGTTCAGATGAAGGGGAATCGACGTCTCTTCAAAGGACAACCACAGAAGAGGTAAGAAAAGAATAGGTACAAATAAGGTAATTGACAAGAAACCATGGGTAACACAAGAAACACTTCAGATGATCGACGAAAGGAGGAAGAACAAAAATATTCAAGGAAATTCAGAAATAGAGAAATACAAGTAATTTGGGAATGTAATCAATAAAAAGTGCAGGTAAGCTATGACGAAATGGCTGCATAAAACGTCTGAAGAATTCGAAAAAGAGGTGATTGTCGGAAGGACTGCCTCAGTATATAAAAGTAAATCATAACAGCCTTCTCTGAAATTAAAACCAAGGGTCGTAATATTAAGAGTGGAATGGGAATTCCACTGTTAAATGCCGAGAAGAGAGCGGATAGGTGGAAAGAGTACATTGAAGGCCTCTATGAAGGTGAAGATGTGTCTGATGTGATAAAAGAAGAAAATTAAGTGGATATGGAAGAGATAGGGAATCCAGTATTAGAATCAGAATTTAAAAGATCTTTGGAAGACGTAAGATCGAATTAGGCAGAAGGGGAAATAGCAACAAAACCAGAATTGACGTTTGTGTGTAAAATGTATGAGTCTGGCGATATACCATCTGACATTCAGAAAAACATCATCACAAAGTCCCGAAGACTGCATGAGCTGACAAGTGCGAGAATTATAACACAATCAGCTTAGCAGCTCAGTTTCCGACAAGAATGGTGTACAAAGGAACAGAAAAGAAAATTCAGGATGACAACAAGTTTGGCTGTAAGAAAGACTAAGGTACCAGAGAGGCAGTTCTGACGTTGCAGTTGATAATGGGGGCAAGATTAAAAAAAAATCAAGCCAGGTTCATCAGATTTGTCTCCTGTAAACAGCGTGACAGCGTAAAATGGTGCAAGATGTTCGAAATTCTAAGAAAAGGAGAGCTAAGCTATAGGGAAAGACTGGGATATACGATATGTAAAAGAGCCAAGAGAGAACAATAAAATAGGAAGATAAAAAACGAAGTGATCGGATTAGGAAAGTTTAGAGTGGGATGTTGTCTTTCATCCCTGATGTTTAATCTATACATTGAAGAAGAAATGACAGAAATAAAAGAAGGGTTCGAGAGTGGTTTTAAAACTCAAGGTGAAAGTATATCAGTGATACAATTCTCTGATTAAATTGCTGACATCAGTGAAAGTGAAGAAGAATTACGTGATCTGATGATTGGAATGAACAGTCTAATGAGTGCAGAATATGGACTGAGGGTAAGCCGAAGAAAGGCGAAAGTAATGAGAACCAGTAGAAATGAGAACAGTGAGAAACTTAACATCAGGGTTGATGGTAAGAATTTAGAATGAAGAATTTAGATGAAGTTAAGGACCTCTGCTACCTAGGAAGCAAAAAATCAATACCAGGTGGAGCAAGGATACATAAAAAGCGGAGAATCAATGGCAAAAATCCTATTCCAGTCTAAGGAAAGTCTACTAGTATCAAACATAGGCGTAAATTTGAGGAAGAATTTTCTGAGAATGTACTTTTGGCGCAGAGCATTGTATGGTAGTGGGAAAACCAGAAGAGAAGAGAATCGAAGGATTTGAGATATGGTGCTGCAAAAAGAATATTGGACTTTAGGTGGCGTGATAAGGTAAGGAATGAGAAGGTTCTGCACAGAATCAGAGAGGAAACACTGACAAGAGAAAAGGACAGGATGATAGGACGCCTGTTAAGACATTAGACAACAGTTTCCGTGGTACTAGAGAGAGCTGCAAAGGGTAAGAAGTGTAGAGGAAAACAGAGATTGGAAAACATCCAGCAAATAATTGTGGACGTGTGTTGGAAGTTCTACTCTGAGGTGAAGAGGATGGCATAGGAGAGGAATTCGTGGTGGGCTGCATCACACCAATTGGGTGACTGAAAAAAAAAAAGAAAGTGATGTAATAATTCACGTTTTAAAAACAAATTCGTACTATTACTTACGGATCTTTATTTTCCGATCACAGGGATTTTAATTTGCATCTTACGGGAATACACTACTACAACCACCACGACCCAGTTGTGATCACATTTCAAGTAATCCACTTATTAGAGGCGATAAATTAATTTGGGGTGGTCATACACGTTATCGCCAACAGAGTGTTTATATACATGTCTTGAAAGAAGAACAAGGCAAATCATCTGCCCCGAAATCCGAGCTCGTTAACGCGTCGGTTCTTCAATTCACGGAGGCGCATCGGCCCCCAGAGGCCCCCACGGGGGATTTAACGGGAAGGTTCGCTCAGCCAGTGCAGACTGGATGTTGTCTTTAGATGGTACAGCTAGATAAAGACCAGACTGGTCCCCCCTCTAACAGACGATATACAGACATTTAGAAATGAGGCACCTGGAAGTCACGGAGTGGAAACAAGGAATCATCGTGAAATATTGCCTTTTCTGTCTCAACAGATCGTGACTGCGTTAGTGTTATAGACGGTCTTGTCACAGCGTGTGTTCAACGTCAAAGTGCAATAACCATTCACATGCGGGGTGTGCCAGCATCAGCATTGGAAGACACATAAAGCGTGTTGGGGAGACTCGGGACCGGTGCAGTCGTTGTCGTAATGCGGAAACGGAGCGATTTATTTGAAGTCGAAAAGTGTATGATCATTGGCTTTCGGAACATATATAAAGTGTACGGCGAAATGGCGCTGCCCAAAGCCAGCGCCAAGGCAACTGTGGTATACCGGGTCAAAGATGACACGGGCGAAAGATGGCTGTGGAAATGTGTACGGACGAATAAATGTTGAGCAACTGACCACCCGGAGGAACCAAGGGGGTGCCAACACTGTCTCCTCAACGACCCTTCAGCGAACGTGGCTCCAGTCTCAAGCACCGAGGCTGATTGTTGTTCACTGTCGACGAAAGGTGGAATTTGTACGCCACTACCGCAACTGGACGTCCACTGAGTGACGACACGTCAGATGAATCAATTTTTTTGATTCATCGTGGAGGTGGTTTTAGGCGTGTACGTCGTGAAAAATCTGAACACAAACCCCCTGCAACAATTGTCGGAAGGCTCCAGGCGGGAGAGCATTCCCTGGGTGATCTCGTCATTCTGGAACGCACAAAGTACGCGTCTATCCTTGCGGATAATGTCGGCCCCTACATGCAGCTTGTTTTTGTCTCGGCAGGATGGCATCTACTAGCACTACAATGCAACGAGACACATAGATTATAGCGTATGTGTAAAAGAGCGAGCTATCCATACTCCGCTGGCCACCGAACTTCTCAGATTTAAAGCCAATCCGTGCGACCACCTCGATCGGGTTGAACAGGTGAGGGATCCTTAACCGAGAAAGCTTGCACAGCGAGCCACAGCACTGGAGTGGGATGGATCCACAACCTCTCATTACTTTCCAGAACCTAGCTGATGTCTTCTTGCAGCGGTCCACGCTTCAAACGGTCTTTACTCAAGCTTTCGAGAAGTGGTCACATTAATTAGATTGGATGTGCAGTTACATTCCGCTCGTAGATAAGGTAATAATTACTCTCCAAGGATGCTGGTTAGATGTACTGCAGTGCTCGAAGGCCGTAATCTTGCTAGGCAACATAATTGCCGAACAGCGGGATGACCACGTGACTGGGCAGGCGCGTGCAGTGGCGGCCTGCGGTTCGCCTCGACCGCAAGTTCAACAGCGGGCAGCTGGCTGGGCCACGTGGCGCGCGCTGCGCGGTCAGCGGCGCCGGCAGTCGCACTCGCGGGGCTCCGGCGACGCCGCAGGCCACTGGCAGACCGCAGGGCCGGCCCGCGCGGCGCTGTCGCTCGACGCCGATCAATAGGCCCCGCCCCGCGTGGCCCCGCCGTGCCCGCCGGCCCGGCCGCCGCCGCCGCCGCCGCCGCCGCCGCCACAAACAAGGACGCCCTGCACGCTCCCCGGGGCCGGCACCTACGCCGACGCCGACGCGGGGCGTCTGGTCCTAGCGTGGGCGCCGGATGCGCACGTCGCGGCTGCGCCGGGGGACCGCGAGTCTCGCCAGTGGCCGCCTGCCACTTGCGGCGAGCGCCTGCACCGTGTGTCCCCTCCATCGGCTGAGTGAAGAGCGTCAACTTACAGTGTATCAGATGGAGCGCGAGATCTATTCGGCTCACACGCCTCCGGCCTGTTGCAAATTGATGGCTTAGCGAAAATCAGTGGAACTCCAGCAGCTTCGTCCTATGCCCATTGGCGTCTGCTCAATTTTCTGAAGCACGTGTCTGCGGAACTGGAAATTCTATCACATTGTACACTCTGCCTGCCAAAGTGACATTCTATTGCCTGTGGGATAACATCAAAATTGGGGCGACGAAGCTGGTTAAGGAGTTCTGCTCCATTTGGGAGTAGATTAACACATGATGGGTGAAGGAATGCCGGCCGGAGTGGCCGAGAGGTTCTAGGCGCTACAGTCCGGAGCCGCGCGACCGCTACGGTCGCAGGTTCGATTCCTGCTTCGGGTACGGATATGTGTGATGTCCTTAGGTCAGTTAGGTTTAAGTAGTTCTAAGTCCTAAGGGACTGATGACCGCAGCAGTTAAGTCCCATAGTGCTCAGAGCCATTTGAACCATTTTGAAGGAATGAATTGTAAAACAGATTAGCTCAGTCAAAGTGTACATTAACATTCTTTTTTTTTTCCTTTATTGAATTTCGATACCCCCCCCCCCCCCCCCCCCCCCCCCGACGGGGAGTGGGCTGGCAGCAGCTTATTACGCTGCTCTGCAGACTACAGACTTTTTAAAACGTAAGAAGAGGATAAGAAACAATAAAGGCAGGCGATAAAACGGTGACTTTAATTGTAAGACTGCGGAAAATATACAGGAAACAGACAGGTAACATAGTAGACAGACAATTTAAAAACAAGGCGACAGTCTGGTTTCTGTTCGCAAGAGATATAAAATCACACCCAGCCACAGTATGATGTGTAATTTGACAAATGGCGAATACTAACTTCACTTAACGAAGGTTTATTAGCCCTTCTAAATACAAGAGCACGGAGCGAACTGCCTCCGCCCAGAACACATGCAGTATATATACAGCTACACAACATTCGAGTACAATGATGCTTGACATTTGAGGATACTTCTAGAATGTTCTCGAACCGAATATAGAAATTAAAATTGTACAGTCCAGGTGAGTTTTGAATTCACAACCCTCCACGCAATAGTTTAGTATCATAACCACTACACCACGGTGCTACTCAGCTTCACTTTTGACGTTTCTCGTTTCTTTAGTGAACAAGGTCTCGACGTTACGTCGTCCTAGTACGGGAATGAGTCATCGGCCCTGTATAATCGGACTGCCGATGACTCATGCTCGGCCAGGCAGTGATCTTCTTAGAACCACTTCTGCCGCTACGCTCTTCGTCACCTTTCCGCTTGTTGCGTGTCGCTGGAGCTTCGAATCTAGCCTGGGTTGCAGGATCCTTGTAGGGCTTCATTCGAAGGACGTGGACCGTATCTCTGATCCTCCGTTGTCTTATGTCTGGGTCGAAATCTTCTACTTCATAAGTAACATCAGGAAACGGTATTACAACCATATAAGGTCCAAAGTAGTGCCTGAGTAGCTGCTCAAAGAGACCAGTCTTGGGAACAAGAGTGAAGATCCAGACGAGGTGACCAGGCTGGTAAACAACAGGAAGGTGGCTCGTTTTCTTGAGCCTGCACCGTGCGGAGTCAGCCAACTCCCGAGATTCCTCAGCTCTGGTTAACATCTACATCTACATTTATACTCCGCAAGCCACCCAACGGTGTGTGGCGGAGGGCACTTTACGTGCCACACCTGGCCTAATACTCGTCGTCCACGTCATTAGGATGTAACGGAAACACAGTGTCCATCGTCGTGGTCGTCTCACGCCCATGCACCAGGGAAAAGGGCGTAAATCCCGTGATGTCTTGTTTGGCGGTGTTGTAGGCAAATGTCACGAAAAGTAGCACCTCATCCCAGTTGCTCTGCTCAACATTGACGAGCATTGATAGCATGTCGCCCAAGGCCTTATTAAGGCGTTCAGTAAGCCCCTTAGCGGGTGGTAGGCAGTCATCATGTGATGAGTAATGTTGCACCGACGGTTTATCTCTGTCACAAGATTCGATTGAAAACCGGTCCCTCGATCCGTAATTAACGACCTTGGGGCACCGTGTTTTAATACAATGTTTTCCACGATGAATTTGGCTACCTCGAATGCTTCGGCTGTTTTCACGGCTTTTGTAATGATATAGCGTCTCAGATAATCAGTGCAAACAATACTCCATTTATTGCCACTAGCAGACGTTGGAAATCGTCCGAGGAGTTCAATCCCAACACGCTGTAAAGGCGATTCGGCTGGTTGAATTGGTATGAGTCGGCCAGGTGGTTTCTGAGGAACTGCCTTTCTCCTCTGGCACTCTCGACAGTGCGACACATAGTGACAGACGCACCTAAATAAACCTGGCCAGAAAAATCTCTTGCGGATTCTATCATATATCTTAATAAAACCTAAATGTCCGGCCTCAGATGTGTCATGGAATGTCTGTAGAACATCAAAGCGCATTTGTTTAGGAATCACTGGTAGCCTCTTCCCAAACGGATCAAAGTTTTTCTTGCTAAATAATCAATTAACTGCCTTAAATTGTCCTTTCACATCCTCTGACCGATTTAAGGCAACCGCAGTTTGAGATATCTTGGCGTCCTTCTTCTGCTCAGCAGAGAGATTCTGGAGTGCAGCGAGACAGTCACTACCTTCATCAAAGTCTTGATGTTCTTTGACAGCGTTTCTTGAGAGACAGTCGGCATCTTGGTGTTTTCTTCCGCTTTTGTACACTATGGTATTGTCATACTCTTGAAGACGTAGTGCCCACCTGGCGAGTCGTCCTGTTGGATCCTTAAGACCTGTCAGCCAACGAAGTGAATGATGATCTGTAACAACTGTGAAGGCCTTCGACAGAGATACTGTCGAAATTTGCACATGGCCCAGATCACAGCAAAACATTCTCTTTCCGTAGTTGAGTAGTTTCTCTCGGCTTTTGTAAGTTTCCTAGAAGCATCGGCTATAACCTTCTCTTTTCCGTCCGAAATTTGCACCAGAACAGCACCTATTCCGTTCCCTCCTGGCATCTGTGTGTAGTTCTGTATGTGCTCTCTCATCATACAGACCAAGTACAGGGTCATTAGAACTTTTCGCAGCACGTCGAAAGAATCTTGTTGAGCACCACCCTAGATAAATTTAGCATTAGCCTTTAACAACTCTTGGAGTGGCCTGGCTTTGATTCAGCAGTCTTTGACAAAACGACGGTAATAAGAACATAATCCGAGGAAGCTTCTCGCATCACTAATACTTTTAGGAATAGGAATTTCCGTTATAGATCTCACCTTTTCTGTGTCTGGCCGCAGACCGTCGTTTAACACAAAGTGCCCAAGTGTTTTGATTTATTTTGCTCCAAGAGACATTTTCTTGGATTAAGTTTCACTTCGCCTTGTTGGAGACACTTAAGAACGGCCCCGCAGTCTTTTTATATGTTCATCAATTGTCCCTGAGGACACTATAATTTCATCTAAATAAGAAAGACACATCGTCCACTTCATCTAAATAAGAAAGACACATCGTCCACATCAGGTGACGTAGAAAATTATGCATCATCCGTTCAAAAGCTGCTGGTGCATTACACAAATCAAACGGCATTACCTTAAACTCATACAGGCCCTTAGAGGTGTTGAATGTAGTTTTATCACGATCAAGCTCATCTACGTCCATTTGCCAGTATCCCGAGAACATGGAAATGAGCGTTTGGCATCATTGGCCGGGAGGCCCCTTGCAGGCAGGTCCGGCTGCCTTGGTGCAGATCTTATTACATTCGACGCCACATTAGGCTACCTGCGCACCAGATGGGGATGAAATGATGATGAAGACGACACAACACCCAGTCCCTGAGCGGAGAAAATGCCCGACCGAGCCGGGAATCGAACCCGGGCCCGTAGGACAGCAATCCGTCAAGCTGGTCAGTCAGCTATCGGGGAGGACATCCCGAGTGCATGTCGATGCTCCCTTCAGACAATCTAGTGTATCGTCAATTCGTGGGAGAGGGCAAACGTCTTTTTTAGCTATATTATTAAGCTTTCTGTAATCAAGAGAGCGCCAACTGCCAACTTTCTTCCTGACGAGGATCACTGGTGACAACCATGGGCTCTGCGAATGTTGAGTGATGTCATTCTTCATCATTTTATCTACCTCGTCGCGAATTATTCGACGTTCCGTTGCTGACACACGGTATGCTCTTTGGCTTATTGATTGATGGTCTCCAGCGCTAATCCGGTGCTCCACCGTCGATTTGTCGAATTTGCTCTTCACCTGTGGATTGAAGCATTCAGAGAACTCTTGAAGAACGTCAAGTAGCTTCTTCTGTTGTTCCTTAGTGATATCTGGTGATACTGGAGCTAGAAGATCTTGTCTCATAGTGGTTGCGGTATTTTCGCCCACAGACACGGCATGTGAGGTTTCTATGATGCTCAGCTGTTCTTCAATTAACGGCTCAGCGTTTGCTACGCACATGTCTTGGAAGGATCTGCGGTTCTTGGTGACAGTTAACTATCCACACTTCACCGAATCCGTTCTTAAACGAGACGACAGAGGCTGGGTTGACCGAGTTATTCTTCATTGGTATGCTTCTCTGACATTCCACAGTAAGATCCATGGATTGATGCAAGGCATGACACGTTCCAGTTACCTTTCTAACGCTGACTGCAGGAATGATCACTTCATCCAGCACACATAGTCTGCACACACTCCTGTCCACAGTATCTCATGTAGTCTAGCATAATCTTCGAGCGACCACAATCTATAATTACCTGAGAAGCTTTCAAAAAGTTCCATCCAAGAATGATGTCATGACTACACTTTTGTAAGGCGATGAACTCTAAGGGCTGTGTATGGCCACTTGCACCCACACGAGTGGTACATATTCCTGTAGGTTTTACATATTTCCCATTAGCCACGTTCAGCAGAGATGTTTTTTGTCAGTGAATACGGGTTTCTATACTGGCGACGGTACTTCTCCGAAATGACTGAATATGATGCTCCACAGTCCACAAGAGCTTGGGCTGGTCGGCCATCCATGAGGATATCGACGTACTTTCCTATCATCTTTGTAGTGATCGACGGCGGAGGATTTTTCTCTTCGGCAGCCTCACCTCCAAGGAAGTTTCCCAGGTTGCGGCGGCTAGGTCATTGGTTGGAGCTACTAAAAGGCGATGGGTGATGGAGACCTTGATCGACGTGTTGGGGAGCGTCCTCCCCAGCGGCTAGCTTGCGGCGATGGTGACCTACGTCGTCCTGCACCCACATCTCCTTGTTCATCTTCGTCGTCTCGGAATTAGCGTCGGCTAAGATCGGTATTCTGTCTTGTGGCGCGGGCGTCATCAAACATCCGCCGTCTTTCTCGACAATAGCGCACCACATGTCCCGGTAGTCAGCAGTGGAAACATACTGGTTGGTTATCCTGGGTCCTCCAGACGTCAGTCTTACTTGGTGCCCAAACAGGTTCCTAATGCGGCATTTTAGGAACGTAACTCGGTGTCGACTTTTTCACCGTACTAAAGGAAAATGAAGGACGAGAGATAGGGTTTAATGTCTGTTCCACTTCCTCCCTTATGACCTCTTGAAGCGTCTCGGTTTTTTGCTCGCCGTGAAATCTAAGTGCTTTCTGAACTTCCTCTCTCACTGTCTGACGAAGAACACTTGTGAAATCAGTTGCTTCCTCCATTACAGACATCGATACGACGTTTTGAAGCTGTTGAAACTTCTTGCGTGTAATTCTTTTTTGATGCATTATCTCCACATACTGGCGCCATTTTATGAAGTCGTTTGCTGTCGAAACTTCCTTCAGGAGTAGGGCTTGATACATGTCCTCATCAACACCCTTCATGAGATGTGCAACCTTATCTTCCCCCTTCATTCTAAGATCCACTATTTTACACAGCTCCAAGACGTCTTGAATGTATGATGCTGTAGTTTCTCCTAGACGCTGTGCCCTTCACATTAATTTATCTTCAGTCTTGCATTTCTGTCATTGTGTGTCGCCGAAATACTTGCGCAGTTCCGCCTGGAATACTTCCCAGCTTGTGAACTTCTCATCGTTGTTCTCATACCATTGCTTGGCAGTTCCCTCCAAGTAGAAAAATACGTTAGCCAAACACACAGTGTCATCCCATTTGTTAAATTTGGCTATACACTCATATACCTTCAGCCACTTGTTTGGATCTTGGCCATCGTCACCAGAGAACTCGGAAGGATGTCTCACGTGGTGGCACACCGTTGCTGTCATCGTAACGTCCTCTTCTTCTTCGGTCTCCGGTAGATTGCGATCTGCTGAATATGGTTCGAACTCGGGTTTCTCGCCACGTAAACGGCAGCTCTGTCGTGGCCTGATGGGAGCCACTATGTCGTCGATAGTATGCGTCTCTACCAGAATAATGTCACTTCGAAGACGGTGTAATTAGATAAATGATGAACACTAACTTCACTTAACGAAGGTTTATTCAGCACTTGCACACAGAAGAGCGCGGAGCGAACTGTCTCCGACACATGCGGTATGTATACAACTACAGAACACTCCAGTACAATGATTCTTGACATTTGTGGATAAATCTAGAATGTATTTGAACCGATTACAGAAATTAAAATTATACAGTCCAGGTGAGTTTTGAACTCAATACCCTCCATGCAACAGTTAGTTATCATAACCACTACAAAACGGTGAAACTCAGCGTCTTCTGCGACAACATTATATATTGCCTGTCTCTCCCTGTAGCTTACCCCAATTTTTCTCAGAAATTCGAGCTTCTTGCAGCATTTTACATTGTCGTACACTTTGTCTTGGTCGACAGATCCTATGAACGTGTCTCGAATTTTCATTAGGCTCGTTTACATTCTCAACCACAACGTCAGAATTGCCTTTCTTGCGCCTTTACCTTTACTAAAGCCAAAATGATAGTCATCTAACACGTTCTCAATCTTCTTTTCCGTTCTTCTGTATATTATTCTTGTCATCAACTTGGATGCATGAGTTGTTAAACTTACTGGGCAATAATTCTCGCACCTGTCAGCAGTTGCAGTCTTCGGAATTGTGTGGATGATATTTTTCCGAAAGTCAGGTGGTGTGTTCCCAGACTCATACATTCTGCACACCAACGTGAGTAGTCGTTTTGCTGCCAAATCGGCAATGACTATAGAAATTCTGATGGAATGTTATGCATCCCTTCTGAATTATTTGTTCTTAAGTCTTCCAAAGCTCTTAATGTTACCAACCTTGCTTATTTAATTTCACTGACGGTAGTTTTGACTTTCCTGTATACTGAGTCAGTCCTTCCGAAAATCATACCTTTTTCGATTTCTTCACATTTTTCAGGCAGGCATTTCGTCTCAACTTTCCTGCCCTTCCCATCTTTGCATTCCCCACCGATTTGTATTTTTTTATTCTTGAATTTCTTGGAAGATTTTTGTACTTGCTTCTGTCATCTATCAACTGAAGTATTCCTTTGTTACCTGTGACTTCTACGCATTTACCTTCTTTGTACCTACGTTTCCCTTTCCAACTTTTTTGAATGTCCTTTTCAGTGATGTCAATTCTTCTTCAACTGTACTGCCTACTGAGCTATTCCTTATTGCTGTATCCATAGCTTTAGAGAACTTCAAGGGTGTCGCGTCACTCCTTAATACTTCCGTGTCCCACTTCTTTGCGTACTTACCCTTCCTGACTAATCTCTTAAACTTCAGCCTACTATTCTTCACTAGTACATAGTGATCTGAGTCTATATCCGCTCCCGAGTGCGCCTCACAATCCAGTATATGATTTCGGAAACTCTGTCTGATGATGATGTAGTCTAACTGAAATCCTCTGTATCACCAGGCCTTTTCCCTATATATGGTTCATATGGCTCTGAGCACTATGGTACTTAACATCTGTGGTCATCAGTCCCCTAGAACTTAGAACTACTTAAACCTAACTAAACTAAGGACATGACAAACATCCATGCCCGAGGCAGGACTCGAACCTGCGACCGTAGCGGTCACACGGTTCCAGACAGGCCTTTTCCCAGTACACCTCTTACTCTTGTGATTCTTGAAAAGAGTATTCGCTGTTACCAGCTGGTATTTATTATAGAACTCAATTAGTCTTTCTCCTGTCTCATTCCTTGTCTCAAGCCCATAGTCTCCGGTAACCATTTCTTCTACCACAACTGATTTCCAGTCCTCCTACGTACTGCATTGCGCTTTCAATATCCTCATATACTTTATCTTTTCATCTTCAGCTTGCGACGTCGGCACGTATACCGGAACTATCGTTGTCCATGTTGGTTTGTTGGCGATTCTGAAAACAACAACCCTATCACTGAACTCTTCACACTAACATATTCTCTGTCTTATCTTTCTATTCGTAACGAATTCTACTCCCATTATACCATTTTCCGCCACTATTGATATTTTTATTAGAAATCTAAGCGTAGGTGGAGTTCGAACATGGGACCGAAGCCATTTTGATTAGTAATCAAAGACGCTACCGCCAGGCCACGATTTCCATCGTATTACTGTCTAATGAATGTCATATGAATTCCATGCTGGGTAATGAGTCGTGTGTGGCTCATGTTCCCGACATCACGTATTTTAGGCCCTGTTTTTAACGTACTTCCACCTCACTACGTTAATGTAAATTATTGGAGGTGCTGCTTTGCCTGACCCTAAGCGGCACTAGCATCGCGTATCAATATATCCCCTCTCGGAGTGACGACGGTTCAATCCCGCGTCCGGCCATCCTGATTTAGGTTTTCCGTGATTTCCCTAAATCACTCCAGGCAAATGCCGGGATGGTTCCTCTGAAAGGGCACGGCCGACTTCCTTCCCCATCCTTCCCTATTCCGATGAGACCGATGACCACGCTGTGTGGTCTCCTTCCCCAAAACCAACGAACCAACCAACCTCTCGGAGTATCTTTGCTCGACTGCTATTACTTCCCGGTCGTTGTCTGTCGTAAGAGTTCGGGTCGCGAGTTCGGGCTGCCAGTCAGTTGGAAAGCGTCTGGAGCGCAGTCCGGATCTTCCAGTCAGGGTGTTGCAATGCGGCACTAGTGCAGTCGGGTTGGAGCTGTGAGGTCTACGTCGACATGCTCGCCCGACCATTGCCGCCACGCATTACTTGAGCCAGGCCACGGTCTTCGTGGATGGTCGGTTGGTCGTCCTAGCAGACGACCCGTTTCGGTTCGCCGTTCGTTCATGAATCGGCTGTGTGTGTGTGTGTGTGTGTGTGTGTGTGTGTGTGTGTGTGTGTGTGTGTGTGTGTGTGTATGTGTGTGCATCGACTCCCGATTTGACTTCATGCATGCTTAGTTACTGTTGGGTGTCGTTCAGGTCTTCGTGCAAGTGTTTGTCAGGTTGTGTGTGTAGTTGGCTTTATTTCCACTGACGACTACTTTAGATGTTTGCGGCATTCTCAGGGTAGTCGGTCGGTTGGTGCGGACCAGGGAGGATATCTCCATGCAGAGCCGTCGGCTTGGTCTGCTGGCGGTCCCTGCACAGTGTCGGAACGTGTGTGGAGCTGTCCGATTGCTACGAGCTTCGTGGCTCACCGACCCAGGACGTCAAAGTTGAGTGGTGTCGTAAGTACCCAAGCCACGTCCGTTCATGTTGTGTCGTTCGTTTCGGTGGTTCGCTGTTGGGGAGCTTTTCCTGCGAGCAACACCGAGTGGTTGTAGTGGTGAAATCTAGCCGCCGCGCGTTGGAATTAACCATATTGGTTCACTACAATTCAAGTGCACCAGCAGAATTTTCTGCCTTGAGGCCGTTAGTGTTCTGGTTACCTTCCCCGGCCACTGACGTAAATTCGTTTTTGGTGAAGTTAAATAAATTACCTTATTTCAAATTCAAGTGTACCAGCGGAGTTTTCTGCCTTGTGGCTGTTAGTGTTCCGGTTACCTGCCCTGGACACTAACGTAATTTCAGGCAGTGTCGTTTCCACACCTGTTGTCGCTGTCCAACACGGTGTGTAGTTTTGACAGCTTAATACATATTTCATTGTGGATAACCACGTCCGTAACAGTTTGGTCTTTTTTTCATGTACCGATTGGTTGCTAGCAAGTCGTTTCGTCGGTCGGTCCGTGACTGTGTCTTGGTTGGTTTACCGACGGGTCAAGTGTAGTGAGGCCATCTAAGTGAACGTTAATGTTTCGAGGGCAAGGCCGACCCCTCCCCCTTGAGGTGTTTGAGTGCCGTTGTCTATACTACCCTTAAATGGGTGTTTAATTGTCTGTTGGTAATCTATTATATCCAAAGCTTTAAAAGAAAAAAAAATGGTGTTTTATGTAAATCAAGGGCCTTCAGCCCTTTTAAGTAAGTTTTAATTCTGTCAAGAGGATGTTTTTCTGAAAATTACTGTTGTTGTGCTATCTTTTCGTTTAGTGCGCTGTCAGCCATATAAAACTTGAAGGTTTAAGGTATTTTGCATTTTTGGAAAATCAATTGTGGGCCTTCAGCCGCTTAAAACCTTATTCTTAAATTTAGTTATTGTCGTTGCGTTGCCTTTTCATTTAGTGTGCTTTCGGCCACTTAAAACTTAAAGGTTGAAGCTAATTTTTGAGTTTTTGGAAAGTCAGCTGTGGGCCTTCAGCCGCTTAAACTCTTATTCTTAAAATTTCCCCTTTAGCGAAAACACTGCAGCCTTCTGCCTTAAAAGATTATTGTAACATATTTTAAAATTTTGAAATTTAATTGTGGCCCTCAGCCGTTGATATTTCACCTTGTTTATGTTCGTTCTATTCACTTCTGCCTTGAGGCTTTCAGCCTAGCAGTGATATATACGTATATATTTTAATTATTTTATTTGCAATTTTAACTGTGTGTCTCCAGTCATTTGAAATTTATCTTGTTGATTTTTGAGATTTCTTGTTTGGAGGCCTTCAGCCGTGAAAGAATTGGATTTGGAAACTCGTAGTTATGAAGGTTCGGTTATGTGCCGTTTTGGTTTAAATGTGTTATTAAATTGCAATAAATTACATTTTGAAGTGAAACTGACCGCCACCTTACTTGGCCCTTTCCACAGTCCTAACCACCTGTTCTGACGTGCTGGTTTAGCGGGCGTTTCAGGTAATGTCGAAATTATTCACTGTACTCTCTGTGGACAAAATAATTTGGTTGGATTTATTGGTTTCTACACTGGAGATTTATTGATATTCACGTTTTACTGCTCATATAAGTAAATATTCAGTCATAATCCAGTTTGACCGTCCCCATCTTCCTAATCAATTATAAATATACTGTACTGTGGCATTTTATATTAATACCTTCGTCAGTTTACTTAGATTACTAATTACACAGGGTGTCCAACCAGACTCTGCCACCTCATACTCGTACATTTCCCAAACGAAACAAAATGTTAGAAATGCAATTGACGTGCGATGCAGCCATGTCAGGGGTCACACGATGGGTAGGAATGCACAACCATAAATGTAAACAAACACACATTCAACACAAAGTTACATTTTTTAAAGGACTAATGTATTTTTTTCTACAGAAAAGAAAGCTAGAGGTACAATTAGTCACGGCAGTTTGTTTCCACTGTTCTGAACCTCATACAGAACAGGAAAGAAAGGCCACAGCCCCACCGTTTCTACAGTAATGGGTAGAGCGAGGGTTGCATACAGAAGGCTTCAAGACAGTGCAAGCAATCTACATTAATTTATTACAGAATTACTACAGAAACTGTGGCACCGTTTCTATTATTCAAAGCCTAATTTGAAGTAAATGGAACGTGATGGGCAGACTTTTACAAAAGTTACTTAGGAGTTATTACTACGTTTTGTGTGCACACAATGGTGCTTCGAATTCATTTGTGGGCTTAGCACTGTGTGCTGTAATGGAAACACTTAACACACATCTTTTTTCGCAAGGTGTAGAAGAACATGATACACAGTAGGTTCCGAAACCTGTACTTCAGTACTATGATCATACTTGGCGCTCTCCATTATTATCAAAAGAGGTAAAACTAATAAGAAATGCTTCAGTTCGTGAAACGTTAACTGACCATATCTCTTTCGTTATGAAACACCGATTATATTGGTACTACATACATTATCCTTATACGTAAATTTGGTACATCGCTGGACTAATAAAGTTCTAGTCTGTATGTCTGCTTGCGAGTAACGAGATGGAAGTGAGCATGAGATGTGAGGATTGTAAATTTGTTTTGTAAATTATTGTATTAAACTGTGAACAAATATTCTGACAGTTGACAGTGGAGCATTTGACTTTCATTAATATGTTGACGGGGAGAAAGTAACGTAACTAATTACATTTCTTCATTTTTTCAAGTAACAACCCAGATGCAGCAAGCATAATCAGCTATCTAGACGAACAACCAAATGAGAAATTTCACACCAACGAGCACAACGTTAAGTAGAATCGATGTACTCAACTGTTTAATCTATTCTCGTTCCCGCTAATTTATATTTATTACTCAAAGGCATCCATCGTTAGTACATTGCGAAGTTTCCAATGTTCCCTTAGTACTTCGGTTATTGAAGCCAACAGAGCAAGTGGTTTGTCAAGGTGCTTAAAGTGGTGCTAATTATTGGCAATGGGCATTGCCTCTATTTAAGCTGAAGACAGCTTGTCACAACTGATGTTAGTCGCTCTATGTGCCAGACATTGCATAGGCGAAGTCTTAATCTACCCCTCAGTTTATTCTGAAATCACGCAGATCTCAGTCTTCCTTCTGTCTTGACCATCAGCAGTATTTGCCAAACTCATTTTGTTACATTTGGATGGTCAGATCAGATTTTTATTATTCGTCTTTTGTTAGGTTGAGCGTGGGGGGCGTATTTGTCTTCAGGGTGATTTGATGGGTCACGTCACAATTTTCTCTCCCTTGGCAGTCTTATCCTCTTAAAGTAGTGCTACTCAATTTATTAGCAATTTTCGTTGAATACATGTTAACACCACGGAATTGCCAAAAAATGTGTCGCTTCAAAAACTATTCAACAGTATTTAAGGTAACTCGCATTTATTGCTCCGTCTCAGTTGCACACTTTTAATTAGATCACATGTTTAGATCACGCTGAATCATATTCAGATTTAAGCAATTGCTTCAGCGATCTGTGTTGATGGCTCAGGACCACATGTCAGACTCCAGAATAGTTACATTGTAGAACATCTCTCCTATAATCGTTAAACCTTATGTAGTGGTAGGTTGTAAACCTTCTCGTTCCTCATACATAGCTCCTTCGGTTTTCGTTGTCGCTACCCTGCAGACCAAGAAGTGAAGTCTTCAAAACCCTTCAGTATCCACGAGCGTATAAAATATTTCCTTATTCAAGACAACCGGTTTCAACAGACTGCTATCATCTTCAAGTTTTAATATCTATTGGTTGTAAAACATGTTCATTTTACACCGAACTTCAGGCACAAGATGTGAAGTGCATGAGGTTCAGCGTACAACGAACATGTTTTACAACAAAAAGATTTTAAAACCTTAAGATGACAGCAAAGTCTGTTGAAACTTGTTGTCTTAAATTACTAAGTATAGGGATCCTGGCTGTTGTTCTTAATAATTAGAACAGATTTACCTTCAGTATCCTCAAAATGAGAAAAAATCCAAGAATAAATCTCTCCTGGAAGTATATCGGCTTGGAGAAAAGCGCGTAGTAAGCCACTCTCCATGACACACACTCTTTCCTGTATTCAGGTCTGCACAAACACCGGCAGACTATAAGATGCCAGTCCACAGGGCATGTGTCATTACCCATCGACACAACACTAAGTGAAGGTCAGAAGCATCATCCCACAACATGAGGTCACTATGCATTATAATGTTTAAGCAGTATCTCGAGAAATGTGCTTACCTTTGATTCAGAAACAAGGTTATTATGCATAAAAATCGGAATACAGTATCCATAGATTGCAAACGATGTCAAGTTTTGAAAATTGGTGAGCTGTTTTTATAATATGTATTTCAGCGGGTATTGATTCTACATAAAACATTTTTATATAGAGGGTGATTTTTTTCCCACTATGCACAAATCTAGGGACTGATCGATGAGGAGACATAAAAAATGGTCTAATGAACTTATATCCGGAAATGCATGGTTTCCATGCTGGAGACCATTTGTTCAATCATACATTGTTGAAATTTGGTAGAAAATCCGAAGAAATTCTGGTCGAATGTAAAGTGCACAAGCGGTAGGACGCAGTCAATACCTTCGCGGTGCAGTGCCGATGGTACTGTTACCGACGACTGTGCCGCTAAAGCGGAGTTATTGAACCCAGTTTTCCGAAATTCCTTCACCAGGGAAGACGAATGGAATATTCCAAAATTTGAAACACGAACAGCTGCTAGCATGAGTTTCTTAGAAGTAGATACCTTAGAGGTTGCGAAGCAACCCAAATAGCTTGATACGGGCAAGTCTTCAGGTCCAGATTGTATACCGATTAGGTTTCTTTCAGATTACGCTGATACAATAGCTCCCTACTTAGCAATCATATACAACCGCTCGCTCACCGATAGATCTGTACCTACAGATTGGAAAATTGCGCAGGTCGCACCAGTGTTTAAGAAGGGTTGTAGGAGTAATCCATCGAACTACAGACCTATACCATTGACGTCGGTTTGCAGTAGGGTTTTGGAGCATATGTTGTATTCAAACATTATGAACCACCTCGAAGGGAACGATCTATTGATACGTAATCAGCATGGTTTCAGAAAACATCGTTCTTGTGCAACGGAGCTAGCTCTTTATTCGCACGAAGTAATGGCCGCTATCGACAGGGGATCTCAAGTTGATTCCGTATTTATAGATTTCCGGAAGGCGTTTGACACCGTTCCTCACAAGCGACTTCTAATCAAGCTGCGGGCCTATGGGGTATCGTCTCAGTTGTGCGACTGGATTCGTGATTTCCTGTCAGGAAGGTCGCAGTTCGTAGTAATAGACGGCAATTCATGAGTAAAATTGAAGTGATACCACGTGTTCCCCAGGGAAGCGTCCTGGGACCTCTGCTGTTCCTGATCTATATAAATGACCTGGGTGACAATCTGAGCAGCTCCCTTAGGTTATTCGCAGATGATGATGTAATTTATCGTCTAGTAAGGTCATCCGAAGACCAGTATCAGTTGCAAAGCGATTTAGAAAAGATTGCTGTATGGTGTGGCAGGTGGCAGTTGACACTAAATAACGAAAAGTGTGAGGTGATCTACACGAGTTCCAAAAGAAATCCGTTGGAATTCGATTACTCGATAAATAGTACAATTCTCATGGCTGTCAATTCAACTAAGTACCTGGGTGTTAAAATTACGAACAACTTCACACTAGGAAAGACCACATAGATAATATTGTGGCGAAGGCGAGCCAAAGGTTGCGTTTTATTGGCAGGACATTTAGAAGACGCAACAAGTCCACTAAAGAGACAGCTTACACTACACTCGTTCGTTCTCTGTTCGAATATTGCTGCACGGTGTGGGATCCTTACCAGGAGGACATCGAAAGGGTGCAAAAAAGGACAGCCCGTTTTGCATTATCACGTAACATGGGAGATAGTGTGGCAGATATGATACGCGAGTTGGGATGGAAGTCATTAAAGCAAAGAAGTTTTTCGTCGCGGCGAAATCTATTTACGAAATTTCAGTCACCAACTTTCTCTTCCGAATGCGAAAATATTTTGTTTAGCCCAACCTACATAGGTAGGAATGATCATCAAAATAAAATAAGAGAAATCAGAGCTCGAACAGAAAGGTTTGTGTGTTCGTTTTTCCCGCACGCTGTTCGGGAGTGGGATGGTAGGGAGATAGTATGATCGTGGTTCGATGAACCCTCTGCCAAGCACTTAAATGTGAATTGCAGAATAATCATGTAGATGTAGATGTAGAGAGACTGCTGCCTAATACGTGCTGTTCCACGGAGCTGCAGTTAGAGTATATGCTGAAAATGGTTTCCACGTGCCTCAAAGGATGCGTGTACACACCATAGCATCTTCTGTCTCTTTCACATCGGACTGGCTGCACCCGAACAGTGTCAAAAGCAGCATGAATGCGCTGCTCCAATGTCTCCACAAGCCCCACCTCGCTCCCAGCAGCCTGCCGTTCTTCAATGGAGAACAGTTGTATTTATCATCAACACAAATCTGTCTTGCATTCTGTTAAACGTACTTCTCATAAAGGCTGGACCCTTCTGGAATAACGAAGAAATTCCGGCGAACGCTCCAGATCGCTTTCTGAAATGGCTAGCTGCTCCGCCGAGTTCTTAAATGTTTTTCTGCAGCCCACTGCCATCCCTCTGCGGTCACTGGTCTCACTCGGGCTTCCGCTATCCTCCACGATCACCAACGCTACACGGCCTGCCTCGAGGCGACAGCCCTTCGCAAAACCAAAAGGGAAGCATGGCTGTGTCACCCACACTAGATCGCACCACAGCGCATGCCATTCTCCGATGGAGAACAATTGTTTGGTGTGAACACATCTCCTGTAACCAAGCAACTATTAAAAAAGGAAAACACAATTCGACGATAATAAATGTCCTCTTTCCACGAAAATAGGCACAGTTAACTTTCTTTTAGTCTTATGAGCATTATCGGTACAGCTTTTACCTTCAACTGCAGGATACAATTCGCATCTAATTACCTTGCGACATCTAGCGAAGTGTACCGCCGCCAATTACAGATGATCAACAGAGACATGCCCACCCTGCATAAAATAAAATAAAAGAATTCGATTATTTTGCTGCGAAAACTACGAAACGCCATCGGAGTAAATAAAAAGCGAGAATTTAAACTCCGAAGAAAAAAATCTATACTGAGCAATTTCTTTCAACTTGATGGATGAATTACACTACCTGAGAGCATCTCTCACGTTGTCTGTGAATAACTCTCACGCACATGTGTATTACAAACATTTCCGACCCATGAAATAACATTGAAGAACACAATATTTCTCGCCATTGGCTCACATGTAGGAAAAAAAACACAATCATTTTACGTTCGACAACAACAACCTGAAACTCAAGAGGACATATCTGTTTTCTACATTATGGTAGGTCCCCTTCTACCAGTGTGACACTATACCGTACTAGCGTTTGCAAAACAAGTCGTGAGAGCCTGTCTTGCCCTGTGTAGGCGGGGGATTTAAATTATCGCCGCTACGAAGGAAAGTTACTCCTGTCAAAAATCATTCTGTAGTGCTGTAGCCATCTCTAATAGACACCAGGTGGCACATCATTGTTACCAAATTGCTAGGTTAATTAATTAAATTGCTCATGATTTAACGTCCCCTTGGAAAAGTTATACATGACTGTGCTTAAACTGACACACAATACTTTTAGCGCAACGCAATCTGCCTTTCAATAATCCCTACAAAAGAATGGCCCTGACTAACATTAACCTATACCTTTCACAAATCACTTACCTCACAAAAATCTTCGTTACTCGACTACTGCAATACAGCGATCGCCACTACTGCCAGCTAAATAAAAGATTCAAACTACTGAAGGCACTAACTACTGATAGGCATAGTCAGCAAAAGAAAGATATTGATAGAGAGCAAACAATATATTTACCTTAATAGTGTTCAAAAGTGATAATACATATATCAGTCCATGATATCCAATATTACAAATTTACTCTTTCTGATGGACACACGTCCAGATCGTCCGCTCTCAAAATTCCGCCATCTCTCTCCCCACATCCAACACCGCTGGCGGCTCACTTCCAACTGCCCAACGCTACGCGCTGTTAACAGCCAACTGCCCAACGCTACAATGGCGAGTATTACAGTGCCAGCCAGCTACAGACTGCACACAGCACAGCCAGTGATTTTCATACAGAGCGCTACGTGGCGGCGGCGTTACCAATATAAGATCCTAAACAGCCTACTTACAATGATTGTCACATTGCATGGCGAGCAATTTTTTTCAGCAGTTGGATTACACTCATCAGGTAGGTCAAATGGGAATCCATGGAGGGAACACTATTAAAAAACGAGATTTTAAGCTAACCACAGAGGGATTCTACAGCCCAGAACATACATTTCACGTAAGGATCATGCTGTTAAAAACACGATCATAACGACTATGTCACTGTCACCCTGCATAAGAAGCTGTCTTGAGCCTACAGGCACACATGGGTCAGTGATAGCGTTACGCTTTCTGGTAGAAATGTTGTCCACAATTCGGAATCAAGATTATCCATTTAACCACATACTTGGATTGGATGCTATAGGGGCGTCTGGTGAATCACATTCGTGCCTCTCTCATATCTCGAAACGAGTCATCTTTTTCGAACCTATCTGCTAAGGATCTCATACAGAAAAAACTACAGTGCTGTTTTTGAAACAGTCTTTCTGTATCCTGTAACTGCTCCTCAGTCTCTACCCATCCCTCTCCGCAGCTTCGCCCATGGGATCGTCCTAATTTAGATTGGACCTGGACGGAAGTCGGAGAGCGCTATATCTAAGACATTCTGCATCCTCTGCAGAAACAGGACCAGCTGAGTTAATGCGACAGGACCACGTCTTTACCTCTCGTTGGAAATGGGAACATGTTACCGTAACTCCGCAATCCGTGAACAGTGTATAAGGCCGGAATGTTCTGCAGGATAGTCGATCCATCTCACATATAACCCTTTTAATAGAGTGAAGGGGGTCTATTCGAGAGATGTGTTAGGATGAAATTGCTGTACTATATTACACATGATCAAAACTGACTAGCATGAGACAAGGACTTCTTTGTGCAAGAATGCAGCTACCAGAGCAGTGGTGATGCTACTCTAAACGGACATTAGACTGTGACATCTCTTTTGTCTACTAATCGTGATGTTTACTCCCTCATAAGAAGTACTGCTTCTTCATGTTGCATTTTCGTGTAGCGGTGTGTGTGTGTATGTGTATGTGTGTGTGTGGGTGTGGGGGGAGGGGGGGGGGGTTGTGTTGTATCTCAATGTATCGGGTATCGAAAATATTCAAGTCGGTTTTTCTTCACTCTGTTTCCTAGTGAGACATAGCCACATCTGTCAGTATCAATGCCAATACCATTAATAACGATAGGCATGAATTATGAATGTATGTGTCTGGCTTAAAAAGACATATGAAGTCATTGTAGTGATCGGGGTAATATACTTGCAGGGTGGTTGTATGTCTGATGTTGGACAAATAAATCCTCCAAGAGAGTGTTAAGAGCGTTGCATTCCACACTACTAATACTTTAGAAACTGCATGGCTTTAACAATGTTGCATTTTTAGGTGCAGAACCGTGTAATCATCAGAGTATGCGCTTATGATCTCATATCATTTCTCTCAAGCTGGTACCTCCCTGGCACATACTCTGTATAGTGGAATAATACTTCAGAATTGATTGCACGGTTGATTTACGTGAAATGTTTCAGACTCCATACACCTGGACCGCTATCATGTATAAAGCACACGTTTCTTCTTAACCGTCTGTTATACGAACGCAACACTCTCATGTCTACTAAACAGCGATAAATGGTGTGATACTCATCGACACGCACGCATCTGGGAAAATCTTATGCTTTTGGTTGGGTGCAAGAAGGACTGGTGAAGGACAATGTGGGAGGGATCTGTCAAAAATGGTTCAAATGGCTCTGAGCACTATGGGACTCAACATCTGTGGTCATCAGTCCCCTAGAACTTACAACTACTTAAACCGAACTAACCTAAGGACATCATACACATCCATGCCCGAGGCAGGAGTCAAACCTGCGACCGTAGCAGTCGCGCGGTTCCCGACTGCGCGCCTAGAACCGCTAGACCACCGCGGCCGGCGGGGGATCTGTCAATCTCCAACGGTATCCTACGGATGTGACAATACTCTGTGACGCCCATCCACTCGGGGAAAGATGGCCAGTCGTAATCGTGAATTATGCACTATGATCGATGTGCTGGAAATATGTAAATAACCTCTTTGCATCGGTAGAGGACGCTGTCTGATATACTTCGGCGTGTGTGGTCGATTGGATGTACTGCAAAGTCATCTAGCTGCATTCGCAATCCAGTACATGGTACTTGAAAAGTAGTGGAGGGGTGATTTAGAGAGGATGCAGAAAATGGGAAGTGCTCTAGTATATCACTGACTGGCATTGAAATAACGGAACAACAGGTAAAACTGCTAAAATTGATCTCGCTTTCAACTTCGGTGTGTATTACAGTACATCGTTCCATGTCAACAGTGTCTTTCGCATCCCGACCATCCACTGGGTACACTGTTGATTACTACGCATTGATTGACTGACCCCACTCGATTGAGATGGATGGAGCCTCGGCAGAATACCGGATATCTGCTACATGTCACTGTGGAGCATGGGAATAAATGTAGAGGTCATCAACTTTATACAATTGTTTGAAAGGTCTCCTCAGTGCTGCAGACTCGTCCTATTTCCATATGCTGCGATGCCCTGCACCCTATTTATTTTAATTTTTCAATTATTTTTCCCTAATAAGATACCAGTACCTGTTCCTGTTAGTACTACCTCGCGCGTATTGTGAACAGCACCTTCTGGTGAGGAACAGTATTCATGTACATGACTGCAAAATGAGGGAACAATGGTTTTCGAAATGGAACACTGAGACATTCACTACCCTGTCTATGGGGAAGATGAGATCTACTGTACAGGTCATTACCTTCGAATAGCTGTTGGAAGCGCTCTACAATACCGTGATCTCTACCAGTTTCTATATGTTGCGATGTCAAAATGGCTCTGAGCACTAAGGGACTCAACTGTTGAGGTCATTAGTCCCCTAGAACTTAGAACTAGTTAAACCTAACTAACCTAAGGACATCACAAACATCCATGCCCGAGGCAGGATTCGAACCTGCGACCGTAGCGGTCTTGCGGTTCAAGACTGCAGCGCCTTTAACCGCACGGCCACTTCGCCCGGCGTTGCGATGTCTTCCACATTTTTGTCAATGAGAAACATCGCCTTTATGATTTATCTCTACCAGCCTGTGTTGTGGTAGCTGTGTGGTTTACGCCATGCGATGTTAAGCTTTCTGTGAGAGCCAAAGGATTGAAACATGTTAATGTCAGTTTAGCTGCAGCTAATACAGACCTGCAAGTCATAGTGGAAAAACAAAGTGTGTGGCGGTATAAACTGATTGCATGTGTTACAACCAAAAAGCAATTTACGAAACTGCTTATGAAGGAACAAAAGGGGAATCCTCTAGTGTGACTGGTAGTCTGTTGGACATGGTCCTCCTACAGTACAAGCGGTGAAACTTTACACCATTGCAGGGAAACGACTTCAGCCACGATCCACGTACTCCAATGAATTTATACTTAATAGGATCACCACTTATGGTCAATGCCGGAAAGCAGCCTGCATGTCATTCAGATGTATTAGAAGACTGGGACACTGTAGTATCTTAACGAGTTCTCTAGCAGATGACGTTAGCAAAGATTTTATAGTTCGTAGGTTTTCTCTGTTTGATGGCACAAAATATCGAGGTGAGGGAGAATGTTTGCATGAGAGACATGAATGCACCCTGAGAGACGCAGATCTCCTTAGGACTGCAGTACCTGTATGTAGTTTTCAGATGTATCGCATTGAAGTAACTAAATCCTCGTCTTTCTTTCATGCCCTGTATGATGTGGAGTCTTTCTAATTTTTCCAACAAGAAACACTACCGTAACAGCTCATACCATCTTTTCTACTACCTCATGTTGCAGGGGAAAGCTTCGTTTGGTGCTGGCACTGTACACACTGCACACTGACTGCGGAGCTATGACGACACGTACCCATTTCCACCTGTAGCATTAACTCAGCTCGTCCTGTTTCTCCAAGGGATGCAGATGATCTTAGATATAGCGCTCTCTGACTTCCATGCAGGTCCGATTTAAATTGGGACGTTCACATGGACGAAATGCAGGGAGTGGGGGGTAGAGACTGAGGAGCAGTAAAAAATGCAGAAGCACTGTCTAAAAAAGAGCGCTGGAGGTTATTCTGTATGGGATCCTTAGGAAATAGGTTCGAAAAAGGTGAGTCATTTACAGATATGAGAGTGGCACGAATATGGTTGATTCACCAGTGCTGTAATTATTAAAAAACGTCTCTACAGGATCCACCGCAAGTATGGGATCGAATGGATAGTCCTGATTCCATATTGGGACAGTATTTCTACCAGAAAGTCTAACACTATGAGCGACCTATGTGTGCCCTTAGGCAAAAGACCCCTCTTTATGCAGGCCGACAGTAACATAGTCATTATGCGCATGTTTTTAATAGCACTGCCCTTAAGCGAAATTTATGTTCTGGGCTGTAGAATCCCCGTGTAGATAACTGCAAATGTCGTTTATCAATAGTGTTCCTCGAAAAGAACGTCGTCGTCATTTCATGGATTCCATTTGATCTACCTGGTGGGTGAAATTCGAAAGCAGAAAAAAATTACACTCCATGCTAAGTGACTGCCATGATCAATTTAAATAATTAGCCTATCGGTGCCGGCCGGAGTGGCCGAGCGGTTCTAGGCGCTTCAGTCTGGAACCGCGCGACCGCTACGGTCGCAGGTTCGAATCCTGCCTCGGGCATGGAAGTGTGTGATGTCCTTAGTTAGGTTTAAGTAGTTCTAAGTTCTAGGGGATTGATGACCTCAGATGTCAAGTCCCATAGTGCTCAGAGCCATTTGAACCAACCAGCCTATGGGTTTGGCAACAATGATGTGTCCCCTGGTGGGTGGAAGAGAAGGCTAGGGCACCACATAATGATCCTTCAGAGGCGTACTATCCTTTTTCTACAGCCAAAAAGGAAAAGGATAGTACCTTACACCGCTGGCTTTTCCCTGCCAGCTTGTAGGTGAAGGTCAGAGTTGGAGTATATCTGGCACTAGTTTCGAGTGATATTGTGAAATTTTTTCCCTGCAGGATAACACTAGTTCTATGGCATCATCAGTTTTTGAGTTGTACTGCGGTTTTAGGCCGCCCTTTTGTAGCGCTACACATATAGTTGCGAAATTAGGCCTGATCTTTATGATTAATTTCGTAATTAGGCCCTATCTTTGCTTCATTTTCCCAGACAAAATAAATATAATATACCAACCTAACAATCCTCTCCTGTGTCAGGACTGTTTCGATATGTCTGTGGGGTGCACTTGTCTTTTCCATCCAGTAGAACCGGGTTCGAGTCCCTGAAAGGGTACCGCCATTTTTAATTTCCCACCAATTCCCGGGTCTGGGGTGGGGTAGGACGTCGGTACAGCCTCGTGACAAGGAAATTCCTGAGAAAATTCGACAGTCCCCACAAAATTCGGAGTTGCCGCAAAAATTCGAAATTCCTGCCAAAATTCGGAATTCCTGCGAATAGGATACATGGGGGATGGGATAGGAGGGGGAGTGGGAAAGGGGGGAGGGGCTGGGGGCCATGAGTAGACTGGGTGTGGGCGTGGTAGGGGTGGGTATCGGTGTGGTCGAGGGTGGATTAAATGATCAATTAATTAATTTGCGTATCAAGTTGATATTAAAATTGCAGGCATCTCCCTACTACTGAAGCACGCAGCCAACAATTCAACGTGATATTAACAATATATAAAGTTAAAATGAGGGTTACACGGCATGTCCGCGCAATAAATTTTGTTTTCCGTCGCATCTAGTAGCGAAGAGTACATGGCATTTCGAAAACCATGTACCCTCCTTCCTTCTTCTAGTGAAGTATAGTCCTTCCGAAGTCGTTCATATTGACGCAGCAAGAATGCGGATAAAATTTTATCGCAACGCACAAATAGTTACGCAACACTTTAGGCCTAATTCCGTAAATATGAAAATGATATGAAACCTCCTGGCAGATTAAAACTGTGTGCCAGACCAAGACTCGAACTCGGGACCTTTGTCTTTCGTGGCCAAGTACTGTAACCGACTGAGTTACCCAATCAGGACTCACGACTTCCCCTCATAGCTTTTATTATGCCAGTACCTCGTCTCCTACCTTGAAAACTTCACAGCTCTTCCGCAAACATGCAGAACTAGCAATCCTGGAAGAAAGGATAGTGCGAGACATGGTTTAACTACAGCCTGCAGGATGTTTCCAGAATGAGATTTTCACTCTGCAGCGGATTGTGCGCTGATATGAAACTTCCTGGCAGTTTAAATCTGTGTGCGGTCCGAGACTTGAAGTAGGGAACTTTGCCTTTCGCAGGCAAAATTGAAGCTGCGATAATAGGTCGTGAGTCGTGCTTGGGTAGCTCAGACGTTAGAACAAGGTCCCGAGTTCGAGCCTCGGCCCGGCGCACATTTTTAGTCGGCCAGGAAGTTTAACATCAGCGCACACGCCACTGCAGAGTGAAAGTCTCATTTTGGGTGACAATGCTATACGGAAAAGCTACAAATTTCCGTATAGGCGATTTTCGGTTTCTCCGGGAAAAATGCTATGGAAGTAACTGATAAATCACACAGTGGGCCTGATATTAATATCGCAGAGATTATTGTACGAGTAGTTTCTTGTGACATACAAACAGCCAACGACGGCAGTCGACTGTGACTACTGATTTTTTATTTCAGGAGAATAGCATCAAACGTGCGCGCACTTGATTATGGCTTGCATGTCAGAACTGTCCAAGAAAAACAAATTATCATTTGGTCGAGAACTTTGTACGGAAAGCTAAACACTGAGTGGTTATAACTAAACTTTCCCTATTGAACCCATTATATCGCGGAATCTAATTACCGTATGAGGACCAAACTTGGTGGCATGAAGGCAATGGGGAAGAGAAGTAATGCAAAATCAGTTGAGTTGAAAGACTTTTAATGTACTGCTACAGTACATTATACGGTCATAACATTACATACTGGTACCATTACTGCTATAAAAGTGTCTAGATATGGCACCCATCAGTGTCCAGAAGAGTCTGAAAGCCTTGGATTGCATTTTGCACAGCAGAACGAAGCATGTCTGTAGGTATGCTGGCTATCCCTCTTGATATAACGCGTTTCAAATCGGGACGTGCGCTTATGTTCTTCTGGTAAACCCTATACTTCAGGTAGCCCCACAATCAGAAATCACAGCAAGTAAGATCAGGTGATCGTGCCGGCCAATCGTTTGGAAACGATCGTTCTCAAATATGTTTCGCAGAAGCAGGTGAACTTCACGAGTGATGTGTGGTGGGGCTCCATCGTGCATGAAAACTGTTGAGTTCAGTGCGTTTCTCTATGTACGGTGGTTACGACATGCTAATGAAGCATATCGCAGTGACCCTGGCCAGTCACACTACACGTCTTTAGTCCTTGAGCGACCACCTAGTCAAAAAGGAATGAACGTAGCCGTGAAGCCACGCCATGCTGTGACACGTTTACCATACAGAGGACTGGAGGCGGAGATCCCCACACTTCGCAATTCTGTGTGTTCACCTGACCCGTCAGAGAAAAATGGGCTTCGTCTGTACATAAGATGGTCCAGGGTTAGACCTCCTCAACTTCAATCCTTGCGAGAAAACAGAGAGCGAAGTCAACACGTAGTTGTGCGTCCTGTGGTGCAAGCTTCCGTATGATATGGAACTTGTACGGCTACCATTTGACAATGGACCGAGGCACCTAGACTATAAAGAGCAATGAAGGAACTTCTGCAGTCAATTTCTTACGCGTTAGACAGCAGATATTAAAAATTTTTGTCGAGTATTGTTAAAGATGATGAAACATGACTTTACCACTTCGAACTGGGAACAAAACGGCAATCTATAGAGTGGCGCCACACCACCTTTCATCCGAAGACAATGTTCAAAGCCGTCCCCTCAGCCGGTAACGTTATGGTGATGGTCTTCTGCTATGCTGAAGGGGTTATTCTGTTTGATGTCCTTCATTACGCAGCGACCATCAACTCTGAACTGTACCGTGTTAGTCTCAGGAAAATGAAGAAATGACTTCACCGTGTTCTTCGTCTCAGAAATGCAAACGAATTTCTCCTTTTCATGACAACGCAAGGAGTCACGCAGTTCTGCGCACCCGAGAGGAGCTCACAGAACCTCACTGCACCGTTCTTCTTCATTCACCCAACAGGCCGGATCCCGCACGTTCCAACTGTACGGCCAAAAGATACACTTAGCGACAAGCAAGACTTTGACTCCGATGTCGACCAGTAGAGTAGTACAATGTGAGCGCAGAGGCCTTATCGATAAGGTCGTGTGAGTCCGTCGCACTGAAAGGAGGTTGTGTTGAAAAATAGGCTTTTATAGCTAGACGGTGGGAAAAATATGATGTATTGGAATTCTGAGTAAAGCCAACCTGAATTCAGAAAAAGGAAGTAATAGGGGACTGGATCTTGAAAACATACGAGGTCACTGAAATTAAATTTATTCAACTACAACCTCGTAATTCCAACAACGAGTTAATCGTAATCCACCATGTATAACAACGCGCTTGTTGATCTGAATCTGGTAACGAGAAACTCAATGTAACTGCACGTCTCTTAACTTATTCAAATCATATCCTCTTCGTCAACCGCGCGATAGAATTTTCCTTCCCTGTAGTATAACCGGCAAAACGTACGAGTACTGTACAAGATTGTGACTACTTTTTTATACTTATCTTGTGTCTGCTGTAATTCTAAACCATGTTCTGACCACGTTGTGACTGTCGTGTTTCGTCGCTCTGTCGATGCTACCCATCTCCTGGTTATACTTTTACGGCAACCACGTAACTTCTGTAAGACTACTGACAACAATAACTTGAAAACCCGCATACACAGCGTAAGTAAAAAGCGACAAATGACATAACTGTCGAAGTTTGAGAGACAAGCAAAGTACAGGCTATTAAAACCATGTGGAGTGACGTCTAATGTAACACAGCTATGTAGTTAGCGAACTGTGCTTACAGTTTCCTTCCCAAGCGTTGAGACAATCAGCCACGAATTGCAGCTGTGATTATTACTAGTCATCCTTTATTTAGTGGGTTAGCACTTTGGTTGTTTACCCCAAACAGTCTTTGCTTTGTTTCCATTTGGCTCTCAAATACGTAGTTTAATATGTCAACAGACAGGCAACAAGAGGTAACCTACGACGTGTCAACGAAATTCGTGTGTCCTAGTCTGTCTAAATGTGTCTCCACCTACCTGTCCCTACTCATTTAACTTTCCATTCCCACACATATCGTTTCAGTCTGCCATCCTAGTCGACCCAAGAAGCCGTGATGTGACACAACTTGAGGTTCGTATTCAAAAGCAAAAGCTATTATCGTATTATCTAGTAGTTAGCAAGATGGTTTCAGTCGGAGAAGTGACCCTGTGTAAAGGGAAAGCATAGGAAGAGAAACGCGTACGGTGTCTTTGAATGACTGTATTCACGAAAGAAATTCCAAAGAAACCACAGCAGCATTTCTCTTGAATGATGTAGTGAATCAACGGAAAATATGAACGGTGGAATTTCTATTGGCTTCCTGATGAATGTGAGCATACTACCTTAAACTTTGCGGGCATTCAAATAAAATATTAATTGTGTGGACTTCAACTACGTACCCTTAGAATCAGAGTTGAAATATTAAATGTTTTGGCTGGTTTCGTTGTCTATGGGCTGGGATACGTAGTTGCCGCATTAAAAGCCAAATATTACTGTGTCTACAATATACAATATGAATATACACATGAATCGAATGGTCGAAGATGCGAATTTTGAGTGTAACATAGAAAGTTACAAATGAAAGATTGCAATTAAATAAAATCTGCAAGTACTATTTTCAACAACTTTAAATGATGAGTACGATAGCAGAAGTACGTTTAAGAATGCCGTTTATTACGGTAAAACACTTATTAGTGTCGATGGTCCAGCAATTAAAAAAATATAAGCTGCATAACAGGGAAGCAATAGATTCCTTCTCCACCTAATTAGTTATAAACAGCAACATAGCTCGCGAGATATTCACTTCCAAGCGACTACTACGTCTTCACTGCAGAAGGCATAGAAATCTCACAAGCGCCCAAGTCGGCACAACGAAATATTTCTGTCTCCCGCAACCACGGGCAAAACTGCTCCACTCTCCAAGTCTTTTCTGTGACCATGCGTCGCTCCCCGTCCAGCACCCCTTGTCCTGTCCAGTACTCCTCCCTCATTTCCATCCAGTCTCCCTATTGACTAGCGCTGTGATGGGCTAGAGTGCTCCCGCCATTTCTTCAAGCCAACGCACGCTCATAAACTTATTGAAACTCATACAAAATACTGGATTTACATTTAAATAACTTGAAATTAAATAAATATTCCTACGGCTGGACCAAAAGCACGCTCTAACACACATTATTAAATACATAAACAAAACAAATAAACATATGTCAAAGGAATAGAAACAAAAGGTAGGCCAGTAGCCTAATGTCTCTGTGCTTTCTAAAACTCAGTAAATATTTAATCAGTCTCTACATGGATAGCATATATCGGATGTAAACAAAGACATAGACGAATAAATATATTTATGAGTATGCTGCTACCGTTTTTTCGTGTAACTGTGGAGTGCTTGTGGCCTGACGCAATTAATAGTAATCGGCCACTTTGACCTCCAACAACTCATGTACTATTCAAGTTACATGCCTGTAATTCATGCCAATTTAGCTTTACACTAATAGCTTTCTAAGGACATGTTGATCGACAAAATCGGATGAACCGTTTGGATTTTGGAAATTCGTCACTGGGTGTTACTTGTATAGTTTACAGTCAGATACTGAACTTTAAACTAATGAAGATATTGAAAATCTGATTACACCATCAGAATTGTCGTGCAAATAATGGTAATGTACATGTTTTCTTTAGAGGTATCATCATTCCTCTGGCTATTATTAAATTCTACATGAACTATGGAATGTCTGCCATTATGGTTTCACAAAGTCCGCCACCTTTGGCACTCCCGGCATACAAATCTCCTTCATCAACACAAAGCACCTTCCACGACACAGCGTTAACACGGAATTTCCAGTTACGCGGTCGCCCTGATCCACGCGCTGGGGCTACCCCTCTTGCTCCGGCTAACCTGCTGCACCACGAGGCCGCTGACGAGTCCCGGCTTGCCGAGCGGCCTGTGCATCCACGCCAAACTCCGAACTTAGAATATTTTCAGGGTGCACAACTCGCTCGTTACCTCACAGCCTTAACAGCTTTAACCGTTGCATCCCTCCCTTGGACAGCAGTACTTGTGGGATATAAAACTCTCGCAACCATTAATCTGGCCTATCAAATTCCTCTGTTGCCCATTGAAGAACTTATGTAACTAAACGAAATAATCCATTTTGATCCGATCATATTTCTTCCACTCTTGGCGAAACGAATAAATGAATCAAAAACATCTGCCTGAAAGTCATCCTTCCGAGCACGTTCATGCCACGGACACACTTATAAACAGTCGGAACTGTAATACATTATATTATGACAAAGCACAATACAAATTTAGAAGATAATGCTGCAAGAAGTGAACTGACCTTTACTATCACTGAATGTAGTTCAACTAGAGAAGTTTATCTTTGTTGAGAATCTCATTAAAAGAATATCGTGTGGTAGACGGTCAATAATGCACTGGAAATATCTAGTACAAGGTAGGTACAATCGTAAATTAGTTATATGTAATGTTGCGATTGGAGTATCAATCAGAAATGTTGAAAATTTTATTTTAATTCTCTCTTCGTTTTTTAATCTCCATACATGTGAGAATCTAATGTTTCACAATTAGTTATGTTGGCATGTAGTGTATCACGAATAGCGGTTCAGTGTCTAACGCTAAACAGAAAGAGAGCAGAAATAGAATTTCCAGTCGCATCTGGACGACGATCAGATTGGCGGTTGCAGTGGCTGTACGAGCAGTTGAGTTTCTGCTCCAACGATGGACTATTCGCCTGTATCTTCTCTGTACGGGAGCCGTATTCGGAACTGCTTGTCTCGTGGTATGATACCTGGTCCTCTCCCAATTCAGCTGCTTTCAGGATACTAGAATTATCCTTACAGTTGGAGATACGTGCTCTTAATATCCACTCTTTAGCAGGGAATAAGTGTATGTGCTTACGTGGTTATCAAGGCGTTATCCTATCCATGGTAACTCATCATCTCATCTGGACGCTGCGCTTTAGTGGCCTCTAATACGTTTCAGGAGATACTGATAACCCAACGCTGATGGAGGCAGCTGTAGAGTATTTCGTAAGCAGGTAGAACCTAGCAGACGTGTTTTACGATGTAGAGAAAGCCTACGACACAATATGGAATCACAAAATGTGTGGAATACACGAAGCATATTGACAATCGTGAAGCCTTCCTAAATTGATACAGTACTTCCTGTGACCTATGTATTTTAGGCACCACGTTGGAAAAGTCCCGTCGAACAGTAGAAAACTATTCTGCAGTTATGCGTCATGAGAATTATCACAACTGTCACTGTAGTCAGTAGTATTTACACCATGATAAAGACGTTTGTAAAGTTCTCCATGTTAGTGAAAAACATTTGTACATTTCGTACTTCTTTAAATGCCTCAACAGCAAATCATCAGTTGAAACTGACGGTGAAGATATTGCAGAAGTTGACAGTGCCCGAAGTCACCAGTTTTTTTTACAAATTAGCAATGGACATCGATTTTCAATGTATTCACACATTTTCCTATCACATGTGTTGTAGATGTGACACCGTTGTCAGTTTGACAAACTGGAGGGGCTTAAGGGTCTCATTTCCGGCTACAAACCCTCTTGGCTACAACACTTGATGAATACGAGTGTGGGCGTAACACATAAACGCGTCTCAGAAACAGATCTGCGTGAGGACATATGCTCTCGAATAAGGCTGTCCACAAATACCAACAGGACCAGTCCCACGTCCCAACAACTCCTCGTGGTGCATTAAGCGTTTAATATCGTATCTGATCTGCGCAGGAGTAGATTTAACGCACTTTTAGATTGAACTGACGATTCCAGGCAAATTTAATAAAATACCATTAAGTAATATTTTAAATCAGTACTGCTACTACAGAGTAGTCCCCAGACGGGTATAAGCTGTAACAAAACCTTGGATACAAAAAAAAAAATTCCTAAAGATAGACCAGGTTTGTGTGGGTAGGGGTCATTGAAAAAGAGTGTGCATAAGAGTGGTTGTAGCTATTATTCACCTTACACGTTCTATATGTTTAAAAAAAATTTTGATAGGACCTCATGCCACCGCACAGCGATACCTAGATGGCGAGGTCGCTGGTGAGACGTGAATAGTTCTCACTTGAAAGGATTGAAGGACTGACTTACCTGAAAGTCGGATAAACGATATTGTAAAAGAAACTGAAACTACATGCCACACAGGCGTTCTGACTACTGGCGGCGATACGCAGCATCGCTCCGGCTGATCTATTCACCCACAACAGACAATACTCAAAGCTATCTGCTACGCCTATTGAGCCATGGGTGACTCGTGTTTGTGCCATTTCTTATTTTACATCTTGTTTTTACCGTACTGCCACCTCGTTATGTTAATTTTCAATTACTGGTGTCACTGAGTTGCTGCCTTGCCTGCCCGCAGGCAGCAGCAGCAGCGCTTATAGATATAAGCAATGCCGTATTATCTTTGCTGGACTGATATTACTTCCGGTCGTCGTGTGTTGTGAGTTAGTTCGGACCAGGCAGTGTTGCAGCTGGCACGCGGCACACATCACCTTTTAAACTTTTGATTATGCTTGCGTTTTGGTTTATTGACCTTCAGCCGTTTTTAAATTAAAGTGGTCTTCAGCCGGTAATTAAGTCCCAAAGATTAAAGCTGTGTGTTTAAAAAATAATGTTTGATCAAATAATATAGTTGCATGCTCGAGTGTAACTGACAACCCTTATTTTGGCCCCGTTCCACAATTTATTCTATCTGTCCTGTCCTGCGGGTTAAGCAGGGTGTTTCACCTATATTGAGAGTTGTGTCGATAACTTAGTTGGTAAGAGCATTCCTCAGAATAACGAGTCAGATGTCTCATTGGTAATACACTAGACTCGCATTCGGGAGTAGGGTAGTTTAAATATCTGTCCCAACATCCAGACTGATTTGAGGACATAATATGTGCTCCATTATTAAGCCACTACTAGCGTATTTAATTCCAGGAAGCTTTATAGAACAAAAGAGAAGTAATAGAAGCTTTAAACCGACCGCATTTCCCTTTCTGACCTCCGCCTCCAACTGTTAAAGGAAATACCGTAAATGCGAAATCACTATCTCAAAAAACACCCACTGTGAGCACAAGCACAGGGACACAGCGTCAGATGCATAGTGCACTGTACGACAAGGATTGAGTCAGCCGGTTTGGTAGAAAGAATGGTTTAAGCCGTCCAGGGCGTCGTCGAAAATCTGTACAACATGGAGAATGAAAGCTGCCGGTTTCCAACCCGGAACGACGTGTCGGACTGACTTCATGTCTGCCGCATTCACCTTCGTGAAAAACTGACTCCGACGAGTTGTGAGGAGACCACACTATTGGCTATTAAAATTGCTACACCACGAATATGACGTGCTACAGACGCGAAATATAACCGACAGGAATAAGATGCTGTGATATGCATATGATTAGCTTTTCAGAGCATTCACACAAGGTTGGCGCCAGTGGCAACACCTACAACGCGCTGACATGAGGAAAGTTTCCAACCGATTTGTCATACAGAAACAGCAGTTGACCGGCATTGCCTGGTGAAACGTTGTTGTGATGCGTCGTGTAAGGAGAAGAAATGCGTACCATCACGTTTCCGACTTTAATAAAGGTTGGATTGTAGCCTATCGCGATTGCGGTTTATCGTATCGCGACATTGCTACTCGCGTTGGTCGAGATCCAATGACTATTAGCAGAATATGGAATCGGTGGGTTCAGAAGGGCAATACGGAACGCCGTGCTGGATCCCAACGGCCTCGTATCACTAGCAGTCGAGATGACAGGCATCTTCTCCGCATAGCTGTAACGGATCGTGCAGCCACGTATCGATCCCTGAGTCAACAGATGGGGACGTTTGCAAGGCAACAACCATCCGGACGAACAGTTCGACGACGTTTGCAGCAGCATGGACTATCAGTTTGGAGACCATGGCTACGATTACCCTTGACGCTGCATCACAGACAGGAGCGCCAGTGATGGTGTACTCAACTACGAACCTGGGTGCACGAATGGCAAAACGTCATTTTTTCGGATGAATCCAGGTTCTGTTTACAGGATCATGATGGTCGCATCCGTGTTTGGCGACATCGCGGTGAACGCACATTGGAAGCATGGCTGGTTCAAATGGCTCGGAGCACTATGGGACTCAACTGCTGAGGTCATTAGTCCCCTAGAACTTAGAACTAGTTAAACCTAACTAACCTAAGGACATCACAAACATCCATGCCCGAGGCAGGATTCGAACCTGCGACCGTAGCGGTCTTGCGGTTCCAGACCGCAGCGCCTTTAACCGCACGGCCACTTCGGCCGGCTGGGAGCATGTATTCGTCATCGCTATACTGGCGTGTCACCCGGCGTGATGGTCTTGGGTGCCATTGGTTACACGTCTCGGTCACCTCTTGTTCGCGTTGACGGCACTTTGAGCAGTGGACGTTACGTTTCAGATGTGTTACGACCCGTGGCTCTACCCTTTATTCGATCCCTGCGAAACCCTACATATCAGCAGGATGATGCACGACCGCATTTAGCAGGTTGTGTACGGGCCTTTCTGGATACAGAAACTGTTCGACTGCTACCCTGGCCAGCACATTCTCCAAATCTCTCACCAACTGAAAAGTCTACTCAATGGTGGCCGAGCAACTGGCTTGTCACAATACGCCAGTCACTACTCTTGATAAACTGTGATATCGTGTTGAAGCCGCATGGGCAGCTGTACCTGTACACGCCATCCAAGCTCTGTTTGACTCAATGCCCAGGCGTATCAAGGCCGTTATTACGGCCAGAGGTGGTTGTTCTGGGTACTGGTTTCTCAGTATCTATGCACCCAAATTGCGTGAAAATGTAATCATACGTCAGTTCTAGTATAATATATTTATCCAATGAATACCCGTTTATCATCTGCATTTCTTCTTGGTTGTAGCAATTTTAATGGCCATTAGAGTACATAGACCGTAAACCATTACTTACTCAGTTACTGTATTGTGACTACACCCTGTTGAGTTGGTACATTTTGTATAGATGAGGTAATAATAAATGTAAATGTTTCCATTTTTTAATCACTTAGTCAGTTTTTTCTATTGCGACTTCATCCGTAGAAATTTCCTCATTTTTGTACCAAACGTTGTCTCAGTTTCTCTGAGATCACCCATATCCTTTTGGAAATCAAAACATTTTTGGTGTCCAGTATGAGCCTTTGATTTGATTTCATCTTCTGGTTATTGCTAATGTGAGAAGTTTGAAACTACTAAATATGAATCAGGAAAAATTAACCTCCTTCAGCTACATAGGAAATAATCTTTTTGTGTGCCATATCAGGTGCACACATGGTATGTTTGTGTATGCTAAAAGTTTTCCAAAACCGACAGAAGAAAGTGCGCGTAAAAGGGTGTGCTGAGAAACAATTCTTACTGTTCTCGATATCTCATGCACGTTACTCGTCGACTTTCTCGCTTCTCTGACGCAATTTCCAACCCTCTGCCGCTAGAGCGTGTAAAATGGCGGCGTGTAATGTAACTACGTCAGTGTGTTCGAAATAGAGTGCTGTGTATTCGGCTTTGCTGCCGACGAGTTCGTCAACATATGGAGCACCTTCTACTTCAGCACGACAATGCCAGATCACATACGAGTGCTGCGACATCCATCCGACGCCTCGTGCTCCCTTTCTTCCAACATACTCCACACAGTCACTATTTGGCCCATCTGATCTTCATCATTTTCTAAAATTTAAAAAAGAAACCAAAGAACATATTGTCTATAAAAAATATATGCTGTCCTTTACATGACTGCCAGTCTTTGTGTAATTAAAGTTCCCAATCATTTTAATTTAATTTCACATAGTGAGTTAAAAATGAAACAGACAAGTTGGATAAGTGGTTCTATAGTCATTTCCCCAGTCTTACACCCAGTACTGAATTATCTCATCTAAAATGGATACTTCTGTACATGGAATTGCATTTAAATTTGGTATCTATTTTGTCACCAATAATGAGTATTTTGTGTAGTAATTACAACAAAAATTAAATTATAAACATATACACTGAAGTGCCAAACAAACTAGTATAGGCATGCATATTCAAATACAGAGGTATCTAAACAGGCAGAATACAGCACTGTGATTCACAATGCCTACATAAGAGAACAAGTGTCTGGTGCAGTTTTTAGATTGGTTACTGGTGCTACAATGGAAATTTAAAGAACATTTTCGAGAACTTCGACAGTGATCGGTGTAAGCAAAGGTGAGGTTGTGGTCCTACAGTGAAGGTATCAACAAACTGGACTCTTGTTTGGAGAAATGCTCTGGGAGAAATGCGTTCGTCATCAGGAATTCGAGGAGCTACCTCAAAAATGGTGAGGATCACCACACGCATTAACATTGGAGTGGAATAGCCATTACAACATGAAGTTAGTCCGTAATTAAACAACACATGAAGAATAGTCTCTGTTCTTGGGCAGAAAGTGTCTCCAGTGCGACAAGGAAGGTTTGTTGCGACGCATTTCACACCAACGGGTTTGTATGTTCTCTTTTCGATCCAGGATGTGGACATACCACTGCTTTGATCGAACACGCAATATCCAGCTGGTGGCAGAATTTAGACTCGTATCTGCGTGCGAAATGATTGCAGGAGTGTACTATATTGCTTGTTGATTGACAGACGATGAGGAAAAAGCTGCCTGGTCCAATACAACAATTTGCCAGAACAACACTTACGAAGGTTCCTGAACCACATTCCTGGCGACATACCGGGAACGAGGCCGTAAAAGCAACTGCGACAACGAAGTTACATCGACGAAGTCTGTTCTGCAGTGACGTCAATTCATGGCAACCTGCGCGATTGTCATTCTGGTGGGATGTTTAGACGACAAAATGATACATGAAGAATGGTGAACTACGACGCTGACATTCTCTACTCGCGCTCAACGTGCTCTCTTTAGAATTCTGTCGAGAAAACATCCCCTCGACATTTTAAGGTCATTGCACAACACAGAGGAGCAAGAGCAACACAGGACGATGAGTGGTAACGCAGAGAGGAAAGAAAGTGCGACGCCGCAAGAATTTGCTCAGCGCAGTGACAGAAGAAATTGACACGATACTGAGGGAAGAAGAAAAGAAAGGAATACGCGAGATTGAGACAGACGTCGTGGTCGACAAAAGAGAGAGAGAGAGAGGGGGAGGGGAGGGGGTGGGGCAATGCCGGAGTGAAGCACCGGAAAACGAGCGCTGTGCCAATTTCGTTCAAGCGTCGCTTAATAAGAAAAGTTGCGAGAGGCATGTGTTTGCACCACCACTGCCGTCATCTAAGATAGCGCTGCGGGAGAGCGTTGAAAAGACGATGAAGTTTCCGATGGGACGCCTTCTTAGGAAAGAACGTCACATTCGCAGTATGTGACAATGGCGTTCACAACTATAATACGACTTTGTTCAGTATCGTGATGCATCAGACATGTCTGACAAGACAGAAAGTCGGCGTCCACTTGTCGAGATATCCGTGGAAGGAAATTGGTGCATAAGACTTCGTATGTATTGTTCTGGAAAATTGTTTCATCGAACCAGGGAGCATTCTCCTGATCATCTGACTGTCAACAAGCTATGCAGTGCAATCCGTCACTCCTCTCGCAAGCATATGCAAGTATGAATTCTGTACGTATGCCTCCGCCTGGACATTGCGTCTACGACTGAAGCGCGTGCCTGAATTTTGGTTCAGAAGTGGCAGAAGCATGTGCAGAAACAGGAGTTGGCGTCGCAAAGCCGCTGAAGAAGTAACTATAGAGTGAATGCGATAGTTACAGGGGTTATTACTAGATTTTAAAATCTGCAATGATTTAGTGTTATGTAGTACCTTGGTCATGGTCTGGGATACGTAAACTGTGGTTAATTAATTTAATGCTCGATCACCTGGGGTGCAAAAAGCTCTGAGGGAGCATTTAGTTCAGTAACGTGTATGAAAGACAAGGAATTTTATTATAAATGGGTCACGGGACCCAATAGGTGATTTGTTAGCCGGAACTGTGGTTCGAGATGAGGTCAGACCGGCCGTTGTGGCCGAGAGGTTCTAGGCGCTTCAGTCCGGAACAGCGCTGCTGCTACGATCGCAGATTCGAATCCTGCCTCGGGCATGGATGTGTATGATGTCCTTAGGTTAGTTAGGTTTAAGAAGTTCTGAGTCTACGGGACTGATGACGTGAGATGTTAAGTTCCACAGTGCTTAGAGCCATTTGAGCCATTTGATGAGGTCAGTTTACCGTTCACGGGTCGTGATGGAGGTCCCACGCACCTAACCGACAAAGAGGAATCGGACGGATACACGGCAAGTGCGAACGGAATGGAGAGGCTGGCATACGTCCTGACAGGGTTTAGAGGGCCAGAGACCGTGCACCCTACACTGCCCAAGCGTAAACGGAAGACATGTGCCGAGAAGAACATGACTATACACGACGAGAGTCCATGTTCGTACCACGAGGAGATAAGCGGTTCAAGACAATAATTAAGATTGGCGAAGCAACAGAGAAGCTCATTTGGCGCAGAGAACGTGATGGACATAGCAGCGTGGCAGGAAGGCACATTGAGGTGCTCTACGGAACAGAGGGATACGTCTACTCTCAAGTAGCTGTAGATGATCTCCACAAGAGAAAAGGTTGCCAAAGTGAGACGGTTGACGGAAGACCGTGAGTTTTTCCATGCGTCGTAGTGGTGGGAGAGACCATGGATGCCTCGTAAGGACACAGCTGATTAACTGCAAGGTTTAAAGACATCCAGCAGTTTGAGCAGTTTGTGGATGTATTCTTTGTCGTAATAATTGTGTGTGTGTGTGTGTGTGTGTGTGTGTGTGTGTGTTATTGTGTGTGTGTGAGGACTGCAGGATATTGAAATGGATGTGGAGAAATGAAACGTCGACCACATAATGTTTAAGCATAAGACATCTGTAATGAAATCCCACGCAGCGAGAGGCTGAGAGGATTTGTTCTTATGAAAGCATTGGATAGTATATGACTCGCCACTGCGTGGGAGTATAAAGAAGCTCATGCCATTTTCAAAATGCCATTTTGTTGTCCACGCTTAATTTTAATATCATGTGCCCATGTTATATTGTATTGCCTACCATACGACATGTAGAACTGGAGGAAGCTGGCGTGGGAGAAGGGAGGAATCGACCCTTACATGTTTACTGTTGGAATCAACGAGGACCTGCCAGGAGCACCATGTGGTCGTCAGGGAAGCTATTTTCTGACGAAGTAGTGCTTGAAAAGTAAATTTTGGCATGTGACGAGTATTGGAGTTTCGAATCCGTTCATGCAGCTCGCAAAGATGGTGAAATAACTCTGAAGGACGAGTAGACCTCGAAAGGTAGGTAACGGGCACCTTACATCTGGTGATTTCAGGTGGTGTGGTGAAATTGAAAGCACCTACTTTTTCCTCATATTTATTGTTACTGTAGGAACCAAACCGACTGAGGACGAAAGTGGTACACTATTGTTGACTATATTGTGCTGTTGCCTATACAATCTTACCCAACCTGGCCTACGTAAGACAAAATTATCTGTCATGAATATTTACTGATTTGCGTGATTAATTGTAGGGTTGGAACCCACTTCGCACTTTTTACATATATTACTTTGATGAATGCATTGTTTACTTTTTATAATAGTTCAACAATTCTTAATTCTACGCTGGTGTCCAAACGGCTATTTTCTCAACAGATCCCCGCACGATGGTGTTCTACACGGAAAATGGCATTCCGGTCAACGGAAAACCATACCAACAACCTCTCAAACGGGGTAGTGTTTGCTGGGTAGCCCCACATCCCCAATAGCCGTGTCCACAGTAACAGACCTTGCAGTGTGCCACAGAGAAGACGCTTACCAGACATTCTTTGGTGGAGAGCCACAGGAAGAATGAAAGCAGTACAGCTGCAAACTGTTGTTTCTCGGGCGTGGTCACAGTTTGTAGAGGCCGAAACTGTATCCCAAAGACCAGGACAAGACCGACCACGTGTGACATCAAAGATGATTCAAATGGCTCTGAGCACTATGGGACTTAATATCTGAGGACATCAGTCCCCTAGACTTAAAACTACTTAAACATAACTAACCAAAGAACATCACACACATCCAAGTCCGAGGCAAGATTCGAACCTGCTACCGTAGCAGCAGCGCGGTTCCCGACTGAAGCGCCTAGAACCGCTCGGCCACAACGGCCGGCGACATCAGAGAAAGCGGATCGTTTTTGGCTGTAAAGGGACGACGGTACCGCATTAGTACTGCATGGCAACTGGTATCTGAACTCGTAGCATCCACTGGACGCGTTGTATCGAGACAAACGGTGTACAGAAGGCCTCGGCAGAATGGCCTTTATTGTTGGAGACCCGCTGCATGTGTACCTGTGACTTGTTTTCAAAGAATGCAACGCCTAGAGTGGAGTCGTCAAGATGCCACCTGGACAGTCGAACAGTGGGCCACTGTTCTTTGCACAGCTGAGTCTCTATTCGATCTAGAGAGTGATTCTCGATGTATTGGCATCTGGAGTGAATGTTGAATTCGATTCCGGGATCCAAACGTGATGATATGAGACCGATATCGAGGAATATCGCTAATGGTGAGGGCAGGGATTATGTTGACCTGTCGAACATCTCTCCACGAAATTGTATGGGTGAATCATCAAGGTTTAACTGTTATCAGGTGTTGTGAAGAGATCTTGGGACCTCATGTACTGTTGTTGCGAGGAGCTGTGGGCCCAGACTTCGTACTCATAGACAATAATGCTGGACCTCATAGAGCACAGGTGGTCGACGTTTTCTTGCAGACGAAATGTATTGGACGCACAGCGTAGACTGCTCGCTCTTCCGATTTGAATCCCACAGAGCACGTCTGAGATGCACTAGAGAGGCGCGTTGAGACACATCAGCATCCGCCTACCACTCTCCAAGAGTTGCGAGCAGCTCTGCAGGAAGAACGGGCGTTACTGCCTCAACATGTGACTGATGAGACTGATAACATCATTTACAGCACGCCCCATCGCTGTCAGTCCTATATTGCTGCCAGAGGTGGTCACACCGCATGCTCACCACATCAACCAGTTGTCACAATGTGTGTGCAAATCCGACAAGTTGGAAAAAACGAAGAACATGAGTGTCTACCCGCATGCATGTTGCAGTTGTTTACGTCCTATGGTTTTTATATTGATTCTACTTTACTATCACCTGTTTACACTGTTTTGTGGCAAAGTAAACGATACTTGCAAAATTTCCGTTTGTTGCTTTAATTTTGGACTCCAGCGTATGAATCTTGTGGATACTTCTAGTATCTTCATTTCTGATGGTGAATAATCTGAGAGTGAGTAATCAAGCAGTCAGTTTATTAGCAGTGGAGAAAGAGAGGAGTCGGGCATGAGGAGAGAGAGTGTGTGTTTCTGGAGGTGTGTCAAATTACTGTCGACTTAGTCTTCAGGCTGTGAGTCAAAGCCCTGCTTGCGTCCGTCATTCTGTAACACATTTCCTGCTCCATGCTGAAAGGACATCCCATGCGGTTCAATGCAGAAACCTTGAAGCACCTGACTGCAGTTTCTGGTAAGACCTCAGCCTCCAAATACTATGTTAACACTCCCTCAGCGAGATAATCAACCAGAAAACAGTCGGCAAGAGCACAGCACATGAATGCTGCATCGGCTTCCGAATGTGGTATATCTGATACATTAAGTCAGCCAGTACTGAAAATGGAACTTCACTCCGGCGCCGCCGAAAATCGGAGAACACAGCACATGAAAAGTGCCGGCTGTCGACTCGGACTGACGCATCATACTGACTTCGCACCTGCTGCACAATCCCTCATGGATATTGGCCTGGTCGGATGATGAGGTGTAAAAGTCCACTTCCCATCCATTTTCCGAATTACTGAGTCGCGTCGTACCCACTCAAATTTACCCTGAGATTTATATTTGTGTTAATGAGACAATAATAAACGTAAATATTTCCAGGTTTATTTCCTTTAATCAATTTATTTTTGCAGCGACCTCATTTGTACTGTCTCAGTTTCCATTTGCTACAGCATGGACGTAGGTATACTGCTAGAGTCAGGAGGAAAGGTATACACTTTGAAGGGTGACAGTATTGTAGATTCTTAACAAAGGACTATAAATGAACATATGTCCCTTTCTTTACCGTGTCCGACATACAGCAGTTGGAAAATCATGGCCGCCAGTCGTGCTAGAAGTACGTACGACGTCCTGTTGCCAAAGGAAAATCCTCCATGTATTCTGGTAACGCATTTTTGGAGGGAAGAAATATTCCTTACTGCGTTAAGACAGTTATCTTGACCGATGTGCTCGTCATCAGTAGTAATATACCACAAGTTCTCTGGTTACAGTCGTTGAAAATTTGTTTCCATAATAGAGTCCAGATATTCATTTGCCGACGCTTGAGAGTAGCGTGTGTTAACGATGCCATTGCAGGCATTTGTTGCCTCATCATTTAACAGAGTACTTGGAATTCAACATTCTGTACGAATGCGCTCAGACCAGAAACGCAGCAGCTGTCTACAAGAGTTCAAAAATACATTGCAGTTGACTGTGGAATTTTTGAACAACTTTTGTGAGGAAATGTACACTACCGAGCAAATCATTATATCACAATGTTTTGTGGCTATAGTTGTATTTCTGCTGTTCCTCATTGTTGTCATTAAGTTTCTTGGAACGTATTAAGAGCAGGACATATGTTTATATGACGTTTCTTGTTCAGAATCACCATCACCCTTGAAAGCAAATATGTTTCATCCTGATTCATCCTGAATGATTTACAGTGTTCGGAAACCAGTAACTATCGCGCTGAACTGTTGGTAGAAGATCGATATCTTGCCCTGGGCTTTCGATTATTCGATTTGTTTCATTCAGTACTTTTATGAGTGAAATACTGCAAGACATTACTATTTAATCGATTAGATTTAATAGTCCGCCTTGCATGGGCTGGTTGCTATAGTAGTATTCTCTGCTTGTGCAAACTGGACCGAACACATACGGCGCTCTTTTTTTCTGTATCCTAACAAACCTGCGATGGCTGGACACTGTATTTACACAGGTAATTCCATGCGTTACGAGAAAGTTACGAGACTGAGCATATTCTCTTATCATTCCGCTGACAACGAAGCTGTGAAAAATCAATTGTGAGACATCTTGATCAAATGAATCATCCCATTCAACAATCTATGTACCTCTTTCATTTGATACCTTCACTTTCAATAGAATTTTTGTTTCACTGCCTGACATGCCAACACGTACCACCTAAATTGTATGAATTTTGGATGTGCTGCTGGCCTCTGCTTATTTACACTCGGTGACTGCAACATGTCTGACCCCTAAATTTAAATGTCATTGGCTCTGCTCCACCATATTAGCTGTGACGCGCACCCATTTTACTCCACGTCATAGAGTGAATCATACTGGTTTAACACTTCAACAGGTAAACAATCACCACTGAACATCGAGACTCAGTGACCAAAAAGACTGTATGATTCGCAGCCAAAATATCGTAGTAGGAAGTGCTCATGTTGCGGATGCACTGCTGAAAAATTGCGGATGCACAGCTGAAATATTGCGGAACATTATATCTGATAGGACAACATGAAAAATCATTAACGTGATGGATAGCTCAGAGGTAGACGTCATTGGATAGAGGTATTTTTTACCACCAGTATTTGGCCAGCAAGTGAAGAGTCGGTAGCATCAGTTCTTTTGCCAGTGTCCTAACTCCAGACGCGTCCCGTTTCTCAGAGACAGAAGTCATCTGACACTACTGATAGCTACATCTGTATCTGTACTCTGCAAACCACTGTGAAATGCATGGCAGAGGGTATATCGCATTGTATCAGCTACTGAGGTCTTACCTGTTCAATTCACGCATGAAGTGCTGGATGACTGTCTGTTTCAATTGTTCTGTGCGTGCAGTAATTGGCTAAATGATTCAGATGGCTATGAGTACTTTGGGACTTAACATCTCAGGTCAGCAGTCCCCTAGAACTTAGAACTACTTAAACCTAACTAACCTAAGGACATCACACACATCCATGCCCTAGGCAGGATTCGAACCTGCGACCGTAGCGCTCGCGCGGTTCCAGATTCAAGCGCCTAGAACCGCTCCATCACATCGGTAGGCGCAGTAATCAATGCAATCTTTTCCTCATAGTCCCTTCGGGGGTGATACGTAGGGACTGTTGTACACTTTTAGCCAGACAATTTAAAGTCTTTTCTTAAACTTTGTATGTAGGCTTTCTCAGAATGGTTTACTTCTATGTTCAAGTGTGTTCTAGTTCATATCTTTTAACATCTCTGTGACACTAAGTTGCGGGTCAAACAAACGGTGACCATTCGTGTTGTGCTGCTCTGCAATATTTTCTTTTAGTCCTGTTTGTTGCGGATCCCACACACCTGAGTAATATTCTGGGATGGGTCGCACGTGTGATTTGAAAGCAATATTCTTTGTAGACTGATTGCATTTTACTACTATTCTACCAATAAATCTAAGTGTACTACTTGATTTACTTACGACTGAGCCTAAGTGATCGTTCCATTTCATACCCCTACAAAGTGTTCCAGCCAGGTTTCACATGCGTTTATAAATCCCGAATGTGAGTCGTTGATACTGTAATCATAGGATACTATAGTTTTTTGTTTTGTGAAGTGTTGTGTTATACATTTACCTCTGTTACACATTTCTGAACATCTAAAGTAAGTTGCCATTCTTTGCACCATTTGATATCTTATCAAAGTTTGACTGAGTATTTTTACAGCTTCTTTCAAATTGTACTTCATTGTGGACAACTACCTGCGAAAAGTCTGAGATTACTATTAATATCGTCCGCAAAGTCATTAACATACAACAAGAACAGCAACGAACCCAACACCTTCCCCTCGGGTAATCCCACACTTTGTAATGTCCCCTTAGAAAAATTAATCAATTACTGTGTTGATAAACCTCTAAGTTATTTGTTTTTCAGACAGCTCAGCAAAACTCAACGTACTCAGACATTACTTTCTTTACTTATTCTGATCAACACTAAACTGACACACAATATTTTTTGCGCAACGCAATCCGCCTTTGAAAAATTCCTACAAAAGAATTGCCCTGACTAACAATAACCTATACCTTTCATGAATCACTTACCTCACAAAAATCTTCGTTACTCGAACTACTGAAATACAGAGAGCGCCACTACTGCCAGCCAAATAAAAGATTCAAATTACTGAACGCACTAACTACCGATAGGCATAGTTAGCAAATGGAAGATTTTGATAGAGAACAAACAATGTATTTACATTAATAGTGTTCAAAAGCCATAATATATATCAGTTCATGATATCCAGTATTGCAAATTTACTCTTTCTGGCGGACACACGTGCAGATTGTCCGCTCTTAAAATTCTGCCATCTCTCTCCCCACATCCACCACTATTGGCGGCTCACCTCCAACTGCGCAAAACTACGCGCTGTTCGCATCCAGCTGCTCAACACTACAACAGCGAATATTCTAAAAATGCTAACCAGCCACATGTAAGTTGGCTGTTTAGGTTTTTATATTGGTAACGACACGTAGCACTCTGTATGAAAATCACTGACTATGCTGTGTGCAGTCTGTGGCTGGTAAGCATTGTTAGAATATTCGCTATTGTAGTGTTGGGCAGCTGGATGTGAACAGCGCGTAGCGTTGCGCAGTTGGAGGTGAGCCGCCAACAGTGGTAGATGTAGGGAGGGAGGTGGCAGAATTTTAAAACCGGACGATCTGGACGTGTGTCCGCCAGAAAGAGTAAATTTGCAATACTGGATATCATGAACTGATATATATTATGACTTTTGAACATTATTAAGGTAAATACATTGTTCTCTATCAAAATCTTTCATTTGCTAACTATGCCTATCAGTAGTTAGTGCGTTCAGTAGTTAGAATCTTTTATTTAGCTGGCAGTAGTGGCGCTCGCTGTATTGCAATAGTTCGAGTAACGGAGATTTTTGTGAGGTAAGTGATTCATGAAAGGTATAGGCTATTTTTAGTCAGGGCCATTCTTTTGTAGGGATTTTTCAAAGTCAGATTGCGTTGCGCTAAAAATATTGTGTGTCAGTTTAGTGTTGATCAGCGTAAGTAAAGAGAGTAGTGTCTGTGTACGTTCAGTTTTGCTCAGCTGTTTGAAAATCAAATAACGTAGAGATTTGTCAGCATAGTAATTCATTAATTACTCTAAGGGGACGTTGCAACTTACGTCAACATCTATCGATGGCTTTGCATCCAAGATAACTTGCTGCTTCCCCCTTATCGAAAAGCGGTCAGTTCAGTCACAAATTTCGCTTGATAACCCATACGATCTACTTTCGTTAATAATCTTAGGTGTGGAACTGATTTAACTGATTTCCGGAGATGAAGGACTACTGCATCTACCTGACTGCCTTGATTAACGCCTCTCAGTATGTAATTTGAGGAAATGCGCGTTGGGTTTCACACAATCGACGTTTTAGAAATCCACAATTGTTGGCATAGATCATTCTGTTCGAGAGGACATTATTTTTGAGCTCATAATATGTCAAGGATATACCAAAAAGTCAAGGATATTGGGAGGTAATATGTCAAGTATAATGGGCGGTAATTTTATGGACGATTTCAGATACCCTTCTTGGAGACGAGTTTGACCTCTGCTTTCTTGCGACTCCTGGACACGATTTCTTTTTCCAGGGATCTACGATAGATTATTGTTAAAGGAGGGGCTAACTCAACTGCAAATTGGCCTTAGAACCTGATAACTATTCCATCAGGCTGCGGTGCATTACTTAATTTTCATTATTTTAGTTCTTTCTCCGCGCCACTGACACCCATCTTTTCTATGGTAGGAGAGTTAAGGAACATTTCAAATGCCAGTTATAAATTTCGGTTTCCACATTGCTACTCTTTCGTCCGTAAGTGACTGGACCATAACTCAGGCCTTACTAACGGTCTTTACAAACGACCAGAACTCCTTTGGGTTTTGTGAAAGAGTTTCTCACAGCGTTCTTCAACAGTAGTCACTGAAGACTACACGCGTTGTCCTCTTGACAGCCAAACGAGTTTCATTTAGCATCTCTCTATCTATAGCTCTATGCTCCATTTTATGCCTATTGTGCAACAGTTTCTGTTTCTTCAGAAGTATTTTTGCAGTAAACTTAAAACATAGAGGATCCCGCCTCCCCCCCCCCCCCCCCCCTCCTACTTATGAACTTTTATGCTGGTTACATATCTACATCTGTTGAACAAAAATACCGAGACACCACGAGAAATGCGTGCTTGAACACAAATGCAGCCAGCAGGTTACGTTGATGTTGGTTGGTTGGTTTTGGGGAAGGAGACCAGACAGCGTGGTCATCGGTCTCATCGGATTAGGGAAGGATAGGGAAGGAAGTCGGCCGTGCCCTTTCAGAGGAACCATCCCGGCATTTGCCTGGAGTAATTTAGAGAAATCACGGAAAACCTAAATCAGGATGGCCGGACGTGGGATTGAGCCGTCGTCCTCCCGAATGCGAGTCCAGTGTCGAACCACTGCGCCACCACGCTCGGTACGTTGTTGTGACTGACCGCGAACGGCACCTGTGCAATGTCCTCAATATTTTGCAAGTGTTCTATGTAGTTGCGAGTACCTTATGTCGCAGCTAAGTGAATTCGAACGTGGTCAAATTGTAGATGCACGTATGGTGAGAGCTTCCGAATTCGAAGTGGCCGAAGCGTTTAGTATTTCAGGAGGCACTGTCTCGAAGGTTCATACCTCATACAGGAGAAATGGGATAATAGCATCTGCTAAATCACTATGTGAACAATGGTAGTGTAGAATGAATGTGACGGGAGGTAATAGAAATTGTGAAAAAAAGAAGAGGACGCCAATTGCAAAAGTCGCTGCAGAACAAAATGTCGCCCTCGCGAATACTGTCAGCATCAAAACAATACGAAGAGAGCTGCTGAAGTAGGGAATTTCAGGGTGAGCTGGAATTCCAAAACCTCACATTAGTATCAGGAAACTGGGGTGTCGCAGCCCTAAAACCAGTACTATGGAGCAATGGAAGTAATTAATGTGGTCGGATGAGTCCTCTTTCACATCTTTTGCAAAATCTATCCAAGTTTACGTCCCAAGAGTGAACCATGGCAATGGTTAGGTGGCGATTTGGACAACCATATGGTGGTATTCCATGGACCCCAGAGTTACTCTCCAAGGTCGCATTACTGCCAGGGAATATGTGACAATTTGGACTGATCGCGTCCACCTCATGATACAAGGTATGTAAGTCAATGGTGAGGCTGTGTTCCACGCCGACAGGCCCTTGCTGAAAAACAGCAAGGACTATAATTTTCTTTTTTTTAAGCACGGACAAGAATTGTCGCATATCCCCTGGCCATCACAGTCACCAGCCTTTATGATCTACTTTGAAGAGAAGGGTTCGTAAACGCTATCGATCTCCCTCGTCGTTAGCTTAGCTTCTACTGTTTTACAAAGAAAATCGGGTATGATTCTCTTGAAAAACACTCATTGAATCTGAGAGGACTGACAGCTGTTAAGAGATACAACTGATTTCCTGCACTGTCTTGTCTTCGTGGTGTCTTCAGATTTCCGTCTGCCGTCTGTGGGTAGTGCAGGATCTGCTATTCTTATAGAGTTGAGCCATAATTCCTCTGCATGCTCATCTCATAAGCTAAAAATTTCCTTATTGACATATGACACTACTGCTTCTTTGGCTAGTGTGCCGAACTTGAAAGGTTTTTTCCTTGTTTAATTTACCTTTTTGAGTTCGTTATTCCCTTTTGTAGTTGATTATTCACTGTTGTTATAAAAGCTTTACTGCCACTGACATCAGTTCCGACACGGAGATATTCAACGACGTCATAAACCTTAATCTTCATACATTACATCCATAGTTGAATTGGATGATGTTGAGACAACAGCTGGTATAATTTTTATTAAAAATGAAACTCCTCCAGCTGTACTTAAGATTTCATATTTTTTTGGCTACTAGTTTCGACGTTGCGTCAACGTCATCTTGAGGCCCGTACACTTTGAAGGTATCAATTGTGTGTGATTGAGTACTAGAAGTCCGCAGTGACACCAATACGGGCTCCATATGGATGGCGGGCACTGTAGTTACTGGCCGCCATCCATGTGGAGCACGTATTGGTCACATCGCGGACTTCTAGTACTCAATCACACACAATTGATATCATCGAAGTGTACGGGCCTCAAGATGACGTTGACGCAACGTCGAAACTAGTAGCCAAATTAATATGAAAACTTAAGTACAGCTGGAGGAGTTTCATTTATAATAAAAATCATAAACCTTAAGTCTCGAACTGCAACATTTATCTCTGTGCCCTAGCTGCTATTCGAAAGGAATCCTATGTGTACCATCTCCATTTCCCAGCTCCACATCTATGAAACAGCATTCATCACAAGGTGGTTTGAGCACTGTCTCTGAACAACACTAGTGGATCATTGGGAGGGTGGAGGGGGGGGGGGGGAGGGGAATTGGCAAATGTGTCCTTCTTGTCACATTTAAGACACTAAAATTTTGTATACGTAATTTTTTGCGCACTGTGTAACATCTCAGATACAATGGTACTGTACACATAGACTCAATTACAGAATCATTTACTTGATTCATATTTGAAACATAGTATCACTTACATTTCTTCATATCAAACACTCATTCTCGCATTGCTCTCAAGGATCACGGTGTGAGTGTTGCACTTGATATCTCCTTGCCTTCTTCCTTCCTCGACGTGCATTTCTTAGCACCAGCTGCGACGTGCCTCTCTAGTACATACGTAAGTCCAAACTATGTATTTTGGTTGCTCCACTGACAACGGTTCATGTCCCTTTCTCAATACCGGCACCGTGAACGTGACGAGGTGTGGAATTCTCTCATGTCGCATCGTGTCCGTTGCGATCGCCAGCCGCCTTCGTCATGCCTCACGCAGCCGCTCAGTTGCAAGTCCTTCATCCGCCCTCGCTCTCCCGCGCCTCCAGGGCGGGCATTTTCCTCGCCATTAAACCTAACGGCCGCTCCCGTGAGATGCGCCGACACGTTCGACGTCGCTGCCGGTGTCGCCCCTCATTAGTCGGCAACCACTCTAACACCTCCAGGCTGCTGTGTTGTAGGACTTCAGGGGCACAAGATTTCCCAAGGAACAATGGCATGAGGGCAAAATTACATACGAGCTGTCAGGGCAGTTATACCAATGAGAAGGATAAGTTCTGTATCTTTAATGAAATAATTTCTATTGGTTCAGTCACATTTTCCGGTATTTAATTAGCACTACATGTTTTGACAGCACCTGCCATCATAAGGTGTATTCCAGTTATAGTCCATAAGATTAATTATGATTTGATTCATTTTGCTTTGTGTGCCGATGAGTATATGTATCGAAATATGACGTTATTCAGGAAGATACATATACTCGTGTCTTAAGGTTCACATTAAGCAATTTGCACATTTAGATCATTTCATTAGTGAAATTCCTTTAATTTTAGTTGGATATCTGGTTGTCTAACACACAGAGCACGGCAAAAAACACCTCACAGCTTATCACTTTCACACATAAATGTTTACGTTATTCGCAAGAATCCTGACTGCGAAAATAAACTTGTTTATTTGTTAAGATACCAATATGGAGTGAAGATGAAACTTCTTCTATCTACATACATTTAGGGCATGGAACATGTTAGATTAGTATGACTACATCATAAAGGTATGTTTTTATTTTTAAAGACAATATGTTCAATTAAAAAATCATTGAACATCGGAGAACTTTTTTAAGAATTTAATACAGCTACTTTCCAGCTAACTCTTCATGTAAATCTATATGGTCCTCCTATCTAGTTTATGTAGTATATGAAGATCATTCACGTTATCATGGAATGGGTGGCCAGTGTCCTTGGTGTGGATGGCTATTACTGAGATACAATTGTTTATATGACAGGCATTTATATGTTCATTGTACAAGTATCTTTTCCGGAAGTCTCTTCATGTTGGGGGTACATAGATGGCTTTGCATATACTGTGTACTATTTTTCTAAATGCCTCATCATGTGTGTTTATCTGTTTACGTTTTTCTGTTGTATCCCACTGTGTCTTGCAGTTTGTTATGCGATCTAAGAATAATTTCCTATTTTGTAGGAGATATAGCCTGTGAGGAGCTTGAAAGCATTGGCTTTCCTTTTCATTTTCTGTGCGCCAGATGGTTTATAATTATTTTTATTTTCTATGTGAGCTTGTCAACAACTGTGTCATCAAAGCCATTTTCTGCAGCTATTTCTTTGATTGTTCATCAACCTTCGCATAGTTATCTATTCGTATACTGATGACTGTGTTAAATAGTGCTCTGTATGCACCATGTTTGTGTGTCGTCTATTGGCAGGACTAGCTGTGTATGGTGTGGTGTGTTTTTGTTGTTTTTCTGTGAACATTGAAAGGGTGTAAACTGTTTTCTTTCCTGAAGTTTTGGTCTAAGTAGTTGATGCTACCATTGTTTTCATATTCAACAGTGAATTTTATATTTGTTTCCTTTTTATTGAGTATATCGAGTATGCTGTTAAAATCATTTGTCCCACCTTCTACTTGGAACAGTGTATCATCAATATAACCTGTATAGTAGATAATTTTCCCATAGGCCTCGATTTCATTGTGAAAGTATTTTGAATCCAGTGTGGACCATTGTAATGCATAATGGGAATAACTTGCAATGAAGGTGATTTCCAGCAAAATGTTTTAGGTTAAATGAAGGTCAAATAAGCAAATTGGTTTTAGTTGTAACAGGCACTAACTCAGAATAGAGGAGATATGTACAAAAATACAATGTTAGATACAAATTAGAAGGTGCATCCCGAGGAACGAGATGCGAGAGAACTCACTCATTGAATTGTAAATCAAAGGTTACATTTTATTAATGTTTGTTCTGTCTTGAAAGTGTCAAAATAACGTGAAACGTCGTGATATATTTATTTTTGCAGACAGAAACGTTTATTAAAGCTTAAAACTTAAAGTACATATCTCTCTTCACTTTCTCCATATCCGACGTCTCAAGAAGGGGTTTCCAAGAAATGAAACTCAAGATTCGAGTGATCTCCGATTACTTTCTTTAGGTTATTGTTAATGGTAAGTTCCCCGTATGCTACTTCAGATTACTATCTAATATTGACTTTTGCTGTATGCCATTGAATTTTGCTGTATACCTCCTCCGCCCCGAAGGGGCTCATGACCCTGTGTTTTGGTCCCTTTATATCCCAAACCAGCCAACCAATCCTCTCCGTAACGGAGCAATTTAGAAGACATACTGGACCCGATAATACAGTTAGTGTTTCACAAAGCCGTGGAAGACAAATGTTCAAACAAGCCAGAAGGACTTTGACATTTCTAAAGTAATCTGTGGTAGTTGCAATCAAATAAATATTCAAACTAGTGTGTAAAATCTACAAAACTAAAGATGTATACTAAGAACTTCGAACGAATAGATCCATATTACCTCAAAGATAAAAACAGCAACTAATAGCGAGAACTATAGAATACTCTGCTTGAAGTATCAAGCTGCAAGCAAGTATATTATACCAGATGAATGAAAACCATTGAAAATCTTTTTTAGAACACGATAGGTTAGCCTGTTTTAAAGGTAACGCCATCAGAGAGATTGTTGTGACATTACACTTGATAATGGAGATAAGACTTCTAAGAATCTAGAAACATTCGTAAAATTTACAATCATAAAATAGCAGTCGACGAAGTAAAATAGCTCTAGATGCTTGAAATCATAATTTTGATACCTTGAGCATACAGGTCTTGTGTTATTTTATGAGTTAACATTTAGTGATAATTATACATATTATATACATGGTTTCACCAAACAAAGTTCTGCTGTGTCTGAAATGTTTCATCCAGTAAGTACAAGAGCCAACAAGGAACAACTGGAATGGAAGATGCTTCAAGTCGTCAGAAAAATGGGTGTATGGTACAGAGTATGTAGCATAGTGCACGATAAGTACAAGAGCCAACAGGGAACAACACGAATGGAAGACCAAAAGAAATAAGTGCTCAAATTAATACGGCTCTACCGTAGCAGAAATTTGTCTTCGTAGTTCATCACGTGTATTGAAAAAACTGTAAAGGAACAAAAACAATGGTTGAGATGTTGGATTAAAATTTGAGCTGAATGGAATTCAGTCATAAGAACAGTTGATGATAATCTTTAGTGATGTATGATACTTCTCAGCGAAAGTAAGGAAGAACTGCAGGACATGTACATAGTCTGGAATTGTCTGCTGTGTACAGAATATAAAATGAGAGTAAACCGAAGAAAGAGGAGTGTACTGAGTAGAGGCAAGAGGGAAATAAACGACAAATTAGGGCGCCAAACAGCAGGAAAAGTGAAGGTATACTGCTAACTTTGAGTCACAGACAAAAGAATGAGTAGACTGGCGCAGGCAAAAACATCATTCTTCGCCGAAATGGATCTACTAGGATCAAGTACAGAGTTTAATTAGGGAAAGGACGGTCTCTGGCACAGCACTGTACCGAAGTGAAGGCTTGTGAGAAACCGAAAACGAAGGTAAATGAAGTCTTTGAGTTTAGATGGTATAAAAGTATAGTGAAAATTAAGTTTAACTACACAATACAAAATGTGAAAGTTCTCCTCATAATTGGAAGGTAAACTAACATGTGGAAAACACAGACCAGAAAGAACAGCATTATAGAACGAGTAATAAGACTTGGGAGAATAACTTCCATGACAATATCTGGAGCCTTCGAGCTAAAAGTTACAGGGGATTAAAATATATCCAAAAATTTTTTTGACGGTCGACGTAGGTGCTACTCTGAGGTGAACAGGTGGCACAGTTGAGGAAGCAGTGATGTGCCTCATCCAACCGGTCAGAGCACTAAAGACCCACACACACATACATACACACACACACACACACACACACACACACACACACACACACACACAAAATACAGTATGGCCACCTCAGAATTTGCACGCGGCATTGGGCAAAAAGTGTAACCACCAGGTAAAAGGCGCCCAGCGCTGGTAAACAAAACTGACCTACTCTGAATTTTTACTCTGCAGCAGAATATCCGCTGATATGAACTTTCTGACAGATTCAAACCGTATGCCGGACAGGGATTCGAACACGGGACCTTTGTCTTTAAACAAGTAACGTATTGGTTGAGCTACCAAAGCACGAATAACGACCCGTCCTCACAGCATCCTGGAAACAATACCCCCTGGCAATGACTACGCCTTTCCAGAATTTCTTTTCTTCCAGGAGTGCTAGTCCTGTAAGTTTCGCAGGAGAACTGTGAAGTTAGAAAGGTAGGAAGATGAGGTTCTCGCGATTGTAAAGCCGTAAGGATGGGTCGTGAGTTACGCTTGGGTAGCTCAGTGGGTAGAGCACTTGCCCGTATAGGGCAAAGCTTCCAGGTTCGAGTGTAGGTTCAGCTAAAAGTGCCAGAGAGTGTTAACAAAATTTATCTTTGCAACATGTAACCTGCAACCTGCGAAATATGAGAGATTAGCAACCTGCTAAGTTTCCAAATGAAATATTTTGTCCCGGCCAAGGCATTTGGCGATAAAGTTCACTCAGATGTTTGATAATTTGTTACTGAAGAGGAATGCCCAAGAAATATTTTGGACCATCATTTATTCAGAGCATCTTTTTCTTGAGACACTACCAAAAATCTAATCGTGTTCACGTTCCCTAGATTTACAGTTTGAATGTAATGCACTCTGCATAAAAAGCTTTACCAGTGTAGAGTTGCTGAAGAATAACTAAGCGTACTATACTCAAAACTAGTTTCAGATTTGGTTTGCTAATTGTTATTAAACACCAGTATTTTATTTTTTTTTTTTTTGGTCATCAGTCTACGGACTGGTATGATGCGGCCCGCCACGAATTCCTTTCCTGTGCTAACCTCTTCATCTCAGAGTAGCACTTGCAACCTACGTCCTCAATTATTTGCTTGACATAATGCAATCTCTGCCTTCCTCTACAGTTTTTGCCCTCTACAGCTCCCTCTAGTACCATGGAAGTCATTCCCTCATGTCGTAGCAGACGTCCTATCATCCTGTCCCTTCTCCATACCAGTGTTTACCACATATTCCTTTCCTCTCCGATTCTGTGTAAAACCTCATCATTCCTTACCTTATCAGTCCACCTAATTTTCAACATTGGTCTATAGCACCACATCTCAAATGCTTCGATTCTCTTCTGTTCCGGTTTTCCCACAGTCCATGTTTCACTACCATACAATGCTGTACTTCAGACGTACATCCTCAGAAATTTTTTCCTCAAATTAAGGCCGGTATTTGATATTAGTAGACTTCTCTTGGCCAGAAATGCCTTTTTTGCCATAGCGAGTCTGCTTTTGATGTCATCCTTGCTCCGTCCGTCATTGGTTATTTTACTGCCTAGGTATCAGAATTCCTTAACTTCACTGACTTCGTGACCATCAACCCTGATGTTAAGTTTTCCGCTGTTCTCATTTCTACTACTTCTCATTACCTTCGTCTTTCTCCGATTTACTCTCAAACCATACTGTGTACTCATTAGACTGTTCATTCCGTTCAGCAGATCATTTAATTCTTCTTCACTTTCACTCAGGATAGCAATGTCATCAGCGAATCGTATCATTGATATCCTTTCACTTTGTATTTTAATTCCACTCCTGAACCTTTCTTTTATTTCCATCATTGCTTCCTCGATGTACAGATTGAAGAGTAGGAGCGAAAGGCTACAGCCTTGTCTTACACTCTTCTTAATACGAGCACTTTGTTCTTGATCGTCCACTCTTATTATTTCCTCTTGGTTGTTGTACATATTGTGTATGACCCGTCTCTCCCTATAGCTTAACCCTACTTTTTTCAGAATCTCGAAGAGATTGCACCATTTTATATTGTCTAACGCTTTTTCCAGGTCGACAAATCCTATGAAAGTGTCTTGATTTTTCTTTAGCCTTGCTTCCATTATTGGCCGTAACGTCAGAATTGCCTCTCTCGTCCCTTTACTTTTCCTAAAGCGAAACTGATCGTCACCTAGCGCATTCTCAATTTTCTTTTCCATTCTTCTGTATATGATTCTTGTAAGCAGCTTCGATGTGTGAGCTGTTAAGCTGATTGTGCGATAATTCTCGCTCTTATCAGCTCTTGCCGTCTTCGGAATTGTGTGGATGATGCTTTTCCGAATGTTGGATGGTATATCGCCAGACTCATATATTCTACACACCAACGTGAATAGTCGTTTTGTTACCACTTCCCCCAATGATTTTAGAAATTCTGATTGAATATTATCTATCCCTTCTGCCTTATTTGACCGTAAGTCCTCCAAAGCTCTTCTAAATTCCGATTCTAATACTGGATCCCCCATCTTTACTAAATCGACTCCTGTTTCTTCTTCTATCACATCAGACAAATCTTCACCCTCATAGAGGCTTTCAATGTATTATTTCCACCTGTCTGCTCTCTCCTCTGCATTTAACAGTGGAATTCCCGTTGCACTCTTAATGTTACCACCGTTGCTTTTAATGTCACCAAAGGTTGTTTTGACTTTCCTGTATGCTGAGTCTGTCCTTCCGACAATCGTATCTTTTTCGTAGTCTTCACATTTTCCTGCAGCCATTTCGTCTTAGCTTCCCTGCACTTCCTATTTATTTCATTCCTCAGCGACTTGCATTTCTGTATTCCTGATTTTCCCGGAACATGTTTGTACTTCCTCCTTTCATCAATTTTTTCCCTTACACATGATTTCTTCGCAGCTACCTTCTTAGTACCTATGTTTTCCTTCCCAACTTCTGTGATGGCTCTTTTTAGAGATGTCCACTCCTCTTCAACTGTACTGCCTACTGCGCTATTCCTTATTGCTGTATCTATAGCGTTAGAGAACTTAAAACGTATCTCGTCATGCCTTAGTACTTCCGTATCCCACTTCTTTGCGTATTGATTCTTCCTGACTAATGTCTTGAACTTCAGCCTACTCTTCATCACTACTATATTGTGATCTGAGTCTATATCTGCTCCTGGGTACGCCTTACAATCCAGTATCTGATTTCGGAATCTCTGTCTGACCATGATGTAATCTAACTGAAATCTTCGCGAATCTCCCGGCCTTTTCCAAGTATACCTCCTCCTCTTGTGATTCTTGAACAGGATATTCGCTATTACTAGCTGAAACTTGTTACAACTCAGTTAGTCTTTCTTCTCTTTATTTCCTTGTCCCAAGCCCATATTCTCCTGTAACCTTTTCTTCTACTCCTTCCCCTACAACTGCATTCCAGTCGCCCATGACTATTAGATTTTCGTCCCCCTTTACATACTGCATTACCCTTTCAATATCCTCATACACTTTCTCTACCTGTTGATCTTCATCTTGCGACGTCGGCATGTATACCTGAACTATCGTTGTCGGTGTTGGTCTGCTGTCTATTCTGATTAGAACAACCCAGTCACTGAACTGTTCACAGTAACACACCCTTTGCCCCACCTTCCTATTCATAACGAATCCTACACCTGTTATACCATTTTCTGCTGCTGTTGATATTACCCGATACTCATCTGACCAGAAATCCTTGTCTTCCTTCCACTTCACTTCACTGACCCCTACTATATCTAGATTGAGCCATTGCATTTCCCTTTTCAGATTTTCTAGTTTCCCTACTACGTTGAAGCTTCTGACATTCCACGTCCCGACTCGTAGAACATTATCCTTTCGTTGATTATTCAATCTTTTTCTGATGGCAACCTCCCCCTTGGCGGTTCCCTCCCGGAGATCCGAATGGGGGCTATTCCGGAATCTTTTGCCAATGGAGAGATCATCATGATACTTCTTCAATTACAGGCCACATGTCCTGTGAATACACGTTACGTGTCTTTAATGCAGTTGTTTCCATTGCCTTCTGCATCCTCATGTCGTTGATCATTGCTGATTCTTCCGCCTTTAGGGGCAATTTCCCACCCCTAGGACAAGAGAGTGCCCTGAACCTCTATCCGCTCCTCCGCCCTCTTTGACAAGTCCGTTGGCAGATTGAGGCTGACTTCTTATGCCGGAAGTCTTCGGCCTCCAATGCTGATTATTTATCAAAATTTAGGCAGTGGCGGGGATCGAACGCGGGACCGAAGACGTTTTGATTATGAATCAAAGACGCTACCCCTAGACTACCAGTATTATGAAAAAGTAGTCACAAGTTTTCTTCTCCGTCAAGAAACTAGGATTTCTTTGGCATCCAGTACTTCACACGCACTATTTTCTTGCCTCCTGGATGTCAGTTTAGCTCAACAGATAATGCACCCAAAGAATATATAATTTAATCGAACATCGCGGAAAAATATTACGCATACATTAAATAAATTGTGAAAGTTTAAATGAAATACTCACGGGGCCGATTCTATTCACACACTGAAAACACTACGGATATTGCGGTGGTACTGGAAAAATTACTATTTGTGTGGTATAAGCAGGACTTCGGTATTTTATTAATAACCGCCATACGATGAAATCTGCTGTCATCAATGGATCGTACCAATTAACTAAATTGGTTGTTATGAAATTTCATCGTCAGGGGAGATTTTGCAAGTGACCGGAAAGTGAACAGTACCGTACCAGTTTCAAAATACGTGCCTTCATTTGGAAATAACGCGTATTTTACCTCTGGCTTAGTACTTAATTTTATACCATATCTGCCACTTATTGTGGAAAAAATCGGGTTTTGTTTATAAACATGACTTTATTTAGAAATAATGTTACCGTTCTCTGTGAGTTTATTTTCAAAGTGCGGTACATATTTAAATCATCACTCTCGTTTTCTATTTTTCTAATGGCTTCAAGCAAGTTTACGAGACGCATCATTATTAGAGTCATGGGTCAGTTATTAAGTTGAAGTAAGCACTTCTGATTACTTTCTATGGCAAGCATGCCAATCAAATGAAAATTGTTTCTACTATCCACCATAGCTAATGGTCAAGCGCACCTTTGTTCGTCAACCACAACAACCCATGTGGTTCTGATAGAAAGGAGTGATTGTCTGGGATGCCATTCCTTTTCATACCAGGACCCCTTAGGTTGTCATCCGCGGCACACTTTCTGCGCAGCGCAATGTCGACAACATCCTATGTCCCTTTTACCGTCCTTCACGGCAAGCCATCCTGAGCTTACATTTCAGCAAGATGTTACCAGCCCGCTCACAGCGAGATTTCCACCGCTTGTCTTCGCACTTGTAAAACACTACCTTGGCCGACAAGGTCGCTGGATTTCTCCCCAGTTGAGAACTTTTGGACTGTTGTGGGCGTGACCCCTCAACCACATTTTAAAGATCTTTTGCACCAGTTGGACAGAATTTGGCACAGTGTTCCTTAGGAAGACATCCAACAACTCCATCAATTAATGCCAAGCGGAATAACTGCTTGCAAAAGGGCAGAGGTGGACAAACACGTAACTGACTTGCTCAGTTTGTGAAGCTCTATCTTTTGAATATATCGTACAATTTTCTGAAATTATAATCGTTTGTCTGTCTGTAAATGTACATCACATAGACTGACTTCCGTCCCATTCGGATATTTCCTTCGTGGCGCATCCTTTTTTTTTTGGTCTTAGAGTGTACATGTCATGTTTTCAGTGATAGTGGATATCTATCTGCAGTGGGAACATCAGGCTCATATTTTCGTGGAGGTAGGGTTCAATATAATGGACAAGATTTGAAGCACTTTCATGCTAATAAATGAATGAGTTGTCAAGGTCCATGAAAAATGAACATTCTTGACCATCTTGTTTGTATGCAAGTCCACAGCCACGATGTACTCTATTTGCTAAAAGAAAGTGTTGTCCTTTGTAAGTTGTAAAACTTATCGTTATTTTATGATATTGACCAGTTTCGGCTGTGAAGTCATTTTCAAGCATCTACAAAACATACCAACCACGGAAAAGTAAAACACATGACTTGTATATCAATCAGAAAAACTTAAAAAACATAATAAACGACAGTCATCAGGTTCGACAGAAGCTATCTTCTAGTACTTAGACACACAGTATCACTTTGCACCATGTCACACAAAGTGTAATATGCATATCAACAAATAAGTTCTTGTGTGGAAACACGTACGAGCATTAACATGTCCTCTGTACAATACAAATAGAAAGGTTGTAACTGATGTGGAAGAGCCATGAGCTGTGCAGCTGGAAGATGAAGTAATTAACAACCATTTGCTGAATAACTAAGTTTTATCATGCCTGAACCTCAAATTATACACTCTTGTTACGTGCCGCTTTATCCCAAACCGTCACGCTACATATTTTATAATGTAGTACGCACATCACCACGTAGATAATCCTTTAACACTACATCATAATTGCTGACACAATTCAATATTGCCAGTGATTGCTCCGATAGTTACTTCTTCTCTTCTTTCCTTTTTATTATGGTGAGAGGACTTGTTATTTTCTGCAGCCCTGAAAGCTTTTTAGCTGACTTGTACAACATAGTTTACTGAGAAGGAGCAGAGGCTGCCATGGACGTCGTCCAGAGCGATTAGCAGATGGGGAATTCGCCACAGACCATCTCACCGCAGCATGCGATTTGAGCGGGGACAGTCTGCTGTAGAGCTCCATTGAGTGAGACGCTAAAAGGAATCATATTAGAAATTTAACTTGTGAGGTCGTTCCTCAGTGATGACGCCGCGAAACAATTTTCGTTTAAATGCTAGTATTGGGAACTTTGACTGGCTGACAATAATTAATTTCTGTTGAAGGTCTGCTTCCCTGCATGTGTCTACATGTAAGACCTTCAGGTGGGCAAGGTCAGAAACATGTCCAGTGGGAGAGATTTTCTGCCTTCTTCCCTGCGCCTGAGCCAATGGCCTTGCCGCAGTAGTAATACCGGTTCCTGTCAGATCACAGAAGTTAAGCAGTGTCGGGCTGAGCTAGCACTTGGATTGGTGACCATCCTGTCTGCCGAGCGCTGTCGGCAAGCGTGGTGCATCCAGCCATTGTGAGACGAACTGAGGAGCTACTTGATTGAGAAGTACTGGTTCCGGTAAACACAAAAGCTGCCGGGCTGAGGATGACACGGCGCCGGTAGTACCGTATGGGCCTTCATGGCCTGTTCGGGTGGAGTTTAGTTTAGTTTCCCTGCGCCAGACCATCACTGGTTAACCACGAAAAAATCTGTGACAATAGGAGTTCGTTGTACTTATTAAAAAATTATCATTAGTGGGAACTCGCAAGGTCTGCTGCAATTGACAGCGAGATACCACCAGTTGCACAAACACCCAATTTTCGGAGAGTTAACTCAGACGACACTGCTAGTTGACTTGCTGCGAGACTATCGATGAGTAAACACTTGCTACCGGGAGAAACACTTTCTACTAAGATGTCGCACAGACAGATTGTAAGTAGGTTGTTTATGTGTTTGTATGTTGGTAACGCTATGTATCCCTTTGTGTTAAACCTCTGAATGCGCTGGTGGCTGTTCAGACTTGCAGTTGAAGGTGAAGAACCAGCAGTGATGGAAGTTGGGTGTAAGTAGTCAGCAGTGATGGAGGTTAGAGGTTAATAATTAACAGTATGGGAGGTTTACAGTATTAGCGCGAGTGGATGATCTGGACGTGTGTCCTTCATGGGGATGTAATTTGTCGATGATTATATAATTTTTGGAACTGGATGCCATGGACGACTATGCAAATTTTGAACTGGTTGTCACATTATTAAAGTAAAAAATACATTGTTTGCTCTGCAACAAAATCTTTCTTTTGCTAACCACACGCCTATCAGTAGTTAGAGGCTTCAGTAGTTAGAATTTTTTATTTAACTGGCACTATTGGTGACTGCAGCATCGCTGTAGTACTGAAGATTTCTGTGAGGTAAGTGACTTATGGTATGTATGGGTTATTGTTAGGATTTCATCTAATTCAGGGACATTCTTTTGTATTAATTGTCTGAAGTCAGGTTATCATTTTTGAGCAGTCAGATTGCGTTGCGCTAGGATATTGTGGGTCAGTGTTGAAATGATAAAGACTAGCAAAGTGACACTTGCATTCAATTTCACTCAGGAGTTTCAGAATTAAATAAAGAAGTTTCATCTGTCGACCCTTAGCCAAGGATACCTCACTGGAATCTTCTAATTTTCTTGTAGTTTGAATAATTATTGCATGGTTAGAAATTAGTTATTGCTTACTGCTAGCACGTAATTGTACAGAGAATTTCCTTTGTATTTGTTGTTTTTAATTGTTGCACAGTATTGTAATGAGCAAACCAGTTGTGGCATGCATGTGGATTTGCACTAAGTATTTTGCAGTCGATTGGGCAGTTAATTAGATATTTATAATTGCCAGTGTTATTTTAGTGTGTCTTACAACTTTTGTTTTTCAGACGGTCTTTTTTTGTGTTATCGTGTGAAGTATTGTGACAATCATGGTGTGTGACAAGTGTAACACTAGGCTGAAAGCAAATCGGAAAATTACAGTGAAGACGAAAGTAGCTTGTTACTATCACCTTGTAACGAAGTGATAAATATTCAAAACAATAATTAGACAGTTGTGCATAGGGATATGGATCAGGCAGTAAATGACTGTGTAGAAATGGAAACAATCAGTGAACACAGATGTATTGTCGATCGATCGGTCGGTAACAGTTCGTCTTAGGAATGCTGAATAACAGAACGAAATCTTGCAAATACTGTAGATTCAGGTTTTGCGTCATCACATTTTCCTCAATTAAGTCAAAACACATTTTCTGCTTTTCTGCTACCTGAATACCCAGCATAGCCTCGGTATGTATTTATTTCTGTTCAATTAGTCAATCTTCTCCTTCATCCTCTCTCTATGTATGATACTCCCCCTTTTTCCATCTATCTGCTACTCCCTCTTCACTCTGTCCACCTGCTCCACTCTCTGAACTGCTCCTCCACTCTCTGCCCATCTGTTCCTTTCTCTCTCTCTATCCACATCCTTCTGCTCCCTCTCTTTATCCATTTCCCCCTCATCCACTATCTGACAGTCCCCTCCTCCCCGATATCTATACCCTCCTTCCCTGACCACCACTTCCTCCCCCCTTCTTTCTCCACCCTATTACCCAACAGTGATAGGATGTTACTGGTTCTTACCTCCACAGTATTTCCCTCCAGACAGTAAGTAACATGTTTCCCTAGTTCAGTTGAAGTCGTTCAGGTGGTCTAGAAAGATGTTTTCACCCATGGATTTACGTGCATGCACACATATCGTACGTATTTCACACATATTTAATATATATTCCTCATAACTGTATACATAGAGTATTTCACCTGTATGTGTAGCGACGTTCACCCTGCAGTTTTGTTTTCACACAGATCAATGTTTATGGAGTCCTATCTGCTGAAGAAAGTGCTCGGATTGAAAAATCTGTAAGTAGGGGTTGTAGTCTTTCGCCACTACTGTTCAGTCGATATATCGAAGAAGCAATGACGGAAGTAAAAGTTAGAGCCCAGAATGGAATTAAAATTCAAGGTGGAAGAACATGGTTGATAAGATTCGCTGAAGGCACTGCTATCATGAGAAAGAATGAAAAAGAATTACAAGATTTCTTGAATGGAATGTACAATCTAGTGAGTATAGAATATGGACTGAGAGTAAATTGAAGAAAAGCGAAAGAATGAGAAATAGGAGAAATGAGAACAGCAAGAAATTTAACATCAGGATTGTTGATCACGAAGTAGATGACTTTAAGGCATTCTGCTGCCTAATCAGCAAAATAACTCTGATGGACAATGCAAGGAGGACACAGAAAGCAGACTATCACTGGCAAGGATGGCATTCTTGCCCATGAGAAGACCTTAATTCATGGAAGAAATTTCTGATAATTAACGTTACAAGCACAGCGTTATATTATAGTGAAACACGGACTGCGAGAAAACAGTAAAAGAAGAGAATGAAAGTATTTGGGATGTGTTGCAACAAAAGAATGTTGGATAAGGTAAGGTATAAGGAGGTTCTTCAGACAATCGGCGAGGAAAGGAATGTATGTAAAACACTGAAAAAAAAGGAAAGGATAGGATGTTAGGTCATCTGTTGAGACATCAGGGAGGAACTTCCGTAGTCATAGAGGAGGCTGTATAGAGTAAAACTGTAGAGGAAAACCAGAAGCTGAAATACATCCAGCAAGTAATTGAGGAAGTAGGATGCAAATGCTACTTTGAGATGAAGGAGTTGGCACAGGAGAGGAATTCGTGGAGGGTCGCATCAAACCAGTCTCAAGATTGACGATAAAAAAAAAAAGTCTTTTGAACTACGTGTCATACAATGATAGAATTTTGTGGGTACATTCAGCGGGATGTGTGAATATTGTGTGCGAAATGAGTTCCGAATATAGTTTGTTGCAAAGAAGTAATAAATTGAAATGTCATGTATGATGCGACAGTTTCTCACGCATTTCACAGTTCATCATTTCATATCTCCTGAACTACAAGTTGTTCGATGATACAATTTTATAGACACATTAGGCCGAATGTGCGTGTACTGTGTGTAAAATGTATTTTGAATAGAATAAGTAGCAAAACAATAATAAATTCGAACCTAATGAATGATGTGGCAGTTTTTCACGCATGTCAGTGTTCATGACTCAATACCTTCTTGAACTATGTGCCGTGAAATGATATCATTTAGCAAGTACATTCATTGGTATATGGGAATACCGTCTGCAGTATGGGTCCCGTATACAGTTAGTAGTAAATAAATAATAAATTAAAATATCATGCCTGATGTAGCATTTTGTGATGTTGTCAGGGAGCAGTAGATCCTTAAAAACTTGATTATGTGTAGAGTTTGTTGCTAGTCATTGAGTGTTCTCATTCTCAGCCACAGGCTGAATGAAGTCTGAGTATACGAGCATCGTGGGCTACATTTATTTTTCAGCCCCATCCCCTCTGCACCCCTTTGATAGGTAGGTTTTTCCTCCCCTTAATAGCGATTCTTTCGACACAGTAGGCGACATGTGTATCAAGTTTGGTTGAAATCGGTCTATTGGCTTAGGAGGAGATGAGGAGCGTATAAACCTACATACATACGTATATACTTACATACACACATTTTTACATTATATATGGATTTATTAATATGAATGTTTTCTGTACACTGTGGCTTTACATTGATTCACTAGGGTTCTTCTTACTGAATTGAGATTCATTCATCTGTATTGTGAATTGGTACATGCTTTTATAGGAATGAATTCTTTTTGTATATAACTGGTGTGCTGATCACATAGATTGTAGCTGAGTGGTATATAGATAAGTAGTGTCTTGTTGACTGGACGCAGCTAGTAGTAATCAGACAAGATGCAGCTACCAGAAATTTTACTCAGTATTCTGTTATCGATTATAATATTTTCTGCTATAGTAAGTTACTATTGACATGTGGGGGCTTAAAGGCGTTACGTCGTCGTTTAGCCATGAGAGGCAAGATTAACTTTCTTGTGTTAATTTTTGTGTTATTTCAGTATGAGACTTTCTGTTGTTCCAGTCCTGTTCAAATTTATTCAGGCTTCATGGAATCCTTTTTTTATAGCAGTACTTTCTGTATAGATAAACTGGTGTTCGTGTGTTAATAAAGTGGAAAAAAAGATATTGATCCTCACGTCTGCACAATGCCCAGCCCGAACATCACTCCACCTAAGTCTCAGGCTACATTTTGGCAGGGGAGGGCGTTTGTGCATTGCACGGAGAGGGCTGTAATCAGATAGCTTTAAGATATTAGAAATTATGTCTTGCTTTCCCATGTGTCTTTTCAGTTACAGTGATCAGGGACATGCCAGATGTGGATTGGCTTCGCAAAGAACAACTTTCCCACGAAGAGGCAATGGATGTTTCGGCAGACACAGTGGCTGATGTCCTAACTGTTCGATAGGTCTTGGTGAGCTGATTCAGTTGACCGAATTGCACTGCAAGGACGTCAGTGTTACTGTTGGTCTTATTAACTGTGACGTCTCAGAGTAGGAATGTGTCGTACAGTTCCTACAGAGTGAATCGCATTTGTGAGGGCAGGTGCGTAGATTATAAGCTAGAGCTGTACGTTATAAGAATAGGAGTAGTGATCTGTTACGAGCTGTTAAGAATGAGATCGTTTTGTAATTAAATGAGTTGGTGGAAGATCTCTCCTGAACAGAAATTCTAATCAGTGGTTCATTATCAACATGTCCAGTGCAAGGAGTCGGAGTGAATTAAAGAAAGTTGTACATGATGAAACGACACCAGGAATTAAGGCAAGATGTTGGCAGGGGTAACTGTGGGTTTATAGACACAGTTTACTAGAACTCCCTACTCTACAACGCAATGTCTAATTACACTCATGCTCGTAAATTAAAGATAATTGCAGAATGTGGTGCCACACAACGTGGCACTACACAAAACTGGCGCTAATAGCATAGACACATAGGAAACACACCCGATACAGATCTGTAAGTCCACAGTATTGGTGATAAGTTGAGAAAACCGTCCCGAAACACATGTGGTACAAACCACCACTGTTTCCTGCGCATGTACCCCGACATCAATATGGGATGTGATCACCATGCACACATACACTGGCCGCACAACGGGCTGGCATACTGTGGATCAGGTGGTCGATCAGCTTCTTGGGTATAGCCTCACGTTCTTGCATCAGTGCCTGTCGGAGCTCCTGAAGTGTCGTAGGGTTTTGAAGACGTGCAGCGATACGTCGACCGAGAATATCCCAGAAGCGTTTGATGGTGTTTAGGTCTGGAGAATAGGCAGGCCACTCAATTCGCCTGATATCTTCTGTTTCAAGGTACTCCTCCACGATGGCAGCTCGGTGGAGCCGTGCGTTATCATGCACCAGGAGGAAGCTGGGACCCACTGCAACCCTGAAAAGGCGGACATTCTGGTGCAAAATGACATCTCGATATACCTGACCTGATACAGTTCCTCTGTCAAATACATGCAGGGGTGTACGTGCACCAATCATAATCCCACCCCTCACCATCAAACCACGACCTCCATACAGGTCCCTTTCAAGGACATTAAGGGGTTGGTATCTGGTTTCTGGTTCATGCCAGATGATATCACACTTTGTGGCACACGGGGGGCTTTACTACGACCTGCTGTGTTTGACCGGCCTCCAGTCGCACTAGTATTCTACCCCTCATATCGTCATCCATACGTGTTTTTTGAGCCATTTTCAACACACAGTCACCATTAGCACGTCTGAAAACGTCTGCACACTTACTCGCTGCACCGTACTCTGACATGCACCAACACACCTCTCCGTATGTGTACTGCTGCCAGCGCCACCTTGCTACGAACGCACGTCAGATGCACCGCATGGTCATACCCCGAGGTGATTTAAACCCCCAAACCGCCCACCAGAGCGTTGTTTCACCATGTATCGGCATTAGCCTTAATTTATGAGCATGGGTGTATTATACATCTCATATAGTGAAATGTCTTTATAATATGCGATGGTTTACTAAACAAAAGGATGTCTTGAAACTCGGAGACACAGAAATTTTACAGTTTATGTATCCACGTTCTTAAGAATAGTTTGTCAAATAGGACAATGAGGTAATAGTGTAATGAATAGATGTTGGTGGAAGGTCACTTACAGTTATGTAAAAGAGTTACATCTGCATGTGCTACGAACAATTTAATTGAAACATAGTACTGCCATTAGGAATTAGTAAATGAAAAGTTGCTGAATAGGTTGACAGGGTTCGTGCCGCTCCACGCGATTTCTGTATCTAGACCAAGATGGTTGCACATATTGTAGAAGGCATTAAAGCTGACAATAGAGCTCGGATGATTTTTTCGTTTAGTGTACCAGACAGGGGAGTTTTATTACGTACATCATGATAGAGAAAATTATTTTCCAAAGAATACAGTTGACGACGTTAGTCAAAAGAACTAAGTCGTACGGGTGTTTCTGATGTATGTGGAGGGACATTTAAGTAGTTCAAGAGTGGCTGCTGGGTACGGCAAAGCCAAATTGGCAGGTAAGCTCCGGTCACGCTTTTGCAGAGTTAGAATTAGTGTGAGGTTTGTTACCCTTGGTGTTTGGCCTGATTTCATTGTATCTATAGCTAATAAGTCCAGAGAACACATCTCTCACCTCAAACCAGCTAATGACTAGAATTGCTACTGTGCAGGTCCTTCCTTTTGGTTGTCATTGATCTTTTACGATTTATTGTATTGCAGTTTGTTAATGTCCCAGTTCTACTGGTGAAGTCAAGAATTTCTGGGAGGAAGGACATTGGGCCATATCGAACAGCATGACTACGTTCCCGTCATCAGCAATCTTCTTCTTGGCTATGTGGTACTGGTGCTGTCAGAGTGCAGTCACTGTGGCGCTTCCATGGCTTTACTGGGGAGAGGGACATACAGCGGCGGGCAGTCAGCTGGACTCAAATAGAATAGACAAATCTTCAGAAGCTAGCACCATGTCTGTAGTTGCGACCAATTGCAGTCGAAAATCGTTGCGAGGCACGGAAGACTGTGGTGGCAACTGAGACATGAGGCTCGACGTATGCTTTGAGATGAAGAGTCAGTGATAAGTAGTTGTTGGAGAGATACGAAGGAAAGCAGTCCTGTGGGAAGCGAAGTCTAAGTCCGCCAATGAGTTGACGTGTGCATCGACACTGAGTGGGCACGAGTAGAACAGGTGACGCTGGCAAGTGCACAACAACCTGTTGGAGCGGGTGCTGTTTTCTCCGACTGCACATATAGCACTGCGGAAAGGTGAGGAGCGGCTTCATCATTTTACAAGGAACACGGTCAGACAGATTTATGTTAACGTCGGTATCCTGGTTCTCTTGTTTTCACGTTGAGTCGCAGTGTAATATATATAGGTGCATTTAGTTATCTGGACGTTGTGAAGAATGACTTACGAATTGTTGTGGCTATTGCAAGCAGGGCTATTCTGAATGAGAATTGTGTATTGCGTGCAGGAAATGCTAAGATAGGTATTACGTCATAAAGAAAGACCAGTCCATATGATTTGCAGGTTTAAATGTAACAACCGTGGATGTGTCCCATAATTTGTGGTTTTTATGTTGATTCAGTTCTGATATGTTATTTAATCTGTGTATTGTAATACACACATCCGTTTGTACTGTGAATTGAGAATTCTTTATGCATGTAACTGGTGAGCTGTCACTTAGACCTATGCGTGGGTGGCTGAGTAAAATATTGGTGGTCTGCGTCTTGGTGACTGGCAAAAGGTTAGCTAGTAGCAGCCAACCAAGAAGTAGCTATTAGTGATTTTACTCAGTTTTCTATTAGAGATAAGTGAATATTTCTTGGTGTAATAAGTTCCTATTGGCATAAAGATAGGTGTACGGACATCTTATATTGTAAACTATTAGGTTTTTACTTGCTTTGCCTGTTGGAGGAAAGGGTGGTTCAAATGGTTCAAATGGCTCTGAGCACTATGGGACTTAACTACTGTGGTCATCAGACCCCTAGAACTTAGAACTACTTAAACCTAACTAACCTAAGGACATCACACACATCGATGCCCGAGGCAGGATTCGAACCTGCAACCGTAACGGTCGCGCGGTTCCAGACTGAAGCGCCTAGAACCCCTCGACCACACCGGCCGGCTGTGTTAAGTATTGTTATTTTTGCAGGAAGGTATTTTGTGTTTTTCAAGCCCTGCTGAAGTTTGTTCGGACCTCATAGAATCCTTCATTTATAATAGTGTTTTCTATCTTGTTAAATTGGTCTTTTCACGGTAACTAAAGTGGTAGTAAAAATATTGAGACCCACATCTGCACACACCTCCTCCAGGAGCTTACTCCAATTAAATGCCGCCCTTTAGTGGAAGATACAAGTATGGATTTGTGTGTGACAGAAAAAGGGAAAGGTGATATTTAATGATGAGGCAGAATTCTTTTTTGACGGTACGGTGACACATCATTTCGCTCCTGCACCTAAGTAACCTGCTCTTGTGATGGATGTAATGCGCTCAAAGGCAACGATTGCGTGTGAGACTGTCAGGGTTCAAGGTGAGTCAAAATATTCTGCGGTCACCACAGATATTCTACGCCGCAAACAATCTACACATACAATCTTGTGAAATAGGGTTAATCCTTTTGAAACACCCTGCAACTACTGTTACAGTCGTACATCTTGGAAATGTGTGAACTAAAGCGGCCGTGTTCAGAGCGATGTTCCGCAACGCACAGCCGTCCTTTAGCAGACTGAGAAGAAAGCGCAGCTGGCGCAGACAGCCGGCAGATAGCGGGCGGGGCGGCGTGGCCCGCCACCGGCACGTGCGCAGCTCCTGTGGAGCCGCGTCACCGACACGACGACGCGAGTTACCAGCCCAGCCGCGGCTCTCCACTATCTGCGGCCTTTCGCGATCCAGATTCTTCTCTGCCGTCGCTCGAACAAAGGCGCCTTAAAAGCCGCGGCGAGGTTCCAGCCCCTCAGCCTCTCAGCCTCTCAAGCTCTCTCCTCGAGGGGGCAGAGGTGCACCGCGGCCGGCTTAATGCGATAGCAGCGCCGTCGCGTCTCCTCACTGAACCACTTCCAGCCGCACCGCACCGACGCCACTACCCCTGGTAACACAGAATGCAGTGACAAATGAAAACGTTACGTTCCTTCCGAACAAGCATCGTGCGCTTTGTCCTCATTTCATATGATTAACCCTAGGACGCCTAAGGGGGGGGGGGGGGGGTTCGATGAACCCACAATTTTTTTATGTCCCCTGCTTTTGCCCAAGTAACTTTCATACTACATATTCCCTTTGAGTTATTGTTTGTTGGTTATTTTATGAAACGTGTCAATATATTTTGTAGAAAATTCGTGCTTTGGAAGAAAAAATAAATAAACTTATTATGGGTCCAACAACACCCCCCCCCCCCCCCCCCCCCTTAGGCTTCCATGCTATAGAAAATTTCCCTTTGTAGGATTTCGTATTTCTCATTTCTACAACAATGCAAGTTAATTTATCGTTGGTTGGTATTCTCGATATTCACAACAATCGGTTTACTTTCAGAGGAAGTGATTGTTGATGTCAGTCAGCTGTTATTTATCTTGTAAAGTTGCAGTGAGTTAGTGCAGTTCCCAACACGTAGGCCTCCAGTAACTTTGGTGTCGTACACAGCAAAAACGAAACCAAGTAAAAACTTACTGATGTTGTCAACAATGCACCAAGATAAAGGCACTGTTGGAGGAGAGAAGAATAAATGCATATTATAATTCCACTAAAGGTGGAATTGATACCATTGATCAAATGGCGCGTATGTACACCTGCAAGAGGGGAACAAAGAGATAGCCTCTACCTGTGTTTTACCCTCTCATCGACATTTGTGCTATCAATGCAACCACCATATTCATCCAGCAACATCCATGATGGAATGAAAAGAAACACAACAAATGGAAACTTTATCTTCTGCAAGATGGGCTGGAACTAGTGAAATTGTGGGTAGAAGAAAGAAGTGCCAATGCAAATGGCTTACCTAACCAAATTGTTCAATCAATGGAGACTATTCTACAAAAGAAAATCAAAGAAGTGACAACAGAAGCATGTCAGCCTCATGCAGGGTAAGGTCGGTGCCATATTTGTGTAAGAAAACCTAAAACAAAGAAGCAGAACTACAACAATCTAAGTAAACCAAAACAGTATTGTGGACAGTGTTATAAACATGTGTGTAACACACATTCAGTAAAAATTGTGAAGTATGTCTCTTGCCTTGAAGTTAAGGACTCTGAGCAGTCTATTGTATATGAACACATCTGTATTTTGTATTGTAATATGTCGCCGGCCGAAGTGGCCGTGCGGTTAAAGGCGCTGCAGTCTGGAACCGCAAGACCGCTATGGTCGCAGGTTCGATTCCTGCCTCGGGCATGGATGTTTGTGATGTCCTTAGGTTCGTTAGGTTTAACTAGTTCTAAGTTCTAGGGGACTAATGACCTCGGCAGTTGAGTCCCATAGTGCTCAGAGCCATTTGTAATATGTCAATTTTTTATTCACTTAATCCAATATTTATGACAATTAACAACATTTATAAACCGATGCCTTAGTTGAAATACGTAAACCATTTTGAAAGTTGTAATTTTTCGTCAGTAAACTTATTTAATACCTGTGGGCTCGCCGAACCCCCCCCCCCCAACCCCCCCCCCCTCCCCCCCCGCCCTTAGGCATCCAAGTTAGAAAAAAAGGCTTGGGCGTCCTAGGGTTAAGTTCTCATTATAACCTGGAAGGTGTAGTTACCATTGTTGTTTCTGCACTGATTCACTTTACCATTTATTTTCAGCTTCCTAACAGACAGCTGACATTTCACGTTTATTGCCCGTTGAGCTGCCAAATGCAGCATCAAAGCTGATGTTTAGAAGCTGATGTTTATTCACTTAGTAAAGGGAAAACAATAATCAGAGCTCCCCTTCCCTAACATTGGCTTTCACGAAGTTGCTAATGATTCAGTCATAGTCTTTTAGCGCATTCGGAAATTCAGACACTCTTCATTCTACATGTTTGTCACTAGGAATGGCTGATCATCTATTAGTTTCGACAGATATAATATAAATCAAGATACGTTAGAGTGAAGAAAGACAACATGAAATGAGGTGACTAAAAATAGTAATTCAACAGCCAGATGCGTGGTCAATCGAGTAACAGAGCTAGTTTACTGCAAGAAGGTGAAGTAATCGTGAAGTAATATAAATTTGTGTAAAACAAAGATTTATGGTTTCCTTTTTTACGGATCATGCCCGTGTAAAAATAATAGTTGTGTAGTAGTTAGAATTGAATTTAAGTAGTACAGTTTGTTCTATATCTTTTTTGTTCTATAAGTGAACTTCCTACGTAGAAAGGTTAAGTAATTCCCCAAGCACTGTACTAATTACGTGTTATTTTATCTAATAACTCAGTTGCTATTCGACATATTTGTTTTAAAAGAAAAGGAAAGGCTTTGTCCTGCGTTCGGCTTCCATGGTGTAGAGATACAAAGACCGGTAACTGTTAACGGCTTGGATGGAACTTGTAGGAACAAACCTGATAATTTCACGACTCTTAAGGGACCTCCTCATCCACAACGGCTTAGGATTTCTTTGGGGTCACACTGTTCAGGTTGTAATACTATCCAGCTTGTGTGTGCGTAGTGTGTTAACAAATATGAATAAATATCTATCACAATACGTCAAAATCAACAGCAAAGACCCACGTAGAGCCTAGGCGTCGAATTGAGATCTGTGTTAGTGCCATTTGTTATTCACACACTCTGTTAACAACCTAGAATTTCATGTATTGATAATCTCTTAAGTTAATATCTATTAAAGCGTAGTACTATATATCCGCCTCTCTTGTGTAGTTAAAGCAAAGACATCAATAATATTATGAAGGAAAGGAGAATTACGAAAAATCCCCCTGAGAGGGCAAATAGACAAGTAATTTCTTATGGAATTAATTAAGCAATAAAACAGTCTGTGCTGGAACAAACAATATGTTTCGTTACCTTATTACAAAGTATCTATCATTTAATCCTACATGAGCTACGCACATCTTATCTTTTTGCAAGAAGTATGACCTCCTTGTATTTTTAGAACTAGAAGCACTAAATGTTCTGTAATGTACAGGCCTTTGCACTGATTAAGACAAAAGAGAACCACCAAACTCCACACGTGACTGCTTTGCATATACATAACTCTAACTCTAAAACTATTGTTTCATGTTTTCATCACCCTTTTGGACAAAATCATTTTCGGTATTTAATTTAGTAAACAGTGTCTTAAGGAAAGCGACGAGATCACCTGTATCAACAGAAATGCTCCACAACATGATGAATAAGGATAACAGCCGGTAAAACAAATATCTGAAGTATCACAGTCATAATATTGTCGCTTTAAGGCTTAATTAACATTGTCAGTATACACATGTTTTGTGAGCACTGAATTATAGGATCTCAACTCGTTGTCAATATTGATAGTGTCGTGCATTTCATCATTATGAAAATTATTTTCTAAGCACCCATTCAATTTGATGTATTGAAATCAACTGTACTTACAAAATGAAGCGTCACTAACATGGAAGAAATTTACTACCACATTAATGGTGAGAGCAATATTGTGTTATGCGGATCGTTCTCCCGCCCCGCATGGGATCTGTGGTAATATCGAAGATACGCTGACGCCTGTGAACCACCTGAATCCCTTAATGTTTGATGTCTTTGCCGACGGCGATGTCACCTCTCAGCAGTATATTTGTCCATGTCTCGGGTCCAGAACTGTGCTACAGTGCTTTGCAGCGCGGGAGTGGTCTAATGCGCTGCAGTCATGGACTGTGCGGCTGATCCCAGCGGTGGTTCGAGTCCTGCCTCGGCCATGGGTGTGTGTGTTTGTCCTTAGCATAATTTAGGTTAAATAGTGTGTAAGCTTAGCGACTGATGACCTTAGTAGTTAAGTCCCGTAAGATTTAACACACATTTTTTGAACAGTGCTTTGTGTGCATCATAGGGAACTTACGTTGATGTCTCGGAGGCCAAATTCGCCTGATGTAAATGCTATGGAATCCAGCTGGGTCGCTGTTGGTCACCGCCAACGGACCGTTATTTCTGTGAATTACATGACCTGTGCGCGAACATATAATGCCACATACCTCCACAAACCTACCAACAAACTGTAGGATCCCTCATACGCAGAATCAGTGATGTATTTCGTTTCCAAGATGGACAAATATGCTATTAGCAGATGGTCATAATGTTTTGGTTCATGTGTATATTCCTAACTTTTGGTCCTTCTATTCTAGACATTTAAGATTGTAACTTTACGGTAGTAAGACTATAATCCTACAATCATGCCATAATCAATCTTTTGGCATGTAGCTGTGCAGTATGTTGCACTTTTTTATGTTCAGGTATCTGGGGAGCCTTGACCAGTACCAAGCTTCAAATCTCTTTGATGTCCCTACATTCTACTAGTTCAGCATCTAACAAGGATTTCTTTTATGTCCTAGCGTGATTTGTATTTTTGATGACACAAAGGGGCAGCATATATATCTTCAAGTAGAGTTGGTTGAAAGTTTTGGAGTTATCTTCTGTGTCTGCACTCAACTGTGTGGGTTGCTAATTAGTTCCATCAATACCTTATTTGGATGATATTGTGAAACTACAGTGGAGCATTTAGCACATCCATGAGATGCTAACAAGGTCTGAACACGGTGACACATAGTGTGAGCAGGCCACTCCTGAGATGATAATGCGAAACACTAAGGGAAATTCGAGCAATGAAAACTAATAAACATCTGACTTTAAATAGGAGCGGTCGATTTAAACACGAAATATGGGTACCATAGCACACAGAGATATAATGAGCATCGACTTCCGTCAAAGTACGAAATGAAACCGAAGGTCAGAATAAAACCATGTTTAATAAAAAGACGCGTTAAATTTGATTCAAATCATTGAATAGACGAAAGAAATAACTGTGAAATGCGCAACGCTGAAATGAATTACAAAACCAGCAGAGTAATACCTTGGCACAAGTGGGCAAAATTGGGAATGATGTTATACGATTAGCCGTTTCCATGTAAGTCGATGTTGAATAAGTCAACATATCAAAGAAAAGGTCCAGAAAGGTACTTAAGAATTAGTTCTGGCAGCTATATCAGCTCCAAGACGAGGTCCTCCCTTCCTGTTTCTAAGGCAAACGTATCTCTGCCTCTGAAAGTCCAAGACGAAGACACTCGCTGCAGCCTTCCGAGTTTTAATCAACGAAAAATTTACTACAATAGTAGAAGAGTCCAGTCGTGGACTCCTACAGTCGTCAGGACAGAACCAGGTGTAACGCAGTGATGAGGAACTAGTAACACTCTAGACTGAATATAAAACGTTATTGACAATAACACATTTGCTGGGCTGTAACAGGATCCTCTTACACAGCGCCACACCACAGCCACGCAGGAGGAGCAGCGCCCTGTCGGCAGTGGTAGAATGGCGTGCATTCACCTTGCAGTACAGTCAGTGCAGCAAAGCGTCAGGTGGCAGCTGCTGCATCAAGGGGCGACCGACGACTTACGCAATCTGGGAGCAGCCTCCAGTTCCACGTTTTGATCTTGTAACGCCGGAAATGCATATCCTCGTATTTCCATCTTTTGTACTATAATTTTTTTTCTTATTTGGTTACCCGAATATATGACGTTTCTGTGTCTTTGTATATTGTAATTGTTTTACTATTTGTATATATATGCATTTATGTCGATGTATAATTGGTTTGTTGTGTAAAGATTATTTGTATTTTTACGCTGGGTCTGGCCTAGGGAGAACTATGCTATCGAACGAATACATCGATAGGTCGTGTGGAGAACAAAAGTGTTTAGGGTCTTCGGTAGTGTTAACTCTGCCTCGTGGAGCGCGGGCAGAGCAGAGGGAGTCTGGCTGGGGTGGGGCAGTGGAGCAGGTGTGTTGTGTGAAGCTCCCGCGAGTTGCCGCGCTTTCGGGGTTTGGCAACATGTAATTACGCTCGACTTGCGATGATAGTTTCTGACATGGTGTCGCGGACGGGAAGCATTAGCTGGCGCACATCAAGAGCCCGGTTCCTCTGGTGACCGTGTCGAGAAGAAGGCGCGCCAACATCCAGCTTCTGCAACAGCGACGGCCGACAATGGGTGACTGTCGCCACCTCCTCGATCGACGGCTTCAAACCTTCATTCAGCCAACAAGGAAGACTGGAAGCACGTAAAGTTTTAGAACTGTATGGCAGACCTCAGCTTTTCAAACTTTTAAAATTGTTGCATCACAAAATTACAGCAACTTATCATGAACATTTGTTGCTCATTGTCCCTATTCCATTGCCAAGCAGGGTCCCTTCCTTTTCCGAAATGAGCCCGAGTGTCGTTGAAATTCAAACGCCAGCATCATTCGATTTCACTGCTTTAATTTCAAAGTTCAGTTAAGGTATTCATAGCTGGCTACAATATTTAGATTGCACAAGCACAAATTAAGAGTGCGAGTTTTGTTACCGTATTTTCGTTACCGGTGACTGCAGCTCAGCTTGGTACGTACTAAATTTTATTATTGTTAATTGTTCAGAATCATTTAATTCAAGTTCAAAGTTAAATCTCTTATTTCTAAATTGCGTAGATTCAAGTAGCTTTTGAATTGATAGTTGAGGTAGTCCAAGACTAACCGTATTTTACTGAATTTCGATGTGCTTCAGAAAGAAAGCTCACTATTAACTTCAGTCACTAAATTAACTTTCGATTTTCCGGTTTTATTAATTCTTTTGCGAAATTAAGTCAGAGTGTAGCGAAATTTATTACTTCTGACAAACTTTCAGTTTTCACACTACACGTGTCAACCTTCAGTTGCCACGCTTCTAGTGCTAATTATATGTGTAACAAACTTTCTTTTTTCAGTTACTATAGTAATTGTCCTTGGGACTGGCGACCGTAATTTCCCCCAAATCTCAAATATCTGATTACCGCTAGTTAACTGTTAACGTAACGGCCGCACATTTACTTTCTTTATTAACTTTACCCCTTTTCAAAATTAATTTCCACCAGTTTCATTTGAATTTTTCCTTTCATTTAGATGTAACCCTTTCCTCCCTCTTTACCGACAGATTAACTTCGGTGACGATTGCTTTTCCCAAATTTCCATTAGGTACACGCGGTTTAATTTTTCACTGTCATTAAGGTCGATAAGTGAGGGGGAGTTTAAAATCTCCTAAGTGCTCTCGTGGATGTCGAAGATTTGCACTCTTCAGTCTCACCCAGGTCCACCTTAAGTACTCACTAGCAAGCAGGGATGGCTCTGTGAACACGTTTTTGAGACAGGAGCTGGCAGCATCGGTGTCTGGCACAGGAACGGGTTGAGGAGTAACAGTGCTTCCCTTCTCAAAGGCGGATAATGGATAGCATTCAGGTCATGCAGGTCGAGCCTTAAGCAGTCCTGCTGTATGATGACGGCTTGTGCGCACCATAGGTGTTGCCTCAGAATTTGGCAGGGCATCTGGCAGCAGCAGCGTCCTTCTGTCTGGACTCGTAGTTTCATGGACCATCAAAGACATCTGTGTGCGTCAGGGGGCGACCTACATAGCCTCCCCTCTCATTGAATAGCTGTAACTGACACAAGGGCTGAGACAATAGACTGGGCAACACTCAGCAATCAGACACGCTTTAAGAAGGATGGAGTATTTGTGTTGCCGCTGCCCGAGCGCTCTGCAGCGGTGGGGATGGCTATGACATCATGTGTCCTGGTTTTCCCTGTCAGTCAGTTCTCCTAGTGACTGCAGACTTTTGCAACTTCTCCTTTAAGAGACACTTTCCTGCTGGATCGATATCTGAATACATAGAGTTACGATGTACCTAGCATTCCTTACGAAACTCTGCATTGTCACTAGTAAGACGATGTCTCTTGGGTTCCTTAATGTCATTGTGCTTCGCTTGTAGACCCGGATGTTTGGTTGTTCCCCTGCCGTGTGATAGTTTCTATGACTCTCGCTACTCGCTCAGCGTTTCCCTCTGATGGCAGTCCACTACTGATTGACACAGACAGTCTGATTTCTGGGAGCTTCCAGATAGAAGCTGGACGAAATTTTAGTGTCCACTGGAGATAATATCCTGGTGCGTAACATTTCTCCTTTCCTTCAGAAAATTCGTGGTGAATTTTTCAGTGTTGAGTACCTACCACAGCCTCATCCTACTTATTTTGCATTAACAGTTACACATTACACAACTTTAGCTATTCTTCCATTACCATGTAGCTAATAAACAAGAATTTCAATGGTTCACATAGTGAAGTGATAACATAGATCTTTGCATAGATAATTTCATACACACTAAAACACCTACTCATATAATTACAGATTCATCTATTAGTTTACATGTAACGTCCTTACTAAGTGTGAGCCTTGTTTACAAATCAATCAACAAGTACCTGATGCATAGGTAAAAGTGAGCAGTGCAGTGGGTTCCTTTTAAAACAAAACTCAGATTCAGAACCACTACAGCACTGGAAGATGTCACGCTTATATTGGTGATACTATGATATTGACTATCGCGGTATTGCTACATACACTCCTGGAAATGGAACAAAAGAACACAATGACACCGGTGTGTCAGACCCACCATACTTGCTCCGGACACTGCGAGAGGGCTGTACAAGCAATGATCACACGCACGGCACAGCGGACACACCAGGAACCGCGGTGTTGGCCGTCGAATGGCGCTAGCTGCGCAGCATTTGTGCACCGCCGCCGTCAGTGTCAGCCAGTTTGCTGTGGCATACGGAGCTCCATCGCAGTCTTTAACACTGGTAGCATGCCGCGACAGCGTGGACGTGAACCGTATGTGCAGTTGACGGACTTTGAGCGAGGGCGTATAGTGGGCATGCGGGAGGCTGGGTGGACGTACCGCCGAATTGCTCAACACGTGGGGCGCGAGGTCTCCACAGTACATCGATGTTGTCGCCAGTGGTCGGCGGAAGGTGCACGTGCCCGTCGACCTGGGACCGGACCGCAGCGACGCACGGATGCACGCCAAGACCGTAGGATCCTACGCAGTGCCGTAGGGGACCGCACCGCCACTTTCCAGCAAATTAGGGACACTGTTGCTCCTGGGGTATCGGCGAGGACCATTCGCAACCGTCTCCATGAAGCTGGGCTACGGTCCCGCACACCGTTAGGCCGTCTTCCGCTCACGCCCCAACATCGTGCAGCCCGCCTCCAGTGGTGTCGCGACAGGCGTGAATGGAGGGACGAATGGAGTCGTGTCGTCTTCAGCGATGAGAGTCGCTTCTGCCTTGGTGCCAATGATGGTCCTATGCGTGCTTGGCGCCGTGCAGGTGAGCGCCACAATCAGGACTGCATACGACCGAGGCACACAGGGCCAACACCCGGCATCATGGTGTGGGGAGCGATCTCCTACACTGGCCGTACACCACTGGTGATCGTCGAGGGGACACTGAATAGTGCACGGTACATCCAAACCGTCATCGAACCCATCGTTCTACCATTCCTAGACTGGCAAGGGAACTTGCTGTTCCAACAGGACAATGCACGTCCGCATGCATCCCGTGCCACCCAACGTGCCCTAGAAGGTGTAAGTCAACTACCCTGGCCAGCAAGATCTCCGGATCTGTCCCCCATTGAGCATGTTTGGGACTGGATGAAGCGTCTCACGCGGTCTGCACGTCCAGCACGAATGCTGGTCCAACTGAGGCGCCAGGTGGAAATGGCATGGCAAGCCGTTCCACAGGACTACATCCAGCATCTCTACGATCGTCTCCATGGGAGAATAGCAGCCTGTATTGCTGCGAAAGGTGGATATACACTGTACTAGTGCCGACATTGTGCATTCTCTGTTGCCTGTGTCTATGTGCCTGTGGTTTTGTCAGTGTGATCATGTGATGTATCTGACCCCAGGAATGTGTCAATAAAGTTTCTCCTTCCTGGGACAATGAATTCACGGTGTTCTAATTTCAATATCCAGTTGTGTATGATGGAAAATGTATTCGGCTTTAACTCTCCCTTGTTGCGTTGCTACTAGTTTTTCTAGTAAGTGTACAATGTCTATATTCAGGCTATTATTTAGGAAGGCTACGTTTTGGGTCGGTATCAACACTAGCGTCTTCTCAGTGCGATACAACATAGGTTGTTCACTGAAGTGTGGTTGGAACACTGATCGAAGCTGGTAGACAAGATGTCGCGCTCGCTGGGTCACGAATTGTACAGTTTGTTATTATTCGACTATACCGTAATTCCATTATTGGTTTCCCATGTTCGTAGCAATTTACTATGATTAATTCTTGTGAAAGAACTGATGAGACCCAGAGGTTGCCTACTCTCTGGAAAAGCGGATACAGCTTTAACACTTCCTTTTAACATTCACTTGCTTCTGCTTTTCCTAGGAATAACTGGACGTCACGTGTCTTTACACTGGTCTGTGTCATCCTCTGTGGACAGATCGTAACACTTTCCCCACGGTATGTCTATAAGTGTTCGAATGGAATTAGAGCACAGCCATCTCTTTGCTCTGAAATTATTAATACACCTTTGGTCTGTACTTGTACCCACTTTGGCATGCGACTTGAGAGAAAGGAAACTTAGTCACCATCCGATTCGACGTCGGATGCGAGCTTTGTCTTAATCAATTTGGGAGGTGAAGGCATTTTTCTCCCATATATTACCTCATATGGCGAAAAGCTGGTAGCCATATGGACCTACGAACTGTATGCAGTGGCAACAAAATTTAACTACACATCCCAATTTTCATGGTTAGTGCTAACATAATAGCTCACCATTTTCGAAATCGTGCGTTGAATTATCTCTGTTCTTCCATTCGCTTGAGGATGGAAGGAACTTGCTTTCAGCTTACGAATTCGGAGCAATTGGCACAACTGATTTATAAGACTGGACATGGAATAATTAATTTGATCTGTAATTAGCATGTAAACAATACCAAATGTGAGCAGCCATTTGTTTACTAACACTCGTACTCGTTTTTTGGTCAGGAATTTCAGTCATAACCATATAAAGCGAGAAATGGTCAATTATAGTCAATATGTATTTGTTTTCTGATGTTGCTTTATTAAATGGGCCTAAAATGTCGCCCCCAAGAATTTCACACAGTTTACATACTTGTGGCAGACGTTCTAATGGAATCACTCAGTGGCTAAGATCAGATCATTGTGCACAAGTTATTCAGTTCCCGGCATATTCCTCGACAGTTACTCTTCACCCACCATGGACTGGCAGCATATGATCATGTGCTTGTGCCAAGACTTGATTCTGGTAAGCTGTAGGTTGTTCTGCATAACAAGCTGTCATACATTATGAACTGAGGCTACAATTTGAATTGTTGACAGTCAGCACTGGCAGCTTGAGCCTTTCACAATCAGCGATGCTCCAGCCCAGGGCCTGTAGGACTGCAAATTTTTCACTCAGACTGTCGGTATCAGCACGTCTTTTCCCAGGCTTGAGTGTTACCTGATAATCATATTCCCTCAAACGTAGTACCCACCCTATTAAAGTGCTGCAAGTGTGCTTCAGCCTAACAGCCTGTCACTATCTTAAACTTTTGGACATATAAATAACTGCGGATGTTCGTAATACCATGGTATACTGATACCACCTCCTTCGCAGTTGTAGAATAATTTTGCTCTGCTTTGTTCAGCTGTCAGGATACATATGCCACAGTATGCTCTTTACCATCCATATTCTGTCGTAGGAGAGCTTCGAGAGCTGTATTACTTGCATCACAAAACAGAGTAATTCTTTTTCAACACGAAAGAATATAAAGACTGGGTCCATTGTCAGTGTTCACTTTAGAGTATCGAACACCGTCTGATATTCGATAGACCATTCAAATTTTACTTCCTTCCATAACAAACGGTTTGCAGGTCCACCATTTTCAGTAAAGTCCTTTACGAATTGACGATGATATCTGCAACTGCTTACCTGCGTTGGTAGCGAAAAATTCTAAACTGTGGAGATCAAAGGTTGATCTGTTCTCACACGCTCCTTGCCAGTTATATGGCCAAGATAATTTGCTTCTGTTGCTGCGAAGTAAAGTTTTCCAATGCTTAGCATTAGTCTTGCTCTCTCAGTCTTTTGACTACCTCCTCCAACTATCACACATACCCTTCTGCGTCCTTTGAAAACACTTTTATGTCATCCAGTTTAAATATCGTTTTGGTTGAAATCCCTAAGTACACCATGCAATAATTTCTGACAGGTTGTGGCTGCAATCTCGAATCCGAATGACAGTCTAAAATATTGGAAATGTCGCCCAGGTATGGAAAAAGCTGTCTTTGGTCGAATCGCTGGCACTGCTTCCATTTAGTGTGTATTTAGTGTTATCCACTCTTAAATCCACTGTGGAGAAATCGTTACACCGACCCAATTTGTCGAGAGTGTAGGTCAAGTTTGGTATGGGACATGCATTGGCGATCATTCCTTCATTGAGGTATCTGTAGTCACAGCAAAATCCGTATTTTTACTGGTATCTAGTGACTTTTTCACGAGCAAAATTACAGATGTCTCCCAGGGACTGTCACTACATCCATTAATGCCGTCAGCTAGCTGCTGGTCTATAAATTCTTCCGTTATTGGTTGCATACACTTCAGAATTCGATATTGGTTCTTGTACACTGGAGCATTATTCCATGTTCGTAACCTCTGCTATGTGAGTGGCATCGCCGGTAACGGACCACTAGGATTAAACTAACGCATGTACTGCAGTAACAAAGCTTCCATTACTTCTCTATCATTTACCTGTAAGTATGTCACTTTGCCACATAATGCTAACGCATTATCAGTTTGCTTGTGGCAGAGTTTCCCACTTGATCTACCAAGTCATCTTCCTGAAAAACGTATAAATTAGCAATTAGAAAATCCTTTGGCAGACTCACTTTGTCCCTGCCAAAACTATCAAGGCTGACCGACAACACAAAATCTCTATCGAGGTTACTGGTGCATACTGCACTTCTATGTACAGAACAGAGCGACTAATCATATTGTTTTTTAGATTCCAATGTCTCTGCAACATATAATAAATCCTTAGCAGGTCGGAATCCATGCTCGCTCAGATTAACTTTCGTGTACCTCGTAGTATCGTATCATGCAAATTGACCTTCATTGCCGGTGTCTGCAGTTTTTTGCTTACCATCTCAATGAACAGTGAACTTTCTGGTAGTGTAAAACTGGTAGCTGTCGCCCCTAGTGGAAACAATGTCCCACCAAGTTCAATTTTACTCTGCAAAAGGTCAATTTTTGCTTGATGTTTAGCAAGAAAGTCGAGTCACATGATCGCAAAATACCCCTCACCAACACGAGGCAATTTTTCTACATGTTCTCGAAAACATTTCCCACTTTAAAACTGAACAGCATTGTCCCCAATGACTTCACTTATCAACTACTCCACGTAACGGATACTGTGTGATCTGCAGTTTTTTTCTGCCCAAGGGATCCAGACCGACGACTGAGAAGTCAGCTCCTATGTTCACCACAATTGTATATTCTTATCATTTATTTCTCCTAGCGAACGACACTCCATCTAGGCATGCGTTTCAGCAGTCCCGTGTTCTACTGGGAATGCTGTCCGACGGATGGGGTACTCCTGTTCCCGTTTAACGACGATTACTTGTCTCGACATTTCTTCCTACAGTCATGCGATATATGGCCCACTTAGCCACATTCATAAACTTCGGGCAAACTACATTGTTTACTAGTGTGGCCTCTGCGCCCACATCTCAAACAAGTTCATAGGAAGCAACAAGGCGATCACTGTGTCTTCGTGTAGCAACGTCGATGTCCTCTAATTGTGTAGCATTCCTAATGGCAGCAGATGAGTCGCTTGGATTCTCCATTCTGACCATCCTATACATATCGGCAGAAATACCTCTTAGAAACACAGAGTTATATTCTCTGCCTTATCCAGAATCACTCTGTTGGCGTCTGCATTCTGCGTTAGTTCATACGATAGTGAGTTCAGTTTCCTAATCCTGTCAGAGAAGGGTTCCTCTCATTCGCTGTGCTTCTGCGATAGTCCATTGAATTCTTCTCTAAACAAGCTCGCGTTTCTGACAGCGCTGTATTAGACTGTTAGGCCCTTCTTCAAACTTCTGGACTGTACTGAGCGTGTCGTAGTATACAACATAGGTTTTCACTTCACAAAGTAACCTTAATCTAATTTTATTCAAGGACTGCATTAAATGCATTCTCAATTGCGAATATGGACAACCATCAGCTGTAGAATGGAGTGACGACAATGAAAACCATGCGGCGCCGGAACTCGAACCCGGATTTCTCCCTTATCGCGAGCATTCGCCTTACCATTTGGCTATCCATGCACGAGGCATGGCCAGACCCATACGTCGTCAAGAGTGCGTCTACGACCCGCACTCGTACATCCATTATGGATATTCACGTACAGGTGAGACATTTTCCTTGAAAGTCGCTTGCCTCGTGTCGGCGGATGAATACGATATTGCAGTGTCTGTGTTATTCTGATGGAGGCACTGCAATCTCGTATTTATCCGCCTACACTGGGCAAGCAACATTTAAGTACAATGTATTACCTGTACGGAAATATCCATAATGGATGTATGAGTGCGGGTCGTAGACACACTCTTGACGACGTATGAAAGTTTGGGTCTGGCAGTGAGTTGTGCACGGACAGCCAAATAGTAAGGCAACCGCTCGTCATAAGCTGGAAATCCGCTTTCGAGTTTCGGTGCTGCACGAATTTTCATTGTCGTCACTCCATTCTACAGCCAGCCAGTACAGAGAAGAATCAGTTTTGATATATCCCAGTCAGATTAATTTCCACCTGACAGCCCTGAAAAATAAGTGTTGTGTCGGAGTATATGACATCTTTAACAATATATTAAACCAATGTGGCGCAGTTAACAGCTGATATTCTGAGTCACGTATGTAATGCATCACTAACTCAAGGTATATTCCCAGACAGGTTAAAATACGCCATTGTCAAGACTCTCTACAAGAAAGGGGACACAAGAGATGTCAGTAACTACCAGCCAGTATCCTTGCTTACAGCATTTTCAAAAATCGCTGGGGAAGTAATGTACTCACGAGTGGTTAGCCATCTCAACAGTAATGGGATACTTAGTAGATCAGTTTGCATTTCAAAAATACTGCCCCACTGAGACAGCAATATATTGCGTCACTACACACGTAATAGAGTCTTCAAATAGTAAAATTTCACCAATAGGAATTTTCTGTGACTTATCCACAGCATTTGATTATGTGAACCATGACATTATGGTGCAGAAATTCTATGGCATAAATGGATCAGCAAATCAGTGGTTTAAGACACTTCTACAGAACAGCAAGTAAAAAGTATCCTTATATGGTTTTAAGTGATTTAAGGAAGTTTCCCACTTCATCTAACTGGGTGAAATTACATTACGTGTTCCACAGGGATCGATCATGGATCCCCTTCTGTTCTTGATATATGTGAATGACCTGCCTTCTTATCTGAAACAAGAAGCTAAACTGACACTGTTTGTTGATGATACAAGCATCATTATTAATCCAGTAAATGAAACTCTATCAGAAAATTATGCAAATAATGTCTTTGGAACTAACTAAAAACAGTAACCTTGTGTCAGGAAATCACGAATTCAGTCTCACAAGTGAGACAATACTCCATATGCAAGCACTTTCAGTACTAGTCGCTTGCCATTAACAGTGTCAAAAGCCTTCTGAAAATCTAATAATATGCAATCAGCTTCACATTCCCTGTCGATGGCACTCATTACTTCGTGAGAATAAAGAGCTAGTTGTGTTTCACAAGAACGACATTTTCTGACTACACAGTTTCTTTGAATAAGCACATCTCGTCTACGCTTATATAGAGTGGAAAGAGTTTGTCAGTGTCCTAGGAAGACATCAAGTGATTTCTTATCTGCTTTTTTAAATACATGTATTTTGCGTTTACTTTTGGTGGGTTTGAATGTATTTAGTCTCACTACAACGATCTTTTGGTAACTAATCCCTGTATCCGTCATGACGGTCGCTGTCTGCTCGGGATTATTTGTCAGTGTCTTTTCGCAACCATTTAAACTTCTCGTGGGCTCCTGAACCAACTGTTCAAAATAATTTTCTGGCTACACAATTATTACGATTTCGGACGACGTTTTATGCCTGCACCGGCTTAAAACATCTACTTACGTCAACGTATCTAGGATAGAATGAAGTCACCACCAACTAAAATTGTCTGAGAAGGATACCTATTTGAAATAAAACTACTCAAGTTTACTCCGAACTGTTCAGCAATTGTAACATTTGAGTATGGGACCTGTAAAAGGAAGCAGTTGTTAATTTATTCTGGTTGTCAAGTACAGGTATAACCTCTACTCATACTGCGTCACAGGAACTATCTAAGTCAGTTTCACTGCAAGATAAACTATTTTGGACAGCAACGAACACTCCACCACCACCTACCTCCAGGGCGCTCACAGTTCTTTCATGAGTACGTGTGTGGCGAGCAAGGGGCCCCCAGCTATTGCAGCCTTTCTTCTTTCCAGGGCAGCATTTCCTTGCCCTTTCCCTCCTTTCCTGTCCTTGCTCCTTCCCCTCCGCCCTCTCCTTTCCCTCTCTTGGTGTCCTTGTTTATGTTGGCCCCATTATCGTCCTGGTTATGTTGGTTTTACAATTTGGTTTTGTTGAGTAATCACCTCATCCTTTTGGCATTCCCTAGTCCCCCCTCTGGGGTTGACCTCCATTACTAAATTTTTATTCCATAGTGTGAGCCATTTGGGGAAGAGCACCGTACCTAGTGTTTCTGACATGTGCCCTCCTAGTTCATTCCACCTTTTCTTTCGTCGTTGTCTGATGCAAGGGTGCTTAGCCAGCACAGTAGTCAGACCATGTGGTGGGGTCGCTATGTACCCTTTTGGTGGAGCCCCCTGAATGCACAGGGATCAGACTTCTGATACCTGAGCTGTGACCTCCTCATGTAAGCCTATTAGTGGTTATTTGTCGTCCTTGAGCATTGGAACTTCTGGCAATGGCTGCCATGCTGTGGCTGGGTGGCACCCGTGTGGAGAGCCCCTAACTGGAGCAGGTGGTATCAGGGCGGACCTATGCAAATTAAACGCATATGGGTCCAGAACTCTGGCCGTTCTTCTGCAGCTGTCTCTCCGTGTGGAACTGCTTCTTTTAGTGCTGCTTCTCCTGCCCCTTTGGCCTTCCCTTCCATGGCTACCCCTGAGAGGAGGGTCAGGCCCGTCAGTTAGGGGATAAACCTTTCCCCCGCTATCTGGTTTGCACCAGGACTGATGGGGATATTTTTAAAAATACGAAACCTTAATTTTTTGTGGAACACATTGAAGACAAGTTTGGCAAAGTGGATTCTCTGAGCAAGATGTGGTTGTGTTAGTTGTTGATCATAACTGCTTCAGCTGCCCAATCTGTAGCCCTTCATGCCTGTAACCATCTTGACACAATTCCTGTGTCCATTACCCCCCCGCCAATCTCTAAATATGGTTCAAGGTGTGATTTTTTGCAGGGGACCATATCGGACGGCGGGGTGTTCACTTTGTTTGGTGTGTTCAGAAGGGTCCGAATGACAATTGCATTGTTACTGGTGCCTTTATTGTGGCCTTTGAAGGGGTTTCCTCCCTGAGAAAGTAACGATTGTGGTTTATCGGGGTGATGTGAAGCCGTACACCTCACCTCCAGTGAGGTGGTTTAAGTGCTTGCATTTTGGACACGTGTCTCCTCGCTGTTGCAGGCCGCTCTCTGTGGTGACTGTGGATGTTCACTCCACGAGGGGAATTCATGTGTTCCCATGTGTGTTAATTGTCATGGCAATCATTCTCCACATTCACCAGATTGCCCAGTACATAAGAAGGAAAAGAAGATACAGGAGTATAAGTCCCAAGATCGTTTAACCTACACTTAGGAAGAATATGCACGTCTTCACCCTGTGTCCAAGACGTCTAGTTATGCTTTAGTCAATTCTTCACCCCTTCCTGCCCCTTCCTTACCCCAGTCCCGAACCCCTCTCTTCCCTTCCTCCCCTGCAGCTCCCACACCCTCTCCTCTGGGTGCCGTTCCCCCCTCCACAGCAGGAGAAGTGTCCCACTTCTTCAATGACTGAAGGTCAAGGGCGCCCCTCCTGGGATACCCCTTCCCAGCACCTTCCAGGCCAAAGGTCTGCTGCCACATGACGACCTCGAGAACCATGTTCTGTGGGTCCCCAGGTCGCCCAATCTCTTTCTGTTCCTGATCTTGCTGCAGCTGGCTCCTTTATGCTGCACAGTCCTCCTCGATCTTAAACAGAAAACAAGAAGAAACGTAAGTCCTGGGGCAAGGAGCATCTGGTGTCACCAGAGGTCCCATCCCCTGCGCAACCTGATTCTGACCTGTTGTTCATGGATGTCGCCCCCTCCTTGTCGGTGATGAGTGGTGACCTGGTGGCATGACTGGCTTTGGCCTGTTCAACCCCCATTTGAATCATCGTTCTGTGGTTATACAATGGACTTGTAATGGATATTACCGTCACCTGCCAGAGCTGAAATCCATTATTTCATCTTACTCTACAGCTTGTGTGATTCTACAAGAATCTCATTTTACTGATGATCACTCACTGACCCTCTGTAGGTTCAGTGTTTTCTGTCGAAACTGGGTCAGCCCCCTGCAGGCCTTGGGTGGTGTTTTTACGTTGGTCTATACAGACGTTGCTAGCATGAGGATTCCTCTTCAAACGACATTGGAACTGGTCGCTGTTAGGGTCCACCTGGACTCTGAGGTCGTGGTTTGCAATCTTTATCTCCCTCCTGATAGGACTCTTACACCTATTGCTTTAACTGCCCTTTTTCAGCAACTTCCTCTTCCCTTCCTTCTTCTCGGGGATTTTAATACTCATCATCCCTTGTGGGGCAGTGCATTTCCATCTAGACGAGGTCTTCTCGTAGACCAGTTTCTTGCAGACCACGACTTGTGCCTTCTTAATGATAGCTCCCCTACTCATTTTAGTGCCGATCATAGTACCTTTACTGCCATTGATCTTTCTCGTACTTCTCCCTCCCTCCTCCCTTCATTACGCTGGTCGCCACACGACGATCTTTGTGGTAGTGACCATTTCCTGTTGATTCTCTCACTCCCTTCCAGTTCCCTGATGGACAGGTTACCTCGTAGGTCTTTCCAACACGATGATTGGCCTCTATAGACGGCACAGGTCGTGTTTTCTCCCTCTTTGTTGGGTTGTGTTGATGACGTCCTACGTGACGTGTCTGACTCAATTGTTCGCGCTGCTAGCCTTGCTGTACCGCGCTCATCTGGACTATTTCGCCGCCGGCAAGTCTCGTGGTAGAGTACAGCCATTGCCATTGCCATCCGTGATCGCTGTCGACCTTTGCAGCACCTCAAGAGGCACCCATCCGTTGCCAACCTTATTACCCTTAAACGCCTTCGCTCTAAAGCCCGTTACCTAATCAAAAAGAGCAAACATATGTGTTGGGAACGCTTTGTTTCTTCCCTCGGTTCTACTGTCCCCATGTCATGGGTATGGGCTACACTTCGCTCTCTCCAAGGTTGCCATCATAAGTCCACCATCCCGAGCCTTGACCTCCCGGACGGCCTTTGCATGGGCCCATTGATTCCCGCGGAACATCTTGCAACCCATTTTCAATAGCATCAGCTTCCTATCCAGCTGCTTTCCTTCACCAGAAACAGCAGGCCGAAGCTTCCATCTTACGTTTTACCCCTTCTTACAACTAACCTTTTACTGAATGGGAATTTCTTTCCACACTTTCTTCTCATGAAACGGCCCCTGGCCCAGAATCCATTCATAACCAACTGCTTCAACATCTCAGTGCTCCACAACGGCAACATCTTGTCTGGGAGCATCGTGGTTCCTGTCCTTAACCCTGGTAAGAACCCCCTGTTTTTCGAAAGCTATGGGCCAATTAGTCAGACAAATGTTGTTTGCAAGTTAATTGAATGGATGGTAGCCCGTCGGCTGAATTGGGTCCTCGAATCTCAGGATCTATTGTCCCCTTACCAGTGTGGCTTCCGAGAGGGACAGTCTCTGATCGATCATTTACTTCGCTTGGAATCAGCGGTTCGGCAGGCTTATTCCCAGCCCTGCCATATGGTTGCAGTATTTTTCGGCCTTTGCAAGGCCTATGACACGGTTTGGCGCCATCACATCTTACTTACACTTCATCAGTGGGGTCTTTGGGGCCCACTCTCTATTTTTATCCGCCAGTTCCTGTTCCATCAGTCGTTCAGGGTTCGGGTTGGTCCTGCTTTTAGTTCTCCAGGGATGCAGGAGAATGGCATCCCACAGGATTCTGTATTGAGTGTACTTCTTTTCCTCATGGCTATCGATGGACTTACGGCCTCTGTCGGTCCTACGGTCGCCCCTGCTCTGTAAGTGGATGATTTCTGCGTTTGGGTTAGTTCCTCTTGATGGCCTCTGCAGAGCAGCAGCTCCAGGGAGCTATACAGCGTGCCTCTGCATGGACCCTCTCACAGGGGTTCTAATTCTCTTCTTTAAAATCGCCGGTGGTCCACTTCAGTCTCCGTACTACGATCCACCCAAATCTGGAGCTCCGTCTCGGTGCACAACGATTACCTGTAGTCCCACAGTTTCGTTTCCTGGGTCTTCTTTTCCACAACAAGCTCACTTGGCTGCCTCATATCAGACTTCTGAAGGTAGGATGCTTCCATAAACTCAGTGTCCTTCACTTCCTTACCCACACTTGTTGGGGGCAGACCGTTCCATCATTCTCCACCTTTATCGGGCTTTAGTGCTGTCTCACTTGGACTATGGTTGTCAAGTTTATGGTTTGGCTGCTTCTTCCACACTGCAGCTGCTGGATCTACTCTATCATCATGGTATCCGTTTGGCCACCAGGGCCTTCCCTACTAGCCCTGTTGATAGTCTCCTAGTTGAAGCTGGGCTCCACGCCCCCCCCCCCCTTTCTATTTGGCCCAGCTTCTGGTTTCTTATGCAATCGCTGCCCATTCCTCTCCCACTCATCCTTCCTATTCTATCCTGTTCCCAGACATGGACGTCACCCACCTGATTCCCGTCCTCAGGCGGGTTTACCGGTTTGGCTCCGCCTTGCGTCTCTTCGTCGTGATTTTGAGCTTCCTTCATTGTCCCATTGTCCTGTCTCCCACGCTCCCTCCCCAACACCCCCCCCCCCCCTCCTTGGTTAGTTCCTCGGCCCCAAATTCGGATAGATCTCCACCGAGGTCCGAAAGATTCCATTCCCCCTATGGTGTTCCATTGTTTCTCCCGCCAAATTTTATGGGAGTTTTGGGATGATGTTGTTTTCTACACTGAAGTCTCTAAATCTTCTGATCGTGTGGGATTTGGCTTCATGTTCCCTGTTGGTGTTGAAAATCATCTCCTGCCACGTACATGTGGGGTGTTTACTGCAGAACTGATGGCAATTTCCCAGGCCCTTACCTTCATTAAACAGTCCCATCACAACCGTGTTTTGTTATGTATGGACTCAATGAGTGGATATATGGCTATTGATCGGTGTTTTTCCCGCCATTCCCTGGTCTCAGTCATCCATGACCATCTCGCTGATCTTTACTGCGCTGCTTGTTCTGTTGACTTCCTTTGGGTCCCTGGCCATGTGGGTATCCCAGTTATTGAGCTTGCTGATCGTTTGGCTGGGGGAGCAGTCACTAACCCCCCCATTCTCTGTAACCCCTCCTGCAGCGGATTTACGGCTTCACATCAAATCCCACTTCACACAATCATGGCCAACTCGTGGGAGGCTATCACCCTGTCTAATAAACTTGTGCAATTAAGGTGACACCAGTCGCATGGCGTTCTTCATTCTGTCTCTCCTGAAAGGCCTCAACCACCCAGTGTCATCTCTGCATTGGCCATACCAGGCTGACCCATGGTTTTCTTTTGCGTAATGAGCCACCCGCAATTTTTGGTTGTGGAGCCTTCCATTCAGTAGCCCACATTTTGGTGGAATGCCCCCTTATTTTGGCTCTGCATACTATGTACAGACTTCCCCCCACTTTAATGTTGGCTGATGATTACCGGACGGACGAAATGTTTCTCAATTTCCTCCATAAAAGTGGTTTTCATTCTCAGTTTGAAGGTTTTTAATCTCACTTTGATGTTGGAGCAGGGCGGTGAGGGTTGGAGTGTCTCCCACTGTAAGCAGTATTTGGAGATTCCCGACGCCGCTCCCTCGCCAAGATCCTCTTTTCTTCCCCTTTTACTCTGTTTTTATCACTTTTTATAATTGGTTCGCCTCCGTTTCCCATATACACTTCTACATTCTAGTGTTTGAACGCTTTTAAATAACAGGTGGTCTTGCTTCTACTGCTTCAGAGGTGGGATATTTCCTGCCTCTAGCATAGCCTTTGAGTTGCTCTCTTGCTGACTTCCCTCATTTTGTTTTTACCATTAGCGACAGAGCTGCACTTTTACGATTTTTAGCCTTTTCCCTTTTATCATTATGACTTTTCTGAGATGTCAAACTGTTTGAATGGACCACATTTGAAACAAGGGACTGATGACCTTGCTGTGTGGTCCCTTCAACCCTAAACAACCAACCAACCAACCGTCCACCTCAAGCTGTATTTAATCTATCATTTCTGAACACCGTTAGGTCCTTTATAAAAATATTGAATGAACTTTATTCCAGCTTTAGTCAGCCTTCTGTACCTTTAATGATTTGAGCTACAGTTGTTTCCTCTGACGCCTGGAGCTCTGGTTCTTTCCTAACACAGCTATGACAACTTATAACTACAATACCGATTGTTGCTAGGTCTACTTTCCTGTGTTTGCCCTGCACCCACTTAAACTGATGCCCTTTCTGTAGCTTCCTGAGACGTTCTAACCCAAAAAGCTGCCTGTTCCGCTTCACACAGTCCCCACTACCCATGCAGCCGGTTACTGTGTGTACTGGACCCCAACTTATCAAATGGAACCTGGAAACCCACCGCCCTATGGAGCTATTCGAGGACTCTGCAGCCTACATGGTCGCAGAATTGCCTGAGCTTGACTCAGACGCTCCGCTCGGCTCTATACCAAAGGACCACAGTCGATTTCGTCGACGATGCTACAGATTGTAGCCTATTCCTTCATGCTGAAAGCTAGATTGCCAGTCTTTACTACTTAAGCTAGGTTGCCCAAAACGAGAGAGATTCTCTTCCAATCCCAAAAGGACACATATTGTTAGTTACCTGCACTCTGTGCGCTTCGTGGCATCCAGAAGCAGCTGCTCCATATTTGGAATGCCTCCTTCCTGTATGCACACACAGTGCATACGGATCCATTTCCCTCCCTAAGAAGACGCATAACGCGCCTAACTTTTTACCTCCCAACTACCAGCAATTCCATCTCTGTGACAGTAAATGGCCAGACCTTGTGGGCCGAGAGGCATCTTCTGGAAGAGGGTAAAAGACTGAATCTGACTCGCAATTCGTCAGTTACAGAAAGCAACTGAAACCTCTCCATAAGACGAACTGGGGGGAGGGGCCAGCCCTCCAGTCGGCCCCCATGCCTTGGAATGATCTCCCACTTGAACATGAGTGAGGTATCATCGTCAGTGCAGGCTGCACATGAAGTGGCTGCAGTAGCGGACGTATCAGGGGACATGTGGAACTCGCTGGACCTCTCTTGTCTCTTGGATCCCCACATCTGGTCCACCACATTGATACCCATTGGCAGCAGCCTCGAGCTGTGTGATCAAACCCAACACTGCCTTGAACAGTTAGCGAAGGGCCATCAACTCACCTCGCACCTGAACACAGCAATTACTCACAATAAATGAAAAGCACAGTACTATGTATGTTCCACAGGATTACATTATTCAGGTCAACGTGTTTTCAGCAGAATTATAATGACTATCGTCGTCAAAGTAAACAATCTATACTGAGGCACCAACACACAGTAAAAGTCACCTTAAAAGTACAGCAGTAATGCTATTAAAAAGGTAAATCATTTAACAAATGAGGAGAGTCATTAACATTAAGGTCGAAAACTGTACCTATGTAACACTTCAAGTTAAATTAACGATTCTAATAAAATAAAATCAGTACTTGAGAAACCTGGCTTCAAGAGGTATTAAGTAATGAAATAAAATACACCAACAGAGTAACAGACAGATATGACAGTTGTAACAAGTGAATACATGGAACAGATAGGCAGACACAATCAAGTAAGTAAATGCAGGAAAATGAAAGAACAAAAAGAAACAGACTGTCAGCGAAACCTCCAGAGAACTGTGAGAACTAAACGATGTTTGGAAGAGGGAAAGTATTGAGCAGGATTTTCGCTTAATATTAAATTAAGTCTGTGGACCAGATGCCGGTTCATATCCAGGAGTTTCAGGTTGGGGTTTTGGCCTTTTTTTGTCAAGTGTAGAACGCGTGGGACTGTGGCTGCGAGCTGTGTCCCTCACTCACTACGTGCTCAGTGAAAGTGGACTCATAATCTTGCAACATCGAGCTGAGGTCATATTCAACCAACCTTGTTGCCTTGTCTTTGTGTAATTGACCAATATAAAACTTATTACTATTAGAACACGTACTTTTGATAACTCCATTGGTGGCAAGTAATTTCGTCTTAACATTGCTATTAAAAATGTACTGCGCTGTGGTGCTCCTTTTTCACGATTTGTGTTCTCGCTGCACTCTGCACTACCTATCCTAGGTATGTAACAGTATACCACTTCTTGCAGGCAATGATAAGAGGGTCAGAGGGAGGATAGTTTAGGGGTATAATTTTCCTACGCAAAATATGGTCAGTCAGGACAGAACTGTAGCCATCGCTTGAGGAACTAAATTTTACTATGTTTGACTCTGCTTTGAAATCAACTTTGGACATGGGAAATGATGATAATGTCCTAGTGAATTGAAAGCTGTTGCTATGTGTGTTACAGGGTGTTGTGAACAAGAATATATGAGCGTGTTTGTAGTTTTAAGTAGGTTTTCAATAAATTTTGGAACAATGTGTTTGTGTACTGACGTCAATCGTTGGACCTAGGAAGTTGCTGGATTTATTGCCACTGAACTAAATAATTAAATGCTGACTGCGTTAGTTATGAAGAAAATGTGTTGCGCTGTCATGTTGTGTCTGTCCATATACACAGTTTGTCATTTACATATCTGAACCAGTATTTAATATTTGCACTCACAGGTTCTTTAACCAGGAAATGTTGTCCAAAATCGACCAGGAATATTTCAGCTGGAAAGGGGACCGATTATGTAAACCATCTAATTTTTCGTACATAGTACTCACTCTTAATTGATGTGTCCAATATTCTACGAGGCACTGTGTTCATGTTAGTTAATAGCCTTGCTTCGAAATCAGAAAATAAACTTTTGTATAAATTTGTTACAAATTTAATCTTATCTCTGAATAATTTAGTTGGTTCTTTAGGAAGGACTTGGAAGCATATGAGCTGAGGAAATCATTGATTTATTTCAAATAACTGTGCTTGTTCAAAAGTACGATTCTGGTACATATATTTGATTTTATGTCAATGACATCCCACTGATGTAATATGTATAATTTCCTACTATGTGAAGAACTATAGAGCATCATGCAAGTTCAGTAGCAAGGATAAGATACAATTACCGGTTCAGATTGCGTTATGTCCTCAACTTGGCAAACAAAGGCCAAATCTTAACCTGTTGGAGGTCCTAGAAGACAACAAACATCTGGCCTGAAATTAATATTAAATGATCAAATACAGCTCAGCATTTCTCCTTTGCTAAGCTTCACTTAATGCTAATAGATTCATAAATGCTTTCCATAATGTCTGCTCCGTTTTGTTCCTCCATTTTCCTCTGTGTATGTATTTGTAAATGCTTAAGTACCCCACATACTCAGTGCAAAGTCGGCACGAATCGCAGGCGCCAATGGCTACCCACCCCACGTATATCACTGCGGCAATACTACGCCTCGCGCTCCGATAGGCTGTGGCAACTGAAACCAGCGAGCCGCACCGCCAAATCAACAAAGGGCGCACCAGTGGGTGGATCAGCACTGCTTCGATCAGCGTGCACAGGCCGAACTATTTCCTACCTCCGTGGAAATTGGCTGGAGCCAGTCATACATGGGGTAGCACTCCCCTAGGAAATTATTTTGTCTCTCGCTCGGGCTCCAGAAGTCAATTCCATCGCAGCGAGAAGTTCCAGAAATATTTCGCCAGGACATCACTCCTTACCATGTGGACGCCCCTGGTCTCTGACCATCACCGAAGGAAATGACTCTGTCAGTGTGACGGTGCCGTGGCGGGACGTGGTAATACTGTGTTTCACTACTTCTTCAACGCTTTGTAAGTGTTGGAGTTAGCGCTAGCAGTATTTGCCCAAAATTTGTTTCTTTGGTTCTCTCGTCGGGACTTGGTCAGCGAAGCATGACACCAGGAGATTTCAAGTGTTCTGGTTCCGGTAAAATTTTTTGTACTTTAACGTTTGACTGAGACTCTGGGCTTTAACTTAGGTTCCTATATCAGAACTTCAGTTTTCTCAAGTACCTGGGAAACATTTTGTTACACTTCATAATTTTAATATGGTCAGGTGTATGAAATTAAATTTCACGTTTGTCAAGTTTAAGTCCTTTAACTAACTTCGAATGTTTGCTGTTGAGCACTCGCTTTACAGAGTTTGGTGTTAATGTTTTTCCTGGTTTTAATTGCATTGACGCTATACTGTCGAAGTTGGCGTTTACTATGTATTCATACCTCAGGGCTTTTCTAATTTTATTTGTAAATGTTGTGATTTCTTTTACAATGTAAGCCGACCACTGGATAACCTGAATGAGTTAATCTCATACTTTACGAAGACCCAAGTTTTTCTTTTGAAATTGTACCTTATGTCATGTAGAGCCAGTGACATTACCTAAGTGACATATACTTTCTTCACAATAAGGCTTTTTAATGGAGTGTCTGATTATTTTAGTGTGATATTTCCTTTGGTAAGGGATATATCACTTAGATGTTACAAATGTTAATTCCATCCTGTACTCCGTTTACATATCAGTTACCATATGTACTACCTTTTCAAGCAGTTCGTTTGCATCCTTCTCAAGTACTTAATTTAATTTAAATCGTTATACGGGCACAGTCGCATCTGATGCGCTTGAAAAGTAGTTAAATGTGCCAAGTAACCTTCTTGCCACGCCTACTTTTTGAAGCAACACTTGAATATTAGCTCGATGAACAACGATCCCTTGGATTACATTCAAGCGAACTTGCACAAGATACATGTATAAGACTGTGTGATATGTATTCTTTGGTTTTATAGATCAGCTGCGACTCTGTTCTGTATCTTAGAAACAACAACCCCTACATTCACGAACAACCCCTACATTCACGAGGAGAGGTTTCCAAATTGTATCCTGGATGCTGTCAAGCCCACTAACAGGTTTCTGGGCGATCCTGAGCTTCTAAAGAGGTGTGTTCATGGTAAAACACAGAATTCAAAAGAGTCTCTCTAATCACTCATATGGAAACGGCGCCCCATAACCACATTTTCGTGAGTTAAAATTGTCAGAATTGTAACTTAAGATGCAGTTCTTGTAACTAATGATGGGGATATACGGATGATGAAGGTATCAGGAGAATGGGGTTTAAGATAGGAAATTTCACTCAAAGTTATTTGAGAGAAGTATATTTACACCGCCTCTGTGCAGCTGAGCAGTTGTTTGAGAATCTGGAAAAGGAAACAAGGTAGTAAACAAACAACGAAATGCGAAATTTTGAAGGAAAAAACTGGCTCTGAGTACAAATCAGAGGTCTACTGAAGAGGCGACATACGAAAAAACGATAGGTTGAAATTTGAACAGCATTTCCTAAAAATTTTGTTTTATTATGGAACTTTTACTTACAATACACGTTATTTATGGAACTTTTTCTCAGAATCTATAAAGGCTAGAATTATGTAACTTTGTACTCTTATTTCTCTGAAACCAACAAATGTTGCCTCTAAAGTAAATTTTTAAATTCTGAGTATAAGTTGAGATATGGAACAAATTGCTTGGAATTTTGCATGAATTTTGTGTTATATTTACAGAACTATAATTGAATTTTTTTTAAATTCTCCTCTTCAATATATTAAACAAACCTCCTGAGAGGATCTTACTATATGAAAGGAGATCAAACAACAAAAAATTGTAGAAATCTCATCAATAGTATCAGAGAAAGAGGTAGATATATAATATTGAAAACAATTTTTTAAATTTCTTAAAGAAATTGTATATATAATCCAACGAAATTAACAGTGAATGTGACGGTTTCATGTAAAGCCTGGTACAAAATTTCATTGCCGTAACTTCAGATCTATGGATCTGGTGCATCTTTTAAATTGTGCGTGTTTTTCATGAACGTCCCGCTTGAAATAAAACACAACTCTGTTTATCCGACATTATAATTTCTGCCACCTCATTAATTACCGTTTCCCAGAAGTGTGATGCCCGTACGACGATGCTGGTGTCGTTGTATCACTTAATTTTCATAGAGGGGTAGTCTTCAGCAGCAAACCAAGCCATGTAGTGTCTTTGAAACCTTGTACATTTCACATTGTTATCGTGATAAGCATTAAAAAAAATTAAAAACCTGTAAGAAAAATATTCGACCCCATGAAACGTGAGCCAGTAAATAAACAGGAATGAAAAAGCCTCACTATTTATAACACATTTGTCGTAATAGATAAAGGCTTACACTTCATTAGAGTTATTATGTGACGTCTCAAATAATTATAGCCCGCTTTGTTCCGGATAAAACTACTACTTGGATAATTATGTCATCTTTGCACCGGGAACCGAACACAGATCTTTTCCTTTGGCGGAAAATTTCTTATAGTTGAGCCTCGTGCGCACAAGTCTCCCTATTGGAATCGAAGCATTGTTACCAGTTCCTGTCCATAAAATCCGCAATGACACTAGCAACTTTAAAATCATATTATGCGACTAACTAACCTGGAAAAGAGGGTACGACGGAGAGCTAGAGGTGGCCGACCGATTCTTCAGTATCGCTCATCAGTCTGGAACCATTAGGAAGATGAGTCAATTGACGAAATAGAGAAGATCCAACGGCATCGTTACATAGGCGCAAGAGCGTCAAGGAATTGTTCAACAAACTCCAGTGACTGACGCTAAAACATCGCAGACGGGTTCAGTGTTGATCATCCGAGAGCATACGTTCCAGAGAGGGATGTACATTCGTGCTGCCTCCCACATACTACTGGTAATTTGACTACAGCTAGAGTATTTATTCTACCGACTGACGTTCCTCCCATACGCCATTTCAGAACGGGAGAGGAAAAATGACAGTGGTACCAGAAGTAACGTCCGCCCTACAACGTTTGGTTGTGTGACGGTTACATAAAATGTAGATATAAGAAGGTCTTGCGGAGTACAGATTTAGATGTATTATAGATCGCAAAATCGGAGATATTAGTGAAACTCTTTGGTGGTAGTATATGCGACGCATAAGAATTATTTTATCAGTTTGTCTGGGAAATCTGGGATGATAGCTAGCGCCTCTCGTTCATGTCGGACAACAGCAAATGTACATTGTTACATACAGTCACAGATGAAAAATGTTAGTTGTTCGTGTATCGCATCTGTATGTGTAAGAATTCTGTTACAGTGCTTCTGTGTATTGGTCGCACTCATTTTTTCTTGATAATGAGGACATTTTTGCGTATTATATTCCGGTATAGACGCTTGATGTGCCTGTATGTGATTATCTGTGTGTGTGTGAATGAACTGGAGAAGAAGTTTGTGATGTGTCCGCTAGTATACGTTTGTCAGAGAGAAAAGGAGGGAGAGAGAGGGACCAGTTGTATAAATTCGCTGACACGATTCATTTCTCCCGCCCTGCTGACTGCAACTGTTTATTTATTTTTTGTCCGCCCTTTGTTCCGTGCTGCGCTGCACCACGCTTTTGTATTACAACAAAGCAAGCTCGCGCTGTGAGTATTGGAAAACATTTTGCCCGTTGTGCCCGTGACGAAAATTCACAACGATGCCTGAGCTGGTGGCTGATTTACGAAAACGCAGCACTCTCGATTCTGGAAAACCAATCTCGCTCAACAACGTGATCGCCTATTTAGCTTTTAAAGTTGCAGTGTCTCGATGAACACGTGGGAGATGACACTACGCTATGCCCACAAAGGCCATTTACTAAAATTGTAAATTTATTTACAACTGGATGTGAAACTCATTTTCACTGTGGTTACGAGGTGAGATGGACCGGTGGAATCGTATTCCAAATAAAATAAAAGGAACTGAATAATCATTCGTCAGTCTTGTTATAGCTTTCCCATGATTTCCTTCTTCACTGGTTTTGTCGTGCAGCTTTTCTTGTTCCGGAAAACCATGCAATCGGGTTACATCATTGGCCCGTGCAGGCAACCTAACAAACAACATGATATCCTATTCGTCTCTCTCAGTATTTTCATTCAATATCTGCTGCCATTCTGATGTTTGTTGATGAATGCGTATCCTATAGATACTGGAAAGAAGTCTTTCAGTAAACGTGGGTTAGTGTAACAGGTTAGTTTCTTCCGGTGGAAACTGGTCATAGGTTGATGTCACTAATGAGGTATTTATTACTCTGTACTTTGACTAATATTTAGTTTGTCGAAATTAGTGGGTATCTTCTATCGCTCATTATGTAAATTTACATGGTGTAGCACCTGAACCTAGCCTCTTCACTAAACAGTGTATGCTACAATACAGACTGAAGAGCCAGAGACACTGGTACACCTGCCTAATACCGTGTTGTGCCCCCGCGAGGACGCAGAAGTACCGAAACACGACGTGACATAGACACATAGTCCCGACTAATGTCTGAAGTAGTGCTGGAGGGAATTGACCCCATGAACCCTGCAAGGCTGTTCATAAATCCTTAAGTGTAGAAGGGGGTGGAGATCTCTTCTGAACAACGGTTTGCAAGGCATCCCAGATCTGCTCAATAATTTTCATGCCTGGGGAGTTTGGTGGCCAGCGGAAGTGTTTAAACTCAGAAGAGTGTTCCTGGAGCCACTCAGTAGCAACTGTGGACTTGAAGGGTGTCGCATTGTTCTGCTGAAATTGCTCACGTCTGTCGGAATGCACAGTGGGCATGAATGGATACAGGTGATCAGAAAGGATGCTACGTGTCATCCGTCAGAGTCGTGTCTAGACCAAACAAGGATCCCATATTACTCCAACTGCACAAGCCCCACACCATCACAGAGCCACCACCAGCTTGAACAGTCCCCTGCTACCATGCAGGCAGGGTCCATGGTTTCATGAGGTTGTCTCCATATTCATACCCGTCCATCCGCTCGATACACTTTGAAGCAAGACTCGTCCTACCAGGCAACGTGTACCAGTCATCAACAGTACAATGTCGGTGTTGACGCCTCCAGGCGAAGCGTAATGCTTTGTCACGTGCAGTTATCAAGGGTACACGAGTGGGTCTTCGGCTTTGAAAGCCCATATCCGTGATGTTTCCTTGAATGGTTCGTATGCTGACACTTGTTGATGGCCCAGCAGTGAAATCTTCAGCAATGCGCCGAATGGTTGCTCTTCTGTCACGTTAAATGATTCTCTTTAGTCTTGGTCCCGTTCTTGCAGGATCTGTCGCCGGCCGCAACGATGTCGGAGATTTGACGTTTTAACCGGATTCCTGATATTCACGGTTCACTCGCGAAATGGTCGTACGGGGAAATCCCCACTTCGTCGCTATCTCGGAGATGCTGTTTCCCACGGATCGTGCGCCGACTATAACACCACGTACAAACTCACCCCTATCTTGATAACCTGCTATTGTAGCAGGAGTAATCGATCTATCAACTGCGCCAGACTCTTGTCTTATATAGGCGTTGCCTACTGCAGCGCCGTATTCTGGCTGTTTAAGAGCTCTGTATTTGAATACGCATACCTATACTAGTTCCTGTGGCGTTTAGTGTAGACATCTCGCCTTTCACAATCATAAATTTACAGATGAGTATTTGCTGCTGGAAACCACCTTGATGCAAGTACTGATGAAGGTTCATAAGCAGTGAATGAACTTCATGCAATATTTACAGTACGATTTACTGGCTGAATCCAACTACAATCTCAGTTTCTCGTGAATCGACTTTGTCTTTAATAACGTGTGACGGGGCAGTTACCTGCACCGATGCTATTTTTTCCTTCTTTTCGTTTTTGGTGCTCTTTTCCTCTTCACATCAGGTATTTGTAGACTCTAGCTATCGTTTGTCTTATGAGCCGCAGTTCTGGAAATTTCTCTACGTATATGGTTGACGCCTTGATTGGCGTTCCTGTCACATTCAACGTAAATTAAAAGAATATCGAGATTCTATTCATTATTACATCCAGTGCTTCACGCAGTGTCATAGAAGCAAAGGTATGCACATCCTTGGTCTAATCCCGCCCTTCTCAGTGATGTTTAAGAATTCAGTGGAAGACTGACAACATCTTGCTGCCTAACGTAGCACTTGTATTTGTAAAATTTGTAAGGTGTCAGGCAAATCCAACACCTTCCATGAAAACCCTGACATAATAAGCAAATCCAGTAGTATGTCACATAGCTCCGAATAAATCGTGACATTAAATTAACCAAAGTAATACGAGTAACGAGTGAGCAAATGGAATACCACAGACTAACACAAGAATGCCTAAATGCATGTCATACCTTCCCACCGTGAGACAGACGCAGTTCCGAGGGGAGAAACGAGAACAGAAGCTGAGAGCAGAACCGTGTTAAGCTTCAAGGCCCTACGATAAGGGACGGACGGACACCAACGTCGCCAGCTAACCGCTAGGACCACACCACCCGCAAGTTTTAGCGTGAGACTTTTTCGCGTCTCTGTTACATCGGGACCACCACCCAGCCAATGTTAAAAGCTAGAGCCCTCCAGAAGAACAGTATAGATCTTACGATAACAGTAAACGGGCTACACCACCCGCAAGTTTCAGCGTGAGACTTTTTCGCGTCTCTGTTACGTTGCAAACTTTAAAAACATTGCCCCACCACGAAAAGTATAATGTTTCTCATTGGATAGACAGAATTTTTGTAGGCAGAGCTTAAGGTTAACATTGAGACACTGATTGGTCAGATGAAAACACAGCCAGATAGTTTTTTTAAACCAACTTCGGTAAATTGTAGTAAGGAGAAGTTAGGGGAGAGTTGCTTTGCAGACGGCGAGGTGAGCGGAGATGTGCTGCCCGCCGCCCGCCGCCCCCTGACGAACTCCGACAAGGTAAGGAATGCATGCGATGACGCATAACAGCGCATAAAGCTTCACTCAGAACTGCAGAAGTCTCATCTCTTACACTCCCTTTTTGCGTAATACTAGTGTCGATCGTCAATTAAAGCTCATGGTGTTCACATTTGCCACTTGAAGTAAAAATCTGAAACGCGATGATTTTTCTGTTATATAGTTATTGAGAAGCCACATCAGCCACTGTAATTTACGACAAGTTAGATAAGTAATTAAAGATAATTGAGGGTCACTGTAAACCATTTTGATAGTTTTCTCTTTTGTGAAACTTAATTTAAACCTAGATTATAGATGTGATATGGCATAGGTTGTAGAACTTGGAAACCCATTCAGGGAATATTCGTTCACATTTTTGTTGAACGCAGTTGGTTTTTACCATCCTGTATTAAAACATTTACTTTTATCAATCGTGTAGTTTATAAACAATTTTTTGTGAGTAGAATAAAATTTCCAATGGTAAACTTAACTGCTTTTTCGACGTTATTTTACCAGCTAACTAAAAATAGGAAAGCCTTGAACCCCTTCCACTAAATTTAGTTAGTATTAAGATTCTTTTACAGGGAGTGCAGTGGAGCTGACGCCTGAAATCATTAAGTACACTCCTGGAAATGGAAAAAAGAACACATTGACACCGGTGTGTCAGACCCACCATACTTGCTCCGGACACTGCGAGAGGGCTGTACAAGCAATGATCACACGCACGGCACAGCGGACACACCAGGAACCGCGGTGTTGGCCGTCGAATGGCGCTAGCTGCGCAGCATTTGTGCACCGCCGCCCTCAGTGTCAGCCAGTTTGCCGTGGCATACGGAGCTCCATCGCAGTCTTTAACACTGGTAGCATGCCGCGACAGCGTGGACGTGAACCGTATGTGCAGTTGACGGACTTTGAGCGAGGGCGTATAGTGGGCATGCGGGAGGCCGGGTGGACGTACCGCCGAATTGCTCAACACGTGGGGCGTGAGGTCTCCACAGTACATCGATGTTGTCGCCAGTGGTCGGCGGAAGGTGCACGTGCCCGTCGACCTGGGACCGGACCGCAGCGACGCACGGATGCACGCCAAGACCGTAGGATCCTACGCAGTGCCGTAGGGGACCGCACCGCCACTTCCCAGCAAATTAGGGACACTGTTGCTCCTGGGGTATCGGCGAGGACCATTCGCAACCGTCTCCATGAAGCTGGGCTACGGTCCCGCACACCGTTAGGCCGTCTTCCGCTCACGCCCCAACATCGTGCAGCCCGCCTCCAGTGGTGTCGCGACAGGCGTGAATGGAGGGACGAATGGAGACGTGTCGTCTTCAGCGATGAGAGTCGCTTCTGCCTTGGTGCCAATGATGGTCATATGCGTGTTTGGCGCCGTGCAGGTGAGCGCCACAATCAGGACTGCATACGACCGAGGCACACAGGGCCAACACCCGGCATCATGGTGTGGGGAGCGATCTCCTACACTGGCCGTACACCACTGGTGATCGTCGAGGGGACACTGAATAGTGCACGGTACATCCAAACCGTCATCGAACCCATCGTTCTACCATTCCTAGACTGGCAAGGGAACTTGCTGTTCCAACAGGACAATGCACGTCCGCATGTATCCCGTGCCACCCAACGTGCTCTAGAAGGTGTAAGTCAACTACCCTGGCCAGCAAGATCTCCGGATCTGTCCCCCATTGAGCATGTTTGGGACTGGATGAAGCGTCGTCTCACGCGGTCTGCACGTCCAGCACGAACGCTGGTCCAACTGAGGCGCCAGGTGGAAATGGCATGGCAAGCCGTTCCACAGGACTACATCCAGCATCTCTACGATCGTCTCCATGGGAGAATAGCAGCCTGCATTGCTGCGAAAGGTGGATATACACTGTACTAGTGCCGACATTGTGCATGCTCTGTTGCCTGTGTCTATGTGCCTGTGGTTCTGTCAGTGTGATCATGTGATGTATCTGACCCCAGGAATGTGTCAATAAAGTTTCCCCTTCCTGGGACAATGAATTCACGGTGTTCTTATTTCAATTTCCAGGAGTGTATTTGGTTATATCATCGCTAGTCTCACTGAATTCTTCTGAATTCTACATGTCATGTGTGGTCTGGCGTCTCCTTACCAGCAACAGGTCCCAGGTTCAAACCAGTCAATTCCCTAAAAAACAGGCTCAGAGCGTCGTTGCGTGAAAGTGGTAGAGAGACACGATATAGAACAAACAGACACCACGCAGAATGTTAGAAATTACGCACCTGTTTTTGCGAAAATCTCACTGAAATTAACTCCTCCATGCAGGAGATACTATATTCAGAAACGAAAATAATTAGTGCCCTGTTGCGTATTATAGTTCTGCAAGAACTTCCTTTCGATACCTACAACAATTTATGATTGGTTCCGGGTACCCAAGTTCATCTCGCATATTTTTCAATATACAGGGTGAGGCAGCTAAGTCATAACACCCCTTGTATCTCCCCAATCGTAATAGATACAAAGATGCCGTTTGGACAGTGAATTGCAGGGACAGGGGCTACTCGAATACATAACATTTCATGTTTGTGCTATTTTTTATTACAGAGGTATGAGGCAGGTACTAGTAGATGGGAACAATGGCAGGAGGGTGTCCACAATGAGGAAAGCAAAGAAAAACTGGGAATGAACTCTATAGATGTGGCAGTCAGGGCGAACAGGCTTAGATGGTGGGGTCATGTTACACGCATGGGAGAAGCAAGGTTATCCAAGAGACTCATGGGTTCAGCAGTAGAGGGTAGGAGGAGTCGGGGCAGACCAAGGAGAAGGTACCTGGATTCGGTTAAGAATGATTTCGAAGTAATAGGTTTAACATCAGAAGAGGCATCAATGTTAGCACTGAATAGGGGATCATGGAGGAATTTTATAAGGGGGGCTATGCTCCAGACTGAACGCTGAAAGGCACAATCAGTCTTAAATGACGATGATGATGATGATGATGATGAGGTACGAGGCCATCTTTGTTTTTTTTTTCAAATGGAACCCTATGTTAAATTTTAGCGTAACATGATTGGCTTAAAAAGACGGTTTCAAATATGTGTATATCATAATATTCAGGCAAAAGTTTTTGAGACACAGGTATGATTCCGTATCGTGTTCGTCCTTCGAAGCGGCGTTGTACAATGCGATCTTTCCTGTTGTGTGGAGTACATGGTAGACGTCGCGAGTCCGTCCTTACACGAACACGCCCATTACCCAACAATAGTCGTACATACTGCGTTTCTTTTGCGCAAAAATTAACTGATGATGTCGCGCAAATATTATTCAGTTATTTGGCAACTGTGATACCAAAATAGTAGACAACATACAGTATTAAAATACTACAAGATGTTAATACATTTTAAGTAACAGAAATACGAATGTAAATGAGGAAGCCCATATTGGTCACAATTATTTCCTACGTGTTTTTTTTTTTATTTGAAAGTATTTACTATTGATCACAATACGAAACAAATACACACAAAGATGCAAAATAAATATTGTACATGATACAGAACTTTACTGAAGCATGTGCTCAAAATGCTTCCCCTCTGCTGCACAGCACATTTGTAGTCGCCGTTCGAATGATTTGTGAACGGCTGCGAGGGTGTCACGTTAAAGATGAGCGCACTATTCGATGATACCTTGCTTCATATCGTCTGCCGTAGTTGGTATTTGAGCATAGACTTTATGTTTGATTGCTACCCATAAAAAAAAAAAATCAGGAGGGGGCAAATCAGGAGACCGGGCTGGCCATTTCACTTCAATACGTCGTCGCATCCAACAATCCGGCAACTTCTCATTTAACAGCTCTGTAGCTACACGGGGAAGAGTGAGCAGGACAGCCGCCATGATCGAACCACATGCACTGACGCATAGTTAGTGGTACCTCTTCCAGGAAGATGGGCAGAACGTTTCGCAGGAACTGTGCATGCTTACTGCCATGTAGTATACCCGGAATGACGTACGGGCTACAGTGACATTTCTGACGATGCCGCACCACACGTTAACACTCCACGGTTGCTGATGCTGTACCTGTCGAAGTCAATGAGGGTTCTCTATTTACCAGTAATGCATAATACGCAAATTCACATTACCGTGGTTGGTGAAAGTCGCTTCATCAGTAAAAATCACCCGCTGAAGAAACGTTGGAACATCTCTTAGGCGCTACAGAGCATACCGGCAAAATCCACACCGGAGAGTGCTTGATGTAATGAGAGGTGAAACAGGTGAAATGTATGCCGGTGCAATACGCGTAGAACACTTCCCTGACTTATAGCACATTCCGAGGCGATACGTCGCGACGGAACAGTAGGGTCTTTATGCGCTAATGCTATAGAATGCCCTCTCCATGCACCTCGTCAGGTGCAGTTTTCTGCTCTGTCCTCTGTATGGCGTTCCATGATCCCGATTGAAGTAGTTTCCCCGAAATACGTGCAAGAAGCTGGCGCGTAGGACGCTCACGATGACGATTACAGGTCTCCATACCGCTTTATTGCTCTAACAGCATTTCTTCTGCTTTCACCATACACTAGATGCATTTTCTTCGTTGATGTGCCTGTCTTCTCCAAGAAAAAGGGGTTCAAATGGCTCTGAGCACTATGGGACTTCTGAGGTCATCAGTCCCCCTGGAACATAGAACTACTTAAACCTAACTAACCTAAGGACATCATACACATCCGCGGCCGAGGCAGGATTCGAACCGGCGACTGTAGCGGTCACGCGGATCCAAACAGTGTATGTTGTCCTTAGGTTAGTTAGGTTTGTCCATTAACTAGGGATTTTATTTACGCCCCTACTGCTGTTCAAAAATGTGTGTGAAATCTTATGGGACTTAACTGCTAAGGCCAGCAGTCCCTAAGCTTACACACTACTTGTCCTAAATTATTCCTAAGGACAAACACACACACCTATGCCAGAGGGAGGACTCGAATCTCCGCCGGAACCAGCCGCACAGTCCATGACTGCAGCGCCTGAGACCGCTCGGCTAATCCCACGCGGCTCCATGACTGAGGCAGGATTCGATCCTGCGACCGTAGCGGTCACGCGGTTCCAGACTGAAGCGCCTAGAACCGCTCGGCCGGCTGCTCCAAGAAACTGTGACGGAAATGCGATGTCTCATTACCCCAGCAGCACATTTATACCCTTCTGTCCAGCCTACTTGTGCGTCGCCTTGCGGCATTAACAAGAAGCAGAAAACAACGGCTTCCCTGTTAAGTTCCTCAGTGGTCAACAGGAAAGGTCGCATTGTACAGCGCCGCTTCGAAGGACGAATACGATACGGGAACATCTCTTTGTCTCATATATACACATATTTGAAACCGTCTTTTTAAGTCCATCATGTTACGCTAAAATTTAACATAGGGTTCCATTTGAAAAAAACGAAACAAAGATGGCCTCATATCTCTGTAATCAAAAATAGCACAAACGTGAAATGTGATGTATTCGGGTAGTCCCTGTCTCTGCAATTCACTGTCCAGACGGCATCTTTGTATCTATTACGGTTGGGTAGATACAAGGGGTGTTATGACTTAGCTGCCTCACCCTGTATAAGTCCAGGAAAACGTAGGTTATATGAATACCATGTATCTCGAGGGCTGTTAATACCGATAATGTCGGAAAAAACCCTTTCTTAAAATACAGTAATCTAACCCGAAATGGTTATCATAGTATTTGCATTCGTTGGTGACTTGCTGTTGGTTCTATGTGTTAATATTCTGCTAAGGCCAGCTTGTTCCTGTGCCTGACTACACTTTTCTGCTAGGTAGCTAGTGAAGTGTCATGATGAAGACGTTGTAAGACTGGACTTTGCAACTACACTATCGGCGATTTGCATTATGTTGCAAACTATTACGAAAGCGTTACCACGCGTTGTGCGTATTTTTGAAGAAAACTGATTCTGTTTCACTGTGGGCAGCTACGCATTGACCTATCCAACAATCAGTTTGCCAGTCTAAGCTTTAATCAGTCCGGTCGCCGCTATATGAAATTAGTGTGAGTAGTTTAACATCTGGATCCACAATTTGAGCGTGTCGCAATATTGGATCCTTTTAAAAACACACTATTCTTGCAATAACTTATGGTGAACTGCAATGGGAGCAGGAGTACGTAGCGTATATATAGGTGTCCCAAAAAACACCGACAAACTTTAGGGACAGGTTCCTTGCACACAAATTACTAAAAGGTATCTAGTAATCAAGACCTCTAAAATACATACCTTCAGAGGAATAAGCACTTTCCAAAATCATCTATTATGTTTTATGGGAAGCTAGCAGATCGATCACTCAAACACATGCGCAGAAGTGGCGTAAGCTAAAAGAGGCTAGCTGTAGCCCCACTAACAAGTAATATGCCAGCACAGCAGAGCATTTCCCTTGGCCGAGCGGGTAGTAAACCTAACTAAAATAAAGTTCAATACACAAGAAATGCAGCTATTGAATACAGATTGTAAGTATTGTATTCAATCGAAAATTAATGTAAAGCCCACTGAAGTTCGAGTTACGGATTTGAAAATGGCACTTGACGCCACCCTATTCAGTAAGGTCGACAAGGTAAAAATAACGTGTAGAGGAACCTAATTAATCCAAAAGTCTACACGTAAAAGTCCTAGAAATGAAGAATATCTCGAAACTCCCTGCAGATTAAAACTGTGTGCCAGAGAGATACTCGAACTCGGGACCTTTGCCTCTCACAGGCAAGTACTGTACCGTTGGAGCTATCCAAGTACGACTCACGGCTCGTCCTCGCAGCCTTAATTCTACCAGTACCTGGTGTCCTTGGAAGGTAGGAGCTGGTCCGGCAAACAGCTTCAATCTGCCAGGGAGTTTCATATGAGCGTACACTCCACAGCATGGTGAAACTTTCATTCTGGAAAGAATACCTTGTACACAGAATCGTCAATGATAAGCTAAGATCTTATGATGGAATGATAATTGGTGCTTGCAAGGGAAATACTTCAGTTGTTCATTATGAAGAAAACTCCTTGGCAAAAACACTCTCCTTTTTTGAAGACAATAACATTAAAGAAATAGACGCTGGTGCAACTGAGGCATATATTAGAGAATTAAAAACTGGTCTCAAGGCCTGCTCTAATATCACAGAGCCTGCTGTAAGCGCGAAGTTCAAACGCATGTACCTTAACGCCCCTACGCTAAGTGCGCAAGTGAAGACTAACAAACAAGACTGCCCGATTTATCCGATTTCTAACGGGATGGGGAACCCAGGAGTACCAATTTCTAAATATTTACTGCAGTTGTTTCAATGAAACGTTGTTTTAGAAGAAAATTTTGCTATTCGTAATAGGAAAGATCTATTGTATGGCAAGACCTTTCAGCTCGACTGTGTTCTGTGGTCTTTAGATATTCAAAATCTGTATATGAATATTCCTCAATGAGACTATTACCGTTATTGAAAACAATCTTGGTAGAAAGCATCGGCATGCAGTTGACCAGATCACTGAAACAATCTCACTTCTTAAATGAATAACTTGATATAACTATTTTTCATTCTATATTTGGTTTTACAAGCAACTCAAGGGCTTAGTCATGGGTAGCTGCCAGGCGGGCTTTATTGCCGATGTTTCTGTTAGTCAATTAGAAGGTGAGTATGTTAAGAACGATACAGTTAGATCCAAAGAGGTGCATTTTTGTAGGCGTTACGTCGTAGACATTTTTATCATCTTTGACGGTGCTGTGGACGATGTCCCGTGTCTAGTTCAAGATTCACCCTCAGATGGCCCTCACTCAAGCGATGATTTATGACAACGCCCTGAATTACATAGATCTACAATTACTACTGCTGGAAGCTAGTTTTAAATTTTTTTTGGAAACGAGCGATTTCATTGTTATTCCTCTTCTTGTAATTCACATCGACATAAGATGAATTCATTCAAAACACTGATCCACCGCATCACAGAACCTCCCGTAAGTCAGTCTTCCATCGAGAAACAATTAGCTAACCTTGCAAGCTTGCTACTCTCTTTCAGAATCTAGACTTTAATAAAAATGGCAAGGTACTGTTAATCAGAACTCAGGGAGAAGTTGTGATCTAAATGACAATAGATTTATTCATCCTTAACATCACAAGACAACAAAAATGACTAAAGAAACGTCACAAACATTTTTATTTGACAAATGCTTTCACTAACATGGGGTCTATGGTGGACAAAGTGATCAGCTAGGGATCGACACTAACTGGTACACTAATCGCTTTATCTGACTTTATACACATGAATCCGGGTTATGACACAAAAACTACACCACTATCAAGCATTTGTTGTTGTTGTGGTCTTCAGTCCTGAGACTGGTTTGATGCAGCTCTCCATGCTACTCTATCCTGTGCAAGCTGCTTCATCTCCCTGTACGTACTGCAACCTACATCCTTCTGAATCTGCTTAGTGTATTCATCTCCCTCTACGATTATTACCTTCCACTCTGCCATCCAATACTAAATTGGTGATCCCTTCCTGCCTCAGAACATGTCCTACCAACCGATCCCTTCTTCTAGTCAAGTTGTGCCACAAACTCCTCTTCTCCCCAATTCTATTCAATACCTCCTCATTAGTTATGTGATCTATCCATCTAATCTTCAGCATTCTCCTGTAGCACCACATTTCGAAAGCTTCTATTCTCTTCTTGTCCAAACTATTTATCGTCCATGTTTCACTTCCGTACATGGCTACACTCCATACAAATACTTTCAGAAACGACTTCCTGACACTTAAATCTATACTTGATGTTAACAAATTTCTCTTCTTCAGAAACGCTTTCCTTGCCATTGCCAGTCTACATTTTATATCCTCTCTACTTCGACCATCATCAGTTATTTTGCTCCCCAAATAGCAAAACTCCTTTACTACTTTAAGTGTCTCATTTCCTAATCTAATTACCTCAGCATCACCCGACTTAATTCGACTACATTCAATGATCCTCGTTTTGCTTTTGTTGATGTTCATCTTATATCCTCCTTTCAAGACACTGTCCATTCCGTTCAACTGCTCTTCCAAGTCCTTTGCTGTTTCTGACAGAATTACAATGTCATCGGCGAACCTCAAAGTTTTTATTTCTTCTCCATGGATTTTAATACCTACTCCGAATTTTTCTTTTGTTTCTTTTACTGCTTGCTCAATATACAGATTGAACAACATCGGGGACAGGCTACAACCCTGTCTCACTCCCTTCCCAACCACTGCTTCCCTTTCATACCCCTCGACTCTTATAACTGCAATCTGGTTTCTGTACAAATTGTAAATAGCCTTTCGCTCCCTGTATTTTACACTGGCCACCATCAGAATTTGAAAGAGAGTATTCCAGTCAACATTGTCAAAAGCTTTCTCCAAGTCTACAAATGCTAGAAACGTAGGTTTGCCTTTTCTTAATCTAGCTTCTAAAATAAGTCGTAGGGTCAGTATTGCCTCACGTGTTCCCATATTTCTACGGAATTGAAACTGATCTTCCCCGAGGTCGGCTTCTACCAGATTTTCCATTCGTCTGTAAAGAATTTGCGTTAGTATTTTGCAGCTGTGACTTATTAAACTGATAGTTCGGTAATTTTCACATCTGTAAACGCCTGCCTTCTTTGGAATTGGAATTATTATATTCTTCTTGAAGTCTGAGGGTATTTCGCCTGTCTCATACATTTTGCTCACCAGATGGTAGAGTTTTGTCAGGACTGGCTCTCCTAAGGCTGTCAGTAGTTCTAATGGAATGTTGTCTACTCCGGGGGCCTTGTTTCGACTTAGGTCTTTCAGTGCTCTATCAAACTCTTCACGCAGTATGATATCTCCCATTTCATCTTCATCTACATCCTCTTCCATTTCTATAATATTGCCCTCAAGTACATCGCCCTTGTATAGACCCTCTATATACTCCTTCCACCTTTCTGCTTTCCCTTCTTTGCTTAGAACTGGGTTTCCATCTGAGCTCTTGATATTCATACAAGTCGTTCTCCTTTCTCCAAAGAACTCTTTAATTTTCCTGTAGGCAGTATCTATCTTACCCCTCTTGAGAAAAGCCTCTACATCGTTACATTTGTTCTCTAGCCAAGCCTGTTTAGCCATTTTGCACTTCCTGTCGATCTCATTTTTGAGACGTTTGTATTCCTTTTTGCCTGCCTCATTTACTGCATTTTTATATTTTCTCCTTTCATCAATTAAATTCAATATTTCTTCTGTCACCCAAGGATATCTGCTAGCCCTCGTTTTTTACCTACTTGATCCTCTGCTGCCTTCACTACTTCATCCCTCAAAGCTACCCATTCTTCTTCTACTGTATTTCTTTCCCCCATTCTTGTCAATTGTTCCCTTATGCACTCCCTGAAACTCTGTACAACCTCTGGTTCTTTCAGTTTATCCAGGTCCCATCTCCTTAAATTCCCACCTTTTTGCAGTTTCTTCAGTTTTAATCTGCAGTTCATAGCCAATAGATTGTGGTCAGAGTCCACACCTGCCCCTGGAAATGTCTTACAATTTAAAACCTGGTTCCTAAATCTCTGTCTTACCTTTATATAATCTATCTGAAATCTTTTCATATCTCCAGGGTTCTTCCATGTATACAACCTTCTTTCATGATTCTACTCTACTACTCCAAAAAGAAAAATATGGCTCGAAAGAACAGGCTGCTGAGAAACATATACTGGAGCCCTATGCTGTAGCAGCGAATACTTTACCCTCCTGCTCGTCAGGGTGGCACACCATGACGCCTTGGGTGACTGAAGTCATGGACAGCCGCAGTCTGTTATTAATGGCGCGCGCCCGAAAAATGCAAGTACGCGGATTCGCGTTCAGTTAATTTGGAACCCAGGTACTTTTCTATGAGCCTCTCAAACCCCTGTGGATTCCTGTGTACAGGTGGACTCGTTTGCTGGTCTACCAAACAAATCTGACGGAATATGTCAAATGTTTAGACGGCCGACTCAAGACAAATAAATAAACCCGCGCATCAATCGTTGTGTGCGTGATGCTATTAGCAGTAACTTTGATGGTTGAGAAGGTGTCTGGTACAGGCTCTTAGTGGCACACTAGGGAAGGACTAGGCAAGGACACTAGTCTCACAGTTTAGGTAGAGACCTGAAGTTCTTTACTGGCGAAGTGCCAGTACAAGTGTGATCTTCTCTTTCTGTCCACTTTCCTCCTCAACTCAGTAGCAAAACCCCATTTACGTCTTAGAATTTTCCCACTTTAGCAGAAGCCAATCACGACCTGGAGTGTGGCATTCGAAGCTCGGAGAGTGCCCCTTGCTCTGCGTACATCGATTTGACCAATCAGAGCCTTTAAAGTTAATTGGGAGAAAAGGAAAAAAGATTCAGCCTCGCAGCCTCCTCATGCGTTTACGCCATGTCTTTTGCTAACAGTATGACCAGGATGGAACCACACCCTCCGTAAAAAGCTTGTTATCTTCCCTGTTGTATCCATTTCAAAGTTTCCAAAGAACAGCCATAAGCTTGCTAAAAGCCTCTTGCTTTCACAAATATGTTTTGTAGCAGAGTCTGGACGTCTGGGCGCCAGTGACCTGTGCCACGGAATTTCGCAGAATGCTCACAGTTTTCTCGTCAGCTTCCTGCCCAACAAGGGTCCATCCTCTGCTTTACTGCCGGTCTATAATGCGCTGGCCATTGCAGTGGCGACTTCTCGGTGCTAGTCAGTCTACCTGTACATGGATGACTGCGCGGCTGGTCCCGGCCGAGGTTCGAGTCCTCCCTCGGGCATGGGTGTGTGTGTTTGTCCTTAGGATAATTTAGGTTAAGTAGTGTGTCCGCTTAGGGACTGATGACCTTAGCAGTTAAGTCTCATAAGATTTCACACACATTTTAACATTTTGTACATGGATGCCTACAGGCTGGTGCCAACCAATGTGTCTGCACAAAGAGACTGCGGAGCTTGGCAGTGTGGAAATGTTTCTACACATGTTCCACAGAAGAAACGCGCTTCACTTGCCCCACAGTCGCCATGTATTTTTACTGCTGTCATTTAAATTGGCACCCTACTAGTTTGAATGCAGGTAAAGCTTACCGCTATTCCTTCCAAGGGTCATACAAGCAAGAGCATTAACTACTGCCCACCACTTCATCGTGATGCATGAAGTCAAATCATAATAAAGATAACCTTCCCTGAGAATATGAAGCGCCATAACACCGAATCAGAAGTGAGAGTGGCCTGCAATCTCTCAACCTTAAGCATATTGCTGTCAGCCATGAATACATCCCTAACATCACAGATAATCTGTATCAACAAAAAACCAATTCTGATGAATCTAAACTTCCGTTAGGTGTGTAACTCAAGAACACTTGATTTGTTAAAATGCCTTTTGTGGGCAGCATGTTGTATGACCTTGCAAATATATTTAGAAAATGAGCTGCGAACGTCATCTTTTCATCAACAAACGAAGTCCAGCATTGGTACAGCCATAAAGAAGTATTTACCCGACAATACTCTGGTCAGGAGTTTACAGAATAGAGTGCGTTGACTGTGAAGCTCCATATGTGGGCCAGAGTGGCATGAAATTTTGAAACAGATTTTGTGGACATTTGCTTTAAAGTAGGGACAAATGAAACAGAATTCGAAATGTGGAGGGCACCTAAAATGTAGTGGGCACTGCCACCTGATGTTGAGCAATTTACGTGTACTCCAATACGCCAAAAAAGGGAGAAGGCTAAATATTTTAGAGAAAATTGAAATTCTGAAACACTCTCGTACAGGGAAACCTATTTTATTGAACGATCAACTGGTTAGTAGAAACCAGTCTTATGACATTATGGTATCCACTATTCCTGCACACCAATAGCTTTTACTGTGAATGCACAGCGAACTTTTTTATTCCTAATCTCTTGACTGGTTTTACCCATCAGACTAATGTTTTAGCGTTATTTTTAAGTTTTACTGCTTTAAGATTGTAAAAATTTTGCACTTTATAGGTATCATATTAACTGCACTAATTTTGTGTTTTAGCACCTATTTTATTAATATTCTTGCACTAAATGCCATTTTTAATAGTTCACTGTTTTACCTAATTTGTCTTCCGTGTAAGTAATTTAGTTATGCAGTCACCTTTTGCAAGCATGTTGGTCATCCGGCACCACCTTCTACTACAGTCATATAGTCTTGCTTCTATGGCTCTATGTTTGTGTAGCCGGTTTGGAGGGCTGACATATCCCATTCTCGACAGCATTATATCATTGCTGTGTACGCCAGAAGGCGGTTGGCTCTGTGTTACGTAAGATTCCTTAAATTTTTCATGGTTTGTCATAGTTTTCCTGTCCAGTAGACAATGTAATTACACTTGTCATTCTATTCCCAGTTCCAGGTTTCGTAAAGCTTTTCGTCTCATGACGATAGAATGATTCTTCCTTATAGAACTTTATCTTAATGCTATAAGTGGGGAATCAGTGAACGATTGTTGGTTTTCCACATTAATTTTTAAGTAAGTTCACAGTTATGGTTAATTCTAGAGACAGCTGCACAGCCTGGAACTTTGTCTCTTTTCGGTTTTTATATTAACTCCATTGGCCCCTTTTAATCTGACATCGAGTATAGATTTAAGTGGCAGGAAGTCGTTTCTGAAAGTATTTGTATGGAGTGTGGCCATGTATGGAAGTGAAACGTGGACGGTAAATGATTTGGACAAGAAGAGAATAGAAGCTTTCGAAATGTGGTGCTACAGAAGATTGCTGAATATTAGATGGGTAGATCACATAACTAATGAGGTATAGAACAGAATTAGGGAGAAGAGAAATTTGTGCACACCTTGACTAGAAGAAGGGATCGGTTGGTAGGACATGTTCTGAGGCATCAAGGGATCACCAATTTAGTATTGGAGGGCAGCCAGGAGGATAAAAATCGTAGAGGGAGACCAAGAGATGAATACACTAAGCAGATTCAGAAGGCGTAGGTTGCAGTAGGTACTGGGAGATGAAGAAGCTTGCACAGGATAGAGTAGCATGGAGAGCTGCATCAAACCAGTCTTTGGACTGAAGACCACAACAACAACACATGCCGCACTATTGTTTTTTCACTCCAACGCCAATCTGCTGATGCGCCAATAGGCCAAAACGCGTCATTTCCTGAAAATAAAATAAAAAAAAGATTTTGCAACTGACACTGTCTTATTTCAAGAAATTCATAATTAGGTAGGGAAACACTAGCATATCTGTTGTCCTTATAGTCTGTTCTTTCTTTGGCAGTGTAATCTTTGAATCACCAACTAAAACCTCCACTAACCCAAAGCTTGGAAACCTTAATCCCTTCTTTGTGTCATTTGTTATGGGTTTACTGTCGAAAATAAACACGTCCACGAAATGCTACAATTGGTATTATCTACACAAACCACTTCTTCGAGATTGTACGACCTCTTGAATTTCTTCTCATGAATATCCCAAAAATATGAGATTTTGAAGACCGTTTTCTCGATCCCTTTGTTGCTCATTATTTGATAAAAGTAACATCGAAAGTAACAACTCAAATATGTTACTATTAATTGTTTTTGAAATCATATTTTCATTCTTTCTTTTTGTGGAATTTAGAAAATTAAGTCCCGTCCAGAGAATGATATCCCAAAAACTTCCGCATTTCGTCACTATTGGTATCAAGGCATATTGATAGCCTTTGATTTGGAGTTCCGGTGGCACAAAGGTTTGAACAGCGAACCTACTGGTCACTTCAACTAATAACAGTATCATGTTTTCATCAATGACGTGTTCGGAATAAGAGATACGAAGCAGTCCTTGAAGTATTGGACTACATCTGAATGTACACCATTGTGTGAAGAGGAGAAAGTAAAATTAGTTCTGTCCCCTGCTACAGGTTCCCATTTATTTCAGTCTGAAAGATTCACAAGAGGAATGCCATCATTAGGCACAGAGTCAGTCGATCTTGCATTATTTTCATCATCAGCCTCAGAACTCGAAATGGAACGGTAATTATGCGAAACATTTGGGTCTTCAACGGAGTTATCGGAAAGGCCCGTGGTATCATCTTTAGGAAGATAATCCGGCATTTCAGCGATTTCTACCTCTGAGAGACCTCTGATAGCCATTTTAGATCAAAATCTGAAATGAAATAAATGTGTAAAACCAAAAAAAAAGGTAATCAAATGCGCGAGTATGGTCATGTGGTTCCACGGTGCAAAATTACTTCCATGGACCACGTGACCACCATTGGACATGCAAAAAATATTAAAAGTATAACATCACAACGTTAGAATAACAAAGGGTATAAAATATGATAAAAAATAAGCGATTGAAATGAAAAATGGCGATTTAAGTGTTGGGCTCCACATTTTCTATAACGGAAAGCAGCAAGGCACTCATCGTGGTATGGAGACGTTTACTAGTGAACAAGTAGCTGACGTGCCCATCGCGTATTCGTTCACTGAATGGTAGAACGGCGTAAGGACTACGTTCTGATCCCTTCCCGAAACGACGGCAAATACATCACAATAGCTTTCCATCTGTTGCAATATTCCACGTTTCGTTTTGTACGTTTCGGTGAATGAATATTACAGATTTTTTCACTGTTAAGAAGGTGTTCTCACAAAAACAACTGTATGGGGTCACCAACTAAATAAATTATCTTTACATTCTCACTCCTTAATATGCCCCTGGAGACTGTGAATCACTCATACTAAATCAATCAGAAAATATCTCTGAACAACTACCGAAAAAAAGTGGACCTCGGTTTCATTCTGTATAAAATGAATGCCGTTCTTGACGTTCGGATTAACGTTAAGAGCCTTGCATCCTCATTAAAGGAGCCGAATCGGTTCCGGATGGGAAGGTATGGCAGGGAATATATTTGTAAACCTGTGGGAAGGTCTTGTGAGACCAAACTGCTTAGGTCATCGGTCCCTAAGCTTACGCACTACTAACTTAAACTAACTTACGCTATGGACAACACACACACACCCATGCCCGAGGGAGGGCTCGAACGTTCGACAGTGGTAGGGTATGACAGATAAATCCTGCGAATTGCGCCCATAGACCACACTGACAAGCGCACCGAATATTTCTTGTAATTACTTATAGTGAAGGTAATTTAATCATCCCGCTAAATCCTTTTTAGAGATGTGGCAAATATTCCAGACACTGCACGAAATCTTTTTCGAGAGTTGCGTTCCGGTGCAAACAGAGTGATAGATTTAACGCTGAGAGGCCCCTGCTCGACCACTGTTATTCGTGTTGTCATATATCCCAAGCAACGACAGATGACCCTCTAGCCGAGAGTTCCCGAGCGCTCTCCATTCCGGAGCGCCGCTTTGTCTGCGGCGGCTCCGCTCTCGGTCCCTTGTTCCGGCAGACGGATGGCTGCAAATTTTTCCCGTCATGCCGTGCTCTGTGGGAGGCGGTCAGATAGCGCCGCCGAACAAATACCTGCTGGCCCGCGTGACGTCAGCACCGCACCAGAATGGAGCGCCGCGATCCGGAAAACAAGCGAACGGCGGCTGCGCACGTACCTACGTCGGGCCGTTTGTGCGAGCACCACAATCGCTCAGTAGGTGCCTCCCCCTCCCTGCTCTCGCGGTCTTCTCGGCGCATTGATCTGTCCGTCGCGCTGGTACACGCTAAAGGACTGCACTGGCTCCGTGGTTGTCCAGAGAGAAAGCGAATTCTACTTTGATATACTTCGTTTTTTTTTTAATGACATACGATAACGAAAATCCTTGTCTAAAAGCAAAAGAGCCCTTTTTTCATATTTACCATCATTTGTAGCTTGCAGTTTTTATAGTGTAGTTTAGCGCTGCCTGTAGCTCTACAATCACGTATTTGATTGTCTACCAGCGTCGATTGGCAGTGTCATGCGCTTGTGTCTTTAAGAAGTTTGGTAGTGCATACTATTGTCTAAAAAAAACGAAGCTCGTTCTCATTTACTTATTGTTTTCCTAATGTGTGCCTGAAATGTTTCCAAACCTCGTGAATTCAACGCCGGGCGTCGCGATTCTGGCCTCCACCGCAGAGGCATCGGAAGAAAGGGTGAGTAAGGAGCTTAACTTCTTTCCCGTGATGTAACATCTCCATGGTGGCGTGGGACACGATTGTGATGAAATTTGTTGGTAATGTGACATCATTACCCTACCCTACACCTGACATGTAATTATGAGCTCTGTTATTTTTGTCGCACATGTCCATAGCTCGCTGTGTGAGACGTCGGCCAGTCGGAGGGTGACGTCTTAAGCGCCATTCTTCGCACCGTATCAGAGGAAGGTTGCAGGAATCTTTGACCCAAATTTCAGACTTTTGCTTTGCAATGAGAGACAATTACAGGGTTTCGAAAAACTGATCCTTTAATCGTGTTGCACAGTGTATTCACTTACTAGCCTAAATTTTGTTCGTGATAATGAGATGAAATACGATAAGCAAAAGCTTTGAAATTCCAATACTTTCTCATTATAGTAGTATTGTTTGCAAGTGTCGAAATTCAAGATGAAATATTATCTTTGTGAAAGATTAGCTAGTTACAGAACAGAAAGCAATCGCTGGAAGCATTTGGCTTACATTATGTTATCGCATACTGATGCCCACTTTAATGCATACTTTACTTACGATTATTCAGATCCATACCCACCATTCTCATTAAATTTATATGGTATGGAACAAGAATTTAGGTTGAGTAGTAAGCGTCTGGGTTACGAAAACATTAAGCAAAACTAAATATTCTCTTTATTGATCCTCGAGAATATTTAATTCACCCACCGCAGGTGAATCAATGAATAAAGAGGGCAATATATCATTGCCAAATTTAGCATTTCGTAACAGCAGAACACTTTCAGTTTAATTTTACAATGACGCAGATCCGACTCACTGGGACAACCGAAGTAGAGAGAAGGTATACTGTAAGAGATGCAAAACGTACAATCTTGAGGCCAGGCGGAATCGGCCACAAATAACCTAGATAGTTACATTCTAAGGATACCTTTTAACAACTGAGCAACAAGACCTTATATAATGAAATCTTTACGTACAGCACTGTACAATAAATACGTCTTCAAAACAAGGAAACCTTAATGAAACAAAGCAAAAAGAAAAATTTACGATTTGTGATCTTAACTGTACGTAATGAACTCTTTTAGAACGTTGAAATGGCACTGACCTATTGGAAAATTTAAGCGTCATGAATTTAATTTTACAGAAAACTCAATAAATCTCATTTTGCACCACAACAAACAAATGATTTATAGAAAACAGTTTACATACTAATGACCAACCATGAAGCCGTGATAAAGCACAGCCGATCAACATGAGGTAATCAAAAAATTTGAGTTCCACAACTTACACTTCGTAGTAAGAATAGTGTTCAACAGCTTGGAAGTTAAGCAGAGAGCAAAATGACCATCAGAAACATAATTAAAGCCATAATAAAATATAGAAATGATGTTCGAGGTGAATCCTTAGAACAATATCACGCGGAGGAAGTAACCCAGCAAACAGCTCGTTTTCAGACGAACAGCTCATGCATCGAACACACGCGATGCTCACCGTTTGCTAGCAGCGCCCTGACAACCGATACGTCCAGCAGTTTTCTACAAACGACCCCTATCATAGTTTTTCTACTGTAGGAAACTATAAGGCATTTGTGGCCATCCTGAAAGGGGCAGCCAAGAAGAACATACCTCGGGGTTTTTGTAAGGATTATACACCGGTTTGGTCGTGGATACGGAAGTGTTACTAAAGATATATATGCAGAGACTGGAGATCCACTGACTGGAAACAAAATAATAGAATTATTAAATTCCACCAGGGCACAGAGATTGAAAAAGTCTACAGAAGAAATAAACTTTATACACCCGGCTAGGAAGGGGCGGAGCCTCCTCAGGCATTTCCGCACTGCTGCTGCTCTACCAGAGAAGACAGATCACATAACTGGAACAAAATGGGTGACCACCTGGTGCAAATTTCAAAATCTTCATCTTTAGACAAGACGTTCACCATATAAATAAAAAAGGCCATAAGTTTCACTGCTCGTTTACTCCCACCTGATTCCCAGTGGTCACAGGCATTCTCAATGGAAGACCTAGATTCAGTAGTCAGAAAGGCTCCTGGCCCGGATGGTGTGTTTCCTAAGCTCTTGAAAAACCTGGCTGGGTCTGCCTACAGTAGCTGCTGAATTTCTACAGCGAGATCCTCCGGAACGGTGACATCCCCAATAGTTTTAGGACATTCAAAATCCTTACTCTTTTCAAAGCAGGAAAGCCTACAGATAGGCCATCGAGCTATCGGTCCATCGCATGGCTAAGCATGTGCTATAAACTTATAGAGAGATTATTATATAACAGAATTTCCCCCACGATCGATAAATTAATCATTCCAGAACAGGCCTCCTTTAGAAGTCACTGATGCTGTGCTGACCAAGTTCAGGCACTAACCTTATTAATAGAAGCCGGTTTTCAGAAAGGACTTAAAATCACATATGGGCATTTGTAGAGTCAGCTTCAGCATATGAATGGTCGGGAAAAAGGGGATGATATACAAACTACAAAAAGCAGTTTCATATAAAAAGGTCACCAGATTAATCCAGAATATGCTTAGTAATGGAAGGACTACAGTACGTGTTAATCAAAGATCCAGTTCTACCAGCGCTCTCAAAAATGGCCTACCACAGGGATCAGCCCTGGCACCTCTTGTTTTTAATATACGTACTAATGGTGTACCACAAACATCAACGAAATTTATCTATGCCGACTATAAGGCACTGGAAACCCAACATCAAACATTGAAGGAAGGAAGCGAGCTACTAACAGAAGACCTACAAATAATGCACAAATACTACATGAAATGGTGCCTCAAACCTAAGCCTAAAAAATCAGATATAAGTGCTTTCCATCTTAGCAACATGTTGGCTCACAAAGAACGTGATGTGTACTTTGGTGGAGAAAGACTACGGCACGACACCTGCCCCACATACCTAGGAGTTACTCTGGATAAATTTCACGTACAAGCAACGTCTGACAAAAGCTGCCTAGAAATTAAAGTTTAGGAACAACATTCCCGGCAAACTTTCTGTAATCTCGTGTTGAGCAAATGGGAACACATTCAGAAGCGCTGCGCTGGCCTTCACCTACTCTGCTACAGAATCCTGCGCCCCAGTGTGGTGTAGGAGATCATACCAACAAAGTCGACGTCCAGTGAAACGAAGAAATGAGGTTCGCAACAGGCAAACTGAAGTCCATTCCCTTGCTTGACATCCGATCCTAGCCAATATCGCACGTCCTCAACATCACAGAACGGCCATGGCTCAAAAGGAGTGGTTAAAAGAAACCACCCAGGAAAACTGTCACCCCATTTCACCAAATCGTCTTAGGTCTCGTCGCTGCATCTGGAGAGATACAGATCTGAAGGACATCCAGGGCAGTAATGCGAAATAGACTAAGCATGTTGCCAGCAATCAAGAAATTAGAAAATCAGGCATTGAAAGATGTCGAGATATGATATGGGGCATGGAAAGCTAAGCAGAGTGCAATTTTGGAGCGCCGATTCAGACCACGGACGACATTCTAAATGAGTGCGGCGGCAGATCATTCGCAGATGGCATCATGGAGCAGCTCTTCAGTCCTCTGGTAGTAGTCGTTTGGTTCCCTGATCCGTAAATAACTGTTCAGGTTTAGCTTTCTTGCCTGCTCATTGCTTTTTTTTCTTTTTTATTTTTTTTATTTTTTGTACTTCACTGGTTCAGACTAGGTATATTTTAGGCCCAAATATGATCATTTAATCACTTAATATATTGTATATCTATAACTGTTCATTTCAATTAGCTTATGTTTTATCCAGGGCAGTAATGCGAAATAGACTAAGCATGTTGCCAGCAATCAAGAAATTAGAAAATCAGGCATTGAAAGATGTCGAGATATGATATGGGGCATGGAAAGCTAAGCAGAGTGCAATTTTGGAGCGCCGATTCAGACCACGGACGACATTCTAAATGAGTGCGGCGGCAGATCATTCGCAGATGGCATCATGGAGCAGCTCTTCAGTCCTCTGGTAGTAGTCGTTTGGTTCCCTGATCCGTAAATAACTGTTCAGGTTTAGCTTTCTTGCCTGCTCATTGCTTTTTTTTCTTTTTTATTTTTTTTATTTTTTGTACTTCACTGGTTCAGACTAGGTATATTTTAGGCCCAAATATGATCATTTAATCACTTAATATATTGTATATCTATAACTGTTCATTTCAATTAGCTTATGTTTTATGTAATATCTATGTACTTAACATGCACCTGCTTGATGCTAGTCACTGTTGTTAGGTATCGTGATTTTGTAAGCTTCTCGTACGAAATACATACGTATGCGGCCACTATACTTCGGACTGTACCAGTTCACACTTCGTCCCGAAATGACGAAGTACATTCGACGATCAATAAACGACTCAACTCTACCAAGACATCATCGCATCACGTACATCACGTGAGATATCGGGCACGAAGGTGCACAGGCTGCCCATAGCTGAGTGAGAATAAGGTTCGCCCCTTGCACCTAGCAGTCTCCGGCATCAGCGTTACCACGACTGCACCTACGCCCCTTAAGGAGTCTGCGCACAACTTCACAGTTGAACATTGACTGAGACCGACGACAAGTGAAAATCATGAGGCAGAATATCACCGTTTCACTTCATCGGGCGACTCCTCCCGAGCGCCTCAGCTCACCGCGAGAAGAAACCTCGCCAAAACCCAGGGCGGTGAAACAAGAGCGCTAGCTATCAATTTTCGGCGAATAACAGTACCCGTGAAATCAGATCGAACCTTCGCACTAGAGACCGAGGCAGCACCAAACTGCCTCAGTATGTACCAAGACTTCAATACTATTGTCGTAAAAACTCGCACAGGGATGCCGTTACAACGCCGTTTCCAGTAACATATGAAAGGAGGAACAAGAACATTTACACGTGCTAATAAGAGCACTAGCACTTAATGTCCAAAAGTAAGTTATTTATGAGCATGAAACTATATTATTTAATGGTACTGAAATATAATTATATTGCAATCGGTCGGCCGGTCGCGGTGGTCTCGCGGTTCTAGGCGCTCAGTTCGGAACCGCGCGACTGCTACGGTCGCAGGTTCGAATCCTGCCTCGGGCATGGGTGCTGTGTGATGTCCTTAGGTTAGTTAGGTTTAAGTAGTTCTAAGTTCTAGGGGACTGATGACCACATATGTTAAGTCCCATAGTGCTCAGAGCCATTTGAGCCATTGCAATCGGTCGGGCAACTCTCAACTGAAATATAACACCTTAGTCAATTTTGATAACGGTGGTACTGTTTTGGACCAGGTTCAGGATCCTAACAAAGACACAGTATTTCTATATGAATGAAACATTACACTCTTTCCTTTTACTTAATACATTTTGAAAGAATTACTAATTTCGCTGTTCCACGCCCTAATACTATTCTGTTCGACACATACACTTGGCCTGTAGCTTAGATAAAGACCTCAGTTCAGCTACGAAGAGGATCCACAGGCTTCTTCAGGAAAGCCACATTCAGCTGTGGCTGCGGAGCCGCCGAACTGCCGGGACGTCAATCGCTACGTCGTCGTCGCCACCCCTCCACCCCCTCCTCTACCCGCCATTTTCTATCAGTTCAAGATGGGGTTTTCTTTCGTTCCTTTTGTTTTGTTTTAGCTCGCAAAAGCTACTAAAGCCATACGCTTCCATGTCAGAACCGTAGAACACGAAGTCGAAGCAGCTACACGTTAAGCCCAATCGACGTAATGAAAGACAGCTAAAGGCAGCTAAATACAGTTACTTTCTCTTGCGGGAAGGTCCATAAAATACGCCTTAGTGACAACGGAGATCCTGAACTGAAGAGTAAATGTCCTTTGCCATATTGCTACGACGGATAAAAAGTAAAACGTTTGCTGAAAGGGTCGATAACTCAAACGGCAAACATAAATTAGAACCTAAGAGGTTAAATAAGGGCAACGCGTCAGGAAATGGCGAACCGTCAAAGGTTGATAACAATCACGAGGAAGTGATGGGGGAGCACCACTTAACAAATAACGGTTGCTAAAACGACAGTGCCCAACACGTAGCCTGGTTAAAATGATGACCTCATGGTGAGAGGGCCTGGAGGAGAGGTCGCCCACGCAACCGGGAGAGATTTAATTCCTCCGCGCATGTTCCCCCCAGATGAAGGGAAAACAAGTGGTGACGCTAAAGTGACATCACCTGCTGACAGATGCTAACACATAGATCATCGGATGGAATTGAAGAACCAGCAGACCGAGGAACGAAAACTGCAGCATGGACACCAGCTTCAGCGGCCTCGTTTACCATCAGACCGACTTGACCAGGGACCCACTTAAGCACTACAGTGACTCCATCAAGAGCGAGCAAGTGAATGTTTTCCTGGACCCGTTGCACTATGGGATGGACGGTCTACAGCACACAGAGGCTATGAACTGCGCTGAGAGAGTCGGAGCAAATGACACAATTGAAGAGCCTGTGTCCCCAGATGTACTGCATGACCGCCGGCCGGGGTGGAAGTGCGGTTCTAGGCGCTACAGTCTGGAACCGCGAGACCGCTGCGGTCGCAGGTAAGAATCCTGTCTCGGGCATGGATGTGTGTGGTGTCCTTAGGTTAGTTAGGTCGAAGTAGTTCTAAGTTCTAGGGGACTGATGACCTTAGAAGTTAAGTCCCATAGTGCTCAGAGCCATTTGAACTGCATGACCTGATCCAGGACGAAGGGCTCTGCTGTAGATACTGAGTAGTGTTCCGGATGCCAATACCGAAAGTCGTCGGTGCCAATGACAAAAGCACATCCGACAGCACGGTCATCCGAGAGCCATTTGTGTACACAAAGGTACTATCTCGAAGTTTAGTGCGAAGATCGAGAAACTTACGGCTAAAGAACGAGTCTTGAGTAGTGTCCTTAGTAAGCGAATGAAGTCAAAGGTGAACACGGGCCGCCGCACAAAGCTAAGCTGGTGAAGGGTTTACAAACGTCGGGAAAGTGGAGGGTAGCGTGAAATTAAGCTGCCGGAGCATTAGACAAAAGCGAGCTCTTGGAAGTAACAGAGTAGAGGGACGCATCCCATACTGGCGGTCAAAGGAGTCATCGAAGAAGGAGATATAGGATGGGTGGACAGGCGTGGCAGACAAACGGTGTGGGTATCCGCTGAGGAGAACATCACGTTGGTATGACAGCGGTAGATCAATACCTTCTGTGTGCAGACCGTCAACGGGCCAGTGCAAAGGGCGCCAGTGGCCAAACGGATGCCACGATGGCGGTGTGAATTGAGACGGCGTAAGATGGACGGACGTGCATGTGCTTAAACGAAACACCCATACTTTACTTTCAAACGGATAAAGGGTCTGTACAAACGAAGGAGTAAAGTTCGATCCGCTCCCCAGGAAGTACCACTGAGGACATGTACTACTCAGAGATCGGGTACAGCGGGCGACCAGGTACGACGCGTAGGAGGACCAAGAAAGTTTCTTACCGAGCATGAGCCCAAGGAATTTCGTAGTTCCAGCGAACGGAAGAGCAAGAAGCCCAAGATTTAAAGACACTTGGAACCCACTGTTCCCTCACAAATTCAAACAAACGGTTTTGTCCCTAGAAAAGCGAAAGCCGTTGTCGATGTTCCATGAGTAAAAACGATCGAGACACCGCTGAAGACATCGCTCAATGAGATAGGTCAATGGAGAACTGCGATAGATGGCAAAATCGTCAACGACAAGGCAGCCGGAAGTGCCCAGTGGGAGACAGACCATGATAGGACTCATGGCTATAGAAAAGAGGATGACGCTCGAGACAGAACCCTAAGACACACCGTTTCCCTGGAAAATGGTGTCCTACAAGGCGGAACCCACAAGTACCTCAAAAACTCTGTCTTTTATGAATTCCTGAAGGAAACGGGATTGGCGGCCTCGAAAGCCCCAAGTGTAGAGAGTAAGGAGGATACCAATCCTCCAGCAGGTGTCATAGGCTTTCTCCAAATCAAAAAACACGGCCACAGTCTGGAATTTCCACAGAAAACCGTTCATAACTTGGGTGCCTGACATGGGTTGACAAAGTGACGATATGGTCAACCACGGAAAGGCGTGCTGGAAACCCGCGTTGTCCAGTGGCTAGTAAATTACGAGACTCGAGCCACCATGCCCGACGGGACTCCTATAAGGCAGAACCCACAAGTACCCCGAAAACACTGTCTTTTAAGAATTCCTGAAGGAAACGGGGTAGGCGGCCTCGAAAGCCCCAAGTGTAGAGAGTAAGGAGGATACCAATCCTCCAGCAGGTGTCATAGGCTTCCTACAAATCAGAAAACACGGCCACAGCCAGGAATTTCCACAGAAAACCGTTCATAACATGGGTGCCTGACATGAGTTGCCAAAGTGACGATATGGTCAACCACGGAACGGCGTGCTCGAATCCCGCTTTGTCCAGTGGCTAGTAAATTCTGAGACTCGAGCCACCATGACCGATGGGCATGAATCAGACGTTCCATTACCTTGAGAACATAGCTGGTGAGAGAAATGGGGCGGAAGCTAGAAGGAAGTTGTTTATCGTAGCCAGGCTTAGTTATGGGTATTGCAGTGGCTTCACGCTGGCGTCTGGCAAACATGCCCTCTGCCCAGATGCGATTGTGTATATGAAGGAGAAAGTGCTTGACGAAATAAATCTAGGGTGAACAGCGTGGTATGAATGTGCATAGGACACAATATTTCGGCAATCGACCACGTTGCAATCATCAGGTACGCTGATGTACTGACCGGCGGTTGCCCGGCGCCAAGTATACAGGGTGTTACAAAAAGGTACGGCCAAACTTTCAAGAAACGTTCCTCACACACAAATAAAGAAAAGATGTTATGTGGACATGTGTCCGGAAACGCTTAATTTCCATGTTAGAGTTCATTTTAGTTTCGTCAGTATGTATTGTACTTCTTCGATTCACCGCCAGTTGGCCCAATTGAGGGAAGGTAATGTTGACTTCGGTGCTTGTGTTGACATGCGACTCATTGCTCTACAGTGCTAGCACCAAGCACATCAGTACGTAGTGTCAACAGGTTAGTGTTCATCACGAACGTGATTCTGCAGTCAGTACAATGCTTACAAATGCGGAGTTGGCAGATGCCTATTTGATGTATGGATTAGCACGGGGCAATAGCCGTGGCACGGTACGCTTGTATAGAGACAGATTTCCAGAACGAAGGTGTCCCGACAGGAAGACGTTCGAAGCAATTGATCGGCGTCTTAGGGAGCATGGAACATTTCAGCCTATGACTCGCGACTGGGGAAGACCTAGAACGACGAGGACAGCTGCAATGGACGAGGCAATTCTTCGTGCAGTTGACGATAACCCTAATGTCAGCGTCAGACACGTTGCTGCTGTACAAGGTAACGTTGACCACGTCACTGTATGAAGAGTGCTACGGGAGATCCAGTTGTTTCCGTACCATGTACAGCGTGTGCAGGCAGTATCAGCAGCTGATTGGCCTCCACGGGTACACTTCTGCGAATGGTTCAACCAACAATGTGTCAATCCTCATTTCAGTGCAAATGTTCTCTTTAGGGATGAGGCTTCATTCCAACGTGATCAAATTGTAAATTCTCACAATCAACATGTGTGGGCTGACGAGAATCCTCAAGCAGTTGTGCAATCACGACATCAACACAGATTTTCTGTGAACGTCTGGGCAGGCATTGTTGGTAATGTCTTGATTGGGCCCCATGTTCTTCCACCTACGCTCAATGGAGCACGTTATCATGATTTCATGCGGGATACTCTACCTGTGCTGCTAGAACATGTGCCGTTACAAGTACGACACAACATGTGGTTCATTCACGATGGAGCTCCTGCACATTTCAGTCGAAGTGTTCTTACGCTTCTCAACAACAGATTCGGTGAACGATGGATTGGTAGAGGCGGACCAATTCCATGGCCTCCACGCTCTCCTGACCTCAACCCTCTTCACTTTCATTTATGGGGGCATTTGAAAGCTCTTATCTACGCAACCCCCGTACCAAATGTAGAGACTCTTCGTGATCGTATTGTGGACGGCTGTGATACAATACGCCATTCTCCACGGCTGCATCAGCGCATCAGGGATTCCATGCGACGGAGGGTGGATGATGTATCCTCGCTAACGGAGGACATTTTGAACATTTCCTGTAACAAAGTGTTTGAAGTCACGCTGGTACGTTCTGTTGCGTTGTGTTTCCAATCCATGATTAATGTGATTTGAAGAGAAGCAATAAATTGAGCTCTAACATGGAAAGTAAGCGTTTCCGGACATATGTCCACATAAGATCTTTTCTTTATTTGTGTGTGAGGAATGTTTCCTGAAAGTTTGGCAGTACCTTTTTCTAACACCCTGTATATAGGACAATCCCCCTTCTCCTCCAGGCGCTTCCTATGAGTCGGTGCGGTCCGCGCCGCCCGCGCGCGGTCCAGGTACATCGTCCGTTCTCCCGCCGTCTGGGCGCTGCGTCCTAGGCCTTCTCGTTCAGGAGGGTCTGCCGCTACCGCTCTCGTTATTCTTCCCTCCTCCCCGAAGTCCCAGTGTGTACCGACAAGGTATGCAGGAATGCATCTCTGAAGTATGACAGGTAAGTATGAAATGGAACGAGCATATAAGGACTGTAAAATGGAAGGAGAATGGTAAACTTTGCTTTATTGTGAGAATTTTAGGGAAAAGTTATTCATTCGCAGGTGGTGCTTTGGAAATGCGAATGGGAATCCTGGAGGTAAGGCGACATTCTTATCGAGAAACACTACTGAGAAACTTTAGAGGACAGACATTTGTAACTGCCTGCAGTACCATTTTATTGCTTCCACCGTCCACTTCACGCATGGACCACGAGCATGAAGTAACGGAAGTTAGGGCTCATGCGAAGACATGTAAGCAGTCGTCTTTCCCTCACTCTATTTGCGAGTGGAACCGAAAACAAACAACTGGTGCTCCTACAGGGTACCCTCCGCCAAGCACCATACGGTGGCCTTTTCCCCAGTATGTATGTAGACTTAGAAGAAGGGAGTTACTGACGAAGTCGAGCTATTCGAGAAGGCGGAAGAAGGAGGGGAGAGGTGTCTGTGCGTCGTACATAGCTAATACAGTAAGAAAGTTGCAGGTGAGGTACAAGATTCCGAGTGTGAGTCGCGCTCCAGCAGATAGTTTTAATCTACAAGGAAGTTAATCCTGGATGTTCTGCTGTTACCCACTCAGCTCTAGTGTCGTTTTTATTTGTCGTTTTATTAGTACAATACTGCTCATCATACAACTGCTCAAAATTTATGATGTTTAATTTTCTATTGATGTTGTAGATTACAGTAATTAATCACTACAGATTATATCGTTTTCGTTATCGGAGTAGTGTTCGAACTCGTAACAAGCACAGTCACCTACGAATGGGAAATGCCAGTCCTCTGAACCTCTTGTATCCGTACTTTACCAAACTACGGAAAATCCTTCCATTTGTCCGTTACCGTCAAACGTCTACTCGACATTTAAAATCCATCCTGTGTATGTGTCTGTACATCGTCGTTTTGCATTGCCAACGGAACCAACAGATAGTTTCTAGATTACCCAGGATGACTCAAGATGCTGATCATTGATCATTCAGAAGGAACGAAATAAGTTTTGGATTTAACGTCCCGAAAACGATAACACCATCAGTACATTGAGCAGACTTGTGAACTGCCTGAGGATACAGAAGCAAAACGACCACGTCAATCGAGAAGGAACCATCTTGCCATTTGCTTGATATGATTTAGAAACAGTATGAAAAATCTAGGTCAAAATTCAGAAAAAGATTTTTCTCCTACTGGATGGGAGGCTACATATGACCTTTCGGTCGCTCTTCAGGTTTCCTTCGACATACGTTGTTGGTGGCAGGTAACCGGATCCTGAGTCCACATGTCTAGCTTACAAGTTATCTGCTATAAATACTACGTTTCGGTAAAGAGATGAGGTGGCTTCTTCGGAGAGCCATAAGTGAGCTTGCTCTTCAGTATTCTTGGGACGAAGAAGTCAAACCTTCTTTAACATTCTACACTGTTATGGACGCAGTAACGGTGTCTGCTCTTTCATTGTCCTGCATGACATAACCGTTGTACTGCGTCACGCCTAGTTGATTTTCTCAAGCACAAATGCATGAGCTAAACAACTGAACTGAAACCTTAGTAGAACGGAAACCATACGTTGCTGGGCACGGTTCCTCTCCGAAATATTATGTACTAAGTCCCCTCTACAACTCCTAGATATTTGTAACGAGACTTATCGAACATCCAGAATATCTGTCGAAAATTATGGCTCTTTGGTAAAGAATCGGTCCAGTGATGTAGCACTAATTGCACACACCACGTTTCTGTTTTCTTATCAGGCCGAGACTCTGGAATAGATGAAATTTTAAGAACTTCCACTTCAAATATTCAGCGAGTTCACGTACCACGATAAGCGAACTACGCTTTATCACAAAAAGTATTCCAACCTCAAGCACATTCTGTAATAGTCACCAGCAATACTGACGTTGAACAACAGCATCTGAAGTGGGCTGCAGATGCTCTACAGTTATTTTCCAACGTTTCAGCTTGCGTTTGTGCACAGGTCTTTGAGTAGATGTTACTGACAAGTATGAAGAGCGAAATAACACAACTACTTCCCCACACACACTTTTGTGGGCGCTTCTAACTTATTTTAGACCCGCCAAAACAAATATGTCACCTGCGACAGTTAGAGGGACGGAGAGACCGGCGATCGGTGATTCCCGGTGGTATTGGTTAACGCACAGCGCCGGAAACAACACGTGCGTCCTACGTGTCAGTATAGTGTACTGTTTAGTTAAAACTTCCCTGCTGACGGGTCATGTTCGATATATAAAATTATTAAATAACGTATCGCCTCAGAAAGGGAGAATCGTCTTGGGAAGTAAAACGGTTGCCATTTTACCTCCGAAGATGTCTCTCCCAGTCTGAGACGAAACGTCAGGGATCAACCACGGCCTCTACGCCCGACAGTTTTAACTGAAATCAGCACCGACCGTCAAAGCTTATATTATACCATAGTGTACGTTACTCACTTACTAATCATTACAAGCTTGGATGCATTCATGTTCTTAAGTGTTCTTCACCTCCGTAATCTCGGGATCCGAGTAATTAAATCTCTGTATTTCTTGTGACAGTAATTTATTCCCACGTTTATGATCCATTGCGTCATTGTTCGCGATTAATGATTTATAAATGCATCCAAATCACACCATCTGAGCAAAAGTAGGCGGAAAATCGTATACATAACAGAATACTATAAATGTCATGAGAGGCGAACCGTCACGCATAAAACAAGGGTCACGGCTTTGTTTTGTCACTGGGAAACAAGAACAGCAGAATGGGTCGGTCGGGAGAGCTCACTGACTTCGATGGTGGGTTATACGTTGGATGTCACGGGGGTAAAAAATCCATCAACCCTTCTATATCAGCCTGAGTTGACTGTCGATAATGTGATTGCGAACTGGAAATGCGAAGGAACAACCATCGCTAAACTAAGACCAAACGGACCTCATTTACAGACCGCATGCAAAGTTCCTTGAAATCAGCGGAATGAATCACTAGTGACCCCCAACAGTCCACCTAGCACAAAGGTTGTGCTTAAGATACTGAAGGGAATGGAGAATGGGATACAATGATCGAGCACATTCCTTCAGCAAATTCCAAACGACGCTTGGGAAAGCGTGAAGAGCTGCGCGACTGGACAGTAGAGGACTGGAAACATGCGATACGGAATGATGAATCCCGCTATATAATGTGGCAATTCGGTGGAAGAGTTTGGGTTTCACGATGGAGAACGTTACCTGCCGCCATTTGTAGTGTCAACAGTGAAGTAATGAGGAGGAGATGTTGTCGTATGGGGTTGTTTTCCGTTGTCGTCGTCTTAGCACTTAAGAAAACGCTAAATGCATAGCGATACGAAACACATTTTTCAGCGCTGTGTGCTGTTTGCTGTAGAGGAACAGTTTAGACTTGGTGACCGTGTTTCAGTATGAAAATGATCCCTGCTATAGAACAGCTTCTGCGAAGCGAAGGTTAGTGAGCAATAAAATTCCTTAAATGGACTGGCCTGCCCAGTGTCCTGACATGAACCCAATGGCACACGATTTGCATGAATTAGAACTTCTCTCCACACCCCAGCATCACACGTCACTACCTTCTCTGGTTGTAGACAATGGTCTGCCATTTCGCTACAGACTTTCAGACATCTCATTGAAAGTATCCGCTGAAGAGTTTAAGTTATCATGCGGACGAAGGATGAACACACCCCATATTTATGTCCACTAATATCTGCCTGGATACTGATGATCAGATCGTGTACCTTCGGAACACCTTAGACAAGACACTTTCTTTTAATCTTTGTACATTTGGATGATGGTGAGACATCAGCTGGTATAATTTTTATTAAAAATGAAACTCCTCCAGCTCTACTACTGGTTTCGACGTTGCGACAACGCCATCTTCAGGACCTGTATTGCACACCATACATAAAACAAACAATTTGATACATCAGTAGTCTGTGAGCTTTTATACAAAATAAATATATTATAGACATAGTTATATAAAGGATGACTTCATTAAAAGTAGATACATTTCGTTCATTTTCTTTAAGATACTATTTGCCTTGACATTAGCAATTTATATGGTACAAACAAGTACAAATGAGGTTATATATACACGGTTATTTCCATTACCAATAAATACCAGACATTTGAATAAAATGGGGGTGTATATGTATACATAGTTTGTGGGTCAACAATATCTCCTCCCACATACCGATTACATATCTTGTGTCACACTCCACCCCCTGATATCAGACGGAAGAATGCACTACAACGTGAATATCGGAAGATGGTTTAATTTCCGATACTGAACGATATATATTCTTTGGGGAAAGAAAAAGATTGGGATCAAGCTTTCTCATACTTCATTGTTAATGAAGATGAATTCAGTGTCATCAGTGAATAAACATACTGCTGGCAACGAAAGTGTGCTCCACAGAGCCTGAAACTGCCATGCGTCGACGTTAACCCCGTGTAACTGATCAGCCTCGGGCAAATTGATCTAATCTGAATCATATCCGAACGGACCGTAGAGAATCTGTCCATAATTAGGGGAAATCTTTGGAGAACTACAGCGAGTTGCAAGTGTTTTACCAACATGTACAGCACTTGCTTACCAGGGTCTAGTTGAAGATTTCCTGACAGTGAAGAGTGGGGTTATAAATTGTAACTCAAAAACGATTAACGCATGGCATACGATAAATAGATAAACAGCTACTTCTCTGTACAATCGTTCCAATAATTAAGTCGTGGTCTTAAGGCAAATGTACAACTTGTAGTTTGTTTGACAAGAATAACTACCGTAAACTTTGGAAACATAAAACTTCGCCAAATTCTTATAATTACCGAAGTACAGCTTCATGAGCTGACCTAGAGCTCTTGTAAATTAGTATTTTCAAATGGAATAGAGGTCCTGTGATATGTCAGACATACAGACAAAAATAGTGGTGTCTTTCACGTGAGCATTCCTTCATTCGTTCTCGAGTTATGACCGGCTTTTAACTCTTACAGGTGACGTCAAACCTGATCGCCTTAACAGAGGCTGAACGCATCGAGATCGTCCCGATGCCAGGAGAGAAGACCGCCTGTGTTATAGCAAAATATTTCAGCCAACGCCATCCAGACGGGCCACCCATTACCCGCAGCGAAAGGGTGTAATTTCTCGCAAGCATCCGTGAAATTGACCCTGTTGCAGCGTAACCGAAAGCTAGACGATCGGAAACGGCTACCTGTGAAGCAACATCGGGTGCAGTGCTAGCCACATTTCGCAGGAAGCTGGCGTCACCGATAAATCAACAACGAAAATATTGGCCACACATTAACGTCACCCTTACAAAATGTAAACGATACATCTCCCAGAGGACTACACAGATCGTCAGTTTCAATCTGCACGGTGGGCGAGTCGAAACTGAATGATAATCGTCGTTCCTTCTATATGAGATGTTGTTTACAGCTCATACTAGTTTATAAGTGAACAGTGTGAGCGATACTGGTCAGGTATCAGTTCTCACTGGATGGATCCATCGTATCTAGTTGGTTCATGGTTTGCTGTGTACTATGGTACCCTCATATTGACGGGACCTTGTTTATACAGTTACACTAACAATAGCCAATTACCTGTATTTCTTATAGGTCGCTTGCGTCGCTACTTTATATTATCAGCATGGGAGGCCAGGCACAACCGTCGTTCTGACAATAGTCTTATCATAGAGAACTGAAGGGTGAACAGAGTGCAGAGCAACCATTTGCCTTGGATTGGGAAACTGACCCTAAAATACAGAAAACATCAGCAATGATCAACGGCATGGGGATACAAACCGCAATGTGAAGCACTGCATTAACGACGCTTAATGTTTACCCACAGCACATGTGGCCAGTAGCTGGAAGTGTCATGATGTGATCTCCTCTGACAAACGATTCGGGATGCCCCATGCGGTTCTCCAAGCCGGGACTGCAAGTGGGGATGTAAGCGTTAGGACAAAGATTGAATAACCAATGAACCAATGAAAGGGTGAAATTCTACGAGTCGGGACAGGGAATACCAAAAGTTTTTAGTCTAGAAAATGTGAAAATGGAAATGTAAAGGCTCAATCTAGGTACAGTGGTTTTCAATAATGTGAAATTGAAAGAGAGTAAGGATTTCTGGCTAGGTAATATAGAGTGATAGCAGCAGTAGAAAATGGTATAACTGGAGTAGGCTTCTTTATGAATAGACAGGTAGACCAGAGAGTAAGTTACTGTGAACCGACCAGTGATATAGTTGATATCATCCAAATCGACTTGAGGCCAACGCCAACAGTTATAGTTCAGGGATATACGCCGAAGCACAAGTAGAAGATGAAGGGATAGATAATTTTACGCGAATTTTTCACGGGTCTCTCAATGTGGAAAAGTCCGCAGCTCGTGGTCTAGTGGCTAGCGTTGCTGCCTATAGATCATGGGGTCCCCGGTTCGATTCCCTGCCGGGTTGGGGATTTTATCTGCCCGGCGACTGGGCGTTTGTGTTGCCCGCATCATCATCATCAACAATATTCATGACAGTGGGTACATTGGATTGTGTAAAAAAAATTGGACTGTGAAAAAATTTGGGCTTTGTACAGGCGCTGATAACCGCGCAGGTGAGCGCAACACAAGCCAAACATCATATCAGTGTGTAAAGAGAAACAAAAATCTAATATTCATGAGGGATTCAATAGTGAATCTAAGGGAAGGACGAGAAAGAACTTTTGGAGAGAATGGATTCGGCAGTATGATCTAGAGAGGAAGTAGACTACTAGAATTATTCTGTAAATTTCAGCTAACAGTAAGCAACACACTGTTTAAAAAACGCAAACGGAGAAAGTAAGCTTGTAAAAGACCCGGATAAATGGCTAAATTCCAGCTGGATTACGTCATAGCGGTTCTGAAATTGGATATTGGATTGTAAGGCGTACCCAGAAGCATATACAGACTAGACTCTGATCACTATTTCGTAATGGTGAAGGGTAGACTGAAGCTTAAGAGAATGGTCCGGAAGAATCAGTGTGGAAACAAGTAAGATACTATAGCTGTACCATAGCTACACTCCTGGAAATGGAAAAAAGAACACATTGACACCGGTGTGTCAGACCCACCATACTTGCTCCGGACACTGCGAGAAGGCTGTACAAGCAATGCTCACACGCACGGCACAGCGGACACACCAGGAACCGCGGTGTTGGCCGTCGAATGGCGCTAGCTGCGCAGCATTTGTGCACCGCCGCCGTCAGTGTCAGCCAGTTTGCCGTGGCATACGGAGCTCCATCGCAGTCTTTAACACTGGTAGCATGCCGCGACAGCGTAGACGTGAACCGTATGTGCAGTTGACGGACTTTGAGCGAGGGCGTATAGCGGGCATGCGGGAGGCCGGGTGGACGTACCGCCGAATTGCTCAACACGTGGGGCGTGAGGTCTCCACAGTACATCGATGTTGTCGCCAGTGGTCGGCGGAAGGTGCACGTGCCCGTCGACCTGGGACCGGACCGCAGCGACGCACGGATGCACGCCAAGACCGTAGGATACTACGCAGTGCCGTAGGGGACCGCACCGCCACTTCCCAGCAAATTAGGGACACTGTTGCTCCTGGGGTATCGGCGAGGACCATTCGCAACCGTCTCCATGAAGCTGGGCTACGGTACCGCACACCGTTAGGCCGTCTTCCGCTCACGCCCCAACATCGTGCAGCCCGCCTCCAGTGGTGTCGCGACAGGCGTGAATGGAGGGACGAATGGAGACGTGTCGTCTTCAGCGATGAGAGTCGCTTCTGCCTTGGTGCCAATGATGGTCGTATGCGTGTTTGGCGCCGTGCAGGTGAGCGCCACAATCAGGACTGCGTACGACCGAGGCACACAGGGCCAACACCCGGCATCATGGTGTGGGGAGCGATCTCCTACACTGGCCGTACACCACTGGTGATCGTCGAGGGGACACTGAAAAGTGCACGGTACATCCAAACCGTCATCGAACCCATCGTTCTACCATTCCTAGAACGGCAAGGGAACTTGCTGTTCCAACAGGACAATGCACGTCCGCATGTATCCCGTGCCACCCAACGTGCTCTAGAAGGTGTAAGTCAACTACCCTGGCCAGCAAGATCTCCGGATCTGTCCCCCATTGAGCGTGTTTGGGACTGGATGAAGCGTCGTCTCACGCGGTCTGCACGTCCAGCACGAACGCTGGTCCAACTGAGGCGCCAGGTGGAAATGGCATGGCAAGCCGTTCCACAGGACTACATCCAGCATCTCTACGATCGTCTCCATGGGAGAATAGCAGCCTGCATTGCTGCGAAAGGTGGATATACACTGTACTAGTGCCGACATTGTGCATGCTCTGTTGCCTGTGTCTATGTGCCTGTGGTTCTGTCAGTGTGATCATGTGATGTATCTGACCCCAGGAATGTGTCAATAAAGTTTCCCCTTCCTGGGACAATGAATTCACGGTGTTCTTATTTCAATTTCCAGGAGTGTATATTGAGAAATGATCAGATGTGTCTGAAGGTATCTAACGCTGTAGAAAATGCGGTAATTAATTCTAGTACGAAGTTCGGTTGTAGGGGAATGAATATCTCTAAAAAAGGCAATTACAGCAGTTGGATAGACAAAAGAAAATATGAAGATAATTGCGAAGAAACCTTCAATAGAAGATGAAGTATTTCAGAGACTGGCCGAAAGAAGGACGTACAAAAATGTTAAAAATGTTTAGTAGAAGTCGGGAATATAACAATATGGGCGATTTAGAATGAAATAAGTAGACTGAAGCAGAATGTGAAGGTAAAAAAAAAAACGTCTTCGGAAGGACTGATTCAGCTTACAGGAAAGTCAAAACATCTGTTGGGAAAGTTAAACGCAATAGCGGCAATATGAAGGCTGCCCTTGGCATTTGACTGTTAAACGCAGAGGAAATACTATGTGGAAGACATAATGGATCGAGTACTAGTATCAGAATTCAATCTACCTTTGGAATACATTCAACCAAATCAGGCAAATGTGTAGATAACTGTCCTTCGGAATTTCTAGAATCATTGGGCGAAGCGACAACCAAGCGATTATTCAAGTTGGCTTTTCAATCTATGGAGTCATTACATCACACTGTAAGAAATATAGCATTAATATAGACCAAAAGATAGCAAGAGAAAATAAGTGAAAGAACAATCACACAATCAGCTTAAGAGCTTATGCATCGAAATTGTTAACAAGAGCAATACACAAAATAATGCGAAGGAAATGTAATGAGCAGTTACATGTCAATTAGTTCGGCTTTACGAAAAGTAAAGGTGTTAGTGGCTCGAAGCACTATGGGACTTAACATCTGAGGTCATCAGTCCCCTAGACTTAGAACTACTTAAACGTAACTAACCAAAGGACATCACACACATCCAAGCCCGAGGCAGGATTCGAACCTGCGACCATAGCAGAAGACCGACTCCGGTCTGAAGCGCCTAGAACTGCTCCGCCACAGCGGCCGGCAAAAGTAAACGTATCAGGAAGATTTGCCGAATGTAGTAGAAGAAGAAACAGGAGTCGATTCGGAGGAGACAAGGGATCCATTATTGGAATCTGAATTTAAAAGAGCTTTGGGGGACTTAAGCTCTAATAAGGCATAAGGGATCGATAACGTTCCATCAGAATTTCTGAAATCATTAAGGGTAGTGGCAATAAAACAACTATTCTCGTTGGTGTGTAGAATGTATGAGTTTGGCGACGTACCATCTGACTTTAGAAAAGAATATCATCCACACAATTCCGAAGAGTGCACGAGCTGACAACTGCACGAATTATCGCACAATCAGCTTAACACTTCATGCATAGGAGTTACTTACAAAAATAATGTATAGAAGAATTGTAAAAATTTGAGTATATTCTACATGACGATCAGTTTGGCTTTAAGAAAGGTGAAGGCACCAGAGGGGCAATTCTGACGCTACGGTTGATATTAGAATCAAGACTAAACAAAAATGAAGACACGTTCATAGGTTTTGTCAACGTGGAAAAAGCGTTCAACAGTGTAAAATGTTGCAAGATGTTCGAAATTCTGAGAAAGGTAGCGGTAAGTTACAGAGAGGGACGGGTAATATATAACATTTACAAGAGTCAAGAGGAAATAATGAGAGTGGATGACCAAGAACGAAGTGCTTGGATTCAAAAGTGTGTAACACAGAGATGCAGCCTTTCACCCATATTGTTCAATCTGTATAACGAAGAACCAATTATGGAAATAAAGGAAAGGTTCAGGAGTGGAATTAAAATTCATAGCGAAAGGATATCAATGATACAGGGTGTTTCAAAAATGACTGGTGTATTTGAAACGGCAATAAAAACTAAACGAGCAGCGATAGAAATACACCGTTTGTTGCAATGTGCTTGGGACAACAGTACATTTTCAAGCAGACAAACTTTCGAAATTACAGTAGTTACAATTTTCAACAACAGATGGCGCTGCGGTCTGGGAAACTCTATAGTACGATATTTTCCACATATCCACCATGCGTAGCAATAATATGGCGTAGTCTCTGAATGAAATTACCCGAAACCTTTGACAACGTGTCTGGCGGAATGGCTTCACATGCAGATGAGATGTACTGCTTCAGCTGTTCAATTGTTTCTGGATTCTGGCGGTACACCTGGTCTTTCAAGTGTCCCCACAGAAAGAAGTCACAGGGGTCATGTCTGGCGAATAGGGAGGCCAATCCACGCCGCCTCCTGTATGTTTCGGATAGCCCAAAGCAATCACACGATCATCGAAATATTCATTCAGGAAATTAAAGACGTCGGCCGTGCAATGTGGCCGGGCACCATCTTGCATAAACCACGAGGTGTTCGCAGTGTCGTCTAAGGCAGTTTGTACCGCCACAAATTCACGAAGAATGTCCATATAGCGTGATGCAGTAATCGTTTCGGATCTGAAAAATGGGCCAATGATTCCTTTGGAAGAAATGGCGTCCCAGACCAGTACTTTTTGAGGATTCAGGGACGATGGGACTGCAACATGGGGCTTTTCGGTTCCCCATATGCGCCAGTTCTGTTTATTGACGAAGCCGTCCAGGTAAAAATAAGCTTCGTCAGTAAACCAAATGCTGCCCACATTCATATCGCCGTCATCAATCCTGTGCACTATATCGTTAGCGAATGTCTCTCATGCATCAATGGTAGCGGCGCTGAGGGGTTGCCGCGTTTGAATTTTGTATGGATAGAGGTGTAAACTCTGGCGCATGAGACGATACGTGGACGTTGGCGTCATTTGGACCGCAGCTGCAACACGGCGAACGGAAACCCGAGGCCGCTGTTGGATCACCTGCTGCACTAGCTGCGCGTTGCCCTCTGTGGTTGCCGTACGCAGTCGCCCTACCTTTCCAGCACGTTCATCCGTCACGTTCCCAGTCCGTTGAAATTTTTCAAACAGATCCTTTATTGTATCGCTTTTCGGTCCTTTGGTTACATTAAACCTCCGTTGAAAACTTCGTCTTGTTGCAACAACACTGTGTTCTAGGCGGTGGAATTCCAACACCAGAAAAATCCTCTGTTATAAGGAATAAACCATGTTGTCTACAGCACACTTGCACGTTGTGAACAGCACACGCTTACAGCAGAAAGACGATGTACAGAATGGCGCACCCACAGACTGCGTTGTCTTCTATATCTTTCACATCACTTGCAGCGCCATCTGTTGTTGAAAATTGTAACTACTGTAATTTCGAAAGTTTGTCCGCCTGAAAATGTACTGTTGTCCCAAGCATATTGCAACAAACGGTGTATTTCTATCGCTGCTCGTTTAGTTTTTATTGCCGTTTCAAATATACCGGTCATTTTTGAAACACCCTGTACTTTTCGCTGGTGACATTGCTATCCTGAGTGAAAGTGAAGAAGAATTACATGATCTCCTAAATGGAACGAACAGTCTAATGAGCCCAGAATATCGATTGAGACTAAATCGAAGATAGACGACAGTAACGAGAAGTAGTAGAAATGAGAACAGAGGGAAACTTAACGTTAGGATTGATGGCCACGAAGTAGATGAAGTTAAGTCAACGCGGCTAGAAGAGCCATGCCACGAACTGCGCCCCCCTCCTCCCCCCCCCCACGACGGAGATTCGAGTCCTCCCCCTGGGGCATGTGTGTGTGTGTGTGTGTGTGTGTGTGTGTGTGTGTGTGTGTGTGTGTGTGTGTGGTTCTTAGCATAAGTTAGTTTAAAATCGTTTAAAGTAGTGTGTAAGTCTAGGGACCGATGACCTCGGTAGTTTGGTCCCTTAGGAATTCACACACATTTGAATATATATATATATATATATTTTTAGTTCTATTATGTAGGCAGCAAAATAACCAATGAAGGACGGAGCAAGGAGGACACCAAAAGCAGACTAGCACTTGCAGAAAGGGCATTCCTGGTCAAGGGAAGTCTACTAGTGTCAAAAATAGTTCTTTATATGAGGAAGAAATTTCTGAGAATGTATGTTTTGAGCACAGCATTTTGTGGTAGTGAACCATGGACTGTGGAAAAACGGGAACAGAAGAAAATCGAAGCATTTGAGATGTGGTGCTTCAGACGAATATTGTAGATTAAGTGGACTGACAAAGTAAGGAATGAGAAAGCGCTGCTCATGCATGGTTGTTTACATCTTTCGGTGGGTTTAGTGACATCTCTGAACAATAAAACGGACTGTGGTTGTGATACAATATCCACAGTCAACGTCTATATTCAGGAGTTCTGGGAATCGGGGTGATGCAAAACTTTTTGTGATGTGTGTATCATGAAAAGTTATCACCTGTGAAACACATAATTCTACAGTTTGCCTTACAACAATTAAAGCTTTTCACTACAGAATGGACATCGTCTGCTGTTACTGATTCTCCTTATGAACTATACCTAAGAGGATACATGTTCTACGCTCCTAAAATTTTCCAAGAGTTGTTCACCAAACCACTGAAATAAAACGTTACGCCCGCAGTGGAAGAAATGCTCTGATTTGCAATAGGACCTGGAATGACTTACTTTGCTGCGTGTAGACCTGAAATCAGTCATTCTAATGTCAATGTGCGTGTCCCTATGCGTAGTATTAAGTTATCAACAAGAAGTATCGACGTCCGTGATAAGCTGAATCGAAATGTACCTCGCTATAATTCTTGTATTATAGCGAAGGCAACATACACAGATGAAGTGCCCAGTTTCCATTCGGATGATGATAACACATGCCTCTCACAAACGGCATTGTCAGTTACAAAGGCGCAAGCATGATACGAAGAACTACGCTGACACAATGGAAGAATTTGTCAACAAAAACCACTACATACATCCACGTAAATTCATGGAAGGTATAGAATGATAGAATGATTTCTGAACATAATAGTGGCAATCATAGAACAGCCAATAAGGCAAATATTTACTAATCAAGAATTTAGTCTCCAATTTAGTCTCCAAATAATATCTTGCGATATGAAAAGCTGCCCTAGGCACATTAAACCAACAGTAGCAATCACAGATAATGCATCAGCCTTGGCATATAATACCTCATTCAGCACACACAGACAAGTAGCGACAGCTTCCCGAAAACGAATCTCCACATTATGTCCGTAAAAAGTTCAACGTACACGACACTTTGCTGGAAAGGAGACTGGCATGAGCTAAATCCGACATAAAAATCTGGTTGCCGCTGACTTCATCACCACTCGTTTACGAAGGGATCCACCCAACTCACATACTCAGATACAGTAATGTATGCGCAAAGAAGTAACTATAACAAACGTACAACCGCTTTTCACTCATCCTTACCTGCAGTGATATCTTACTGCCAAAAAATGAAAGTCATTTTATTTTCCTTTACTTCTCCAAACCTAGCACTGCAGTGTACCTTTCCTTATTTCTCACGAGAGAAAGGCACCTAGCATTCCACTTCGAACTACTTTTTCGACGATGCTTTACTTGTAAGATAAAGACTGTTCTTCGATGTAAGTCTTATCAGCAACTACGAAGCTGCCGAAACGTTCTCTAAAGGTAGTTTTATCCAAGGGTCTACAGGTAACACGTGTCAGCCGTCACGCAGATGCGCATTTCAGTGATGTTTCAGCTGTCGCTCACCTTCGCATACGACTCACCGGATTCCGCCTATCGCCACTGACAATACAGCATTAGGGGCCCTGCGTAGTTTAGTCACGAAATCGACATTTCAGTCACGCCTCCGCGCTACCACCGCCTCGCTTTCAGCCCACACAGTGAAATATGAATGGCCGAAAAGGGCCGCACATGGATCTTTTTCTTCTGCGTGCTTCCAACCACGCGTTTCTGGGAGCAAAAAAGGACAGATGTGGCAGCCGTTGATACTGCTGGTTAAAACTGCAGTTGAAGGTGTATCATAGACCGCCAAGCCGGGATAGCTGCAGAAAGTGGGAAAAGAAGTATTTGAAAACTCACAAAAAGATATTAGTGGACATTTTTTTCTGTTGGTACCGTAGGGTAGGCTCAGGAGTGAATGATGAATTACAGGCCTTTGCCACCATAATATCGGAGCTCTCCGCAGATAAGTAGCGCGTCTCCCTGCTAACATACCCGCTTACTGAATGTGGCACCGGCACTCCAGCAACACACCAATTTATGACCACAGCCAAGTCACACAAAAACTAAGGGAAAACAGAAAGGGAAAGCCATCTTGATTACCAATAAACCGCTTCAGTTGTATTTAGTCCTTTATTACTGGATCACTACCAGTTTCGTGGCACCGAGCCACATCTTCAGGAGAACATATAACTAAAAAATTAGAGCGGAAAAGCTCGGAACCTTTTTACCCAGCATTCGTTGCCTGTCAGAAGAAAACACCGCTAAAAGACGGTATGTTTTAGAATAAAACAGCCACATTCCAATGTAGGGGATGGGTCCGCTTTTCTGGTGTATACGGGATAGCGAACAGGGGACGTAACCACATGCTCTGTCACACTGATGTCAGTAATGATCCAGTAACAAAGGACTAAATACAGCTGAAGAGGTTTATTAATACTCAAGATGTCTACTCATAGCTGTGGTTGCATATGTACAAGGTTGTCTGCGAAAGGGAAAGATTTATAGTTAAGTCACTCCTAACTGTTTATACGTAATTTATTCTTCACATGCAATGGCCTCTGATCAGGTTACATCTAAAATCTAAAAAAGTTTATATTATTAATGTGCCTTTGCATCACCCCAAAGAAGTGGGGATGGGCTTAAAATTTTTAAGCGCTCAACAGTTCGGTCATCAGCGTCCTTTCACAAGATCGCGGTACTTGTCAATGAGTAATACGCCTTTAAAACGAAAAGTAAATGTCATTTAGCCATAGCTACAGCAACAGGAAACGTTACATACATGTCTTAGTAGACCAAATCATACAGCTGTCACATGCTAAAAGAAGTAACAAAACAGTGGCAGTCAGAAAGGAGGCTGGTTGATCTGAGGATAAGCCATCCACAAAAAGACACCAAGAAAAGACAACTCACTGCAAGATAAAGACAGATCTCAATTATCTTGCTCGGGTACGATGCTCCCGTTACCATTACCGCGTGTTACATTAGATTTCTCAAATTCAGTATTCTGTAATTTTTTTAAAGTTCTTTGACGTATTTACGCAAGTAAAGTGAAACAATACATTATATTTTGCAGAAGGCTGGGTCTTAAAAATCAAAAGGAATCAGAACAAAATGTCTCCCCAGGGCGTTCTACAGACGCGACAGACCGAAGAAAATTGTTGTTATTCCTTGAGATAGAAATCTTATCGATTCTAAAAGTTGCAAGCTTCTAGAAGGATATGTTGTTAGAATTGTGCTTAAGAAACCTTAGAGATAGCAAGAATACTGCACCTATCAAAAGACATTCTCACTTCACGAACTCTAACATTAAAACATATTCTCAAATAGACTGTACCTTAACCACGAATTTATCAGCATTATCCATAACTTTTTTTTTTTTTTTGAGTCGTCATTCTTCTGATTGGTTTGGTGTGGTCCGCCACGAATTCCTCACTTCTACCATCGTCTTCATCTCAAAAGTAGCGCTTGCAACCCTCATCTTCAATTAGTCCAATTTCAGTCTTCGTCTACAGCTTTTACCCTCTTTAGCTCCCTTCAGTACTATGGACGTTATTCCGTTACGTCTTAACAGATGTCCTACTGCCATGTCGCTTCTTTTCGTCAGTTTATTTTCATATGTTTCCTTTCCGACTCTGCGGAGAACATCCTCACTGAATACCTTATCAATCCACCTATTTTTCAACGTTATTCTATAGCACAATATCTCAAATGATACGATTCGCTTCAGTTCCGGCTTATCCACAGTCCATGTTTCGCTACCATTCAATGCTGTGCTCCAAACGTACATTCTCAGATATACCTTCCTGGAATTAAAGACTGTGTTCATACTAGCAGACTTCACTTGGCCGGGTATGCCCTCTTTTCCAGTGCTATTTTTCTCAGAATTTCGAACATCTTGCACCATTTTACACTGTTGAACGCTTTTTCCAGGTCGACAAATCCTGGGAAAGTATATTGATTTGTCTGTAGTCTTGCTTTCATTATCAACTGCCACGTCAGATTTGCCTGCATGGTTCATTTACCTTCCCTAAGACTAAACTGATCGTCATCGAAGACCTCAATTTTCTTTTCCGTTCTTCTGTATGTTATTCTTGTCAGCAACTTGGGTGCATGAGCTGTTAAGCTGATTGTGCCATGCTTCTTGCACTTGTCAGCTCTTGCAGTCCTCGGAATTATGTGGATGATTTTTTCCGAAAGTTAGATGGTATGTCTCCAAACACGTGATTACACACAGCAAATTGAATCCTCTCTTTATTGGCCCTTCCTCCAATGATTTTATAAATTCCGATGGAATGTTATCTATCCATTCTATCTTATTTGATGTTAATCCTTCTAAAGCCCTTTTCAATTCTGTTTCTAATACTGGATCTCCTATCTCTTATAAACCTAACCCAATCCTTCTAAAGCCCTTTCAAATTCTATTTTTAATACTGGATCTCCTATCTTTTCTAAACCTAATCCTGTCTGTTCTTCTATCTCATTGCACCTATCATCCCCCTCATGGACGCCTTCAATGTACTCTTTAAATCTAACCGCTCTCCAGTCTGCATTTAACAGTGGAACTCCCGTTGCGCTCTTAATGTTACCACCCCTGATATTGATTTCACCGAAAGTTTTTCCGACTTTCCTATTCGCCGAGTCAGTCCTTCCGACAATCATTTCTTTTTCGATTGCTTCACATTTCTCGTGCTCCCATGTCGCCTTATCTTTCCTGCACTTCCTGTTTATTTCGTTTGTCAGCGACTTGTATTTCTGTATCCCTGAATTTCCCTGAACATTTCTGTATCTTCTTCTTCCAAGGATCAACTGAAGTATCACTTCAGCTCCCATGATTTCTTTGCAGTTACCTTCTTTGTCCGTACTTTTTTCTTTCCAACTTCTGGTACTGTCTTTTTTAGGGATGTCCATTGCTCTTCAACTAAACTGTCTACTGATCTATTCCTTATAGCAGTATCTATAGCCTTAGGGAACTTGAAGAGTATCTCTTCATTGCTTAGCACTTCCGTATGCCAATTTTGTGTGCATTGATTCTTTCCGACTAGCCTCTTAAACTTCTGCCTATTCTTCATCACTACAAAAAAGTGATTTGAGACCATATGTGTTCCTAGGTACGCCTTAGAATCGAATATCTGGTTTCGGAGTTCTGCCTGACCATGATGTAATCGAAATAAAATCATCCCGTGTCTCCTACCCTGTTCCAAGCGCACCCTATCCTCTTGTGATTCTTGAACAAGGTCTTCGCTATTACTAGCTGATGTTTATTGCTGAATATCGGTCTTTCCCCTCTCTCTTTCCTGGTAATAAGTCCATTTTCTCCTGTCTCCCTTTGTTCTACTCTTTCCCATATAACCCGCTTTCTAATCCCCTATGTACAGTATACTAGATTTTCAACACTCATTAACCCTCTCATGCGTCGCGTCCTCAAATGAGGACACTTACATTTCGACTTATTTCTGTCATCTTTGACATCTGAGGTGACGGTAAAAGCACAGGTAACTCATATGGGGACTAATAATAATTTCAAGAATGTCTCCTAGATGGCAGTGTTGGTGCTTGGCCCGTGGGAACCTTAGATTCGTCACTCCATTCTCGGTATAGCCACGGATCTGTGTTGCGAAAGTTTGACATTGTTCTGTGAGAAACTTACTGCTGTCTCTGGAGAGGTATGTGTTATAATACGTTTGTTAACACTTATTATCGATTATTTGACAATTTTTTCAGATATCTGAATCGTATAAATGTTTATTTCCGTAAACATTACTTGTGTCCTCATTTGAGGACTTTATCCGTCAAGATGACTTTACAGTACTGTCTTCAGAATATTGGATTTCATCTCCTCTGTTGTCTTATAGTACCGTGTTTTACTGTATGTAGCACTCGGTTAGGTAGACAGTTTTAACATATACTAACGTAGACAGTGGCTGTATCCAAACATCAGAAAATTAGTTTGATATCCGTACACAATTTTATAGTTATTTTCCAAAAAGTGAGTAACTATTTTATTCCTTTATGATGACCGACAGGCCGCATTTATCAGCCAAGATGTTCCAGGACGATAGAATTTGTTTAAATAAAGAACGAAGTAAGAACTTTCGCCAGATTATAAGTGATGGAGAAATTCCACAAATTTTGTGAGCTGACTCAGAAGATGAGTTGGGTTGGAGTGATGACTCTGACAATGACCCATCATTTGAAGTGGACCGCATTACTGATACTTGCAATATATCTTCAGAAACAAGTGACACTGACAATGAAAATATTATGAATGGTGGGCTCCATGTGATTCCTAACTTTATGTTTGGCTTCTTCTTATGACAGTATTACTACTAAGGGCACATATTCGTTAAAAGCACTGATGATGGCTGTTAATCAGTTGAAATCGATTTGCAAAAGTGAATAAATAAATTATGATTTTGCGACTGGTTGCTGCTTATTTGGTAATTTTAATGAAAATATCCCCAACAGTGAAACAAGTGCAACAATCATACTGAGGTTGAAAAAGAAATTCAAAGAGATGCTTCTGAACCAGGAATATCAACAAACTGTCCTGAAAGGATGTGATTTAGTTCAGTGAATTGGACAACTCAGTTACTGTTCCACCATTTACTGGAAAAGCTAAAGTGTGCATTACTGGAGAAATTCCCCTTGACTTCTTTATGTAGCTATTTCCAGAGAAACTCATAGCTGAAATAATTGAGCAGACCAACTTATACGCACATCAGGAAAGGAATATTTCTCTACTTCTGTTTATGAACTGAAGATATATTTTGGAATAGTACTCGTAATGACTTACTTGAGATATGCGAGAATACGACAGGAAACTGGCTTACGGATGAACTTGATTGCTGATGCTATGTCGTGCAGGAGATATGAAGTACTCCGCCGTTTCCTACATTTCTAAGATGTTTTTACAATTCCTCCGGACAATAGTGACAAAGCTACCAGATTATGACCAATTTTAGAAGCTCTGCATGAAAGCTGTCACAAGGCTCTCAAACATGAAGAATTAAACAGTGCTGTTGAGATGGTGATTCCGTTCGAAGGGAGATCATCATTGAAGCACTGCCTTCCCAAAAAGCCCAAGAAATGGGACTACAACATGTGGGTGCGTGCGGGTGTGCCTAGTTTTGTGTATTGGTTCGAACTGTGTCAAAGCGCTGGAGGAGGACGCAGTAATATCTCTGAATGTGGGGCAGCAGGAGATGTTGTGCTCCGTCTGTGTCACGACATTCATGGAAAGAACCACAAAGTCTATGCTGACAATCTCTTCAGCAGCATTCCCTTGGTGCTAGAATAGAAAGAGTTCAGCATATGGTATGTTGGTGCCATTCGCAATAACAGACTGTAGTTCGCAAAAGAATTACAGAAGGAGGGATGTGGCAGTTCTTCAGTAGTGACATCAACAGAAGGCGTTACTGTCACGAGATGGATTGACATTCACGTGTAACCGTCGTATCATAATATACTGGAAGAGAACCTGAAGGGGTTGCTACACGATTTTGTCGAAAGGTAAAGAAGTTTATAGAGATCCAAAGACCCCTCTGTATTGGAGTTTATAATAAGCACATAGGAGTAGTTGACCTAATTGATTTTTTGGTGCCTCTTTCTATAAATGACACCAGAAATCTTAGGTGGGTAATGAGGATTAACTACGACATGCTAAATGTGACTGTAGTATATACATGGATACTTTGGAGGATGTGTGAAAAAGAAAATATGGATTTCTTAGCATTCAAGTAGAGTCGCCTCTTGGCTAATGTACAAAGCTGTCTGTACAATCGAAAAAGAAAGCTTGTCATGCGGTACCCAACGAATTACGCCTCGATGGTGGATCACACTGGCCAGCCAAGTCAGGTGGTTCCGGTGCCAACAAGTGTCACGGTCGGGACTGACGTCGGAAAACCCGTTACATTTTGAAAAGTGTAAAGTTGCCGTGTGCCCTGAGTGCATGAAACAATTTCAATGTAGAAAAATGGTTCAAATGGCTCTGAGCACTATGGGAGTTAACAGCTGAGGTCATCAGTCTCCTAGAACTCAGAACTACTTAAACCTAACTAACCTAAGGATATCACACACACCCATGCCCGAGGCAGGATTCGAACCTGCGACCGTAGAGGTCGCGCGGTTCCAGACTGAAGCGCCGAGAAGCGCTCGGCCACTCCGGCCGGCTTCACTGTAGACAAAACACAAAATAGTGCACACTCTTCATGTATTCTTTGATATTACTGATACATGTTCTAATAGTGTACACTCTTCATGTATTCTTTGATATTACTAATAAAGGTCCTACTTAAAATGTGGTAGTTTTCGTGCTCTTTGTCCTCTTATGAGTACACCTCCCTATTAGTCTATAAACTATTTTTTTAGATAAATTATGATGAATTGTATATAAAATAGGTCTTAGCGAACCAAATAATGCATCAGAAATTCTTACTTAGTTATCTGTGCACCGTTCAATCTTTCGACCAACTTTGTTGTATGGGAACGAAAGCTGGGTGGATTCAGGTTACCTTATCAACAAGGCTGAGGTTACGGATATGAAAGTAGCTAGGATGATTGCAGGTACTAGTAGATGGGAACAATGGCAGGATGGTGTCCACAATGGAGAAATCAAAGAAAAACTGGGAATGAACTCTATAGATGTAGCAGTCAGGGCGAACAGGCTTAGATGGTGGGGTCATTTTACAAGCATGGGAGAAGCAAGGTTACCCAAGAGACTCATGGGTTCAGCAATAGAGGGTAGGAGGAGTCGGGGCAGACCAAGGAGAAGGTACCTGGATTCGGTTCACAATGATTTTGAAGTAATAGGTTTAACATCAGAAGAAGCACCAATGTTAGCACTGAATAGGGGACCATGGAGGAATTTTATAAGGGGGCTATGCTCCAGACTGAACGCTGAAAGGCATAATCAGTCTTATATGATGATGATGATGATGATGACGGGTTGATAATTCGTGCATGAGAGCTGTATTCCTCAATCTCTCTGAACATTTCTGTATCTTCTTCTTCCAAGGATCAACTGAAGTATCACTTCTGCTCTCGTTTCGCGACCGATCGCTCCTTACTTTCCGAACAACCCTCGTACTTCTGTATGCCAATTTTTGTGCATTGATTCTTTTCGACTACTATCTTAAACTTCTGCCTACTCTCCATCACTAGAAAAAAGTGATTTGAGTCTATATGTGCTCCAGGGTACGCCTTACAATCGAATATCTGGTTTCGGAATTCTGCCTGACCATGATGTAATCCAAATAAAATCGTCCCGTATCTCCAGTCCTGTTCCAAGTACACCTCCTCCTCTTGTGATTCTTAAACAGAGTATTCGCTATTACTAGCTGATGTTTACTGTACAATATCAGTCTATCTCCTCTCGCATTCCTGGTACCAAGTCCACGTTTTCCTCTCAGCCTTTGTTCTACTCCTTCCCCTATAATCCGCTCTCTAATCCCCTATGTACAATGTACAGTATATTGGATTTTCAACACCCATTAAGTACTGAATTACCAGTACAATAGCCTCATATACCATCTCTGTCTCTTTATCTCCAGCTTGCGACGTCGGCATGTTTACCTGAACTATCGTTTTCGGTGTTGGTTCGCTGTCCATTCTGATGAGAACAATCCTACCACTGAATCCTACAACTGTGTACGGTAACTCACTTTCTTCCTCACCTTCCTATTCATAATGAATCTTATCCACGTTATGATATTCTGCTACTGTTTATATTACCCTATCCTTGTTCTCTTTCTCTTTCACTTCACTGTATATAGACTGAGTCTTAGCAATTTCGTTTTCAGATTTTGTGGCTTCCCTACCACGTTAGAACTTCTGACATTCCACACCCCGACTCTTAGAACCTTATCGTTTCGTTGGTTATTTAATCTTTTCCTAATGGTCACCTCCCCTTTGGCTATTGATTCCCGTAGATCTGAATGACGCCTAGTACGGAATCTTTTGCCAAAGGCAAGGTTACCACAATTTTTTTTTTAACTCCAAGCCACATGTCCTGTGGATACTCAATATGTGTCTTAAATGCGAGAGGTTTCCGTTGTTTCCTGCATCCTCATGCCGTCAGTCATTGCTGATTCTTCCGCCTTTAGAAGCAGTTTCTCACACCAAGGGCAAGCGAGTTCCCTGAACACAGCTTTTGGCATACTCCTCCACTCTCTTTGACAAAGCCATTGGATTAATGAAGGTGACTTCTTATGCCGGAAGTCGTTGGCCGTCATTGCTGATGACCTTTATTTAAGGTTTAAGCGTTGGCTGGGTCGGAACCCGGAAGTGAGAACCATTTAATTGCGAATTAAAGACACTACTCCGACCCCACGGTTTACCTAACGTTGAGTAACGGGTGAGCAAGCAAGCACACAGCTTTTGGCATACTGATTTAGTTTGGTAAGAATATTCTTGACGCAAAAAATCATTCCGGATTTATTCCATTAGACTGTTCACGTCGCATTTACATCCCAGAAGAATATTCTTTCACTGTTCGATACAACAAGCCTTAAAATTATTCATTTCTTATAAGGTAGTAGTCTTTCAGTGACAGAGTCAATTTGATTCAAATAATTTTTGGTATTACGCCGCGTCATTATGAAACGCTAAAAGAACTAAAATGCTGACAATGCGATCGACTTTGCAGCATTGTTCTCAAGGCGACTGACTGCTAATAGAGTTGAAAAGTTTTCACTTTATACTTACGCCCTGTCAGTCAGCCGTGAAATTAAAATTACAGCATTTAATTTACCCCGCCGGCAATGCACTTTACAGCCCAGTGACGTCTTTGTACCCAACAGTAACTTGACTAGAGATATCTCCAGCTTAAATTTGTCTGTCTATCGTGCCGTCACTGGCTTTCCTTGGTGGCGTCTCCCTGATCTTCTCTTTCTTTCGGGTAGTCTGGGTAACGACTATATATTGGATTACTGATATCTGAAATCCAGCGGAGTGGTTTATGTCGTTAGGGCAGTTCTGTGGGGAAACATGGGCTCCTTTCTCGAGCAGACGAAGAACCCTTTTCTAGATGCTAGAGCAATACAGAAATGTTTATGATGATCATCACGTATGACGCTAAAACTATTCAGGCTTACAGATCTCGACCTAAAGAATAATTCCATCATACTGAGAATAGCTGAAGCCAGATTGGAGGCTTGAATAATAGCATCGCAAACCTCGACCCAGTGAAACAGCGCAAGATAATACTGCGTTCAATACAAATATCTGAGAAGAGCGGAATCTAAGTTGGAGGCAACATCAGGATATTATGGGATAAGGTGGATTTTCCTGGTGTTAGATTTTACTAACTTTCTAGGTAATCAGATGACTTTAAACGCAGTTCAAGTTCATTTTGATTTATTCAGTTAAAAACGATTTTAAAATCGTAATTCATATTATGTATAAGTTTATCATTTCTTATTTTAGCAGTCCATTTAATTATCAACGTTCTTTTGTAATAACATATCCGCCACCTTGGCTGAGTGCTCAGCGCGACAGACTGCGATCCAGAGGAATCATCTTCGTTCCCCGGTACTGCGAACCATTTCTTCATTGATGGAAAGACCAGAACATAACGTAGTGCACTCATCATCGTGATGCCGGCCGAGGAGCTGCTTTGCCGAGTAGTAGCACCTTCAGGTCACAGACACTGACAACGGCCCAGAGAGCGATGTTTTGACGCCGTGATCCTTATTGCAGCATTCAATTACGCCACTGGAGGAGGACGACGTGGATGTCGGTCGGTATGGATGGGTCCATGAGGACAGTATATGCTTCTGTTTTATAGAAACACAACTGAAATCCTTGGATCCTCATCCTTTTGGGTTTTCTCACAGTCCGTGACTCACTACCATATAATGCTGTTCCCCAAACATAATTCTCAGAAACTTGTTCCTCATGCTTGGTTCAAATGGCTCTGAGCACTATGGGACTCAACTGCGGAGGTCATTAGTCCCCTAGAACTTAGAACTAGTTAAACCTAACTAACCTAAGGACATCACAAACATCCATGCCCGAGGCAGGATTCGAACCTGCGACCGTAGCGGTCTTGCGGTTCCAGACTGCAGCGCCTTTAACCGCACGGCCACTTCGGCCGGCCTCCTCATGCTTGGGCCGATGTTTGAAACTGCCAGTCTTCTATTGGCCAGGAGTGGCCTCCTTGTTTCAACCGCCACATATTGTTTTGGTTTTAAGGCAGCAAACCTCCTTAACTTCATCTATTTTGTGCTCCACAATTCTGATCTTAAGGTTACTCTTTATCTCACTTCTGCTGCTCCTCATTAACTTAATATTTTTTCAGTTTACTCTCAATTCCGTTCAACACGTCTTTTAAATCTCTTCTCTCTTACTGAGGATTTCAATGTCATCAGCAAATCTTATCATTGCTGTCCTATCACCTTGAATTTTAATTCTACACTTGAATCTTTCATGTCAGTGACTGCTTCCTCGATGTATCAAAAATGGTTCAAATGGCCCTGAGCACTATGGGACTTAACTTCTGAGGTCATCAGCCCCCTAGAACTTAGAACTACTTAAACCTAATTAACCTAAGGACATCACACACATCCATGCCCGAGGCAGGATTCGAACCACCGACTGTAGCGGTCGCGCGGTTCCAGACTGTAGCGCCTAGAACCGCTCGGCCACTCCGTCCAGCCTCGATGTATCGATCGAACAAATGTGGCCAAAGACTACACACTGTTTTACCTCTTTTTTCTTCGTTTTTCATTCTTATGATTCCCTCTCGGTTATTATAGACAATATATTTTAACCGTATTTCTTTACAGATTACTCCTACCTTCTCAGAAGTGAGATCATTTTACACCATTTTACAATGTGAGAGCCTTCCTCTGTACCTAAAATTCCAACGACCGTGTCTTGATTGTTCTTAAGTTTTCCTTTCGCTATCAGTCGCAACGTCAGAACTACCTCTTTGGTGCCTGTACCTCTCCGAAAGAAAAGCTGACCACCATCTATTGTCTCCTCAATTTCCCCACGCCACGAATACATGACTTGGGATTCAAAGATGCCCATTGCACTAATGATGAGGTTGAATAATGTCTGGTTGCGAAAAGGCTTTCTGTTCAGAACTACGAAAGCACATTGCCGAGAGTAGTTTTACAATGATTAGCGTACTGGATGTGTATTCCCGACGAGCCAGTTTGCAATCTTCTACCGCCCGGCCACACTTAGCTCTCCGGAGGTTTCTGTAAATTGCTAAGGGAGAATGATGAGCTAGTTGCTTTGAAAAGGAAAAGTCCGAGTTTCTTCCTTAAACTAGACCAATCTGTACTCCTACTATCTCCAATTACCTCAGTATCGACGTACTTAAGAACGTTACATCCTCTATGAAAAGCTTACTAGGATAAAACGATGAGCTTCGAAGGAGAAATGGAGCGTTAATTTGCATATTTTACTCTGAAAGAAGTCTCTCAACTGATATTAGCGAATCAGATGTGCTTTGATCGCGCCTCCATCACACAGACCGTTTCCATAGCAGCGGTTACCCCTGAAGGCACGTTTCCATGACAACGACCTGCTGCGTGCTTGGTCGTGGCAATGCTATCTCGGTTCTCTAACAAAATACACACCACGACGTTCATGCATTAAAGGATTCATTGTATCATGTAATTTCATTTCCAAAGAATGTATACAGCAAACAAAAAGCTGCTACGTACAGAAATACAAAAATCATTAAATAAATACTCAAATAATCCATTTTCAGAAGTCTTAGACGCTTCCCTGTAACTACGTAGCACTGTCGTATTTTTATCACCAATATGCGGGTGGAAAAATGGAAGATAAGGTGTCCATAACAGCGATGTTTCTAGTGACGAATAAGTTCTCGGAGTAGGAAAGGCTATGAATAGAAGTCACGATGATCATTTCAAAGCAAAGTTGTCCAGTGAACTGCGAAAACACATATCTGGATATATCTCCTTCAAAATGACCTATGGTTGAAACTGGTCAACTGAATTGGTAATAAACAGAATGAAACCTACTTGGACCATGCTTTCATTCTCAAAAGACGTTGAGGCTATGGACCTCTTCGGAAATAAAATTTTAAAATGTGCCTGCGATGTACTAGATCGTGAAATGAAGAGTGAAAATGATCACGTATGAAATTGGCTAATTACACAGGTAATAAACAGAATCACCCTACTTGGACCATGTTCCCAATCTCAAAAATATCTGGACAACCAGATGGGACGTTGATCCCGGTCCTTCGATCTAGAAGCCCAGTGTTTTATTCTCTACTGCGCCGCCTTGCCCGTTATCATTCACAAGGGAAATTTTTATTGCAGCTTTCATGTCTTGCTTCAGCCACGCTAAGTACCAGTTATTGCATAATATCCCCTTATTATTGGCATTATTCTTATATCTTTAGTTTCATTAATAAAATAGGTTTTTTAAAAGTTACGTGCTTGTTTAATTTAAATTTTCGTGTACATTAGCATAGAAATATTGCCTAAATAAGTCTGATATTGTTTGTATATTTTTGTTGTTTTGCAGTTTTCTAAGAAACTCTACTTCTGGACACTGTTTTCCGTGACTGCCCGTTTCCTTAGTTTTGGTATTTATCTTTTTTCTAGGGCTTCTCAGTACATTGTTCTCCTGAAGAGTGTTTTACGTTAAAATTTTTCGAAAATCATCAAAAAGTATTTCTCGTTTCTAAATGTCTTCTTTATTACAGATAACGGATTTGGGTGACAATATTTAACAGTTCTATGTAAGTGAACAGAAAGGTAACATTACATCTAGTCAGTCTAGTATTGTTATTGCATTTCTTAGCTAGTACAGCACAATTTTTCTGCTGTGCAATTTGTCTTCCACCGTCTTATTTTCGCTATGCAGTGTAAGATAAGCTAGGTGATTATACCGAAATTTTTCATTGATTGAGAGTTCTAGACTAATATAAAAACTTTTAAATGACGAGGTCGGCTTCTATATTGCAATTAATATATTACTTTTGTTACTAGATATTTGTTATGATGCTGACTGATAAGAATGTAAACAGATCATGATCCGCAGCAACGATCTGATTAGCTCTTACGGTTTCTGGTGCTGTTCGAATCTGATGAGATTTTGCCAGGCAATATAGTATGGGGTGAACAGACGTATTTTACAGTGCAGGGTACAGTGCATATACAAGAATGTCTAATTTGGAATACCGCTAAATCGTGTGTTTTGGTCGAAAAGCCGTTGCACTCGCTGTATGTGAGTGTGTGGTGTAAATTCACAAACACCTGTATTCACATGGCTCTAAGCACTATGGGACTTAACATCTGAGGTCTTCAGTCCCCTATACTTAGAACTACTTAAACCTAACTAAGCCGCGCGGGATGAGCCGAGCGGTCTCAGGCGCTGCTGTCATGGACTGGGCGGCTGGTCCCGGCGGAGGTTCGAGTACTCCCTCTGGCATGGGTGTGTGTGTTTGTTCTTAGGATAATTTAGGTTAAGTAGTGTGTAAGCTTAGGGACTGATGACGTTAGTAGTTAAGTCCCATAAGATTTCACACACACAAACCTAACTAACCTAAGGACATAACACACATCCATGCCCGAGGCAGAATTCGAACCTGTGACCGCAGCAGCAGAGCAGTTCCGGTCTGAGGCGCCTAAAACCGCTCGGCCACAGTGGCCGGCAAACAAACTTTACTCTCGGTACGTTGTTCTTTGATGAGACTGCACCCAGAGGACCTGTCAGTCATTCCGTGACGTCTGCACGTTATCTAGACATGTGACTCCTGCTTTGGAAGAGGGCTGCTGTGTACAAACCACTCTTTACGTGCAAGATGGAGCAACACATCATGACTCTCGCCCAGTGACAGATCCGCCTCGTGCAACGTTTCAAGAACGTGTTATCTCCAGAGGTTTGTCAGAAGTATGGTCCGCAAGACCACCCACCTGATTCCATGTGACTTGTGGCTCCGACGATATTTAAAAGGACTCGTTTACGACGACACACTTTCGGACAGAGTGCACGAAAGCGTTGCTCAGATTCCACCGAAACTGCTGAGAGCAACTGTTTTACGGATGAACATCTCGTCGATGTCCCTGCTATTCATATTGAACAAATTATCTAAGCTGTGGTTAATAATAATGTCAGCATTATGCATTTCTCACTTGTCTGAATTTTTCTGCCCATGTCCCGCTCCTAATGCATTAAATATGGAAACGTTTCTGAACATCTTTATTGCATTCATAGCGTCAGATCAGCACCAGGTGGCAAAAACTGGAATTATTTTTTCCAGCGTAGATCCGTCCCGCGTTAACGCATTAGCGTATCTGCCACGTTCCACTGAAATACGATAATTACAGCCTACCTTGCACATCTGTGAGAAGCTGCACATTAATTGTAACCACCCGGTGTATGTTACAATAGACGTCTGCCCGACACTACAAGTATGCATGAAATAAATTGTCAGCAACTGATTGATAACAGGTGACTTTGTTATAAATGTGAAACGCAAGCAGAAGTCCTCTGTAACTGGCCTTAGTCGAAGAAACCACTTCATATCAAGGCCACTGCCCGGCCGCATGTCGACTGATGACGGCACTGCAATCGATATATCGAACTGTGCGACGGCCGAGGTTCGCCCAATCCCAAAAATCCATCCCCTCCCCTTTCCACCTCGGCTATTCCGTCTGCTCACATCAGCTCTCACGGGGGTCGCTTTCTTCCCGAGTAATCTTGCGAACGACAGATTCTTTGAACGGCAAGGCAGGATTTGCTGCGCTCGCGTGTTCTCTGCTCTTGGGAGTGGGCCTCCGGCCTCGGCCTCATCTTGTACCGGCGGGCGAGAGCTTCTTTGTCCTCGAAACGAAGACGTCGCCACGAGCATTGGGGCTGTAATTAGCAGCACGCCGCAATTTCCTTCAAATCCGCAGGCGTAAAAGGGAGGAAATGGAAGTGGGTGCCACAGTTTCGCATCTGCAATCGCCCCACCATCCTTCGGAGTAGTGAGCGAGATGGTGTAGTGATTACCAGATTGGACACGAATCCAGAAGAACGACAGTTCAAATCCGCTTCCGGCCATCCAACTTAGGTTCTCCGTTATTTCTCTAAATCGCTACAGACAAATGCCATGTTGTTCAGTTGATAGGACACGACTTGTAACTCTACAATCCAGACCTTACATATTTTTCAGCTATTGAATTTCTGGAGTTCATGACCATATTTTGTAAATATAGTTATCAAAGATTTTTGTGAGTAATTAATGTTTATGAAAATATGTTGTGTACTGATATGATAAGTAAAAATTATTTATGTCAAATTATTGTAGTAATAATGTTGGCCACATGAGGGAAGCTTTTGTTGAATAAAGCACAGAGAATATCCTTCACGTAACAGTAACATCGCTGGCGCGAATGCGCACAGTCGAAGGGGTGAAGGCAGAGAAATTACTGGGAAGCACGAGTGCCGTGGAACACACGTATGTGTGCAAGAGTGTTTTGCGTCGAAAATGTTGTTGTGAGAAGTGGCCAGGCAAATCATAAGTGGGGAAGCAAGTATGTGGGCACAGTATATGGTAGTATGAGGTTTTCGGAAGTAACGAAAAATACAATGTGGCCCAAATTTATTCAAGCGGCTCGCCGATTGAGAAGAGCCTGTTGCCAATATTGGATCTCATAACAAGCACTACATCGCACAAAAAATGTTCAAATGTGTGTGAATTCCTAAGGGACCGAACTGCTTAGGTCATCAGTCCCGAGAGTTACACACTACTTAAACTTGCTTGTGCTAAGAACAACACACACATCCATGCCAGAGGGCCCGGCGGGAGGGGCCGCATCGCTCCATAAGCTATGCATCGTACAGCAGGGTACAACTGGTTTTTTGTAGCTGTGTAATAGGCATGCCATCGTCTTAGTAACTCTTTGGGAAACTGTAGTATGTTTATTCAAAGAATGAAGTTCTCGAGGGAAATTTCATAGGCCCCAGACGTTAACCGTCAGCAAATCCTCTCACCATGAATTCCGAAACAGTAACAAGTTAAAAAAAATAATCAAAAGAGGACTAATTTAGTTACATTTACAGTAGATTTCCAATTAAGTACTTATTCAGTACAATGAAACACCAGCTAAAAGTTGCAAATTTTAGTTTTCTTATTCACACAATGACTAGTTTCTGCCTCCGACTCATTTTCAAAACATGGTAACGGATAGTCGAAATGGTATTTTCGAAAAAGCAGAAACCATGCAAAAAAGTGCAAACTAACAGTTACGGATTAGGGCTATACAGCGCACAAAGCGCTGTAACTGATTGTGTGCACATTTTTAATATGGTCTTTGCAGTTTCAGAAATTCCATTTTGACTATCTGTTACAATGATTTGAAAATGAATGCCGTCCAAAAACTAGTCATCGTGTGAATAAGACATGTGAAATTTTCAGCTTTGGTTTGTTTTCCGTTATACTCATTAACAGAGACTGCTGACCTACACTTATTCCAGCGTGCTGGGAGTTCGCTAGTTCTTATTGTGGTCAAAGGGAGTAGCAAGTACAGTGGTTCAGTATATTGCAATAATACTGCAAACAATAAGTTTAAATTGAAAGTGATTAAATTAAAATTCATTTTCTATGAGATAAATTTTATCTTGTATTTGCAAATGGTATTAATATGTACGTCTACATAGTATTAGCACTGAAAAATAGTGGTTCCCATGAATGAAATTTATTACACCGTTAACCAGAGGCATAGTCATTTTCAAAGTAATAAGTGAATGATAAACAGTTTTCGTCACGATTAGGCATATTTTTCTAACAGACAGCATTATCATGAGTTACGTAACACACTACAGTTTCCATAAAGTCTTACTAATCACTGCTTATTATTGGCTATCATTAACTAACTTCATTACATTCCGAGTTAACGTCGTCTGTGTTTGCGTTACACGTGTCATTTTTCACACGTGTCATTTTACATGTAAGTCAGAGTGTGTGGATTTTGTTCGGTTGCTGCTTTGTCCATCTCACATGACATTTACGTGATTTCAAAGTGATCACACTCATTTACCAAAATTATCTTTAGTTTATTTTTGGAGCTGGTGATGTTTTTCTTCTGCAATCCAATGTAACTGAAACTAAATTCTGGCATTCAAAATTATAGCGAAAGTTTAATTTATTAACCTTTTTGACATTTCGGTCATTGTTGTACACACTAACAAACTCTCTTGCGAAAACGACCAAGTTGTAGCTACACGTATTCTATAGGTCACCACTGATCTTCAGACTCGGTGCCTTGTTCCTACTACCGGCGGAACGTTAGGTACACATGTCACACAATCCAAACATGTGTTCCAACTCTAATGATCTCGATGTCGACTTTTAAACACCACAGTTTTCCTTCAGGGATTCACAGTATCTGTAAGTTTTTTCCACATTGATATGAATAGTGGCACTACTCAGTATTTTGGGTAACAGTATTAAATCTTCAATGTAACTGCTGACAGTATTACGAAGACTGCCACAGAGCGTAGTGGTAAAAGCGTTGGCCGTCAGCCTTCCTAAATCGACACGTAGGGCACAATAACAGATGCGCAGGTGAGCTGTCGAGCGAGGGTAGCAGAGCGCAATGGTAAACAACCCCACACAGCAAATACCGATGTATTAAATGAGTCGTTGCCACTACACTCGAGCCAGCCTCTTTCTGAAGAGTGACGTGACTAGACACCAGGTTTTAGTGAAACAAATTGGAAGTAACAGAGCATAAGTGAGGCTGAATATGAGGACAGGGCAATATAGGATTTGGGGAATTCATCACTGCCAAGTAGCAGCACGACGACGGCAGTGCACCACCTCTCCGCGAGACGACTGGGCAACGCCAGCAGCAGCCCCCACTTCGAGACCACACTGCATCTGCTCCTGCTCTGGGTACTTCACGGAACTTCGTGACACAGCACCGCCAGCCTGCTACCCGAGTCTGGTGTCGCCGACGCTGAGGACCAGGGAGGGGCTCGGGGTCACAACGGCGGCCGCCGTCCGCCGCCTTTCTGAGGGGACGCGGGACGAGACCCACGCAAAACTGCCTCCACCAGAGCACAGTGAAGAGCAAAGGGGCCACCACCCGGCGTATCGCTCCGCTGGGAAGCGCTGCTGTCGCATCCGGCTGTCGCAACCGGCTGCTGTCGCCGGCGAATCGGAAACTGGTGCACCTTCGTAGGGCACCGTCCTAACAGCCGACGCCAGCATCACCGTCCAGAGTTCGCAAGGAGAGATGTTCATGCCTCATGTAAAACTGAAAATATAATAAAGTTATATTGCTAAATGGTCCACAGCATTTGGACTGATTCCCCACCATCTACGGCATCGTCGCACATACCCCCCCCCCCCCCCCCCCTCCTACAGAGGTGCCACTGCAGACCGGTTCAGGAGGGCCAGAGTCGCAGCAGTCAACAGCGGAGGGCGTCCGATCCTCGCGGCATTTCATTCGAGCCACAGCCCGCATTGTAGTCACTGGGGTGAGTGAGACAATTTTTTTCATGTGTGGTCTAATCATTGTGTTGAAATTTAGAGGGCGTGATATTATGAAAGCGAAATTAATGAAACCAGAGGATCCTGTGGATCTGTCGCAATTTAGGAGTAATCGTTAAGATAAACTGTTACTACTTGTATGCTGCACTCAGTGTAATCTATTCAGTCATTGATGTGAATCTTCAGGTTTTGGTGGCGCAAAGACTGTTCCTTTAAGTTTCGGTTGTGCAGCTGCAAGAATTCTCCTTCCGCTTCTAATATTTCGGCTGTATAACGTTCAGCCATCATCAGAGTGAGCCGCAAGACGGCCGCTCCAGTGCTAGCTTCGTCCCTTTATACTCGTGTACCGCGCGACTGCGCATGCGGCCGCAGATGCAAATGCGCCAGAGATGTTGGTCGGCGGCAGAGACGTGCACAATGCGCGAGTTATATCTATGACTCATCAGTCGATCTGTGTTGGCATGTCGATATCTCAATGTGGGCTGCACTGTGACGACGTCTTTGTCAGTTTATTACACCAAGTGCCGGATTCCATGATTTATCAGGGTTGAAACCACTATCTCTATTAATTACAGTCGTCGTCAAGCGAATCTCAATTGCCTCCTTCACTATTGAGTCCTAAAAAGATGATGTACTTGCCAAAATTTCGACGTTGTCATACAACATACTGTGACCAATGTCAATACAGTGCTCTGCCACTGCCGACTTGTTAGGTTGTAAAAGTCGTATGTAGCTACGGTGTTCTTCATATCTTTCTTGAACAGTGAGTTGTTTGTCCAATGTAAGACAGGCCACATTCACATGGAATTTTGTAAATTCCAGATTTTCGGAGCAGCAAATCATCTTTGATGGAGCCCACGAGTGCAGCTGTCTTGTGTGGAGGACGAAAAATTACTTTTACATTGTGTCTGCTGAGAATAAGTCCTATTTTTGATGAGAGGCTACCCACATATGGCACAAAGGCCATCGATTTAAAGGTTTCTTCTTTTTCTTCTGCTTTCTTAGTGGCCTCTTTCGGTTTCATTTTCAGTGCCTTCTGTATTTGCTGTGGGGAGTACCCATTGTCTTCAAACACTCTTTGTAAGTGTGAAAGTTCATCTTGCAGACTACTTTCGTCAGAAATAATATGCACTCTATGGGTGAATGTTCGGAGAACACTCATCGTCTGGGCAGGATGGTGGCAGCTATTTGCACGTAAATACAAATCCGTGTGTGTCGGCTTCCGATACACTTCATGTGCCATCCTCTCTGATATATCTACATGCCAACACGGATCGACTGCGGAGTCATAGATGTAAGTCGCGCATTGTGCACGTCTCTTCCGCCGACCAACGTCTCTGGCACATTTGCATCTGTGGCGCATGCGCAGTTGCACGGTACGCGAGTATAAAGGGACGAATCAAGCACTGGAGCGACAGTCTTGTGGCTCACTCTGAAGAGGGCTGAACGTTAAACAGCCGAAATATTAGAAGAAGAAGGAGGATTCTGGTAGCTGCACACCCGAAACTTAATGGAATATTCAGTCATTCTTTCCCTTGTGCTTTACTTGTAACTGCTCGGGTCACACAGCTACGCAGTGTAGAGACTGACTCATCATCAGGTAGAAGAATAATGAACTTGGTAAAATATTTCGGGACTAACTGTTCTTTGCGAAATGTTTTGTTGTAGTGTAGTTTTTATCTCGGATAATGGACGCAAAGTCAAAATCAGAGACACGGGCTGTCTCCTGCGGAGAAGTGGTGCCGGCATTAGCGGGACAGGTGACTCATTTGAGATCCGATAACGTTGTTATGTTTAATGATCTAGCATGGAAGAACAGCAAGATTGCAGTGTTGAAGTTGCAAACCGTAGGAGTGGATCCGACTGTGGCGAAGCTGGCTTCTCCTCTCTTTCATTGAGCATTTGAGGAGTGTTGGCATTTACAGAAGATTATAAGTTGACATAGGAGGTTGGACGGATTAATAGTTGTCTCAGATCGCAGAGTTACGTTTGTCAGAAGAAGGAAAATTATTTTTAAAGTGCACAGAAGTACTACGAAATATAGAAACATTTGATCAGTAGTGACAGGTGTTGTAACAACTCTAAGGTTAGCATAATAGTGCACGGCTTTTTCTCGAAAAATTTGGGATGATCTCCAGGAGACATACTGAGGCAACAGAAGACTTTGTGATAGCAGTAGGAAAATGAACGGTAACATGTACAACCTCTCAGTAAATGAGGACGTAAATAAACTGGTGCCGCAAGAGGCCGCGCAACGAGTGCTCAATGCTATTTTTAAGGGATTTGACACGGGAAATGTCTAGGAGAGTACGCACAGTGGCGCCTAAGGATCTTCGTGAAGGAGTTAGGTTCGCACTGGAATACGAACAAATCGATAGGTCAACAGGGGTAAGAGAGGAAACAGATATTTACATCGAATATTAAGTGTTTTAATTGCGGTCGAACGGGGCATGTGCAAAGACAATGTTACCAGTTACAGAATCCACAACACAATTGGAGTAACAGGGGTCGCCAACAACTTTTTACAGACACAATGGTAGAGGTTGTCCAGGGAATAAGAAGGGTCCGCTAAACTTAGAAGGGGGCTCCAGGGCCGCCGACAGGAGATCCCGGTAGGAAAAAGTACAATTACAGCAAATGCAGTGGCGGAATGTGACACAACGGATGTATTGCAGGGAAGACACTATAAAGTACTGTTGGACGTACGAGCATGTGTGTCAGTAGCTTTGAGAGAGTTAGTGGATAGGAGGCAGCGGAACCCACACCGTATGTTTTACGTGGGGTAGGGGATAGTGATATATATCAGCATTAGGGTCAACAGCGAAGAATTTTTCGATTGGGTCAACCAAATTTAGGCTGTGTGGAAATGGTGTCTCATGTAAGAGACGGGTGCAGTAGGATCCTAGGGTTATATTTTCTGCACCAGTCATCATGGCTTAATTGACCTTCGACGATGCATAGTGGATCTGAGTGGGAAGACATTCCGACTAGGGGAAACTGTTGTCAGTGTTACTCCGCCGCAAAGAATGTGTAGTATACAAGATAGTCCAGTCAAACCGCGAGTAATACAACAGCATTAAGGCTTGACTCGCGTGTCGTGTGTCGAAAGACACCAGTAAGTCACTTTGGGTGAATGTGGAATCGAACTTAGCACTAGGTGTCTTATATGTAATAGAACCGTTGGAGGGTAACACAGTATTCTACACAGCGTATTGTTTGGTGATATATAGTACTGTATGCATACAGGAAAGCAGGAAAGGAACAAATACACGTCAATGTGGATAAATCTGTCGCCGAAGATGTAGAGCCTTTGTAAGGAACGTTATTAGCTGCAATAAATATCCTATATGAGAAGGAGGTGTGAGCTCTAAGGAGGCACGGGACGCTGCTTGGCCTGCATTTCGTGAGAAGCTTAAGTATTAGAAAGGAGCAGAAAGAGCGTAGTTGGAGGGCCTGTTGCTAGAATTCCAGAATCTGTTTTTGCACCCGGTTCCAACAGGAAATGAAGCACCGGTCTACCGAAGACCATATAGAAAACGGTTTTAGAAGAGTTCATAGATCAACAACTAGCTGACGAAGTAATAGAAGAAAGTCATAGTGCACGGGGGGCAGCAATTGTAATCGTACCCAAGAAGTGTATGCATAGTTCGCAGAATTATCGGTTTTGTTGCGATTATCTCTATTTGAATACCAGGACTGCAACAAATGCATTCCCTACTCCGAATATCTCGGAGCTCACAGATAACCTAGACAAAAGCAAATATTAAATATGGCTCCTGGAGATAGACAAAAACTGCTTTTTGAGCAAATGTGGGACACCGTGAGTGTAGGAGGATGCCTTTTGGGTTGAAAAATGCGCTGGCGATATTCCAATGGTTGCTGGACGGAGTACTGAGAGGACTGAAACCACGTTAGTGCTTATTATATCTCGATGACATAATCGACCGTTCAAGGGATCTGTTGATAACAGTAGGGTTAGACCAACGTATTTATTTGTCGTAGTCTTATCAGTAGAACAACAAGATTATTGCTGTCAGAGACAGCAGGCTTCTTGGGGGGGGGGGGGGGATGATATGGATTCCTGATATCAGGTTGCCTGGCGAAGGAGAAGAGTAATGCTAGTTTGGGCAGTATAGTACCTCTTTGCCAGGGCGAGAGTAATGGGATTACAAGTGCAACACCTGGATGACGGAGTGTTGTTTTCCAGACAGCCAGATGTGTTATTTTCTAGCCATAAAAAGACGTTAACTTTAGTATTTAATGCGTGCGAGCTATGAAATGAAATCGGGAGGCTGGAAAAAGTATTTTCAGAGGTGCTATAATGGGCGATTAGTAGTGGGAAGCAGTTGACCAGCGTTGCCTGGTGAAACGTTGTTGTGATGCCCCGTGTAAGGAGGAGAAATGCGTACCATCACGTTTCGGACTTTGATAAAGGTCTGATTGTAGAATATCGCCATTGCGGTTTATCGTATCGCGACATTGCTGCTCGCGTTGGTAGAGATCCAATGACTGTTAGCAGAATATGGAATCGGTGGGTTCAGGAGCGTAATGCGGAACTCCGTGCTGGATCCCAACGGCCTCGTATCACTAGCAGTCGAGATCTCAGGCATCTTACCCGCATGTCTGTAACGGATCGTGTAGCCACATCTCGATCCCTGAGTCAACAGATGCGGGCGTTTGCAAGACAACAACCATCTGCACGAATAGTTCGACGACGTTTGCAGCAGCATGGACTTTCAGCTCGGAGACAATGGCTGCGGTTACCCTTGACGCTGCATCACAGACAGGAGCGACTGCGATGATGTACTCAACGACGAACCTGGGTGCACGAATGGCAAAACGTCATTTTTTCGGATGAATCCAGGTTCTGTTTACAACATCATGATGGTTACATCCGTGTTCGGCGACATCGCAGTAAACGCACATTGGAAGCGCGTATTCGTCTTCGCCATACTGGTGTATCACCCGGCGTGATGGTATGGGGTGCCATTGGTTACACGTCTCGGTCACCTCTTGTTCGCATTGACGGCACTTTGAACGGTGGACGTTATATTTCAGATGTGTATACGACCCGTGGCTCTATTCTTCATTCGATCCCTGCGAAACCCTACATTTCAGCAGGATAATGCACGACCGTACGATCCAGGTCCTGTACGGGTCTTTCTGGATACAGAAAATGTTCGATTGCTGCCCTGGCCAGCACATTCTCCAATCTCTCACGAACTGAAAACATCTGGTCAATGGTGGGCGAGCAACTGCCTCGTCACAATACGCCAGTCACTACTCTTGATGAATTGTGGTATCGTGTTGAAGTTGCGTGGGCAGCTGTACCTGTACACGGCATCCAAGCTCTGTTTGACTCAATCCCCAGGCGCATGAAGGCTGTTATTACGGCCAGAGGTGGTTGTTCTGCGTACTGATTTCTCAGGATCTATGCTCCCAAATTGCGTGAAAATGTAATCACATGTCAGTTCTAGTATAATATATTTGTCCAATGAATACCCGTTTATCATCTGCATTTCTTCTTGATGTAGCAATTTTAATGGCCAGTAGTGTATGTTATCGTCTGCCTTAAAGGTAAAGACTTAAGAAGGCGTAGAACCGATCTGTCCAACAGGTTTCAGTTACTTGTAAAATTTCAACTTATTACTTCCTCCAACGTACATATCGCTATATGATCGTTTCGGAAAACGTAGGGAAATCGGCTAAACAGGAGTCAGATTGCTACAGGTTCGGTTTTTTCATCTTCGGTCAATCCTTGGATTTTCCCAACAAATCAATTATTTTAGCTACGGCAGTGATATTAATTTATATGTGAGACATTCAAAAGCGCAGAATGGTTAGGTGCCCATGATAAACGGCACATCTTATTGCAATGAGATGTATATAACAGCGCCGGCCGAAGTGGCCGTGCGGTTAAAGGCGCTGCAGTCTGGAACCGCAAGACCGCTACGGTCGCAGGTTCGAATCCTGCCTCGGGCATGGATGTTTGTGATGTCCTTAGGTTAGTTAGGTTTAACTAGTTCTAAGTTCTAGGGGACTAATGACCTCAGCAGTTGAGTCCCATAGTGCTCAGCGCCATTTGAACCATTTGTATATAACAGCCGAGAGGATGAATGTAGTTTACGGCTTACAATCTTCAACAGAACCATGTCTAGAATAATCTGTCTGTAAATTGGAGCCGGCCGCGGTGGCCGAGCGGTTCTAGGCACTTCAATCCGGAACCGCGCGACTGCTACTGTCGCAGGTTCGAATCCTGCCTCGGGCATGGATGTGTGTGATGTCCTTAGGTTAGTTAGGTTTAAGTAGTTCTAAGTTCTGGGGGACTGATGACCTCAGATGTTAAGTCCCATAGTGCTCAGAGCCATTTGAACCATTTTTTTGTAAACTGGAAAGCGAGTGGAGCTTCTGATGGTGGAACTGGATTCCTCCGGGAAAACGCTGTAACTGACGTACTGGATCTCCATCAGGGTCCCTTATAGCAGTGAAATGGAATGAGCGGTGTTTTTCGTACATCCAGTTCGTGTGCGGTTGTTGTATTAATTATGTTGGTTAATTACCTCTGAAATTTCTGAAATTTTAACACTTATAGTGAAAAATAATCACTCCCCAGTTATGTCTGCGCACTACATCGTGATTGATTCAAAAGATGCCATATAGAAGGGTCAGTAAAGCCATGTGATGTAGATACTCCTTGTGACGCAGCTGACTAGAGAAAGTCGGGAATTGCTGGCTCGCTCTTCAGTTTGCAGACGTACACCAGAAAGTTTTTCAAACCAAACTTAAGGTTGAAGTTACTTGTACTTCCAGGGGCTCAAAGACTGTCGTCCTTTCCATGCACAATTAATGATTCTGCAAACGAGATTGACAGTACCGCACTTTGTGCTATCGACCACGATCAAACGGGATGTGCTTTTTTATGATTAAGCATGTCGGACGTAGTTCAAATAGTGGTAAGTGCACGCACAAAAACGAAACGAATGTGTTAAATGCACTAAAAGTGCCCATCATCGTGATTTGGTCCACAGTGCTCTTCAGCGACAACTATCAGCTCCTTCTTGCTCGCAAATTACACAGTTTGTTTAGGAAAGAGGATACGGTAATTCTTTGTTTAGTAAAAAGGTTGCGCCTAGTACTTTTATGTTAGGGCAACTGAAACGCACTTGTCTACATCTTAGCCGTATTGTTGTGTCTGTACCATACGAACAAAATTTATAACATCGATGACCATGACAAAAAACAAATAGAAAAGTTCCATGCCTAGTCAGCTTTTAAAACGACCATTAGAAATAGTGGGATGAAAATTTATATCACGTATGCAAAATAAAAATTGTTTCATAAATATTACTTATTATGAAAACCTAATAATTCTTAGTAGGGCATTGCTCCTGTTCAGCAGCAGAAGTTTCAAATGTTTAATACAAGACGTTAGACAAGGCCGGCCGTAGTGGCCGAGCGGTTCCAGGCGCTACAGTCTGGAACCGCGCGACCGCTGCGGTCGCAGTTTCGAATCCTGCCTCGGGCATGGATGTGTGTGATGTCCTTAGGTTAGTTAGGTTTAAGTAGTTCTAAGTTCTAGGGGACTGATGACCTCAGCAGTTAAGTCCCATAGTGCTCAGAATCATTTGAACCATTCGTTAAGTAGGGAACTATTAAGTACCGTAATTTCAAAAATGGTTCAAATGGCTCTGAGCACTATGGGACTTAACTGCTGTGGTCATCAGTCTCCTAGAACTTAGAACTACTTAAACCTAACTAACGTAAGGACAACACACACATCCATGCCCAAGGCAGGATTCGAACTTGCTACCGTAGCGGTCGTGTTGTTCCAGACCGTAGCGCCTACAACCACTTGGCTACGTACCGTAATTTAATTTGTGCCAGCGCAACATTACTGATAAATTGTCTATAGTTCACGTGTGTATATGTGTGTGTACACACACACACTTGCGTAATAAATGCGTGTTTGTGTACTTAACCATAAACATTTCATATTGTGGGATTTATATTCCCGTTATACAGGGTGTTCCATTTATCTTGACCACCCTAAATAACTGTTTGTTCAGATGCAAATTACAAAATGTTTAAAGCAAATGTTTTTTAGGCGTCAGAGGGACATCAATCCGCGTGATTGCCTTCGTTGTAGCTTTATTTTTTACAAAGATATGAACAGCGGTATGACTTTTTAAAATCGAACCCTGTATTTTTTATTCGGTAATTCATTTCCTCTCCTAAAGACCTATTCAAAAATGAATCACAGTGTACCATTGAGTGAAACACAACGTAATTAATTACATAATACAACTCTGACGTTGACGCCTCCAGCGCTTAGTGCAGGTACTCGAGATAATGGAAAATTCACGTGCTGACGTTGAAAGAGCACAAATGTAAACATAATTAGAACGCACTCCCCTCATTCTATCAACCATCGTCAGTTGAAGAGTTGTGTGAGTAGAATGTACATTAACGAAGAGAAGGTTAGAAATGCTACTCATCTATGGGGAATGTAAATTAGCAGACCAGTAATTGCAATACTGTTTTGTTATGTACGGGTACATTCAGTGCGGTAGTTTAGTCCTTTTAAATCCTGTTGTATAGAGCAGGCATACAGTAAAGCCTGTCCTTCGTACAAACTGAATCGACAAACGTTTCTTTTATTGTTGTTGTTGTTGTTGAAGGTAGGCGAAATGCTACACAGACAGCGGAACTGTACAGAGAGCGATATACTGACAAGAACTCACCTTTCCGACGGTTGTTTTCTCGTCTCGCTGCGACGCTTCAGGAAACGGGAGGCTTCAACCCTTGACAACGCAATCGTCGTAGCACTCGCACAGACGGCGCTGCCTAAGTTACTGTTCTTGCTTCCGTTGCTATGAATCCACATGTGTGCCTACGACAGCTTGAACACGAAACTGGCATTCCTAAAACTAGTGTTCATCGTATTCTTACACATCACCGGATCCATCCTTACTATGTACACCTACTCAAGAATGGCATGGGAATGATTTCCAGAATCGTGTACAGTTCTGTCAGTGGTCACAGCAGCAAAACCTCGCCAACCAAAACTTCTTCTCCAATGTTCTTTTTACCTATGAATGTTCCTTCTCAAACAAAGGACAGGTAAATACAAGGAATATGCATTATTGGTCCAGCGAAAACCCGCGATGGCTTAGACAGGTGGAACATCAGCGTCAGTGGAGAGTTAACGTCTGGTGTGGGATGCTTGGTACTACAATTATTGGCTCTTGTTTCATCAGTGGTATACTAAACGGCACAGCATATGCCAACTTCCTCAGACGAATTCTACCTCCTTTTCTGGAAGAAGTGCCGCTAAGATCCAGAATGCTTATGTTGTATCAACACGACGGATGTCCAGCACGTAATAACGTCGTGTTCTGAACCGAAGGTATACTGCCCGATGGATTGGTTGAGGAGGAACAGCTACTTGGCCTGTATTGCCTCCTGATTTAAATCCTCTGGATGCATTAAAGACGTTGTCTATCGCGATATTCCAACAACTCCAGAGGACATGCAGGAACGTATCGTGGTTGCTTGTAATTCTCTTTAGCAGGCAGCACTGGAAGCAGTAAATAATTCTTTCATTCAACGAGTGCACCAGTGTATCGGTGTCCAGGGTCACCACTTTGAGCACTTTCGAATGTTCTACTCCTGGGCAATGGTACAGGAGTATCAAAGTCAATTTTGTGTCATATTTTACTTGGTTTTCATTTGTTTTCTGACAACTCCAGCAAGTGGACGTGTTTGTGATCCCGGGCTCAAAGCCAGTGTTGTGTTATGTAATTAATAACGTTGTGTTTCAGTGAATGGTACACTGTGATACATTTTTGAATAGGGTTTTAGGAGAGGAAATGAATTACCGAATAAAAAATACAGGGTGACATTTGAAAAAGTCATGCCGCTGTTCATATCTTTGAAAAAAAGAAAGCTACAACGAAAGCAGTCATGCTGATCGATGCCCCCTGACGGCTAAAGAATATTTGCTTGAAACATTTTGTATTTTGCATCTGGACAAACAGTTATTTAGGGTGGTGAAGATAAATGTGACACCCTGTATAACGGGAATATAAATCCCAAAATATGAAAAGTTTTTATGAGGAACAAACACGAGGGTGTGGTGGAAAGATATGCTTTCGAATTCTCTATTTGAGAAGTCTTAAGACTTTTTTAAATAAAATCCACGTTACTGGCGCGCTACAGTTTCATCCTCCATACCTCCATATTTATTTCTCAACATAGTCACACTGGCAACGAACACATTTTTCGAATCAAAAGACCAGTTTGACTTTGTTGACGCAGCCATTACCTGATTTCTGCCTACATCACTTTACCACTATCAAAACCAAGTCCTCGGAGGCGTTCTTTAAGTTTTGTAAACAGATGAAAATCGGGTAGGGCCAGGTTGGGACTGCATGGAGGATGATCAATTACGAAGAACTCAAGGGGTCGTATTGTTGCAGACGTCGCAGTCCTCGTTTGTGGTCTGGCATGATTAAGCTGAAGGGAAGGGTTTTTTATGTGTGGACGAAAGCTTCGAATTCGAAACTCCATTGCAGTACGCTGTTCCTCATGCACCAGAACAGTGACGTCACACACCGCTATGTTTCGCACTATAATTCAGAGTCCTTTAGCGGCAGTGGACTGCAAATATGGGGATAGCAAGACTAGAGACGTAGAATATTAATAACGTTGCTTTTACGGTAAAAAGCATTGAGATTTCCACATAAAAATTTCGGAGGCACTACTTCCCAGCGTGCCCTTGTATACAGTGCTATAAAAATCGAACAATATCTGTCGTGAGACAGCAGAACGTCAATCAACTAGATCTGATCTGACAGCTTCACGCTTCAGTCGAGTACATTACAGTGACCTGACATTTTAATGGTGTATGCTTCTGAGATTATTGCGAGCTGAGAGCTTTAACTCCCAATATGTCATTTACTGATACTTAATTATAAAAAATCATACTATGACCTACATCATTTTCATAAACGTTTAACTCACCGTTGCCTTGAAACACAAGGCTAATTATGATACGAAAATAACCTAATACAAAAATTCCTTAACCATCAATGTGACGTTTCTGAGATGTTCTTAAAGTGCTGCTACAGCTTTGATACAGCATATATTCATAGAATGTAAGGTATAATACAGATCCAAGCAAATATTGGCTTCAGCTGGAAAAGACTGCCGGCCGCGGTGGTCTAGCAGTTCTGGCGCTGCAGTCCGGAACCGCGGGACTGCTACGGTCGTAGGTTCGAATCCTACCTCGGGCATGGACGTGTGTGATGTCCTTAGGTTGGTTAGGTTTAAGTAGTTCAAAGTTCTAGGGGACTTATGACCTAAGATGTTGAGTCCCATAGTGCTCAGAGCCATTTTTTGGAAAAGACTCATCCGATATGGTATCTCGTGAAGTTACACTTGTGACGTAGAGAGCAAGTTTCCATTGGGAAGGTTACTCTCAACGGAGCAAAAAACTGACTTATCTTATTCAGCCTTCACGCTTCAGGATACTGTGGAATGTGAAATTACACGTTGTGACGTCACGAAATTCGATCAACTCCTCGTCGACAAATATTTTCACGTCCCATATGAGGACGGCTCAAGAAGGTTTTTGGATTAGGAATGGTGTAGCTTTCCCAGCTATTCCAATCCCTTGTGATCGGCCGTGATGACACACGAGACTGTATTAAAACCCTACATTGTAACTCAAAGCTGTGCTGTTTGTTTTGTTGAACATTGTATGACATTAGCAATAGTCTTCATGCTGCAAGTACACATTTGTTTTGGTAATCATGACCTGTCGGTAAGCGTAGCTACAGCACGTAACCCTTTTCTTTAAATATAGGTGATTCCAGTACCTCCCGAATGGGACTGTTTACGTCGTTTGGCGTCGCAGCATAAGAATTAGTCATGCGATTTTCACAAGTGCCGAGGTGCGCTGCTGGTTCTGCCCGCTCACCTTCACATGAATACTTCCAAGCACAACTACACTCCACCTGACGCCTCATGTGCGAGGAACGTGGGAAATTTTCGCAATTTTCTCTTCCACGGTACTGTAGCCAACACAGCTGGGGTTATAATTTAGAGCCCTGAACCTCTGTTCGCTCCTCCACCCACTTTACAAGGCCGTGACTTTTTATGCCGGAAGTTTTCGGCCGCCAAAGCTGATGAATTTTACTCAACATTTAAGCGGTGGCTGGTTTCGAAGCTGGTACCAAGAACTTCATGGTTAGTAATCTACGACGCAACCCCTATACAAAGAAGTCCCTTTATGGCGCGGAGTTTGCGCTTGTATGATTTCGTAACTAGATACTAAATATTTCCCTCCCGAGGGAACGGAGTGCACCGACGAGATAGTGTCATCAAAGTAGCAGTAAAGAATAACTTTGAATATTGCTGACCAACTATTTTGATTTGGTGATTAGTCCTTATCCTAAAGTTATCAGTTATCGACGGGTTTGATGTTGTCATCAGTATGAACCTACTTGACGCTAACCCTTCTATCGCAATGTACCTTTAACACCAACCAGACCCTATAATCTTTCTTCCCTATTCTAAACCCTGTCTCTGTATCTTTTCCCCTTTCTACTGTTCCATCTAGCGCCAAGTTATTCCAGGATGCTTTATCAGGTGACCATCTAACCAGTCCGTTCTGATCGTCAGAATATGCCAAATATTTATAAACTACACCTTTTTGATACCTCATCAATCCGTACTTTGTCCACTAAAATCAGAACATTTTTCTAGTTCAGACATTTTAAATGCTTCCATATTCTGCTTCTATGGATTTCCAATGGTCCACATTTCACTTCGCCGTGCGGTCAAAGGCGCTGCAGTCTGGAACCGCAAGACCGCTACGGTCGCAGGTTCGAATCCTGCCTCGGGCATGGATGTTTGTGATGTCCTTAGGTTAGTTAGGTTTAACTAGTTCTGAGTTCTAGGGGACTAATGACCTCAGCAGTTGAGTCCCATAGTGCTCAGAGCTATTTGAACCATTTTTGAACCACATTTCACTTCAACACAATTATGTTCACCAGACGAATCTCCTTTGTCATTTACCTATCAATGTGTCACACCATTAGAGCTTTGTTTTTATGAAAAGTATGTTCACATGCACCAATCTCCTTCTGATGTATTGTAAAGTTGCATGTTAGATATTGATTAACATTTCATTCTCAGGTCTAACGTGAAACCTGCCATAACCCTTCTTTATACCAATCTTCTTGTCTGGTAGTTTCACATACATGCAGCAAACAGAACAAACCACTCAGCCAAGCGCAACAGTTCCGTATTACACCACGAACTTCGGTAAACTGTCAGGTTGATGCTCAGACCAGAGAAACCCTTAGCTCCAAATACAGTATTGTCTCCGAAAGTACTTATTGGATTACGGTTAATGAAACATAAGGGTTTTTGTCCCCTTCTTATGTACTATAGTAACAGCAGATACTGCTGTAGATCTGGTGTAAAAGGTGAAAGGAACATCAGTATTTATGTTACTAATAGTGTTGTGGATAACAGACTTAACGTCACTTCTCACAAATTGTTTGGTGGAAAAAGAATTACGATATTTTAGGTGATTCCACAGGCATTTGAGTCTAACGGATTATATAATACGTCTTCTATACAGAAGAAAAAAAGCACTCACCACTGAGGAACTGATAATCTCATAGTCCGAATGTTGTAGACATTCGCCCCCCCCCCTTTCCTGATCCCTCCCCTCTTTTACTGGAATAACAGGTACAAACAGCCTTTCATTCCTCATACACAATGCTTCTTTAGATGTTGTGACATGTGATATGCGCTATAAACGTCTAGGAGGACGTGATATTGACTTCGTGTTTTTTGGCTGCAGCTGATTCCGTCTTGGTGACAACGTAGATTTCAAACGACGAATCATCGCAGCCAGTGTTGATTTTCTACATATAGACTAGCAGCAGAATACATGAAAACCCAAATAGACAAAGACAGGAATGGAAGATTAAAACTTGCAAACGAAGTCCTGTAATCCCCTCCTCTTTAATGTAAGCGTTACTTCGCCTCCGATGACTCACCAGGAATAAATTTCATGTAAAGCAGAATGGTGATTAAAATCTTTCAACGTCCTCACTACCAGAAAATTGTTAGTTCCCAAGTAAGGATATTTTACGGTATAGTAATTTTCAGAAGCTCTTGATAAAACTACAACAGACTGATAAACGCTCGTGTTGTACGACGAGTGAGTTTATTTTTCGTTTTTTGTTGGGAGCGCATCACAGTTAACGCCGCGAAATGCTGTCACAGCTGCTGATCCGAACCGATGTCAATCCCAGTTAACTGCAATATGCTGTATCAGGCGTGCGTGATCTCATTTGGCTTCATTAACAACTGCATGGAATCATTCTCTTTTTTTGAAAAAATGTTTTTTTCGTTAAAGGCGGTACAGTCATTGAGCTGCCATGACGGACTATTCAGTATTTCGATAAAATATCCCTTAATTTTGCTGTGTTTTGTGTGTTGTAAGTTGTTTTTCTATGTTGCTTATTTCTTTAGTATTATCTTTATCAGTCGTTAATTATAAGTTGACAGAAAACTGGAAATCGTTTGAGGAGCCACAATAAAGCTAAACACGACGTGAAGATAACAAATGTTGCATACTAAAAGGCAAGTTTTTAGCTTTTCGGGGGGTTCACAAAAGTTCCAGTGCAGAAATCTCATGTAATGTTTGAAAATAGATGATCAGCCAGATAATTGTTGAATGGAAATATACATCTGACGAAACACTACATCGCGAACGTTAGAAACTGACTCGTAAGAAGACGCAAGTGAACATTTTGTCTGAGTAAAAATTCGATGAAGCAGTTCTTAGAATATGCTGTCAAAACAGAGTAAAAGATATCCTCATTACGCAGGATTAGTGAGTAGATGACATTGAGGAGGAGGGGGAGATTAGTGTTTAACGTCCCGTCGACAGCGAGGTCATTAGAGACGGAGCACATGCTCAGATTAGGAAAGGATAGGGAAGGAAATAGGCCGTACCCTTTCAAAGGAACCATCTCGGCAGTTGGCTGAAGCGATCTAGGGAATCACGGAAAAATCAGGATGGCCGGACGCCGGATTGAACCGTCGTCCTTCCGAATGTGAGTCCAGTGTGCTAACCAGTGCGCCACCTGGCTCGGTGATGATATCGAGTAATCTATTATAGAAAGCTGGAAATTACTCTGTAATCTGTGTTCAGACGTAAGAGTAGAGGCGCATAGTATCCGTCTGCTACAATATCTTTTATATAATGACCAAGTGGATGAAGGTGGAAGCTCTGTGAGGCAGTTGTATCAGTTTACGTAAGAGGTCGCAACGCTGTAAAGTGGTGGAGTCGTTGTCATAATGCGGAAACGGAGAGATCTATCTCACGTCGAAAACGTCATGACCATTGGCTTTCGGCCCAAAGCTGCAAGTACTTCCAACACTGCTAAAGTTGTTGCGTGCTGCCGCAGTTAAGGCGGGACGTATGCGAAGTTGCAATACTCTGAAAAGAAAACTTTGTGAAGTCTACAGTTTTCAAGGAAATTTAACTAAAATTGGCACTGTTGTTAAGGAATGTTATATGGGTACACACATACGTTTTCGTGCTGATTGAAGTTATACGTATTTATTTGTAAGCAATTGAAAAATTTTCAACAAGGGGAATGCAAGTGTTTCTTTTCTGGAAAATATCTCAGTACGAATTATTTTATTTTTGTACCAAGTTTGATATAGCATTACTACGAATATCTAGCGAGCAGAGTATTGATATCATCTTTTGCTGGAATTTTACAACTCTCCAAATTTCTGTGAATAGGGCTTTTGTCTTACATAAAAGCATTAGTACTGTAGTAAATGAAAATTCCTCCTGCAGAATGTTTCACTATAGTACTGAGTAATCGCAGGCGAAATTTAAGTACTGTAATGTCAGTGGTTTGGGAGAAAGAGGTGTATAAAGTTGCCAAAATGTAAGTTATGGGAAAGCTGAAACAAAGATTTACAGTGTTTGCATTAGGCCTTACCTTATCTGGGTGAACTAGTGCAACCATAGGCGTTCTCCTCTTTATCCTGAAGTAGTCTGTTCTTGGGTTGTCCTCATAGGTTGACCTTATTTTTAGCTTAGCAAAAATAATGTCGGCTGCATAAGTTCTCCTGTTACCGATTTCCTTCAGTATTGACTGTGTGAAAGCTCCTGGATCAAATCCTAATCTCCTTAGAGTCCGTAATCTGCCAACACTAGCACAGTTAAAAACTAAAGAAGCATCATACGCTGCAACTGCAATTAGCAGTTCTGGAAACCAATGTTGTCTCGGGTGCGGGTTTCCTATCAGAGAGTTGTGAATTTCAATGGGATTTCTAGTTTTTCAACGCACACACTTTTGTATTAGTTCTGGATCTGCCGGAAACCGAAATATTCCTCAGATTGTGACGTCATAAAACTGCAATAAAACAGGACAGGAAAGAATAATACGGGGAAATACAGAAAAGTGTAGAGCAAGTAGTGGGGTGGTCCCATGCAGGCTTTTGTTAATTGTTGTTTTATCGCGCTTCGGAGTGGAACTGGAAAGGAAGAATTAGGAGTTGAAGTTCCAGTACCATGTAGTAAATGATGATCCAGTAAAAAAGTTTGGTCGCTTTCGCGTTCGTCCCCCCTTAATATATACCGTGCGTTGCAAAATTACGCAATCCAAAACCGACGTCGAGGCAACTGGGGTGCATAATGGGCCATAGATGAGAGGGTTGAACGTCTGCTATGGAAACGTGTATGGGCGAAAATACGGGCAAGTGTTGAATAATTGACCGGCCGAGATGAACCAAGGGGTTGTAACACGCCCGGGAGTACAAATGGGTGGGGGGTACCTTAAACTGGTTGCCGTTCCTGCTTTTCTTGACAGTGAGCCCTGTCCACAACACGTACTTTGTAATCCCGCGGCGGTCGTATTGTTCTGCTCCACAGCTGGCTGTTGGCTTGCCTGAAATTATTTATCGAAATACGCAACCGAATAAGGGGAGCCACTCAACGTTAAAACATAACACTGTTCGACGTCCGGTATGAACATCTATTTTCTGAGACGATATGGAAACCACAGGTTGCACTATTGACACTCTAAATCGTAAATGTTTATCCCAATTAACAATCTTGATGATTAACAACAGTACAAAATATAATGTAAGCTTTCACGGCCGGTATTGTCATCACTTAAAACTTCCGGGCTGATAGGCCGTGGTCGAAGTATAAAACTCTCTCCTGACGTTTCGTCTCCGACTGCGGGAGACATCCTCGGAGGTAAAGCGGCGAACTGCTTTTCTTGACCGTGCGCCCTGTCCACACTACGTACCTGGTAATCCCGCGGCGGTCGTATTGTTCTGCTCCACAGCTGGCTGTTGGCTTGCCTGAAATTATTTATCGACATATGCAAGCGAATAAGGGGAGCCACTCAACGTTAAAACACAACACTGTTCGACGTCTGGTATGAACATCTATATTCTGAGACGATATGGAAACCGCAGGTTGCACCAGTTCGCCGCTTTACCTCCGAAGATGTCTCCCGCAGTCGGAGACGAAACGTCAGGAGAGAGTTTTATACTTCGACCACGGCCTATCAGCCCGGAAGTTTTAAGTGATGAGTACAAAATATAATTCAGACGAGCGTACGCGTAACCGACACGACGCGGGTGATTGTTGATGATAACGAAGCTGAATGATCGAACGGAAGTTCTTACGCTCGTCACACATACAGATATCTGGTAATAGTCCTCCTTGTCACTAGTAATAATATAACACAGTTCGTAAAGTTAATTTTTCAGTTCTCAGTTCTCACTAGTACGAGCGTGCGTGTAACCGTCGCTGCGCGGCTGATTGTTGATAATGCGGAGACGCGATGATGAAGGCACGTCCTCACGCTCGCTACAAGACACTGGCACTTGTTTGTACTCTTTTGTGGTAACTAATTTCTACTGATTCACATTAGTTCATTCATGGAGACCGAACACGGCGCGGATGATTGATACCGTGCGACACGCAACGAGAGGATACACAAATACGTTATCGGCTGCACTGCTCACATTTAATTACATCTTGACGCACTTTGCTCTGAATTACTTCCATATATAATCACTTTGCAGCAGCACTTCAACCTGAATACTAACAATGCTTCTTATATGCAGAGCTACACACTACACAACATAACAGTACCGTGTCCGCGCTCAACTCACTACCAGGCCCGCACATCCGCACGAGTGGTCGACTGTGAAGAGCGGACAAATTGAATAGCTGGGCGGCGGCCATTAGAGTGGTAAACTGACGCGCGGAGTTCGAATATTTATACATCGCTTTTGGTTATAAAATGCCTTCCCTTGAGTTAGGTCACAAACATAATGCCTCATTTAAATACGTTACTACAATACACTTTTTAATTTATGAACAAACAGCAACTAGTCACTGTCAATGAGTTTATCTTACGTACTACATGGAATCTGCCGTAGCTAAAAGTTACGTACTGGACCCCTAGCATTTTTCGTAGTTCATTTACGATAGATGTACGCAAAATGCATCAAAATACTCGAAGATTTGCCCACTATATTATTAGATATTTTCTGCTTTAGATTTTATGACGAGAAGTGCGTTGTATATATGGCATAGTGCTTTGGCAACTCACGACCAAATTATCAAGTTTCAACCTAACCTAGACCATGAAAACACTACAGATCAGCCAACTTTCTTCAAAATGATTAGAACATATAGAATGGTATTCTGTCGGTCGGAAATGTTGCCTCCTGACAGCGTGTAACCATTTTTGTAACAGCTATGGTTTTGAGAATGGAAACCTGCAAATAGATGCACAGACATTATACTAATACCGTGTTACAAAAACATTTGTTAAGCAAGTGCACTGACATACAAAACAACTTAAAATATTCACTTACCTGTGAAGTGTAATATTCGTTCCTTTCTCGAATTTATTTGTACAATTAATCGCTGCACGACTCTTCACCATTGTACTTCTTTTGATTGGAACGTACAGACAGTAGAATTACGAGTAACAAATATTGTATGTACGTCCCAACAAATATACAACGTTGAATCAGGGTCTTCATAAACAACAGTACTACACAACACATCAGATTACAACCACTATAACCGAGCGAGGTGGCGCAGTGGTTAGCACACTAGACTCGCATTCGGGAGGACGACGGTTCAATCCCGTCTCCGGCCATCCTGATTTAGGTTTTCCGTGATTTCCCTAAATCGTTTCAGGCAAATGCCGAGATAGTTCCTTTGAAAGGGCACGGCCGATTTTCCTTCCCAATCCTTCCCTAACCAGAGCTTGCGCTCCGTCCCTAATGATCTCGTTGTCGACGGGACGTTAAACACTAACCACCACCACCACCTACAACCACTATAATGGCGTCCAGCCGAAGGTTCAAATTATCCCGCGACTGCAGCGCCATCAGTGAGTCTAGTTATTTTTTACAAGGTCTTTGCTCACTACAGACGCGGCTGCCCGCAAAGATACTCCACAACTAAGCCAGCGATATGACAATACGCTTACAGGGCTACCAAAAGTGTCTCCTCAACGATCGTTTAGCGAAGGTTGCTGCAGTTGACGCAGGATGAATTTGCACACCAGTACCGCAACTGCACATTCACTGAGTGGAAACTTGTGGATTTCTCAGATGAAACACGTTTTATGTTCCATCTGCGTGAAACGCCTGAAAGCAAAACCCTGCAACAATCGTCGGAAGGGTTCAGGCCGCAGGAGGGAGTAGCGTCATGGTCTGGGGAACATTGTCGTTGCATTTCCCGCGTTATCTTGTCGTTTTGAATGGAACAGAGGATCAACACAAGTGTGTATCTATTCCAGGGGACCATTTCCTTCCCTACATTCAGTTGTTTTTCCTCTCACCATGACATATACTAGTAAGACAAAGTAACGTGTCACACATCTCGCAGTGTACGTGCGTGGTTCGAAGAGCACCAGGATTAGTTTACCGTATTCGTCTGACCGCCAAACTCCCAGGATTTGAAGCCAATCGAAAATCTGTGTTACCACCTCGATCGGGTTGTTAGCGCCTTGGATCCTCAATCGAGAAACCTAGCGCAGATGTTGTAACAATACGAGTCAAGATAGATGTAACGGAACTTGAAAAGCGTATTTGCCTCTATTGGTTACGGTAGAGAGATCGATCTTTCGGTCCTGTCTGTATATTTAAATATAATACTGCATGAATAAAGGTTGGGCGAGTGTAAAGCTATCGTTAAAAACACTCGCCGTGCGATTTGTTACGATTTGGTCGGTCATAATAATATTAACATGCTTTTGAACACAATTAAAATATAATGGCGATACCTGTTTAGTGTTATTGGAAATAATATGTAGTAAATTAAAGAGGATGGTAGCCAATCGTATAAGAACAGGTAAAATTGGGCATATTGAGGTGTTTTGCTTTATATCGACGAAGCCGATGATACGGGGTAATCTTTTTTTTTCGTTTTCTCTTAGAAATAAACAAGTAAAGAAGTGCTAATTGGGCGTAGTGAAAAAATATAGGGGCGAGTTTCAAATAACTACGGCATACAATGAGAGTAACAAAAGGACATTTAGTTACACGAAATCGCGGATAGCGAAGTGTGGTAATTAAATTGAGTACACCTACAGGGCGGTCAATTCCGGGATAAATCCATGCGCATCTCACGAGGAACGCGGTATTGAGACCGTTTTTTTAATTATATCACGGAGAGCGGGCTCCAATTTATGAAAAATAGAGAAACGTTTACTTTTACGCGAACTCTTAATAACAGCGGATCGGAGAGAAAAGTGTATAATTGTCTTACGCCTAACAAACATTCGTGGAGGGCGGTAGCTAAACTAGAAGAGTCAATAACAAAATACTGTATCATTATCATTGGACCGAGCGAGGTGGCGCGGTGGTTAGCACACTGGACTCGCATTCGGGAGGACGACGGTTCAATCCCGTCTCCGGCCATCCTGATTTAGGTTTTCCGTGATTTCCCTAAATCGTTTCAGGCAAATGCCGGGATGGTTCCTTTGAAAGGGCACGGCCGATTTCCTTCCCAATCCTACCCTAACCCGAGCTTGCGCTCAGTCTCTAATGACCTCGTTGTCGACGGGACGTTAAACACTAACCACCACCACCACCACCATTATCATTGACTGATGGTGTCAAGCAACCAAAGCTGTTCATCAAAGGGTTTCGATGGAACTTGGGAGTTAGAGTTGAGGCACTCGCATATACTCCACATCAGGGTGTGAATGAATGGTGAATGCGAAATACGTTAAGTTAAATAAAACAGAAGAAACAAGACACTTTGGTCGTATCTGTTATTATTCCATAAACTGTAACATTTCTTATTGTTGTACGATGATTTTTATGACAATTTGCTTCGAAGGGATCCCGTTACAAGTTTCGGGGACCTAGTCAAGAGGGGGTAGCTCGTAGATCCTAACTACTGCAGCTGTTCTGGAATCAGGTGCTACCGTGACCGTTGTGTGTTGTCAATGACTTAAGGTTACCATATCTAATTCTCTATGATCAACGCGCCTTTCCACTTGGTATAACGGTGCCTCACGGTAACAACGACGAACGAAGGAAGATACAGTAGATTGTCATGGCACTGGAGTCGTCATGGCTCCACATCCCTGCCAGATTCACATTCACTATCTACCCGCTCGTCTCGAAACACTCCGCACTGCAAAAGTTTGCTATCAGGCTTTTTACAGGTGTTCTCATTAACTTGGGTGAACTGTATTTTATAACAGCCTTTGATGGAGCAACAGTAAAAATTAACGTAAGTTCGATATATTCAACAAGTAAAAGGACAAAAATTCCTATACTCGTACCAAAAAAAGCCAGCTGGCTGCAGTCTATCAATCAGAGAAAAGTTCCTGACAACTTGGAATGTAAAGAAACTCGTCACACAAATTTTTCAATGAATAATTCATTTGAAACATCTCTTAAATTCACTGAAGAAATTATAAAGTTCCGACAGTAGCTGCTGCCTAGGAAACTTGTTATATATGGCCGACGTCTTCAGGTGCGACGAACACACTGCCAAGGCAGGACCAGGGCCCCCTATTTATGCCAGTCTTAGGCAGGAAGTGTGCATGCGTGGAGGCCCAAATTCGATGGCCAATAGCGACGATATGAACCTGCCGGCCGGAGTGGCCGTGCGGTTCTAGGCGCTGCAGTCTGGAACCGAGCGACCGCTACGTTCGCAGGTTCGAATCCTGCCTCGGGCATGGGTGTGTGTGATGTCCTTAGGTTAGTTAGGTTTAATTAGTTATAAGTTCTAGGCGACTGATGACCTCAGAAGTTAAGTCGCATAGTGCTCAGAGCCATTTGAACCATTTAACGATATCAACCGATAGCTGGAAGGACAGCAACGCCACCTACAGGATGAAGAACCAAAGACTTCGGCGCACGCGCGGAGGCTGCCGCCGCTGCTCTGCGCTGACATCGGCTGCCCCAGCGACCTCTGCTGGAAGTCTCAAGCGCGGAGGCTGCCGCTGCTGCTCTGCGCTGCCATCGGCCGCCCCAACGACCTCTGTCGGAAGCCGCAAGCAAAACTGCCCGTCCGCGTAGGATAATCACGCGCCTGCGCGTCCGCGTAGGCGCGTGATTATCCTTCCGTTGTCAACAGAATATTTATGTTGTAGGCGAATCGTCATCCGTCGTATGACCAATACTACTCCTCTCTGCTCGATGCGACATCAATATGGCCACTGCTGGATCCCAAGCTGTACTGAGCTGAAAGGCCGTGTCTCTGTTTACAAGATTCGTCGAGCTACGTATTTCCACTGCTTCCTTAATAACACTGTCCCAGTAGAACTCGTCGATGCGAGAATTTTGGTATGTTGATAATTCATGGAATGGCATGTACTGAGACAAGCTCGGCCACTGCAGACTTTTCTGGTTGTTCCAGACGAGTGTAGCGTCGGTGTTCGGTACATTTATATTCTACAGTACGACAAGTTTGGCCGATGTACGATATGCAGCAGTTACAAGGAATTACACAAACACCGGGTCTTCGTAGGCTGTCCTTAGATGAGCCCAAGAGAGCTCTGAGTTTTGCCGGCGGACGAAAGACACATTTAACTTTATGACTCTTCAATAATCTTCCTAATTTTGATGAGACACCGCCGATGTATGGCAAGATGACCATTCCCCTTTGTTCTTGGCCTTCTTCCAGTTCCTCGCGTTGGGTAACCCGCTTCTGGTGTAAAGCACGGCGAATCTCCCGTTCGGAGTACCCATTTTGTTGGAAAGTGGTACACAGATGGAGTAGCTCATTGGATAAGCTGTCTGAGTCTGAAATGGCTCGTGCTCTGTGAACCAACGTCCTAAGTACGCCACTTCATTGCGAAGGATGTTATTTATTGTGTAGAGATGCCTCAAAGAATGTACTGCCGTCCCATGAATTACACAGAACATCGTTAAAGTCTTCACTTGCGGCTGCAACGACTCGTAAGATTAATCTACGCGTTAAACGTTCGTAAGTTAGACCTATGGACTACTTTTTCGACACATATCATTAACTCTTTCAGTGGTGAAATATTAAAAGCTAGATTCTGTGAACTTTGCTTTTTATTGGATTATTAGACGCACATTGAGACAGAACAATCTGAAAAACTAGAGTGACGTATATTAACTGAACACATATGGGATGTTTCAAATGGAGATACTGCGCGTGAAATGTCGTTTCTTTTTGTGTTAACGTAAAATGCAGTTCTTTTTTGCAAATAGGTGTGGGGCTACTTGGCGGAGCGCCTGTTTCCATGTGATTCTGCGAGGTTCCTTCTTCGTACTGCAGTGCCTTGAGGTGCTATGTATTGGTAGATTCTTCGCCTCTGTCATCCGTTTTTCTACTGAAACAACAGTTTTACATTTTTTTGCTAATTGTTCTGATGATATCCAGGACTTCCTTATTAGCTAGGAGAACTATTGGTTACAGTGTACTATCTACAAATCGAGGTCACTCTTTCAGCTAGCACATCAACTTTATTTTTACTGCAACTGACAATTTCTGAGTCGGCATCCAAAGAAATCCCTTCCAAAAGGCACGCCAGAACTTTCTGTTCCTTTATCCTGTGAGAACACATCGTTTGAAACTGGAAGCACAATAACCTGTTACAGCTAATAATATTGACCTTAAAATCTGAGTAGTTTTAAAAGGAACTATCACAATAATTACGTAAATGTATACTTAAATTTTACTATTATCGCAATATAAAAAGTATAAATTTGCACTGGGTAGTTTTCTATACCTATTCCGTGCGCAAAACATGCCTTAGAGAGACAGATTAGATCACAATTTGAAAACTTAGACAATCGTTCGCGCATACAGAAATGGCTCTTACATTTGTTCGTGTAACTTGTAAAATATGAAACATATGAAGTAGTGCATGCCGCATCTGCTACAGGACAGCAGCCAATAGAAACTTATAGGGTGGCTGCATAAGAAGCTACAGTGCGCAGGTCACGAAATGAGAAAATTCTAGGCGGCTTCAAACAGAACGACATCGTCTCAGAGGATTACCTTTTGGTTGCATCGACAAGTTTAATAGACTTGTATATAATTTGCAACGCCTTACAAGCTAGTTACAATGATGCTTCATAATCACCAGTGCTTCAGTTGCTACTAAATAGAAACAGGATTTCTCTTGAAACATTATTGGGTAGTTGTTTAAGTAACTTTGGCAATAAACCTCACAGCTACAGCACATAGAATAATTGTATTTTCGTTTTGTTTATATTAGATCTTCGATACTTTATGTTTTGTACGACCTTTACTTTGAATGACAAACATTACTTAACTATGCCATTAAAAAGAGTGTCTTATCTCAGATTAATCTGCTACATATCAGTGAAATGTACTCGTATATGTGAGTGCTAGTAGGTGAGTTTTAATGGATTAAATCAGATGCTGTGTATTTGTATTTCGTTATCTGTATGTAACACATTCATAATTACTTAATGAAATGTCTGCGCTTTTTTAATACTCTCGTTTAAAACTAAGTACAGCGTTAGGTGGTTTGACTATACCAATCGATCGCGCTTCATTTCCTCTTCGTGAGGACAACTTGTTTGTAAATGTCGCATAAAACATTCATAAGAAAAGCCAGAATTACTTGTACTAATGAATGAATGTCTTTCGGGGAGTGAAACTTTTAATTATGCAACACAAAGAACAAATATTGTGCGTGAAATGTTTCCTATGGCCTTCCATGAAAATTGAATACTTCATTATGTCTGTAACCATGTCAGTTCCTTCGTTTAGTGTCAAAACAACACGGCTCCCATCAGCAAACTTTCGCTTTATGTAGTGTCATACTGAGACCTGCCGGTTTTCCATTTTAATGTTAATACATTGGTGTAAGTTGTACAGTTGATACGTCCGTAACCAAGAACCCACTGGTGAATCTTTCTGCAAAGTGACGTAAAGCATGGATTTTATTTATTGTTTCACATATTGACAATGCCGCATTTCTCTGACTTTCTCCCACACTCCTAGATGGAACGTCTCACTACCGTGTCCTCTGTGCTAACAGAGAAACCTACGATACATGGATCCCAAAACTAGCCACTCACAGCATGCAACGTGGTCGCGTCACATCACTTATGTTATCGCTCTGACCCGAAGTGTGCTGCTTAACTTTGAACACTATTATTGTTCCGTTGTGACTGGCTTAGTTAGTCGTACGATATGTCCTGGCTGTCTTCGTTATGTTCAGATCCGAGTCTAGTAAGTCTAACTTAATTTTCATTGTTTAGTCTCCATCTTCTTTTGTTATCTTTTCGTCTAAAGTATAGTAATTGTAGATCATTTGAGATCAACGTTACTGAAGACACGTGGAACTTCGTCAAGCGAGATGTGTGACTCCCAATCCATCTTCGTGAGTTGAGCAGTCGTGGATCGATCAACAGGCATCTCCAACGTATTCGGTGTCTTCTGCAGGGCCGCACTACTAGATATAAGCCAATGTCTTTAATTAAAGAAAAGGTAGAAGAAAGATCAGTGTTTAACGTCAATTTAGGGACGTCGTCGTTAGAGACGAGTCTAATTTAGTTGCTCATGATCGTAATTCACTATCCATCTAAAATTATGTGAAATATTACTTCATTGATTTTTTGACGCTCTTACAACTCTTCTAAATTAAAAGAAAAGCCAAAAAATTTACCGACACTTTACAACTTGACATTTTCCGTCGCGAGAAATTTCCTGCCATTCGGGACATAGCATTTACCAGCGTTTCCTAGAAAGACGAAGTAGCCAATCCCGAATTTGTTTTCATGAAAAGACTAAGACACCCTTCAACACAAGATCGGTGTCTTAACCAATGGATCTTACCACTCGGTCTTAACGTGATATCGAGAAGCATTTGCCACTTGTATGCTGTTTCCATCCATGCCTTTGATATTATCGAATAGGTTGCCTGCAGACTGACTCCTGGACTCCACCGATAATGTTTCGGAGATTCAGTCAAGCCTTTTCTAACACCCAAGAGCTATGCAGGGCAACCATGGACATAGTGTTAGGGCTGGGCGCTGGAATAGTACTGACGCAGCACCCTACTACGTGTAGTTGCTTAGACTGCAATATGGTGTAGCGCAACGTGGCGTTTCCACAGCAGACTATGTGATGGAAGTTTGCTTCATACCATACGCGGCCAGAGGGGGAATAAATAGCATGCTTTCAGCATCGTATATATGACCGGCGCAATTCCTGGCTAGTCTTCGATCGAATGGACTAAAACTGTCTTAACCATCAACGTCAACAACTAGTTCAGGACAGTGATCTTAGTGCTGCCAGCCAGCCTTGATACATCCATGATTCGGACTGGATCCACCAAGGCAAACTCACCCAGCGTGTGCCATCGCTGACACACCAGCCGGCTTCTGAGGATCCTGGATCCAACATTAAGGCTTGTGCACTTTCAGCCAGCGTCACAGACTGCCAACCATAATCAGGTGCCTGCCTCGATATAATACGACAAGCAGATAAGACTTGTCTCAGCGAGGTCACCGCCTGATGCCAACCACCATTGTCTCAACACATCGCTGGGGACATCACGGACAGGTAACCAGCCATGACTGGGTCCTGGGCTGCTGACATCAAAGTATTGTATGACGCCATCAAGTAATTAAGAATTATAGTGGCATGCTGTGTTGACATGTGGGGCACAATAACAGATGTGCAAGTGAGTTGTGAAGTGAGGGTAACTGAACGCAGCAATGAAGTGCATTGCACAACAAAGAATGATGTAATAAGTGGGTCGTTGCCACCACACCCGAGCGAATCTCGTTTTAACGGGCAACGTGACTAGACATCAGGTCTTAGAGAAACAAATCTGTAATAACGGGGTATAAATGAGGCTGAGTTAGAGGACAGGACATCATTCATTTAGAGGACTTGGTCATCACTGAGTAGCGACTTTTAAAAGTCGTGGTAACGACAATAATTCCCACAAAAGCAACAACCATAATGACAATAACCAAGGCAATAATGGTAAACACCTCCATGGTAATAATGACTCACAGTACTATAACAATAACAATCATAGTGGGAACAATAATAGAAATAACAGAAGAACTTGGCGGCCCAGAAGAAAGCCTAGGCAACGTCGCTAAGTCAGATCCGAATGGATAAGTCGGCGATGGGAGACTGTGGTAAAGGACAGAGTGAGTAACGCATCCGCGGTGGCGATAACTCAAGTTGAAATGGCAGTCGACAAAGCGATCACTGTCCGTAATAACGTTGAAAATATAGTACCGGTCATTAAGGCAGAGGCGGCCGCTGTTAAAGCAACACCGGTACCGAAGGCTCCAATACAGCGTGATTCGCAGGAAAAATTAAAGAAGGCGGTACAGGATAAAGTTTACGTTCTTGGGCAGAACAATGCAGAACGTGAGGAGATATTGCTACGTCAGTTTGGTCGGATACACGATTTTGAAAACATTACCAATGCTTTGGCCCGCAAATCTACAGGATTCACTCCGGAGGAAATCCTACTAGACCGTAAGTCTAAGAGTTTAGTGGAAGAGATAACTGATTTCCCACCGCAAGTTAGTTTTCACATTGAGGTGAAGAAAGAACGTTTACGAGAGGTAATGAAAAAGAAAGCTGAGGCGCGAATATGGCGTCATAATGCGAATGTGGGGTTTACTAAATTTGCAATTGTCGACGTGGTTCTCATTAAAGCGAACGACCAGCGCGGGGTAGTCGTGCGGTCTCAGGCGCCTTACCACGGTTCGCGCGGCTGCCCCTGTCGGAAGTTCGAGTCCTTGGTTGAGCATGGGTGTATATGTTGTCCTTAGTGTAAGTTAGTTTCAATTAGATTAAGTAGTGCATAAGCCTAGGGACCGATGACCTCAGCAGGTTGGTCCCATAGAACTTACCACAAATTTCCAAATTCCAAATCGAACGAGAAATCGAGCGAGTTTGATAATGAGTTTTCAAAATTTAAACTCATTTATAACGGACCTTTTAAGATTGTCAACATACCTCACACCAACGCTTACTGTTAACTTTCACTAACACTGGGAAGCTGTTAGGTGTACGTGAAATTGTTGACTTGAAATTGTATCAGTCGAGAACTGATTACCCTCAGAAAGGATATCCAGTAAAAACTTAAATAATTAGTGTAAATTTAAAAATTTCTCGAATTTGCAAAAAGTATAAAGAGAAATTAGATTACAGAGTTAATGTTCTGAAGGCAGTTCAAATGAAAGAAGACGCCAAGCCATGACGAAGGTGTATAAACGTCACTGTGGTATATGAAGCATTTGTAATTTTGTAAATAACATATAGAAATTCCCTTTAGCCGTATATGTAAGTTAAAACCGATGCATTCAGAAAATATATGAGTTTCGGGTCTGTGTATGTGTGTGGATATGGACAGTGTTGAGTTATGGGCTGTGACAGAAATATGAGGACTCCTTGAGATTATTCGGGAGTGAATTTTCAAAGAATGCGAAGCAGGTGGATGTTCCGGAATACCAATGCACAAACGAATAGAGAGGTCAAGTGTGCCGTTGGAGCGCGCGCTACAATGCCATGTCAGGACTGCAGGCTCTCAGAAAGCTGCTGCATTCTTTGTGCGTGCGTGGAACGCGATGATTTTCTTTTCAGCACAACCAGTGTAACGCTTTGATGTAAACATTTAAGTTCTAACTCGACCCTCGCTTGAAACACATAAGCCGTCATAATGAGAAATGTAATCTGTTATTGATTGTTACAGTTATGAAAAATTATATAAATTACACCTTGTAACTGGTGATTTCTTACCTCGTTTCTTATCCTTTTGTAGACCTTTCACTATGTTACTTAAGTTTTCTTGTACAGTACTGAAATGAAATTTTCCTTACACATGAACCCTTTCAAACGCAATGATTTTTAAAAAAAATTTGTTATGGTATATTAACATGTTTTCAACTATATTGACACGGTGTTGTCATGCTAATTGCGTGCCCACACTAATTATGATAATTAACGAGAAATTTAATAAGTGAGTAACAAAATTTACGTAGATAATACTGCACGCCTTTATGCGTAGGCATTTCCGTTCGTATTTCTTCGGACATTCCCTGACTCTGTTGTGGGTCACATGTAACACCGAAATGCAGATAAAATACGTTCTGCACCATCCAAAATCTTCGCCGTTTAATATCCATTGATAACTTGTACTGTCCTTCTATTTCTGACTCTGTAAGCTTTATTGCAGAAACTGTATTTAATACGTAATGAATATAAAAGTGTATTTATTTCTGACTGTGTGTAACTAATTGTAATTGTAATCTAAATACTGTAAATTTCTGGATAATATCGAGGGGAATTTTATTTAAACGTACCGATAGCAACGACGAAATGGCAGTAGCTGTGCCGTTGTTTACCTTTGCGTAAGGAGAGTCCCAGTCGCACTACGAGCAGAGAAGATGCAGAGCAGCTTGAGTCATGAAAGAGTCCAGAATTGTTTGTTGGGATCTCCCGCGTATGCGGTGTGCATGTATGATCTCACCAGTGTAGGCGCAGCAGTTGAAACTACACTCCTGGAAATTGAAATAAGAACACCGTGAATTCATTGTCCCAGGAAGGGGAAACTTTATTGACACATTCCTGGGGTCAGATACATCACATGATCACACTGACAGAACCACAGTCACATAGACACAGGCAACAGAGCATGCACAATGTCGGCACTAGTACAGTGTATATCCACCTTTCGCAGCAATACAGGCTGCTATTCTCCCATGGAGACGATCGTAGAGATGCTGGATGTAGTCCTGTGGAACGGCTTGCCATGCCATTTCCACCTGGCGCCTCAGTTGGACCAGCGTTCGTGCTGGACGTGCAGACCGCGTGAGACGACGCTTCATCCAGTCCCAAACATGCTCAATGGGGGACAGATCCGGAGATCTTGCTGGCCAGGGTAGTTGACGTACACCTTCTAGAGCACGTTGGGTGGCACGGGATACATGCGGACGTCATCGAACCCATCGTTCTACCATTCCTAGACCGGCAAGTTCCCTTGCCGGTCTAGGAATGGTAGAACGATGGGTTCGATGACGGTTTGGATGTACCGTGCACTATTCAGTGTCCCCTCGACGATCACCAGTGGTGTACGGCCAGTGTAGGCGATCGCACCCCACACCGTGATGCCGGGTGTTGGCCCTGTGTGCCTCGGTCGTATGCAGTCCTGATTGTGGCGCTCACCTGCACGGCGCCAAACACGCATACGACCATCATTGGCACCAAGGCAGAAGCGACTCTCATCGCTGAAGACGACACGTCTCCATTCGTCCCTCCATTCACGCCTGTCGCGACACCACTGGAGGCGGGCTGCACGATGTTGGGGCGTGAGCGGAAGACGGCCTAACGGTGTGCGGGACCGTAGCCCAGCTTCATGGAGACGGTTGCGAATGATCCTCGCCGATACCCCAGGAGCAACAGTGTCCCTAATTTGCTGGGAAGTGGCGGTGCGGTCCCCTACGGCACTGCGTAGGATCCTACGGTCTTGGCGTGCATCCGTGCGTCGCTGCGGTCCGGTCCCAGGTCGACGGGCACGTGCACCTTCCGCCGACCACTGGCGACAACATCGATGTACTGTGGAGACCTCACGCCCCACGTGTTGAGCAATTCGGCGGTACGTCCAGCCGGCCTCCCGCATGCCCACTATACGCCCTCGCTCAAAGTCCGTCAACTGCACATACGGTTCACGTCCACGCTGTCGCGGCATGCTACCAGTGTTAAAGACTGCGATGGAGCTCCGTATGCCACGGCAAACTGGCTGACACTGACGGCGGCGGTGCACAAATGCTGCGCAGCTAGCGTCATTCGACGGCCAACACCGCGGTTCCTGGTGTGTCCGCTGTGCCGTGCGTGTGATCATTGCTTGTACAGCCCTCTCGCAGTGTCCGGAGCAAGTATGGTGGGTCTGACACACCGGTGTCAATGTGTTCTTTTTTCCATTTCCAGGAGTGTATTCCCTGTCCCATAATTATCCGTTGCTCAGGAGACGACTCGTGGTTCTCAACCAGCAGCAGCAACAGCAGAATCTCAGCAGTGTCGTCAGCTACATTCATCATGGTCCGCACAGCTACAGCGTCGCAAGGCTGACAGAGTATAGCTAATATTGTAAATGCATAACCCAGCGGCATTTCTTTCACAAACTTCTATTAAGTTCCTTGAATAGTAAACTGCAGTATTTAAAACGTATAGGGCACCTTTGCTGTCATTGCTCTCAGACGTTATTACCAAGCAGACATCATTTCCTTTCCGCGGGATCACCGACTATTGTATAAAATATTAACATTGATTAACTATTGATTGCCAGTTTTTTATTTGCTAATGACCAGCTTCAATCTAAATTCTGCTACCTCAGTAACTGTTCATTCCTGTAGTGCATAACAATGGCTTAACCAATGTGCAATTTTGTGTATTAACTTGACTCAGTTAAAGTAACGAAAAAAAGTTCACTGGCAAAACTACTAACAGAAGATACAGCACAAATTAAGGGTACCTAATTGCATTTACTCTGCATGTAGCTTAGAAAGTGACTTTTTCTAACTTGGTATGTATTTTATTCTTCTTATGTTAAAAGCAAAATCAGCTGCTCATTTGATTAAAGTAAATTCAAGGCAATATCTAATAATTAAAAGTAAATTGTTCGCCTTTTTGCAAATTTTGAATTAACTTACGCTGTGATTACTAAACATCATGGTTTTTACGTAACGAAATGTCAGGTGCAGTCATTTATTTCACCAGCAGCTTCATTTACCTTTTCTTTCAAACTTTAGTACTTCAAGTTAATGTCACCCAAGGCCATTATGTGCTGATGCTCATGTGCCACACTGTCTTGGCCGCTTCAGGGACAGGGCTGCACATGCAGCAAGCAGCTACGTCACAAAAGCTGGTAACTGGGTGAACTGTGGACTTTTCCTGTAGGGATCTAACGGCTAGAAGCCACCTTGTAGACAGTGTACCAGAAGGCCCTTAGGCATGAGGAGTGAAGTAATGCTCCCTTCCCCCGTGAGGTCATTCCGCTGTATTGGCGTTTTGTTATCCAGCTAAGGTGGTGTGTGGTAATCACATCAGAGGTGTGCCTACTCTACATTCACTATTGGCGGTCTTTCTCGTTGGCACTCCAATACAGATATTGGGTGCTAGCCTGCCTTGACTACAGCTTTGTTGCTGCCGCCGGCCACGGAAAGCTTCATAATATTTTTGCACCAGCCTGGAACACCATTCTGGAAAGTGACAGTATGTTCTAGCATCCGCTACAATTTTTGAAAGAGCCACACTTGACGGCCCTAACTTCGCGGATGTATGGAAACTATCGAAAAAGACCAAAACACCTTCTCCAGACTTAACCAGAAATGGGGGAACCAACGAGGCAATTCACGCATCAGGAATGGTGGAAACAGGCTAGAAGTTGAGCGTCCCCCCCCCCCCCTTTCACTCTTTAAAAGAGCTATTTTCTTACGGAAAGCGTCATTATCTTTCGAAACTTCACTAGTTTCATACGTCACTCTGTATTGTGTACCTGTAATTAAGAAAGATCGTGAAACAAATGTTTTATGGGCTCCTGGGGCTGTCACATTCTTATTGACAGACATTTTCCCTATTACTACCTCCAAAGAAAAGTTAAGAAAATAGCAATAAAAAATTAAAAGGCAGCGCCTGCTTGACATCTTGCGTTGGTTGCAACTGCTGCTGCATTCTCTTCGATTCGACCCTCCGTTGGTACACCACTACAGCCTCCATCAGTTGCTATGGCAAAAAGTGTTGATTCTGGAATGTATAACGGGGTGTGGGTAAGCATTTAGCTGTTGGGTGTTAGCTGAGACGCACACGATGTAGGCAGACACTCTATTGCTAAAACGTTTTGTTAACAACCAGGAATGAACGCAGAACAGTGTATCTGCAGTAGACAGGCAGTGGATAGCGGGCAGCGACGAGTCAGGTGGCAGCCAGGGAGAGGGAGGATAGACCAGCAGGACTGCCCAGTTGATGACACAAAGCTGCGGACTGAGGAGGGGCGGCTGATGGCTGGCGGCCCAGGTTCAGGTAGTCAGATGACTGTTGGTACTGCTCGTCCAGAGATGAGACACGTAGCTGAGTCAGAGCACAGTAAGGAGTAGCACTGACTCTACATCGTAGTGGGGGATTCATCTGTACTGATGACGAAACTGTACCTTGGTGTTAAAATATGGTGGCCCAGCACTGAGTTTGCAGAAGAGCCGAGTTCTGTGTCGCCTGGAAACCTCTGGAGCAGAGGCCGACGACTGTGGCCTGGCTGCTATTAATGCGGCAGTCGGTCAAGTTGCTGCAGCTTCTGAAGGCTGTTCCAGGCACGGTGATACGACAGTGTCGGCATTTGCCAAATTACAGTAGCAGCGGAGGTACTGTACGTCTGGTAGACTGTGGCTGCGACCTGCTGTCTTTGCTATCTGTGCTACCTTTCATGCCGCTGTAGTTTTAGGCAGTCTTAGGCCGCTACATCAGACAGAAGTGGCTGCACTACCACATTTGGTAAATGTAACATGTGATCTCCAATGACTGTTTACAGAGTAATTCCACATCATTACATTTTTTTAACCTTACTTATTTTTGTGTTTTATTGAACTGAAGAAAAACTACAGGAAAGGACAAATGCAATTAGTATGCACTGAGTGACTTGTTTGGAAACGAACTTGGGCAATTCATTCACTGTAAATGCTTTTGAAAACAGTAATTCCAACAATATTCTTAGCCGGCAAGCTTACACCCAGTACTCGTCAGTTTGTTTTTCTGGCAGTGTTGGCTGTACATTAACAATGGTGCCCATCAGTAAGCATAGGTTTACTGATGATGCGTTACCTAAAATGCACCTAGTGTGTATGTGTTAACTGAATGCAGTGGAAGAGCTGACGCTACGCTGATCTGTTCCTGCAGCGATGGCTGCCACGTTAAAGAAATTTTGCATCTGTCCGAGGGTTGTTGTAGTTCCCAATGTTTTTTTTTATTATTATTTTACGTTGGTGTGATGGTATGGTTGAGAAGGTATTTTTACAGAAACATTGTTAATTGGTATAAGAAACACATAAAATCGTAATTACATTATTAACCTGTAAAGAGCCATTGGAGATGCCGATTGTTATACCAAAATAACCAGAAAATATCCCTGATCAACCCCGGACATGTTGTCAGTGAAGTTTGGGTTTAACCTGTGTAGTTTTGTACTCGTTGTGTGCTCAAAATGTTGCACGTCATTTACAAGTCTCAGTGTCAGTACAATGTCGGTCGGTGATTATCTCTCAAAATTTCAGTGCAGGGAGTCGTGAGTCAGCAGCAGCCCGCGATGGATGTATTCAAGTGTTGTCGAGCCGCATCACTATCATAACTGCGGTTTCCCACGCAACTGGACCTTAGATCACCGAAGCCACTTCTGTGGAGCTGGTCACTTACTCGGACATCCCTCTTGTACAGTGTTACGGTATATTAGTACGAAACCGAAGCGAAATTCGACAATCATAATTAGTATGGATAATTAACGTAATTGTTGGTTTCACGGCAGCACGAACAGAGTAAATGAGTTACGTGGTAAGACACTAAATAATTGCAGGTATTCTGATGGTGGAATGTTCGGGCATCACTTTGGTTGTCCGCATGGTAGAGTTTATGTTAATGGAATGGACGGGACGGGACTAATACAATACATACACACATCAAAAACAGGTTTGCATCACCTCGGTTCCGAGAGTTCCTAAACCAGTACAGAAAATTGGAATAGAGATCAACATAAACATCATTTCCGCCAATTTTATTGCTCATGAAAACCACACATTGCATGATGTACCACCATATAGCCAGACCTTCAGAAGTGGTGGTCCAGACTGCCGTACACACGGGTACCTCTAATACCCAGTAGCACGTCCTCTTGCATTGCTGCATGCCTGTATTCGTCGTGGCATACTACCCACAATTTCATCAAGGCACTGTTGGTCCACATTGTCCAACTCCTCAACGGCGAATCGGCGTAGATCCCTCAGAGTGTTCGGTGGGTCACGTGGTCCATAAACAGCCCTTTTCAATCCATCTCAGACATGTCCGTTAGTTTTCATGTCTGTAGAATATGCGGGCTACTCTAATCGAGCGATGTCGTTATGCTGAAGGGAGTCATTCATAAGATGTGCACGATGGGCGCGAATTGTCGTCCATGAAGACGAATGCCTGGCCAACATGCTGCCGATATGAAACTTCCTGGCTGATTAAAACTGTGTGCCGGACCGAGACTCGAACTCGGGACCTTTGCCTTTCGCGAGTAGAGCACTTTCCCGCGCAAGGCAAAGGTCCCGAGTTCGAGACTCGGTCCGGCACACAGTTTTAATCTGCCAGGAAGTTTCATATCAGCGCACACTCCGCTGCAGACTGAAAATCTCATTCTATGCTGCCGATATGGTTCAAATGGCTCTGAGCACTATAGGGCTTATTATCTGAGGTCATCAGTCCCCTAGAACTTAGAACTACTTAAACCGAACCAACCTAAGGACATCACACACATCCATGCCCGAGGCAGGATTCGAACCCGCGATCGTAGCGGTCGCGCGGTTCCAGACTGAAGCGCCTAGAACCGCTCGGTCACACGGCCGGCGCTGCTGATATGGTTGCACTATCGGTCGGAGGATGGCATTCACATATCATACAGCCGTTACGGCGCCTTCCATGACCACCAGCGGCGTACGTTGGCCGCACGTAGTACCAACCCCAAACAGCAGGAACTTCCACCTTGCTGCACTCGATGAGTGTGTCTAAGGCGTTCAGCCTGACCGGGTTGGCTTCAGACACTCAGACGATTGTCTGGTTGAAGGCAAATGCGACACTCATCGGTGAAGAGGACGGGATGCCAATCCTGAGCGGTCCATTCGGCATGTTGTTGAGCCATCTACTCCGGGCTGCATCGTGTCGTGATTGCAACGATGGACTTCGCCATGGACGTCGAGAGTGAAGTTGCGCGTCATGCAGCCTATTTCGCACGGTATTAGTCGTAACACGACGTCCTGTGGCTGCACCAAAAGCATAATTCATGATGGTGGCGTTGCTGTCAAGGTTCTTCCTAACCATAATCCGTAGGTAGCGACCATCCACTGCAGTAGTAGCCCTTGAGCGGCCTGAGCGAGGCATGTCATCGACAGTTCCTGTCTCTCTGTATCTCCTCCATGTCCGAACAACATCATTTTGGTTCACTTCGAGACCCCTGGACTCTTCCCTTGTTGAGAGCCCTTCCTGGCACAATGCGGACGCGATTGAAGCGCGGTATTGATCTTCTCGGCGTGATTGAACTACAGGCAACACGAGCCGTGTACCTCTTTCCTGGTGGAATGGCTATTTGACCCTTTCCGTCTAATATGGGCTGCTCATGCATGGTTATTTACATCTTTGGGCAGGTTTAGTGACGCCTCTGAACAGTCAAATGGACTGTGTCGGTGATACAATATCAGCAGTCAACTTCTACCTTCAGGAGTTCTGGGAACCGGGCTGATGCAACACATTGGAATATTTATCGCTCAACAGCTCTGTTACTAATCGATTACTTACGAATTTGAAGGTTACTAGACAGCTTCTATCATCCGTTGCTCGGCTCGATCGATACGGTTTTCGTCCGTGTTTTTGCAGACGTTGTAGCAGGTTGGTCCAGTCTCAAGTTCGAGCACGTTCATAAGTTCCATAATGCCTGTTAGCTCACTGCTGAAATTAAATGCTGCCATGTTGCTCTGTATTGATTTTCGGAGACATTTGTTTCGCAAAACGCCTTGCAATTCGATACCGGAGTTTTTGATGAGCTTGGGACGAAATAAAGTGCACATCCAATAGAGCATTTTAAGTTAAGAAAACGATTCTCTTAATTGTTCCAAAGAGGACTGCCTCCTTAAGCACACAAGAATTACACTAAACACGTCGCTTGTACTGTGTTGACGTATCACTAGTTTTAGTAAAAAGACTGGAAAATTTCGCATTTAATACATGTCTAGTAAACAGCTATCACCAGGGACATTACTCCAGAATGAGCTACATTCAGTAATAAGCTCTCGTGGCAAAGTATTACTCATCTTCTTAAAGGGGATCTTTGCCCACTAAGGAGCGTTGTAAATGGTGTAGAACTGGTACCAGAGAGTTATGTGATCCTACACCACACACCTTCACTGTGAAGTAAAGTGGTTGTAGGCTGTGAGCAAATTGGATCGATGTGGGTACGTAACAGAGTAAAGCTCTTTTGTTTTCATGTGCCCATGAACACACCGTGAAAGAGGTTGCTCAATATCTTGGCAAGTCAGCGACTACTTATCAATGTGTCTACAAGGGACGGTGCACAACCCGCAGAGACACCGGGTAACAATAACGGTGGTAAGGGGATCGTAACCGACAGGGACCGGAGGCGAGTTCCGCGTCTTACCAGTGACAATCGGTTTCAGTTCCGACACGCATTGCTACTGTCAGTGAATGCAAGTGTATCTCAACCAGTTTCCGGGAGAACGTTGCGAAATGCAACGTCATACGAAGGTTTCCGGTACGTCACTAAATGCCATTGCTCACAGTAGCAGTAGTCCAAGCGACACAGAGCTGGACCAGGGTTGAGTGGAGGCGTGTAGTTTGCTCTTTTAAAAATGATGCAAGTCATCGAGTGCATCAATGAGTCAGTGAGGTGTTGAACCTATAGTGCATGCAGATGATTTTGTGAAGTTTTGTACGTGTCGTTCGCACAGTGATTTGAACTCAGTCATTCAGGCTGCCATCAACGTGAACATTGTCGGTGACTGTGTGTAGCCCTCTGTTCTACAAATTCATGATGAATATTGTTTGGGCATTACCAACAGCCGGAAACCTGAGGCTGCTCGCTTACGTTCCTGGTTGGCGTACACTCGAGCGTCTTGTCGCGTCTCGACGGGGCTGATAAATCACGCGATGTTCAACACACAGAGTGTGTCTGGGTCTATTCGCAACAGCGAGTGAAACGTGTCAGTCATTACCCACCTAATATCAGGGGCTGTGGCAAGCAGGGGGGCTACGGGAGCTATAGAACCACCCCCCCCCCCAAATGGAGTATCGTATTACACTGGATAAAATGACTTCACAAATCAGCGAATATATTGCTCCAACAGATTGTCATCTTTTTAAAATCATGTAGAGCATAGATTTCCATGTATTTCATACACATTTTTACAAAAGAATAAGAGCGCAAACAGCTTACTATCGAAACCAATAAATATTAATTAACTTAAAATGGGCGTCCTATTATTTATTAATACGCATTTTTGACCCTGAACTCCAAAACAGTTACCTAAAACTACTTTAAGCAAAACCAAACCTTACCATTTTCTCGATGGAGGACCCCAACTCTCCTTTTGTTAAGCGACATTCCATTCCCTCAAAACCCGTCCCCCCCCCCGCCCCCTTCCTTGACCGACTTCTAGAATCGCCGCAGCCTAATACCATAGCTCTACGAGGTGTAACCGTGAGGGAAAGACTTCAGCTAAATATGGCATCCTTGAAGAACCATGTGGACTAAATTTCTTGCGGAACTGAGTATTTTCTTGGCTAGGTGCTTTGTTTTACTAGCGTGGTATGTTCTGAGGTTATTAACGCTTCACCGTTGTAACTGATTCACACTATTATTGAGAGGTATTGTTTTACAAAGAACTAGCAATGTACCCAGCTTTCCATGGGTGAGTGTTTATTCCAGTTTTTTGTTAGTGCCATCTCTCTCTCTTCCTGTCTGTTTCGTCCTTCACCCATTCTATTTGTCCACTTCCTCTTTCACTCCTTCTCTGACCATATCCTCCTTCCCCCACTCCCTGTCAATCTGCTCCTCCCCTGTGTCCATCTGCTCCTTCCTCCTGTGTCTATTTCCTACCCCTCCCTTCTAATTCCATCTCCTTCTCTGCACTGTTTTTGTCCATCTCATCCTCCCACTCTACTCATCACTCTTCTCTTCTTCCTCATTCTCACTCTCTGTCCAACTCCTCGCCCCCCTCCCGCTGACCATCTCTTCCCCCTCAATCTCACTGTCCATCACCTTTTCCCGCTTATCCCTGTTCACCTCCTCTGTTTACCTTTCGCTGTCCATCTCCTCCTCTCCCCCATTTCTGTCCACCTCCTCCTCTTCCCTTTCTCTGAACATTACCTTTTCTTCTCCTTCTCCTCTCTGGATATATCTTACTCCCTCTGCCTCTGTTCATCTCCTCTTTCCTTTCTCTGTCCTTCTCCTCCCCTCTCCCCAACTCCTCCTCTCCTCTATCTGTAACCATCTCCTCCTTCCCTCTCACTGTCTGTCCATCTCCTACTCACCTCTTGTATTTCCACGTTATCACGCTCATTCCAATTGGAGGCTGTTGGTTTTTACCCCCACAGCATTTTTTTTGCAGATTGTAACTAATAAGTGTACTAGATTTCGTTGAAAGCGTTCCTGAGGTTTAGGATGAAACTTCTTCCATGGCTTAGCCCTTGTACTCTCGTATCAATAATACATTTCACACATATTTAGCATACTTCACAGCCATTTGTACAAACATTTCACATTTATCGCCAGCAAAGTTCGTCCTAAGTTCCATTTTCATGCAGCTCAATGTTTATGACGTCGTATCTCCTGAAATATGTACAGCTAATTCACAAAAAATTGCTGGTAGATCCAGCAGTTTATATGGCTACTATGTGCTAATTGTGTTGTGAATACAATTGGTAGTAATAAATTAACACGTCATGCGTAATGCTGCAGGTGTTCACACACTATGTATTTGAAGTTGTATCTCTTAACTACAGGGTTATTACAAATGATTGAAGCGATTTCACAGCTCTACAATAACTTTATTATTTGAGATATTTTCAAAATGCTTTGCACACACATACAAAAACTCAAAAAGTTTTTTTAGGCATTCACAAATGTTCGATATGTGCCACTTTAGTGATTCGGCAGACATCAAGCCGATAATCAAGTTCCTCCCACACTCGGCGCAGCATGTCCCCATCAATGAGTTCGAAAGCGTCGTTGATGCGAGCTCGCAGTTCTGGCACGTTTCTTGGTATCTCTGAATCTTTCACATAACCCCACAGAAAGAAATCGCATGGGGTTAAGTCGGGAGAGCGTGGAGGCCATGACATGAATTGCTGATCATGATCTCCACCACGACCGATCCATCGGTTTTCAAATCTCCTGTTTAAGAAATGCCGAACATCATGATGGAAGTGCGGTGGAGCACCATCCTGTTGATAGATGAAGTCGGCGCTGTCGGTGTCCAGTTGTGGCATGAGCCAATTGTCCGCGGGCTACGCGTGAAACTTGCCCGCACGCGTTCAACCTTTTCTTCGCTCACTGCAGGCGTCCCGTTGATTCCCCCTTACAGAGGCATCCAGAAGCTTTAAACTGCGCATACCATCGCCGAATGGAGTTAGCAGTTGGTGGATCTTTGTTGAACTTCGTCCTGAACTGTCGTTGCACTGTTATGACTGATTGATGTGAGTGCATTTCAAGCACGACATACGCTTTCTCGGCTCCTGTCGCCATTTTGTCTCACTGCGCTCTCGAGCGCTCTAACGGCAGAAACCTGAAGTGCGGCTTCAGCCGAACAAAACTTTATGAGTTTTTCTACGTATCTGTAGTGTTTCGTGATCATATGTCAATGAATGGAGCTACAGTGAATTTATGAAATCGCTTCAATTATTTGTAATAGCCCTGTATATATCGTACAATGGTATATCTATATAGGTACATTTAGCGACGTAAGTGGAAACACTCTGAGGACACTTTTGTGAGTAGAGTTAGTAATAAAGAAGTAATTAATTACTGCTTTCAAGTTGTGGCAGTTCTTCAGGCATCTCAGTGTTTCTTAACTATGTCTCCGTCATTATAAAATATTAGAACACTAAAGTATTGGTATTCACGCGTCGTGGGCTACACTGCTTTTTTACCCCCACCACTTTGATAGGTAGATGGTTCTAAACCCACATTGATGATTTACAGTAAGTAAGCGATACATATGCCAAGCTTGGCTGAAGTCGGTCCAGTGGTTCATGAGAAGCTGTGGAACATACATACATACTTACAGACACACATATATACATACATCCTTTTTTTAATATGTATGAATTTCAGTAAAAATTAATTTAAGCATTTTTCTGGTGTGTAACAGCGCATGCTAGAATCACACGACTGGATCGCACGTTGTTGCTCTTTATGTTTTGATTTTACATCCGATACGGACATATAGCAGATGCTTGAACTTTGTTAAATCTTGTACATAGTCAATATAAGAACAATAATTGGTAACTGAAGAATGAAATACGGAAATTTTTGGTATTACTTACATTTGTCTCTCCTGTTAAACATTCTGGATGAAAGTTGCTGAAAGCAAATTCAGATTGCTAACCCTGTGTAATATAATTGCGACAAAAGAAGAACGGATGTGGGTGAATACTCTCTGAATTCAGGATCGGACTGCTAGGCACCACATTCAAATTTTCCAACACGCAGTAAAATGTCCAGTCGCTTTTCATCACCACTTTATCCATAATGCAGGATAGTGGAGGTGTTGGAAATAGCAAAAGAGTTTTAGTAGGAGCAGTAGGCGTCAGAGACTCCACATGGCTTCACCAAATACTTTCAGTCGGTTGCAGGAGGGGAATTTCTGTGAATTGGCATATGGAAGCAGTGGCAATTGGCTCATATTCTGAAAAACAACATCCGCTTCTCGAGTTTCTGGTATTTTATACATCTTTCTCGGCGAGAGTCCTCGGTACGGTTTGTTTCGTAATTTGAGATGAATGCCTAAGCGAACTCTAACAGGCGAAGTTTCAACGAACACTTTCGCTCTAAGTATCTCCCAGTATGATAGTTTCAGATTCTTGAAAACCATATGGAATAATTTTTGTAAAGCAAAGAAGATTTTTGTCGAAGTTTGTCCACCTCACCTTTGCAGAAATGTGTATGAAATTGTTTTATTTCCTTACAATGACACTGTAAATTAATTCATTTAATTAATTTTAATTCATTTTTCCTGAACATCAGTAACCTAGAACAAACTTTGTTTCACCTCACAAAGCATTTTTGATTTTTGACCAATACATTTTTACCTTCTGAGAGAATAAAAGCAAGTCTTAGGTAATTTTAGGTCAGTGTGGTGGAAAAAATGAAAGTAAACCAAAACATTTCTTCGATGCAAAGAAAGGAATGAAAGGAGTTACTGAAGACAGAGTACAAGCTCGGATATTGCAAGAATACAGTAACCGACCGTTGAATTTGCAATAGATGGCCTAAATAGGTATATCAAGGTGGGGGTATGAACCTTAATCCTCCCAAATATGAGTACCGTGTCTTAGTCGACATGCTACCTTCCTTCATTTTTGTATATGGAACTCTTCGTTTAAGGTACTAAAACAATTACATGACTAATCTGTGGATTTATTATCAGACATTTAAAAGATGTTGTGGTAGTTATGACTGCAACTTTTCAAATATTTGAAAAATAAAGTAAATGTCCACAAATCCAACTTTACTTAAAGAACACATTTCAAGCTTTGGAAACGTGTGGATAGTTAGTACATCTGTTCTTTTGTTTTCATTCTGGACATCTGTCACTAGCCACAGAGAAAAGTCCGACATTAGATGTGAAAATTAGAATTGTTCAATTCCTTTTGTGCTTTAAGCATCTAAGATGACGTTTGCGTAACCCTCTTATGCTGAGCGTTTATTACAAATTATACTGCAGCTACGTGCAAATAGAGAAGAGAGATAAACAGGATTTTGACGCTGTTCTGTTGTTTGGATTATTGTCAATGAGCGTGCTGATTTTATCGAAGTGAATTTACTGAATCGTTTATAGATGTATGAAGTTTAATTTGGCAGTAAGCTCTGCAGTGTAACCTGTCACTAATTTGTTTGCTGTGTATGCAGAGTGTTTGAAAGGACTACATATTAGAGTCGATTAATGAGAATGGTAAATGTTTACTAGATTCATTTGCCACAATACGATGACCCGACTCTTCATAACATTACAAAGGAATGAGAGGGAAATTGTTTCTCCTGATAATTATTTAGGGATGGCAACAATAAAAAATCTGGTACGAAAGGGACACTTACTTGCTTGCTACATTTCGAGTGATATTTAATTTTAATAAACTTTTTCATGTGACTTTGATTCCGCTTTTACCTGAAATGTAAAGTCGTTGGTAATACTTCAGCTAATGGATAACAACACCTCGTTTCTGTGTGCTTTTGGGAGATGTTAGCCAACAACGGAAAATAATTTTGTGCACGTAGAGCTGAAGAAATTTCAGGAACGATTTTTCTGGCACAAAGGCTAACACATCTTCTTCACCGAAACAGCACGTTGTGGACGTAAACAATTCCGCCAAAGCAAATTTAATTTAATAACAAATATTTTCGTAGATAGTTTACTATTGAGCATTTTTGTAGAAGAACCAGTGACTTACTACAGATACATTTACTTATGAAATTTCTTAGAAGGCACAATGTCAGCTATACAGCAATTAATATCAACAGACAAAGTTATGAGAAACGTTAAATGTAGTTACGATAATTTTATGAATTGTTTTTTAAATTTTTATAATGTTAAATACATTTTAAATTTTACTCTAGATTAATGACACTTGAAAAAATTTGCTGCAGTATACTACTCACCTTCATTAGATTTCTGATTTATTCCAATGTACTAATATTTGAGTCACAATCAGTAATGGAAGCTTGGGAAAAATTCAGGATGCTCGCTCCAAGAGCTGGTCTAAGGTGAAGAGGTCGACACAGAGATTAAGTCGTGGCAGGCCGAATCAAACGAATCAGAAGACTTGTAAAAAAAAGAAGTGGAGCAAAGGGAAATATTACTTTGCGATAACGAGATCTGTTGTGCTTCGCAGGCAAGTAACGTCGCCAATGTAACCCTGTTCGGTTTGGACGTTGCTGGGTACGTAAAGTGTTTGAAGGAGTTTGTAAACTCTTGCGTAGGTTGTATTTGTGTAATGACAGAATCATAGTGTTGCAGGAAATTGATGATCAGAGCAGAACGCGCTTCATTCATTTCCAATGTTGTGGCGAACTTCCACCAGATTTCTACACTGGATTATACAGCCAATCGTCTTCGCGACCTGTCGGAGGGGTCTTAGTGGCCACTCACGTAATACAACGAAGCCTCCAGTTGCATCAGCAGTAACGTGCTTCGAAGTACTTGTATTAACTAAAGAGATGTCTACAACTGATGTATTTGCCAGATTTTCACTTGAAAATGGCCCCCGTTGATGTCACTGACAGGTCTGGTGTACCAACAGCTACTAGCAACTTTTAAAAAGGTTACTTCCCATGAGAAATGTTGGTTTTTGCTTTGAACAACTTACCTGCTTATTAGATTTGATGATACCATACAAATTTTTAGTCCACCCCGATGCTTCAATGAATAACTCCTATTTCAATTGTGTGTTTAATTTTTTTTAGATTAGTAACATGATCGTTCGCTTAGATATCAGTAGCACCCCATACAGTGCCCACCAGATATTGGTGTAAAGGATATTCTACAGGGTAATATCTGTTTCATCTTCTCACGAAAAATGCCTTTATGTTTCGTACACGAGTGCACGTCCCTTACACAGAGCGAGTCATCTGCAACACATGCCACGAGCCGTGTATAATAGGCACTAAGGTTACAAAGAACTTACGCTCCCAGAGCCATGGAACAGTGTGAGACTATTTCGACGTTGCCGTCCGACATAAAGCACAAGTTGGAAGCTCAAAACTAACGCCAATGTCACCTTGAGGCAAGTCGGTTTCTCAGCTACAGCTGTCGTCGCCTTTACTCGGAACTAAAGAAATGATGTTCTCGCCTGACCCCCAGAAACTGTTTTCAGATTTTTGTAATGCTGTTTAAATTTACCTCCCCTCAAATTCGCTCAAAAATGTCAGTGACTGCGGGGATCGCTCTACGCAGATCACGACCTTTATGTTCCTACATCGTTGTTCAGATGAGATAGTGGTTCTATTGACTCAGCTATAGGCAAGCTATAAAAGGATTTAAAATTTCTTTATCCAGGAATGTCGGCATCAAAGGCGCACTGCAAAGAACAAATAACAAACTTAGCATATTTGTTGCAGAAGTAAATACATCTAGGAGAAAGTTGCAACTGTTCTGGGACTTATTGTATACTGCACGTTGCTCACGGCATGGTCTGTATTATTCTCTATATTTTTGTCGTGACACAGATGTGACATGAGTAGTATGTAGACTATTCCAGTTGTTGCTAAGTGGGCTATGTCGCCACACCTTTAAGGACATAGTCGCGAATCGAACAGTAGCCCTAATGTATGAGTAGAGTAAATTTCCTTTACTTCACGTCAATGGTCACAAATTTTTTGTCATCAGAATACCGGTTTCGGTCTATAATGACCATCCTCAGATCTGTTTTATAAGAACATGACTCCAGTATTTTAGGACATGTTTTTATAAAACAGATCTGACGATGATCATTATAGACCGAAACCGGTAATCTCATGACAAACAATTTGTGATCATAGACGTGAAGTAAAGGAAATTTATGTTAACTGAAGATGTTGACTATTTCTAGAGATATTTGAAACTTCCAACATCTAGTTGCTAAACAAAGAAACCAGTACAAAACGTTTGCTAATATGTAGTGTTCTGATTTAAACTGCGAATAAGTTGTCCAATAAGAATGAACGATTTAAACAAAGCGACATTTTCGTTCCGATTTGATAGTGTAAACGATTCGGTTTGCCACTGAACAACGTCATCATCTAAACGTATTACAAATACGAGGGACGTTCTTTACAGATATTTTGCAAATTGCGGGAAAATTTTGATAGGTGGAACCTACCAGATTCATCTACAATTCGAGGCTTAGTAAGAAAGTGGATCTGTTGCCTTAGTTAAGAAATATAAGCCACTTCTTATAGTCTGGTCTGCTAAAAATACTGCCACAGTAAACGAGAGCGTATCGCTAAACACGGGAACCACCATTTTCTGACAATCAAAATAACTGAAACTTTTCGAGGGTTGTCATGCAGCCAATTCTTGAAAAACATCGTCGTCTAGAAACTTACAAGGCTTCAGTGACGCAACAACTGCTGCCAATCAACCATTTTCCAGTGGCGTGAATACGTCTATGTGTTGGAAAACCAGTTAATATTTTACGAGGAATGTCACCTGTACCGATGAGGTGCTTTCCAAACTGGACAGCGTCTCACGAACCGTAACTTTCGGATTTGTGGCATCATAAAACCTGTAGTAACACTTAAGCAGCCGATGTAAACACAGCGTTCTACTGTTTGGTGCGGATATTTGCTGGGTGAGGTGCGCCCTACTTCATCGAGAATGCCACCGGCAGTGCAGTGATGGTGAATAGAGTAACGTTATCGCTCCCCAATGGGAGGAGATGGGCCTCTTTTAAGTGGTTCCGGCAAGATAATACTATTTGTCACATTATTGTGGGAAATATTTCCGTAGAACGCTATCTCATACTATGGAGGCTAAACCTGTCCACCAGGCCATGCGACACGAGGATGTGAAGTTACATGGCCACGCCAATAAACCGGGAACAGTTCTTGAGTTAAACGACCAGATCGACGGTGTCATTGCACAAATCGGACCAGAAACTTGGGACAACACCACAACCAATTTTGTGACATAAATAACAGTTAGTCGACAACGTTTTGGTGGACGTTTGGGTATATTTTTTCCCCGTGTAACTGATTTGTTGAACTCAAAATTATTTCAGTTTTTAAAATAAGTAGCGCGTTTTATTCAAAGACTAAATTATGTATTTTTTATAGGGATAAACTTCATTTACAGCTGCTTTTGCGAAATCCTGCCTTAGTATTCAAGAGGAAATAATCAGGCCTGTCACTGTTTCTGCACTGTGTAGGCTGTTAATCCGAATATTTAAATCACCATTACTGATATGAATTTTACACCTATATCAGCTCAAAGTCGTAGACCCAGTGCTAAAAAATTATTAACGAGAAAATTACATGTATCTTGCTTTCTAATAGTAATTGCTGTTTCTTAACAACTTCCGTCAAATTGACGTATCTCGCTACTCTTCGCAGTTACGATTACGAATGTGTAGAGTTTTCGAACCAATCATAAATTGTGGCAGACTGGCAAACTATGGAATAGCAAAGATAACTTCTGGTTAAAAGAATCTCTAATACTGTGTGATTGTTAAAGTGGACTTAGTTATTTCCTTGATCGGACGTAGATTTCATTGTACTAAAGAACACATCAAAACTTCTTCCTTCTACTATGTTTCTTTCAAAACAAAATAAATCCCATTCAGAATTACAAAAATGACTTTCTTTTTACGAAAAAAAAAACAGATGTATACAGTTACACACATCTTAACCACTCTCCGATAAAGGAAATCTATTTCAATTTAACATACAGTGTAATAGATAATCACGGCTATTTAACTGTCACATAAAAGAAAATATCTCTTCAGATTCGGGTTTAATGCTGTTGACTCATAGATCCTATAATTTTACCAGTTAGTTTTAAGCAGTTTTCTTGTTTGTATCCAAGTCCAGTACATAACGCCCATTTGATACCGAAATTAAAGCAAAACTATTTCAAATTACCATTCAAATAATAATCCACTTATTAGGTACAGTAGTTCCAAAGTACTAGTTGTGCTGTCTTCAACGCCTATGGCCTTCGGTGAATTGCTGATAAATTATGTCATTGTATTTTCAATGTAAAGAAGAGGTAATTCTTAAAATTTCGTTGGCAGCTTTCAATATCAAAACTTGTACAAGATACTCAAATTTAGAGATGCTGTTCTACCAACTTGAACAATAATTTTGTTCATCTCCCTCGTGACACTTTGCTCGCAGATCAGGGTTTCATCGCTCATAGCAACGTCATAGCTTGTTTTAGAACCATTCACACACACACACACACATTATCACAATAAACAAACCTAACTGTATTTTCTTTTTAAAAATATTTTATTATTCCTGTTTTACGTGCATGTACTTCGACTTGATTTTTATAATATTTAAGTGTGCACATTCGTAGCTTTTTACAACATGTATCAAAAAGCTCTCGAATAATTGAAGTTTCCTCTATTGGAAATTTAAAATAAATCCTACAGAATGTTTGGAAAAATTATTCCCTGATAGGACCAGCCCAACAAATTTTTGAGTCAAAGCTGCTCTGCCTCGACTATAATCATGAGTGGGTTGTGGAACATTGGAACAAATATACTACTCAGGAAAGTCACTATCAGCTGAGTTGACAGTTGATGGTAGGAGAGACGACGTCACAGTTACAGGTAGTCTGCGTAAACCAGTCGTTTGCTAGTAATGCATTATATAGATGGGTCGTGACAACCACTTCAGCACCAACTACAACCTGAAGATGGTGCACTGAAGCGCCGAAACTGTAGCTAGACAATAAATGACAACATAAGAACTGATGTAGGTGTTTCGTTTCCTCACAGTAAAAGAATTTGTTCAGTGCCAACTATGCTCATTCCAACGGCGAGCAATTTTCTCACGATGGGCAGTTTGTGCAACACTTGCTAAACTTAAATACCCTGCCAGGAAGCACTTCGCTAGTGAATGCTTTTAGGGTGAGCAGGATATGGTCAGTGGAAACGCCAAATTAGACTCCTGAGTCTGACTGGCTGAAAAAGTTTTTAAAAATAATTTCGTGAACACGGCTGGAGCTCTCGAAATCGAAGGGAAGTCGGTCGACAGCCCTATTGGGAGGTAGAGCACAAATATACTCTCTAAGGCAGAGATGGTATTTCAGCGTGTATTTATGAAGGCACTAGTCAGCGATCTTAGAGATTAAATTATCTTTCAGATGAGGAGTACATGTAGGAGAATTGCGTCCACTCTCGCGGATGTGGTACTCTGAATGATACATCTCGAGTTTCCCGGGAGAGCGGTGCTATAAAGTAAGCAATTCCTTGCACCACAGAGTTCTCGTATCAGATTGTGGAGACTGCAACTAGATGGAGTTGAAATCTGATTAAAAAGGCGAGGGTGGAGAAGTTTTAATGAAACCGATATTTTCCCTTTGTTTCTGTGGAAAGGCGAAGTGTATTGTTTTCCTGTGAGTTTTAAGCTTCTGAACTGTTTTTCTGCGTTGCTGTTGTTGGGATTATCGACGAAAGGTACAAGGAGCCTGTAACCTCCCCACACGAAAAAATGTTGAATGGAATTGGAAATGTGCCAAGCGTAGCCTCGCCACAAAATAATAATAATTAAAATGAATTTTAAATATTGTAACCTCTGACCTCCCCACACAAATTATTTTAAATGTTAATGAAAATGAGCCATGTGTAACCACAAGTTCGAAACAAAAAAATTCTTAAACACCAAAAATAATAAAAAAGTTTAGTAACCAGATAAATTTATGACAGCAGCGCTGACCTTCGGCCCTGTATTCTGAATAAAAAAGGCAAAAGTTCTTACCTCAATAAAACTGCAATTATATCTGCTCTTAATTAGTCATTTTTCGACACAGCTTCGTGCAATGCTGGCGTATATTTTTTTGATTCTTGGATGAAATGATAATGCATTGGAAATTCTTTAAATTGAAATGAATGCTTTTCTTTAAAAGAGTTGCTTTATATTATGAAAATTATTATTGGGGCATTTTTTGAACAAATTAAATTACAATTAACATACAATATTAAATATGCGCAAGGCTGCTTCTTTACCTTCTACAACAATACTCATCCTCCAGAATCCTGACCAGAGTCGCGACCAGAGCACACAGCCGACGCATGCCGACTCACGCCGACTCACGCAGACTACACCAGACTACTACTGACTCGCTACTACTGTCGACTCGCGCAGACAAGCGCAGTCTAAACAAGGAACAACTAACGATAAACTACTCTCTGGTCAGAGATTCTGTCATGCCTCGCCCATCGCCGGCAAAGCAAACGTCTTACACAATCCTCCACTGCGGGGGGGGGGGGGGGGGGGGGGAGAGGGGGGGGGGGGCAAAATTTGGCAGCCATGGTGAGTCAATTGGACTTGCCATGAGCAACAAATTTTTCTTAATTAACTAAGTTGACAATCACAGAATATATACATATATATAGGTGCAGAACATGAAGTAAAATATAGTGCACATGCACTGAGTACAGAACATATCAAGCAAAGACAAAATGTATGAACGATGAGTACAAATAAAATGACATAAAGTGCACACGCACTGTAAAACTCTTCAGCATTTTTACAACAAATAAACATAATGAGTACAAATCATATTGACAAATGACAAAAGTGCACACGCACTGTAGTTCAGAACATATCAGCAAATCACAAAAATGTATATGCAATGAATACAAATCATGTTAACAAAATGACGAAAGTGCACACGCACTGTAGTACAGAACATATCTGGGAATCACAAAATGTATACGCAATGAATACAAATCATGTTAACAAAATGACAAAAGTGCACACGCACTGTAGTACAGAACATATCTGGGAATCACAAAATGTATACGTAATGGGTACAAGTGGCATAAAGTGCACACGCACTGTAAAACTCTCTAACACTTTTACAACAAATAAACATAATGAGTACAAATGACAAAAGTGCACACGCACTGTAGTTCAGAACATATCAGCAAATCACAAAAATGTAAATGCAATGAATACAAATCATGTTAACAAAATGACGAAAGTGCACACGCACTGTAAAACTCTCTAGCATTTTTACATAACATATCATGGAGTGAAATAAAGTGCACAAGCACTGTATAAGTCTTTAACATTTTTACACAACATATCATGGAGTGAAATAAAGTGCACACACACTGTATAACTCTTTATCATTTTTACAAGAATTTAAACGCATTGTATAAAATGGCTCTGAGCACTATGGGACTCAACTGCTGAGGTCATTAGTCCCCCAGAACTTAGAACTAGTTAAACTTAACTAACCTAAGGACATCACACACATCCATGCCCGAGGCAGGATTCGAACCTGCGACCGTAGCGGTCTTGCGGTTCCAGACTGCAGCGCCTTTAACCGCACGGCCACTTCGGCCGGCAAACGCATTGTATAAGTGTTCAGCATTTTACAAGAACTAGGACAGGAATGGGAAGGATTGCCTCATTGTTGTAGCACTTTAGGTTGCACGCAGCTGCACGGAAAGTCCATATCTTTCCACAGAAGCACAACACCAAGTGAGGCAATTTGTAGTTCTTTTCCTTGAAGTATTAATCAGTGTAGCCAAAACACTGAAATGTAGTAGTAATATTCCATGTTATCATTTTGATAGTACATTAGGTACACCAAACAGTGGGACCATAATAACATCTCCATCGCTCAAGGTGGTGGACAGCATGTCGTGTCAACACCACGTTCTTGTAAAGTACACCAACGTAGAATTCGTGCAAAAACCAAATATAGTGCTCCATGATCATGAGGATAGACAGGACAAACGGATATTACAGTAATTTCTGGTAATTAGGTCAGAAGGTGAAGGACATTAAGTCACATACTAGTCTTCATTGAGAATTACACTAGTCTAACAACTAATTTGAGAAACTGGTGGCACTCATCGCCCAGTTATTGAACATTTCTGTACCATGTATGTAGTATTACAGAATAATGTTCATAAAGTATCTGGATTTAGTAATTATTGGCACGCATTGGCCAGATACAAAGCATTGTTTTATGCATTATTCAGAAGTCATCATTCAAAATAGGAGCTAATGAATGGCATAGTATTAACATAATTAATTTAGTTATAGTAATCATTGGCACTCAAATTGGCCGGTTACAAAGCATTTTTTTTATGCATTATTCAGAAGTGATCATCCAAAATGAGTTAATTATTGGCATAGCATTTATACATAATTAATCTAATTATAGTAATCATTGGTATCATAGGTCATCTTATTACAGTAATCAGTGGCATTCATTGGCCAGTTACAAAGCATTTTTTTGCATTATACAGAAGTCATCATTGAAAACAAGAGTTAATTAATGGCGTAGCATTTATAGAGTATAACAAAAATATTATTTACAGAAATTATGCACATAGTATTTATGTTTTATTACAAAGCATCACTCAGTATTATTCAGGAGTCATTATTGAAGTGACATACTATTCAGAGCTGATCAGTATTACTCAGAATTCTCTTAAACTGATAGCATTATTTGGGACTGGTAATATATATATATTTTTTGTGCTAGCAATGCATTGCGTTGGGATCTATAATTAATTACTGGGGCATAACAATATTTGCTTTTGAGTTATTGCTGCAAATTAAGATGCGTAACGTCATTCATCATGAGCTGTAGCAAGGTTATGAAACAAGTACAGTATATGTGACCACATTCATAAATGACATAGGTTTAATGAACAACTGCTTATAGCAGATTAATTTCATGAATAATTTCTCCTGCAAAATATACAAAATGGATTATTAAACTGAAAGAAGTGACGCATATTATGCTGAAAAGTAGTGAACTTCGAATTAACAGGTAGTGAAATGTGTATAAAAAATATATATGTTCTCTAGCTGTCCCTTCCAAAACCTTCAGTCATCATACCACGTGATATAAGACATATTGTCAAAACGAACTGCAACAAATACTTAAATAACTACATAGCATCACTTAACTAACAGTAAATATCTAAACTTCATCATTATTTTCATCTGCAAAGAAAAAACTTCATTATCCATATTATCATAACTCCATTATTATCATCACCTGTAAAGAAAAACATCATTATCCATAGTAGCATATTCTTCATCATTATTCATCACCATTCATTATCATCTGCAAAAAAGTCACTTCATTATTCATTATACAACTATTCCTTATTTCTAGCATATTTCATCACTAAAACTAAGATGTGTAGTTCTGTCTGTCAGCCTGCATCAATCGCCTCATCTTCTGAAAGAAAAAATTAGTTAAGACTGCTATTCTACGATGTGTATAGTATATTCTTGTCAATGCTTGTTAATTCTGATCCATTTACTCTTCATCACGAGGTGTTGCATCCTCTTTCGTTTCTTCCGAGGGTGAAATTCCCATTTCTGTTTAATTTATTTCTTTTACACGTTATTTCCATCTGAAAATGATGAACAAAGATTAATGTCTTGCATTTAATTCATATACTCATTAAATAAAAACTGGTTTATAGTAACATAATTGAGCATACAGCATAGCATGACAGAAAACGTAATATGTCGATAACATCGACAGTGTTCAGAAGCAAAAATGTACACAGTGTAACACAATGTAGCAGCAAAAAAAAAAAAAAAAAAAAAAAAAAAAGGTAAAGTAGTCACGATGTTGAGATATCGTATGGCAAAAATGTTAAGGTCAACTGGTGCTTGTTATATCTTAACTATTTGATAGTGCATACACACAAAAATAGGAAAACAATCATACATACATGAAACATGGAAAATATGCACGGTCTGATGTGTAACGACAAGAAGAACGACCTGCTAACCTTACCTTGCCGGCCACTTGCCAAGAAAAAATACGACAGTCATCAGTAAGTAGCCACATAAATATAATTGCATAAGTGGTCAAAAAAATGTGTAAGTTCATCTGGAAAATTATGCACGGTCTGATGTGTAACGACAAGAAAAGCGACCTGCTAACTTTACCTTGCCGGGCACTTGCCAAGAAAAAATACGATAATCATCAGTAAGTGTTCATGTGGATACAATTGCATAAGTGGTTATAAAATATTAGGAAATGGCCTTACAGTGTGATAAATGATAAAGTATGTTCATTCAATAAAAGGTTTGACGTTCGATAAGTGGTGGTTCCCTTTGGTTTTTCTGGTTCTCAAAGTTTCGACGTGTACTACATTGGGGTGAGGAATGCTGCGAATTCGATATGGACCTGCGTATAGAAGTTCAAATTTATTACACCTACCTTTTCCTCTATTGGATAAATAGTGTGTACGTACTAATATCTTCTGTCCAATGTGAAAGTCACGGCGTGTACAAACCTGTTTTTGCTGTCTTCTCCGGCGCTCTGCGGCACGTTTGATGTTGTTCAGCGCAATGTCAATTATTTCATGGTGTCGTAGTCAAAATGGTTCAAATGGCTCTGAGCACAATGGGACTTAACAGGTGTGGTCATCAGTCCCCTGGAACTTAGAACTACTTAAACCTAACTAACCTAAGGACATCACACACATCCATGCCCGAAGTAGGATTCGAACCTGCGACCGTAGCAGTCGCGCGGTTCCGGACTGCGCGCCTAGAACCGCGAGACCACCGCGGCCGGCGTGTCGTAGTCGACGAGATGTAGGAAAGGTTACTAATTCTTTAATTTTGTTAGGTGGTTCAACATTTTTCAGTATAACAGACGGAGATAGCATAGTAGATACATTTGGTATGGAATTAATTACATCTTGGAATGAGAGTATGTGTGTGTCCCAATCAATATGTTTTTTATGGCAGTATATTCTACACAGTTTACCAATTTCTTTCATTAATCGTTCACAAGGGTTCGAAGAAGCATGGTACCTGGATTTATAGATCACAGAAATGTTTCTAGCTCGTAACATACGTGTCCATATAGCAGATCGAAACTGTGATCCATTGTCGGAAATTACTTTCTACACATGCCCTACATGAAATAGAAAATGTTTTACAAATGCTTTCTAAACAGTTTTAGCAGTAGCTTTGCGTAACGGAGTGAAGGTACAAATTTTGAAGTGAGTTCAACAGCGACAAAGATGTAGCAAAAACCTCTATTAGTTCTGGGCATCGGACCAAAAATGTCTACAGCGGCCATATGTCTCAATTTCACAGGTAAAATGGGATGTAATGGAGGAATATGTGAAGTCGTGTCTGATTTAGCTTTCTGGCAGATTTTACATGACGCTAAAACTCGTCGTATACGTTTCTCCATGTTGGTAAAATAACAGTTCTGTCTCAGTATAAGAAAACATTTTCTGGCTCCGTAATGTGCGTAACTTAAATGAGTATACCAGATTAATTTGTAAACAAGTTCGTCAGGAATGCATAATAACCAATTGTTGCTGTCAGGATGAGAGCGGCGAAACAGAATGTCATTGCGTACAGTATAATGGTTTCTAATGGTAACATTATTCCTATCTTGCCAAAGGTGTTTAATTTCTTTCCATACGTTGTCTTTACTCTGCTCTTGTGCTATGTCTTGTAACGACGACGAAATGAAATTTTCAAATGCAACTTGTTGAATGTACATGGCGCTGAAATTTGCTTTGCAGAAGTTGGTTGCGATGTCTTGCTGATTGTTGTTAAGAGAACGGGATAGTGCGTCTGCCAAAATATTTTGTGTACCGGGAATGTGAACAATTGTAAAATTAAAGTCCTGTAGATAAAGTTTCCATCTGCTTAATCTGTCGTGTGTAAATTTAGCCGAAAGTAAAAATTGTATCGCTCTATGATCTATGTAAACGGTAGTGTGTCTTCTATAAAGAAAATGCCTAAATCTGGTAAAAGCCCATACAACACATAATGTTTCAAGTTCTGTAACAGAATAATTTATTTTGTTCCTGTATAAATTTACGGAATCGCATTTCACTGTTTTGTAGGTGATGATTAAAATGTTCGTCAATTTGACCGTTCTGTTGGTCGAATTTCGCGTCTACTTTTGCATCCAGTGTGCGCGAAAGTTCTGCTGTCATTAATTTAAACTCGTCGCGTAACTGTGTTGCTTTTTCAGAGCATTGTTTACCGACTGCACTGATTTCGTTTCTAAGTGATTCTGTTGTAGCTGTTAGCATATCCCTTAATTCTTGAGCAACAGATCTAATTTCTTCACTACTTTTCCTAGCACAAGCCTCAATTTCCTCACGTGATTGTTCTTTAGTATCATGACACTGCGCGGCGACGGCTGTAATCTGTTCACTAAGCTGTCTGGAATTGTTGTCTAGTTTTTCATTAAGGTTGTCATGTTTTTCATTAAGTTGTTTGAAATTTTCATTAAGGTTGTCTTGTTTTTCATTAAGTTGTTTGATCTGTTCAATAAGTTGTTTGTGATTGTTGTCTTGTCTTTCAGTCTGTTGTTTGAGATTTTCATTATTTTGTTTGTTCTGTTCACTAAGTTGTTTCGAATTGTTGTCTAGTTTTTCACTATTTTCATTAATTTGTTGTTTGAGATTTTCATTACGTTGTAGCATTAATGCTATAATTCGATCCATGTCAAAATTAGCTACTGTATTCCCTGTGCCGTGTGATGGTACATCTGCTTTTGTCGCGTTTTGTGTAACCAGTTGGTCATTCGCTGACTCTTGAAAATCTTCACCACTTGAATGTGCACTGTTAGTCACTACCTCGGAAACAGATAAATCTGTCGTACTTTGAGTACACTGTCCATTTTCGATAGAAAAATTTATCTGTTCACAACGTAAATTTTGCAAATCGGCTGTGTTAAACTGGACAGCGTTCATTGTAACAGAACGTCTCGCGTCATCAATTGTCGTTAAATTAACAGAGGACACAATTGAATTCGTCTGTTCATCACTAGGATCAAAATCGTTATCAATAATCCGCACACTCTGATTGTCTGTAAATAGGGGACTGTCATTAAGACACCGAGTGTCGCAACTGCTATCGGTCAAATTATTAGAATCGGCTATTTCACTCATTACACTTCGCGATGTACTGTTAACAGTTTTTCGCGGCATTTTTCACAAATCAAAATTATTCACAAATGAAACAAAGACAATGCAAAATACAACAAACACAAATACAACAAAGAGCAACAAATTGCCGATGATCTGTGAAAGAAAGAGTGACAAATTAGTAAATGCGTTGCGCCAGATGCAAACTACGTTTAACTAAATAAGAGCAGATGTATGACTACTTATCAGAAGATTCACAAAGAAATACGATCCTGGCCGGATGTCGCCGAGTGTAACCTCCCCACACGAAAAAATGTTAAATGGAAATGGAAATGTGCCAAGCGTAGCCTCGCCACAAAATAATAATAATTAAAATGAATTTAGAATATTGTAGCCTCTGACCTCCCCACACAAGTTATTTTAAATGTTAATGAAAATGAGCCATGTGTAACCCCAAGTTCGAAACAAAAAAATCCCTAAACACCAAAAATAATAAAAAAGTTTAGTAACCTGATAAATTTATAAGGACAGCAGCGCTGACCTTCGCCCTGTATTCTGAATAAAAAAGACAAAAATTATTACCTCAGTAAAACTGCAATTATATCTGCTCTTAATTAGTCATTTTTCGACACAGCTTCGTGCAATGCTGACGTATATATATATATATTTTTTTTTTTCTTGGATGCAATGATAATGCATAGGAAATTCTTTAAATTGAAATGAATGCTTTTCTTTAAAAGAGTTGCTTTATATTATGAAAATTATTATTGGGGCATCTTTTGAACAAATTAAATTACAATTAAATAACATTATTAAATATGCGCAAGGCTGGTTCTTTACCTTCTACAACGATACTCATCCTCCAGAATCCGGACCAGAGTCGCAACCAGAGCACACAGCCGACGCATGCCGGCTCACGCCGACTCACGCCGACTACACCAGACTACTACTGACTAGCTACTACTGTCGACTCGCGCAGACAAGCGCAAACTAGACAAGCAACAACTAACGATAAACTACTCTCTGATCAGAGATTCTGTCACGCCTCGCCCATCGCCGGCAAAGGATACGTCTTACAAGCCAATTGGGGACACTGTATGAAGTACTAGGGATGTACGTTTTCCAATCCAGTCTTCGGATCTCGGAATGTTTTTGAAAATAATTTGATTGCTACATGACGTTTGCTGATGATATAAGAGTAGAGAAAATTGTAACCTTCTTTCACGGGTCAAATTCGTGTGACTATTTAGGTTGATCAGATCCATCTCATGGTACAATGTTTGTTCTCCACTGGTGATGGTGTGTTGAAGACTACAGGGTCCCTGTTTACACAACTAGCATAGTTCGAGATTGATTGTGGGAGCACGAGATTTAATTGTTGCATTTTAAATGCCAATGGACATTGAGCGAAGTGTAACCTCCCCACAAAAATGAAAGATAATACTCAAATGTTAATGGTAATAGAGCTAAGTGTAACCTCCCAAAGAAATTTTGAACACAATAATTGAATGTTAACTAGAATACAACTTAATGTAACCTCCCAGCAAATAAATTTAATGACAATGACAATTAAATAAAAATTAGCAATCTGACCCAGGTATAAGCTGCCCACAAAAATGTGAAAGTCAATTCAGTGATAATAAAATCTCTGTGACAATGAAAACACAAATAGACCGAAATGTCGATCTTACGCCCTGTTCACTAATTAAACTGTAATTCTTACCTTAGCAAAAGTGCATCTGCTCTTATTTTTCGCCATAGCTTGGAGGAAATGCATTGCAAAAATTTTGAATTTAAGGGAAACTTTTCTTTAAGGAATAGCAAGGGAAATATTTCTTTCATTAAAGGATTCTTTGTTATAAAATTGCTTTGAAAACAAAATTATTATTGGGGCGATTCTTGGACAAATTAGTTACAGTTAATTTACATCATCAGCTGATCGCAATGCTGCTTCATTACCTTATTTAAAAATAATATACCTCGTCCTGAATCTTGACCAGAATGCCATGTCGACGCCCGCCGACTCCTCACTCGCAACTTAACTCTCTCGCAACTCGATCGCAACTGCCCTGAACTCTCGCGCGGTCAGGCGCAGACTAGGAATGACAAATAGCTCTCTGGTCAGAGACTCTGCAATGCCTCGCCATCGCCACCACACAACATACGTGTTTCATAACCCTCCAGTGGGGGGGGGGGGGGGGGCAAAAATTTGGCAGCGATGGTGAGTCATTTGGACTTGCCAAGTGCGGCAAAATTTTTTCTTTAATTAATCCACTTTACAATTTATAGAATATTCAGATATAGTACATGAATTAAATGTGGTGCACATGCACCGAGTACAAAACATTTCAGACAAAGACAAAATAAGGGTACAAAACATATCTGGAAAATATATATACAAATTATTTGATAAATAACAAAGTGCACACGCACTGAAAAATTCTTTAGTATTTTCAGAACAGAATGGCCAAAAAATTATGTTGACAAGTGACATGAGTGCACATGCACTGCAGTTCAGAACATATCAGCAAATGACGAGATGTATATACAATGAGTAACAAATGACGTAAGTGCAAACGCACTGAAGTATTGAACATATCAGGAAATCTTAAAAGGTATACAGAATGAGTACAAATCATATTGACAAATGAGAAAAGTGCACACGCACTGAAGTTCGGTAGAAAACATATTAACACATAACATAAGTGCACATGCACTATAGAAGTCTTTAGTAATTTCAGGATAACTGATCTTATTAACAAAAGAAAGGAAGTGCACGCGCACTGTATATGACTTTTTCATTTTACGAGAATTAGGGAAGGAATAGGAAGGATTGCATCATGGTTGTAGCACTTAGTTTGCACGCAGCTGCACTGAAAGTCCATATCTTTTCACAGAAGTACAACACCAAGTGAGACAATTTGCAGTTCTTTTCCCAGAACTATTTGTCAGCGTATCCAAGACACTGAAATGTCGTAGTAATATTTCCTGTTATCATTTTGGCAGTACCTCAGGTACACCAAACAGTGGGACCATAATAACGTCTTCATCGCTCACGGTGGTGGACAGCATGTCGTGTCAACACCACACTCTTACAAGGCACACCAACGTAGAATTAGTGCAAAAACCAAAGATAGTGCTCCATGATCATGAGGATGGACATTAAGTCACATAGTTTTCTTGATTAGAAATTACATTAGTAGTTTGCGGCATTCATAGCCCAGTTATTGAAAATTTCTGTACCATGTAGGTAATATTACAGAGTAATGTTCATAAAATTAAATTATTGGCATCATGGGTAATCGTTTTACAATAAACAGCGGCAGTCCTTGGCTGGTTACAAACCATATTTAGTATGACAGAATAATGTTCATCAGAAGTCTTCATTGAAAAGGAGAATCAATTATTGGCCTAGCATTAACATAATACATTGAGTTATACAAATTATTGGCACTCATTGGCCAGTTACCAAAACATGAAAAGTCATCATTGAAAACAAGAGCTAATTAATGGCATAATCATTAACATAATTCATTTAGTGACATTAATTACTGGCACTCAGTGGCCAGATATAGGACATGAAAAGTCATCATTGAAAACAGGAGCTATTTAATGGCATAATTAATAACATAATTCATTTAGTGACATTAATTATTGGCACTCAGTGGCCAGTTAGCAAAATATGAAATGTAATAATTCATTTAGTGGCATTAATTATTGGCACTCAGTGGCCAGTTATAGAACATGAAAAGTCATCATTGAAAACAGGAGCTAATTAATGGCATAATTAATAACATAATTCAATTAGTGACATTAATTATTGGCACTCAGTGGTCAGTTATAGAACATGAAAAGTCGTCACTGAAAACAGGAGCTAATTAATGGCATAGTTAATAACATAATTCATTTAGTGACATTAATTATTGGCACTCAGTGGCCAGTTAGCAAAATATGAAAAGTCACAATTCATTTAGTTATATTAATTATTGGCACTCAGTGGCCAGCAAGTATTGAATAGTATAAAACATTGTTCATCATTCAGTATTATTCAGATCATTAAGAAGTAATTTTTAAAAATCAGTTAATTGCAGTCATAGCATTAATAATCATGGGCATTATAAGTAGTCTCATTACAATAAACAGTGGCAGTTATTAGCCAGTTACAAAGCATTATTTTATATATATATTTTTTGTAACATTAAGAAGTCATTACTGAAGTGACATACTATTCAGAGCTGATCAGTATTATTCAAAATTCTCTTAAACTAGTAGCATTATTTGGAGCTGGTAATACATTTTTTGTTTTTTTTGTGCTAGCAATGCATTGCGTTGGGATCAATAATTAATTGCTGAGGCATAACAATATTTGCTTTTGACCTATTGCTGCAAATGAGGATAGGTAACGTCATTCGTTATGAGTCAGCTGTAGCAAGGCTAAGTAACAAGGCAGTATATGTGATCACATTTATAAATTATAGACACAAATGGGTAAAATATAAAAATGTAAGTACTAGAACAGGTATAATAAGTAACAAGTTTAGTAAGTATCATGAAAAGCTTCGCCTGGAAAAAAAAATACAAAATGGATTATTGAGCTGAAAGAAGAAACGCAGACTATGCTGAAAAGTAGTGAACTTCGAATTAACAGGTAGTGAAATGTGTATAAATAAATGTGTTCCATAGCTGTCCTTTCCAAAACCTTCAGTCATCATACCATACGATATAAAACATACTGTCAAAACAAACTGCAACAAATACTTAAGTAACTACATAGCATAAATACATAAACTTCAACATCATCCTCATCTGTAAAGAAAAACTTCATTATACATATTATCTTAACTTCATCATTATCATCACCTGTAAAGAAAAACTTCATTATTCATAGTAGCATATTCTTCATCATTACTCTTCATCAGCATTCATTATCATCTGCAAAAATCACTTCATTACTCAACTATTCCTTATCTCTAGCATATTTCATCACTAAAACTAAGATGTGTAGTGCTGTCTGACAGCCTGCATCAATCGCCTTGTATTCTGAAAGAAAAAATTAGTTAAGACTGCTATTCTACGATGTGTATAGTATATTCTTGTTAATTCTGATCCATTTACTCTTCCTCATAAGGTTTTTGTATCTTCTTTCGTCTATTCTGTAGGTGAAATTCCCATTTCTGTTTAATTTATTTCCTTTACGTATCATTTCTTTCTGAAATTGATGAACAAAGATTAATGCCTTGCATATATATCATATACCCACTAAATAATGACTGGTTAATTGCGACACAATTAAGCATACAGCATAACATGACAGAAAACATAATATGTCAAAAGCATAGACACTGTTCAAAGGCAAAAATGTACAGAGAATATCACAATGCAGCAGCAAAAAAAAAAAAAGAAAAATGTAAAATAGTCACCATGTTGAGATATCACAGGGCAAAAAATGTCAAAGTCAACTGGTGTGTTATACCTTAACTATTTCACAGTGCATACAAACAAAACATGAAAACAATCGTACATTCATAAAAAAGACAAAATGTAACATTCGTTGTGTTCAGCTTGTATGTAGTGTAGTTAATAGAGGCGACAATTAAAGACTTTAATGGAGAGAGAATTTGATAAAATTAATACGTCACTGCATAGAATTGCATAATTATTCATAAAATGCGTAAGTTCATCTGGAAAATATGCACGGTCTAATGTGTAACGACAAGAAAAGCGACCTGCTAACCTTACCTTGCCGGGCACTTGCCAAGAAAAAATACGATAATCATCAATAATTAGTCATGTGAATATAATTGCATAAATGTTCATAAAAATTAGCAAATAGCATTACAGCGCGATAAATCTTAAAGTATGTTCACTCAATAAAGGGTTTTATGTTGGATAAGTGGTGGTTTCCTTTCGATTTTCTGGTTCTCAGAGTTTCGACGTGTACTACATTGGGGTGAGGAATACTGCGAATCCGATATGGACCTGCGTATAGAAGTTCAAATTTACTGCACTTACCTTTTAATTTGCTGGATAAATGGTGTGTTCGTACTAATATCTTCTGTCCAATGTGAAAGTCTCGGCGTGTACAAACCTGTTTTTGCTGTCTTCTCCGGCGCTCTGCGGCACGTTTGATGTTGTTCAGCGCAATGTCAGTTATTTCGTGGTGTCTTAGTCGACGACAGGTAGGGAAGTTTACTAATTCTTTAATTTTGTTTGGTGGTTCAACGTTTGTCAGTATAACAGACGGAGATAGCATAGTGGATACATTTGGAATGGAATTAATTACATCTTGGAATGAGAATATGTGTGTATACCAATTAATGTGTCTTTTGTGGCAGTATATTCTACACAGTTTACCAATTTCTTTCATTAATCGTTCACAAGGGTTCGAAGAAGCGTGGTACTTGGATATATAGATCGGAGAAATGTTTCTAGCTCGTAACATGCGTGTCCATATAGCAGAACGAAATTGTGATCCATTATCAGAAATTACTCTCATCACATGCCCTACATGAAATAGAAAATGTTTTACAAATGCTTTAGAAACAGTTTTAGCAGTAGCTTTGCGTAACGGAGTGAAGGTAACAAATTTTGAAGTGAGTTCAACAGCGACAAAGATGTAGCAAAAACCTCTGTTAGTTCTCGGAATCGGACCAAAAATGTCTACTGCGGCCATGTGTCTTAATTTGACAGGTACAATGGGATATAATGGAGGAATATGTGAAGTTGTGTCTGACTTAGCTTTCTGGCAAATTTTACATGACGCTAAAACTCGTCGTATACGTTTTTCCATGTTGGCAAAATAACAATTCTGTCTCAGTATAAGAAAACTTTTTCTGGCTCCATAATGTGCATAACTTAAATGAGTATACCATATTAATTTGTTAACCAGTTCGTCAGGAATGCATAATAACCAATTGTTGCTGTCAGGATGAGAGCGGCGAAACAGAATGTCATTGCGTACAGTGTAATGGTGTCTAATCGTAACATTATTCTTATCTTGTCAAAGGTGTTTAACTTCTTTCCACACGTTGTCTTTATTTTGCTCTTTTGCTATGTCCTGTAATGACGACGAAATAAAATTTTCAAATGCAACTTGTTGAATGTACATGACACTGAAATTTGCTTTGCAGAAGTTGGTTGCTACGTCTTGCTGATTGTTGCTCAGAGAACGCGATAGTGCGTCTGCTATAACATTTTGTGTGCCGGGAATGTGAACTATTGTAAAATTAAATTCCTGTAAATATAGCTTCCATCTGCTCAACGTGTCGTGAGTGAATTTAGCCGAAAGTAAAAATTGTATAGCTCTGTGATCTGTGTAAACGGTGGTATGTCTGCCATAAAGAAAGTGACGAAATCTCGTGAAAGCCCATACAACACATAACGTTTCCAATTCTGTAACAGAATAATTTCGTTCAGCAGGTGACAGAATGCGGCTTGCAAATGCGATGTTTTTAATTACTGTAGAGCCATCTTCTTCAATTTCCTGAAAAATGTGTACGCCTAAAGCGGTGTTAGAACTGTCGGTGGCAATGGAAATATTTCTGGTAAGATCTGGGTGCGATAAAAGAGGAGCATTCAACAAAGCACGTTTCAGGTTCACAAATTCAGAATGTGCTTGCTTATCCCATAACCAAATAGTGTTTTTACCTGTTAATTGGCATAATCTAGGTGTGTCTAAAGCAGAGTGATGAATAAATTTGCGAAAAAAGTTAATTAAGCCCAAAAAACTGCGTAATTGCTTCTTCGTTGTTGGAACAGTAATGTCGCGTAAAGCTTGAAGTTTTCCCGGATAAGGCGCAATGCCTTCTGCTGAAATTACATGTCCAAGACATTTTATACAAGTTTTGCCAAAGTGCGATTTACTGAGGTTAACTGTGAGTCCTTGTGCATGAAAAGTTTGCAACAGTCGTTCTACAATCACATTGTGTTCAGACCAGTTAGCTTCTGCAATAAGAATGTCATCTACGTACGTCGTTATTGTGTCCTTAAGTTCTGTCGGAAGTATTGTGTTCAAACCGCGAATAAAAGCTGCTGAAGAAATAGTTAATCCGAATGGTAATTTGCAAAATTGATAACAGTCACCAAAACAGAGAAAAGCTGTATACTTTCTGCAATTCGGATGAAGTTGAATTCGCCAAAATCCCGATTTCAAATCTAATGTGGAATAAATAGCAGTACCATGAAATTTTTGTAGAAGTTCTTCTAGTGTCTGAGGTCGATCTGTTTCATTAATAATAATGTCATTAATGTGACGTGAATCAAGTGCGAGGCGAAGTGAGCCATCTTCTTTCTTAACAATATGTAGTGGGTTTATATACGGACTAACTGCCGGTTCAATAATTCCTTGGTCAAGCATATCCTGCAATTCTTTCTTAACCTGTTCTCTATGTATATACGGAATGGGATAATGCTTGGCTTTAAATGTGTCGTGCTGTTTGACTTGAAATTCATACATAAATCCGGACATAGTACCAGGAATGTTGTCGAAAACTGGAGCTTGCTGTAAAAGAATTTTGTGTAATTGCGTTCGTTCGTCGTCTGTATTTGCGCTACTTTACTTAACTTTATCACAAATCATCTGCACTACGTCGTAGTCAGCTTCGTCTGGAGTGTTATAGTTATGTACGTACGTATCAGTGAACAATGTGGAATTATAGTCTATGTTACGTAACACGGAAATGACCTGTGTACAATTAATTGTTTCCTCTTCTGCCGATAATGAGTGCTGAAATTCTAAAGCCAATTGCACATTTTCATCCTTCAACATTAAATAGGAATTCTGAAAATCAACCACTGCGTCGTGTTGTACGAGAAAATTAGTACCTAAAATAACGTCTGTTGTCAATAAGGGAACAATCCAAAAATTTGAGTGAAAAGTATGACCTGCAATACAAAATGATAAATGCGTCTGTAATTTAACGTCTACTCCTTTGCTCGATACTGCTCCTTTCACTTTCGTTTTGCCTAGTGGTAATGTGGGATAAGTATTCTCTTTGTTACACTCTTTAAAAGTTTCTTCATTTATTACTGACATACGTGATCCGGAATAGTTTACTGCTGAAAATTTCGATGAACCAATTTTAATTTCGATAACAGGATGTGAAATGATCTTCTGAAAAACTGGTCATTCCTGTAAAAGAGTGTCTCGTATGTCGTCAAAAGTAATAGCATTTTCGTTAACAACATTTTGCGTTTCAAAAGTAGTGCTTGTTTTATTGGAAGATGCGACCTGTACAGTATCTAGTCAGATTCTATCTGACGTGTTATTATTATCAGGAGGATTCTGTGACATTTCTACTATTTGAACAGTTCTATTACTTCTTCCAGACGTGTTACGCTCTGGATGATACCTACTGTCCGGTTCATTCATGAGAATATGTTCTTATGGATAATTTTGCTGTTGGTATGACCGACTGTTGTTAGATGTACGCTGAAAATTGTCCTCATTATTTTTACGTCTGTCGTAATAGTCATTCCTTTACGGTGCATTGCGATAGGAATTGAAATACTGTGTTTTCTGTACGTAGTTGTTCCTTTGCTGCCGTGCGTTACTATTTGTTGTACCTGGGACTATACGTTCACGCGGCCAAACATTAAAGTTAGGTTGACCTTGTGCATTACATTGTTGTTTAGGTATGCTAACCGGCTGGTTTTGTTGCTGTTGTTGTGAAAAACCTCTGTTGTTGCTAAAATGTGGTTCCTGTTGCTGAAAATTTTGACGATATTGATAATCAAAATTTTGTCTGCTATTAAAGTTCTGGTGATTGTCATTCCTAAAGCGTCTGTTACCTTTCCTATTAAAATTACGTGTCTGATCATAATTGCTGTACGTCTGTTGGCCTTGGTTGTTATATGAAAAATTTTTGATTACGAAAGAATAATCTGATTGTTGCACTTCTAAGAGCTGTAACAGATCTCTGAATGCCGAAATGTTTTCTTTTTGTTGACCCGTTAGAAGTGACACTCTTAATGACCTTGGTAGTTTAGAAATGCATAATTGTATCAGTGCAGATTCACTGTATGGTTCACTTAGGTACTGGTTTTGTTGGACCATGTGCTCAAAAAATTGCGTGACACTAGGAAAATTTGAGTTCTCATAATTTGGTAAACTAATTAATTGATCTTTAATTCCGCACTGTGTCGTCTTCGACCAGCACGCTGACAGAAAAGCATTCTGAAATTCCTCTACTGAATAACATTGTCTCGCGATCGGCCTCATACGAGTTGCCGGTTCGCCTTCCAAAAAACTGCAAATAAATGCCAGTTTGTGCGTTACGGGCCAAGTCGGTGGAAAAGCAAAGCTAAATTGTTGAATCCAATCTAGCGGATGAATCTGTGTTCTGTCATTCTTCAACACTTTAAATTTTCTTACTGACAGAAAACGTTTGTAATCGAAATTATCGTCTCTGTGTGATGGAACAGGTTCAGGATTGTAAGAGAATCTGTTGAACTGTGATTGTTCGGAATCTAAGTCCCGTACTCTCTGTAGATTACCCAAATTATACGCGCTGCGCGAGTCTGACAAATGTTCGCAAAGTGGCGTCTGCTGTGATGTGTTATTAACTGAAATACTTTTCATCTCTGTTACTTCTTGCTGTAAACTTGACAATTTTCTACGCAAGGTGTTATTGGATGAATCGATCTCATTAATTGTCTGCTGTAAATTTTGAAATTCAGGTGTTTGGTTAAATGAAACCGGTGCAGTATCGTCTGATTTATTGTCATTAGTATTTTCAATAACATCAACACGACTGGCAAATTCATCACATTTTTCAGTCAATATTTTAACCTGATCATCGGTTTTAGAATCAGACGCATTAATCTGTTTTTGCAACTTACGTGTAGTTTCGTTCAGTTTTTGAACGTCAGCTTTGACGACATCGGAATCCTGTGTTAGTTCTAATTGCTCGAGTCTGTCGGTCACTGTTTGAAAATCTGTTGTGTATGTGTCTGTTTTCGATTTAAGGTCAGAAATCTCATCACGTAATTCAGTGTTCAACTGTTCGATGGTATTAATTTTGTCCGATACTGTAGCAATATTGTTGTCTACATATGTTTTTGCCTTCGAAAACATTTTACGTTTGTCTTCCTGTCTCTGTGCAGTGATTGTTTCCATTACCTGACGTTTTACTTTATTTTGATCCTGAATAAATTTACGGAAACGCGTATCACTGTTTTGTATGTGAACACTAAGACGTTCGTTAATTTGAGAGTTCTCTTGCTCGAATTTCGCGTCTACTTTTCATCCAAGAAGTGCGCGGAAGTTTTGCTGTCATTGTTTTAAACTCGTCGCGTAATTGTGTAGCTTTCTCAGAGCATTGTTTAGCGACTGTACTAATTTCCGCTGTAAGTGTTTCTGTTGCGGCTGTTTGCATTTCCCTTAATTCTTGCGCAACAGACCTAATTTCTTCGCTACTTTTCTTTGAACAAGGCTCAATTTCCTCGCATAAATGTTCCTTAGTGTCATGACACTGCGCGGCAACGGCTCTAATTTGTTCACTAAGCTGTCTGGAATTGTCGTCTAATTCTTCATTAAGCTGTCTCGAATTGTTGTCTAATTTTTCATTAAGCTGTCTGGAATTGTTGTTTAATTTTTCATTAAACTGTTTGTTCTGCTCACTAAGTTGTTTGAGATCTTCACTCTGTTGTTTGGAATTTACACTAAATTCGTTCTTAAACTGTAGCATTACTGCCATAAATTGCTCCAAACCAAAAGTAGCTGCTGCATTCTCAGTGCTCTGTGATGGAGTACATGCAATTGTCACGTTCTGTGTGACCATTTGGTCATTCTGTAATTTGCAAAAAGATTTGTCAGTCGAACGTACACTGTCAGTCACTATTTCGGAATTAAATAAATCCGTCGTACTTTGTGTATCCTGTTCATTTTCATTAGACAAATTTGTGTGTTCATCACGCAAATTTAGTAAACCGGTTGTGTTAGGCTGGGCAGCGCTCATTACAATAGAGCGTCCCGCGTCATCGATTGTCGTCAAATCAACAGAGGACATAACCGAGTTCGTTTGTTCATCATTAAGACAAAAGTCATCATTAGTGGTTGGAACGCATTGATTGTCAGTGAACGCAGGATTGGCATCATTACACTGCGTGTCACAATTACTATCGGTCACGTTGTTTAAGTCGTTTATTACGTTCATAATACCTCTCGATACACTATTCACAGTCTTTCGCGGCATTTTCACAATAGTCACAATTGTTCACAAAAGAAATAAGCACAGATGCAAAAAGCAACAAACACAAATACAACAGAGCAAAGAATTGCCGATGATCTGAGGAAAGAAAGTCACAAAATTAGTAAACGCGTTGCGCCAAGTCCTAATTATATTTAAGCAAATAAGAGCAGATATCTGACTGTTTTTCAAAAGATTCTCAACGAAATACGATCTTGGACTGGGTATCGCCAAGTGTAACCACCCCGCAAAAATTTAAAATATATTATTTTAAAAGCAAATGGACATTGAGCTAAGTGTAACCTCCCCACAAAAATGAAAGATAATACTCAAATGTTAATGGTAATAGAGCTGAGTGTAACCTCCCAGAGAAATTTTGAACACAATAATTGAATGTTAACTAGAATACAACTTAATGTAACCGCCCAGCAAATAAATTTAATGACAATGACAATTAAATAAAAATTAGCAATCTGACCCAGGTATAAGCTGCCCACAAAAATGTGAAAGTCAATTCAGTGATAGTAAAATCTCTGTGACAATGAAAACACAAATAGACCGAAATGTCGATCTTACGTCCTGTTCACTAATTAAACTGTAATTCTTACCTTAGCAAAAGTGCATCTGCTCTTATTTTTCGCCATAGCTTGGAGGAAATTCATTGCAAAAATTTTGAATTTAAGGGAAACTTTTCTTTAAGGAATAGCAAGGGAAATATTTCTTTCATTAAAGGATTCTTTGTTAAAAAATTGCTTTGAAAACAAAATTATTGTTGGGGCGATTCTTGGACAAATTAGTTACAGTTAATTTACATCATCAGCTGAGCGCAATGCTGCTTCATTACCTTATTTAAAAATAATATACCTCGTCCTGAATCTTGACCAGAATGCCATGTCGACGCCCGCCGACTCCTCACTCGCAACTTAACTCTCTCGCAACTCGATCGCAACTGCCCTGAACTCTCGCGCGGTCAAGCGCAGACTAGGAATGACAAATAGCTCTCTGGTCAGAGACTCTGCAATGCCTCGCCATCGCTGCCACACAACATACGTTTTTCAAGCTATATAAACTTGACAGAAAAGGATTAGTGTACCCCTTGAAACATTTATTGTAACATGCGTTTTAACCATCTCAAGCAAAGATCTCCACAGTGGTTTAAGGCTTGCTCTGAAATAATGGTGTTCTTTTGCTTCATGTTATTTGTACTTTGAAACTGTGTCTCCGTTGTGCTATACGTTCGTTTTCCGACACTATCTTTGTTTGCAAAGTGCGGCAATTTATATGCGATGTACTACGACAGAGAAAGGAGCCTGTGTTCCCTGGAGGTATTCTACTAGTTGTTTTAGTTTCAGATTTACATTAGCGTTTACTTTTTAGTCAAAGACTTACACAGTACCATGTTCTGAAATTGTGTTTTGTTTCTCCACTAGACAGTATCACAGGTTAGCTTAAAGTCGTAACATAACACACACGCATGCCATATTAACAAGTCCGAAGCACGTTGTGGATATAAATAAACAGTGACTGGTAACTAAACTTCTTAGTTCATTCGATATCCATAACAGTCATTGAAAAGCATAATCTAGGATTTTCGATTTTAAAGTCATTGAATCATTAACGGAAAGTATCAGTGATCATAAGGCTATGATAGAAACTAGGACTACAGGTGTCACAAGGAAAGTTAAGAAAGGTAGGAAAACGTTCTTTGGGAGTGACAGTATACAAATTGCAGAATATTTGAGAAGTCAACGACAAATATTAAGTGATGACACGAAGATGTGGTGCAAATATGGGAAAACATTCAAAAGTATCGTTCAGTATGCGCTAGGCAAGTATATTCGGAGCAAGGTCTTAAGACATTCAAAGACTCACCTTTGTTTAATAGCCTAGTTAGAAAATTGCTACGTAAACTTAGAGAGCTTCATCACAGATTCAAGAGAAGGGAAAATGTGGATGACAACAAAAGATGAACGAAGCAAGATGAACATAAGGGGAGCAATGAGACAAGAATTATATGACTTTGGAAGTGTAATTTTGTCCGCCGATCTGACTAAAAATCCTAAGAGGTTTTGGTCTTAAGTAAAACCAGTAAGTGATTGGAAATCCTTTATTCAGTCAGTGATCATACTGGCACGGAAACGGAAGATAGCAGTTAGAAGGACGATATATTGAATTCGGTCGTCGACGGACTGGCAGATATCGAAGTAACCGTTCGCGGAATAGAAAAGCATCTACAATCGCGCAGTAGTGGAAATGCATCAGTATCAGGAGAGATACCTGTGAGATTCTAAAAAGATAATGCGGAAGAATTTACTCCCATTCCTGCAACAGTTTATCGTAGTTCTCTGGAGATCGAAGGATACCCATCGTCTGATAAAAAGAGCAGGCTACGATCGTACGACAGATGCACGTAATTAGAGGCCTATATCGTTGACTTCACAATTTTGTACAATTATAGACCATGTTTGGCGCAAAAGATTTGTGACATTTTTGAAGAACGAAAATCTCCTCTACAAAAATCTACGTGGGTTCCGCAAACAGAGGCCTTGCGAAACTCAACTCGCTCTGTTTCGAAATGAGATCCATGCCGCTCGGTTTGATGCAGTGTTCCTTGACTTCAAGAAGGCATTTGACACCGTTTAGTATTGCGGGATAGAGAAAAAAATACTAGCTTATTGAGTATCGGACCAGATTTGTGACTGGATTCATAACTTCGAAAGCTTTTTTTGATTGTTCGCAGATGATGCAGCAGTCTATAAGAATGTAGCGACGCTAGAATACAGTATCGATCTGCAGAACGACATAAAGAAGATTGATGAATGGTGCGTTCTGGCAGTTGACCTTGAACGTGAATAAATGTAACATAATGCCCATACAAAAGAAAAGAAATACAGTAGTGTACAAACACATTATTGATGCACAAGTCTGGAAACAGTATCCATCGTATAATATCTAGGCGTAACTATCCAGGGCGATCTTTGTGGAGTGACCATATAAAACAAATAGTGGAAAAAGCAGATGCTAGACTGAGACTCATAGAGAGAATCTTAAGGAAATGAATCTCATCCACGAAAGAAATGGTGCTCGTTATAAGGATTATTGAGTATGTTCATCAATCTGGGGTCCTTACCGGGCAAGACTGCTAGAAGATATCGAGTACATCCAACGAAGAGCGTCGCGTTTCGTCACGGAATCGGTAATCGGTGTGAGAGTAGTCCGATACAAAAATTTCAGGAGAGCACTTTCCAGGAAGAGTGTGACAACATAATACTTCTGTTCACATACATCTCGCGAAATGACCACGACGAGAAAATTGAGAGATTAATGGCTAAACAGAGGCTTACTGACAATGTGTCTAAAAATGAGAAGGGTACTAGGAAACCATATCTTTCTACATGTAATTATCGATTGCAGTTTTCAGATGGGGAGTCTATATTTGAACAACAGAGAAAAATACAAGCATTTGCCAAGATTTCCGTAAAATTGAAGAATTTTCTGTTCTACTTTCGTACTGGTATATCACTTCAGTGGGTGAACTGAATAGAATCTGAATAAAAGTAGTTGTTGTAACCTTACGAATTTTACTATAAAGTGACTGCTGATATATATTTGTCTGTTACATACCATTTTACATTTCAGTATAATACTAGGTCACCACATAGGTGTAAAACTACAGCTACAATCTTTCTCGATCCTGAGTTGATACGGAGACATATCTGAATCAATTAGCACGACTTTCGCCACTGGAAAAACACAGTGCAGTGCATGCAGCAACGACTCCTATAGGCAGCATTTCTAACAGTGTAGCGCTGTGTAGGTAATCGCATCACAAAACTGAAACAACGCATGGATGCTGATCCAGTGCTATAGGCCCGCACCAAATGGTGTTTATAAACGTCAACATACAAAGCAAAATGCAAAACTATCACCTTAAATGTTTATCTGCAAATAACTTAAACATAAATATTATAGGCTGCTTGCTGCATAGCAGCAAACAATACAACAGTCATCAGATAAAATCCGGTGTTGAGCAAATAACGCAGTGGTTGACTACCAGGATCCCGTCTGTTCTTTCAGCTGTGAGGCCGTTGTTGACATCCTCTTCTTTGTAGTAATGCATAATGGGGATGCCAACAATTCAGTGCGATTTAACGTTTCTATCGCAGTCATGGTGGTACGTGTGGTGCGTTAGTGTGTTTTTGACACATCTGGAGCTTGATGCTTCTCATGGCAGAAATTTGTCACCAGTATCTATTTGGTTTTTTGCATAATTTCTGCGTTTTTGTGTGGGTGGCTCTTGTAATTCTGCTTTCCATTTCTGTTATTATTCATATGAGGACGTATAAGAGATACTAAATTGGTACTCCTCTATGTATTATCTTAAGTGGCTCCTTTGATTAGCTGGCTTGTATCATTTCCATTAATGCGGCAGTAGGTTTTTACGCAGAACATGGTAACATTCTGATTAATAGCTGTGAGACTTAATACTTGATTCGATATGTATACTGCCACCATGTGGTTGTTTCGTCCACGATGGAAACACTCGACTAAGTCAAGAACTGATCTGCAATATGAAAGGATAACAATTTGCTCATTCAGATTTTTCTCGGCGTACAGAAATGCTTGCCATATAGCCACAGAATTAGTAGTTTCGTTTCTTGTTTAAGCATTATCAGTTTGTTACTACTGTAACAGCTGTGTTCCCAGTAAGTAAAACCTCATCCATCTTTCGCTTTTAGAAGCATCGCTGTAGTTTCTATGGCTGGAGAGATAATCATTCAGAACACGTAGCGAAATTCCAGATCTAGTTCAACTTGTGATTCTAATGTAGTGCTCATTCGTATTACAGGTGCTTTTGCGCAGTTATACGTCTTTTTATAGTTACACTATTTTCGTTTTACTCCGAAACAAGTGAAGGAAAATTTTCTTTTAGTTAATATTTGATCATGGAGCACAAGGTGGTTCAGATACAAATGTTTAATAGTGTTATATCCTGAACGAACTAAGCCCGCTTTAGTAAATTTCTACAGCAATGTATTGCTGAGGTAATTAGTTAATCCTTTTATCACTACGAAGCACAGAAATTTGTTAAGCAGGGAAATGTTTGATAACCAAAAAGAACTGTGAGTAGCACAACGTGATTGTATCGTTCTTGTAATATGAAAAATTTCAAGATTATCTGACGATCCGGATTAACTATTATTCCCCCCCCCCCCAACCTACCGCTAAGAGGTCGGGTACGCAAATCGGGACATGTCAAGGATACAAGGATACACCTCAAATTAAAATTAAAATGTGGCGAACATAGCTGCGATTTACCGTAGCAGTACCAGCGCATTTGCCGTAACGCGCATTACCAAGTGGAGGGAGTTGTAGGTACTTTCTGCCAGAAATTCGTTGTCTTGCTGACATATATTAGTGACACACGTTCTAATGGGGTGCCGACGTATAAGTAGGGGCCAGAAACTGAAAATATCTTTTAGCGCACCCTCAGCAGCATCAACGCACTTTCAATAACGTGTGGTACCAAAGGAGCGCCACTTTATAACCACGACAACAATATTTTAAAATAGCCAATTTCGTTAATTGTTGTTGATTTCTACATACAATGTGCTATTTAAAGAGATATTAATGTTTAAGTAAGGTCCTGAACATGAAAATATTAAATACGACATTCATTTGAAGTCATATCAGTCTACAGTGTTACACGAACTTCGGTGGCACTCAATAGAAGAAAGGCGTTTTTTGCTACAGCAGGTTCTTCTCAAAAAATTTCAGTCACCAAAGTTCTCCTCAGAGTCTGAAAAAATTTTGTTGGCGTCCACCTACTTAGGGACAAATGATCATTATAATAAAATTAGAGAAATCAGAGGTCTCACGGAAGTATCCAAGTGTTAGTTTTCTCCGTCCGCTCTTCGTGAGTGGAACGGTAGAGAAGAAGGTAAAGGAGGCTCGAATGTAGTTGTGCCAAGATTTGAAGTTTTCGGTTAAATGTAACTGAAACATTTAAACATTTATGGAGTCTGCTAGAAGACTTAACTAAAAACAAAGAATATTTTTTCAAACATTTAAAATAGCAAATGAGTCCATTATAATATTTTCGAAAGTTGGGTATAACGTACCGCTCTCTCCCCCTTCGTACTGTGAGGGTTAATAGACTGTTTACTGTGTTTAAAAGGGAATTTTGGTTCTACGAAATGTTCTTCAGACAACCATGGTGCGAGTAAACAAAGGGATGGCTTCTGTGCCCTTGAAGAAAATAATTTAGAATTTTGTCTGACTAGAAATTTTAAGGAATACTTCTCAGCACATGCGAGTTTAAAATCCCTTCGAGCTTATTGTCTCTGCGAAGAATTTGCCGAATTAAGGTCCTTATGGAACTTTGTGACGCTGATCTGTGATCATTGCGTCTCCATAACTCTTCGGGGGCAATAAATTTTAGCTCCTATAAAGTTCCGTCCCTTTGACAGCGTACCGAACGGCGTGGTGAAACTTCCGCACCGAACATCTACGCCGCCTTATGCAGACCAACGCTCTCCGACCATATATTCCGGCGAATACTTTGCGGAACAAAATTTCAACCATAAAACTTCCATACTCCCGCTCCAGGCAGGGCGCAGTGCATAGCCTTCTATATATTCTCACACGGCACACCACATCCTGAAGGCCACGTCGTCATCGCTCGTGGTTATACACTTTCATTGAAAACGCAGATAGAAAAATAATTCGCTAAAAGGCTTTCCATCGTAAAACGCATGTGCTCTTTGCATATAGTACCCGAAAAGTGTTTCTTGATGGATGGCAGCATCACACCTTTAACTAGAGGTATAAATGATTTTGCCGTCTTTCATTATTGACACTAGTACTAAGATGTGGCGTGTTCGTTGAGAGTCACTTTCTTTGTTTAGAATATTACTTGGCACTAGAAAACTTACTTAAACATATAATTAAAGTGGGTATTGTATCACACCTGTTCTACCACTTCAGTCAAAAAAACGATGCACTAATTCAAATCCGGTTTGTGTATCTGCAATTTCTGAGTACTGTAACATCCCACGTATGCTATTTTGTTGTTATGTATTCATATGCAGTTTACTCATTTAACCTCAATAGTATTCTGAAATAATAACTAAGTTTGAGTAATTTAACAATAACCGCTATGTGAACAAAGGCTTGCTATTACATCAGTAAAAGAAAAGTTTTTAGAAAAAGAGGAAACATGTCTTTTTTTTCAAATTTAGAAGTAAAAAAAAAATGATTCAAATGGCTCTGAGCACTATGGGACTTAACACCTAAGGTCATCTGTCCCCTAGAACTTAGAACTACTTAAATCTAACTAACCTAAGGACATCACACACATCCATGCCCGAGGCAGGATTCGAACCTGCGACCGTAGCAGCAGCGCGGCTCCAGACTTTAGCGCCTAGAACCGCTCGGCCACACCGGCCGGCTTTAGAAGTCATTTTAATCTCAGTGTACCAGTAATTATTTTCTTTTGTAGCCATTTCCTACTTAATTTTTTTTATTATTAAGGAATTACCTCCCGATTGTAATTTATCACTTTTTTCAAAAAAGAATACGTGGCAAATTAAAACAAAACTATTACTACAAATTGGTCTTTGTGAAATAAAACAAGTAAACTAGTATAATTACAGCAATGTCTTGGAAGAATGTTGGCTCTAGAAACAAATGCGTCGAAGCAAGGCTACTCCTTTCGAAGTGATTTGTAGTAATAAAAGGTGAAAGGCAATATATAAATATTTTCTTAAATATAACACTTCATAAATAATTTTTTCTCATACGAGATGTGCATGACAAAGCAGCAGTATGTAAAACATGAAATTATTAATGAATATTGTCTTCAAAGCTCACTCTATATGTAATTTCTGGGAGCTGATTGACGCTCGGAAGCACGGCGAGTACAATGTGTGGATGAAAAGTGGTGTGGGTACTGACCAAAGACTGCCATAATATTATTACATCATTAATGGTGTCGAAACAGTTATTAAAACTGCTAAAAAAAGAAATAGGTGTTCGATGGTAACGACCCTTCGCAAAAATTACAGGAAATAGCGTCAAGACAACCACAGACGAAAATATTCAGCAGGATGATCAATATAACTAAGAAAGGAAATAGATGCGAATGTCAAATGTGCTGTAGTATTAAAATTATGGAAACATGTTACAACTTGTATGCTACATTTTTTAACAAAATGACTAATGCTGGAACTGTTTTATCAGGTGCCCAATCCTATGTCTGCAAAGGAGTATCGTATGGGGACTGTATCTTCACTATCACACAACTAACAGACAAACGTTGGTAATTCAGTGTACAAACTTCTGTAGCCTTCATTAACTTCAAAAATGCGTTGCATAAAGTAGATAGAAATAAACTATGGGGAATTTTAAGAAACAAAACGATGCCATCTCATCTTGTAAGAGCTTCATCGACTGTTGTATAGGAATAATAAACCAAGTAACTGATGATCGGAATGAAAACGAACTACAAAAAGCTGTTTTTAATTTAAGAAAAGTTAGCCAGAGATTGCAATCCGCACATCATTATGCTGAAAATATCAGTGGCTTTTGAAATACACAAGACCATGGAAGCTGAGATACAAATTGGTATGCTTATTGTAGAGACAGTTAATATATTTAAATAACCAGGGTTCAAGGGTACAAATTAGTCAAATAATAAAATACAGACTAATTTAGACTTACTTGGCTGTTTCTGTGAAGCTATATACAGGATATTGGGAAAGAGGTTCCAAGAGATTACTGAAGTTCTATTACGCTATGGCCATACCTTCAGTGCTCTATGAAAGTGAGAAGAGAGATGAAAACCGAATAGGAAGCATGAAAATTAACTTCTTCAGATACGTGGCTGGGTACATTTTAATGGATAAAAAGAGGAATGAAAATATTCGGGATAATCTGAATATGCAGTACGTAACTCAAACAATACAATTTTGCCATATGCTGCGGAAATAACATATAAACTGCACAGCAGGTGCGAGAATTACTAATACAATAAAACAATATAAACCATGTGACACGGGATCTCTAGGAATACCAGCGAAGAATAGCTTCACCAATTTGTAGGGAGACGGGGGGTATCAAAAGCCCTGACATAGATGAGGATGATGATGATGATGACGAAGATGGCGATGATTATATTTTAACAGCGTGTAAGGTAACGGGCGAGTTGTGGCCCCCTGGAAATATTATATGTTCGGAATTGGGGCGGCCGCAAGGGTTGCTCGTCAAAGCAGGGGCCCGGCAGCAATCACGTGGTGGCAAACGTTAGCCGGACGAGAGGGGCAGACCCAGCGCATGGTCCAGCCGCGTGGCTGGGAACTCCGCTGTGACGAGGACGGTGCTATGTGTCGATGAAGGAGATATCTAAGCCGGGCGTGCAAAAGATGACGGACTTTGTTAAACCTTAACGGCAGACATTTCACAGTTCCTATAGAAATTAATAGTAGCCAGATGAATCATGATACCTCAATAAGAAACATGTACATTACTATTATATGCATGACGATTCTGATGGTGTAATCAGATTTAAAATATCTTTATTAGTTTAAAGTTCAGTATCTGACGGAAAAATTATACAAGTAACATCCAGCAACGAATTTACAGAATATAAACGCCTCATCCGATTTTGTCGATCGCCGTGTCTTTAGAAAGCTATTAATGTAAACCTAAATTGGTATGAATTACAGGCATGTAGCTAGAATAGTACATGAGTTATTGGAGGTGAAAGTGGCCGATTACTATCGATCGCGTCAGGCTAAAAGTACTCCACAGTTACACGAAAAAACGGTAACAGCATGCTTATAAATATATTGATTCATCTGTGTCTTTGTTAATATCCGATATATGCTACTCATGAAGAAACTGGTCAGTTATTTACTGTGTTTTAGAAAGCACAGAGACTTTAGGCTCTTAACCTACCTTTTGCTTCTTTTCTTTTGATATGTTTATTTAATTGTTTATGTATTTAACAATGTGTGTTAGAGCGTGTTTATGGTCCAGCCGTAGGAATATTTATTTAATTTTAGTTATTTAAACGTAACTCCAGTATTTCGTGATTAAATACGTATGTGGGTGCGTTGCTTTGAAGACCTGGCGCGAGCGCTCTAGCCTATCACAGCGCTCTTGAATGGGGAGACTGGATGGGAGCACCGTTTCCGGAGGAGGACGCGTGGGAGCTCTGGAGTACGGCACTGGACAGGGGGAGTGCTGGACAGGACGGGACACGACACGGAACAGTGCTGGACGGCACGGCGGACGCAAGGTCGCGGGAAGGACTCGGAGTGGAGCAGTTTGCGCGTGGTCGCGAGAGATAGAAATATTACTTCGGAGTGCCGACTTGTACTCTTGTGTGATTTCCGTGGCTTGTGCTGTGAAGACGTAGTGAGCGTTTAGAAGTCAACGTCTCGCGAGCTATGTTGTTGTTCACAAATAATTACGTGCTGTAGGAATCTATTGTTTCCCTGTTATTCAACTTATATTCGATTTAATTGATGGACCATCGACACCAGTAAGTGTTGTGCAGAAATATACCACATTCTCAAAAATACTTCTACTATCGTACTCATCTCTTAAAGTCATTAAAATAGTACCTGTACATTTTATTTAATTACAATTTTTCATTTATAATTTTATATGTTACATTCATAATTCGCAATTGCCGAGTGATAGAAACCTTCGAGCATTCGATTCGTGTGTGCATTCTTATCGTATACTGTAGACTCAGCGGTATTTGGCCTGTAATGCGGCAACCACGTTTCCCAGCCACTAGACAACGAAACCAGCCAAAACTTTTAATATTGCAACGTTGAGTCGGAGGGCGTGTAGTTTATAGAAAGCCCGCAAACATTTCATTGTATGTATTTAGCCGTTTAACTGTGTAAGCAGCTTGTAATTATGAGAAGGAAAATTCGGGTCTCTCAGTCAAACAATGTTACAGTCCATTATGAAACCACTGAAAATCAGTATTAATCTTCAAATTTTTTATTTTGATATGTAATACGATGTTTATATTGTTGTAGTAAGTAAGGGTGTGCTATAAAGGCCACTGGAAACTATTTGGGGGGGGGGGGTGAAGAAATTACACACAGGTGAACAAGGGTAGGTCTGTTACCAGCTCCACAGAATGTGGTAATGGGTTATATTTAGTAATTAATAAGAAATTTTTAGTTTATGCCACTGCCTGTAAAACAACAATACGTATCAACTGAATAACACCTCATTCTATAATCATACTTGTCATTGTCTTCAGAAAGTTAACTTCATTTTGCTTAAAATCTGGTTGCAACACAAAGTTCGTAGAACACAAACATGATTGAAAAAGAAACTCAATAATTGGTCCACGCATTTATAAAGTACTCAATGGATAATTTGATAAGAAGTTGGTGGCAGTGTCGATCTACTGCGGCTATTCCAGAAAGGAGGTGAAAATATTCACCGCTCTTGCATTGTAACTAGCTCTGAAAATTCGCTCCTTAGCGCCGTATTTTCGAAACACAGAGAAAACCAAAGTACGCCATGACCAATACACCAAATTACTTGCACATCCAAGGTTATATTATATAACATTGCTGTTCCTCTTGCGTCGTTCAATTCACAAGATGCAAAAACATTGACTGCTATCCACCAACTGACGCTTACCACAAAAGAACTTTGAGTTTTAAGCGCCAGTTCCACCTTTTCTAATCCCGACTAGCCAGTTTCGTTGCTGTGCAACTTCCTGCACGTTTGACCTTGCTGCAAATCTACATATCTATGCATGAAACAGTCTTACAAGCAACTTTTTAACTTTTACATTCTTTCACAGCATATTCCTCTTGAAATTATGTTCACAGATTAATTATAACTACATAAATTGTCATCAATAATAAATAAAATATTTATATAGATGTCAATCAAAGAGCATGGTCAGACTGAAGTCACATTAAGTAAATACAGACAAAGAAGTTTTATAAAAAATTATACGTAATATCCACTTGGTCAAGGGGTAGTGTCTTTGATTAGTAATCAAAATGTCCTCCGTCTCGCGTTCTAAACAGCCACCGCTCAAGTTTTGATTAATAATCGGCGTAGGGGGTCGAAGACTTCCGGCATAAGAAGTCATCCACATTCTGTCAACGGCCATGTCAAAGAGGGCGGAGGACGGACAGAGGTTAAGGACACTCTTTGTCCTTGGGGTGGGAAACTGCCAGTAAAGGCGAAAGGATCAGCAATGATCAACGGCATGTGGCTGCAGAAGGCAGTGGAAACCAATGCAGTAAAGACACATAACGTTTATCCACATGGCATGTGGCATGTAATTGAAAAAGTGTCATGATTATCTCTTCATTGGCAAAACTTTCCGGAATAAACTCCCATTCGGATCTCCGGGAGTGGACTGCCAACGGGGAGGTGACCATGAGAAACATACTGAATAATCAACGAAAGGATAGTGTTCTACGAGTCGGGGCGTGGAATGTGAGAAGCTTGAACGTGTTAGAGAAGCTATAAAATCTGAAAAGGGAAATGCATAGTCTCAATCTAGATAAAGTAGGGTTCACTGAAGCGAAATGGAAAGACGACAAGGATCTCTGGTCACATGAGTATAGGGTAATATCAACAGCAGCAAAAAATAGTATAATGCGAGTAGAATTCGTAATGAATAGGAAGGTAGAGCAAAAATGTGTTAAACAATTCAGTGCTAGAGTAATTCGAATCAGAATCGACAGCAAACCAACCCGACAACGATAATTCAGTGTAAAGGATGAGCCAGACAATAGGAGATTTTACTTTATTATATGAGCCTCCAACCAGTAACTTCATTTTTCCATTGCGGCCAAGCCACGGCCGGCAGCGTTAGCTGCCTGTAAATTCTTTCGTCCCACGGTTTAGTAACAGGAAGTCAGCACCGATGAAGGGCACCTTGTTCACGCGCCTCTCTCATGTGCTGACGAGGTAACGCCGCCCCAGGCGTCGCTTAGCAGGCAACGCTCTGGAAAGTCCCATGCCGCCCGCACGGTTTACTCGGTCTTGACCAATCACGGTGGAGGAAGCCGCGTGGTGCGTCGAATATACCCGGCCGCCCGTCGCCGGGCCCGCCCTCTTGTATTCTTGCTCACCCGCGAGGCGGATGCGCGCCCTGTAGCATTGAACATCTCCCGCTTCTCCCGGTGCTGCGGCACTGTGGACTTAGTTTTGGCAGACAACAACTTTCGGTAGCTTCGCGAACAATGTTCGCCAAATTGTAAGCTGTGGCTCACCCTCACCTCCCTAAGCATATGTAGCCCCTTTTCAACATGCTTTAGCCAATAAATGGCCTTTCTCTAAAAATTACTCTATTATTCCATAACGCCCACCGCCTGCCCATACCCGCCCTCCTGTACAATTGGTGTCAGAAGTGGGATGCGTTCCCGTAGTGACTTTGTCGCTACACTAAATTTTTCCCGGCAAGACGCCGTACACTTCGCGCATGGAATGCGCCAACCGGCCGCCACGTTTGCTGCACGTTGGCCGTGGCTGCGCCAGTGAACACGCACAGGGCGCGCGCTGCAGCGGGGCAGCCCACGCTAGTCAGCCACGTGAGCCGCACGCCGCCGCGCTGCCCGCTGCCTGAGTTCGAGGGGCCTGCGCTGCGCTGCGCGACCGGCCGGGCCGCCGTCATCCGCCACGCCGCCGCCGCCCGCCGCCGTCACCGACGCGCCAGGGGCTGCCGCCATCGCCGACCGGCCGAGCCAGCGCCGTCCGCCGCCAACACATTCGCCGCCGCACGAGGGTCCGGACGCCGCCGCCGCCCGCTGCCGCCCGCCGACCACCGCTCGCCGCCACTGCACCACGCCGTCGCCGCCGCCCGCCGACCACCGCTCGCCGCCACTGCACCACGCCGTCGCCGCCACCAATGCGTCGCACCGCCGCCATCACCATGTAAGTCGCCGCGATGCTTTCAACTACAGCTTCGACGATCTTCCGTCGCTGGATTGAGAATCTTTGTGGCCGTCCTTTTTTTTGTAACGATCATTACTTTTTTCTGGTCACTAGCGTCCCATAAAATTGTAAACATGCCGATGGGAACACGAGCGACGGAACGGGATACCCCCGTAGAGGCACCCGCCTCGCAAGACCCGCTCGAGGCCATAAATTCGCAAATGCGCCAGTTATTCGCACAAAATCAGGAGCTACTTGAGCAAAACCGCGTCTTGAAACAGACGCTGGAAGCTAGTGCGCGAACTTCCATACCTGTGGCTAGCTCCACCCCTGTAATTAATGCTCAAACAGAGGCAACTAACACTAATTCTGTCTCTGATACAAACGCCACAATTTCTGCTAACATGGCGACTGTAAGCAATTTTCCGCGGCTGATTTCATTCCCACGTTTTCTGGGAAGTCCCACGAAAATGTGGCTATGTTCTTACAAAATATTCGTGATGTGGGTCGCACGTGTGCCTGGCCGGATGATCTATTGGTCAATGTAGCCAGACTCAAGTTGACAGGGGAAGCCCGAATTTGAAGTATTGGCCCGCGGATTGACTACGCGTTATTCCGATACCAGAGGTACCGCATATTACAGAGATCAAGTATCAACCCTTAGGCAGAAGCCTAATGAGGATTTTGATGCCTTTGCAGATCGCATACGAGCAGTGTCTTGTCGTACCTACAAGCTAGGTGAAAATGCCAGTGGAAACAGAATTTTGCGCTCCGAAGCCGAAGCGCGTGCAATTGATGCATTTGTTCGCGGTATTGACCCCCGCATCGGAGGAGAAGTCAAAGCTGCCTCCCCCACTTCTCTGTTTGAAGCTGTTCGTTTGGCAATGCTACGCGAAGAGGTGTTGCGTTTTTGCGCTGCCGCCCCGCGCCCAACGAACCCAGTACCGGTCCCAGCAAAAGAAGTATTTTGTCAGCGTTGTGGGAAGCCCAACCATACGGCAATGCGCTGTCGCGCGCCGTATTGCACTATTTGCCAGACAGTAGGTCATGCTAATAATGTTTGCTCCACAAAGTCACCATTTTCAAATCAGATGCGCGGCCACCGCCGCAACGCGGGGTCGAATCAGGGAAACGCTTGGGGGGCAGGTTCCGCCACCCACCCGCGCCCCCGACAAAAATAATACACCCGGTTAGGACCGAAAAATGTAAAGAGGTGGAACACGTTAGTCTATTTGGCGTACTCGGGAACAAATCAGTTAGAATTTTAGTTGATACTGGTGCTCAAGTTAGTGTATTGTTTGTGGAGAAAAATGATCGAAGGGTGTTACAGCCGCCCCGGTACAATATCAGTAGCCTTGAAGAGGAAGTAATTGTCCCTGCAGGTTCGTGTGTAGTGAATCTGCAAATAGACGGTGGTAAATACAGTCACAGGATGGAGGTAGTAAGGCTAAAGAAGGGTGAATTTGACATCATACTAGGGAATGACTTCCTGCACCGTTATCAGGGGATAGTGGATTATCGAACGCGAACTGTGCAGTTCGGCGAAGCAATTCACCGATTTGGCAGTGCGCACCCCCGTCAGACGCGAGGGAGCTGCGAAAGGCGCCGTTCACAGTCTCCTATAAAACCGCAGATGTGGGCGATAAAAACCACTGACCCTGTGAGGATAAAAGGCGGAAGTGGAAAGATTCTCTGGATAGATGTCAAAAATCAAGAACAGCCTAATACAGACATTCTGGTTGACCCGCTCACCCAGAATGATGTTTTAGATCGTCAGTCAGTACATATAAAGAGAAGTATCTGCCGACCGGAAAGGAGACAGAAGGGTTTTGCGATACCAGTAAGTATAGATAATTTTGGTGTAGAAGATGTTGTGATACCGAAGGGTACTATTGTTGCCAGTGGTCAGGAAATTTTTGAGGAAATAAGAGGAGCTGAGAAGCAGCGAAATAAAGATAAGAAAGGAAGGAAAGGAAAGAAATGTTCAGTTAGAGAAGTGCGATATGTCGCGTCGACGATAAGGAGTCAGTTAGCAGAGAAGTTAGGTCATTTAAACAGTGAGGAGAAAAGGATGTTGCAGCCGGTATTAGAGGAATTTTCGTGGTTGTTTGAAGAGAGGCAATTTCTACCGGCTACGGATTTGGTTCAGCACGAAATTCCGACCGGAGAAGCTCTGCCAATTGCACAAAAACCTTACCGTATACCATATCATTTGCAGTCTGTAGTTGAAGATACGATTCAGCAGCAATTAGCAGCAGGAATCATACAACCCTCCTCGAGTGCGTGGGCGCCTCCGTGGTCGTTGTGCCAAAGAAATCAGTAAATGGGGAGAAAGCCTATCGCCTATGTGTCGATATGCGGGCAGTAAATCGGGTAACGACACCAGACACATATCCGTTACCGCGCATTGATGAAACATTGGACCGATTGGGCAACTGTAAGTATTTTACCACCCTTGATTTGCGTTCTGGGTACCATCAGATCCCTGTTGCACCCCAGGACCGCCATAAAACTGCTTTTGTTGTACCTACAGGATTGTATGAATTTGTAAGGATGCCATTTGGATTGAGAAACGCCCCTGCCACTTTTCAAAGATTTGCAGACTTGCTGCTGCGTGGGTTGAAACCTACAACCTGCTTGGTGTATTTAGATGACATTATTATTTTTTCTGAAACGATAAAAGAACATGCAGAAAGACTGAGGGATGTTTTGCAAAGGTTAAAAGGAGCTCATTTGAGTGTAAAATTAGAAAAGTGTGCTTTCGCCCAGTCACAAGTACAATATTTAGGTCATATAATAAGTGGAGAAGATGTCAAACCGGACCCCCGTTTGACCACCGCAGTAAAGGAATTCCCAACACCGACAAATGTCAAAGAACTACCGTCATTTTTAGGCCTTGCAAACTACTACAGACGTTTCGTGAATAATTATGCCACCCTTGCTAAGCCCCTGACTAATTTATTGAAAAAAGGAGTTAGTTTTATTTGGACCAAAGAATGTGATAAAGCTATGCAACAAATTCAACATGTTTTAACTAGAGCCCCTGTACTAGCGTACCCGGATTTTGAAAAACCATTCATACTGTCAGTGGACGCCTCAGATTATGCTGTAGGAGCCATCCTGTCACAAGAGATAGATGGCGAAGAACGACCAATTGGTTATGCGTCTCGACAGCTTAATAAAGCAGAGTCAAATTACAGCACAACTGAGAGGGAACTACTAGCACTCATGTTTGGTGTAACTTATTTCCGATGTTATTTGTATGGGAGAAAATTCACTGTCATCACTGACCACGCCGCGTTACAGTGGATGTTGAGCTTAAAAGACCCTAGTAGTAGGCTAACTCGTTGGGCTTTGAAATTGAGCGAATTTGAGTATGAGGTGAAACACAAACCGGGCAAGGTACACCAAAACGCCGACGCATTAAGCCGAAAGGTCAGAGTGATCGTAGCTAATGACGTTTCTATTGAAGAATTAAGGGAGGCACAGCAAAGAGACGTCGAATGCCAGAAATATGTGGCTTTGCCTGAATTTTCCGTTGAAGATGGAATTTTATATCGAAAGACCCATTTGGGTAAACAGGCAGTAATCCCGAAAGAATTACGTTCCAAGATTATCGCACAGTGTCACGATAGCCTGCAGGCATGTCATAACGGCCTTCGAGCCACAAACTGCCGAATAGCCGCCCGTTATTTCTGGGCAGGAAGACGGAAAGACGTGCAAAAGTATATACAAAATTGTCTATCTTGTGTTAAGAGGTCCTTACCACCTCGAACGAAAGTGCCTTTACAGCAGGTACCAGAAGCCACTTATCCCTGGGCAGCAGATATTGTCGGTCCTTTCCCTGTGAGCCCCCAAAATAATCGGTGTATTCTGTCCCTTATAGATCATTTCTCTAGGTTCTTGATTCTCATGCCTATACCAGATATGTCCGCTGAAACAGTAGCGCGTGCTTTTGTCACCCATTTGGTGTTACCATACGGAAGCCCTGAAGCTGTACTCACAGACCAGGGTACGAATTTCATGTCTGCGGTATTTAACGAAGTTTGTCGGTTATTGCGAATTAAAAAGTGGCGAACGACACCGTTCCACCCAAAAGCAAACGGTCGCCTGGAACGAGTCCACCGCACCGTTATGCGCATGCTGTCTTACTATGTTAATAAACATCACTCTGACTGGGATAAGTATGTTCAATACGTTACGTCAGCTTATAACAGCCGTGTCCATGAAGCTACAGGGTACTCACCTTATGAAGCAGTATATGGCCGCCCTATGAATTCGCCTTTTGAAATTGACAAACTGCCCCCTGGAATTAAATCTAAAGATGTGAAAGGTCTAGCTCGACGTCTAAAATCCATTTGGAAAAAAGTAAGAGGGAACAATGCCCGAGCCACCGCCCAACAGCTAAAGAGAAGTAATCAAAAAGCAAAAGTGCCTGAGTACAAGGTAGGAGACCTAGTTATGTTGAGCAATCCAGTTGTAAAAAAGGGAAGAACCAAAAAGTTTACACCTATTTATGAAGGACCGTACCGTATCATCCGGCTTACTTCACCGGTAAATGCGGAAATTCAGTTAGCGGAACGCACAGTGATCGTTCATTTTGACAGATTGAAACTGTATAAAGGACCCGAGCCACCCCCACCTAACAGTGAAACCGGGCCTATTACGCCAGTAGTTCCACCCAAAAAAGCAAGAAAGAAGGTAATACAACCGCCTAGACAGCAACGTAGATATGCTCTAAGGTCAAACCCCTATGATTTGCGTTCCTGAGAGTAGATCTGAGATGGTATGTAAACAGTTGGAAAAGTCCTACATGCAGCAAGAGAATCAATTGACGGAAAACACCGTCGTTACTATACCTTCAATTAAGTTGTGCATGTTAGTTATAAGTAGACATAAGAATTGGCAACCACTGGTAACTGGTAATAGAATTTATGACGTCACATGTTAATGGAAGAGATGAAAGTTATGTAATCATTTTGTCTTGTCATTTAACGTCTCCAGTAATGTTATCGTAGCAGTCGAGAGTTAAGACCACAAACATTCTTTAATCATGGAATTAAGGGGAAAGTTGTCCTTGTCAACAGAACACTTAGAGAAAGAATCAGTTAATCTTTCCACTATCAACAGAACAACCCTTGAAGAGTCATGCTCCACCCGCAAGGGCACGTACCTTACGTGACGCGGCTGGCACCCGCGCGGTCCCTTAGCTGTCTGTGTCGTTTCTTCACTTTTCTGTTTCGCGACATAGTCCGTTCTACCCACTTTCATCTTTCCACTATCAACAGAACAACCCTTGAAGAGTCATGCTCCACCCGCAAGGGCACGTACCTTACGTGACGCGGCTGGCACCCGCGCGGTCCCTTAGCTGTCTGTGTCGTTTCTTCACTTTTCTGTTTCGCGACATAGTCCGTTCTACCCACTTTCATCTTTCCACTATCAACAGAACAACCCTTGAAGAGTCATGCTCCACCCGCAAGGGCACGTACCTTACGTGACGCGGCTGGCACCCGCGCGGTCCCTTAGCTGTCTGTGTCGTTCCTTCACTTTTCAGTTTCGCGGCACAGTCCATCCTACCCACTTTGATCTGTCAACTTTCAACAGACACAAAACTATTCGGCCCAGACTTTGGTCTTCCATCTCGAAGAAGAGTTCACGAGAACAGTGTTCCGTGCTCTCTGACGACAGCTGATGAGGCAACATCAGACGCTAACCGCGTCTAGCCCGCAGCTAAACGCCAGTAAGCGGGAATCTCTGTTCAAAACCTTGAGCCTTCTTTGTTTCCCCATTGTATTTTCCGAAGGAATACCGACTATTGAAGTAGTAGCATTTAACTGTATGACGTGTCCCAGGACACTGCGATACAAGCAAGGATAGATGGAGTTTTAAGCAACCAGCTGGGCCCAAGGAGGCCAGCACCATGGTGTTATAGAGACGGCGAGTTTAGTCGCAAGATGTTGAGAGGATAAAGACGGCGAATTTGGTCGCACAGTAAAGATTTTTTTTTTTTTTTTTAAGTGAGAGAAGCCGTGTTTTAGGAAGAAGTAAGTAGCAGCTATCTTGGAGTCGCAGAATTGTCATATACACAGTTAAGTATGCGATAACGTCGTGTCAACGATGCGCCGTGCACTATACCTTCATAAAGGAAAAGTCCTTCAGAAATTGCGCTCAACTTAGTTGATTCTAATTCAAATCCTTACACTTTCTGTTCCCACTATGGAAATCTCTAGATTGTTGTCAAGTTTTGTTTTTCTCCTCTTGTTAGCAACAGCGTTGACATCCTACGACACAATCTATGTCCCACCTGCACCAAACTGGTGTCACTTTTCTTCGTCACTCTCACTTAACGGCGTGCAGTAAATATATTGAGTGACGAGAAAATTCTTCTCAAAATGTGAATGTTATTACACGTAGAGGGTCAGCCCAAAGAGGCACTTAACTTTCTTTGTTTACCGATATGGAATATGCAGCAAATTTAATATGATATTTATGTACTTCGCTTTTATATTTTCATGTTTTTATAACAATTATGTTTGGGCTAAAATGGATTTCATAGGAACTTGGTTACGAACCAACTTACTAATGCATAATGTAATTTTAAACAGAACCCACTGAGTAACTCATCTAACTTTGTCACGCGTAATTCCACTTCTGTATTGTTGGTCATTGTTGAAAAAAAAACATATCGATTACGCATATCTATTCCCCTTTATTCAGTAATGTTATACCCCTTTTTGTGACATTTGTATTCATCACCTCTCACTTCGAAGCAGATAAATACGCTCATCGGGCGCAGGAGCCCAAGAACATGTGGATAGAGTGTGAAGTACATACGGCGCAGTGAACAGCGTCGGTATGCTTCATCTCTCTCTCGCTCTTAAACCTGACGCATGCTTCCTGCGCCGCGCACGTGCGCACTGCTTGCGCTCGTAGCCGCCTCGGCTTCGCTTCTCAGCTGCCGCGTGCAGCTCTGACGCGGCGCTGCCCTTGGAAGTTATCTGCCGCGCGCCTGTCTAACGTAGCGCGAGATTGGCCTTGCAGTCAGCTGCCACTCTGACGTAGCCTCCGCGCAGATCTTTAGCAAACGGTTCCTGTTGGAACACCACTTATAACCTTTCATGCCACTACGGCTTACTTACTTAGTATTCACACCCCTTTAATTATGTTTTTTATACCTGAAAGCCTATTCATGGTTCCTCTGTCAGCTAACTTGCCAGCTTTATCTAATAAATCAAATGATCACCTATCGTCAATTGATGACTTGCTAAAACATGAAAAGGACAAATTTCTTACGTTCGCCTGTTGGCACTTAAATGAATGGTAAACAGCCACAAACTAAACTCAACAATAAAGAGAAAACAAGAACCTGTCAGGCATGTGCCCTCCCTTAGTTTTAAGAGTGCAATTCTAATATTGGAGAAACTAGTGTAGTGTAGTGAAGTGTTCCCTTAGTGATAACTCCCTTTTCAACTGTGTTTTGAAACATGTGGACCTCCCCTCATACCCCCCTGCGCTGAGTTCCAGTGCACGGACCTGGCCACGGCCACGCCCCCTACCCGCCGGCAGCCTGCACGCTGCCCGCTGAGGACAACACACCACGCCGCCTCGTGCCACTCGCCCTCGCCGTGACTCATCAGTGGTGATGTGTTTATATTTTCAACTTATTCCAACAAAAGAAAAAAAAAGACATTTTTACTTCAACTTAGCAACAAGAACACTTGACATGTTTGTCTAATTCACACTGCTATGTTTTGATCTAATTTTGTTTTGATATTTTATGATGTTTTGATATTCTATGATGATTTGATGTCTTATGATGATTCTTGCATGCACACAATATTGTTGATGTAAGTCCCCTTGCGACCCTTAGGAGGTCTTTAGAGTCTCTATACCCTCCCATAGATTAAGACCCCTGCCGTCTTCCGTGAGGGCCATTCTTAATCAAGTAATGTTTACTTTGGTTTACAAGCTAAATTTGTTTACATTCAAATAATAATTACATTGAGCGAATTCACGTACGTTCTCCGCTCCCACGGAAGGGGGAGATTTTACTTTATTATATGAGCCTCCAACCAGTAACTTCATTTTTCCATTGCGGCCAAGCCACGGCCGGCAGCGTTAGCTGCCTGTAAATTCTTTCGTCCCACGGTTTAGTAACAGGAAGTCAGCACCGAACCGATGAAGGGCACCTTGTTCACGCGCCTCTCTCATGTGCTGACGAGGTAACGCCGCCCCAGGCGTCGCTTAGCAGGCAACGCTCTGGAAAGTTTCATGCAGCCCGCACGGTTTACTCGGTCTTGACCAATCACGGTGGAGGAAGCCGCGTGGTGCGTCGAATATACCCGGCCGCCCGTCGCCGGGCCCGCCCTCTTGTATTCTTGCTCACCCGCGAGGCGGATGCGCGCCCTGTAGCATTGAACATCTCCCGCTTCTCCCGGTGCTGCGGCACTGTGGACTTAGTTTTGGCAGACAACAACTTTCGGTAGCTTCGCGAACAATGTTCGCCAAATTGTAAGCTCTGGCTCACCCTCACCTCCCTAGGCATATGTAGCCCCTTTTCAACATGCTTTAGCCAATAAATGGCCTTTCTCTAAAAATTGCTCTATTATTCCATAACGCCCACCGCCTGCCCATACCCGCCATCCTGTACATCAGGTATACATGTCGACGTCGTAAGGTTAAGTAGAGAAAGTATATGAGGATATTGAAAGGGTAATACAGTATGTAAAGGGAGATGAAAATCTCATAGTCATGGGGGACTGGAATACAGTAGTAAGGGAAAGAGTAGAAGAAAAGGTTACAGGAGAATATGACCTTGGGACAAGGAGTGAAAGAGGAGAAAAACTTATTGACTTCTGTAATAAATTTCAGCTTGAAATAGCGAATACTCGGATAAAGAATCACAGGAGCAGGAGAAGCTGTATTTCGAAATGGCCAAGTGATACGGAATGATTTCAGTTACATTACATCTTGGTCAGACAGAGATTTGGAAATCTGATACTGGATTGTAAGGTCTACCCAGGAGCAGATATATACTCAAACCACAATGTAATAGTGATGAAGAGTGGGCTGAAGTTTAAGAGATTAGCCAGGAAAAATGAATACTCAAAGGAATGACGAGATACGTTTCAATTTCTCTAAGGGTATAGATAAAGCAATAAGGAATATTACAAAGGCCAGTATGGTTGAAGAGAAATGGATATCTCTAAAACGGCCATCACAGAAGTTTTAAAGAAAAAGAAAGGTACAAAGAAGGTGGCTACGAAGAAACCTTGGGTAACAAAAGAAATTTAAAATGAGCGACGAGTACCTTTTCACAGTATACAAAAAACTTTGTGTTGTCATTTATGTCCATACTTCATTTTTCATCTACCTGTCTCCTACAATTTATAAATGATCATGGTTTTCTCAAACGTAGAACAGGAACAAAGTGTATCCAGAAAATACATCGACTGGCAACTAACAGAGAAGTCTTCGCATCTCAGAGAAATCATTGCATCTCAGGAGTGTATCTGTGTAGATATAGTGATTTACAGCTTTAGCATTGCGGCGCGCTAGACAGAGCAGTACTGAAACGCGTTATCCTTCCACAGAATAGAGGATTCCGTGCGAGCTCTGATCTGCCTTTTTTTATTGTGATGATCGTTTCTCCCTAAGTAGGTCAGCGTCAGAAAAATATTTTCTCATTCGGAGGAGAAAGTTGGTGGCTGAAATTTCGTGAGAAGATTTCGCGGCAACGAAAAACGCCTGACCCGCTCTGTGTGACGTCGCACTAAGCGCGCCTCGGCCTTCTCTTTATATGAGATGGTTCTACCAAGACAAGACAGGTCCATGTGAAGGGGCGGATTGATGGTCTTATCTGGGGAGAGCGACAAATAACGGAGGAGAAAATTCGTGTCCTGGCGGGTATTAGCTGTTACTCTGTGCTTGCTATCATCGAAGAGCAACCTTGCGTTAACGCAAAATTTGCATGCAGTGAGTGTGGTATCACCAGACGGAGAAACAATACATGGACAGAGTGGCATCAAGTCTGAGGGATATGCCGCAGTACAACTTGGAAGACCATGCAGTATTATCACAGGGTATGATACGTGGTCCACCATTTCCAGCCTGAGGGCAAAGTCCAGAGCTGACAGCAGAAACATCACCGCCACCAAAGAAATCTAGTGCCGTTCAGACAAGTTCAGGTAAGATCAGGATGATTTTCTCTTTTGACTGGAGGTGCCCTCTGCTCGTCGTATTCTTCGAGCATGGAACTTCAATATGTACGCAGTGCTATGAAGACGTTATGTAGAAACCGCGACGCCCCATAAACTCAAAACGTGCAGGAATGCTGTCGGACGGATCATCCTGTTGGACGTAACGCCCGCCCCCCACACTGCCAGTCGGATGAAGTCTACGCTTCAGCGATTTGATCAGGAAATACTGTAACATCCTCCAAAAGCCAAGATCTTTTATCGTGTGATTTTTCACATCTTTGGTGACCTGAAGAAAGACACGCGTGGAAGTCGATTTCAGCCGAACGAGGAAGTGAAACTGTGGGTGCGGTTGCGGATGCGTCAGTGGCCGACCACCTTCTACAAAACAGGAGATGATCGTCTTCCCTTCCAGTGGGATAAATATCTTAACGAGTGTGGTGATTACTTTTTAACGGAGCCATTCATTGTCCCATTGTGGCGCGTGTCAGTTTTCCGTTTGACCGCCCCCCGTAACTTCACACTCTGGTCGACATGCTATCCACATGCTGTTCATTTTCCAAGATAATCTCATATTGCACTCAGTACCTTCTAAACAGTAGTTACTTTGTAGAACTATTATTTAACTATTCTGAAATGTTGTTAGAACTTTTGTGAAGAGATTTCCATTTTTATTTTTGTCTGTCTGTGTATCCTTAATAAGAAAAAAAGACCATTTATGTGACAGTGCATCTAAAGCACTCCTGGGAACGTTCGTACATGCTATGTCGTTATTGTTTATGTCAGAAAGATGAATATTGTTCTATACATCAACATTTAAGTGAATTTCGTACTAGTGTCATCTCGTAGATACTCCGTTATCTTGCTGACCAGTAAAATACATAAATATTATTGTTCTCAACAATGTGTTTGGTGTGACTCATGTAACTGTCAAAGTGAACACAATCTTTTATTAATCCGAAAACTTTTAAAGACATTTTGATTTCTACATTGCTTATAAGAATTTGGTTTCTTATTATATGAAACGCTCTCAGCAACAAAGAAATTCTGTTATAAACATAATCAGATTTTTAGTGCACATTTTAGCAGTTCTAATATTACATTAACAGCCATTCTTGAAACTCCTCTTAGGTTTGTGAGTAATATACTTCACAAATTTAAGGTAGTAACAATAAGTATATTCGGAACTACATTCAACTTATTAAGAAAAGTACTGCGGTTTCATGTTCCATGCAGATTTCTGGCATAACATGACGTCATAAGTCTGCATGGAATTCAATTTTGTTATTTACTCACCTACTGGAATGAAATATGCAAACATCTTGTAAGGCATAATTGGTTTTTCTATTTAATTTACAGATATTGAATCAGTCTAATTTCAGACTGTGTTGACTGGGACGTTGTGTTATATATCTGGTGTTACGTACCCAGAGACCAGTTGATTAGTGGGTAAATAATAGTAGATATAACTGTTTTTAATGTGCGCTTGATTTCGCAGAAGATATGGGACAACAGGCTATTTTTGTGTCTATAATATGGTTACGGGAAAAGCTAACTACAGTGTAAATGTTGTCTTGAAAAGATATCGTAAGAACGTGTTCATTACCGTAAGGAGAAAGGATGTCCTTTTCTACGTTTTTATGTAAACCACACAGTGTTCTTATTGTCTTCAAATTTTTTATTAACAAACACATTGTTTTTATCTACATTGCGTCACTGACAATGTGCACTGCATTTTCGTCACATTTGATGAACAAATACATCGGGTTGTAGCTAAACCTGATACTTTTATACGTGTCAGTTGGTGCTACGTCACAAAATTGAAACGAAATTTAATAAAAATTTACGACTAGATAAAAGTTTTGGAAACCGTCAGTCCACGTGCTATGGCACACAATTGTTTACACTACATCTAACAACTAACGTTTCGGGAGATGTGTGTGTGCGGAGCGATGATCACACGATACATCATTCTGACACGTGTCCTAAAAGCCTGTCCGCCACGTAACGAGGCGATTTTGTAGTTGTATGCGCTTTTCTGGCGTTTAGGTAAAAATATTTCCAATATTGCCTCAATGTATTACACCGCCATGGCAGTTTTAATTAAAAGTAAACGTAATTTAAAATAATGCACACTTAAGTGGACATGGAGACGGAATCAGGTGAGAGGACCCGCTTGCGTCAGCGCTCTAATCTGCTGCGAACGCGCGCGGGACGTTGCAGCTTAATGATCTTTTTGTCCTCACAAACTTAATTACATAACATAAAGCACTGCTACGTGTTGGTCATTCGAAATTCTTCCAAAATTTTGAGGTTGTTGGATTTTTTCTAAAATATTTTAAGCTAGCTACTACCTGTCAGATGTTAACATGAGCTCATAGCTATTGTGACTATGGCACAAAACCCCTGAAAACTTTCACCTTCTTGAAAAAAAAATTGATCTATGAATAACCACAAAGCTATAAGAGCAGCTGCTCCTTGTCTTGTAGGGAAAATGCGTGCAGTGCAGATGTAAATTGTACCTTCTATCGCCTGGCACCTAATATGAAGAAGCATGAATCAGAAAAAAGACAATTTTCGATGTTTCCCGGACTGTAACACGTGTCTGGCATTAACTGTAAAGTAAAAAAATAAATGGTAATTATTTTACAGAATGTAAATACAAGCACAAAGATGAAATAAGATGGTCGTGAAACAAAACTGATAGTCTAGAATGAAATTTTCACTCTACAGCGGAGTGTGCGCTGATATGAAACTTCCTGGCAGATAAAAACTGTGTGCGGCCTGAGACTCGAACTCAGGACCTTTGCCTTTCGCGGGCAAGAGCTCTTCTGCAAGGTTCGCAGGAGAGCTTCTGTAAAGTTTGGAAGGTAGGAGACAAGGTACTGGCAGAAGTAAAGCTGTGACGACGGGGCGTGAGTCGTGCTTGGGTAGCTCAGGTGGTAGGGCACTTGCCCGCGAAAGGCAAAGGTTCCGAGTTCGAGTCTCGGCCCGCACACAGTTTTAATCTGCCAGGAAGTTTCAAAACTGAAATTATAGTCCTCGAAATCCATATCTTCATCGTAAAACTTTTAGCAAATGAGTTACCTTTGAAATCCATACGCAGAGCGTGAGGACGTTATTAATTTTGATCATCAAACGTCCTCTTCATTTAGAGCCACAGGCACCAATACACTCAGAAATGTAAGACACTGTTAATCCTAGTCGCGGAAGTTTTGACAGTTCGAAGGGTTGAAGATAGTAAATTGTCGATCGCGGAGATTAATAGCGAGGTGCACGGCAGCAAGTCGTATACTCCTAGCTCACTCATTTGTTACATAGTTTAATTCTTAATTTCTTTGCGTGTTTTTGGTACTTGCATTGTTTAATTCATAAATTTCGGGCGTATTATAGTATTTGAGAGTTGTAGCATCGCGTTTTAGTACCTGAATAGTGTAAATTCGCGTAGTTGTTTGTCTTCTGTTTTTGAACGGCCAGTGTCGGTTGGTCACAGTCAGTGTGCTCCCTGCCGCCGTTGGATAAGCAGCTGAGCAGCAAGTCGTATACTCCTAGCTCACTCATTTGTTACATAGTTTAATTCTTAATTTCTTCGCGTGTTTTTGGTACTTGCATTGTTTAATTCATAAATTTCGGGCGTATTATAGTATTTGAGAGTTGTAGCATCGCGTTTTAGTACCTGAATAGTGTAAATTCGCGTAGTCTCCTTCCGCCGCCGAGCAGTGTCAGCAGTGCGCAAGTAGCAGCATTACTGCATTTACTAGGCAATCTTGTACCGTTTAAATTTTGTTGATTTGTTTGCGCTCTCTGTAGATTAGTTCAGACGTTCTTTGCAAAACAGTTCTTAGCATGGATAGGGATTGCAACTGCTGTGTTCGGATGCAGGCTGAGTTGGCATCCCTTCGCTCCCAGCTTCAGGCAGTGTTGGCTTCGGTCACACAGCTTGAGGCTGTTGCCAATGGGCATCACTGTGGGGGTCTGGATGGGGGTTTGTCGGGGACGGCCAGCTCGTCCCACGCATCCCCTGATCGGACTACGACTGTGGTTGCCCGGGATACTGCCCGCATTGAGGCTGATCCCTCACCTGTGGTGGAGTGGGAGGTCGTCTCAAGGTGTGGCAGGGGGCGAAAGACATTCCGGAGGGCTGAACGGAAAGCCTCTCCAGTTTGTCTGACGAACCGGTTTCAGGCTCTGTCTCAGGCTGATACTGATCTTCAGCCTGACATGGCTGCTTGTTCTGTTCCAGAGGTTGCCCCTCAGTCTGCAAGATCCGGGCAGTTGCAGAGGGTGGGCTTACTGGTAGTTGGGAGCTCCAACGTCAGGCGCGTAATGGGGCCCCTTAGGGAAATGGCAGCAAGAGAGGGGAAGAAAACCAATGTGCACTCCGTGTGCATACCGGGGGGAGTCATTCCAGATGTGGAAAGGGTCCTTCCGGATGCCATGAAGGGTACAGGGTGCACCCATCTGCAGGTGGTCGCTCATGTCGACACCAATGATGAGTGTCGCTATGGATCGGAGGAAATCCTCTCTGGCTTCCGGCGGCTATCTGATTTGGTGAAGACTGTCAGTCTCGCTAGCGGGATGAAAGCAGAGCTCACCATCTGCAGCATCGTCGACAGGACTGACTGCGGACCTTTGGTACAGAGCCGAGTGGAGGGTCTGAATCAGAGGCTGAGACGGTTCTGCGACCGTGTGGGCTGCAGATTCCTCGACTTGCGCCATAGGGTGGTGGGTTTTCGGGTTCCGCTGGATAGGTCAGGAGTCCACTACACGCAACAAGCGGCTACACGGGTAGCAGGGGTTGTGTGGCGTGGGCTGGGCGGTTTTTTAGGTTAGATGGCCTTGGGCAAGTACAGAAAGGGCAACAGCCTCAACGGGTGCGGGGCAAAGTCAGGACATGCGGGGACCAAGCAGCAATCGGTATTGTAATTGTCAACTGTCGAGGCTGCGTTGGTAAAGTACCAGAACTTCAAGCGCTGATAGAAAGCACCGAAGCTGAAATCGTTATAGGTACAGAAAGCTGGCTTAAGCCAGAGATAAATTCTGCCGAAATTTTTACAAAGGTACAGACGGTGTTTAGAAAGGATAGATTGCATGCAACCGGTGGTGGAGTGTTCGTCGCTGTTAGTAGTAGTTTATCCTGTAGTGAAGTAGAAGTGGATAGTTCCTGTGAATTATTATGGGTGGAGGTTACACTCAACAACCGAACTAGGTTAATAATTGGCTCCTTTTACCGACCTCCCGACTCAGCAGCATTAGTGGCAGAACAACTGAGAGAAAATTTGGAATACATTTCACATAAATTTTCTCACCATGTTATAGTCTTAGGTGGAGATTTCAATTTACCAGATATAGACTGGGACACTCAGATGTTTAGGACGGGTGGTAGGGACAGAGCATCGAGTGACGTTTACTGAGTGCACTATCCTAAAATTACCTCGAGCAATTAAACAGAGAACCGACTCGTGGAGATAACATCTTGGACCTACTGATAACAAACAGACCCGAACGTTTCGACTCTGTATGTACAGAACAGGGAATCAGTGATCATAAGGCCGTTGCAACATCCCTGAATATGGAAGTTAATAGGAATATAAAAAAAAGGGAGGAAGGTTTATCTGTTTAGCAAGAGTAATAGAAGGCAGATTTCAGACTACCTAACAGATCAAAACGAAAATTTTTGTTCCGACACTGACAATGTTGAGTGTTTATGGAAAAAGTTCAAGGCAATCGTAAAATGCGTTTTAGACAGGTACGTGCCGAGTAAAACTGTGAGGGACGGGAAAAACCCACCGTGGTACAACAACAAAGTTAGGAAACTACTGCGAAAGCAAAGAGAGCTCCACTCCAAGTTTAAACGCAGCCAAAACCTCTCAGACAAACAGAATCTAAACGATGTCAAAGTTAGCGTAAGGAGGGCTATGCGTGAAGCGTTCAGTGAATTCGAAAGTAAAATTCTATGTGCCGACTTGACAGAAAATCCTAGGAAGTTCTGGTCTTACGTTAAATCAGTAAGTGGCTCGAAACAGCATATCCAGACACTACCGGATGATGGTGGCATTGAAACAGAGGATGACACGCGTAAAGCTGAAATACTAAACACCTATTTCCATAGCTGTTTCACAGAGGAAGACCGCACTGCAGTTCCTTCTCTAAATCCTCGCACAAACGAAAAAAATGGCTGACATCGAAATAAGTGTCCAAGGAATAGAAAAGCAACTGGAATCACTCAATAGAGGAAAGTCCACTGGACCTGACAGGATACCAATTCGATTCTACACAGAGTACGCGAAAGAACTTGCCCCCCTTCTAACAGCCGTGTACCGCAAGTCTCTAGAGGAACGGAGGGTTCCAAATGATTGGAAAAGAGCACAGATAGTCCCAGTCTTCAAGAAGGGTCGTCGAGCAGATGCGCAAAACTATAGACCTATATCTCTGACGTCGATCTGTTGCAGAATTTTAGAACATGTTTTTTGCTCGAGTATCATGTCGTTTTTGGAAACCCAGAATCTACTATGTAGGAATCAACATGGATTCCGGAAACAGCGATCGTGTGAGACCCAACTCGCTTTATTTGTTCATGAGACCCAGAAAATATTAGATACAGGCTCCCAGGTAGATGCTATTTTTCTTGACTTCCGGAAGGCGTTCGATACAGTTCCGCACTGTCGCCTGATAAACAAAGTAAGAGCCTACGGAATATCAGACCAGCTGTGTGGCTGGATTTAAGAGTTTTTAGCAAACAGAACACAGCATGTTGTTATCAATGGAGAGACGTCTCCAGACGTTAAAGTAACCTATGGCGTGCCACAGGGGAGTGTTGTGGGACCATTGCTTTTCACAATATACACTCCTGGAAATTGAAATAAGAACACCGTGAATTCATTGTCCCAGGAAGGGGAAACTTTATTGCCACATTCCTGGGGTCAGATACATCACATGATCACACTGACAGAACCACAGGCACATAGACACAGGCAACAGAGCATGCACAATGTTGGCACTAGTACAGTGTATATCCACCTTTCGCAGCAATGCAGGCTGCTATTCTCCCATGGAGACGATCGTAGAGATGCTGGATGTAGTCCTGTGGAACGGCTTGCCATGCCATTTCCACCTGGCGCCTCAGTTGGACCAGCGTTCGTGCTGGACGTGCAGACCGCGTGAGACGACGCTTCATCCAGTCCCAAACATGCTCAATGGGGGACAGATCCGGAGATCTTGCTGGCCAGGGTAGTTGACTTACACCTTCTAGAGCACGTTGGGTGGCACGGGATACATGCGGACGTGCATTGTCCTGTTGGAACAGCAAGTTCCCTTGCCGGTCTAGGAATGGTAGAACGATGGGTTCGATGACGGTTTGGATGTACCGTGCACTATTCAGTGTCCCCTCGACGATCACCAGTGGTGTACGGCCAGTGTAGGAGATCGCTCCCCACACCATGATGCCGGGTGTTGGCCCTGTGTGCCTCGGTCGTATGCAGTCCTGATTGTGGCGCTCACCTGCACGGCGCCAAACACGCATACGACCATCATTGGCACCAAGGCAGAAGCGACTCTCATCGCTGAAGACGACACGTCTCCATTCCTCCCTCCATTCACGCTTGTCGCGACACCACTGGAGGCGGGCTGCACGATGTTGGGGCGTGAGCGGAAGACGGCCTAACGGTGTGAGGGACCGCAGCCCAGCTTCATGGAGACGGTTGCGAATGGTCCTCGCCGATACCCCAGGAGCAACAGTGTCCCTAATTTGCTGGGAAGTGGCGGTGCGGTCCCCTACGGCACTGCGTAGGATCCTACGGTCTTGGCGTGCATCCGCGCGTCGCTGCGGTCCGGTCCCCAGGTCGACGGGCACGTGCACCTTCCGCCGACCACTGGCGACAACATCGATGTACTGTGTAAACCTCACGCCCCACGTGTTGAGCAATTCGGCGGTACGTCCACCCGGCCTCCCGCATGCCCACTATACGCCCTCGCTCAAAGTCCGTCAACTGCACATACGGTTCATGTCCACGCTGTCGCGGCATGCTACCAGTGTTAAAGACTGCGATGGAGCTCCGTATGCCACGGCAAACTGGCTGACACTGACGGCGGCGGTGCACAAATGCTGCGCAGCTAGCGCCATTCGACGGCCAACACCGCGGTTCCTGGTGTGTCCGCTGTGCCGTGCGTGTGATCATTGCTTGTACAGCCCTCTCGCAGTGTCCGGAGCCAGTATGGTGGGTCTGACACACCGGTGTCAATGTGTTCTTTTTTCCATTTCCAGGAGTGTATATAAATGACCTAGTAGATAGTGTCGGAAGTTCCATGCGGATGATGCTGTAGTATACAGAGAAGTTGCAGCATTAGAAAATTGTGGCGAAATGCAGGATGATCTGCAGCGGATAGGCACTTGGTGCAGGGAGTGGCAACTGACCTTTAACATAGACAAATGTAATGTATTGCGAATACATAGAAAGAAGGATCCTTTATTGTATGATTATATGATAGCGGAACAAACACTGGTAGCAGTTACTTCTGTAAAATATCTGGGAGTATGCGTACGGAACGATTTGAAGTGGAATGATCATATAAAATTAATTGTTGGTAAGGCGGGTACCAGGTTGAGATTCATTGGGAGAGTGCTTAGAAAATGTAGTCCATCAACAAAGGAGGTGGCTTACAAAACACTCGTTCGACCTATACTTGAGTATTGCTCATCAGTGTGGGATCCGTACCAGATCGGTCTGACGGAGGAGATAGAGAAGATCCAACGAAGAGCGGCGCGTTTCGTCACAGGGTTATTTGGTAACCGTGATAGCGTTACGGAGATGTTTAATAAACTCAAGTGGCAGACTCTGCAAGGGAGGCGCTCTGCATCGCGGTGTAGGTTGCTCGCCAGGTTTCGAGAGGGTGCGTTTCTGGATGAGGTATCGAATATATTGCTTCCCCCTACTTATACCTCCCGAGGAGATCACGAATGTAAAATTAGAGAGATTAGAGCGCGCACGGAGGCTTTCAGACAGTCGTTCTTCCCGCGAACCATACGCGACTGGAACAGGAAAGGGAGGTAATGACAGTGGCACGTAAAGTGCCCTCCGCCACACACCGTTGGGTGGCTTGCGGAGTATAAATGTAGATGTAGATGTAGATGTAGATACCGCTTTTCTTGATTCATTATCGTCACATGTGACTGGATTTGGCTCACTTCTTCACGCCACACTCCAGGGGCAGCGTAGTTGACTTCCGAGTAACCAGCATGGAGGGTTGATTCTAGCGTCAATCCTGGGCGAGTATTTGTTATAATCATCCGCCATAGTGCCCTAGGCCCGCCAGCTATAAGTTTACTGAACCTCTCCGTTACGCTAAGAGCTTAGTACAGAGTTCCCGTCGGTTGGTTCACGTAGATTAGCAGTTTTGGTTACTGTGCGATCCCTTCTCATATCGTTTCGTGAGTACCTTCAACTACATATTATGAATACATACAAATAGATACAAAATACAGGACCGAGCATCTTTCTTCAGTAACCATTAATAGATTACTTGGATTATGGCTCCATCTGTATGTCCAGGAAACTGCACGATGAAAATAAAAAATGTGGCCTGACTATAAATACAAAAAATACGGAATATGTGATAGAGGGTGTGGGTGAACGAGAAGATTTGGATGTAGGATTTTGCAAAATTAACTATGTATGTACATTTAAATTCCTGGGCGTCACATTTAAGAGAATCATAAGAAGCGCCGAAGACCAAGACATCACAAGTAAAAGTGGGGAAAGAAATGGAGTACTTTTCCTACAGAATTTCTTAGTATGGCGTGACAAAAAAAGTCCTACTGTACAAATAAATAACAGGGCTATAAGTACACATAGTGCTGAAATATGCAAGCTAACCAAAATGAAGAAATACATTGATATATATTGAGATGAGTGGACACCAAGTGAACGAAGAAAACATGGAAAACAATCGAGAAGATGTAGTCAAGGTGTCATAAGTTGTGGTGAGTTAATTGTTTCTTCGGGAAGAAAATTGTTCAAATGGCTCTGAGCACTATGGGCTCTGTGGTCATTAGTCCCCTAGAACTTAGAACTACTTAAACCTAACTAACTTAAGGACATCACACACATCCATGCCCGAGGCAGGATTCGAACCTGCGACCGTATCGGTCACGCGGTTCCAGACTGAAGCGCCTAGAACCGCACGGCCACACCGGCCGGTCTTCAGGAAGAAGACTGGACTGATACGTAAGTGTGGAAATTGAGAAGCGTAAGACGAAGACCTTCGTAGAAAAGCCGCACAAACAGGATGGATCATCTAAAACTTTCACCGCAAGTATTTCGGAATTAGAAAGTGCTATTGGAGTGCGGTTTTCAGAGAGATGGTAGTCGGGGTTCGATTGTTAACAAATAGACAGATTGTAATAACACTTAGAAAGTGTACTTTTTGTACACCACACGTATACCTTTTTCAAATGGAATTTAGAATGTCAGTCGTGTTTGTTGCACGAGTCTAGTGCGAGCCGTTTACGAGATATCGTACTGCGAAAAGTCTCCACTGCATACTCAACCTGCGTAATTACTAGGTACGATGCTGTTATGTTTGCTTGCAGTGTGCTGGTGTGTTTCTTGAGTGCAGTGGGATTTTATAGTCAGCTAATGTGTGCAAATGCAAGTAGTAGGTCGTGAGTGAACAATGGGATTCACCAATGCAGAAAAAGCAGGCATGCTCATAGTGTATGGAGAGTCTAGGAAGAAAGTGGTTCGTTTTTGTACGGTGCACGCGGCAAGACATCCCAATAGACGTCAACCATCTCGGCCATTATTTATCAACCTCTTCAAACACTTACGTGAGTGTTGTACTGTAACATCTAGACTACGTAGCAGAAGGGAACAACAGACGACGGAAGAGGGTGGAAAACCAAGTTTTTGCTGCTGTTGCAGTTAATCTGCACTTTAGCTCCCGCGCAATCGCACAAGGAGGTGGAATGAGTCAGGCAAGTGCCCTCGCACTTTCCATAGAAATAGGTTCCATCCCTACCACTTCTCACCATCAAGACCTGCTTGGGAACGATTATGAGAATCGTGTTAACTTCTGTACTTGGTCATTAAGACAGATTACTTCAGATGTAACATGTATCAATCAGTGTGAAGTCTCTTTCTTTCGCGGACTATCTTGCCATTCTAAACAACTATAGAGAGGAAGCCAAACTTGCACTGGAGAAGTTTCACGAACTCTCTCAGAAAAATTGGAAATGGAAAGCACACCTGCAGGTGGTATTCCCATTACAACTCAATACGGGAGAGTGGCACGAGTTGCGCACTTCAAATATCTAGGAGAGATAATCCAACCATCAGGATTCAAGTCCATTCGCAATCAACAAAGAATCTCCAAATTATAGAAGGCATGTGAGTTCGTTTGGAATCACTACAACAAAAGATCTGTTGTTGTCGACGCAAAACTGAGGCATTACAGCACAGTGATTCTACCATAAGCATCCTACGCTGCAGATACTACAGCGGTTCACGGTCATACCGGAGAGACTGAAAAGGAAGGAATAAAAACTCTGAGGGAAATATATGGACCATTGATTCGTGAAGGAATTTGGATAAAGAGTCCAACAAGAGAGATTTACAAAGAGATAGGAATAATAAGTGACACCTTTAGAAAGAGAAGTATGAAATTTTGTGGACATAGCAGCGGGCTGAAAAAGAACAGGCTCACAAAGCAAATCTTTGACATAGCAAACACTAGCAAGAACAAGAAATTGTGGAACGCTGAAGCAGAGGAAGACATAAGGAACTAGGAGTCACAAAAGACGGCAAAAGAAATTCAGAATAGTTCAGGAACATCACGAAGAAACATGAACTTAAACAAAAACATACCGAAAAAATACCATGAAATAAATGGTCGGAAGAACTCAAGAGAGAGAACAGCGAGCATATGAAGATGATTTGGGAAGAACGAAGGAAGAAGAAGGCATCATGACTTCTCATGTTGAATCGCTCTCTTAAAAAGGAATAATCGAACGAAATTATATATAGGATGAGTCACAAGGGACGTAACAGCCCTTTTATTTCGTGGACGGTTACACACGTCGAAACGCGGTTTTCGGCAAATGTTACAGCGTTGAGGGGCACCAATTTTTTTTTTGTTTGGTTAACGGGGAATTGAAGCATGTACGTTTTTTAAATGGACCCGCAAACTTTTTATGACTGCATTCGATTGCTCTTGATAAGTTAATTACAGTGATATAGCGTTTGTTAGTGTTGACGTTGAAACTCATCGTAAAAAAAAAATAAACACGATGCATCTCCTAGAATTTGAGAGCACAGTGGCCGAAATGGGCATTAGCTGTACAATCACTGCCAAGCACAGCTCTTGTGCTACACTGTGTCAGAATGCCAACGCGTTTGCCTGTTTACTTGCATGCATTGCAATCCGGTCATTTCTGCTTCAACATTCGTTCTCCAATGAGGAGAAATTGGATATACTACTTTTATATAGTGAATGTAAAAGAAATGCCGTAAAAATAGTACAGCGGTATAGGGCTATCTATCCGGATCGCCAGGCAACCGCACAAATTATTAAGACGCTAGTCCGGATAGTTTGCTTGAACGTCAAAAAGAGGACAAGAAAGGAGATTAAACTGAGAAATAACACGAAGAAGTGGCTCCGACGCTAATGAATCCAAACAATGGTTCGAGATATATTGCCACGGAATGTGGAATTAACCAGACGAGTGCCATTCGCATCATCCAACGACAAAATTTCCATCACTATCATATGTCACAACACCCCCCTCCACCTTCCCCCCTCCTCCACCAATGGACCTTGGTGTTGGTAGGGAGGCACGAGGCTTGAGTGCCTCAGTGATACAGATAGCCGTACCGTAGGTGAAACTACAAAAGCGGGGTATCTGTTGAGTGTCGTTGTTGCGGAAGACAGGCAGTTACCTCTTCTGTAGATGCAGGGTCAACAGTCTGGAGCATTGACTGTTCTGGCCTTGTAACATCAACCAAAACGGCCTTGCCGTGCTGGCACTGTGAACGGCTGAAAGCGAGAGGAAACTACAGCCCTAGTTTTCCCAAGGGCTTGCAGCTCCACTGTATGTTTAAATGATGATTGCATCCTCTTGTATAAAATATTCCTGAGGTAGCATAGTCCCCCATTCGAATTTCCGGGCGGGGACTACTCAGGAGGTTGTCGTTATCGGGAGAAACAAAACTGGAGCGCTAAATATCGGAGCGTGGAATGTCCGATCCCCTAATCGGGCAGGTAGGTTAGAAAATTTAAAAATAGAAATGGATAGGTTAAGGTTAGATATAGTGGGAATTAGTAAAGTTCGGTGGCAGGAGGAGCAGGACTTCTTTTCAGGTGAATACGGGGTTATAAATACAAAATCAAATACGGTAATGCAGAAGGAAGGTTTAAAAATAAGTAAAAAAATAGGAACGCGCGTAAGCTACTATGAACAACATAATGAATGCGTTGTTATAGCCAAGATAGACACGAAGCCCACACCCACCACAGACGAAGAGGAAGTTGAGGAAATGTATGATGTAATAAAATATATTATTCAGATAGTTACGGGAGCCGAAGATATAAGTCATGGGGGATTGGAATTTAATAGTAAGAAAAGGAAGAGAAGGAAAAATAGTAGGTGAGTATGGAGTGGGGGAAAGGTATGAAAGAGGAAGCCGTGTGGTAGAATTTTGCACAGAGCGTAATTTAATCATAGCTAACACTTGGTTTAAGAATCATGAGAGAAGATTATATACGCGGAAGAAACCTGAAGACACCGGAAGGTTTCAAATTGTTTATATAATCGTTAGACAGAGATTTAGGAATCAGGTTTCAAATTGTGAGACATTTTTATGTAGCGGATATGGATTCTGACCACAGTTTATTGGTTACAAACTGCGGATTAAAACAAAAGAAACAGCAAAAAGGCGGGAATTTAACTAGCTGGGCCTGGATAAACTGAAAGAACGAGAGGTTGTAAAGGGTTTAAGGTGGACCAGTTAGGAACGTTTGACAAGAACAGGGGAAATGTATACAGTACAAGAAGATTGTGCAGCTTTGAGAGATGAGACAGTGAAGGCAACAGAGGATCGTGCAGGTAAAAAGACGAGGGCTAGAGAAAATTCTTCAGTACCGCAAGAGATATTAAATTTAATCGATGTAAGGAGAAAATTTCAATAAATGAAACATGTGAAACGGCATGCAAATGTCTAAAAATGAGATTGACAGGAAGTGCAAAATGTCTAAGCAGGAATGGCTAGAGGATAAACGTTAGGATGTAGAATCATATATTGCAAGAAGTCTATTTATATGTTTGTATGATGACAGTGCTATCGACCGTAATTAATATCGCTGACAGCGCCCTGTGCCCTCGATAAGAGACTCTGTGGTTAGATGGACTAACAGTTATCAGTTATCAGTTAGTAATTAACTAGCTGACGGCTTGGACATGTGACCTTCATGGAGACTCAGTGTTGGCAGCACATGGATTGTAAAATGAAGGTGGATGTGGTTGGTAAGGTTTGGTTAATGGAAAAATTTACTACTATATAATTTTTGGAACTGAACGTCACTTGAATAAGGTAAAATCTGCTAAATAAATTGTTTGCTCCTCAACAAAATGTTTCTTTTGCCAACCAGATGCCTCCTAGTAGTTAGACCCTATGGTAGAGAGAATCCTTTTATTTAGCTGGCTGTAGTTGCTGCTTGCTGCAATTGTTGTAGTTCGTGCTACGAAGATTTTCTCTGAGGTAAGTGACTTATGAAAAAGTGTGGGTTATTGTTAGGATTTTTTCCAGTTCAGGGCTATTCTTTTGGGTAAATTATTTGAAGTCATGTTGTCATGCAGAGCAGTCAGATTGCGTCAGGCTTGTATTTGTGGATTATACATGAACAGGTTAAGTTTGAGTTGTCATTATCAGTGAAAATTCCGTAGGTCAGTGTTGAAATGATAAAAATAAGTGATGAGACAGTAGGTTCAATTTCACTCAGCATTTTAAGTAAACACTAAGAAGTTTCACCTACTCAGTTATTTCAGTACAAACTAAGAAGTTTCAGTATCACTATGGGTAAGATAGATACTGCCTACAGGAATTTTAAAGATACATTTGGAGAAAAGAGAACCACCTGTATAAATATCAAGAGCTCGGATGGGAAACCTTTTCAATGTAAAGAAGGGAAAGCAGAAAGGTGGAAGGAGAATATAGAATGCCTATACAAAGGATATGTATTTGAGAGAAATATTATGGAAATGGAAGAGGACGTATAGGAAAATGAGAAGGGTAATAATATACTGCGCGAAAAATTTGACAAATAATTGAAAGACTTAAGTCGAATAAAGGCCCTGGGAGTTGACAACATTCCTTTAGAACTACTGACAGCCTTGGGAGAGCCAGCCATGACAGAACTCTTTCATCGGGTGAGCAAGATGTATGAGACAGGTGAAACACGCTCCGACTTCAAGGATAATGTATTAGTCCTGCCCCAAAGAAAGCAGATGCTGACAGGTGTGAAAACTGCCGGACTATCAGTTTAAAAAGTCACGGTTGCAAAATACTGACACTAATCCTTTGTAGAACAATGGGGAAAGATCCCGACCTCGAGGAACATCAGTTTGGATTCCGGGGAAATGTAGCAACACAAAGCAATACTATCTTTACGACTTCTCATAGAAGGTAGGTTAGGGAAATGCAAATCTATGTTTAGAGTACTTGTAGACTTAGAGAAAGCTTTTGACAGTGTTGACTGGAATACTCTCTTTAAAGTTCTAAAGGTGTCAGGGGTAAAATACAGGGAGAGAAAGGCTATTTACAATTTGTAGGGAAACCAGATGCAGTTATAAGAGTCGAGAGGCATGAAAGGAAAGCAGTGGTTGAGAAGGAAGTGAGACAGTGTGGTAGTTTATCACCGATGTTATTCAATCTGTATATTGAACAAGCAGTAAAGGAAAAAAAATGGAGGAGGAATTAAAGTCCAGAGAGAAGAAATAAAAAGTGTCAGGTTTGCCGACGATATTGTAATTCTGTCGGAGACAGACTTGGAAGAGCATTTAACAGAACGGACATTACACTATGTCATCAAAAGTATCCGGACACCTGGATGAAAATGACTTACAAGTTCTTGGCGCCCTCCATCGGTATTGCTGGAATTCAGTATGGTGTTGGCCCACCCTTAGTAGGATTCAGGTCAGCACTCTGTGCAAGCCAGGGATGTTATTGTCATGTAACCACTTCGCCGCAGGCTGTGTATTATGAACAGGTGCTCGATAGTGTTCAAAGATGCAGTCGCCATCCCCGAATTGGTCTTCAACAGTGGGAAGCAAGAAGATGCTTAAAACATCAATATAAGCCTGTGCTGTGATAGTGCCACGTAAAACAACAAGGGTGCAAGCTCCCCAATGAAAAACACGACCAGACCATAACACCACCTCCTCCGAATTTTACTGTTGGCACTACATATGCTGGCAGATGACGTTCACCAGGCATTCGCTATACCCACACGCAGCCATCGGATCGCCAGAGTATGTACTGTAATTCATCACTCCACACTACGTTTTTCCACTGTTCAATCGTCCAATGTTTACGCTTCTTACAGCAAGTCAGGTGTCGTTTGGCGTTTTCCGGTGTGATGTGTGGCTTATGAGTAGCCGCTCGACCATGAAATCCAAGTTTTCTCATCTGCTGCACAGCTGTCATAGTACATGCGGTGGATCCTGATGCAGTTTTAAATTCCTGTGTGATGGTCTGGATAGGTGTGTGCCTATTAAACATTATGACCTTCTTCAACTGTCGGCGGTCTCTGTCAGTCAACTACTGAGGTCGGCCTGTATGCTTTTGTACTGTACGTGTCCCTTTACGTTTCCTCTTCACTTTCGCATCGGAAACAGTGGACCTAGGGATGTTTAGGAGTGTGGAAATATGGCGTGCACACGTATGACACAAGTGACACCCAATCATCTGATGACGTGAGTTCCGCGGAACGCCCCATTCTGCTCTCTCAGAATGCCTAATGACTAATGAGGTCGCTGATATGGTGCCTGGCAGTAGGTGGCAGCAAAATGCACCTAACGTGAAGAACGTGTGTTTTTGGGGGTGTCCGGAAACTTTTGATCACGTAGTGTATGTTGAAAGAAGGATAGGAAATGAACATCAACAAAACGAGGATAATGAAACGTAGTCGAATTAAACCAAGTAATGCTGAGGGAAATAGATTCGGAAATGAGGTACTTAATGTAGTAAATGCGTTTTGCTATTTGGGAACATAATAACTGGTGATGGTCGAAGCAGAGAGGATATAAAATGTAGAATGGCTATGGCAGAAAAACGTTTCTGAAGAAGAGAAATTTGTTAACGTCGAGTACAGATTTAAGTGTCGGGAAGTTCTTTCTGAAGGTATTTGTATGGTGTGTTGCTATGTATGGATGTGAAACACGTACGATAAACAGTTTAGACAACAGAAGCTTTTCATGTGATTCTGCAGACGAATTCTGAAGATTATATAGGTAGATCACGTAACTAATGAGGAGGTACTAAATAGAATTGGGGAGAAGGGAAGCTTGTTGTAAAACCAGCTAAAAGAAGGGACCGTTTGGCAGGACACGTTCTGAAGCATCAAGGGATAGCCAATTTAATGCTGGAGGGAAGCGTTTGGGATAAAAATCGTAGAGGGATACTAAGAGATGAATACAGTAAGCAGATTCAGAGGGATGTAGATAGCAGTAGTTATTCGGAGATGACGGGGCCTGCATCAAACCAGTCTTTCGACTGACGACCACAACAATGACAAACAACATTGGCACTACACCAAGCACTCGACTACCGTGGTTTCGAACATCGTACAGAATTTTGTTGGTTTGTCCTTCAGCAACTGGGAGACCACCCTACGTTTGTCCAACGTGTCCTCTTTACCGGTGAAGCAGCATTTACTAACCAAGCTAATGTAAATCGGCATAGCATGCACTACTGGGCAGCAGAAAATTGACATTGGTTTTCTCAAGTGCTACATCAACGGCCGTTGAGCGTTAACGTGTGATGCGACAACATAGGAAAGACATTGTGGCACCTTAGTTCATCTCAGGGGCTCTAAGTGGATATTCATCGGCACACTTGTGAAGAGTATTTTGCCGTTTCTTCTAGAAGACATGTATGTGGCTGCAACACGAAGGTTCTCCACCTCATTCGTCCCGTGTTGCAACGCAAATACTGAATGAGGACTTTCCTGGACGTTGGATTGGACAAAATTCTGTTATTAAATGGCCTACGAGGTCCCCCAACTTGACTCCTCTTGATTTTTTTGTTTGGGGAGCACTCAAAGAGGCAGTCTATGTCGGAGCCCCAACTACGCAAGACGTTACATATCGTCGAATCCACAGTGCATGCTCTACTATATCATCCACTGTAATTACATTTAACTACATTTGTTGATTGTTGTTTCGAACAGCGATGGCAAATTTTCCTTTTTAGGCCATGGGCAACAACTTGAATACATGCTGAAATAAAAGATAAGGTTTTTATTTTTGAAGACAACATTTTTGTTATGTCACGTGGGTGGTTACCAAATCATTGGTAGTGGATTATTTGTTTCACTTATGTGTGTACGAAATTGCTCAAGAATTTCAGCTCACGTATGTATGGGAGGAAACACAAATGTGAAATATTTTTGCTACGTCCTTTCGATATCCTCGGTTCTGACCTATGTCGTATTTCCATATACAGAATTCGTAGGTGAACCTATATCTAGGTCGTAAGTTGGTTCAGGGAGAAATAAAGTTTTATTCTCGTAGCGCAGGCCTACCTTACGGTATACAACAACGCAGTCTGGTCCGAGTCACCTGCTTGGCAGTGTTTGCACTGCAAATGCCGTTTTCAGCCAACGTGCTCTCAGATTTTAGAACAGTTCTAAAATACTTTCCCACAAGATTCAACGTCGACATTAAAAAACGGTACTAAATCACGACTCGCTAGCCTCCCTCACAGATTTACTTCTACTAGTACCTCATCTCCTACTTTCGAAGCCAAAGGTCTTGAGTATGAGTTACAGTCTGGCATACAATTTTAATCTTGTGCTTGAAAGAGGTCGTCATATTTACATGAACACACCCTTAAAACATGTATGCAATCAGAAATTACCAGATATAGTACTGTTTCATTAAGATAAGGTTTCTCTTGGTCTTTGAGAACATATTCGTTGACAGCATCTCAAACACAGGCAAGGAAATCTACCTAAAATCCAGCAATTTACAAGTTACCGACTCCATTTTGCAACTATTATTACTATACCACTAACTAAATTATATTGGGTATATTATAATGTGTTTATGACACCTTTTGACGTAGAATATAATGTCTTGCAATATGATACTTGCTAAAGTGTAAAACGTATCTGCTTGGTCTGCTAAAAATAATATTAGTTCCTGTTAAAAATAGAGGCACCGGCCTTGCCGCAGTGGATACACCGGTTCCCGTGCGATCACCAAAGTTAAGCGCTGTCGGGCACTTGGATGGGTGACCATCCAGCCGCCATGTGCTGTTGCCATTTTTCGGGGTGCACTCAGCCTCGTGATGCCAATTGAGGAGCTACTTGACCGAATAGTAGCGGCTCCGGTCAAAGAAAACCATCATAACGACGGGGAGAGCGGTGTGCTGACTGCACGCCCCTCCTATCCGCATCCTCAGCTGAGGATGACACGGCGGTCGGATGGTCCCGATGGGCCACTCGTTAAAAATAATATTAGTACCAGTTATATCAATAAATTCATCATTTTCCATAACAACTTGATGTTTTACTCATAACAGATTTTAGCCCCAAAAAGACAAAGAAGTGCATAAATGAACATACATTAAGAGAATTCACCTAAATACGAGAAAGTATTGATTACCAGTGAACGCTGGCTAGATACATATGTTCAATCTCGAGAATTTACCTAAGAATGACATAATGTAATCAGAAAGGATATATTGTAGGCAGATGAACTGACCCAGATTCAGTGACACTGAAACAAAACCCTGTCCCCTCTTTGACAAGTCTACCATTTCATTACTTATGACTAAAGAATTCATCAGTCCCCAAGAGAAAACAAAATCATAAGCAGTAGCATGAATATACAAAACAAGGGCTATGAAACAACATGATGAAAACGACACACACATTCTTGTGGTAAACCGAAGTTTACCTTTCCATATCTCCGAAAATACAGAGTTCAGTTACCCTTCAACTCAACTTATTTCTTGATCTGACTGAGTTCCTTTTATTATCTTAATTCATGTCCTTCTCTATCCAATACATATTCTAAACTCTTCAAATTAATTCTCCACTTCACAGTGAAGTTATGCAGTAACATCTTAAAATGTAAAGTACAAATAAATATTCTGGCACATAGGATTTTTATCTGAAATTAACAGTGAAATTAGTATTATACCGTTAACACCTTTTTACACCAACTTCATTCTTGAGACGGAACCCACATCAAGTGCTTCCAAGATGTTGGTAATACACCTGTTCACGAAAATTAATTACGTTCGAAACGTAGTGCAGAGCTTGTAACGTCTTGCATCTAAATTCCTCAACTTCCACTGCATTCTGATGTGCCACCTGTTTTACTCTAAACTGACCAACATAGATAGGAAAGGACTTATGAATGAGGAAAAGTCTCCTACTCGACATAATGTTGGATTTCACCAGCTTATGCTATTCAACTTTGAAAGAGCTCCCTGCTCTTGTAACCATTACACACTTTGTCCATTTCGTCACAGCTCTCTAAATGATTGCCAAGGCCAGTTTCACTATCTTATGGTACCGTAACTTCAAAGCATAAGGTAAACATACAAGCTACCATACCTTATCCAGTGAATATTTATTCTTCAGCTGAGTTATTGGTGGTAGAGAAGTAGAGTTGTTTGTCAATTCATTGATGACTCGCTAAGAGTTGTGGGTATAAAAACCTAACACTTGGTGACAACAAATACGGCATGACTTCCCAAGTCCTTTCTTAACCCATGTTTATGAGTATGAAGAAACATTGTATGTCGAGATAAAAATAGCTTTGATCTTCTTTGATCACAATGTCCTCTGGCGTAGTTCCAACCGGAAATTGTACACCACTGTCTGAAATAATATCGTCCACATGACCAACTATTACCGGAAACAATTCGAAGAAAGCTCTACTCACAAACCTAAATGTGGCATTTCTGACAGTTTTTGATGTCAGTTCCACGGCTAAAAATGTGTACAAGAAAAACGTAGCAGTTCCGGAAATCGGAGCAAAAGAATCGTCTGTAGCACTACCCTCTGACTTTCAGGGAATAATCAAAAAGAAAATGGGAGATAAAGATATACTATAGACAGATTCCTCTTCCGATGTGGTTTCTGTCGAGGTAAAACTTTATGATGTCTCTTCTCCAGGTTAATGAAGTAAATGTTTCAAAGACCTTGTGATGGCACTTACGTTGAAATGTTGTAAGAGTTTTGCTATCTTCAGCCTTGTGGGTGGAGTTCTTTGATTGGAATCTTCATAAAATGGCCCTACATATCTGACATGAGCAAATAATCACCCATTAAAGCAATGATGAAGAAATAAATCTGACTACGAAATTAGACAGTGGTCTCTATTAACTCAGTTTATTTCGCAAGCTCATAAATAGATTTACAATAAACAAATGTAATAAACATTAAATTATGTAAATTAATTCCTTGACTGTATGATTAGGGGATCTGGAATGTTATTAAACTAAATACGTATCTGGACAAAATATTTACAATCGCGGGAGATATACCGTGATTGCTGATGGTTAGTGAGGAAAGAATAGTGCATAAAGACAGATAATACTACAGGAGGATAAAAGCGTGCGTCTGTTGCCAGAATTGAAAGCGCTGAACCTCTACTGCAACCAAGTGTTCAGAATGAAGCTTGACATTACTGAATGTCGTTAAGAATGATTCGTCTTTCACTACAGTTCGCTTCGCTGTTGACGCTGGATCTCACTGTACTTATATTCTGCATATGTTGCCTGACGTGGCGGCTAAATAAGTCATTTGCTGGGCATCAATAATTCCTCTCTTCTGCATCTAAGTCCAACTCAGCCAGACGAGTTCCTCTCATCCCTGATGGGCGTTGCAGACAAGGAAAATAGTGTGCTTTGCGTTTTTCGACCTCACGTAATTTTGATTGGCTAAATAATGCTTCTTGTGAGTGGCGACCAGTAAGAACTTACCTTACAAGATGCTGGACTTCCTGACTTACTCGGATTTCATGTGGGCAGCCAGTTCCGAAACTTGATTGTCTTGCTGCTCCAAAATTTGTACGAATTTCTCCCTCTCTGATTACTTTCGTGTGCTCAACAATCTGGAAGGACCTCTATAAGAACAGTCGCACTTCTTACTCTGACTTCTAACTTATTAATGTGAACCGATGGTAGCCGTTTTTACATTTCCTTAACTCTTTGGTTTTTCGTTTTGGCACCCGGGTGAACAGTCAGTCTCCCACACTACCAGAGGGGCTCTAAACTTTTTGGCTCCATCCTACTTTCTAAGACGTTATCTTAACAAAACGCGTGTTTTGACAAATTTTGACTGCGCACTGTTTCTATCCACAATGGTAATTCTTCCAGAAGTCTTCTGTTAAGCTGATCGCATCTAGTGACACAGAAATCACGAAAAATATACTCCGTTGTGCCTGCACATTCTGGAGGTACACTGATTAGACAGAATATTATGACCACCTACCTAATAGCCGGTATGTCCAGCTTTCGCACAGATAACAGTGGCGAAGCGTGGTGGTATAGAAGCAATGATGCCTTAGTAGTCGCTGGAGAGAGTTGGCACCGCATCTGCACACAAAAGTCACCTTATTTCCGCAAATTCCGGGGAGGGCGGCGACGAACTTTGAAGCCACGTTCAGTCACGAACCCTGTGTGTTCGACTGGATTTTTATCTGGTGAGTTGGGGGCCCAACAGATCAACTGAAACACTCCACTGTGTTCCTCGAATAACTTCATGACTCTCCTGGCCTTGTGGCATGGCGCACTATCTTGATGAAAAAGTCACTGCTTTTAGGAAACATGATCGACATGAAGTAGTGTACGTGGTCTGCAAGATTATTGCCTCTTGCACGAGCTCCACTGGACCCATGGATGCCCATGTGAGTGTTCCCCACAGCATAATGAAGTCGCCACCAACTTGTCTCCGTCCAGAAGTACAGATGTCAAGTAGCTGTTCCCCTGGAAGACGATGGATTCACGCTCTTTCATCGGCATGATGAAGAAGGTATCAGGATTCACCCCGCCATGCAACACTCTGCCACAGAATCAACGTGCTGTGCCGATGGTCACGTCCCTATTTCAGTCGTAGTTACTGATGTCGTAGTGTTAACATTATCACACGCATGGGTGTCGTCTGTGGAGGCCCATCGTTATGAGTGTTCCACTCACTGTGTTTTCAGAAACATTTAAACTCTGCCCAGCATTAAAGGCTGATGTTAGTTCCACCACAAATCCCAACTATACTTATTACCAGTCTGCCCAGCCTACGATTTCCAATATATGTAATAAAGGGTGGATGCCCAACCTTAAGCCGTCTGAACGTGGTTTCACCTTGGTTTCGTCGCTCTCAGCTCAGCGGTCGTCGAATTGCCGACAAGTCGTGCAGTTTCCGAAATGCTCGTACCTATCTTCCGGACGATCACAGTCTGCCCTAGGTCAAATTCAGATAGATCACGTGCGTTCACCATTCTACACATGGACAGCACACTCATTGATACTACATGTACCGTGCGTTGATGTGACTAGCAGTCATTCCTCGCCAGGTGACAATGCTGTCACCTGGACGTTCCTATGTTGATAGTAGGTGGGTGGTCATAATGTTCCGGCTGACCAGTGTACAATCTGCGTTTTGATACCTTGGACGGTCAGCACCCGGGTGAGCTTCTTTCAAAACACAGCCCAGCCTCGCTTTATACCTGCCTGACGGGTCGCATGACACACTGCCAGAGGCTATTTAATGAATTATGGTGGAGGACTGACTTGTAGTTTATGGCCCTATTGAGGTTTCTCATTTAGCTGTGCATGTTGTTTAATGTAGGAAATTGTAACCCATGTCGTTAGGTTTGGCAATCATTGGTGATGATTCATATTTGATTGTACACTGGGGATTAACTTATTGCGATTGTATTGGATTCTTTATTATTGGTTTAATGTATGTTGCAGAATACTTTGGAGAAAACGGTTGCATGACAATGAGCAAAGCACAGCTGAGTAAGTCAAGTCAACTTTTGAGTAGATCACCCTGTACACTCAAAACTGCATGTGAAGTACCAGGATTCTTCTGTTTGAACAAATATTATTCTTGGTCATATAGTGCTATCTAATTACAGTGTTGGACTGATCCTTCCACTGCAGTTCCTCTTATTACAAGTAACGATCTTTATCCTGCCCGCTGCTTCTATCCTTAAGTGAACATACGTTGAAACTCTAAGAAGTAGCACCGTTAACAAGCAAAATACTAACATTACTAACATTATTTGTATTAGACCTTGCTTGGTTTCCATGTTCAGCCGTTGCGGTGAACGCAGGAGAGCATCTGCAACGATATTTTCATATCCTGTAATCTGAGCAACGGTGAAATCAAATTCTCGTGAACATAATGCACACCAGGTTAAACAACCTTGACATAGCCTAGCACCCGTCAGAAACTGTGAAGCTCTGTAGTTTGTACCCTAGTCATCCAACTGAAGTGAATTCTTTCATGTCACTCATTTAATTTCCAAGGCAATGATATCTTCAAAAGTGAAAACGAAAACATTCAATTTAACAGTGGAGGAGCAAGAATACTTTTCTTCTAGTGTCGGATGAGCAAATGAAATTTAATTATATTTCTTAAATTTTCTTGAAAAATTATTCGCACATTTTCTTTTATTTAAAAGACTGAAGTTACAGGCCAAAAGTCGATATTGGTTGTTCGTGTGATTGGTGACATGTGACTCCATAAGTAAATTATTTTCCACACACAGATAAATGTCTTGAAAATGGATTATTAGGCTTATTTTAAAATAGCAGTCTCGACTTTAATAAAGCAGCTAAAGCTAGAATGCTGATGGCACTCGATCATTGTGTCACCAAACAAACCACCTCCAACTTAATTAAAATGCCCAAAATTTATTTTAGGGAAAATGTTCACATAAATGGAATAATAGAATAATTAATTTGCTCAGATAATACAGTTTTGAATTAAACAGAACATTATTCTTCATAAATCTCATAGCACATTGTGAATTTACATCTGTAGCATTCAACATCCAGAAAGGGAAGAAAGAATAATTAAAAAGTATCTTACAAAGTCTGTCCTCTTTTTTTTACAGAGATAATTACTAGGTGAGAAAATAATTGGCATAACATCTCTCTATTTTGTGTACTACGCTTTCTTCATATTGGTTAAAATAAGAAGTTTTACTATGGGTTCAGTGAAAATGACCTTTTTCAGTAATGATCCAACACTGTAGCTCAGAAACAGGGATTTGTTTAAAAGTACTGTTATGTAAGGTATCAACGTCTGGCTGGGGGAGGGGGCGATTTTGATTAAAGACGCGCTACACATCAGAACCAACGAAATTTTGTAAACATCCACACAACAGCCAAAGCTTCCAACATAGTGACAGAATAATCATGTTCACACTTCGTGAGCACTTGGCTAGCAAAAGCAATAGTCCTAAATTGCAAGACAGCGTCCACTTCGAATTCTTGAAAGAGTTCTGCTCTAAGACCAGTTTTAGACCTTTCTGAGCCAAGACAAAATTCTTTACTTAAATCAGAATTTGACTGGAGAGGAGAACTGTGTTCATCGGAGGTGAGGGTATCATCTGGAGTGCCCCAGGGAAGTGTGGTAGGTCCGCTGTTGTGTTCTATCTACATAAATGATCTTTTGGATAGGGTGGATAGCAATGTGCGGCTGTTTGCTGATGATGCTATGGTGTACGGGAAGGTGTCATCTTTCAGAGAATGTAGGAGGATACAAGATGACTTGGACAGGATTTGTGATTGGTGTAAAGAATGGCAGCTAACTCTAAATATAGATAAATGTAAATTAATGCAGATGAATAGGAAAAAGAATCCTGTAATGTTTGAATACTCCATTAGTAGTGTAGCACTTGACACAGCCACGTCGATCAAATATCTGGGCGTAACATTGCAGAGCTACATGGACAAGCATGTAATGGCAGTTGTGCGGAAGGCGGACAGTCGTATTGGGTTCGTTGTTAGAATCTTGGGAAGATGTGGTTCATCTGTAAAGGAGACGGCTTATAAAACACTAATACGACCTATTCTTGGGTACTGCTCGAGCGTTTGGGATCACTATTAGGTCGGATTGAGGGAGGACATAGAAGCAATTCAGAGGTGGGCTGCTAGATTTGTTACTGGTAGGTTTGATCATCACGCGAGTGTTACGGAAATGCTTCAGGAACTCGGGTGGGAGTCTCTGGAGGAAAGGAGGCGTTCTTTTCGTGAATCGCTACTGGGGAAATTTAGAGAACCAGCATTTGAGGTTGACTGCAGTGTCATTTTACTGCCACCAACTTACATTTCGCGGAAAGACCACAAAGATAAGGTAAGAGAGATTAGGGCTCGTACGGAGGCATATAGGCAGTCATTTTTCCCTCGTTCTGTTTGGGAGTGGAACAGGAAGAGAAGATGCTAACTGTGTTACGAGGTGCCCTCCGCCACGCACCGTATGTTGGATTGCGGAGTATGTATGTAGATGTAGATGTAGAAAGAGCATTTGACACCTTCAAATTCTATTGTGCTTGGGCTTCCTGACCCCATATAACATTCTTTTGCATCAGTACACAAAGACATGGTATAACCAACCTATTTAAATACATGACGCTTTTATAGAAATTTGACAAACCAAAAAATGAACGAATTAACTCTTAGGATGAAGGAACAACAAAATCACTTATGTGCGGATTACGCTGAATTCCTGAAACAGTTATAATATGTCGTAGAAGCTTCATTTCCCTCCTTCTAAACTGTGATTTTTCCATATCAGCATCACACCATTACACTCAACAAACTATCTCACATCTTATTATGACTTTCACTACTCTTCTCATGATGAAGCAATCGGTTACACACATCGTCCTCCTATTTCTTAACTCAGAAGATAAAGTAGATTTGCCTGAACACTCTATGTGCTTTGAATATGCTCATATCAATATCTTTGGTTGTGAAATGTCTTTGAGTGCGTTATGTACTTACAACCTCTCTGGCATCTCAGTAGGTGGCGGTCTTATGGCCTTTAGAACTCGATTTAGGCACACACGTAGCTGACACCTGACATATGTCTGCTGGGGTAGACTGTCTGGGAAGGAGTCTCTCTGGATCACGGCCGGTCCGGATGTCCTATTTCCTCATTTGGATAGTGTTATGTTAACTCTGAGGGGCGTTCGTATGCCTGTTCGAGAGTCGCCGCTTCCCTCTGCCAAAACTATTGTGACACCCAATGAATGTCTGTGATGTGGATTCAGAAAGTTTGTTAGCCTTCAACAGTCTCTGTACTGTTATAAAAATGGGGTTAGTATGTATTTCTCGTCCCTATTGATATTTAATTTGCCCTCTGGGGTAAATAAATACGTTTTAGCTCCTTACCATCTTCCTATTCTCACTTCTAATAGATTTGGGATTGCATGACAACTCAATTATGACGAAAACTTTTTGATAAAAGTCTTAATTCTTTTCCCCTACTGCATACCAGATAACAGCTTAATCATAGAGAGGTTTAACATCACACTCATCGTACCACAACCTAAATTAAACATTGCTTGGCGTAATAACAAAAATAAACACCTAGAATTTCTTAATCGCCAACCTTGATACAGTAATAAAATTTACACCGAGTCTGTATCCTTGACACAAATTTCAACACCTGCTTGTCGTTTTCTGTTAATTGTCCTTATCACATTTGTCTAACGTATAGGTAGTAAGTGATCAAGAACCCATCCCGTCTCTGCTACTACCAGACTTACATTTCCTTCCTTGCCTGACATCCTGAAAATCAAACTGACTTGAAGTAAAGCTGTGAGGATAGGACGTGATTCCCGCTTGGGTAGCTCAGTCAGTAGAGCAGTTACCCATGAAAGGCAAGAGTCCCGAGTTCGATCCTCGTTCCAGCTGACAGTTTCAATCTGGCAGGAAGTTTTGTATCAGCGTACCCTCTGCTGCACAGTGAAAATTTCATAGAAGCATGCACGTAACTTCTTCTAGCAGATACGACTTTATTCATTTTGGCTGCACAGATTAAACAAAAACTGATTTTTTGAACGCTTACCTCCAAAGTATCATGTTGTATCAGTAGTCAATGTTTTATTCTATCTTGAGCTGCTTTTGATCATTATGCAGACGTGTATATGTGATGAAATTGTTCATACGACCCGTAATTTCAAACAAATATACGAATACATACCACCCCTTTAAATGGTTTCCGTCGTAACCCCTGCAGCGCGCCTATGCTACAGCGTCATCCGCCTGGCCTTTCAAACTAAAAACGACTCGCATTGCATTTTCCACCTTCCGCTCAAAGACATGCATTGTGTAGGAACAGTGTGTTAATTACCGTTGATTGACTGTCATCCCTTTTCGCATTATATACTGATAGAAAAATGTTCTCATAACCGCCGATTACGTTAGGTGTGACATTCACCTTCTCGTTGCGATGTATGAAGCTCTCATGAAAGGTGAGAGCGGACCATTTATTCTGCCACCTTAAAAACTGATTTAAAGTTGTCGATTTGTGAGATTAATCTATTGAAGATTCATGTTCTGTGTTGCTTTATACCATTTTGCGCTGTGTTGTTGTTTTCTTCTCCTGACATGGAACCTCATGAGTGAAGTTGTTGGTGGAGCTATTGTGTAGGAATCCACAGTAAATATCGTAGTTTTGCTGCAATTTATGTTTTATTTACGCCAGATTATGAGATGTTGCTGTGAAGCAATTGCATGTCCTTGTCCAGGATTTATGTTTGAGATGTTCCTCGTATGTTACATGGAAGTGTATTTGTACTGATTACCGTTTATGTAAACATGCATTGTATCTACTACCAACGGGATGCCTGAGTCTTCTTAATGAAGTACAATTTTCGAATCCATATGTCTTGTTGCAACAGGTTTTACTGTGACAGTGGAATGATAGAGGATGTTTTGACTGTCAGTTCCACAGTTACGATCAGCAGCACAGAGTAACTGCTGATATGGCAGTGTACAATCAATGGTCACCTTCCCTCCCCCCCCCCCTCCACCCCACTACCTGTTGGTTTTCGTGAAATGAATATTCATTTTGACATATCTTGTAGATCCTAAGCACACTGGAATTAATGGCTATAGTGATTTTGCTTGATTTAATAATCCCTGGAAGAAAATATTGCTCCTTGAAAAGCATTTTGTGCTCTGATGAGTTAAGAGATACTATTGGGTCTTCACTGTTGAGCTCTACTGATATTGTTCATTTAGATTGTGTCTTTAATGTAAGTGCTTAAGTGATATATTCATTTTTGTTACTGTAGGAAACTTTGGCATTAGAGACTTGCAAGACCTTAGTGTAGGTCCTTAAGCAAACCAATGGGTCTTAAGGAAAAATATCCCACACAGATATTATATATTTCTGCTTTTGTGGTTCTAAAGTGGAAGGTCGGTTCTGTATTTTCAGTTGCTTTACTTATATTTGCCACATCTGATATATTCTTAGGGACGTTCTTATTGCTTTGTTTTTCTCATTCTTTAGTACAAAGTGGAAAGAAGTGCTGCAACTGAAGAGAGACTACAAGTAGTAGGATGGGTAAGAATGCTGATAGGAGTGATGAACCTATGCCTATGACCCAACCAAGAATAAGTGATACTCTGTTTTCTTGTGCTATTCAAGATAGTTGAAGTACTGAGTCTAGCGCTTATAATAAGACACTCAACAGTCAAGTTGAAAGGGCTGATGTCAGCTATCCTGGTATATATTTTTTTAAATTCAGGAAGCAGGTTTTGTTAATGCCAGTGGAGGTACACGTGTATTTGAAGTGGTGATTCAAACTGAATCCACTAACCACTGTAATGTTTTACAGATAATTCTGTACCTCTTACTATTTGTAATGTTCAAGTTGCACAGCGGACCACATCGTCACCATCAATTAACTGTGATTGGTATGTAATTAATTTACTGTTGGACTTATTGAGCGATTTCAGGAAACAAAAAGCTGATGCAAATATAAAGGTGACTTTTATTCGAAGAGATTATTTATGCGAGCTTAATTCAAGAAAACAGTGGTCTTTTAATGAATCAAAAGGGCAAATCAAAACTTTTGAAAGTAAATTTGATTTTAATTCAAACAGGTTTAATGAGCGCACTAATCAAATGAGGGTAAAGTTATGGTCTGAATATGTCAGAAGACTCTCTACTACTGGGAGCTATTTTGTTACATTTGTACAAGGTCAGATTAAATTAAGGGAAGATCTCGAACGTTTTAATATATTGTTGTAAGAAGATTTAGGATTTAGGATGAATATGCAAACGAAATTTCAAGTAGTTAGATGCTGTTTCATGCCAGGAAATTATAGGAGCAGATTAAAGAACAATAGCAGTCATGCAACAGACTTAAAAAAATCTTCAACATAGATTGGAATTATTAAAAAAATTTCAAAGAATAAAGAAAAGGCACAGAAGCCGCACTTGCAGTAGCACAGCTGACTGTTAACGCTGACCAAAGCTAAGACAACACAGTGCCAGTTGCTGTTGGTGATTCAGAGGAGGTTATCTTGCTTTCAGTGTTTCATGAGGGACAGATGGAGAGCGACCCCGACCAGGTGATTCAGGAGGGAGGACCACGTGTAGTGGCACACCTGCGCAAGGGACAGAGAAAAAGCTTTAGAACGCTGTGTTTCGGAAATCCAATGGGAGACGAACAAAAATTAGTAACACATTTCAATCATGTGTCCAGAGAGTATGACACACGGAAAGGTCAATGTACTTTAGACGTCTAGAACGGGCACAAAATATCCGATTGATGGAAACGCACTAGGAAGGAGAAAAATACTGAAGTTTCGACACAGTTTGATCGAAGGGACATTTCGATTGGTAGAGAGAGATTCCACAAAATAATGGGAATGCTTTTATTGGTCGAAAAACGCTGTGACGTGAAGAAGGAATGAATCCAAATGGGGCAGGAAGTTCTGCCATGGGTAGGACAAGAGAGGAATTTTCGGGGACTCTTCTCTGAACTACCATCAAGTGCAGAATGGAGCATTTAACGCTCTGTACGATGCAGAGAAGAAATTTGTGTGTTCACTGCATTCACAGCGGCTGCAATCCAGCTAGATATTAGCTGTAGCAACGTTTAGCTCCCACTGTGGAGAAACGAGCCAGCCAAATTAGTTAATTGTTCTTGCGAGAACTGAGAGGGCACTATAATATGCACGCTGCTCCAGCCATGCGCATGTATATCGCCACACACAATGTCTAGGGACGATAATGTGTTTTCTCGCATAACGAGAAACATAGGGAAAGTTTCTGGTGGAATGTTCAGCAAGAGCCTGATTAGTTTTGTAGGAATCTCAATGGGAGAGAGCGGCGTTGCAGTCGGCAGCTTAAGGTAAATACCGTGTGCAGAGGCGTAAACTTTGTTGTTTCACCAGCTTGTGTCCACTGTAAACGTGAGCGGCCTTGGATTATCTTGGGCTCAAAGTTGTCACATAACTAACCATCCGCCGCAGACTTGATTGTCATCCTAAATAGTAACGAACTTTGAACTGGAATCGAAAGATTTTTGTAGTACTGACTAACATCATAATTTATGTTTAGGAGCAATTTTGTAAAGAAAGTTCCAATTAAACTTTCATATCATTCTGCTTAGGATTAATGTTCTTTCAGAGAGTAAATATTTAATAGAGTTTTATATTGGATTATTTCACTTTTTGATGTTAGCGAGATGCGTAGTCCATTGGCTGTGTTTATGTCATCGAGTTGAAAACTGTGTAAAAGCTGTAATTTTTATGCTAAAATTTGCGATATTAAACTTATCATTTCAACTTACACAGTTGTTCTGAATTGAAGAATAAGCACCCATGTTGCAATTCTATTGATACAATACTGTCATTACGTAATCCTGATAAACTCACCTAATTCTCAGGTTTCCTCAAGATACTACTTTGCAAATGTATCCATTAAAACTTGCAAAATAACTTCAACATAAGTGGCTATGGTTTTGAGAATGCATCTGACCTTCCAACACCACTATTAGTTCCCTCTTCAATGAAATCACATGAAAAACCATTAAATGTGATTAATTCAATGAAGAAAAGCATGAAACGCAGGTTATGATGATGATGCATTGGTGGTCAGTCCTGTAACGGATATGTGGCATGTATACACTGTCTCTGACTTCGACGTGTGGCTATGGTGTTATTAACCCCAAGATACAAATAATATAAAAATTTAAATTTTGATAAAATTATGCGGTGCATGAATAAAGATTTTTCTTGGAAAGGACACTCTAGAAATGGGATGTAATGATGTATACTATTATTACACGTATCGAGCTACAGTCAAACCATTTACTGTACTGCATTACCACCATTTAAATTCTTAAGTCATTTCATATCATGACCCTTTGATGTATCAGGCCTCTGTGGCTATTGAGCTTCAACATTGTTTGAAGGCTTATTGATCGTGGAAATACTATACTGTACGTAAAAGGTGGTAATGAATATTATTCGGACTTTGTAAAAACGGATCTACAGGTTTGGCTTTTGGAGAGTAAAATACCTACTTTACAGAACGCGATGGGTACTTGGTCGTTCTGCCTTGAGGCGTTTGCACAGTATCCTGATACAGCTACCTGAAAAGTGAGAGATCATCAAATAAAAGCAATCCAGTAGTAGTAAAAGGTTTCTGGAATAACTACAGACACCACTATTCATGAATAAAATTATTGTTTGTCGATAACTCATGTGTTACACTCGAATGACAACATGTACCTCATAACCCATCAAGTGATGGAACGAAAATGAGAAAGCAGAGTAGAAAGTCTCGGCTACCTACTTCATGATTTCTTTCTTAAAATAAAGTCATTAAAAAGGACAGAAGAAACAGATATTATTTATTACAGCTTGTACATAGAGTCAGTGAATTACAATTAACACTTGTTCTTCAATCATTGACATTATATTTACATTTCTTGGAATGAAAGTAGTTTCTTACAGGTTGATAGTTTCTTCATAAAAGTAAAAAATAAACCAATAGTAAATCATCTCTATATGATACACTTCACTACACCCCTCTTTGCCTCCCCTGAATTGCATTTTTAACAAAAACTTGCTTTCAGGATTCAGATGAAATTAACTAAATAGAAGTGGTATGTGTCCGCTTGACATAATTAGAAATACTTTTGTCATTTTCAGCTTTTCACCGGTTAACAAAATATGACTTTCTGTGCAAAATATTTCGCGTTTAATCACTCGCTCGGTAACTCTTGAATCATTTTGACGGTAATTCGGACAATTACAGTTGTTTGTTTAGCCATCATCGCACGGTTGAGAAAAACGAGACTTGAAAATCCCAATCTGAACATTCAGTACTTTTTGCTTACAAGACTTTCAACAACTAGTACTTCTATGTAAAGTGAAGAATAGTATTGTTAAGTTCTCAGTATTTGAAAAGATGAAGAGAAATTTTGGTCTTCCACTGACAAGACACTAAAAAATTTACTTCTGCTTAGGTTTCCTTGAAGTTTTGAAATAGTTAGTCGAAATTTAATATCTATCTGAGTTGTGGTAATGAAGTTTATTACGTTTTGTACCATGTGTTTCTGTTCATACCGGTCGATGCAATTAATAGTTTCTGTTTCGTTTTGAACGTCGTATGCAATTTTTATTTCATTTCCTCCCTCTGCGAGTATGGTTTACAGGTCAAGACTTTATCGTTGTTTTATCATATCGGAAAGCTTGTAATGGTACTTGAATTACGTAACCATTACGGCACCTCACCTGAACCTCTCGATACCAGTAATATTCTACAATGTTTCTGTAAAGTAGCTGTCATATTTCTGAGACAACATTCAGATTTGGTTTCATTAATGTAGAGGTACTTTGATACATTGATATGTTTATAATGCAATGATATTATTCTTATGTGTATTCTTTCATTTGTCACTATGATTTTTGACGTACTTGTAACTCTGATTTTTGGGTGCGTAAGCAATTATTAGTTAGTTGTTAGAGAGTCGGACCGTGAGAAAGTCAAGTCTTGGACGTCATGTTGGAAAGACGCATATTGTAGTCAGCTTATAACATGTGAACTTTAACAGTGAGGAAGATGTTTTCAAGTATGTTTTGTATTGTGAAGTGATGTCATGCACATTAGTCAACCATGAGCGTGGATAGTATTTGAGCCAGTGTAACATCTCTGAAACACTCATTCTCGTATTCATACTGTGTCGATTTGAGTGAACATAACACCTTTTCTCAACTCATTATCGTATTTCCTTGACGTGCTTGGATCTGTTGAGCGTTATCTGTGTAATAGGGAATTTTCAGCGAGAAAGAATTTCAATATGTGCACAAAATACAGCCATATGGAGAAGCTACGATTAAATGTTCAACATGTGGCTGCAACTTTAAATGTAATTTTTTGGTTAAGTTGCGACTATACTTACAGCAAGAGCATATGGTCGAGATAGCAAAAGAAATTACTGAATTCCAATTGAATGACGGGAGGTTATTTGCACACTGCCTATATAAAGTAATAGCGTCAGTTATGTATCGTTACACACTTGTCTGACCCGTGGTGTTTAATCATTATTTTTGTAGGCCAAAAGAATATCAGCTTATTTGGATGAGTAAAAAGACGAATTTTACGTAAACTGTGCTCTTACTGTATGCTACATTCAGTATAGGATAAACTGTTGCAACTGTGTCCTGTTCACACAAATTTAAATCACCAAAATTACACCACTGACCGTATAGTGTCAGTAATTCTTGTGGGGAGCTAACATCCTGCTGTTTACGTTGTAGTCTTGAATGTGTATGTAGTACATTTTTTAAACATATTTCTGTGATCTCTTCAATATATTTAAAAGTGGGTCGTGGATCTTACACTAAGAATGGCATAATAAATATTTTTGTTCGATGGCTTTACTTTCGACAATCTGAAGTCTCAGAAAGAGAGGAAAACCAAAATTAGTTCTTTGTCTCGTTATGGTACTAAGCATTTACAGAACTGGACTGCAAACGCCAACTTTCTGTGCCACTGAAGTGGTACTTTTTCATCGGAGTCAGATGGTAGAATGTTGTTGAGTCCTGGGGTACTTGAAAGCTGGAGAACCACCGCACTTTTCCCTTAGAACTGCATGAAGGAGGAGTGAAATTTGTAGTCATTTACTGCAGAACACATTTCTGCCTTGAACAGAACTTTGCTTTTCTTCATCTCAATATTTCTGTGAGAAAAGGCATCGTTGGTGAGTATTGCCTTAACTATAGAATGCTGCTGTCCTTTCAGAGATCCCCAAGCACATGAGTCACAATTGTCATTGAAGTATGGTGCGAAAGCGCCTATACCAATTTTGAAGCTTGTTTTTAGTTACATGTAGTTGTTTTTGAAGTAAACTTCTGCTGAATATTGGTGGGGACATGTGGTCTGGAGCAAAAGGTTTGAGTGTATTGATTGGCAGCTAATATGAATAAAATGTGTAATCGTGAAATACCAGACTATTGTGATCCATACTGAGCACAATAATGGTGATTATAATGCCACGTACTTGAGTGTGTGAGAGCAGCTGTAATGAATTACAATGATACAAGGGTGGAAGAAATTTCTGAAGTACTTACATATTTACTTATTATTGCATGTGTCTTAGTAATTTAATTCACAAGAATAGATCACTAAATCATCTGCATAGACTAAAGGCAACATATTTATTCTTTCTTGTCTAGTACGTTAAACATGGTGCAACAGGGTGTCCATAACCGCAGTAGTCGATTTGTGACCAGAATACAGACGAGTTGCAATGCTCTGGCGAGCATATCTACTTCCCTATACACTAAGCTCATAACCAATTGAAAGTGGCCTTGGTAGCTGAATCGGGTCGTGAAATAAAACACATGTCAACTGGTGCTGTAATATTGTTAATCTGGCCTCGGTTTATTCTTCCTTCGGCAGCGTGTTAATAGTATTTGGTTAATGGCAGCAGTTTTCGATGGGTACACTGAATATACTGTTAAGCCACTTCTTAAACTATCCACGTTATATGTACTTACAGCAACTGCTAAAATACATGAATTTATTTTTTTAGGGATGGTTAACTGCAATGTTCTTGCTGCATAGTGTCTGAAAAACATATTTACAGCTGGTCTCTTTGTAGTTGAGGTAATTTTAAAATGTTACAGGTAAAGATACTGATGAGGCCACTTTCCAGAGAATTCTGGATGATGTAAGGGGTACAGTTCATTCCATTGGCAAGGAGAGGCTGCATCTCCTGACTCTACATGATCTCCAACATTAAAAGAGGCTTTCCATTGGTAATGATCAGCAGCATAGCACTGATGAAGTGAGTATGAGCACGTGGTTGGAAAAAAATGAAAGCTTGCGGTCTCCTCTACAAAGAATGTGAGGACAAGGAACATTTTGACAGCAATGACTCACTGATAGTGTTAATGAAATATTACTAGAAAGAGTTATCACAGAAATTTGGACAGAATATTGTATGTGTAGACTCCACACATTGTACAAATGTCGACAAGTTGTTAGTGACCATATTGTTTGGGGTAGACGGTTATCATTCAGATATGCCTGTAGCATTCTGTGTGTCAAATCGGTAGACCACTTCCATTATGTCTCGTTTCTTCAGTGCTGCGAAAGAGAGAACTGGAATCATAAAAGCGTGTGTATTCATGTCTAACGACACTAATACTTTCCACCGTGCTTCGACACGAGTCATTAGACCCATGGAAAATAATCTGCTGTTTCCTTTGCACATAGACCACAGATGGCAGAATAATTTGAAGAATGTGCTTGGCAACGAAGGAAAGAAAGCAATTGTGTACAAAGCTCTTTGCTTGAAGAAGCGGACATACAGTTTTAATGAGCAGCGGGAGTAGTCCACCAGCCAGCTTCAAGCGTATGAAGATACTAGAGATTTTGGTGTATTTCTCTTCAAATTATTTATTCTGGCCTCTGCGGTGGGCATGCTGTTGCCGTCGCAATCTGAGCGTAAACAGAAATGTGCATCATTAAGAAATGCATAGGGTTTTAAAGTATTGTTATCTAGATGGAAAAACAAACAATGTAATTGACAAACTACTTGTGTTCATGAAATTTGTGCGTGACAGGCTGTGATGGCATGGTTAAACTACATAAGGGTGACCATTTGCATAGGATCCACCTTACTGAGGCTCATCACATAGCTTCATACAGTGTTAAAGCGAGAAACATAACAGTCAATCTGATGGCACAAAGTTTCTTGGAAAGTCACAGACACATCACGGGATAGCAGATATATTGATTTTAAATAATATTAAGTGTAAATTGGAGTTTACATTGAGATTTTCCATTTATGATATGCGTATACGCACTTTTAGTTATCCCTGTGCAGACAGTTTAATTCAATTGAACATATGCAAACAGTTTCATGCTGCATCAATGACCTATGCCTTATACTCCAGTGCCACATTTAAACCAACTGAAGCAAAACTGGCTGAGGAGGCTTCTGCTATTATGTGTTCAGTTAAAATAAATACTTACGATCATGTGTGCACATCTCTGGTCCGAGAACTAGGGTCCACTTATTAAAGTCCACAGAAACCCTGAAATCGTTACTGAAAGTTCATTCGCTGTCACTTTTTCAGACATACTGCAGGGAATCTCCACAACTCCCCAGCAATGAGAAGGTAAAAGTACAAAGAAGGTACGATAAATGCAACAAAGAGTGTAAGGGCAATTTAATGAAATCAACTCTCATGGGAAAGCAAGTGATGTTTTGACACCGACGCAGATATTAAATGATCATGTTGATTCTGATCAAAATTACTGTAGGCACTAAGTTTAGACGTGTGTTCCTCTGTACATTCCATAGTTTTCTAGGTTAGTAGGATTACTGCGGAATCTAGCTATGTAAAACGAAGAGCAATGCATTGTGCTTGATACCCGTGTAGATGATGAGTAATCGAAAGCCATATTAATAAAGAATATAAAATACAGCTGAAAACTGTTAGCTGAAATACTGCTTGATTACATTAAAATTAATTGCTGTGTAACTAGTGCAGAGAATTTGGATGTGTCTGCAGAACAGTGTGTTTGGGATGCATGTGAAGCTCCTTTCATATGATGGACCAAAGTCCGTCATGTCTCAATATGTTGCTAAATGCAAGATAAAAATTCTTGCGTAACAGGTATTTCTGAAATATGTTTCATGTTGATTGATTACTAGGAGTTCAATAGAATAAGATGCACTGCACGTAAGTTTAGTATCTAACGCTCCCTTATATTTTATTTAATGATTCCGAATGAATATCGTTAAAAATTTTTGTACTTGCTTTCTTACAGTAGTTATTGATCAAGGAGATTTGTGACAAAGAATTTCATACATCGTTCAGCTTGAGAAAAATGGTTTCAGCATCCAAGGTATAATTATCGAGGAGAATGGCGCATTTAGCACAATTTACAGAAAATTGTAGAGACAAATATGACTCTGTTTTCCTTAATGTAATCAATCATTTCCTTTCGTGAGGTGCATTACATCTAGCAGTTATAATTTGATATATGTACCTTTTCTTGTTGTCAGTCCTGTTTGTGGGAGTCATCTTTTAGAACAGGACTTCCTTTTTAATGTAAACTGATACAGTGAAATGCTTGGTTGGTTGAATTTACCAAATAATAAGTAGCCAAGAGGAAAACAGTAACCCATTTGAGAGTCTTTCACCCAGCGTTTTTTGGTGCACAGGATGCCACAATTGAGTCTTTCTAGTCAGTACAGGAGTTCATTAAGTGAGTCTTTAAGAAAGTTTGCATTAATGTGGAGTATAATTTCATCGTTGCTACATATAGATATTTCTATTTTACTGGATCTCAACTGTGGATTAATTTTCAGTGGATATTCCTAACTACAAGTCATTACAGAGTTTTTTTTTTTTTTTTTTTTTACAAATATTAGATGTGTCTCAGCTACAGTAACTTTAGTTCAAAATTGCTCTGAGCACTGTTGGACTTAACATCTGAGGTCATCAGTCCCTTGGTAACTTCAGTCACAGCAAATATGCATTTTACCTCTTTTTGTCCCACTTCAGATACAAGTACATCTCATCCCTGTTTTTGCAGTTTTAGAGCATTTCCTCAGAGCATTTCGTATGCAGGTCATTTTCTTCCTTTGTTCATTTTTTTAGTAACAATGGTGTTTCTTAATCTGATTGGCTCCAAATGTACGAATTTTATATCAAAATGTACAGGAAATGTTAGGCAACTGAAAGCAATAGAAGTGCTAATTAATTCTGAGACACCATACGTTATGTGTGGATATGAACTAGAAGAAAATGTAGTTAAGATGTACAACTTTTCTAGATACAAAAGACTATCATATATTAGCAGACAGGGGCATAAGGAGGTGGAGTTGGTATCTATTTAAACAAAGAGATAAAGAACACCACTTCAAAGACAGATAGGAATAATAGTGAAACTGTTTTTGAAGTAGCAGCTATACAAAGAAGCGAAGAAGTGCATAATACTTAGACTACATTGATATTCAGGTTGTCACGTAAGATATTTTCTCAAGACTGAAACGGAAACATTCACATGCGAGGTACGAAAAAATTCTGAAATGAAGATCTGTTATTCTGTTTACAGTTCTATGAAATACATAAAAATGACTGAATGATCATGTTTATTAGATTGATTCATGTTAAAATAGGGGACTTTGCTTATACGTCTCGTGCATTTAGCAGGGAAACTATTTGCACACCGTGTTTCTGAGGTAATATATATCCACATAACCATCTGTGGGCTATCAGAAAGTCCATTCGTATTTATTAATGAAGCCTAGTGCTCATTTCATATGTCCCCAAAGTGCTCGTTTATAATTAGTTTTGATCACATGCATACGGTTCTCATGACACGAGTAGTAAGTGTGACGCAAACAGTATCGCCGCGCGCTGCGGGAGTGACCGCTGAGGTCGTTTAGTGCATTACTTATGATCTCACGTGTACATGTTCTCATGAGTTACAGCGTATGCAGAGTTCATTCAAAGAAGATGCTGTCTGGATTAATCACACGACTTCGTCGAACGCTGAGCTTCAGTAAGGTAAGTGAGTGCTTCAATGCTCACTTAAATATGTTCAAAGTTAACCGATCACTTCGAATTCTTGATATTGTATATGATTCCATGCCAACTGTCCAACTTAGTAAGCCGGCTGAAGTGGCTGTGCGGTTAAAGGCGCTGCAGTCTGGAACCGCAAGACCGCTACGGTCGCAGGTTCGAATCCTGCCTCGGGCATGGATGTTTGTGATGTCCTTGGGTTAGTTAGGTATAACTAGTTCTAAGTTCTAGGGGACTAATGACCTCAGCAGTTGAGTCCCATAGTGCTCAGAGCCATTTGAACCAACTTAGTAAATAGTGGCTCTGTCACTTTAGCACTGAATTCTCCTCGCACTTATTTCTCATTTTATTTCACCTTTCGCATTTTCATTTCATATGGGAATGAGCATTTTTAGTGAAAGAAGTATTAACACCATTTACAAGATTCTGTGTGAATAAAAAATATTTCTTGCTTGTCAATCTGTTTGAACATATTTTCGTATTTATATGACCATTGGCCTGATACTTATTCATTCAACTACTGCTGTGTACATTAGAAGTAGATGTATTAATACTTAGGACACCATTGTTTTCATTTGGCTAGTAAAAAATTCTGACGCATCCTGCTACAAAGAGCACGGGAAACGGAATAATTTAAAACTCGTACGAAAACGATGCACCGTCCGGCTCAATAAATCCCTGTATGCTGCATGATTCTGTCATCTAATCACCAGTTGCACAGCAAACGAATCATGTCCCATTGCTATAGTACTCTAACACATTGAATCACCTACTGGGAAGACCAAGAATTAATTAAGTACTACAGATAAAAAATTATCATCTTTCGAACTCTCAAATGTAAACCTATATATATATATATATATATATATATATATATATATATATATATATATATATATATATATATATACCCTTATAATGAAAGTAAAGTGGTGGAGTGTTACAAGATCAGAGTAGCATAGTCTTTGTTTCTAACATTGTCGGTTTTGCTGAGGGTACCATGTAACACAGTGTATTATTCTTTATGTTAAATAGAAATGCATCATAACACTATATTATGAGTGCTTGTTTCTCTCTGATTTGGTGGTAAACTGCAACCACTTAAACTCCAGGCACTGTGTGGAGCACATTTCAGTGCCGTATGTGTGAAATAGCCACACTAAAGTTGAAAATGATTTTAGTCTTATCAGCATGCACACAGTAGATTTAAGAGTTTACAAAAATTCTTCAATCTTTTGTTAATTTACAATCATTTGTTAGAAACTGTCTCACATCTAGGCAAGAAAATTAATCATTGGCTTAATATATCCTCATATGTAGGTTACTTAACTAGAACTAAATTGACTGCATTATGTACAGCACATTGAATTCATTAAAATAAGCTTATTTTTTTATGTTCTGGTTACATTATCATTTCATTTAATAAACAGCGACCACAACAATAATTCTTACTTAAATAATATATTAAATGGTTCTCCTAAGCCATAGAAAACTATTTATGTACTTAAATGACAAAGGAAATTGATATATACTGGGATCCTTTTTTACTACATGTATCTCTAAAGGTCATGTTGGGGGCATAAACTCTTTATCTTCCTCTTTAGTCCCTCGCTCTTTCTCCTTGGGATGGAGCAAGTGATCCAATAGCAAGTCTTATGGGGTATAACTTCATTGTAATATTTGTAGTCTCGGATCATTCCTGTCTAGTCCGAGAATACAGCCATATACTGTGTTAGCAGACGGGATAGCTCAGCTTACTGTCGTTTATTTGGACACACTGTTTCACATGCTTTTTCCTCAATTATAGCCAAATTGTATTTCATATCAACATCAGAATCAAATGGATGCTGCGCCCGCACTGAATGGGATGGATGAATGTCTGTATACTACACCTAAGTTTCAGTAAGCCTAAACCCTTGTTCCTCGGCAAGATCTGGCATGTTGAGCCCTAGTTCTTAACAAATCCCAGACAATAGTTTAATCAATAACTGTCAGATAGCATTCCCCATAGGAAAGGTAAATCTCAGCATTTTCTTCACTTATAAGATGTATGATAGTTGCACAGTCTATCAATAATCCTTTCACAATTAAAACGGTGAAACTTATAGCTCCATTACCAGAATTTTTCCCGATCTATGCGTGCACTTGTCACACTCTGATTTGACGCCAAAAGCACCAGTAGTTCTGCAGTACTACACCAGCAAGGTAGGTATCGTGTGTGTCTAATTTATTCTATTGAAAAGATTATTGTAACATTGACAGCTGCTTGAACTAATTCATAACTCTGCTCCTTGCATATGTTAAGATTACAGCAGAGTTCATCATCTGTGGCGTTATCCTTATTGCATCTTAACTTGTTTAAAGACTCACTAATGTTGCTGGCCCTGTCCCACCCAGCGACCTGCGTTACGGATCTGAATGTTGTTGCAGATATTTTGGCAGACCATAAGTAACTGGGGGAGGGGGGGGAGGACGGCCTCTTCTGCCATCGCAGTTTCCCTTACTGCGTGATTTTGAAGCTCCCAGCTTTGTGTCATATTGGGGTTATGTACATGTGCATTCCCTGGATCTCCATTCATCGTCTTTATTGACACATGGTTCCCCATTGTGGGATTAAATTGGATTCCATACCACTTTGTCACACATTTCCACCATCACAGTTGTATTTTGTATTATAACCTCGATTCAAACTATTGTAATGTTGTCGCCTCCTGTTAAAGGATGGTGAAATTTGAGTGTTCAGGGCCAGTTTTGCGTTACAAGCCCATACGAAGGAGCTGCACTGTGGCTGCAATAATCACCATTCCTTCCCTGACTGTCTCATTGGATGTCAGATGGGGAGATATTCTGACACTCTTACCAACACTTTCTTTCGAATCTTCATGTACACTACTGGCCATTAAAATTGCTACACCAGGACAATGACGTGCTACAGACGCGAAATTTAACTGACAGGAAGAAGATGCTGCGATATGCAAATGATTTGCTTTTCAGAGCATTCACACAAGGATGGCGTCGGTGGCGACACCTACAACGTGCTGTCATGAGGAAAGTTTCCAACCGATTTCTTATACACAAACAGCAGTTGACCGGCATTGCCTGGTGAAACGTTGTTGTGATGCCTCGTGAAAGGAGGAGAAATGCTTACCATTACGTTTCCGACTTTGACAAAGGTCGGATTGTAGCCTATCGCGATTGCGGTTTATCGTATCGCGACATTGCTGCTCGCGTTGGTCGAGATCCAATGACTGTTAGCAGAATATGGAATCGGTGGGTTCAGGAGGGTAATACGAAACGGCGTGCTGGATCCCAACGGCCGCGTATCACTAGCAGTCGAGATGACAGGCATCTTATCCTCATGGTTGTAACGGATCGTGCAGCCACGTCTCGATCCCAGAGTCAACAGATGGGGACGTTTGCAAGACAACAACCATCTGCACGAACAGTTTGACGACGTTTGCAGCACCATGGGCTATCAGCTCGGAGACCATGGTTGCGGTTACCCTTGACGCTGCATCACAGACAGGAGCTCCTGCGATGGTGTATTCAACGACGAACCTGGGTGCACGAATGGTAAAACGCCATTTTTTCGGATGAATCCAGGTTCTGTTTACAGCATCATGATGGTCTCATCCGTGTTTGGCGACATCGCGGTGAACGCACATTGGAAGCATGTATTCGTCATCGCCAAACTGGCGTATCATCCGGCGTGACGGTATGAGGTGCCATGGGTTACACGTCTCGGTCACCTCTTATTCGCATTAACGGCACTTTGAACAGTGGACGTTACATTTCAGATGTGTTGCGACCCGTAGCTCTACCCCTCATTCAATCCCTGCAAAACCCTACATCCAGCAGGATAATGCACGACCGCATGTTGCAGGTCTATATGGCCCTTTCTGGATACAGAAAATGTTCGACTGCTGCACTGGACAGCACATTCTCCAGATCTCTCACCAATTGAAAACGTCTGGTCAATGGTGGCCGAGCAACTGGCTCGTCACAATACCCCAGTTACTAATACTGATGAACTGTGGTATCCTGTTGAAGCGGCATGGGCAGCTGTACCTGTACACGCCATCCGTGCTCTGTTTGACTCAATGCCCAGGCATATCAAGGCCGTTATTACGGCCAGAGGTGGCTGTTCCGGGTACCGATTTCTCAGGACCTATGGGCCCAAATTGTGTGACAATGTAATCACATGTCAGTTCTAGTATAATATATTTGTCCAATGAATACCCGTTTATCATCTGTATTTCCTCTTGGTGTAGCAATTTTATTGGCCAGTAGTGTATTAAACCTATTGAGTCAAATGAAGAATAAAACATTCTAAACTTGTGTCATATATATGCACCTGATCCCCTCGAATATTTATTAGTAACTAACCTTTCAATATTCTCAGTACATCCCGGTATGATATGGGCTACTCCTAATATCGTGTCTTATTCAGGATAACACTCAAAGTATTTACACAAGCTGCCTTTCTTGCTGTTACATTGTTCAGGATTAAAAACCTCTTTACCGAGTTATCCCTGAACACATCTCGACAAAAGGTAGGCTCTTTCGAATTGCTCATACATTTCAAAGTATTCGGCAGTGTGTGACACCCAGAGTCCTCTGCCTACTTGGTTGTACGCTGCAGCAAGCTGATTCTTATATTACTCTGTCCAACTTTTCGGAAGTACACTGCAAAGCATTTTATAAATGTAAATGGACGGGGTGACTTCTTTTAGGGAGAAGAGACCTGAAAATGTCCATCTTTCAGTACGCTTTCCTCCTAAAGTACTAATGATGCAGTGGGTACCACTCCCCATATTACAAGCTGAGTGAATAGTTACGGAGCTAAGGTGACGGCTACTGTCTCTGTATACTCTTTTGTGTTGACCTGAATGAGTAATTATGGGTTGCGCCATGAACATTTTTAACTGTGGACAACTCTCTGCATTAGCCATTCATCTGAGCACCTACATTTTCTCGCACATCAGCGATATCCTTCGTGAAAACAGATTTAATATGGCTTAAATTATTGTAAACTCAGTGTCCTCGGAGTCTTTCGCGCCGGCATACTTGAATAAAACGTTCTCGGATTTTCCAGCCGCGTCAATTCGAATAAAATCCTCGTGCTTTCAATGGCCATCTCCGCCATCGTCGTCAGGAGTTAACTCATTCAAATGGAGTGCCTCGTCCCTCTGATATTTCCGTGCGAAACGACTGTATTGTGTATTTCAGATTTGTGTCTACCTTTCCTTTAATTTGGCACTTTTTTTTCCTTTATCAACTTTATACAGTCATTGGAAAATGGTTTCCCTTGACCCTCAAAGCGCCTTGGTAACACTACGTGCCACTCAAGTGCCACACTCCCAACCTTTCCTGACAACTTCTGAACATTATTCACTGTTGTTGTCTGTATCATCTGAAGAGATAGGATACCATCCAACAATATTGTAAAAGCTTTGGGTATCTCTTCACAGGACTGCTTCAACTGCGTACTTTCGCTTGAAATATTCGTAAAGCTATTGTTCACTTAAAAAACAAAATTTTTGACACATGTTTCCATCTATGTAGCTAATTCTCTATCACGTTCAGTCATTCACTTAGCTAATTCTTCATCACGCCCATTTGGCATAGCTTCAGGTTTCTGATACAGTCCTGTGTGTTAGATGCTTCACTAGTTTGCGTAATATCTTCCGTAGTCTCTGACATACTTCTGTCCCAGTTTCTATTGTAGTGGGGCCTACATTCTCAGTTGTTGGATAAGCTATATTGCTGCCATTATCATGGGATTCTAGGTCACTCTTATACATAGAATCCATTTTTAAGGGTTTTCCAAATTTTTACTGAGCCATGGACAATGATTAAAATACATATTAAAAAAACTTCAGTCTCCTTATTCTAACTCAATAAGAATGAATTTAGTAACAATAATTAAGGAAGAAAATTTGTAAAATGAAATTCACTGCATCACAAAACAAACTAACAGTGACTTATCATCTTAGCTTTGCACTGTGTAAAGCGAGCATTATTGTGCATGTGATCCTTAAATAAAATGTAGCTAGTACATTTAAAATTTTCGAACATTAAAACCCATCAAATTAGTGAGGATCATCTACTATCATCTATAACGTCTTACGATCCGTGTCATAAAACGACAAGAGGTCGAACTATGATGTACTTACCTCTATTGTAGCAATGGGAGTCGTACTTCATTTCCTTTTCCTCGAGACACTGTATTATTCTCCATTTCATATATTTGAACGTGGAAAGGAGGAGACATATATTAAAAGTTCATATACGAAATTTCAATCATTTCATACACACACACGCACACACACACACACACACACACACACACACACACACACACACACACACATATCCGCACGCACACACACACACACACACACACACACACATATCCGCACACACACACACACACACACACACACATACACACACACACACACATACCCGCACACACACACACACACACACACACACACACACACACACACACATACACACACAATGGAATACCCATGATGGATGACTCAGTATCTCCGCTATATGTCCCTTGGTAGTCAGAACTGACCTACAAAATATGCGACTAGAAAGAACAGAAACTGAAGAAAATTTATAGTATCAACAACTCGTTGAATCAAGTAGGCACACTTGAAATGTGATGGAACTGAAAATTAAAGCTGATGCATAAATGTTATCTTAAAACGAGTTAAACCAGGCCAAAATGCATGTTGGCTCCAGTCGTAGTTTAATGGCATCTGACTTCGTAAATTATTGAAATTCTCATGCAGTCAGATATTAATTGAACCCTAATCAGACCTCGTTTTGTATGAAAGCCGGTTCCTTGTGAAAAATAAAATGTTTAACTGTAAGCCGCGATCGTTTTAAACGCTAAACAACCCGGTCAAAACTTGTACTCTGATAATTTCAAATACATTTATTAGCCATCTCTAATGTAACAAAGGAAATAAGTTTTTAAAAGGATTTCTTCAAACAAACACTGAATTAAAATGCTGTGATTATTAACAAAAAACTCGTTACAAAACACTTACATCTGATGAGTCGAACGCCAAGAGGAAGAAATAGAATAATTAATGAAACGGACGGTGTGAGCTCAAGGAAAGATGAATCATGTACAGGTTATGTGTAATATTTATGTCTGATGGCTTTAATAAAAATGAACTACTAGTGGAGGAGAATGTTGGTGAAGAAATGTCCTGAAAATATCTCACTGCAAGGAAATACGCTTTAGTTTTAGTGACTGTCATCACACCGACGCCGAACCACCACCATTTGCGACTTCAGTGTTGTGGAACTAGAGTCCATTGGAGGGCAGTATGAAGGTCTGTTGTGTTTTATGCCGAAAGCTAGTCCTGCCTCGGTACCATTGATTGCTGTATGTTGGTTAGAAGGCCTGCTGAGGACCTGCAACCAACGCGTCTGGATGTTAAATACTCTGGACCTACACCAGAAATGGTCTGAGGTGCAAATTCGTATGACAGCAGAAGCACTCGTGCTTATTACACGCTGCATGACTGCAAGTCTGTACGTCAGTCTGGTGATTCGACCTGTCGTGCTGAGATTCATGTACAGCATACCAGTGGATGTTTTCCAACAGGATAACATTCGCCCACATCCTGGTGTTGTAACACAACATGCCATGCAACATGTTGGCTTGGCCTGCTCCATCACCAGATCTATCTCCAGTCGAGCACATACGGAACATCATTGGACGACAACTCCAGCATCATCCAAAAACAGCCTTAACCATCCCTTTATCGACCGACCAAGTAGGACAGGCTGGAACTCCGTCCTACGAACTGACATCCGACATCTTTACAGCATAGTGCATGCACGTCTGGATGCGTGCAATCAACGGTCTTGGGGTTGCACAGGTTATTAATGTATCAATATTTCACATTTGAAATGGTTTATCCCGTGCTTGCCTTTATCTGTGAGCTTTCAATATTAATCAAATATGTTACCTTAACAAGTGTATTCCCGAAATGTTAATTACTCTACATTAATTTTTTCTCGGTGCTGTGATTTTGTTTTCTCTGACAACACATTAGGAACAGCATAGGGCGCAAAAAATTTCCTTTGAGGAAGCCAAATGTCATTTCTGTTTCACTATATGCCTTGTCGTCAGTTACAACGAACTGTGATCTTCCTGACAGGAAAGCAGGAATCCAGTTGCACAATTGAGGTGATACTACTTAGGAAGCAGTTTGATTAGAAGTTGCATGTGATAACGGAGCGAAAAGCATTCCGGACGTCTAGATATTTGGAATTAATTGGAGGTCTGTTATTGATAGCACTCATTACTTCGTGTGAATAAACGGCCAGTTGCGTTTCACAAGGACGCTATTTTCTGAATCCGTGTTGACTATGTGTCAAGATCATTTATTTGCGGCGGACGGCTTAATGGTTAACAAAGTACACGTTCCAAAACTCTATCGCAAACTAAAGCCAGTGGTATGGGTTGATAATTCATTGGTGTACTTCTCCATGCTTTCTTGAATGTTAGTGTGACCTGTGCAACTTTCCAGTCCTTAGGTACGGATCCTTCCTCGTAATATTAATCTGCACCTGGAGAGATAGCCATACAGAGCAGTGTGTTCTAGTGGTCATTTGTGGTAATCAATCTGCAAGGTCAAACGTCTGAAGCGACACGAGATTAGAGGTTCTAAAAGAAAGCTACGTTATGTGGACTGCATGCAAACCACATTGAACGCAGTTAACGTCGCTCTGGAACTTTGCGCAAGATAGTCATGAAATAGGGAATACAGAAGTCAGACCTGTTACTGAGCGATTAAGCTGTAATTTAACTGTGAGACTACTACATTTCCCTTTCTAGAAACGTAAATAAATTCTTCTTACGATATGTTCTTCGGGACTTTAAAAAAGTGAGGAGTAATAAAATAATTTACAACATAGATGCTAGTAACAATTAGATCCAAACTTCCAAGTATGAAATGTCAATTTCGTATCACAGGAATGCATAATACGCTGGAGTGAATACCGGATCAATGTAATGTGGCGCGAGAAAGATTCTGAGCCTCTGATGAGGTATTTCACCGGACACGCTAGCACAGAGATTAATGAATCCCTAATGAGAGTAGACCGTTCGGAGCTCGACGTAACTGATGCGTCATCTGTCAAAGCTGAATTATGCCCGTCCCAGCACTTTAGGGATTGGGAAAAGGTAACTTGCTAAAGCTACACAGGTGCAAAAGTTTGATTTTTCCCTAGCGCTTACAATGTAAACTAGAAAATATTTAGAGAACCTGTTTGTTCCTTACTATGTAACCAGGTAGGAATTACCAAGCAAACGAGCAGCACTAGAAAGATGAATTTCGGCAAGTATACTCTGGTCTCATCTTTGTAGGAACGAACTTTTATTTTGGACTTACAGCAAGAGCATACACAGGATCAGTGCTGGGGTCTCGTGGAAGCTTCTGGTGCTTTCACTGTGAATTACGAAGTAATTTAGACATTTCGCGTAAACATCTCGGGGTAAACTTGCTGTTATTCAGCATACATTACAAGTTCTACTTTTCTTCAAATTTAAACTAAATTCAAGTATATGTCTGTTTGAAGGGGCGGATTAGGTAACATGTCGAAGTACTGTTTTCTAGGGAGATATATGGTAGCTACCCTCCCATACCCCTCCCATGGTACGCCCTTGATGTAAAGTGAGAGAATTTAGGTGCTGTACTCAAGTTCATACCGAGAACTCTGATGCGCAGCGACGTCGAAAATCTTATTAGACACCTGCTCTAACTCAGCGTGACATCCCGTGTACTACTGTTTTGTCCGATGAATATGTAATTCCGTTCGGACCCTATATACCCATTTCCAATTCAGCTTCCCGACGAATAAGTGCTCAATGTAAAGTCCTGCACCTATTATGCCAAGTGAACTGTTGATATTGTACTGAAGGCTGTACATTTATCTAAAGTACAAGACCTAATACATCAAACATACTGCCGTTGACGTATGACTCATTTTTGGAAATTTGGATAGTTGTAGTAAGTTCTTATGGGACCAAACAGCTGAGGTCATCGGTCCCTATGCGTACACAGTACTTTAACAAACTTGAACTAACTTACGCAATGGACAACACACACACCAATGCCCGAGGGAGTACTCGAACCTCCGAAGGGGGCAGCCACACAGACCGTTGCAAGGCGCCTACGACCGCGCGGCTACTCCGCGCGGCCCGTATGACTCATACAGTGGTGATATACTCAACAATTATGTACATCTAGCACTTAATAGCAACGAGATAAGGTGGACTCTGAATAAGTGTACTACTCTACATTAGTGGTTTCAGATATTTCTGGGACTAATTTCCTGCATGAAAACAACAGTCAGTATTCTCATAAAGGTTGTGGCACCTCACTGAGCACTAGATCGAAAAAGAAATGAACTTTTCAAATTCACTACTTTTAAGATAATTAAAGGTAAACGACTTATTGACAGCAAGGATTCTGAAAATATCGTTATTGAGAAACACAACTATCACTTTATTCTCACGAAATAACGAGTGCTATTGGCAATGGATATCATATTGATTCCATATTTTCAAATTTCCAGAAGGCTATTGACAACGTTCCTCACAAGAGACATGTAACCAAACTGCTTGCTTATGGAGAATCGGCTCAGTTGTACGACTGGATTCGTGAGTTCCTGTCAGAGAAGTCACAGCTCGTAGTTTTCGCAAGGTGGTGTTATATGCCCTCTGCTGTTCCTGATCTACATAAACGCCATAGGAGACGATCTGAGCATCCTTTTTGTATTGTTTGCAGATGCTGTCATTTAGCATCTTGTAAATTCGTTGTATGATCAAAAACAACTGCAATAAATCTGTTTGTTGCAGAAAGTGGGAATTGACTGCATAACGGAAAGTGTGAGGTCATTCACACGAGTACTAAAAGGAATTTGCTAATTTTAGATTACACAGTAAATCACACAACTATAAAAGCTGTAAATTCAGTTAATCAACTTAGGGACTACAATTACAAATAACTTAAATTGCAACGATCACGCAGATAGTATTGCGGGAAAAGCAAACCAAAACTACGATTTATCGGAAGAACACTTAGTAAATGCAGTAAGTCTACTAAAGAGACTGCTTATACCAGATTTGTCCGCCCTCTTCAGTAGTGCTGTTGTGCAGTGTGGGATCCGCATCAGACAGGATCGACAAAGGACATCGAGAAATTTCAAAGAAGGGAACCTCGTTTTGTTGTATAGCGAAACATGGGAGAGTGTACCGCGGGCATGGTACGAGAATTGGCGTGGCAATCATTAAAACAAACGCGTTTTCCGTTACGATAGGAACTTCTCATGGAATTTCAGTCACCACCGTTCTCCTCAGTGTGTGAAAATATTTGATTGCTGTCCCCCTACAAAAGGAGAAGTAATCATCATAATAAAATAGTAGCGATCAGAGATCATACAAAAAGATTTCAGTGTTTTTTTTTCTCCCGTACGCTTAACTGCGAAATGCAAAACACTCATGTACATGTAAATCTAGATGTATATTGTTAAAATTCATATGTTTCTGCTGGTGTTCTATTAAACACAGAAATTAGGCATTTGGTACTGAATATTTTTATGAATGATTCTGTATATGGGGTGCAGTCACCCAGTTCGGGCTTCGTTCCTTACTTTTGTTTTTGTGATCCAAAATCCACATTTGCACCTGTAAGCTGAGGTAAATTCTAGAATGCATAATCGATAGTGTTAAAGCTATCTCATCCATGGATTCTGAAGCACGTATGCAGTCATGAATATTGATAGCGCCATGTTTATAAGCCAAATAATGTTTATTAAATACATTAATTGCCAGATAATTGCACTTGAGTGCAGTATTTCCAGGACTGTAAATAAAGTGCAGTACCTTTCAATGTCGTAATTCCAAAATTCAAAACAAAAAGACTTGTATTAGGATTATAGATAGAGTAAGTGCTGTGGCAGGTTTGAAAAATTGTTATCACAAAAGTAGTATCTCTGCACCACACAGTGCGACAAAAAATAAGAAAAACACAGAACACTTAATCCATCTCGTTAACGAAAATTACAGGTACCTTTTTTGAACGTTTGATAATACCTTAACATAAATGGAACATTGACAAGAGTAGTTTCTTTACACGAGTTCTGTAGTGCATTTCATAAACTAGACGGTAAATAGCGATAAGTAGACTAGCTGCACACCGTACTTAGAATGGCAGCACAGTCAGGGTAGCGGATATGAAGACAGAGATTCCACTGTGGGTGGCTGCCAGTAGCGTATCTAGAATACGACAGCTGAGACACGTGTCCTAGAAACCGATTCGTTGTAGGCGCACTTTTGAGACACGAAGAAGAATGAGGAAGTGTAAAATACAATGAAAAGAGATAGGGTGAAAGAGGAGGAGAAGCAGCAGCAGCAGGAGTAGTAGTAGTAGTAGTAGTAGAGGAAGAAGAAGAAGAAGAGAAAGAACATGAAAGTGAAACAAATGGGAAGAGGTGGGGTATAAATGACAAGAAGCCATGAGAAGAAAAATGAACTGCTCTGTTGTAGGAAGAATTGCAAACATTCAGGCCTAATTGAAATGTGTACCTTTTACTTCTCAGTGTAGTCGTCTTGACGTCAGACTCACGAGGAACGAGGAAAAAAATGTTCAAATGTGTGTGAAATCTTATCGGACTTAACTGCGAAGGTCATCAGGCCCTAAGCTTAGACACTACTTAATCTAAATCACAAATACCCATGCCCGAGGGAGGACTCGAACCTCCGCCGGGACCAGCCGCACAGACCATGACTGCAACGCCTTAGGAATGAGGATTAAACAGGAAATTGGAAGGTGCTGTCATGGGGAAGTGGAGGGTAGAGGAAAGAGGCCGGCCGTTGTGACCGATCGGTTCTAGGCGCTTCAGTCCGGAACCGCGTGACTGCTACGGTCGCTGGTTCGAATCCTGCCTGGGGCATGGATGTGTGTGATGTCCTTAGGTTAGTTAGGTTTAAGTAGTTCTAAGTTCTAGGGCACTGATGACCTCAGATGTTAAGTCCCATAGTGCTCAGAGCCATTTGAACCATTTTGGAGGAAAGATATCAAAGTTGGTTCAAGGCAATAGCTAGACTAGTTGTCAAAAAGAGGCAGATGCTGACTGACAATAACGTCAATATTGCCATTCGTTCATTAACGTGGTTTTTTCTAATAATTTTTCTACAATGGTTGAAATGCGTTACATACAATCTAGCAGTTAGTGCTAACGCAACAAGAGTGTCTCTTGTGTAGCGTTCTGCAGTGTGTGTATAAATCTGACTGGTCACCTGTGAGCCTTCATCTTGACGACCGATTTACTTGCTAGCAACTGGGTTGCTATAGTGCAATACCTTCTTTTCTCAAGTTACAAACTGTACACAAACACATAGACAAAGTTCCTTTCACATATCTTTACTGTAGAATTTTTGGTGACGATTCGGTGGCCGAAATCCGGAAAACTACTTTTGTTGTTCAGTTAACTGCTTGTCAGGTGCCTTTGACAGACATTATTGTGCTGCTTTCGTTGACAGAGAGTAACTAGGAGCACGCTCCGGGACCAAACATCGGCCAGCATGTGTCCATCTGGGCTGCTATTGTCTATCAATAAATTTTCCTCTAATTGTGTGAGGGTGAGCGAGGTTCACCTCAATATAAATATGGTAATGCTCTTAATGCTTTACCTTACTTAATGGATAGTGAACAACAAAGTGTTAGCAAAACATTGTCCAACCTGCTTTAGTAAAACCCATTTATGGTTACTGTCTTACAGAGTTCAAGAAATCATTCTGTAATTGCTAGTAAAAGCTACTCGTACCAGTCATGACAAATGCCGTCGAATTTCATTTGTGAAAAATCATTATTCATTTCTCATATCAAGCATTGCTCAGCAAATAATGAAGCGTCTGCAACTTCGGCTCTGTGTAGACAGACCTCCAAACTGAAAAGAAAACTGTAAATTTTTTTATGCTTTGAACTATTCACTTAATTGCCTAACGATGCTTGATTACCGTATATTTTTACGTGAAAAATTTCACAAGTTGCACTGTTTTGAATATTATTATGTGTTGTTTTGTCATGCACCGTATCTTTTCATTTTTTTCCGTTTTCGAGTTTCCGATATATAAAGCAATTTGTTGTCGACATTTACACCATGCTCGATTAAGAGTCCCACTCTTATTCACATTTGATGCCTCGGTTACGATTAGGAAGCATTTAATTGGTGATGTAACGAAACATTGAGAGTGGCGCTAGGGAAATCTTAATTACACTTGACGCTTCGGTGACGATGAGCAAGAATTTTTATCGGTAAGCTCAGTTATGGTGCAATATTTTATGAGTTGAAATTTGTGCACCTCACCAACTCCTGAAATACAAATGTAGCCCTGTGTCCCATAGTCCGATCGGTGAAAGTCTTCCTCTTGTTATTCTTAGTTTATTCATTTATTATTGCCTTTAATAGCAATTTAAACTGATACCAGTTTGTAATTTCCACAGATTTTCTGATGAACGGAACACATGAAGATTAAATGTGAAGCTTAAATAAACCTGTCTTGTGCAACCAAGACTGTCTTTTCTGTTCAAAAAATGTTCTGGATGTTTGTTGCCGTAAGATGGTCGTGATATGTCTCGTGCAAGAAGGAGAAACATATGCTAGCACGTATCAGTTGAGACTGCGGTGAATCATATCGCAATATTTGCTGCTTCCGTTGGTCGAGATTCAACGAATGCCATTCTAATATGGAACTCACTAGTTCGGAGGGCCAACCGCTAATTCATGCAGGACTCTACGGTCATCGCTACTAGTGCTCGAGATGATACATTGTTTGCTCAGACGTACAGGGTCGTACAGCCACGTGAGGGACATACAGTCACGAAGTTAATTTCTTTGGAGGAAGATAAGTATCAACACTGACAATTCGACGACGATTGTAAGATCACAGTAAGCTCGGCGACCACTGTTTCGTCTTTCCTTAAGGGGCTCCGGAACGCCCTATACTTGCAATGTTAAAATAACGCTTATAAATTACATCTTTCCTCACAAAGTATTTGAGGTAGGAAGTTGAACATTTTACAGATTATTTATTGGAATATGGGCTACAACTTAACACAGGGATTTTACAAAATTTTAGTTCAGTTATTAAAGATGATTTTTTTTTCAATTGTAATGAAAATTCACAACTTTTTTGCAATTTTTTATTTATATATTCAAAAATATACATTTTCTTGGAAAAAGGCTGTGTTAAACTATGCAGAAGGTACTGTGTAACATTTACTGAAAGTTTGGAACAAATATGTTTGGAAGATCCTTAGAAAACATGTAATTAGTATGAGAAAATAAAAGTTTTGGGAATGGAGCGACAAAGATTGGATTAACTTTTTAGTGCATTCCAGGTCCATAGGATGGATTATCTTCATCCTCTGCAAACTCCTCCTCCAGCTTCCTTTTGTTCCTCCTCCTGTTTACTCTTGCTTGTATTTCTAGACTCTTTACAGCCCTGTCTGCAGCCCGAAGGTGTTCCTTGTCTAAAGCAAGCATCGCTCGTTGTTGTGTTCGTAGATTTTGCTACCATTTTCTTCAGTTGCAGTTACTGCAACACTGTTCCAAAAGGTGGTCATGTATGAACACTTATCACATTTCAGTTGTATTTCACTAGCAAGTCCTACGTGGTTTATTATGGAGAGTTCCAGACCAACTTCACTACAATGAATACATCTTATACAGTTTGAATAAATTCCTTTGAGAACCGACATATCAAATATTTCATTCACATCCGATTGGCTCATAAAACATTCATAGTTTTCACTCATTGAACCAAGCTTCTTCTGTGAAGTATTTTCTTTCTCACTTTGACTGCTATGGGCAGGTGTACTTGAGAGGTTAGGTTAACTCACTTGGTTATCGTCTTTATTGTTTACAGTAATAACACATACCTTTGGCTTTCCAACATTTCTCCTTTTCTTAAAAGCCTTCAGAGGATTTCTAATAACTTTACTTTTACTCATTATTATACTTCAACAAAAGAGAGACTCAAGAAACAGAACTAATTACGAATATTTTCGAGATAACGACAGAGTAAATAAACATGAAACAATCGACAATCACACCAGCGATATATATTGAACCATCACAGGTTAGCCACAACACATACATTATCTCACATCACTAAAATGTACCTGATGAACACGGACGTTAATAATAACACCATTTGACAGCAGTTTAACAGCACCACAGTGGGTCACGCCCATGTACAACACATTTAAAAAAAAATTAAAAATAGTTCTAGTCTCCGAAATTGAATAAATTATATATCTATTAAAAGGTATTAGTCTGCAGATTCAGAAAACGCAAAAAATTAAAAATTGAGCTTTTCATGATTTTGAGCCTTTCCGGAGCCCCTTAACAGGGCAGCAGGGCGAGGCGCTCTGGAAACACAGGGCAGTGGTATTTTCATATGAGACCTGGTTGTACTTACTGCACACGATGGACTTAGCCGCTTATGGAGACTACCGGGAGAACAAGCGTTGCCACATTCCGCGCGTCATCGACACTAAGGCCAAGAAGTGGTCTGATGTGTGAGCGTACCACTGGTTTCACAAGACGATCACCTTCTGTTTGCGCAGCCGGTAATGTGGACAACTACCATAACATTTCTGACCTGTTAAGGCCCGTGGCTGTGCCCTGTTTCGAAGTTTGCATGTCTTTAAACGAGATAATGCACGACCGCATACTTCCCACAATGTCGTGATGTACCTAAGTACAGACGTAGTACGACTGTCGACCTGGTCGATATGTTCTGCAGTTCTCTCAACCACTGAAAGTATGTGGTTATAAGTTGTCGAGAGGTGATGACTTGAGTCGCTACAATTTATGGTCGTGGCTCAGAGCTGAACCTTCACGGACTGCTGTAGGTGTTTCTGTCAGTTTTAGTTAAGCCGACGCCCTGCCACGATAGATTAGTGTTGCTGTCAGAAGCAGTTGTTACAAGTTCAAAAATTTTTCACATATCATACCCTAAATCACCCAGATGTTTTGTCCATGTATTCTTCCTTCTTTGTCTACGCACTAGAAGTAGACCTTCGTTATCCTTTCTGGTGTTACAAATTCAGTAGCCAACCATGTATTTTCCGGCATTCTCTGTGTGACATCTTTCAAAGTGCCTGTTTCATTTTATGGACTTCATACTCTCCATGAAGAGAAATTCACTGCATGAAACACTTTGAGGATTTCCAATAGTTTTTCAAGAAATGGCGGTATTTCCCCACACACGAAAATCGAGTTTGTACGACTGTCTTCTGCCGGTTCACTGTCTCTTGAAATAAGGGAAAACTGTCCAAAATACGCCTACGTAGGAAATAACGGTATGGTACAGTTCAGCTGTGGCGGTCAAACTGCGGACCGCATGCGCCCCGAATCAAGTGTTCGTGCGGCCAGCGGTTGTCAACCGTATTTCATAACAACATGCATTTAGCAAGTAACATCCGAATCTAAGAACAACTATCGTTAGGAGCTTCTTAAGAGTGTAGCTTCCACGTTCAAAACAATAAAAATACTTAGAGATACAGAAATATTCCAAAATGGTTCAAATGGCTCTGAGCACTATGGGACTTAACATCGGAGGTCATCAGTCGCCCAGAACTTACAACTACTTAAACGTAAATAACCTAAAGACATCACACACATCCATGCCCGGGGCAGGATTCGAACCTGCGACCTTAGCAGTCGCGCGGTTCCGGACTCAAGCGCCTAGAACCGCTAGGCCACAGCAGCCGGCAGTAATATTTCAAGATGTGCCTTATTTTAATTAACATTGGTTAATTTGGACGATAGCTGAGTAAAGTTGGCAGCTTATCTCAGGGTGGAAGGATAGCCAGTACAGCTGTGTGGATAGAGGGTATGAGAGAGGGAATGTTTAGCTATTTCTTTCCCAGTACGGACAACTCAAGGGCATTCGCAAACGTACCAAACGGTGGTTGTCATACAAATTTTGTCACGGAAGTGACAGGGATTCGTGAATGCGCATTATAGAGAGGTTCATCTTTAAATGTGGTTAATATTTGTGACAAGGAACATGAAATTAAGTTAAGGCTCTTGTAATATAGTGCAATGAGCAGAAGAAAAATGAGATTCAAAGGATTTAGTAAACATCTGAGATCAGGTCTCACATTGCATAAGACATTTAAATACATTACAGTGAGTGTTGCTAATCAATTAATCGTCCGCTCACGCCGATTGCACAACACTACCTCGTTATACCACAACTGTGGGGTCTCTGAGCGTGGCAGTAACATGAAACAGATTACAGTCGACACGAAATGTTCCTGGAGGTGCTGCCTTCAAACGGTGAGTAAGTAGTAAGAGGCCAGCGGCCAACTTATCGCGCCCTTACTGTAGCTAGTCTATAGGGAGCTCATAAGACACTAATTTACGTAGGTTACCATTTAATGACAAGGTTGGTACATATGCCACTCAAGATGTTGGACCACAATGTCAGTATTAGCTTTTGAGCAAAAGCATTTGACGACCACTGTTCTATACACACCTGTTAAAGGCAACAGTGCACTTGTCTGTGCTCGCCGAAGACCCTGTGTTACCTTTACCTTTCTTGCTCTGTGAGCCCATGCGTTCGACCGGTAACCCACAACAGTGACTAAGATTGCGTTCTGATACGTCCTTATTGCACTCAGAGGCAGCTGACAGTTTCTTTGTCGAATTGCTGCTTTTTAAATCAGGACCTTTATGCTTCTGTGACAATGATACCTAAGTGTGCAAAACAGTTCTCATTTTCGCCTATGTTTATAGCGAAGTATCCATACTCTTGTATTCTCTTCTCAGATTGGTCATTTATTCAGATTTTGTGGTTTTTATATCTTCCTTTTAGTTACATATAAAATGCTCTGCGAATTACTATGACAACAACGCTGTCAGTTCGTAGGTGACATGTAACCAACAGTCCCTGTGTGAGTAAACATTAACGACAAATTCTTTCGTAATGGTCGCTAAGGACGAAGTTACCAGTATATTTGCAATCAGCCAATTCAATCAAATACCTGTCTGTAGCTATTAGCTGGCTGTACCAATTTGTGGCGGTATGAAATGGAAACATGCCAGTGTCCCAGTGGTATGTATGGCTGGTGACATATTTTGGTTCGTTCGTAGGACGCTGGGACAATACTGTTTTCTTGTAAAACACCATCCTGGAGTACTGCTCCATTGTGTGGGTCCCTCACCAAAGAGAACTAGCAGAGTATACTGAACGTCACAGGCTGCGGGGATTAGACGAGCGGTTTAAGGCGCTGAAGTCATGGATTGTGTGGCTGGTCCCGGCGAAGGTTCGAGTCCTCCCTCAGGCATGGGTGTGTGTGTTTGTCCGTAGGATAATTTAGTTTAGTAGTGTGAAAGCTTAGGGACTGATGACCTTAGCAGTTAAGTCCCATAAGATTTCACACACATTTGAACATTTGAACATTTTCAACGTCACAAAGAAGGGCGAAGGGCGGCATGATTGGTCACACAGCTGTTTGCGAACCGAGAGTGCCACGGAATGTTTGAAAAGTCTGAGCAAATGGGAGGTAGAGCCTTAATAGTCGCTATCGACAAAGGCACCTGTACATGTTTGCAATCACTCACGTCATTCAAACATCTCACAGTAACAATTCGTTCTGATATGAAATAGAATCTCAGTCGTATGGAAAGTAAGTGACAGACCTATACGAAATAGTTCTAACAGAGGATACTGAACGTGTACAAAAAATAAATTCTGAAAGATTATTGTTTGATCTACGCGAGAGCTCACGGAGAAGCTGAAAAACCTCAACAGCGAAAGCCTCATTGCCAAGTTTCAGGAGTGAGAACCTAGAAATGTTCTGTTCCATTTATATGCTCGCGAGCGCAAGATAGGACAAATTGCAATCACTCTTGCGCGCCCCATACACAAGTGGATAGGAAAAAAGCCCCACTCCACGGTACACTGGGAAGTACCCTTCCCCAAGCAACTCATAATGATTTGCGAAGTATTAATGTGGAGTTAGAGTTGTGAGCAAAACTTAAGGATGAAAGTGACTTTTACATAATGTATCGCTGCCAAGGAAAACAGCTCTGCGAATCTTGGACAACGCACAGGAAGAACTGCAACAGAATAGTACAGAAGATAACTGGAAGAAATACGCAATGAGATGAATAGAAGTGATACATTTATTCAAAGACAATAACTGTGTTGAAGTCACCACTATTCACGACGGTCCCAAGGACATTACAAACAGCAGTGCCTGGTTCTTAACATGATGTATGATCACCATGGAGGGCAATTCATGCTCTGGAATTCGCTCCCATGGCGGCCACGAGATTGGCAAGGAATTTCTTGCGGTAGGGCGTTCAGTTCCTCCACCAGCATAGTTGGTACCTGCTGAATGTTCATTGGGGCATGTGATTACGCTGCCTCTTTTCAAAGTATCTCAAACGTTCTCGAAGGGATTTAAGTGGTGGAAGGGAGGAGGGGAAAAAGCATGCCTGTCCATTCACCTAATATCCACTCGTTCCAAGAGATCCCCCACGTGCGCTGTTCGATGGGGTCACACATAGTCACCCATAAAAATAAAGTCAGGACCCAACACATCCCTGAAAAGACGTACATGATGAAGGAGTACAGTGCCACAATAATCGAGTGCACCGTATTCAGAGATTTGGAGATCAGTACGCCCATGCAACATTGTACCTCCCCATTGTCTAACACCTGGTCTACGAAAACAAACAATTTCTAAGAAGTGTTCTCACCTCTCGCTGTATGAGTGTATGTCCAACGTTGTTGAAAATGATCGTACTGGTGGTCTAGGTGTTGTGCTGTGGGAAGATATAATTTGCCGCGAACTACTGACCTCCAAAACTTTGAACATGGTACAGTCAGCAGTCAAAGTTATTTTGATACTGTACTCTTTCCAAATGTGTGTCTTTTCAGGGGTGAAGTCCTCCCTGACTTCATTTTTATGACTGACTATCAGTGATTGCATCTAACTATGCAGTTGAAGGAGCTCTTGGAACGATGACCAATAAGATAGCAAAAAGAAAGCCGACGTTTAAAATTTCTCATTCAATAAATCGTTCACATACGAGAATCGTACAAACATACCGCCACTTCGCCATCGGACAGACTACCGTGTGGACGACATAGTAATAAGCACACCTGGGGTAGACAAACTGCTGAAAGTAAATAAATCGCCGGGTGCGGTGTGAATCCCAGTTCGATATTACGAAGAGTACTCTACAGCATTGGCTCTTTACCTAGCTTGCATTTATCGTGAATCTCTCGCCCAGCACAAAGTCCCAAACGACTGGAAAAAAGCGCAGGTGACTCCACTGTATAAGAAGAGTAAAAGAACGGAAACAAAAAATTACAGACCAATATCCGTAACTTCTAGAACGAGATTTTCACTCTGCAGCGCAGTGTGCGCTGATATGAAACTTCCTGCAGATTAAAACTGTGTGCCGGACCGAGACTCGAACTCGGGACCATTGCCTTTCGCGGGCAAGTGCTCTACCAGATTTTTATTTCTACTAAACAATCATATAAGGAACATAAGCACCAAAACAAAATAATGAAGTACTGGAACTGTTTCAACACAAATTATGTCCTACAATAGACTGAAGAACACATTTCAATATACTTAGTGCCATTTTTTAGCTTATAAACCATAACAAAAATTTTAAACTGACAATAGCAAGCATCTTCAATCCAGACAGAGACATAGAACTAAAAAGCTAACATATTAAAGAGAATTAAACTAGTGAGGTTATCTTCACTGTTGTGGATGATGGTATATGTCACACACTGCCCTAACAGCCACATCACGGTGTTGTTCTTGATAGCGGGAAAATCTTTCGTGTCCGGCCAGAGCAGAATGTCGGTGCAGTGGCTGGCTGGGGTGCTGCGGGTAATCAGGCCCAGCCTCTGCTGCACCCATTTCCAGTTAATGAGATGAGCGCCACAAGTTAAGCGATGGCGTAAGGCGTCGACCAGACCACAGCGAACGCATTTATCACTGTCACATAAGCCGAATCTATGCAGCCTTTCATTAGTGGGGATAACATCGTTTACCACTTTATACCATGTGGATGCCATCTTTTTAATAACAGGTGCGTCGTCGGTAAGTCCTGCGTGAGATAGTTTCCATCTATATAGCTAACTTGAAGAAAAGACTGCATGACATGTCGTAGTTTGTAATGCATTTTACTTGCATCAATGGTTGGGTGCATATCGGTGGGTTGTAAGGTTCGGAAGAGCCAAATGATTACGCTGAGAGATTCCTTGTCCAACTAGTGGGTGATTCGTTTAATATATAACGCCGTACACTTTCGGTTAATGTCAGGCATGTTGACTCCGCCGGCCCCTCTGGAAGACGTCAACGTGGTGTATATTACTTTAAACAGATGCCCTTGCCAGACGAATCTATTAGAGATGTTTGGCCTGCATCTTGGGGACTGGAAATATTTGAGCCGTATAGTACGCTTTACTGAATATATAACTGCTGAGAAGTCGTATGCGTTGGAGAATGTCGACGGAGCGCCAATTGTTTTCATAGATGGCACCTTGCATTTTATTGGTGACTTGTTTCCAATTTTTTGCAATCATTTTTAGCGGGCATTTGGCGATAATCATCCCCAGAGTGGTGTGGGCTTCGACACGCTTCGCCCAAGGTATAATAACAGCGTCGAATCCTCGAACATTGACAAAGGTGCATTTATCTGCGTTGATTTTAGCACCGGAAGCACGACAGTACTCGTCTACCGCGGTCTTGAGGGTTGATACGTCTCCATTGTTCCGCTGTAACACTCCGACGTCGTCGGCGTAAGCAAGAACCACGAAGGACGTCCCGGCGATTGACAGGCCAGCAAGTTTGTCATAATTGGAGCGTAAGAGTGGCTCGAGCGATAAAACAAATAACTTCATGGAGAGAGGGCACCCCTGCGGCACTTCTCTTTAGATCTTGATGGGCTGAATAAGCAGTCCATTTACGCTGATTTTGGTTGTAATGCCCGTGACGAAATGCTGCACAACATTAATAACCCGTTGATCAAAACCACAATGCTGCAGTAGCTGTAGGAGGTACTCGTGGCGGACGCGATCAAATGCCTTGCAAAAACCGATAAACAGCAATTCGAGATTCACGTTAGTGACTGACGCTATGGCTATTACATCTCTGTATCCCGAAAGGGGCGTCATAATAATGCGACCAGGGAAGCATGATTGATGGTTGTAAATCACTTGCTTCATTAATGGAGGCAATCTGCTGTTGAGTGCTCTGGCAAAGGTTTTGTAATCAATATTGAGTAAGGTAATCGGTTGGAAGTTATCTAAGGTTTTTCGGTGTTTGCTTTTTGGTATCAATACAGTTCGACCTTCCATCATTTCTGCTGGCACGTCACTCCCTCGCATCACTTCATTGAGAACATCTGTAAATGCGTGCCCGATTATGGGCCAGAAACGCACATAAAATTCCCGTGGCTATCCATCAGGGCCAGGGGATTTATTCGATGGTGAGGCAGAAATCATTTCAAGGACTTCGTCTCGAGCAAAATCGTATACGACCGTCGAGTCCTCCGCAGGCGTGACTACAGGGGCAGAGCACATACGATCTCACCGCCGTCATCATCATGTGTATCGCATTGTGAGTACAGATCCGTGAAGTACCGGTAAATTGCAGTAAGAATATCACTCTGTTGGGTCAAATGGAGATAATCATCTGTGTCCAGCTCCCCGACAAAAACTCGCTTGCAATTGGCACAATGTCTTATGAGGTGATACAGCGATGGATGTTCGTCATCTTGAAGCGATTTTGCTTCAGATCTGATCTTCGGTCCTTCAAGCTTCGCTCGTTTTATGCCTATAAGCTTCGCCTGTATTTGTTTGAGGGTGGTCAGCTGCGTGTTGGTTGGTGACGTAGTAGCATACAACTCTCGCAGAACTGTCTGGTACAAATCAATCGTGCGTTTGACATCTTGCGCCCGTTGCCAACTGTAGTTTTTTAAGGATAATCGCATTTTCCCTTTGACCACAACATTCCACCAGGCTATCTTGCTGAGTTATCTGCAGCATTGCTTGAGACAATCCGCCCATGTCGTGGAGATTACATCTCGTAGCTCGGCATCGGCAAGAATAGAAACATTTACGCTCCACGGAATCCTATGCCATTTAGTATGCTGCTTGGCCAGGTTTATCGTGACACACAGTGCGCAGTGGTCGGAGAAACTAGCCGGAAAGACATCGGCGTCCAAAACATGTTGGCAAATGTTCTCAGTAATGTACAAACGGTCTAGACGGTTACATGCGGTGGAGGTCAGGTACGTGTGCTTTACTAGGGTAAGGAATATTGTTTCCTACGCATTCTTCAGCTGCAGTTGACGCACCAGATCATGTAGTTCCCTTCAGTGATTAAAGTTTGGCGATTGATCTTTCCTGAGGCTCACTCAGTTAAAATCACCACTTATTATCAACTGAGTTGTATTGCGGCGTGACAAGTAGATGATGTCTTGTTTAAAGAAGTTAGCTCTTCCTGATTTTAGAGTCGTTCCAGATGGAGCATAGATATTGACGAGGGTGGCGTCAAAAATTTGGCAGGCTATGCCTCTACCGGAGTCCTACATTTCGATATTGCTCACTGGGATTCCGTCCCTTGATAGAATGGCCGTAACTGTACCCTAGTCCGCCGCGGTGTTTACAATTGTAGCAAATCCTCATACATGAAAACTTAAGATAGACACTTCCTGTAATAGAACTATATCAGCTTCGGACTCATAGATAAACTGCAGTAGCATTGCTAATTTTAAATCTGTCCTAACTCTATTAATGTTCAAGGACAAAAACTTATAAGCCTTACTCATGATCGTCAGAGACGCGTAGGTGTTGGGAAGCGTTGTGCTGCTGAGCTATCCAAGCACGACTCACAACCCGTCCTCACAGCTTCAATTCTGCCATTACCTCGTCTCCTACCTTTCAAACTTCACAGAAGCTCTTCTGTGAACCTTGCAGAACTAGCACTCTTGGAAGAAAGGATATTGTGGAGACATGGCTTAGCCACAGTCTGTGGGATGTTTACAGAATAAGGTTTTCACTCTGCAGCGGAGTGTGCCCTGATATGAAACTTCTGTGCATATTAAAACTGTGTTCCGGACCGAGACTCGAACTCGGGAGTTCGAGTCTCGGTCCGGCTCATAGTTTTAATCTGCCAGGAAGTTTCATCCGTAACTTATGTTCTTTGCAGAACCCTTGAACATATTCTCAGTTCGAATGTAACAAACTCCCTTTGCCCTGAGGAGCTTATGTCCACGAATCGTCATAGGTTTAGAAAGTATAGCTCGGCTGAAATTCAGCTCACCCTTTTCTCACATTTACTGGGAACTTTGGCTGAAGGGCACTAGGTAGATTCAGTATTTCTAAATTTCCGAAAATCATTTGACACGGTGCCCCATTGCAGGCTGTCAACGAAGGTACCAGCATATGGAATAGGTTCACAGACATGTGAGTGGCTGGAAGACTTTTTCAAAAATAGAATCCAGTATGTTCTCTTCCGTGGCGAGTGCTCATTAGAGACAAGGGCATCATCAGGAGTGCCCCAGGGAAGTGCGAAAGTACCATTATTGTTCTCTGTATACATAAATGATTTGGCGGGCATAGTGGGCAGCAAACTGCGGTTGTTTGTTGACGATGCCATGGTGTACGGCAAGCTGTCGAAGTTGAGAGACTGTAGGATGGTACAACACGACTTAGGCGAAATTTCCACTTGGTGTAATGAATGGCAGCTAGCCCTAAATTTGGAAAAATGTAAGTTAATACGGATTAAACCTGTAATGTTCGGATAGAGTATTACTAGTTTCCTACCTGACACAGTCACATCGTTTAAATATCAGAGCGTAAAGCTGAGATGGAATACGAGGTGAAACGAGCATGCGAGAAGTGGTGTAGAGAAACGACTGAAAGATTTGAAAGTAAATAAATCACCTGGTCCCGATGGAATTCCAGTTCGAGCTTACGAAGAGTACTCTACGGCGTTGGCCCCTTACCTAGCTTGCATTTATCGTAAATCTCTCGCCCAAAACAAAGTCCCAAACGACTGGAAAAAAGCGCAGGTGACAATACTAGATAAGAAGCGTAAAAGAACGGAACCGCTAAATTACAGACCAATACCTCTAACTTCTGTTTGCTGCAGAATCCTTTAACATATTCTCAGTTCGAAGGTGAATGCTCTACTACGGTTTATTGATAGAATTTTAGGAAAGAGTGGTTCACCTGTAAAGGAAACCACCAAAGCTGGTGCGATCTGTTCTTGAGAATTGCTCGAGCGTTTGGGATCCGTACCAGGTCGGATAGAAAGAAGGCATTGAGGCAGTTCAGAGGCGGGCTGCTAGATTTGTCACAGGTCGGTTCGAACAACACGTGTTATGGACATGCTTCGTGAACTCAAATGGGAATCCCTGGAGGAAAGACGACGTTCTTTTCGGGAAGCGCTATTCTGAAAATTTAAAGAATAGGCATTTGGAGCTGACTGGCGAACTATTCTACTGCCGGCAACATACATTGCGCGTAACGACCACGAAGATAAGATACATAAGATACGAGAAATTAGGGCTCATACGAAGGCATATAGACAGACGTTTTCCCCCAGTTCTATTAGCGAGTGGAATAGGGAAGGAAATGACTAGTAGTGGTACAGGGTGCCCTCCGCTACGAGCCGCACGGTGGCTTGCGGAATACTTCTATAGATGTCGACGTAGGATAAGCGACAGGACTGTCCATCCCGTTCTTCAGACTTAACTCCCACCGAGCACGTGTAGAATTTGCTTGAAGTGATGTATGTAAACTGAAAGCCCAGTATCCCAACGATAGCCACCCTGCCTCTTGTTGACGGGATGGTTCCATTGCACAAGTCACGACCGATTTACACCTCTCCCCCCCTTTTCCACTCCAAGCTGGTGCTTACTCTCTAACTAACCCATCGGCAACAGGACGTTAAATAATAATCATTCTGGCTTGCACTACGTATATGATAATTTACGGTAGAATTCGAGCCAGTTTGGTATTTGACAGTTCTGGATACACGACATATTGACAGACTTGAAAATCACATTGAGTGAATGCGGGGAGAAAATCCTGTAATGGAATGTCATCTGATATTGCTATTTTTGCATTGATAGGTTGGAACTTGCCTTGATACCATCAAGGTGCGAGTCACGCAGAGCGACTGGTGGGGACAGTATTCCCTCTTTTGCCGAGGCTATTGATGCACGCTTTTGCAGTGGCGTTCGACTAGTAGGCAGTCGATTCTAAATCTGTTGGTTCAGATACTGGTGGTGAAATCTCTTTCCACCAGTATTTGATAGACAAGGCGACAAGGAGAGGTTTCGTACAGTTTCCCATCACCCGGCTTTGCAGCATGGTGTGGGTTAAATTGTAAACCTCTCCACAGTGTCTCGTTCGAACTGGGATGCTAAGCTCGACTTTTCCCTTGGGGTTATGAACAACAGAAGTACTTTACTAGAATTCTACACACATTCATCACAGACATTTACAGTGAACAGACATTGTAAGGCACCGTTTTGCGTGAACAAAGAAAATCTTTCTTATTAGCGTCTTTCAGCCAACAGTACCATAAGACCTTACTTTCAGTGATGGAGACCGTTGATCCTCTGGGTTTGTTCTATAGCTCTTCTTGTGTGTGGACAAAATGGATGCACTCAATGGTTATGACGGACTCCTCTGCTCAAGAGCAGTTCATGGTAATGGACATTTCAATAGTAAAACAATACCGAACAGACAAGACAATCACTCAACTTCACTACCTAACAAGAAAGTGAAGCGCACGGAAGACACACACGTTTGTGAAATTAACTTCGTGCACGTATACACCGCTATCAGGAATGTACACTACTGACCATTAAAATTGCTACACCAAGAAGAAATGCAGATGATAGACGGGTATTCATTGGACAAATATATTATACTAGAACTGACATGTGATTACATTTTCACGCAATTTGGGTGGATAGATCCAGAGATATCAGGACCCAGAACAACCACCTCTGGCCGTAACAACGGCTTTTATACGCCTGGGCATTGAGTCAAACTGAGCTTGGATGGCGTGTACAAGTACAGCTGTCCATGCAGCTACAACACGATGCCACAGTTCATCAAGAGTAGTGACTGGCGTATTGTGACAAGCCAGTTGCTCGGCCACCATTGACCAGACTTTTCAATTGGTGAGACATCTGGAGAATATGCTGGCCAGGGCAGCAGTCGAACGTTTTCTGTATCCAGGAAGACCCGTAGAGGACCTGCAACACCTAGTCGTGCATTATCCTGCTGAAATGTAGGGTTTCGCAGGGATCGAATGAAGGGTACAGCCACGGGTCGTAACACATCTGAAATGTAACGTCCACTGTTCAAATTGCCGTCAATGCGAACAAGAGGTGACCGAGCGCGTAACCCATGGCACCCCATACCATCACGCCGGGTGATACGCCAGTATGGAGATGACGAATACACGCTTCCAATGCGCGTTCACCGCAATGTCGCCAAACACGGATGCGACCATCATGATGCTGTTAGCAGAAACTGGATTCGTCCAAAAAATGACGTTTTGCCATTCGTGCACCCAGGTTCGCCGTTGAGTACACCATCGCAGGAGCTCCTGTCTGTGATGCAGCGTCAAGGGTAACCGCAGCCATGGTCTCCGAGCTGATGGTCCATGGTGCTGCAAACGTTGTCGAACTATTCGTGCAGATGGTTGTTGTCTTGCAAACGTCCCCATCTGTTGACTCAGGGATCGAGACGTGGCTGCACGATCCGTAACAGCCATGCGGATAAGATGCCTGTCATCTCGACTGCTAGTGATACGAGGCCGTTGGGATCCTGCACGGCGTTCCGTATTACCCTCCTGAATCCACCGATTCCATATTCTGCTAACTGTCATTGGATCTCGACCAACGCGAGCAGTAATGTCGCGATACGATATACCGCAATCGCGATAGGCTACAATCCGATCTTTATCAATGTCGGAAACGTGATGGTACGCATTTCTCCTGCTTACACGAGGCATCTCAACAACGTTTCACCAGGCAACGCCGGTCAACTGTTGTTTGTGTATGAGAAATCGGTTGGAAACTTTCCTCATGTCAGCACGTTGTAGGTGTCGGCACCGGCGCCAACCTTGTGTGAATGCTCTGAAAAGCTAATCATTTGCATATCACAGCATCTTCTTCCTGTCGGTTAAATTTCGCGTATGTAGCACGTCATCTTCGTGGTGTAGCAATTTTAATGGGCGGTAGTGTAAATGATGCACTGTGACCAATAGAATGGCCACCAGAATGCGTTAGTGTTGTTCGTGCTTATTGTTGTTACTAGACTTGATGGGTGTGAACAGGATCGTGGCGTGTGGTGTAATTGCGTGAATTGTGTTGGACAATTTCAGCAAGATTACAACAAAACGAGTTACCGACTATTAATGTAACATGAGATTTTATTTAATCATTGCTTTTCCCGTCTAATGATCGTTATTTTGTCAAAGAAATCTGGGAACGTGTAGCAATGTTGTCTGTCAAGCAGTGTAAATGGCGCTATGTTCATTCACAAAAGTAATCATATACAACCAGTAAACAAGGTAAATGTATGATAAGTAATCTGAACTAAACTAGAGTAATGATTTTTGGTAATTTCAGTTCTGTTGTTTAAGAGATTCTTTGCAGGTTGTAGATCGTTTATCGCTACTGTTATTGGAGGTGGCAACACTTTTCTTCAAGCAAAATGAACAGTTCTGCCACACAATACAACACGTACACTACACTAACGTTTTTTCTTGTCAAAATATTTCGTAGAAGTTGTTACGAAATAACCAGGATTCATACATCAGCAGATAAGAATTTATATGTAAGATACCGTTAGCAATTATAGAAGTTCAATGTATTAACAGTCTACCTAGAATGTATGACCTCAGAGAGGGTCCTCGGACACTAATACAAAATAATTATCGCAATTATGACCAACAACATTTATGTCTGTATAGAAAATCAATTTAATGCTGCCTCTGCAATATTTCATTAAGATGGCGGCTAACATAAGACAATCACTTATGGATTCTGGTTCATGCTCTATTTTACTCCTAACAAATAATACACGTATTAAATCTTTTCGCACATTCACTATATGCATTAACATTTGAAAATATTTTTCAATGTTACAGGACTTAACATTCACCATTTACTAATAAACTGCGCTATTGGATGCGCTCTTTTGTAGCTGAACTGAAAACTTAAGATTCATATAGGACGGGAATTACTATCAACTAAAACTTTATGCAAAGAATATTTATTTCAATAACACATAAATTCTGTTTTCAAATATAGGTTAGGATCATAACATGCTTTTTTACACACCTGTGTGTAACGGAGCATCAACCACACCCTATGAGTGTAACAGTTCGAACAAGAAGAAGGATTTATCTACAAAAATCATAGATAACAAAAGATTGAGATTTCATTATGTTTTTACATGGGTATTGTCTGAGATATAATTTTTTAGAAAATATTAAATTATGTCGTTGACAAAAATTATTTATTATTTTATTAACGATGAGTCCTTTACATTAATATTACGAGAAGAGGATCAAGTTTCAGTCATATTCCACATACAGTGCGGTATTGAATATTATTCTGAATAAAAAAAATATAGACGTGGATAATACAACGTTGAGTGACGACTGTAAAGGACAGGGGATGCCACATACATGCATGAAACAGCGTTATCGGAACCTGAAGAAATTGGAAAGCGATCTCACTGTGGGTCTCCACTTGACTGGCTGATCGAATCGTGCAATACAGAGATTTGTGCGGCATTCATATGTAACGGTGGCCCGATGTTGGCCTTCGTGGGAACCTGAGGGCAGATATACTCGTCGTAAATCATTTACACGCTTTCAATGGCCATCAGTCACCAAGATCTAGGTTTGTCGCCGGAAGCACTTGTTCCCTTAGTTCAGTGTGACCGCTAATTCTGTCTCTGTGCGATGCCAGAGAACAACTTTGGGCAGCTAGACGTGATCAACTTCAAACAAGGATGAAACCTGCTGAGCGTCTACCGCAAGGAAGCCCTTTTGATTGGTTCGCCTGGAGATAGTTGAACTGCTTAACATTAGGTATTGGTAAATCAAGAGACAACGTTTTGAAATGGGGACTTTCCGAAGGACCTACACAATTTGAATGTGGGGGGAGAACCGCCAATGAATCAATTGTGCCATTTTCCATGCTGCCCTGAGTCATGTAGTGATGAAGAGCTGACGAACGCTGAAGGCAGCTCAATTGCTGTTGCTCAATTATGCGCGAAGATAATTTAGTTCATTATGTTAACTGTGTAAATTGTAAATTACGGAAATTTTTGTTTAAGTAGTATTCCCTAATACTGTACAAATGTGTGAAGTACAGTTTTGTACGGCTTTTTACGCGAGTATATAAATACAACAGCCGTGGACCATTTCACATTAAGAGAGGATACAGCGGCATTACGATACCCTTCCGAAGTGAATCAGTACATGAATCCAGGCGACAGGGGTTCAGTGTTGTACTGATAAATGGGCTCATATTGCCAAGTTCTTTGTAAATTTTACTAGATTTTGTAACCACTGTAAAAACATCATATAACTTGTCAGCGCCTCAACTTTTCTCTTATCCTTCTGGATGTTTCATTCTTTTCCTCTTTTTTTTTTTTTTTTTTTTTTTTTTTTTTTTTTTTTTTTTTATGAAGGGTGAAAGCCCCTCCCTCCTTCTGCGCTTTCCCAAGCGTTACAGTCTTCGCATCTACGCATACAACTAGCGTCTGTGGGTCTCTAATGTCATCGCCTTGCACTGCGTTGTCGTCACGATCATTTCTAATTGCTTCGAATCTAATAAAAAACGTCTGCCATTCATTCGAATGGCTACATGTCCTCCCCACCTACATTTTGTTTTTACTAGGGTCATAAGTACGCCTACCATTCCAACCTACTAGCTGATCCATTTGTTCCATTCACAATCCCCCCCTCCCCTTCTCTCTCCACCCCCCTCTCTCTTTCTCTCTCTCTCTCTCTCTCTCTCTCTCTCTCTCTGTCTCCGGTACGAGGCCCGCAACGCCGTTAACATCGGTTCGCTGTAAGATTCTAGAACATATTCTAAGTTCTAATAGGAAAAAGTTCCTTGAGATGTAACAGTTCCTGTCCACAAATTAGAGAGGATTTAGAAGGTGTCACTCGAGTGAAAGTCAGTTTGTTATTTTCTCGCACAATGTCCTGCAACCCGTGGATATCGGGCAACGGACAAGTTCCATATTCATATATTTCCGAAATACTTTCGACACGGTGGCACATTGCAGATTGTTAACGAAAGTCTGCTGAGCACACGGAATAGGTTCTCACACATGTGAGTGGCTGGAAGACTTCTTAAGTAACAGAACGTATTTCGTTGCGCTGGAGGGGAATAATCATCAGAGACAATGGTATCGTAAGGAGTGTCCAATGGAAATGTGAGAGAACCGCTCTTGGTCTTATATACATAATAAACATCTGACGTGTAAGGTTAGCAGCCGTAGGTGGCTATTCGCTGATGACACTATACGAGTACTTTAGCTGAAGTGTCTTCGTTGAGTGACTATAGAAGACACAGGATAACTTGGAATACCTGATTGGAGCGATGAAGGACAGCTGTCTCTACACGTAGAAAAATGTAAATTAAAGCAGATGAGTAGGAAAAACAATCTAGTAATATCCGATTACTGTGTTAGTAGGGTGCTGCTGGACACAGTCAAGTCACTGTCGAGACGTAATTTCGCAAACCGATATGAAATGGATTGAACAAGTGAGGACGGTAATAGGGGAGGTGAATGTCGACTTCAGTTTATGGGTGAGTTTATAGAAAGTGTAACCCATGTATAAAAGGACACCGTATATAGAACATCTGTGAGACCCACTGTTGAGTACCGATATATTTCGGCCTTCCATCATGACGGATTAAAGGAAGACATCGACGCAGTTCGGAGGCATGCTGCCAGACTTGTTACCGGTAGGTTCGATCAACACGCGAGTGTTATGGGAGTGCTTCGTAGGTTCTCATGGGAATCCCTGTAGGGACGGCAACATCCTTTTCACGAAACACTGTTGAAGAAATTTACAGAAGACGCTTTTTGCAGCTGACAGTGGAACAATTCTACTACCGCCAACGAAAATTTCGCATAAGGACCGCGAAGGCGAAATAAGACAACTTAGCTTAAAATGCGAAGATTTTTAGGTTAGGCTTTACCGTGACTGTTACTGACATTAAATGAAACAACAAGTTTACTGTTACCAGGAACCGTTTTATTTATTTCCACGACGAGTTTCGGAGGTTTAGACCATTGTAATTCAAGTCTGTAACATTTCACCCAACTGTTATTAATAAGTATGAAGTTTAAGCAATTTTAACATTTCACCTGATTGTATAAACGAGTACGAACGTTTAGCTGTTTTAACTTGTCAAAATAGGATTTACACTCCAGGAAATTGAAATAAGAACACCGTGAATTCATTGTCCCAGGAAGGGGAAACTTTATTGACACATTCCTGGGGTCAGATACATCACATGATCACACTGACAGAACCACAGGCACATAGACACAGGCAACAGAGCATGCACAATGTCGGCACTAGTACAGTGTATATCCACCTTTCGCAGCAATGCAGGCTGCTATTCTCCCACGGAGACGATCGTAGAGATGCTGGATGTAGTCCTGTGGAACGGCTTGCCATGCCATTTCCACCTGGCGCCTCAGTTGGACCAGCGTTCGTGCTGGACGTGCAGACTGCGTGAGACGACGCTTCATCCAGTCCCAAACATGCTCAATGGGGGACAGATCCGGAGATTTTGCTGGCCAGGGTAGTTGACTTACACCTTCTAGAGCACGTTGGGTGGCACGGGATACGTGCGGACGTGCATTGTCCTGTTGGAACAGCAAGTTCCCTTGCCGGTCTAGGAATGGTAGAACGATGGGTTCGATGACGGTTTGGATGTACCGTGCACTATTCAGTGTCCCCTCGACGATCACCAGTGGTGTATGGCCAGTGTAGGAGATCGCTCCCCACACCATGATGCCGGGTGTTGGCCCTGTGTGCCTCGGTCGTATGCGGTCCTGATTGTGGCGCTCACCTGCACGGCGCCAAACACGCATACGACCATCATTGGCACCAAGGCAGAAGCGACTCTCATCGCTGAAGACGACACGTCTCCATTCGTCCCTCCATTCACGCCTGTCGCGACACCACTGGAGGCGGGCTGCACGATGTTGGGGCGTGAGCGGAAGACGGCCTAACGGTGTGCGGGACCATAGCCCAGCTTCATGGAGACGGTTGCGAATGGTCCTCGCCGATACCCCAGGAGCAACAGTGTCCCTAATTTGCTGGGAAGTGGCGGTGCGGTCTCCTACGGCACTGCGTAGGATCCTACGGTCTTGGCGTGCATCCGTGCGTCGCTGCGGTCCGGTCCCAGGTCGACGGGCACGTGCACCTTCCGCCGACCACTGGCGACAACATCGATGTACTGTGGAGACCTCACGCCCCACGTGTTGAGCAATTCGGCGGTACGTCCACCCGGCCTCCCGCATGCCCACTATACGCCCTCGCTCAAAGTCCGTCAGCTGCACATACGGTTCACGTCCACGCTGTCGCGGCATGCTACCAGTGTTAAAGACTGCGATGGAGCTCCGTATGCCACGGCAAACTGCCTGACACTGATGGCGGCGGTGCACAAATGCTGCGCAGCTAGCGCCATTCGACGGCCAACACCGCGGTTCCTGGTGTGTCCGCTGTGCCGTGCGTGTGATCATTGCTTGTACAGCCCTCTCGCAGTGTCCGGAGCAAGTATGGTGGGTCTGACACACCGGTGTCAATGTGTTCTTTTTTCCATTTCCAGGAGTGTATATACCACCTGAAGTACACACACATATACTCGACACCTCAAAACAAACACCTCCAAATGCTTTAAACAATTATTCTGTAATAATGTTGTTACGATGTATATTCTTTGCACTTTGCGATTATGTCTTCTCTTCTGCTATACGAACCTTGCACCCAGCTGATTCCAGACGCCATACTTGTTTACAAATGTGGCAGTATACTCGTACATGTGATGTGTTACGACAGCAAAAGCAACCTGTGACCACTGGAGGTACTCTAGTTTACTTATTTAATGTTTACCATTAGATATCAGATTAATTTTTTGTCAAAAGGAATTCTAAACCATATTCTGAATTAGTGTCTTGTCTAGGCAGTGCCACAAGTTCCTCCAAAAAATAGTGACACAACATACACACATATGTCATACTAACCAATGTAAATCCACCCGATGATGGAGGTTTAAACCTTCGAAACGCGTCGTGGAAATAAATAAAACGGTGACTGGTAACAGTAAACTTGTTGTTTCATTTACAGAAAACTTAGGACTCGCACGAAGGCATATAGGCAATCGTATGTCTATTTGCGAGTGTAACTGGAAATGAAATACCTAGTAGTGATACGAGGTACTCTAGACACGTGCTGTATGGTGGCTTTCGGAATATGTATGTAGATGTAGGGTAACACCATTGTGTTCCTCCAAAGCACTGGAAGAGTGGGACGTCACCACTGGTTGCTGCCATACTTGGTAATGGTTATCAAGGGCATCGCTAGACACAAAGGGACGCCATACATCATCGCTTCATTCTTTCCGGTCACAGGAACACTCCAAACGCATGTGTTTGTGTTGAGGTGATAATGGTAGGATGCGCGTGGGCGATAGTTCTCTGGCCTGAGTGGTATTTACTTTCTTGCCAATAGTGTGGGACGATCCAGAGTGTTGCTAGGAGCCCATAACTCGTTCTCGGATGGCTGGCACAGATGTGGTGGGTCAACATACGGCGATCCTCCCTTACGGTTGTCATACATGGTCGACCGGAAACTTGACGAGTAAGTCTGCCTGGTCGAACTTTTCCAAGCAGTCCAACATCGGGCTATTGTCACAGCCGAATACCTCACAAATCAAGATACTACACAGCTCTAGCAGATGGCCAAGTGGAGACCCACAATGGGGGCAGTGATGTTGGCAACACTGTTTCACACTAGTTCATGCATCTTGTCACAGCCGAATACCTCACAAATCAAAATACTACACAGCTCTAACAGATGGCCAACTGGAGACCCACAATGGGGGCAGTGATGCTGGCAACACTGTTTCACACTAGTTCATACATATTCGGAACTAATCACTCAACATTTGACGCTGTTCACACCACTTAAATACCCTACCAGTCCTCGTGAGACACTAAGGGTGAAGAATAGTAATGCACTCTGCTGCCTCTTCTGCCTGTCACAGAAAATTGCAACTCTAATCATTTACGTACATGCCGAAGGTGTGTACGCGTACGAAGTTACATTGATATCCGACCATATCTTCCAGGTGTCTTACTTTTGTCAGGCAATGAATTTCGTTTATCTTCTCGTTAAAGGTATTTGGAAGGCCATACATACACCAGTTCCTTCTCCCTCTCAGTTACACGCGAGTGTAAGGACGTAGGCCTAAAAACCGACGCTGGAACTGACGTCTTCATAAATGAAGACCATGAAGACTACATCTGCATCGTTCGATAGCACTTAGATATTGCGACCGATCGCAGTTTCATCGTCTGCTTAAGCAGTCTCTGGATATGAATATCGCAGGCAAGTCACGTAGCTCCGGAGTTGTCCTACAACCTGCGTTAACCGTTTTCCAGTAACTAGCATCGAACTAAGTCATCCGTTTGGCAACCTCACCGTTGCCTGCTACCTAAATGATGCAAATCCCTCTTTGACAAGGCTGTTGACAGAATGATGATGACTTCTTGTACCGGAAGTCCTGATTCGTAAGTTACTGTCAGAATTAAGAGAGAAAATTTAACGTCTGCCAACAAAGTAAAAAGAGGCGAATACTAATCCACAGAAACAACGAATAAGAAAATACAGTCGACTATCTGGAAAGATCAACCTAGTGTCATCCAAATACAATTCTGGTGCCTAAAGAACTGCTCCACCTTTCTCACTAATATTACAAGTACAAGGAGATTAAAGACTAAGTGTACAGGATGTCGTCTGCAGGTTACGTTAAAAACCATCTGGTGATTAACATCGCCAAATTTCCAATCTAGATATGCAAACACAGAATCGGTAGACGAACCAGTGTACATTTCCTCGTTTCACCTTTCACGAATGGTTGTGTAGTCTCGATATATGTATTTGGAATTGTAATGGACAATGGGTGAAGAAATGACGTCAGAGCACATTTCCTCGGAAACCACGCCAAGCATTGTAATACTTCTATATAAGGAAAGACGCTGGGGAGTTTACGCAGAACTAGAGAGACAGGTCGCTGCGAGTAGACAGATGCCGCAGAAGCGACGACGGCGCCGTGGTGCACAAGTCACTGGAAGCGCAAAAGCTGAGGAAGTGACGGCGTCGATGCTGTTTGCGAGCTATATGAAGGTATACCGTAGTGTCTGACCACGTACGAGCTCCAACGATTCGCGGTACTGTCTTTGATTTTCATACCCCTGGTTTGTTTTTCATACTCTTGGTTTTATTTGTGTACGACGATAACGCCGTCGCCATGTAGGTTGCTGAAACCGCAAACACTGAAGGGGCGGCGGCGTTGAAGCTGTTTGCGTACGACATGGTGGTATGCAGTGCTGTGCACTTCCGGTGACAGAAAACTCTTGCTTATATACTTCGGTCTTAGCCTTGAATGCATGTGAGTACAAAAATGACGCCCCCGCCCTGAACAAGTCGCTGCAAGCGCAAAATCTGTGGAGTTGGCAACGTCAAAAACGTCAGCGAATTCGCATAGGTATGCCGACGTGTCTGAGCATGTGCGAGCTCCCACTCTTGCTCATGCACGCGCTTTCTTTTTTTCCAGAGCCTTGGATGTATTTGTGTACGACGACAAAGCCACAGCCGCCGTGAACAAGTCCCCGAAAGACCAAAGCTGAGGAAGGGGCGGCATTGAAGCTGTTTGGAAACGTCCCGGAAGTGCTCCGTGGTGTGTGACTGCTTAGATAATTACAAGATGAAACAGTAGAACATGGTGTCTATGCGCTGAATTTCTGGAATCAATATTAATGCACTTGAAAATAAAATAAAATGAAACTGAAATACGTAAACTCATTCTTTTCTAACTGCTATAGCGGTAGACATATGGAAGAAATACTGGTTTAGATACGCAAAAGTATTTCCTCTCAGACCTATAAATACACAGAGCCCAAAAATGTTTCAAGCTGAAATAAGAACAGTTCTATTTTCAAAAGCGGTAGACGATTGGGATATATACCACTTCTCCAAAAGCGGTAGACAATTGGGATATATACCACTCTCAGGCTTACTACAGAAACAGTATCCAAGCATTTAAAAACCTACAGCCCATACATGTATCTGAAGCATTTAAAAACCTACAGCCCATACATGTATCTGATTACATCTGTCACGAATTAACATGTATTGCCTACAAACAAGTGCTTATGATTATTGCTTGGAGCATTATGGTATGAGAGGAACTGAAAATATCAAGAGGACTATTCACCAGGGACAAAGACATATGACCATATTCCGTGAAAAGACCGTCTTAATGAGCTTTTCAGACTCATGGCGTACTTTACTAACTTAGAAGGCGAGTGCAGAACATTCCAGCACAGCTATGGTGCAACGCATACTTGCGACTTTTTTGAGCACAATAGCGAGGACACAGAATCATGGTGTGATAAGCCCTCAGGTGATGAAGTAATTTTTAACGTTTAAAAACATTTACTAAAAAAAACAAGGTAAACTGGTACTTGAGCAATATAGGAAAGTCGCGCGGTTCCCCTCGACGGAGGCTCGAGTCTTCCCGTAAGTCTGGGGACCTACGACCTCAGCAATTTGGTCCCACAGAAGCTTACCACAAAACAATATATAACTTCAGAAATTAACAGACAACGCTTGCCATTATCTCTGGCACTTCATTTACGTAACTGACACACGCGGAAACAGTAAGATTACTTAAGACAACTATTAGCCTTTCCTCACATTGACATCAAGGACGGGAAATTTAATTAATAAAGGTCAGGAATTAGCCTCTCAAAATGTGAAAATGATTTGGACATGTAAAGGTAAACGGACACAAGTCCCTGCAAGACGTTAAGAATACAGATGTCGGGTTCTCGTCACAGACTTCGGTATAGGAAAGATAAAGCGATCAGTAGCTCCCATCGAATGATAAGTAACTAAAAGAAGAACAATAAATGCGGAGAAATGGTTAAAGAAATTTCATTACAGGATGAGTAAGCAGACACTGGCCCCTTTATATTAGTGCAGAAAAGTCAGGAAACAGATGCCGAGCACTTGCCCCTGCAAATGTTAAACAAATTTCAGTACAGAAAAGACAAGGCAGGCGCTGGCCCTTTTCAATGATTAGTGACTAAAACAGTCAATACAAAATCGGCTAATAGATGTCGGGCATTAGCCATTAAAATGTTAAACAAATTTCAATACGAAAAGAATAAACTGACACTAGCCCCTTTTAAATAACTAGTGATTTAAAAGTAATTAACGCGGAAAAATCAGCAAATAGATGCCGGGCACTAACCCCTTCAAATCTTAAGCAAATTTCAATATAGGAAATATAAAGTGGACTCTGGCCTCTTTTAAAGACATGTAACTGAAAAAACATCAAACAAATTTCAATATAGAAAAAAAAAAAAAATAAGGCGAGTGCTGGCTGTTATCCGACTGACATGATTTCCAAACTATTGACTGACCTAAAGGTTATTATTGGTAATGAAACGGCCACAAAATCAACACATTTTTGCTCAGGTTCACCTTATTAATATATCGTTTGGTAGAATTTACTCAAATGAGGCTGCTGTCGCTGCTGCCAAGTCGGCAGTCCACCTGCCTCGGCCCGCTAGCCCTAACATTCCTTCGTATGACCTCCGTGTTGACGTCTGTCGGCCCCTTCATGGGAACAAGCTCCGGCGAATGAGACCTCTCCCAGCGGCTTGGCCGACCTTCTCTCGGCTCCCTCGCCGCGAGGATGTCTTAGCTTGGTTTCGTACTGGGCACTGTTTTTAGCCATCGCCATTTGTTAAGTGGTGATCCGCCACATTGTTGCCAACCTTTGACGGTTCGTCATTTCCTGACCGAATGTCCTTTTTTAATCGCTTGCGTTCTAGTGTACGTTTACCGTCTGAGTTATCGGCCGAAATTGCGAACGACATGCGCGTTGTCGATCGCATTTTACTTTTTAACCGTTGTAGAAACATGGCGAAGGACATTTAATCTTTCGTTCGGGACCTCCGTTACCTTTGCGGCACATTTCATGGACTTCCAAGAGGAAGTCCGTGTTTTTAGTTCTCTTTCCTATCGACGATTGGGAAATGCTTTGGAAATTTGTGGTAAGGTCTTATGGAACCACACTGTTGAGGTCATCGTTCCTTAAGCCTATGCACTACTTAATCCAACTTAAACTAATTTAACGCTAAGGACAACAGAAACACCCTTGCTCGAGAGAGGACTCGAACCTCCAACGGGGGAGCCGTGAGGACCGTGCAAGACCCCACAGATCGTGCATGACCCCTAGACTTCCAAGAGGAAGCTCGTGTTTTTAGTTCTCTTTCCTACCGACGATTGGGAAATGTTTTGGAAATTTGTGGTAAGGTCTTATGGACCCAAACTGCTGAGGTCATCGGTAGTATGCCTACGCACTACTTAATCTAACTTAAACTAATTTAACGCTAAGGACAACACAAACACCCATGCCCGAGAGAGGACTCGAACCTCCGACGGGGGAGCCGTGCGGACCGTGCAAGACCCCCTAGATCGTGGAAGACCCCCTAGACTTCCAAGAGGAAGTCCGTGATTTTAGTTCTCTTTCCTACTGACGATTGGGAAATGTTTTGGAAATTTGTGGTAAGGTCTTATGGAACCAAACTGTTGAGGTCATCGGTCCTTAAGCGTATGCACTACTTAATCTAACTTAAACTAATTTAACGCTAAGGACAATACAAACACCCATGTCCGAGAGAGGACTCGAACCTCCGACGGGGAAGCCGTGCGGACCGTGCAAGACCCCCTAGACGGTGCAAGACCCCCTAGACCGCACGGCTACCCCGCGCGGCCTGTTGATTGTTCTTAACGTGTAGTCGCGTTCTACGGTTATGACAAGGGCGCTTATGATCTCAGTTGGTTTTGCGCCCTAACCAAAACTTGCCTGCAGGAAAGTACCACACCAATACAACCTACCGCTTATTTAACGGTCAACAACACATTACATAAGCAAACAGTGTGAGTTCTAAAATAGAAAAAAACTATCTGAGGTTACACATTTCAAAGACGAGCACAAACTTGCTTAATGAATGATGATTTTTAAAAGAAAGGAAATCCGGTTTATCGTCTGGTAGTGCTCGGCGTAGGCAGAAGCGCTAAGCAATGATAGTGCCTGGCTGAAACAGAATGGGGCACGTTGTATAAAATAAATAAAATAAAATAAAATAAAATATTAATTATGTATTATTGTATGATAGTGATTGGTTGTACTTAATATTTGCGTGACGTTTAATTATTCGGTATCAGACGCTTGACAATGGCTTTTTCGTAAATGTAATGTTATTCGTAGTTGACCGTGAAATAAAACTGAAATAATCGGACTTCGTAATTAAATCGTTTCCAAAGACTGCTGCGGTAGGTGCGGACTCATAATCTAAATCTCAATATTATAATAATTTGCCAGCCATGCCAAAACGTCGTACAGAGGTGATTGTCTACTAAACAAAAAAATTACACAGTTAGTTAAATCAGATATATTCAATGAATAAGCCTACAGTTCATAATCCTACTTACTTTTATAAATATAAATTCTTTTCAGAATCGAGTGCCTAGTATGGTTGCAACTCGCTGTAATTTTCTATAACATGAAATATGGCGGTGTGCCAGACAATAAACTAAAATACGTGCTTCTCGCACCACTTGAACCAGAGCTCTCTTTTCTTAATCAAACATACGAGTAACGTAATTCTGTTTTTGTTTTATCAGCGACACAGCGCTGCAGTTCTGTGCCATAGGCTTTATTTATTTGTCACTGATTATTTATTTAATTAATATCTCGCGTTTCCGAGGAAACTCACGCTCGGCATGCAAATGTGCCTTTATAGTTGGAACACCTGAAGTCCGAGAACAATAACTGTGGTGTCACCGCCAGACACCACACTTGCTAGGTGGTAGCCTTTAAATCGGCAGCGGTCCGTTAGTATACGTCAGACCCGCGTGTCGCCACTATCAGTGATTGCAGACCGAGCGCCGCCGCACGGCAGGTCTAGAGACTTCCTAGCACTCGCCCCAGTTGTACAGCCGACTTTGCTAGCGATGGTTCACTGACAAAATACGCTCTCATTTGCCGAGACGATAGTTAGCATAACCTTCAGCTACGTCATTTGCTACGACCTAGCAAGGCGCCATTAGCAGTTACTATTGATGCTGTAAAATATGTACCTTCAAGAGCGATGTTCACCAATTATGGATTAAAGTTAAGTATTCCGGCAGCTACGTACGTTCTTTGCTACTATAACTTCCTTGTCCTGTTCCAGACGTCACGCCAGCCTGCGTAAGCTTAAACGCGTGCCTTTCGACTTCCTCCTAGTGGATTGGCTGTCTTGCCAGTCCACAACAATAACACCCATCAAACAGCAAACAGCGGACGTGGTTACGAGAACCGAACCATCAGTTATTGTGCCCTCTCACTTAATAATGGTCGAACACAGGACTTTATCACTGGGTAAGCTCGTCGAGTAATACAACGGTTCTCACCACTATTCCCTCCAGCGCAGACGTCGGCAAGTTCCGTGAGCCACAACTAGCTGCAGCGAGTGGCATCGAGCACCGCGCTCACGCGGGCCGACAGACACTTGTTCTCCATTCTAGTGCCCCCCGCCCCCCCCCCCCCCCCCGCCGCCCGCCGCCGACCGACCGCCCCCACTTGTGTGTGTGTGTGTGTGTGTGTGTGTGTGTGTGAGTGAGAGAGAGAGAGAGCGAGAGAGAGAGAGAGAGAGTGAGAGAGAGAGAGTAACCCTGAAATCCCCTCTTAAGATTTAATCCTGCTCAGAAGAATGCCTTGCCTATATGCAGGCACTCACGAATTTTAACCTCATCTGGTTGATGTATTAGCCTGAGGATAACAGTGCTCTCTCCCATCAAAATTATCAGAAGTTTCTTGCTGAACACAATATATCTACAAATTATAAGAGCTCCTATCATATAGTGACATATGCCTTTCATATCAAACCGACATTAGTCAGATTACTTGATCTTCTTCGTCATTTGCCACCATTTGAATCCCACAGTTCCTGAAAACTCCTTTCAAATGGCTCTGAGCACTATGGCACTCAACCTCTGAGGTCATTAGTCCCCTAGAACTCAGAACGAGTTAAACCTAACTAACCTAAGGACATCACACACATCCATGCCCGAGGCAGGATTCGAACCTGCGACCGTAGCGGTCTCGCAGTTCCAGACTGCAGCGCCTAGAACCGCACGGCCACTTCGGCCGGCCAACTCTCCTTTCGAAATGACGCATATCTATTAACCACGCAACTCAATGAATCACCTAAGCACAAACGCTTGTTGCCTTTCCGATCCCTCGTGCGAAGAACATCGGAAACGGCCGCATACTTCCCTCGCCCCCCCCCCCCCCTCCAACCCTCTTTCCCTGCCACCTTCCTCCTATGTGTATACTAGTTGCTACTTATGTTGGCGGTTGTGGAATTACAAAGTGGCATGAAAGATACCGCTAGGCAGTCACAATTTAGATCAACAATTTTTGGAAAAATCTTTAAAAGCTCCTGTAAGTATTACAATGAACCACGAGTCTGTATTTCCTTTACGCCTATGGTCACAAATTTTTTGTCATCGGGCTATCGGTTTCGGTCTATAATGACTCGAACTCAGGACCTTTGCCTTTCGCGGGCAATTGCTCTACCAACTGAGCTACCCAATCACGACTCGCCCCCCGTCCTCACAACTTTACTTCTGCAAGTGTCTCGTCTCCTGCCTTCCAAACCTTACAGAAGCTCTCCTGCGATCCTTGCAGAACTAGCACTCCTGAAAGAAAGGATATTGCGGACACACGGCTTAGCCACAGCCTAGGGAATGTTTCCAGAATGAGATTTTCACTCTGCAGCGGAGTGCGCACTGATATGAAACTTCCTGGCAGATTAAAACTGTGTGCCGGACCGAGACTCGAACTCGGGACCTTTGCCTCTCGCGGGCAAGTGCTCTACCACAGTTTTAATCTGCCAGGAAGTTTTATCTTCAGATCTGTTTTATAAAAACATGTCCTACTGTCCTGGAGCCTTAGCTGGTGTTTAACACTTGACGATTCCACTACAGCTCCAGGAAGTTTTATCTTCAGATCTGTTTTATAAAAACATGTCCTACTGTCCTGGAGCCTTAGCTGGTGTTTAACACTTGACGATTCCACTACAGCTCCAGTACATTAGGACACGGTTTTTATAAAACAGATCTGAAGATAAAACTTCCTGGCAGATTAAAACTGTGGTAGAGCACTTGCCCGCGAAAGGCAAAGGTCCCGAGTTCGAGTCTCGGTCCGTATTACACCATTTGTACGTACAAACAGCGCAATAACAGTAAACACATAAGTGAATACCAGTTATGAAGAAGGTAAAACTCCATTATACTAACCCAGGGTTCACAGTACTGTTCATTAAGGCACCCAGACACGACGAAAACTAACGTAGCCTACAATACTACTCGAACCACATAACTGCCTGCAGACCACTTAATGGTAGGTAGAATATTGTGAGTAAGACATCATAATACCCTGCCGACAACATCTGACGGAGCGCCGGTGCTAATATCCCCAACTAGGCGAAGCGTAGACCTAAATCACTTGTTTATCTCGGTAAGTATGCGTTTTCGGGCCCATGTTTATTGGACTTATTTTTCTTGTTTCAATTAATATTACCACCTCTCACACTATTCAACTCTTTTCTTGAAAAGACACAGCCACACCCACACACACCCACACACCCACCCACCCACCCACACACACAGATATATATATATATATATTACCACCTCTCACACTATTCAACTCTTTTCTTGAAAAGACACAGCCACACCCACACACACCCACACACCCACCCACCCACCCACACACACAGATATATATATATATATTGGAATGGTTTGAGAGGTGGTAATACTCATTGAAACAAGAAAAATAAGTCCGATACACATGTGTCCCGAAACACATACTTTCCGAGATAAACAAGTGTTTTAGGTTTACGCGACGCCTGGTTACGGATATCAGCACAGTCGTTGCACTGGCGATCCGTCGAATGTGTCGGCAGGGTATTATGATGTCTTACTCACAATATTCTACCTACCATTAAGTGGTCTGCGTCAGTTGTGTAGTTCGAGTCGTATTGTAGTCTACGTAAGTTTTCGTCGTGTCTGGGTGCCTTAATGAACAGTACTGTGAACCCTGGGTTAGTATAATGGAGTTTTACCTTCTTCATAACTGGTATTCACTTATGTGTTTACTGTTATTGCGCTGTTTGTACGTACAAATGGTGTAATACATTTACATTTTGTCTTTTCTTCAGCTTGTTAGCAATGGAAGCCTACTACTCGACAAGTGAAATGGAGGATATAATGTTCTGCTATGGTTTAGCAAATTGACGTAGCCAGCGTTACGGTGCGCTCTACGCTGAAAAATATCCACAGCACCGAGTGCCCTCTGATAAGCTGTTCGGAGACTTTTTCAGCATCTGTGGGACACAGGTATCCTTGAAACTCGGAAGATTGACAGTGGAAGGCAGCGCACTGTCCGCAAGCCTGACACGGAGGAGCGTGTGCTAAGTTGAGTAGAAAAACTGCTGGGACCAGTGTGCGACGATTAGCAGCAGTAGAAGTTGTGTCTCACTCCCTTACCTGGCGGTACTTCAAGACTAATTGCTTAATCATATCATCTACAGCGCGTTCAGGCCCTGAGGCCACAGTATCATCACGGCAGACGGCGGTTTTGTCAATGGCTGTTGCAGAAGTGTGCTGCAGAGCCACTGTTCACATGACAGTTTTTATTTACCGGTGAGACAGGGTTCACAAGAGATGGTGTTGTGAATTTCCATAATGAGCATGTACGGACACAGGAAATTCCCAAGCAATTCAGGAAAGAGGACATCAACACCGATTCTCAATCAACGTATGGACAGGCGCTTTTGGCATAGATTAATACGTGCTGCCATTATGCATAACTGGGGAACATTATCTGTACTTTTTCATTAAAGTATTGCTTACCTTGCTGGAGGCCGTGCCACTGCAGCAGCGAATACAAATGTGGGTCATACATAATGGCACATCAACATACTTTCGTCCCAATGTGCGCGAATATCTGACGCATACAGTTCAGGACCGATGGCTTGGTAGGGGGAGGGGGTGGTGGGGTTCACACCTTAGCTCGCTCCATCCACAGTCCTCGATCGCCTAGATGTGTGGTTTTGGGGACACGTGAACGAATGACTCTACACCACGCCAATCAACGATGTGAGGACACTACAGGGTCACGTCTTAAATGCGTGCCAGCAAGTACAACAACAACCGGGTGTACTCCAAAGGGTTCGTCATTCCTTATACCAGAAAGGAGCGGGGTGCATTTTCATAAATTGACGCCACGTAAGGCCTCCCGTAAACACGTGGCTATCGCAGAATGTTTGCATTTCCGGATCCACGTCAATTGGACTCATCTCAAAAAGTATACATTTCCGGACTCGTGTTTATTGGACTTGTTTTTCCTGTTTGGTTCAGTAGTATCCACGAAACGATGTACCTATGAAGGAGTAGAGCATGCAAAAATCTAGGAAAGCATTGCAGATATTTTTAAGCGAGTGGTTAATAACTTTATGTTAGGAACCACACCAAGTGCTTTTACCCAAACGTGTACAAGATTACTCATACAAAAAAGTACTGCCACAACAAAACAGAAACCATTTTAGTTGTACACCTACTTGTATCCGTCCTGCAACGATTTGTGTTTGTCAGCTACAGTTTTCTATGATTTGGTATTCGTTTCCAGTTTTGCTTGTAGAGCTATGAAGTGAACTGCAATCTGACGTCAGTGTTTTATGTGTTTATACTGTGTCGCTGAATGAACGGAAGTAGAGTTAGTCTAGGGTAGAGAAGTGGAGAACGGAGGCGAACTAAATTGAAGCATACCATACGTCGCTTTAGCTGTAAAAATGTATAATACGGAGAAGTATGCTAGAAAGCTTCACATAGAATCCAAAGAATTGTTGCTTCTATGAAAGCATCGGTGTGCACTAGATTTGTATTAAAAACCGAAGGACAACTATGATATTGGCGTTTGTGTGTGTGTGTGTGTGTGTGTGTGTGTGTGTGTGTGTTTGTGTGTGTATGTTTGTGTATGTGGGTGAGAGAGAGAGAGGGAGAGAGAGAGAGAGAGGGAGAGAGAGAGAGAGAAAGAGAGAAAGAGGGAGAGAGGGAGAGAGGGAGAGAGAGAAAGAGGGAGAGAGACAGAAAGGGAGAGAGAGAGAGAGAGAGAGAGAGAGAGAAAGAGGGAGAGAGACAGAAAGAGAGAGAGAGAGAGAGTTAGGAAACAGGCAGAGAGCAACATATTTATCGGTGTCGTCTCATCAGGCGAATCGTTCCCACACGAAAGCAAGAGCGCACGGTTCAATCGCACAGATGGAAACAAGCACAGTGGACGTACACACACACACGCATCCACATTTCACATTGACGCTCAAAGGCTCGCACGACCCGCACTGGCGCGATTCCCTGGATTTTGTGGCGACATGTGTCACAGTGAGCTGTGAAGCGCACACCTGTTTACAGAAATGCATTTCAGAGCTGTCATTCGTGAGTGGCAGTGAGGGATCAGCCCTTGACGAGTGTACGCGGAAAATCTGAAAGAGCTGACCCACCGCTCGTAACAAGAGTACCGGAGCTGGCGCGGAATATCGCGTGTCTGGTGCACCATCGAAAATTTCTCATATCGTAATTTCGTTTGCACCCGTGTTCACGTTTTGACCGACATACACCGTTGTCCACGGCTGTCATCTGACCTATTTTCTCTACCACAACGACGAACTTCAGCTTCGTAGGTGGAATATAAAGGAAAAATTTAAAATAGTTGCTTGAAATACAGTGGAGATAAAATGACAGGTCCACCCTTAATTCTTACATGTCTGGAGAAAGTTCTGTGAAACAAAATTGCATGTCCACAAGACAGATGTTTAAAGAGACGCAGCTCTTGTTTGAAACGAACCACATTAAAAGTATAACACATTGACTCCGCCATTATAATACTACTTACCGTCACTGGCCTTGACACTTGAAAATGAATGGTTGCCACTCATTTATAGACATGCAGACACCACACTGAAAGAGTGTAAAGAACATAGTTTATTTCTGGTATGCAGTGAGAGTCATGAAGGATCTTCATTTGATGTGTTACATTTTTTATCTCTACACTGTATATTTTTTCAACGGTAATCTTGAATAGTCGATATGTTACGTCACAGAGGTTCTGAGTACAAGAAGTATGAATTTTGGTTGCCAGTAGAATTGTTTCTGCTGTAGCATACTGTGAGAAGTAAATGAGTGCATCTGGTGTTGGCCACATTACTGAGTGGTCTGGAAGTGCTTTGCTGTGCATACAGATAAAGATACAGATGATATTGAATTTTCGAAATATAATTTGTTAAAGATTGATTTGAAAAGTGGGTAGACTTATAGGTAAAGTTCTTGCCGAATTGGTTGCCTGCTCGTAATTTAGGATGTATTAGGAAAGCGGAAAGTCTTAGTGGGATTTTTCCTTATTGGCACTGGTTCGTTAGTTTCGTCGCCCAGAAGTAAATAGGGAATGTTAGTAGTTCATATGATTTGGCATCAGAAGTTATAGAGATTTACAACTCCTTTACCATTTCAGTAATTAATTTCTTGGCAGACTCATATTTGTAACAATAAGTTTTGTAAAGATGGTTGTAACTGTTAATGCATGTACCGCAGTTGCAATATACTTTTTGAATGCTAGACTCTTTACATTATTCTGTAATGTCATATCCTCCACGGCCTTCTCATTAAACTTTAAATTTGAAAATGTGTGTTGCCGCATTGCACCCTGCGCAACACTGTGGCTGAAGCTAAACCATGACCTGCTTAGAATAGCTGCACAGCCTTGCATTGTAACGTGCAAGGCTTACTTTCCACTTAATTGCGCTGTATTTATATGTTTATCACTTCGAGCGATACCGAATTTCCGTTGCCACAGGTAAGACACCTAAATTTGTTAGGACCAGTTTAAAATTGCATTCAAGTCAGCTTGTTTAACATACATTTCCGATTATTTTGGTAAACGTTTATTCTAATACAGTCATCCAATTTCACAAAGTGTGGCGGCTCATTTTATCAGCCAGCGTTTCGCAACTACACAACCTGCATTGTTCAGAATTACAACACAATCACGCATGAAGGTAAAGATAGGAAACTAGTCAGTCCATTACAGCTAATAGTTCACACTATTCAGCTTATTATACACTAATGGGAAAATAGCAAGTCTAAAAATAATTAATTTAGAGTAATTAAATTTCGGAAAAACGTTTACCTACGCAATTGATGCAAGCGATTTACATTCTAAAATCACAGGTTAATTTAAGCGCGAGATAAGCCATTGCTAATGTGAAATTCTAGTACATTAACAGTCAGAATTTTGAATGCAAGCAGGCAAAGGTATGTACATGCATTGTGCTGATGTCAGTTTGTGGGATGGAGTTCCACGCGTGTTGAACTTGGTCGGCCATTACAGAGACGCTTACTGCTGTTTGTGAATGACTTTAGAGTTCTCGTCTGATGATGTCACACATGTGTTCGATTAGAGAATGATCTCGTGACTGAGCAGGCCAAGGTAACATGTCAACACTTTGTTGTACTTTCTGCGTTATGGCAACGGTATGTGGCCGAGCGTTATCCTCTCGGGAATCACCGACTTGAACCCCATTTATGAATGGCAGCGTAACAGGTACAATCACCAGAGTGACGTACAGGTTTGTAGTCAGGGTGCGTTGGATAACGAAGATAGCGCACCAGATGTCATACGTAATAGCACCCCAGACCATACATCCAGGTGCAGGTGCAGTGTGTCTAGCATGCAGACACATTGTTTGCAGGGCCTCATCTGGCCTCCCCCTAACCAACACACGGCCATCGCCGACTCCAAGGCAAAACAACATTTCGTCAGAAAACACTACAGGCCTCCACCACGCCTTCAAATGAACTCTCACTTGACACCACTGAATTCGATAATGGCGGTGATATGTGGTCAGAGGAATGCGAGCTACAGGGAACAAGAGGCGGGCGTATACTTGGAAAAGGCTGGAAGATACATTAAGATTTCAGTTTCATTGCATCATGGTTAAGTAGAGATTCCGAAATCAGGTACTGGATTGTAAGTCATACCTAAAAGTAGATGTAGACTTTGTAACCCTACCACTACTATATTAATTTACTGTGCTTTTAGCTAAATAACAGAAAACCTGTCTATGATACCACGTATACTATATCTGAACAGAAGAAATAGTCCTGTCACGGGGAAAGCTACGTATAATCTTCTTACTAAAATTTAGTTTAGTTTCCAAATAAAGTACACTGTGGGAGGGTAGTCCTGTTAATGGGAAAAGCTAATCAACAGAGGTACCCTTTGTGCAGGATTTGACCGTGTGTTGTGTCTAAAGGATATGTAAATCACACTATTCACTTCTTTTCCTAAGTTCTTACCCAGCGGTTAGATGAAAATCCAGTATGAATAATATTATACTGAAGCTAGGAGACCTCAGTTCCAAGTTCATTTAGTGATTTAAAATATGTACTAATGGTAGCCAGCCTATCAAGGCAATGAAACAGTTAAGCAGAAGTATGAATTTTGCCTACTTACTTACTACTGTTTAACTTGGTTCTTCAAATAAATATTACCCTACTTAAACAATGTTGGACTACACTGTTACACAGTCCATTTTTAAAAGAGAAAGACCCCAGTAGATACCTTCAAGGAAGTTAAAAAAAATGTGGCCAGGGGTGACCTTCATAAAAGCACTTTCCATAATCAGCAAACTTAAATATTAAATTACTTAGGTACTAGAGCGCACACATCTTATACTGAACATTTCACTTCACGAAACCTCTCCCTTGCTGGAATTTAGTTTCAAAAGCTATTGCTCTTTGAACTAATTCTGTATGTCCATTCAACAGATTATAGTATCTTGGCTTCACTCTGATTGAATTTTACGTAAGAAACATTTACTATAACACTTTCCTACAGTTAAGAAAACTTCTTTAATATTTACACAAAACTATTTAAATTGTGCCTCTTTACATTAACTTGGCACTTCATAAGACTGTGAAACAGAATACTCGGATTGATACAAACACCAGGAAGGAACCCTATCGACGAGTAAGTGTATGGTTAGTATGAAATAATAGGATGAAGCAGTTTCTTTAAACTTCAAGAATAATTATTAAAACAGATTTTAAATTAATGGTTCGCGCTGTAGAAAAGCAAAAATACAAAAAGATATCTTGTCTGGTGGCTGTAGGCTTGGGTGTGGCGAACACTTATGACGGCTACACTACCCACAGTACGGCCTGCAAGTATCTTGCTGTATGGGCTCAATTTCTCTTCTTGGCGTCGTTCAGTTTTATATACAGTAGTCCAACAAGTCTTAGATATGCCGTAAGCCATTTTGCATTCTTCATCCGAGGCATTTTTGTGCAAATTTGCAGGCAAAGTTTCTCCTGATCCACAAAGGTGTTGCCTCAGTCACTATTGTAGAATTTTAGAACATGTTTTTTGTTCGAGTATCACGTCGTTTTAGGAAACCCAGAATCTACTATGTAGGAATCAACATGGATTCCGGAAACAGCGATCGTGTGAGACCCAACTCGCTTTATTTGTTCATGAGACCCAGAAAATATTAGATACAGGCTCCCAGGTAGATGCTATTTTTCTTGACTTCCGGAAGGCGTTCGATACAGTTCCGCACTGTCGCCTGATAAACAAAATAAGAGCCTACGGAATATCAGACTAGCTGTGTGGCTGGATTGAAGAGTTTTTAGCAAACAGAACACAGCATGTTGTTATCAATGGAGAGACGTCTACAGACGTTAAAGTAACCTCTGGCGTGCCACAGGGGAGTGTTATGGGACCATTGCTTTTCACAATATATACACTCCTGGAAATGGAAAAAAGAACACATTGACACCGGTGTGTCAGACCCACCATACTTGCTCCGGACACTGCGAGAGGGCTGTACAAGCAATGATCACACGCACGGCACAGCGGACACACCAGGAACCGCGGTGTTGGCCGTCGAATGGCGCTAGCTGCGCAGCATTTGTGCACCGCCGCCGTCAGTGTCAGCCAGTTTGATGTGGCATACGGAGCTCCATCACAGTCTTTAACACTGGTAGCATGCCGCAACAGCGTGGACGTGAACCGTATGTGCAGTTGACGGACTTTGAGCGAGGGCATATAGTGGGCATGCGGGAGGCCGGGTGGACGTACCGCCGAATTGCTCAACACGTGGGGCGTGAGGTCTCCACAGTACATCGATGTTTTCGCCAGTGGTCGGCGGAAGGTGCACGTGCCCGTCGACCTGGGACCGGACCGCAGCGACGCACGGATGCACGCCAAGACCGTAGGATCCTACGCAGTGCCGTAGGGGACCGCACCGCCACTTCCCAGCAAATTAGGGACACTGTTGCTCCTGGGGTATCGGCGAGGACCATTCGCAACCGTCTCCATGAAGCTGGGCTACGGTCCCGCACACCGTTAGGCCGTCTTCCGCTCACGCCCCAACATCGTGCAGCCCGCCTCCAGTGGTGTCGCGACAGGCGTGTATGGAGGGACAAATGAAGACGTATCGTCTTCAGCGATGAGAGTCGCTTCTGCCTTGGTGCCAATGATGGTCGTATGCGTGTTTGGCGCCGTGCAGGTGAGCGCCACAATCAGGACTGCATACGACCGAGGCACACAGGGCCAACACCCGGTATCATGGTGTGGGGAGCGATCTCCTACACTGGCCGTACACCACTGGTGATCGTCGAGGGGACACTGAATAGTGCACGGTACATCCAAACCGTCATCGAACCCATCGTTCTACCATTCCTAGACCGGCAAGGGAACTTGCTGTTCCAACAGGACAATGCACGTCCGCATGTATCCCGTGCCACCCAACGTGCTCTAGAAGGTGTAAGTCAACTACCCTGGCCAGCAAGATCTCCGGATCTGTCCCCCATTGAGCATGTTTGGGACTGGATGAAGCGTCGTCTCACGCGGTCTGCACGTCAAGCACGAACGCTGGTCCAACAGAGGGGCCAGGTGGAAATGGCATGGCAAGCCGTTCCACAGGACTACATCCAGCATCTCTACGATCGTCTCCATGGGAGAATAGCAGCCTGCATTGCTGCGAAAGGTGGATATACACTGTACTAGTGCCGACATTGTGCATGCTCTGTTGCCTGTGTCTATGTGCCTGTGGTTCTGTCAGTGTGATCACGTGATGTATCTGACCCCAGGAATGTGTCAATAAAGTTTCCCCTTCCTGGGACAATGAATTCACGGTGTTCTTATTTCAATTTCCAGGAGTGTATAAATGACCTAGTTGATAGTGTCGGATGTTCCATGCGGCTTTTCGCGGATGATGCTGTAGTATACAGAGAAGTAGCAGCATTAGAAAATTGTAGCGAAATGCAGGAAGGTCTGCAGCGGATAGGCACTTGATGCAGGGAGTGGCAACTGACCCTTAACATAGACAAATGTAATGTATTGCGAATACATAGAAAGAAGGATCCTTTATTGTATGATTATATGATAGCGGAACAAACACTGGTAGCCGTTACTTCTGTAAAATATCTGGGAGTATGCGTGCGGAACGATTTGAAGTGGAATGATCATATAAAATTAATTGTTGGTAAGGAGGGTACCAGGTTGAGATTCATTGGGAGAGTGCTTAGAAAATGTAGTCCATCAACAAAGGAGGTGGCTTACAAAACACTCGTTCGACCTATACTTGAGTATTGCTCATCAGTGTGGGATCCGTACCAGATCGGGTTGACGGAGGAGGTAGAGAAGATCCAAAGAAGAGCGGCGCGTTACGTCACAGGGTTATTTGGTAACCGTGATAGCGTTACGGAGATGTTTAACAAACTCAAGTGGCAGACTCTGCAAGAGAGGCGCTCTGCATCGCGGTGTAGCTTGCTCGCCAGGTTTCGAGAGGGTGCGTTTCTGGATGAGGTATCGAATATATTGCTTCCCCCTACTTATACCTCCCGAGGAGATCACGAATGTAAAATTAGAGAGATTAGAGCGCGCACGGAGGCTTTCAGACAGTCGTTCCTCACGCGAACCATACGCGACTGGAACAGGAAAGGGAGGTAATGACAGTGGCACGTAAAGTGCCCTCCGGCACACACCGTTGGGTGGCTTGCGGAGTATAAATGTAGATGTAGATGTAGATTGCTTACAGTCTGTGTGAATTACTTCCCGCGCTTGATGTAGGTAGCGTGCCATTTCGCAATGGCCACCATTTCTTAAATTGTCAAATTTACATCAACATGAACAATTTATACATACACAAATTTTTAAATACAAAAATCTCATCAGAAATTTATTTACGTAATAAACAAATTACATAGTATTTTACATACACTACTCACATACAATGCAAAAAACTTTAATCTCCTGTATAGTACACTTTTCTTTACTTCTACAGAAAATATAGTACCAATATGGGAAAATTTTAAACCAATAAAATTATAAAAATTTTGATGAACCATAAACAATTATTGTTATAAACTGTGATTGACTTGATAAGGGCAATCGTGGAAGTTGAAAAGATATGAGTACAAACATATGCACCTCAGTTGATTGATGAAAGAAAGAAGCACAAAAATGTGCAGGGAAATTAAGGAATAGAGAACGACAAGTCACTTAGGAATGAAATTAATTGGAAGTGCAGGGAAGTTAAAGTGAAATGGCGGCTTGGAAAGTGTGAAGGCAATGATGATCGAAAGGACTGCCTCAGCGAATAGAAAAGTGAAAACAGCTCTTTGTTAAGCTGAAAGAAAGGGCGGTAACTTTAAGAGTTCCACTGTTGAATGCAGAGGAGAGAGCCGACAAGTGGAAAGGGCACAGTAAATGCTTCTATGAGAGCGAGGAACTGTCTTATGACGTGATAGACGAAGAAACAGATAACGATAGAGAAAAGATAGGGCGTTCAGTATTAGAATCAGAGTTTAAAAGAGCTTAGGAAGACTTAAGATCAAGTAAGGTAGAAGGGGTAGGTAACAATCCATAAGAAGTTCTAAAATCATTGGCGAAATGGCAACAAAACGACTATTTACGTTCGTGTGTAGTATGTATGAGTCTGGTGATACATCATTTGAGTTTCGGTTAAGCATTATGCATACAATTCCGAAGCCTGCAAGAGCTAACAAGTGTAGAATTTTCGCACAATCAAATTAACAGCTCTTGCATCCAAGTTGCTAACAAGAATAATACAGAAAAGAATGGAACGGAGAATTGAGGATGTGTTAGATGATGTTCAGTTTGGCGTTAGAAAACGTAAAGACACTAGAGAGGCAGTTCTGACATTGCAGTTGATAATGGACGCAAGACTGAAGAAAAATTAACAAACGGTCATACGATTTGTCGAGCTGGGAAACGTTCGACAATGTCAAATGGTGCAAGGAGTTCTAAATTCTGAGGAAAATAGGCTATAGGAAGAGGAGGGAAATATGTAACATGTGCAAGAGCCAGGACGGAATAATAATAGTGGAAGATCAGAACGAAGCGCTGGGATTAAAAAGGGTGTAAGACAGGGATGTAGCCTTTCGCTCCAACTGTTCAATTTGTACATCTCCGAAGGAGTGGCGAAAATAAAAGAATGTTTCAAAAGTGGAATTAAAATTCGAGACGAAAGCATGTAAACAAGATTCGCTGATTGCATTGCTATACTGAGTGAAAGTGAAGAAGAATTTCAGGACTTGCTCAGTGGAGTTAACAATCTAATGTGTATAAAATATGGACTGAGGGTAAGTCAAAGAAAGATGAAAGTAGGGAGAAGTAGCAGAAATGAGAACAGCGAGAAACTTAATATCAAGTTCGACGATCAAGAAGTAGATTAAGTTCAGGAATTCTGCAACCTATGCAGTAAAATAATCGATGACGGACGGAGCAAAGGGGACAAAAAAGCAGGCTAGCAGTGACAAAAGGGCTTCCTTGGCCAAGAGAAGTTTACTAGTAACAAAGGTAGTCCTTAATTTGAGGAAGAAGTTTCTGAGAATGTACATTTGGAGCACGGAATTGTATGGTAGTGGAACATGGACTGAGTACAATGGGATAAGAAGAGAATCGAAGCATTTGAGATGTGGTGCTACAAAATAATGTTGAAAATTAGGTGGGCTGATACAGTAAAGAATGGGGGGAGGGGGTCGTAAATGCAAGGAAGTCTCTTCGAGAACGGAATTGAGAAGCCTGACAGTAGACAGAGCTACAGAATAAAGGTGGTGGGAGATAATTTATAGAATTAATTTTAGTTGATTTTCTAGTTATCTGTATCCAGTATCCAGGAGGCGCGCATTAGCAGTAAACTCTAGTAAGTGAGCTGCAGTCTCCTTCGACAGCGGTGCGGAAGCCGCTCTGTGTTACCGAAGACCGATTGTGTCTCACTTACTCGTGTTTCCTTATTATGTGCACCCAGCGGCCGACGTGATCATCGGAATACTGAACAGTTCAACGTATCGCCGCTGTTCCAGTGGCCCATGGCGTCCAATAAATTCATAATAAAAATTTGAATACCTTCCTCCCGTTACATAGTACTTATGTCATTCTTTATACGTCTGTATGCTTAACACTTGGTCCACTGCATTTTTGTCGCTGTAAATCGTTTTGTTAATCATTTTATATGGTGTTATAAGGTTTAACACAGACTTGTGCTTCAACTGTTGCAGACTTTATTACAGTTTATATGTACACCAGCGTTTCCACTTTGTATACAGGCGTATTGAGTGCCCATTCTGTAACCAGTATCGCATCGCACATAGTTTTAGCGATGACACTCTATTTAATTTACTCTGTAGCAAAGGTATGACGCGACTCTGAGGCCTAACTATTTTATCTTTGATTCAACAATCCTGTTCTACTTCTGCTGTTCCATTTTTTGGCAGTTCTACGTAGGACATTACCGTCCGAGTCTTATTTCGACGTTAGCTTACTAATGATTTGAGCCCATTCTATTTTGAAGGGCGACAATTTAAACTATCGAAACTGGCTAAGTGAACTAAATAAAGATATCCATGTGCAGCTGACGAATGACTTTTTTGCCTTTGTTGAAATATTTTGCAGCTCCTGAACTACAGCTACAAACAAAGTCAGTTATTAGTGTCACTTTCTGTGCTGCAACAAGGGCAGTAAGTTACTTTCGAGCTGCACGTAGATCCACGTGCAATCATGAACACAGTGAAACTACCAGTGACTTGTAGATGGTTAAGATAGATCGCTTGACACTGTTAATCACGGTCTCATTTCACCAGCTTACAGAAAAACATTCAGCAAACGAATGATGGTTGATAGGTGTTTGGTTCTGACTGTAGTAAATTTGTATTAAGGTATTCTTGGAAAATCTTTTATTCGCAAAAGAACTAAGTTTTGAATAAGGATTATGGGATGGTTTATGTGGTAGAGGTACGGTATTATTTACCTCAGATACAAATAGGTGTTGTAGCGAATCAGAAACGTTACTCATTGAAACATATTTCAGTTTACAAACCATAAGGACACTCTCATCTCCAAAAAGGTATTGCTTATATTTTAAGTACCGTGGTATTTGCTTACATCATGCCATGCAAAGAACTGGAATCTAGTAGCCTTTTGTGGTAACCATTTATTATCTCAGATAATTGTGTTTAAAACTGATTAGAGGACCTGCAACCCATTTATCGTTTTGGGTGCTGCAAGGAAATCAGGTGGAACCTAATTCAAGTGTTTGGATACTTTTGACCATGATAGTACTTGCTGAGCAGCACGCCATCCTCAATACACATTTTTATCTCCTGATCTTCCATTCTTATTGGTTCCTCTTGGCTTTAGTTCACACTGAGCAGTTCCTGTCTTTCCCCACAGCTTATACTTGTTGTTATGAGAAGGTTGTCGAAGGTTAATGTTAGGTCGGCAAATCCTATGAAAGTGTCTTTATTTTTCTTAAGTAGTTAACTTTAACCCCAGATTCCCTAAATGGTTTCAGGGTAAGACCGTGTTGGTTATTGCTCTCTTTCAGATTGCTGCGCATCTTTAATGACCAAGTCATCGAGGAGACGTTAAACAGTGATCTTCCTTCATTCTCTCCAACTTACATTCATTGATGTCGTCATGTACTGGAGTACTAACTGATAAGCTCCAGCCGTAAAAATTCTGGAGCCTAGCTGATACTTGTCCATGTATCTCTCTTTCCCAGGCGTAAGCACTAAGTTTCTGCTATTCTGTCCTAGATCGAGACTTGCTTTTTAACAATAAAGTTTATCGACTCATTGTTGTTGTTGTGGTCTTCAGTCCAGAGACTGGTTTGATGCAACTCTCCATGCTACTCTATCCTGTGCAAGCTTCTTCATCTCCCAGTACCTACTGCAACCTAAATCCTTCTGAATCTGTTTAGTGTATTCATCGCTCGGTCTCCTTCTACGACTTTTACCCTCCACGCTGCCCTCCAATACCAAATTGGTGATGCCTTGATGCCGCAGAATATGCCCTACCAAGCGATCCCTTCTTCTAGTCAAGTTGTGCCACAAATTTCTCTTCTCTCCAATTCTATTGAACTTTTCTAATTCCCACTATATCTAACTTTAACCTATCCATTTCTCTTTTTAAATTTTCTATCCTACCTGCCCGATTAAGGGATCTGACATTCCATCGAGTCATTATACTAATAAAAGTTTCACGCTCATGATGATCGTCGCCATATTTTGAATCTTTAGACCTAAATAATTGTATGAGCTATTAGAAATCGTTCATAAGTCCAAATGCGTTTATTCTTGGAAATACGTAGTTTATTGTCTCCAGTATACTTTACTGCTAAAAGGAATGTAATCGTAGCTATTCCCCAGTTGTACCACGACAGCGGTTTCTTGTTGAAAGAGTGACTGCAGATAAGCGGACACTTCAGAATTTGCATCCCCGCTGCTTACGTCACGGTGCTGTTGCCCCTTCGACCTGACTCCGGTGCTCGCAAACGACGCAGTCTGCGTCGTCATAGGCTGCGTTGGAATTCCTTTACGGGGAGAATGCTTGGAGCAGTGTTGTCTGCTCCGCCGAGCAGAAAATGCGAGCTGCGCTCCGGTGCTGTACAGTATATGCTGATAATTTAATGTTTCTGTGCCACTAAACGTTTAAAGGACCAGAATTACCCATCGTTAAAGTTACACATTACTTACATCACGTTTGACTTACACTGTACATAGCCGCATTGGAAGCCATTATAAAATATAAAATTTGAAGCACACGTTAAACAGACTATAAAATCAATAAAAATTTAAATAATGAAACTGAAATTTAAGCAACTGATGGATATAATTCGACTTTTGTAAAATTTGTTCTTCGTTTTTCTTATGGTTCTAACACTGAAAGCCGGCCGGAGTGGCCGAGCTGTTCTAGGGGCTACAGTCTGGAACCTCGCGACCACTACGGTCGCAGGTTCGAATCCTGCCTCTGGCATGGATGTGTGTGATGTCCTTAGGTTAGTTAGGTTTAAGTAGTTCTAAGTTCTAGGGACTGATGACCTCAGAAATTAAGTCCCATAGTGCTCAGAGCCATTTGAACCATTTGAATTAACACTAAAATGTAGTCCGGTTTATCATTTTTAGTTTTGCCTGTGTACGTTTTTGACACTATCATTGCTTCTAAAATTTTACGTAGAATGAAAATGATTACTATTCCGTAAACATTTGCAAAATGTATGTGAAACGGCGGGAGATACGTTACTCGGAAATGTGTAGAGTGGGAATATTTCTACAGATAGCACTTGAACGCTCAGAATGTTTGTCGCCCGTATACTTTTTCCCCAAGGTCATGTGACTTTCTGGTACTTACTCCTTTCATGTACTTCTGTTTGCAACCACAGCATTAACTCAAATTCGCCGTTGTTGATACTAATAAATAAATGTGTAAAAATGACAAAAATACTTCTAATATTAAAATTCAGCCCTTTTGACCAAAAGGAAAACTACAGCGTAGTACGAAGTCATGTGGCATTCACCAACTGGTGCTGGCAACACGTGCAGTATTCCTCCAGTGATATTCCTACTCTATCTACTTCTACATATATACTCCGTTAGCCATCAAACCGTGTGTGGCGGATGGCACAATTCGCGCCAAAATCACATTTCCCCCTCTCTCTTCCACTCGCGGATCGCGCGAGGGAAAAACGACTGCCTTCACGCCTAAGTACGAGCTCTAATTTCTGTTATCTTTGAATGGTGATCATTGCGCGATTGGAAAGATGGTGGTAATAATATATGCTCTACATCCTCGGTGAAGATCGGATTTCGGAATTTAGTGAGCAGCCCCTTCCGTTTAGCGCGCCGTCTATCTGCAAGTGTGTCCCACTTCAAACTTTCTATGAGATTTGTAACGCTTTCGCGATGACTAAGTGTATCAGTCACGAATCTTGCCGCTCTTTTTTGGACCTTCTCAATCTGTTGAATCAGACCCAACTGGTAAGGGTCGCATACAGACGAACAATACTATAAGACTAGACAAACTAACGCATTGTGAGACATTTCCTTTGTTGAAGGACTGCATCGCTTCAGGATTCTACCAATAAACCGCAATCTAGAGTTCGACGCTTGTTTCGGTTGAAGTCACCCCGTTCAAGATGACATACTGCTCACTGTCTGTTGGAAAACTTTCTATGCAACCGCATATGTCATCGGATAGACCGTAGGAGCGCACTTTTTGGAGCAAGCGACAGTGCGGAACTCAGTCGAACTTCTTTCGAAAGTAAGAAATATGGCATCAACCTGGGAGCCGGTATCTAGGGCCTGTTGTATATTATGCACGAAGAGGGGCCAGCTGTGTCTCTCATGACCGCTGTTTCCTAAACCCGTGCTGGTTTCTGCAGATGAGCTTCTCAGAGTCTAGAAAGGTCATTATGTCTGAACACAAAATATGTTCCATGATACTACGACAAATCGATGTCAGTGAAATTGTCCGGTAATTATGTGCATCCGATTTTCTACCCTTTTTATAGATTTCTATGACCTGGGTCTTCTTCCAGTCCCGTGGAATTTTCTTCTGTTCCAATGATCTCTGATAGATAATGGATACGAATGGTGCTACATTTGTAGCACAGTCAACATACAATCTTACGGGGATACCGTCTGGGCCAGTTGCCTTCCTGGTGTCTAAGGATCTTAACTGTTTTTCGGCCTTTCGTTTATCATCATCTGTTACCTTATCCGTACTGTCAGCAAGAGAAGGTATTGAATTATTTGTAGTGTTCATAGATTTTATGTACGAACAAAATATGTTGGGGTTATTTTTAGAAGGTGCAGATAAAATATTGGTTTCAAATTCGTTAAAGGAATCTCTCATTCTCCTTCTGGCAGCTGCTTTCATTTCGTATAATTTCTGTTTGTCAGCGGGGCAGTGACTACGTTTAAAACGACTGTGCAAAATTCTCAGCTTTCTCAGCAACTTCCTAATATGTTTGTTGCACCATGGTGGATCCTTTCCCTTTCCTATATTTTTGCTAGGCCCCTTACTTCTGTAGCACATGGTGGACAATACCTTTAAATTCCGACCAAAGATGCTCAATATCTTTGTGTCCCGTTGTGAATGCTTGGAGCTGACTATGAAGATAATCATTAATGGCAGTTTTATTTGCTTTCCCAAACAAGAAAACTCTACCCTGTTTGTTTGGTTTTTCTGCGACTTCCACTGACATAGAAGCCACATCGACATTGTGGTCGCTAATACCTTCTTCTAGATTAACTTCCTCAAAAAGATCAGGTCTGACTGTCGCCAAGATATCTAATATGTTCCCATCTCGATTTGGTTTTCTAACCGATTGCTCAAGGTTGTATGTTGAGAGCGCTCCTAGAATAACTTCACACGAATCTTTTCTTCTGCCCCCTGTGATAAACGTGTAATTTTCGCAGCCAATGGATGCCAGATTAAAGTCTCCACCAATAATTAATGGATATTTGGATATTTACTTCCTATGTACTCCAGGCATCCCCTGAAACGTTCTGTGACGTTTTTTGCCGATGGTGATGGTCTATAAAAACATCCTTGTCTCATTGACAGCTTTATCCAGACAATTTCACAGTCCGACCCAGTATCGATCTCAACTGCTTTTAAACAGCTTTTAACTGCTATGAACACACCACCTCCCAAAGCATCAGTCCTATCCTTCCTAGACATTGCACAATTCGAGTTCAAAGTTTCACTGCTTTTTATATCTGGTTTCAGCCAGCTTTCGGTACCTAATACAATACTGGCATTGCTACTGTTTATTTCGGAGAGTAACTCGGACATCTTGCTACAGACACTTCGGCAATTTACTAACATAAGATTTAGCTTATTAAAATCCTTTGGAACGACTTGTTTAGGTGAAATAACAATTTTTACAGTTGGCACACCTACGTCAGTGTTATGAACTGGTAATTTTTCAGGCCAACCGTTTGTTTCCCGTGGGGAGGAACCTAATCTGAAAAAACCACGTGCCCACGCCGCAAGTACTGTGCTACCAATGTAGTTGCTTCCTGTGTGTAGTGCACCCCTGATCTATCGAGGGGCGTCATACAACCTTCCACCCCATAGCGTAGGTCGAGGAATCTACAACCATTTTCGACACAGAGTCGAGTCGACGTAGCCTCTGGTTTAGATTCTCCACTCGACTCCAAACCAGAGGACCGCGGTCCACCCTGGGTACGATGCTGCAGATGATCAGCTTGGCTTCCACTCCTCGAGAGATGGAGGCCGTCTTCGCCAGTTTAGCCAGCCTTTCAAAGGCCCCTAGGATTTCCTCGGAACCCCGACGACAGGCATCGTTGGTGCCGACATGTGCAACAGTTTACAGTTGTCTGCACCACGCACGCTCGATAGCCGCTGTAAGAGCCTCTTCCACATCCCGGACAAGGCTCCCCGGCAAGCGGACCGACTGGAAGTTGGACTTCTTCCCCACCCTAGCCGCTATGTTCCTGAGGGGCTCCATGAGCCGCCTAACACTGGAGCTCCCATTAACTAACAAACCCCTACCCCGACGTGCCTGTCCGGACCTCCTCGCTGAAGGAGCGGCCACTATCCTGGAAGTAGATGCATTCTGATATGCCTCAGCATACCGCTCCCCCCCCCCCCCCCCATCCCCAGCATCATATAGCACACTGAATCTATTAGCGAAGTGGAAATCTCAGGGAGCACATATACAAGGAAAAGTATGCGAAAGAAGGTAAGGATAAAGGAAGATGGCGCTACCTTGCCTGACAACAGGCACTGGCTGAAGACAAGGGTGTGGCAGTCCGCCTGCGTATATAGACCAAGGCGAAGACTTTACCATTAAAACGCTGTGTGAAACTTGCGCTCCCGACTTAGAGCCGGTGAACTCACAGTCAGATCTCAGTACGCACTTAGATACGTCATAGGTCTTTGGATGATAGTTACTATAAAATAGGTGACAACTTAATATGTTGATGCGATACTTCATTCGTTAAGCGTGGTGTACATCGCTGCAAATTGCCGATTGTGTTAAGTCGAACTACTAGCATGATCGTTAACAGTACAAACTTCACAATAAAGTTCCGATCATTTCACTATCACAATGTGCTACATTCAGAATGTAAGCGCTGAAAAGACGCTTGAAGTCAAAGGAACATGACAGTACTGTACGAAAGTTATTGTTTGACATTATGCGCAATTCAGCATTAAATTAAAAATGGAAATCTCCTATAAATGTCATATAAATCTTGTCTTTGTCTCTCTTACAAATTTTCCCGTCTCAAAGAACGTTTCGGTTGTTCTACGCACTATCAGTTTCGTTAGACAATTTTCCACGTCCAGGTGTCTAGCTTCTGTCATACTTTTGGTTATCATTACACTCAGTACTGCGTATCTATTCAAATACAATATGTAAAAAGGAATATCAGTGGCAGATGACTTATACATTTAAATAATCATTTAATATGCAAAAATATAACACCCAGTGCTTTGGGAAACAAACTTTATTTGAATTTCTAAAAAAAAAAAAAAAAAAAAATAATAGAAAGCACACTTGCAACTTATTGAACAGTGTATTTTATCACAAATATATTTCAATGTTTTTCAGTTACAATTATGTTACCGTATTTGCCTACTTTTTTCTATCTGTGAAGGAAAATAAAAACTTACACTATTCTCACTGCATGAGCAACGCTAGAATACAAGGGATAATCAAGTGACGACTGATATCTCACGTGGGCATTCAAGTTCCGAAGTAACGTCTTGTTTAAACACTTACTAATAACTTCAGTACCCATTAAGTCAATGCAAGTCTGTGCACATTGGTACTGCATCATTCGTGAAACCAGATTCCGTAGTTACACTTTGCCACCAAATATCAAACATAAACCAGACTTAAAGGTATTCTCTTCCTGAATAAAAGTTAAGCGCTGACGCACAAGACCTCAGATCTGAGCAACATTTCGTAAGAGAGAGACAACGAGTTATCCTGGCAAATTGACGTCATACCTCCACACTTACCCTGGATACATTGTTAAGCATTGAAATACTCCTTTCGTCTACATAGTTCTTCTTCCGCATGACCTTTATCATATGATTGAATTGACTAATTTGCTGCCTAAGACGATAGTTTGGCTGCTGACTGAGCTTAATTTTCTTCCTACTAAGTGTGTTTCTTTCACACATAATGTACAACTTCTTTTTCAAACAAACAACATTATCACGAAGTGGAGTCTCTGGATGGTGGGGTCTCTGGATGGAGGGGTACAACTTTTGGCAACCTAGAAAAGAAATAAACAGATGAAATAACAAAACTAGCATTACATGTCAAGCTTTTCATTCCAAAAATAAAGTCTTTCAGTATAATAAATGGCACAGACCAGAATAATCATATTCGCACAAAATTTAAAACTTTTCTTAGTCGCAACTTTCACTAACTGGATTATCTCGGATGTGAAAACTAGAGTAAAATATAAAACGCATTTACAGTTTTGCAACACTAAGAAAAACAAGTTTAACACCAAATTCAGTAAAATACAGGTAAATGGGCAAAATACACTGAAACATTAGAATTATTTATGAAAAACCTGTTCCGACTGGATGTGTGAGAGAAACAATGAAATAATTCTTGACTCTGATGCGAACACATTAATCTGAAGTTCGATAAAGCTGACCTTCGTGGAAACACTCTGAAAATTGTGTGCTCCATTTATTTGACTGGTGTGCTACATTTCGTCGCAATGCTCTGATCCACAGTCTTTGCCTTGTCGTGCCCTTCATAAGATTATATACTGTAAATATAGAAGTTTGAAGCCAGTGAGTGAAAATATCGAACGAGCGGTCCATATTTAATGCGAAATTATTATTTAGCTAAAGCGATTAACTACAGCAGACTTAGCGATTCTATTTCTGCATCCATTAGTAAAAAGGGTAGTCATTTCTACACTAATTTCCGTTTTTATATCGATGAATAATTTTACAATGCACACATGCTGTCCACAATTTTTTCCTCTCCAGAAAACAGAGGAGAGCGTAAGTTGCTGGCTTCACGCTTACGTCATAAGGGCATCTCCTTACAGTCTAACTTCCTTGAGCATGTTGTACGAAGGAATTAACACTGTATCGGATACCTTCCGTTGTAGGTTGTAGGCAATCTGCATTTGTTACGGAAGAACAAAGTAGTAGTTATAGTCGACTCATCATGAACACATTAGTGATAGTTGTAATCACATAAGTACATTTATGACAGCCACTATAATCTGCAACTGGCTTTAGGACATTTAGTTAAAAACTTCTCAACAGTTAACCTACGTGGAAACACAACATCTGAGGAGCATCTCATTATTTAAGCATGATGAGACTCTGTTGCAGTCTTCCAGTATCAGCATGTCTGCAGTACAACGATTGTTAGGACAAGCATCTACAAGAATTTAGCAATAGAATGGTGATACGTACCACGCTAATACCCAAAACATCCTCTACCATCGCTGAAGGCGTGACAGCGGGTTACCGAAGCCCCGACCCCATCGGTGACTCTACCGTGGCACCTCAATAAGACAGCCGAACAAGACATTCTGGTTGTTTTCAAGAGGAACTTCTTCATAACTCTGAACTATGTGTCGTACAATGATGTACCTTCGTAGTTAAGTTAAGCGGCATATGGGGATACTGTTTGCAAAATGTGGATATGGCTCTGAGCACTATGGGACTTAACATCTATGGTCATCAGTCCCCTAGAACTTAGAACTACTTAAACCCAACTAACCTAAGGACATGACACAACACCCAGCCATCACGAGGCAGAGAAAATCCCTGACCCCGCCGGTTTAAAAATGTGTTGCGAATAGAGTTGCTAGCAAAGAGGTAAGAAATTTAAACATCATGCACAAGGCGGCAGTTTTTCACGCATCTCATTGTTTATAACGCTATATCTTCTGGACAGTGTGTCGCACAAAGACATAATATTTTAGGTGTATTCAGCGGAATATATGGATACCTTCTACGGTTCAAATGGGTCAAATGGCTCTGAGCACTACGGGACTCAACATCTTAGGTCATAAGTCCCCTAGAACTTAGAACTACTTAAACCTAACTAACCTAAGGACAGCACACACCCCCATGTCCGAAGCGGGATTCGAACCTGCGACCGTAGCAGTCCCGCGGTTCCGGACTGCAGCGCCAGAACCGCACGACCACCGCGGCCGGCGATACCTTCTACGAAATTCTTGTAAATACAGTTAGCAGTAAAGAAGTAATAAGTTATAACGCCATGCCTGAAGTCGTATTTGAACAGCGGAAAAATAGTAAGTGATAAACATCTTCCCCTTCACCTTTTTGTAAGGGTTGTACGTTTAAAGTGAGCCGTAAGGTGGCTACAGGCCTATTCGAAGCCTACCTCCCCAATGTCTCATTTAAGAAGTTACGAGAAATTTTGCTTGAAGAGTTCCGAAAGTCCCGCACTCCTGCAAAAATTAGTGTTCAGATGTTAATAACAAATTAAAGAGCCAATTACGATATACACAGTTTTAAAGATAAACGTATGCCGTCAGTCTGCAACTTGTTCAGACAACTTACGGGAATGCCACCATGTGATGTAGTCGACATCGCCGATATTTTGAAGGCAAAACTGCAGCAAGTAAGAGCTCTGCAAAGGAATTTAGTAACTCGTTTTTCAGAGAAACTCCGGAAAGATAAAACACACACACACACACACACACACACACACACACACACACACAGACAGACACATTGTAAGCACAAGTGCCATCACGAACCGAAGATGATCGACGTCAGAGGTTATCGAATTAGAAATCAACGAGTGAAGTATCATAAACTCTGTCCCTCAGATTTTCTGACAAGGGAGAGAGCAGAATTCCATGCAGAATTTAAACAAAAAACTCGGTCTCTGTTGATAAGGCTACTTGCTAATTTAATTTCAACAGGTTCCTTAATAACATTATCCCAATAGTTGGATGTCTTAGCCAGAATCTCCATGTCGTTTGTTATATTCCATAGGATGGCCGGTGCAAAGACAAAATTTATACAATGGCGGATTTGCTCGGCTGCTGTAAGCGTGTACACTAGAGTGTTGCAACGCTCGATATTTGACCGGTCACTGCTCGCCTGTTGACAGGCGGACCGAGCCGCTCGTGTCCGGCCCCACGCGACTCGGCTCGGTCACGTACTCGCCCCATGTCTGTTGTCCGGATTCCGGACACGCGGATAACCGAGCACGACCGGTCTCCGCTGACATCTCACCTCGCCTCGCCCCGGCTCGCTGCACTGCACTGTACAAATCCAACGCCTCTCTCTCTCTCTCTCTCTCTCTCTCTCAAACACACACACACACACACACACACACAATTTTGTTGTAAATAAAACATTGTTCAAAAGAGACCAACCTGTGTTAATGTAATGTGTTGTAAGCGTCAAATAGTGCACCTGATTATGCGAATCAGTCCACATATCAACTGTCGCAGCACATTAATAACTTCCGCAATAACAGAAGGCATTATGCTGTATCGTATTGCATCAGCTTGTTCTTTGACATGTCTGCTTATAGTAGAGAGATATGGCATGACATCTGCCACGTTAACTTCCCCATAATGCGCACCTAGATGTGTTAATTCTTGGCCTAGTTCTCTGAAACCTTCACCAGAAACAGCATTAAAAGGTCTCGTATCTTTAGCACACATTGCAACACACTTTGCTGTAATACTGTTTTTTATTACTGCCGGTATTTCTGAAGGAGCTGTATCTTTGTGAGGTTTCTTACAACTGTGTTTTTTTAAATGAGCGGTTCCCGATTGGAAACACAATAATGTGGAGCAGTTTATGAACGATACGTACCCAGTAGACGCACTGTTTTCATCTACAACCAACAAAAATGTGCTCCGTACTTGGCTTTTTAGACCCTCCCGTCGCTTCAATGTGTAAACATTGGTTTCAATCTTGCGTCTTCTGCACTGGCTTCCTCGCACTGCGTGATTACAGAGAGAGAGACACACCACAAATGAGAAGCCCGTACTGGCTGCAGTCTCTCACGGATAATGATACGTGTAATGTGTTTGAAGTTACGTGCTACGTATTCGGTCACGGCTTCTATGCTTGGTCACTAGATATAGTGCGGGCAGCCTATCCAGTTAGGGTGTGCTCGCCCCATCTCGTATTTTGTGCTCGCTTACTCGGTCATGCTGGACTCTAGTGTACACTACTTAGGATCAATACATCGGCCCTCCACAGTCCTGATAGGCTGACGACGGCGACATTATCTACAAGCGTCCAAACCTCCTCAAACAAAGGACCGTTTCCCCTATTAACCTTTTTCCCACCTGTGACGCGACGTATCTCAGTTTTCATTGTGAAGTGATTCAAATACTTTTATTGGCAACAACTGCGACCAACGCTTATAACCGGTTCGACCATCTACCGTGATTATTTCAGTAGGCATATTCCTTATCCAAATAGCACCTTTCCTAAGAGACTTTTTCATGTCCCCCACTGTAGCGATAGTGACAATTCCATTCTTCTGTGCCCAAGAGGTATCTCTCCACACGAACTACGTCTTCCTTTCTGGGTTCACTGGAAGTGTATCCGCACACCAGCCTTCGAGGAGGTTTAAGCTGCCAATTTTATCTTTCTCCATGACACATCTTCCAGTCATGTCAGCGTGCCAACTGTTGCTGTGGGCATTCCATCTCTCACCTTGAAGAACAATGGGAAAAATGGTTGCCTTGTACCTCCCTGCTGCTCTTCTGGGTTTAAAATTGCATAAAAATCAAACCATAAGTTTTATTTATATGCGGATTTCCTCAATGAATTGCTAATCCTTACTTTAATGCTTTCCAACCCATTACACGGCACTTTATTCTTTTCCTAAACTTACGTTATTACATAATACTATGTTCGGAAATGAGTGTGAGTATCGAAATGACGAATAACTGTCACGACTGAAGTTCGGACTGTGGAATGATAGAAAAATCTATAATTATACTGAGAGCCCGAAAGTGCTGATAAGGTGGTTTAAATTACGAAGACGTGTTAGACGTAGACATTTTCATTCTCCACTTACGTCCTTACATCTGAAATCCTACAGTCTTTTAGGTGTTCAGGCATTACTTCCAGATCACAACGGAAGGAATGTTACTTATTGCGAATGGTTGCTCAAAACATTATGGAAGGCGTACTTGACCCTATACTGTATTTTACGATTGAAGAAGCTAGTTATTAAGAAGCTCGTCACTAAAATAGCCAGAGTGGTCCAACGAAAAGCCTCTCACAATTGATCAAATTTCTCTTCATGATAAAAAAGGTGTGTTTTTCCTAGTGGTCGAATTATCCGCCCAATATACTTAGAAACCATTGTCGATACCGCCGTTTACCTTAAATTTCTTCAAAACCTCTACTCTCAGTTAAAGGGACATGTAAGGCTTTATACCCCTTTCCAGTGAGGTGGAGCTACGCGTTACACGTCCTTCATTTGCTGTCTCGTATTCAAGAAATTAAAAGCGAGGTGCTAACATTAAGAATGCAATGGGAATTCCACTGTCAAATGCAGAGGAGAGAGCAGATAGGTGGAAAGAGTAAATTGAAGTCCTCTATGACTGAGAAGCCTTATATGATGACGTCATAGAAGAAGAAACAGGAGCCGACGTGGAAGAGATAGGGTGTACTGTATTAGAATCAGAATTTAAAAGAGCTTCGGAAGACTTACTATCGAATAAGACAGAAGGGGTAGATAACATTCCATCAGAATTTATAAAGTCATTGGAGTATGTAGCAACTAAACGACAATTCATGTTCATGTGTAGAGTGAATGCCTACCAATAGAACATCTGACTTTAGAAAAAACTTCATCCACACAATTCCGGAGGTTGCGAGAGCCGACAAGTGCGAGATTTATCGCACAGTCAGCGTAACAGCTCATGCGTCCAAGTTCCTGACAAGAATAATATACAGGAAAGACAATTACCATTGATTTGGCTTCAGGAAACGTAAAGGCACTGAGAGGCATTTCTGACTTTGTGATTGATAACGGAAGCAAGACTACAGAAAAATCAAGACACGTTCACAGGATATGTCGACCTGGAAAAGTCGTTCGACAATGTCACATGCTGCAAGAAGTTCGAAATTCTGAGAGACATAGGGAGGGGCAAGCTGTAGATAAAGAGGGGCACTATTCAGTATCTACAAAAACCAAGAGGGGACAATAACACTGGAAGAGCAAGAACGAGGGGCTCAGATTAAAAATCGTGTAAGGCAGGGCTCTAGTCTTTCGCCCCTAGTGTTCAGTCTACACAACGAAGAAGCAAGAACGGAAATTAAAGTAAGGTTTAAGAAAAAATTTAAGGTGAAAGGATGCCAATGATAGAATTCATTGATGACATTGCTTTCCTTTGTGACGGTTAGGAAGATTTTCAGTAATTGGTCAATGGAATAAACTGCTAATGAGTACGAGATATGACTCGAGAGTAAAATGAACAAAGACGAAAGTAATGAGGAAACCAGAAATTAGAATAGCGAGAAACTCAACAATACGATTGGTGATGACGACGTAGATGAAGTTAAGGAATTCTCCTACCTAAGCCGCAAAATTACGGAACAATGAGGACATGAAAAGCAGACTAGCACTGGTAAAAAGGGCATTTATGGCCAAAAGAAGTCTACTAGTATCAAACATGAGCCGTGGTGCGCCTTTTCTGGCACACCAGCTCTTTGGCACGACTATCGATTACCTGCATGTACTATGATCTTTGCTCCTGTTGTGATCTGATGGCGGGTATTTACGAGAGGAAGTTGGTCGTCGGACTCTTCGAGGCGCTGGGACGTGCTTGAGTGGACGACGGAGTAAACAGGCGGGCTCGGGCAGCGGTGGCGCGGCCGGTCTACTTTGCACGACCGTAGCGTGTTTGCGGCAGTGATGGGATGGCGAGACGCGGCGACTCGAACGCACCCAGAATTACTCGAGCCTCTAGTTGTCGAGGAATTCTCGAGAAGCTCACGAGAAACGGCTCCGCGGCGTGTGCCGCTGCGCGCCAGTTAGCTGCGATAACATACGCCGCGCCGCTGTTGTTTTATGAATTGAATGCTGCCGCTAAACAAACACGCTCGCTGCTCGCTGCTCGCTGTGCTCGTAACTAGTATGTCTCAGGTTTCATTCGAGTAAAGTTATTATTCAAATCAATATGGACACTCGAAAACGAACATCATAGTGCTGGCAATACTTTACGGAGGATGGAGATAACGTTACTTGCAACATTTGTCGTAAAAATCTCCGTAATGTATCAAAAAATAAGACGGGCATGATTAGGCATCTTAAACTGCACAATTTATCGAGCAATAAAACAGCGATGTCCGTGGATACAGACGATCGTTCTTTTAATAGTGCGAGGCAGACAAAATATTCAGGTACGTATGGTACAAAAGGTGAATTCCGTGCCAAAGTTCGGATAGTGTCCGAAGCGGTGCGCCACGCTTAAAAAAATTGATTTTTTAATCGTACTCCGATAACATACAACATACCCCAAAATCAAACCTATACTATCCTAGCTTCTGCACAATACGATATGTACTTTAATAAAACTAGTTGTCGAGCATAACGTATCCCCTTGCAGGAGCACTGATCTAAATCTTACCTTTCACTTCATAGAGGGACGTAAACGGCAACAACAGCTAGATGAAGCACTAGTGACCATGACAACAGACGATTTTCAACCGCTTTCAATCATCGAGGACACTGGTATTCGACGTTTTGTTTGACTCTTTGACCCACAATACTCGATACCAGATCGAAAAATGTTGCGCCTCATGACTGAGGACGATTACCATAAACAGAAAGAGGCTGTAAACTTGGCCATGGCAGACTCTACTTGTGTTTCTTTAACGACCGATATTTGGACCTCACTCAATAGTGAGGCATATATTGCTGTAACTGGTCATTTCATTAACACTAATTGTTGCCTGAAAGCTTTAGGTCTCGAGACATTCCGTTTCCCGGAAAAGCATATAGGGCTAAATATTAGTGAGGCGTTAGATAACGTGATTTCTAAATGGAACATTGAAAACAAAGTTGTAAGCCAAAAAAAAAAAAAAATGGTTCAAATGGCTCTGGGACTTAACACCTGAGGTCATCAGTCCCCTAGAACTTAGAACTAATTAAACCTAACTAACCTAAGGACATCACACAAATCCATGTCCGAGGCAGGATTCGCGCGGTTCCAGACTGAATGGCCTAGAACCGCTTGGCCACAACGGCCGGCAAGTTGTAAGCATCACAACTGACGACGCCAGTAACATGACGGCAGCCGTCCAACTTATTCACAGGTGGCAACATAGATATGCAACATGTGCCTTGTTTAGCGCATACCATCAATTTAGTTGTGAAAAGTTCGTTGAACAGCAACAGTGAGCTCTGCATAATGCGGGAAAAGGCCAGAAAAATTGTTAGCTATTTTAAAACAAGTTGCAATGCTAATGAAAAACTCCATGAGATCCAGGATCTAATGAAAAAAAAACTGTTCACAAATTGATTCAGGAAACCGTAACCCGATGGAACAGTACGGTTTATATGCTACAACGTCTACTGGAGCAAAAGGAATGCATAACAACCTGTTTATCATCTTTGTATTCAGGTGTAGAGAACCTCACAGCTTACGAGTGGCGACCTTTGAGCGAATGTTTATTTGAAGACGCTGCAGTCATGGACTGTGCGGCGGAGGTTCGAGTCCTCCCTCGGGCATGGGTGTGTGTGTTTGTCCTTAGGATAATTTATGTTAAGTAGTGTGTAAGCTTAGGGACTGATGACCTTTGCAGTTAAGTCCCATAAGATTTCACACACATTTGATATGAAGTGGTAACAAGTGAAATCTCAACTAAAAACTGTACCTCTCTTTCGAAAGCTATTCCAATAATCAGACAGCTAATCCTAACCGTATCCAATGGGAAGTGGGCTACGACGACAGCGCAAGAGCTACAGCAACATGTGCACAACTCACTAATAGCCCGACTAGGATGAATAGAAACAAACAAAGTACATGCCGTTGCCACAGTTCTCGATCCAAGATTGAAAACGTTACCCCTCATGAACCATGGACCTTGCCGTTGGTGGGGAGGCTTGCGTGCCTCAGTGATACAGATAGCCGTACCGTAGGTGCAACCACAACGGAGGGGTATCTGTTGAGAGGCCAGACAAACGTGTGGTTCCTGAAGAGGGGCAGCAGCCTTTTCAGTAGTTGCAGGGGCAACAGTCTGGATGATTGACTGATCTGGCCTTGTAACAATAACCAAAACGGCATTGCCGTGCCGGTACTGCGAACGGCTGAAAGCAAGGGGAAACTACAGCCGTAATTTTTCCCGAGGGCATGCAGCTTTACTGTATGATTACATGATGATGGCGTCCTCTTGGGTAAAATATTCCGGAGGTAAAATAGTCCCCCATTCGGATCTCCGGGCGGGGACTACTCAAGAGGATGTCGTTATCAGGAGAATGAAAACTGGCGTTCTACGGATCGGAGCGTGGAATGTCAGATCCCTTAATCGGGCAGGTAGGTTAGAAAATTTAAAAAGGGAAATGGATAGGTTGAAGTTAGATATAGTGGGAATTAGTGAAGTTCGGTGGCAGGAGGAACAAGACTTCTGGTCAGGTGACTACAGGGTTATAAACACAAAATCAAATAGGGGTAATGCAGGAGTAGGTTTAATAATGAATAGGAAAATAGGAATGCGGGTAAGCTACTACAAACAGCATAGTGAACGCATTATTGTGGCCAAGATAGATACGAAGCCCACGCCTACTACAGTAGTACAAGTTTATATGCCAACTAGCTCTGCAGATGACGAAGAAATTGAAGAAATGTATAATGAAATAAAAGAAATTATTCAGATTGTGAAGGGAGACGAAAATTTAATAGTCATGGGTGACTGGAATTCGAGTGTAGGAAAAGGGAGAGAAGGAAACATAGTAGGTGAATATGGATTGGGGGACAGAAATGAAAGAGGAAGCCGCCTGGTCGAATTTTGCACAGAGCACAACATAATCATAACTAACACTTGGTTTTAGAATCATGAAAGAAGGTTGTATACATGGAAGAACCCTGGAGATACTAAAAGGTATCAGATAGATTATATAATGGTAAGACAGAGATTTAGGAACCAGGTTTTAAATTGTAAGACATTTCCAGGGGCAGATGTGGACTCTGACCACAATCTATTGGTTATGACCTGTAGATTAAAACTGAAGAAACTGCAAAAAGGTGGGAATTTAAGGAGATGGGACCTGGATAAACTAAAAGAACCAGAGGTTGTACAGAGATTCAGGGAGAGCATAAGGGAGCAATTGACAGGAATGGGGGAAATAAATACAGTAGAAGAAGAATGGGTAGCTTTGAGGGATGAAGTAGTGAAGGCAGCAGAGGATCAAGTAGGTAAAAACGCGAGGGCTAGTAGAAATCCTTGGGTAACAGAAGAAATATTGAATTTAATTGATGAAAGGAGAAAATATAAAAATGCAGTAAGTGAAACAGGCAAAAAGGAATACAAACGTCTCAAAAATAAGATTGACAGGATGTGCAAAATGGCTAAGCAGGGATGGCTAGAGGACAAATGTAAGGATGTAGAGGCCTATCTCACTAGGGGTAAGATAGATACCGCCTACAGGAAAATTAAAGAGACCTTTGGAGATAAGAGAACGACTTGTATGAATATCAAGAGCTCAGATGGAAACCCAGTTCTAAGCAAAGAAGGGAAAGCAGAAAGGTGGAAGGAGTATATAGAGGGTCTATACAAGGGCGATGTACTTGAGGACAATATTATGGAAATAGAAGAGGATGTAGATGAAGATGAAATGGGAGATATGATACTGCGTGAAGAGTTTGACAGAGCACTGAAAGACCTGAGTCGAAACAAAGCCCCCGGAGTAGACAATATTCCATTGGAACTACTGAAGGCCGTGGGAGAGCCAGTCCTGACAAAACTCTACCATCTGGTGAGGATGATGTATGAGACAGGCGAAATACCCTCAGACTTCAAGAAGAATATAATAATTCCAATCCCAAAGAAAGCAGCTGTTGACAGATGTGAAAATTACCGAACTATCAGCTTAATAAGTCACAGCTGCAAAATACTAACACGAATTCTTTACAGACGAATGGAAAAACTAGTAGAAGCCAACCTCGGGGAAGATCAGTTTGGATTCCGTAGAAACACTGGAACACGTGAGGCAATACTGACCTTACGACTTATCTTAGAAGAAAGATTAAGGAAAGGCAAACCTACATTTCAAGCATTTGTAGACTTAGAGAAAGCTTTTGACAATGTTGACTGGAATACTCTCTTTCAAATTCTAAAGGTGGCAGGGGTAAAATACAGGGAGCGAAAGGCTATTTACAATTTGTACAGAAATCAGATGGCAGTTATAAGAGTCGAGGGACATGAAAGGGAAGCAGTGGTTGGGAAGGGAGTAAGACAGGGTTGTAGCCTCTCCCCGATGTTGTTCAATCTGTATATTGAGCAAGCAGTAAAGGAAACAAAAGAAAAATTCGGAGTAGGTATTAAAATTCATGGAGAAGAAATAAAAACTTTGAGGTTCGCCGATGACATTGTAATTGTGTCAGAGACAGCAAAGGACTTGGAAGAGCAGTTGAATGGAATGGACAGTGTCTTGAAAGGAGGATATAAGATGAACATCAACAAAAGCAAAACAAGGATAATGGAATGTAGTCGAATTAAGTCGGGTGATGCTGAGGGAATTAGATTAGGAAATGAGACACTTAAAGTAGTAAAGGAGGTTTGCTATTTGGGGAGCAAAATAACTGATGATGGTCGAAGTAGAGAGGATATATAATGTAGGCTGGCAATGGCAAGGAAAGCGTTTCTGAAGAAGAGAAATTTGTTAACATCCAGTATTGATTTAAGTGTCAGGAAGTCATTTCTGAAAGTATTCGTATGGAGTGTAGCCATGTATGGAAGTGAAACATGGACGATAAATAGTTTGGACAAGAAGAGAATAGAAGCTTTCGAAATGTGGTGCTACAGAAGAATGCTGAAGATTAGATGGGTAGATCACATAACTAATGAGGAAGTATTGAATAGGATTGGGGAGAAGAGAAGTTTGTGGCACAACTTGACCAGAAGAAGGGATCGGTTGGTAGGACATGTTCTGAGGCATCAAGGGATCACCAATTTAGTATTGGAGGGCAGCGTGGAGGGTACAAATCGTAGAGGGAGACCAAGAGATGAATACACTAAGCAGATTCAGAAGGATGTAGGTTGCAGTAGGTACTGGGAGATGAAAAAGCTTGCACAGGATAGAGTAGCATGGAGAGCTGCATCAAACCAGTCTCAGGACTGAAGATCACATCAACAACCATTTACGAATCCCATTCATTCAAAACATGCCGTTGCAAGCCTAGTTGCAGAGTGCACAAACGTGGTAGAGACCGTACGATCTACTCATTCGGCTGCTAACGACACCAGCCACGAGTACCATTTCGTACAAAACGCCAGTAGTTCCTTATGGGCTTCTTTCGATGAAGAGGCTTGCAATAAAAAGCTAATGAAAAGCGGTTGTGATAGCATAGACCTGCAGGTACAACGATATTTGGAAGAACCGTACTTACAATGCATGGATAATCCTTTACACTACTGGGGAAAAAAGTGAAAACAGTCACCCAGGTGTAGCTGCCGTGGGAAGAAAAATATCGTGCAATACCTGCAACTTCTGTTCCCAGTGAAAGAATATTTTCGAAAACAGGACTACTTATAAACAAACAAAGAAGCAGACTAAAAGGCCAATTGGTTAATAAAATCATATTTCTAAACAAAAATCGACGGCAGTGCAGCAATGGGATGTAAAAATGTCTTCCGCTGAACAACTTTTGTTTCCTTTCTTGCTTCAGCAAGTAAATGCATGTACGCAGTTTCTGTATATAAAAGGCTATAGCACTTCTCTTTTACGTTTAATCATGCATGCATACATGCAAAATATACAAGGTAATTTATTTTTTAAGAATAAAGCTTCTGTTTCATGTTAATTCTGTGCTTCGTTTTAAATATCAATTTTAACTTTTTTGTCTTATGAAACATATACTAATACTTCAGTACATATTAATAACAGTAGTACAGTTTACATCAATCATAGAATTTCAAAGTTTTCTGTGCACATACGTACGACGAGTACGACCGCTGCGGCTCAGTGCTTTGTGTACTGAAGGTTTGCGCAATTTCTCAGGGAGCGCAGCACTGACAATTTCTCGAGCCTACCTGAGACATTCTCGAGAAATTGCCTTCGCGTCGCGCGTTTCTCGAGCGCGATCGTAGCCCATCCCTAGTTTGTGGTGGACCTGTCTGATGTTAACTTCAGGCGCTGCTCGTCACATTGCTTTGGGACCTGTTTTCTCGGAGAGACCCATCCCTCGAGACCATCTCGAACAACGCTCTACATCATACGTGTAAGTGCTTTTGGAGCCTTCGTTTCGTCAAACGATTTGCGTTGCAGCGAGTGAACTTGGTAGGCTGGCTGCCGGCAGAGTCTGTGTGAGTGTATGCAGACGAGCAGTTACTATTTGCTTTAAAATCCGCTGGTTGGATGACTATTAAAAGGCAGATTAGCACGAAGGAGTGCGTGTGATTTTGGGTTTATTGCCATCATGTGACGTCCCTGGTATATTGCTGTAAAAGGAAAATAGATTGCAACCAGTTATTCTGTTATTAGTAAAACCTGTATTTGGTAAAGCTACTCATTTATATGTACTTCATTATATACGTGCACTTATTCAATGCACTCACTCAACATTGATTGGTTTGTGTATTTTATCGATTTATTAACCTATATAGATTGATGTTTGGTTGGTATTTGCCGTGTCTTCTGCGGTCTGTTTGGGTTCCAGTTTCTGCGAGTTGGGGTGCGTGGGGGCGGCGCCATGTCCCGTTTCGGTTCACAGAAGCTGTGACATGCCGTCTACTGCGAAGTGACTCCCAGTTGAGCCCCGACCTTTAGGTGTTGTTTGGGCGGCTGGTCGGCTGCTTCCGGCATTTAAGTCACCCTTGCCCAGGGCAGCCAGGGGACACTGCCCGTTTGATAAATATAACTCATTTCATGTGTTGTTTGTTTTTTCTTTAAAAAAAGAGGTTTTAAATTGGTTGAATTTGAATTGTTATTATGGTCACATGTTGTGCTGGTTGGGTTTTTGGGGGCTCCAAACGAACTGATGCTTTTGGTGAATTACCTCCATATTGTAAATTTAAAAAAAGTTATGCCTTTTCTAAAAATCAGCTTTATACTGTAATTTATTTGAAATCTCTGTGGGTCATCTCTTTAAGTCTGTTACTAAATATCTGCTGTCCTGCTTGAGAAGTAAGATATCTGTAATATTTTATAAAACGAGGCCCACGTTGATTGTCTCTTACATGTTTTGAATAAAAAAATGAATTTGGTAGTTGTTGTTTAAGGAGTGACATTGAAGGGGTCTTGACCTTCCATCATAAGTGTACCCCTCGTCCCCACTTACTAATAATTTGAGGAATAAATTTGTGAGTTCGTACGTTTGGAGCACAGCGTTGTATGATAGTAAACACGAAATGTAGCAAAACCTGAAAAGAAGGGAATCGATAAATTTAAGATGTACCGGTAATGCTACTGCAGAATGTTCAAAACTAGGTGGACTGATAATTTAAGTAATGACGAGCTTCTCTGGAATTTAGTGAGGAGAAGAATATATGGCAAATAGTGGTAAGTAAAGGGGACAGTTGTAAGGTGTCAGGCAAATCCAAGACCTTCCATGAAAACCCTGACATGATAAGCAAATCCGGCAGTATGTCACATAGCTCCGAATAAATAATGACATTAAATTAACCAAAGTAATACGATCAACGAGTGAGCAAATGGAATACCACAGACTAACACAAGAACGCCTAAATCCATGTCACACCTTCCCACCATTAAACTGACGCAGATCCGAGGGAAGAAACGAGAACAGAAGCCGAGAGCAGAACCCTGTTAAGCTAGACGGCCCTACGATAAGGGACGGACACCCACGTCGCCAGCCAACCACCAGGACCACCCGCCTGCCCATGTTAAAGATAGAGCCCTCCAGAAGAACAGTATAGATCTTACGATAACATTAACAGGGCCACACAAGCTGCAAGTTTTAGCGTGAGACTTTTTCGCGTCTCTGTTACGTTGCAAACGTTAAAAGCATTGCCCCACCACGAAAAGTAGCCGCCAGGACCACCCCCCCGCACATGTTAAAAGATAGAGTCCTCCAGAAGAACAGTATAGATCTTATGATAACACTAAAAGGGCCACACCAGCTGCAAGTTTTAGCGTGCGACTTTTTCGCGTCTCTGTTACGTTTCAACTGTTAAAAACCCACCACAAAAAGTATAACGTTTCTAATTGGATGGAGAGAATTTTTGTAGGCGGAGCTTAAGGTTAACATTGAGACCCAGATTGGTCAGATGAAAACACAGCCAGATGGTTTTTTTTAAACCAACTTCGGTAAATTGTAGTAAGGAGAAGTTAGGAGAGAGTTGCTTCCAAGACGGCGAGGTGCATGGAGCTGTGCCGTCCGCCGCCTCCTGACAAACACCGACAAAGTAATGAACACACGCGACGCCACATTTTTGAGCGCATAAGGCTTCACTCAGAACTGCAGAAGTCTAATTTGTTACACCCCCTTTTTGCGTACTACTAGTGTCGATCGTCAATTAAAGCTCATGGTGTTCACATTTGTTACATAAGTTAAAATCTGAAACATGATAATTTTTCTGTTATATAATTATTGAGAAGCCACATCAGGAACTGTAATTTCCGACAAGTTAGATAAGTAATTAAAGATAATTGAGGGTCACTGTAGACCATTTTGATAGTTTTTTCTTTTTTGAAACTTAATTTAAACCTAGATTATAGATGTGATACGGCATAGGTCATCCTTCGATCCATTGTAGAACTTGGAAACCCACTCAGGGAAACTCATTCACTTTTTTGTTGAACGCAGTTGGTTTTTATCATCCCATATTAAAATATTTCCTTTTATCAATAGTGCAATTTATAAACAATGTTTTGTGTGTAGAATAAAATTTCCAATGGTATACTTAACTGCTTTTTCGACTTTATTTTACCAGCTAACTAAAAATAGGGAAGTCTTGAATCCCTTCCACTAAATTTAGTTAATATTAAGATTCTTTTACAAGGAGTGCAGTGGAGTTGACGGTGAAATCATTAATTATTTGGTTATATCATCGGTAGTCTCACTGAACGTTTCTGAACACTACATGTCATGTGTGGTCTGCCGTCTCCTTACCAGCATCAGGTCCCAGGTTCAAACTAGTCAATTCCATAAAAAACACGCTCAGAGCGTTGTTGCGCGAAAGTGGTAGGGAGACACGACTTAGAACAAACAGACACCACGCAGAATGTTAGAGAATGGCGACCCTGGCAGGATGGTAAAATACCGTGATTGAAGGTCGACCACATGCCTAACTAGGTCAGAAAAATATCCTGTTGAAAAATTTTCGTAATAAAAAATATTTTTCCTAATGTTATAAATAGTCGAAAACAGTAGCTGCAGCGATATATAGTAAGAAAGTATTCAATAGAACGTGAGACATTCTAGCAGAGACAATAGCATAATTAAGTTACGAATTTTAATATTGTTAGAATTAATTTTTCTCTCCAATGCAAGCGCACAGATGGCGGATACATCGTTGACAAGTTCGTTCTGACCCAACAAGTAAGTGAATGGATTGTCAAGTCGTGTGTGCAAAAAGTTTATGAAACGCGTGAGATCGTATGAGCGCATGTTGAGGCGTAGTATGGCGCATGAATTGCTTTTAAAAGAGAAAATAAGGGATTCGGAAAGATTAGCAATGGCAGATCGAGACATTGAATGAATTGAGGTAGAGACCCAGCATGAAGACGGACAGAGAATAGAGGACAGTACAACAGACGATGCAGTATCGCGAGAAAAAGGACAGATAACGCACCATAACGAGGATAATGTACGTCAAGGCATAGAAAACATAAGTCAGCATACGACAGAGGAGCAGGAAAGTAGAGAGACAGCCGATGAGGATTCTAGCTTGCGTCTTGAATACGTAGAACCCATAGTACAAGTAATCAGAGCTCCCTCACCACAGAGTACAAGGAATTCGAGCAGAAACGTGTCACCGCACAGTTCAATGCAATCGGTTGCGAACCAACACTTGGGCGAAAACACAGTGCGTAGGACGTAGGAAGAAAACGCAATAGGACCCACCAATCTGGCAGAATTATTACAACGAATGACGGAAACCACGAAAAGACAAAATAAAGAAATTGCGAACCAAATTAAAATTCAGAATGCAGAAACGACGAACCAAATTGCAGAAACCACGGGACAAATGCGTGAGATTAAACAACAAAACAAAAAAAAATTCAGTTACACCTAAGTCATATTGAAGGCGAGGCAAAAGAATCTCGAGAAGTGATAGGAAACTTAATAACAGGTCACAATCAATTGAGAACAGACATTGATAAGGTACAAGCGGACATACAAACATTGCGTAATGACATTCAGGACGAGAACAAAACAATTACGGACCAACACCCAGGGAGAAGTCAAGAAACTAGAGAAACAGATAAACGAAATTACTAGACAAGCAGCAGGTACAGCGCGTGAAGTTGTTGAAAACAGTGTGTTACACAAACCTATCACAAAAGCAGCGCTGAAAAGATATGATAACCGCATACTCAAAATAGAAGCGCAAACGAAGTAACAATTTCAGAAATTGCGAACAGAGTTGTTGCAAACCATTGAAGAGCGTAGTGAACAAGATAGAACAAGCACTGAGTCTGCAACCACATCCGTATCTGTAACAGCACCGGAAAAAAAGCATTTAACGGAAATATCATACATTTGCGATTCCAATCACAGGCGGAAAGTAACATACGTGAAATCAGACAGCCTGCACAGCAACGAACACGTTTCGAAATTCTTGATGAACAAACGGCACCACAAACTCATGCAGTACCACAAATGTATGTTTCAAGACAGTCTGGATCGTGCAATGAAGCGGCAAGTTTAGCCAGACAAGATAAAGAACCAGTACCTGACAATGGAAAGCCAGGTCGCGAAGAGTAGAGTGCAATGCATTCAGCTACACGTTCACAACCGATGGAAGATAATTATTGCGTACCACTCCAACGATACTACGCAAGGGTAGACGAAAGTTACCGTGGACAATCTCCAATGGATCTACCACAACCGGAAAGAACGACGGGACAAACGATCAGAAACAAAAGTGGCGAAGAATCGCGAATTTCATACGGAACTACGACGAAGTACGTCAACGATCATTTCCTCACAGTCAGAAAATTTCAACACTTACGAGAAGGAAACTCATTACATCCACGAACTTTCATTGATCAATTCCGAGTAGGATTACCAGAACACTGAACGCTAGTACACAAATTAGACTTTATATGTGCACACATGTCAGGAACAGTCGCAGAAACCATGCAGAATGTTGCAGCGACATGCCGATCGTACGAAGATTTCAGAGAGAAGTTTCTCTCACGATATTGGTCCAGGGAAGCACAGAACAGAGTGAAGTACGAATTATTACAGAACCCATATTTTAAAAATTCAGGAGAGAAGAGTCCTCGAAATTTTTCGAATTAATGGCAAAGAAAAATCAATGCTTAGATGTACCATACAGTGACGGACAGTTGATTAAATTATGCGCGATGAAGTTACCATTGAAATACCAGCAATAATTAGTAGGTCGTGGAGGCAATGACGTCGAAGCCTTTAAAGGTATTATAAGGGAACTAGAGTTCCTATTTTCGGAAGATGACGCAAGAAAAAGACGAAGCGCACGTGAAAACGAAAGCAAAAAGCACTGGAATCCACAAGACACAGTACGAAGAAACAATAATTACGAACCACGTGATAACTTCGCATCAAGAAACGACAACAGATTTCAACAAAGAACCGGTTATGGACTTAGAAGAGAATATGGCAATAACTATAATTCACCCAGGAATGGCAACAAATATTACAGAGGGAACAACGACAACCGGAACGGATATTGGAAAACCAATAGACCGCCAAATTATCAACAAAGAAACCAATATCAACAAGCTGAACAAGAAAAGAGAATACAGATAGAAAAGGTGGAGGTAAGACCACCAAACCCCGATAAACGTTCGAATATACAGCTAAGCACCCATGCCAAAGGGAATGACGCATCGACCCAGGACAATTGCAGCACCTTGAACAGAGAAGTAAATACCTTATCAGGAGAAAAGAAGAAGGAAGAAACAAATTCGCAGGGACCAGATGAAAACGAAGACAGGAAAATAACAATATCGTGTTGGGACGAAATTAATTAGGAAAATACTGACCAGGAAGATGAATTACCAGAGGCATGCACAACGAATGTAGGAGGAATGGATGAGGTAATGAGTATTGTAGAGCTATTTGAGATGGAAACCAGAGAAAGCGAATTCAATGAGGATAATGCGCAGTCGACAGAAGTTGAAAATAAGTTATTAGTGGGCACACAACCCAACGTATATAATGAAGGAAGTTATGAAGCGATAATTAGAGCATTTAGATGCGGTTATGTGGAAGTAGCGACGAAGAAGGAGAAGATAGACGAGGATGAGGAAAAAGTAGAGGATGTTGAAGAAAGCGTAAATGAAGGAAGAAATAGAGAAGAGGAAATAAAAGAGAGAGAGAAGTAGCATTCGAAGCTTATCCTACAGAAAGTTCGAAATCACAAGGGAAATTCCTGAAAAGACTCATGTATGACTCAGTGAAGGATTCGTTGATGAAAGAAGAAGAAGAACAGAACCAACTCTTTCAAATTCAACCATTTGTGAAGGCCATGGTAAGGCTTATCCCAGTCAATATTGTAATTGATAGCGGAAGTGAACTGACCGCGATCTCAGAAAATTTATTCATGCAGTGTAATGCCAATGAGGAATTGCCGGTTCTGAAAACACATAAGATTAAAGTAAGAGGTCCTATTAGAAACAATGCTGCGGAAGTTACGAGACAAACAAGGTTACCTCTTTCGTGTCAAGGTCAAAAGATCGAAGCCAACTTCGTGATTATACCTAAACTAAGTGTAGATTTGATTATAGGAGCAGATTTTTTAAATGAGAGACGAGCGATAAATGATATGGGGAAAGGTAGCGTAACATTCGGGAATGTCACACTTGTCTTTGAACAAAAGCTAAAAAAGAAGAAATACCAGTTATAAACAAACAATTAAGAATGATGCGAGGTAAAGAGGATGAAGAATTAGAATGGTATGCACAAAAGGGGAAATCGCCTCAACACATGTTAGAAGTACATAAAGAAATCGTCGAAAAATTGCAAGAAATTCAAGGTATTTCGGAACACAGTAAAAGAGAATTAGAGGATATTTTACGAGACAAAGCAGAGGTATTTTTACCTAAGACTGGCAGTATTAAGCACTTTCAGTACAAGTTTGAAGTAAAACAGCACAAACCATTTAGAGTGCCACCCTATACAATAAGCTGCAGGTACAAAGTATTCCAGGAGATTTCTAAAATGTTTGATGATGATATTATTGAACCAGCTACCTCCACATATAACAGCCCACTCCATATTGTACAAAAACGAGATGGGAGCATCAGGTTAGTGCTTGATTCCAGACAGATCAGTACAATCATAATCACTGAGACAGACAGCCCAGAAAAATTGGAGGAATTGATACAAAACTTCCACAGTGCTAAGATATTTTCAGCAATTGATTTACGGAATAGTTTCTGGCAAATAGAATTGGCCCCAGAATGTAGAAAATTTACAGCATTTATCGTATTCGGTAGATGTTACCACTTTAAACGATTGCCATTTCGTTTAAACATATCATCAGCAGCGTTTATTAGGGGATTTAATACTATACTCAGTCCTGAAATTTTACAAAAAATTACTTGTTATGTTGATGACGTGATTATAGGAGAACCCTCTTGAGAACATTTCAACGACACATTAAATCAGTTTTTTAGATCATGAAAGAGCATGGGGTCACAGCAAAAGTATCAAAATCCAAGTTTGGAAGGCGAGAGGTCAAATTTCTAGGACACCCAATTTCAGAGAAAGGTGTAATGCCCGACCCAGAAAAACTAACGGCAATCAAAGAATTCTGTACTCCATATAATAAGAAAACTCTCAGAGGATTTCTAGGTCTCACCGGATTCTAGAAAAAAAATTATTTGGATCGACTCTCTCGCAACACCACGCCTATGTGCATTGACTGGAAAAAACACGCCATGGGTATGGGATCAACAAGCCAATGAAGAATTTTTAAAAGTGAAAAACGCACTAACAACAGCACCGATTTTAGCACATCCTGATCTAACACAAAATTTTTGTATGGCCACTGACAGCGCCAAAACAGGTTTAGGAGTTGTTTTATTCCAAGAATACGAACAGGCAGGGCTAAGATCATATAGAACAATTGCATTTGCCAGTCGGGTACTCACAAAAAGCGAGAAAAACTATTCAGTCATGGAGCTGGAAGCATTGGCCATTGAATGGGGCTTCCAACGTTTTCGATACTTCCTATTCGGAAGAAAAACAAAAGTATACACTGACCACAAGGCATTAGAATATCTGTTATGCACCAAACTAACTCATGGGAGGTTAGCCAGATGGATGTTAATATTACAAGAATTTGACTTCACTATTACACACATACCAGGACCAGCGAATGTATTAGCAGATGCTTTATCACGATGTCCACAGTGTGCATCCAATAACATAGGTTTGGAAGCAGCAGAAGACCAGTTTACAATGTACTATATGAAACAAGTACCTTTCGAAAACTACATTACGACAGCATTGAAAAACATAGGCAAAGAACAGGACAAGGATCCCGAAATAGTAGGAATCAAACACAAGTGGAGAAGTAAGGATTTTCCAGACATTCGACACCACTATCTCGTAAGAAACAATGTTTTATTTTTTAGACGAAATGATGCAACGAATGAATGGTTAATTTATATCCCAGATGAACTAATTAATAAATACATATGGTATACACATTTAAGTAATGGACACTTTCGACCAAAGAAATGCTTTTTAGAAATAAAACAAAAAGCCATTTTCCTAAAATGGAAAGACGAATTAGAACAGTATTAGCCAAATGCAAAAAATGTATGAGGGCTAAACACGTCACTTTCCAAACCAAACCACCTAAGTTTCCAATTATCCCTAAAAATTTAAAAGAAATAGCTGCTACAGATTTGTTGGGGCCACTCGCACGCACAAAAATGGATATATTTTCATATTTGTCGTTTTGGAACTTACTTCTAAATATGTTACATTGCCACCATTAAAACGGGCAACAGGTCTTATTATAAGTAAAGCATTTAGACAAGATTTTCTCAGACAAGTAGGTTGAGTGGAACGAATAATTTCGGATAATGGCCCACAATACAAATCAGTGCAATGGCAGATCACGTTAAAACAACACAAAATAAAACCCATCTACATATCTAAGTACAAACCTAGCGTAAATCCAGCAGAACGATCTATGAAGGGCATAAGCACTTTATGCCGATTATATGCAGGCAAAAGACACAACACTTGGGATATATACCTTAAAGATTTTCAAGAAGTAATAAATGAAATGCCACATAGTACTACACTACTACCTCCAGTTACTGTACTTAAAAATATTCAACCCCCAAACATAATCAGAGAAAATGTTAGATTTCCTATTGTACCACGTAGACAGCGCAAACAAATCATAGCAACCTCATTCTCCAACATCAGAAAGGCAGCCATTAAAAGAAAAGAAAGAGGAGATAGAACAGCAATTAAAAGAACATTCTCAGTAGGCCAGAAAGTACCTGTAAAGACACACCATCTCTCCAGCAAACAGAAACACAAAATACATAAGTTTTTCACTGCATACAAAGGACCTGTCATAATTAGCCGAATTGCTCATGATACTGCTGTGGAACTAATGAACCCAAAAACAGGCAAAACCTTAGGACTTCACCATGTGAGCCATATCAAAAAGTTTGAAGATAAATTTTATACTGGTTAATAATTAGCACAATATTTCAAGTTTATGTTGCAGATAAGATCGTCAGGAGAAAGAAGAATGAAGTGAGAGAAAGGTGAAAAAAAAGAAAGAAGTTTCAATAAAAACAAAAATAACACCAATAGTAGCATAGATTAAGGTGAAAGGGTAAAGCATAGATAGTGTAACAGCATGAAATACTAAAATGCTATACACCACGACACTACACAAAAATAATAAACGAATTTAAGGATTCTTGTAGAAGTTAAGAGTCAAAATATCTTAGAATTGTAGCATGGAAAGGGCGCCAAAATTTGTAAAGCGTTTTAAAAAGGCGTAAAACAATGTAGGTGCTGGACATATGTTACATGGATATAAGTAAAACTTTTTGTAAGAACCATTGTAAAAACTCCTGCAAGGACCAGATGCAACGACCCACAAGTTGCAATGTGAAAAGTATCAAGAATGAAAAGGACGTAATTAGCAAGACACGATTCCTACAAGGCAGAAGCATCGAGAGAAGGGCAAGAACAGCAAAGGGTGCTGGGACAGACAAGCAAACACCGGACTTTCACCACTCGTTAACCCCGGGATGCCCGCACTCAGTGGAGAGAGCAAAAAACGGCCTGACGAGAAGACCGCTTGGGCAAGCCACCACTGGCAAAAAAATATGTGTAAAAGTCGCACTACTGCTATTAAACAGCACGCTGATGCACAAAACTGAAGAAAACTTCCACAAAGTAAAAATGACATATCCAAACAATTTTTCAAACTGTTACTAAGATGAGAACTTCAAAGTGACTAGTTATCAATAAATATTCCCATATCCTGCCCAGAGAATAATCAAGAATCAAGTAAGAAGCAGAGAAAAACCAGGAAGAACAGAAGTTGAAGATTCGCAAGACTGAGACCAAAAAAGAAGTTGGGTGAAGAATAGATGACATACCTTCCCAAATCCCTATCCTATTGTGATCTAGTTGTCTGCAAAGTATTACAACGAAAAACGACTGCTTTCAGTGACACATAACGATGACTTTCACACATACAAACTAGTAAACCACGAGATTCTGCACTCACAGTTCCATTCCATTATGGGACCTCCACAACAGCAAGACACACTTGCAAAGCCAACAAGGAACGACGAACGAAGCTGTACATCAAATACTTGCCGACATCCATCTCGCTCAAGTCAATCACCTTCGTGCAAAAACATTCGCCAACCTCATGCTTAAACATTCATAGGATTGTGTGAATGTGTGAAATCAAATTATGTGATGTAGGAATTGTGCAAAAGAAACGTGTGAAAAACTAAAAAAGTTAAGCACACCAGACAGCTAATAAACTACAAAATAACAGTCATTGACTATGGACTTCAATAAAAAATAGACTATCGATAAAAATAAGTCATTAATTCCAAAATGGATAGTATATAAAGATCAAAACTAAGGCATAAGAAACACTAAAACTATATGCCACTTATTTTCTCCTCATAAAAATAAAAAATAACTATATTTTACTTATTTTCTGCTTATAAAAACAAAGAATAAAAAATTATCTTGTTGGATGTTTTCACTTTTCTTTAATTATTTGTACCATTTGTTAGGATAATATCTCAATACTTGTGTATGTATATTTCTTTCTCAAAGCAAGTCTTGGAAATATTCTTATTTGTTTGTGTAACAATGTTGAAATGAGTGTCAAGAAACAAGAACGTTTTACTTGTATATGATATTTAGAAAATGTGTTAGGAATAGATTTTACATAATTACTACATTTAAAAAAAACAATATTTCTAATATAATCGATGTGAAGGACTCCTCACTTTTGATAACAAACTTCTTAAAAAACAAACTTCACACTTAAATAAAGAAAGAAAATAATTAAAAAATAATAATTATAATAGCATAAATATATTCTTCTCTTGTCAATAGAAACATATTTTTGAGAATAATGTGGAAGAATATAAAAACATAAATTAGTAAAACAAACTAGCATAGAACCAGGATAACGTGGCTGAACAGTAGGCAACAAAATTTAGATAAAGGAATAATTTTGACTGACTTAGACAACGATTCAATCATTGCCTAACTTCAGTGCAAAAAATAAGTTCGAAGGGTGGTGATATGTAAGGTGTCAAGCAAATCCAACACCTTCCATGAAAACCCTGACATGGTGAGCAAATCCAGCAGTATGTCACATAGCTTCAAATAAATCCTGACTTTAAATTAACCAAAGTAATACGATCAACGAGTGAGCAAATGGAATACCACAGACTAACACAAGAACGCCTAAATGCATGTCATACCTTCCCACCGTGAAACAGATGCAGTTCCGAGGGAAGAAACGAGAACAGAAACCGAGAGCAGAACCCTGTTAAGCTAGAAGGCCCTACGATAAGGGACGAACACCCACGTCGCCAGCCAACCACCAAGACCACCCCCTGCCCATGTTAAAAGATAGAGCCCTCCAGAAGAACAGTATAGATCTTACGATAACACTAAAAGGGCCACACCAGCTGCAAGTTTTAGCGTGAGACTTTTTCGCGTCTGTGTTATGTTGCAAACGTTGAAACCATTGCCCCACCACGAAAAGTATAATGTTTCTCATTAGATAGAAATAATTTTTGCAGGCGGACCATAAGGTTAACAATGAGACCCTGATTGGTCAGATGAAAACACAGCCAGATAGGTTTTTTTAAACCAACTTCGGTAAATTGTAGTATGGAGAAGTTAGGAAAGAGTTGCTTCCGTGACGGCGAGGTGCATGGAGCTGTGCCGCCCGCTGCCCCCTGTCGAACACCGACAAGGTAATGAACGCACGCGATGCCACATTTTTGAGCTCATAAGTCTTCACTCAGAACTGCAGAAGTCTCATCTGTTACACCCCCTTTTTTCGCAATACTAGTGTCGATCGTCAATTAAAGCTCATGGTATTCACATTTGTTACGTAAGTTAAAATCTGAAAGGCGATGATTTTTCTGTTATATAATTACTGAGAAGCCACATCAGAAACTGTAATTTACGACAAGTTAGATATGTAATTAAAGATAATTGAGGGTCACTGTAGACCATTTTGATAGTTTTCTTTTTTGTGAACCTTAATTTAAACCTAGATTATAGATGTGATACGGCATAGGTCATCCTTCGATCCATTGTAGAACTTGTAAACCCACTCAGGGAATATTCGTTCACATTTTTGTTGAACACAGTTGGTTTTTATCATCCTGTATTAAAATATTTCCTTTTATCAATAGTGCAATTTATAAACAATGTTTTGTGAGTAGAATAAAATTTCCAATGGTAAACTTAACTGCTTTTTCGACGTTATTTTACCAGCTAACTAAAAATAGGAAAGTCTTGAATCCCTTCCACTAAATTTATTTATTATTAAAATTGTTTTACAGGGAGTGCAGGGGAGCTGACGTTGAAACCATTAAGTATTTGGTTATATCATCGCTAGTCTCACTGAACACTTCTGAACTCTACATGTCATGTGTGGTCTGGCGTCTCCTTACCAGCAACAGGTCCCAGGTTCAAACTAGTCAATTCCGTAAAAAACACGCTCAGAGCGTCGTTGCGCAAAAGTGGTAGGGAGACACGACATAGAACAGACACCACGCAGAATGTTAGACAGTATGGTAGGAAATTTGTTAAGACATCAGGGAATAACGTCTATGGGTCTAGTCAACTTTAGAGGATAACTGAGAACGTAGGTTGCAACTGCCACTATGAGATACCCGAGAATCTTTCAGAGAAGAAAAGGAAGATTAGTGTCTGACGTATCTCTGATAGTGAGGTCATTGAAGACGGAGCCCAATCTCGGATTATAACAGGGTGAGGTAGGAAATAAAGGAGCCATCCGACATTTTAAGCGATTTCCTATCACGGAAAACCTAAACTGTATTTCCGGACTCGTATATGAACCGTCGTCTTCCGAAAAGCGCTTAAAAATGTACGAACAACTGTGCCACATTATTAACTTTCGCATAACAGTTCACGTAAGGCAAAGTCGTGTGGTCATCTGGCACGCTACATTTATCTACTTGCGATTTTTGTGCGTGGAGATATTTAAAAGGGAATGCAAATAATTCTGAAATGGAGGACCAACTGACTGAAAACAACCTCAGGATATTGGAACAAGCGATGTTACACTTCTTCGTAAAGTGATACTATATCTGATACCACCAGCAGAGAGGTTCATAAATGTGGAGGGCGATATTTTTCTACGTACGAATTCTGTAATTTTGAAATTGTTGTAATTTTTAAATATGTATTCTGCTTTATAATAATATTTTAACACATGTTATTCAAGCCTTGCTGCTTTTATCTTGGTCTTGCTGTATTTTTGTGACTTTACTAGTCTACAGATGTAGCACGTGGCGCAGTACGTATCTCCAGAAAATGAGGCTTTCCACTTAGTGGGAACACTGCACGCGCGAGATTCCGCCAAGAAATGTGTGGTCCTGGCTTGAGGGAATCTATTCTCGTTGCGGTGCGCTTGGAGGCGGATATCCACGCAATAAATACAACTTTTCGTGGAGATAGCATTCCGGACACGTACGCAAACAAACTGTGCAGAGCTTTCGAAGAATTAATGATCAAGTCGAGCAGTACATACTCGGGACTACTTAGCTTTTCACTCTGCAGTCCATTCTTCTCCTAAAGACTGGTTTTTCTTTTCGTTTCTACTTTTCCGATGGCTTCTTTCCTTTTCCAGGAAGTTCTGTGGCCTGATTCATTTTGTATGACGTAAAATATTAAGCTGGAAAATCTGAAATTCTCTCGTTGCCTTTCTTTTCTTCTCGCTTGCTCAGAAGGTGTTAAAGTTCATTATTCATTTTGTTAAGCCATCAGAGTGAATAGTTTTATGGGCCTTTGAATGGAATTTCTTTGTTCTTGCTTAATTATCTTTGTCGTAATAATCATACTGGTTTATAGTAGGATTAACGCTAGTAAAATTTTTGAGTACAAATAGGTATACAATATAAAATCATCAGTATCCAGTCTGTCTTTCATAAAAATTTTAATCGCCAACATTGTGATATTCTATGAATCACACTGCCCTAGTTTTCATGCACTTACTCATGTTTTTCCTTGTTGTCGTCCAGTCCTGTTCATTCACACCAATCATCATCTCTCACTTTAGCTACAGTATACCTGCGTCTCCCTGTTAATGACGGCAGATTTGATTTCTGGTTTAGGGAGAAAGTTTCACTGATGACCACGGTAGGAGAGAATTTAGAGGAAAGAAAAAATCACCAGAATTTTTACTAATGTGGCGGATGGATGTCGAAACGTCTCCGCATCGTCTCAAGTCTTGATGGTGTCCATCGGCCTAGCTTCATACTTCGCTATGGACAATATATGCGGCTGAACTTCAAGCCTCTCATCCAACAACGTCGTTTGGCTATTTGTTTCTTTATTTTAGAATTCGAGAAAAAGATTGTTTCTTTGATGATATGCATTACATGTTGCACTACCTGGTCTTTGGTTAAACAGTACCAAAATTATGCAAGTGAGCTAGTTATTCAAAGTATCTGAGGAGTTCATGGGATTGCTAGCATCTTGAAGGGATACGTTTTATAACATTCGCCCAGCGTGTCCGACGAAAAAATGAAGCTCGATGATAAACTAAAAATATGTGGGCGTTGCTGCGCTGCTTTCGACGCCGCAGGATACTAAATGTGAACTTGGCAAGAACCTGCGTGATTCAAGCGCATGTCCTCAAAGTACCTGTAGTGAAGGCTCTCGTTAGTATGTGTTGTATGATCGACGTGGCACATGCTGAATTAATTCTGACTGATTATAATTACTTGATAGTTGACATATAACTTGAAGAAGTCGTCTTCAAATCAGAGCTCAGCGACACGCCGGAACTGTTGGCCGTTGACAAACTGCCACAAGAGACGGCCAGTTCACTTGCAGTATCTTGTCTGGCTCTTTCTTTCTTGTGTTTGGATCCCGAATAGTGGATCCGGCCTTTTTACTTTGCATGTCAGCATTTCATCATATATCATAATCAAACGCAAAACAACATACACAAAATGACTGCACCGAAATAGCGCTCATTTAGTATGTACTACTAGCCAAATAGTACTGGATTCCTCCGTACAAGAAGTGATTCGGCTTCACATATTAAATTACTATCGTCACAGAGATCGGCTTACAGTATATATATTCATACGACATAACGTAAAGGAAGCAAACTTTTGAAGACAGCAAATGATCGTTGCAACTGGTTCTAGGCAGAAGGTAGGGTGTTCGAATCCTAACGGATGATAATCTTTCTATTTTCAAATCTTTACCGGAATGAATCTGATTATTATCATTTTCGATTAATTGGTTTCAATATAATTTTATTTTTAATCTTTTGTGATTGGCTTTTTTATTTGCTCTTATTTTTCTTCCTATCGTTCCTTTTTCATATAGAATCTGCCTGTGTCCCCTGCAACCTGTAAATGAGTTTTAACCAGGACTGCTCATCTTTCAGTATCGCGTCAACTCTAGTTGCAAAAGCGAGATGTTGCAGTTAACTTTTAGCTCTGAAAATCAATTTTTCCTGCCATTAGTTTGATCGTACAGGTCACGTTTAATTGCTGTGAGCAAAGCGAACGTGATTAATAGTTCTGCCGCAGGTTACAACGGCTGTTTCCTCGAATATACTGCAGATCCAGAGGTTGTGATTATACAAAAAAATTGTTGTCTGGCACAGTTCAGTCATTGGTCATTTGAAAATCATCTTTGGAGAGAACATCTCACGATACTGCCACACCTGATGTCGGCAGCTTCCAACATTACATTAACAGTATTTCAGCACTTGTGAAGCGATCCGCGATCTTTAGGTGAGTCCTTTAATAGGGCGGTAGCCGATGCGGCAACACTGCAGCGCTAGGTGACTTTTGTCAGCTATCAAGTTATTAAAGGGACTATAGTTTGTAGATCTACAAGAGAACACAACGAATTCATCGCACTATAATAAACTCGTTTGATTACCGGTAGACGAACGGTGTATTCCTATGGATTAATTTACTCCCTCCCCGCCTCATATTCAGGAATATCCAGTTTTACTGAGATATGGAGGATTTTTTCTGTGTTCCACAGTCAGAGAAGGAAGAACTTCCTCTTTGGTCTCCACGTGTATTGATATATTTGAGCCGGCCGCGGTGGCCGAGAGGTTCTAGGTGCTTCAGTACGGAACCGCGCGACTGGTACGGTCGCAGGTTCGAATCCTGCCTCGGGCATGGATGTGTGTGATGTCCTTAGGTTAGTTAGGTTTAAGTAGTTCTAAGTTGTAGGGGACTGATGACCTCAGGTGTTAAGTCTCATAGTGCTCAGAGTCATTTGAACCATTTTTTGATATGTTTGAGAAAACGGTACCGTGAGTTGTGTAAATAAAACTAACCAGTGTTTCAAGAGTAAAACTGTTTCTGCTTCCCTGTCATTCAGTTACTTTTCTACATAGCAAAGATTCCACTACCCAAATAGGGGCTTTGACGCAAAGGTAACGTGACCATGACTGAAGTAAATAAAAGGAAAGAAATAAGAGTCTGAAGAATCATTTGTACCATATCAGTTGCTGGCTGCGACCGTCTGCTAATGCTACTTGTCTTTGTGAGCGAACCCCGCTTTCCGGAGTCCGGGAGATGAGGACTCTTCTCCAGCCTGGAGATAATTTTCCAGTCTTTGCTTAATTCCGCTAAACGATAGGGATCTGGCCCGACCCTGATGTTTTCCACAGGATGACCGGTGTTTCTTATACCTTCTAGGAAGAAAGAGATCTGAAACTATCGGTAAGAGGCAGCACGTTACAGCAGCAGTATTATGAGCGTTTAAAGGAACTGACGAATTAAAATGACAAAATTCTGCTCTGGAGGCTGACTGACCGGCAGGTCAACAGCTTAAGATACACTTGCGTGCAAAACTTAAAGACGGAAGTAACTTTCGCATAGTGTGTCACTGCTAACTAATATAACTCTATGAAATTTAGGCCATTCATAGAATGCAATGCTGCAGTACAATACAAAAGGTAACTGAGACAAATATACAATGACACGTGCAGAAATGGCAAAGCCAATAACTTTCCCGATGTCACCGCGATTCATAATGGTCCTCTTGTCATCAGAATGAGGAAACTAGATTGTTTGTAGAGTGTGATCGCGATGCATGCTATGCGACATGTTCCCATGCTGGCCACAAGAATGGTAAGCAATAATACTAGAAGGGCGTTCCGATCTTATACCAGCCCATTTGACAGCTGCTGGACAGCTGTTGGTAAATGTAGAAATGCTGTAATACGTTCCCTCAATACACCCCACAAGTGCTCGGTGGAATTTAAGTTGGGGGAATGGACACGCCAGTGTGTCTACCAAATATCGTACCGTCCCAAGAGCTCTCCAGCTGTGCTGTCTTTAATCCCATTGCCAGTGATCACCTATAAAAATAAAGTCAAGGCCAATGGACACCAGAAAAGAGGTACTTGGGGAAAACTACAGTGCCACAACAACGTTGGCGGTTGAATGTACCGCGTTCAGAGATTTTGAGGTCAGTACGCCCATGTTATATTATGTCTTCGAGATCATAACTTCTGGACCATCAAATCGGTCTTGTTCGACAGTGCTGGAAGTACCTTCATATATGATGAGATGTAAACACATAACACATCCAGGAACATTTTAGATCATTATTGATCTCTTTGGTCCGTGTATTGTGGTCAGAGAAGGCATAATAATGCTTAGGAGAAGTTTCCTGCAAATCTTTGAAGACGGTACACTCACTGGTCAACATCACTGCGGAGCTCCACTACTTCCCATGTGTGTGATTTCGGTGGAATTTATGTAGATGGAATGGACAAGCCAGCGTGTCTGCCAAATGTAGTGCCATACAAAGAGCTCTCCAGCTCTGCTGTGTTTTTATGCGATTGCCAGTGATCATGTATAAAAATAAAGTCAGGGCCAATGGGTACCAGAAAAGAAGTACTTGGGGAAAACTACAGAGCCACAACAACGTTGACAGTTGAATGTACCGTGTTAAGAGATTTTGAGGTCAGTACGCCCTTCTTATAATATGTCTTCGAGATCAAAATTTCTGGACCATCGAAACGATCATGTTCGACAGTGCTGTAAGTACCTTCCCGTAACACCTCCAGGAACATTTTCGATCGTGATTGTTCTGGTGGTACGTGTATTGTGGTCAGGGAAGGCATAATAATGCTTAGGAGAAGTTTCCTCCAAATCTTTGAAGACGGTACACTCACTGGTCAACGTCACTGCGGAACTACACTACCTTCCCATGTGTGTGACTTCGGAGATGTATTCGGCTCTTACTTTATTTTTAAGGATGACAATGCGCGAACGAATCGAACGGCGCTGGTGGAAGGAGAGTATATCCGGCGAATGAGCTGGCCTCCCTGTTCCCTCGACTAAAATCGCATCGAACACGTCTAGTATGCGTTGTGTAGATCTAATTTGGCAGGATTAACACGTGCACCAATGAGCAGTTGTCATCAGCGGTAGTGGGTAGCGGAGGAGAAGAACGCCCTACGACAAGAACACTTTATCAACTTTGTGGCCAGCATGGGAGCGCGGTGCAAAGCAGGAACTGCCGTCCGTGGTGATGAAACACTCTATTAAGAACAATGTCCTACTTTTGTAATGTCCAGGAGAGTGTTATGAATCTCGGTAACTTCAGTTCTTTTTTGTTTTTGAATAATATATTCATTTGTTTGCAAGCTTGCTACTCGCTTTTAGAACCTGGACTTTAATAAAATGGCAATGTTCTGTTAATCAGAACACAGGGAGAAGTTTTGATCTAAATGACAATAGATTTATTCAGCTTTAACAACAAAAGACAGCGAAAATGACTAAAGAAACGTCACACAATCATTTTTATTTGGAAAACGCTTTCACTAACATGGGGGCTATGGTGGACAAAGTGATCAGCTGGGGGTCGACACACGATGCTAACCGGAACACTAATCGCTTTATGTCACTTCATACACGTGAATACGGGTTATGGCAGAAAAACTATGCCACCATCAAGCATCTGTACTCTACTATTCCAAAAAAAGAAAAATATGGTTCCAAACAACAGGACGCTGAGCAACATATATTGGAGCCCTAAGCCATAGCAGCGAATACTTTACCCACCTGCTGGTCAGGACGGCACACCACGATGCATTCGGCAACTGAAGTCATGGACGACCGCAATCTGTTATCAACGGCGCGGGTCCGAAAATTGCAAGTACGCGGTCTCGCCTTCGGTTAATTCGGAACGCAGGTACTTCCCTATGAGCCTCTGAAACCCTAGTGGATTCCAGTGTGGAGGTGGAACCGTTTGTTGGTCTGCCAGACCAATCTGACCCTGTGCCACGAATATGCATGATGGAATATGACAAAGTTTAGACAGCTGACTGAAGACAAATAAGTACGCCCACACATCACTCGTATGCGTGATTCTAGAAGCAGTACCTCTGGCAGTTAAGAAGGTGACTGGCACATGTTCTAAGTGGCACACTACCAAAGGACACAAGTCTCACCATTTAGGTAGAGACCTGCAGTCTTTTACTAGCGAAGAGCCAGTACAAGAGTGATCTGCTCTTTCTGTCCACATTCCTCCTCAGCTCCGTAGCAAAAGCCCATTTACATCTTAGACTTGCCCTACTTTACCACAAGCCAATCACGATGTGGAGCATGGCATTCGAAGCTCAGGGGGCGCCCCTTGCTCCACATACACTGATTTGATCAGTCAGAGACTTTAAAGTTAACTGGGAGAAAAGGAAGAAAGATAGAGTTTCGCAGCCTCCTTCCCACGCGTTTACACCATGTCCTTTGCTAACAACATGACCAGGATGGAACTACACCCCTCCCTAAAAACCTTGTTATCTCTGTTGTGTCCATTTCGAAGTTTCCAAAGAACAGCCATAAACTCGCTAAAAGCCTCGTGCTTTCACACACATGTTTTGTAACAGAGTATGAACGTCTGGGCAGGAGGCTCTTTTTCTGCCCTCTGGGGTGAAGGTACTATTGCGGAGTGCATTTTGGAAGTCAGTAGTTACTTTCAGTGACCTGTCCCACAGAAATTCGCAGAACGCTCACAGTTGTCTCTTTGGCTTCCTGCATATCAAGGGCCCACCCTCTGCTTTATTTCTGGCCTACAATGCGCTGGCCATTGCAGCGGCGGCTTCTCGGCGCTACTCAGTCTACCTGGACGTGGATGCCGACCGACCAGCTCCAACCAACGTGTCTGCATAATGAGACTGTGGAATTCTGACATCCGGAAATGTTTCCATCCAGGTTCTGCAGAAAAAACGCGCTTCCCTCAGCCCTCAGTTGCTGTATACTTTTACTGCCGTCATTTAAATTAGCACCCTATTCTTTTGAACACAGGTAAAGCTTACCGCTATTCCTTCACTAGCACACAAGCAAGAGCGTTAACTACTGCCTGCCATTTTGTCATGATGTATGAAGTCAGATCTTATTAAAGATCATCTCCCCTGAGAACATGAGGTAGCATGACAGTGAATCAGAAGTGAGAGTGCCCTTAAATCTCTCATGTTTTCGTCTCATTGCGTATTTCTTTCAGTTACCTTCTGTGCAATTCTCTAGCGATTGTCTATATGCATGGTTGAAATTTCATAGAGATCCTTTATTATAATCATGAAGAAGTAACTTCCCTCATTACATTTTGCACGCCATTGTTGTTTCATGAACAGGTTATGAGCTGGCGAATCGAAGAATGGGCCAGAAGCCTTTGTCGGTTGCAGGAGGCTCTTTTTCTCCCCTCTGGGGTGAGGGTACTATTGCGGAGTGTATTTCGGCAGTCAGTAGTTACTTTCAGCGATGTGGTTCTCCCCCTGCAGAAAGTTTCGAAAGAGTTCAAGACTGAATTCCCTTGTACTAGCGTGGGTACTAGCTTTGTCATTTTTCTGTTTTCATGACAGGCATTGCTGTCTATTGTTTGCACACGAACTAAGCGGAAAGATGCTGTGTTGCTGACCGTGGAGCCACCATCTGCCAAAAGGTGAGGTTGGGAGAGTGAAGAACACTTAGCGAGTTTTGTTAGAATGAATTCCGTTTCTCTCCTGTGTAAATCTGAAGGGAAGAGTTCCTGTTTATGTCTGTACTCTTTTTGACTTTAGAATGTGACCCTGTGCTGCTTTTAGAGGATGTGGTAGAAACTAGTTGGTGATGACTCAGTGACTGACTGAAAGCAGATGCTCACTTTCCAATCCAGTGAGCGGGTCTGCGTGTCTTTAAGTAATTGGACTGCTGCAGGGCACTGATTAGTAGCGTACAGGAAGTGGCTATTATAACCCTTCCTCGCTGGCAACAATAGAGGCCAGTGACTCTTCATCATTTCGATTGGATAGTATATGTGAAGCAGGGCAAAAAATAACCGGTTGTGCCAGGAAACGATTCTAATCCGCGGAGCTGTTAGGTGAGCAGTTCGTCTCGCACTGTGTGGAGAGTATGTGGACACTAGCCGTGGACATGGTCGGTCTCCATCAGACGCTACAGAAGATCCGAATCGACATTGCCTTGCTCTACCTGGCAATACTGCAGAGTTGATGTTGTTGTTGTTGTGGTCTTCAGTCAGAGACATGTTTGATGCAGCTCTCCATGCTACTCTATCCCGTGGAAACTTCTTCATCTCCCAGTACCTACTGCAACATACAGCCTTCTGAATCTGTTTAGTGTATTCATATCTTGGTCTCTCTCTACAATTTATACCCTCCACCCTGCCCTCCAATAAAACGGAAGTTATACCAAAAATCAATTTTTTTGCCTTATCCTACACGAATTTGAGATTAGAAATATGAATTTTATCTCTAAGTCCTTGGCAACTACTTAAGCGTTTGTTAATTGCTGGCTGTCAGTCTTCCCAGTCTTCGATCTGCTGGCTGTCCGAATAGTAGAATACGTTTCTGCTGACACGGGATTGCTACAACGCAACTGCGTGGGGCACATCTGAGGATTGCTCCCATTATCTCCTGGGTTATTTCTGTACCCACTCGTTAAAACTTAAGTAAATACACAAACAAACCAATGATTACAATTTCAGGAAGAACTGGATGATTTAATCAAGAGAAAGAGCTTTACAAATTTAGCAAGTCAGGAAAGCGTTTGTTCGTCTCTGGCGTTTATGCAAGCAGCTATTCAGTTTAATTTTGATTGAAAGAGTTGTTGGATACTCTTCGGAGGCATGTCGTGCGAAATCCTTCTCAACTGTCGCATTGGATAGTGAAAATCCGAAGCTGGTTGGAGGGCCTGCTCCTACTGCTCAAACGATCTCAATTGGGAGAGATCCGATGAGCTTGACACCCAAGGATGGACTACGCGAGCGCTAATTCATGTGGTAGAAACTGTGTGTTGGCGGACATTGCCTTTTTGGGATGTATGTCCAGGTTGGCTTCCCATGAAGATCAAAAAAGGAGCATAGAATATCATCGACGAATCACTGTGTTGTGTAGGTGGCACGGATAACAACCAAAGGCTTTCGCTGTGAAAAAAAAATAGTGTCCCAGGCAATGACTACAGTTTGTCGGGCTGTATATGGGGGGATAGTCAGCTTGGTGTCACGCCGCTGTCCAGGGCATCTCCCGACACATCTATGCTGGTCATCGTGGCTCAGTTCAAGGCGGGTATCTTCACTGAAGACCGTTCCAGTCAGTGAGATTACTGTCACCTGCCAGACGGCACAACAACAAGGTGTTGCCTTGTGTGCGGTACCATTCCATCTCATAACAGGACACTTTTAGTTATCATCAACAGCACCCCTACAACACAACGCCATGTCGACGATATTCTACACCCAGTTTTGTAGCACTTAATCCCATACCGTCCTGGGGAAGATAACGCCCGCCCACGAACGATGAGAGTTTCTACGGCTTGTCATCGTGCTTGCCAATCCCGGCGTGGCCGGCAATGTCGGCGAATCCCTCCCCAGTTGAGAACATCTGGAGCTCTACGGGGAGGTCCTCCATCAGCATGTGATTTTGACAATCTGTCGGGCCAATTGGACACAATCTGGCACAACAGCATCCAGGAGGACATCCAACAACTGTATCAGTCGATGTCAAGCCAAACAGCTGCTTGGATAAGGGCCAGAGAAGAACCAGCTTCTTATAGTCTTGCTCAATTTGTAAGCTTATTCCCTTGATTAAATCATCCAGTTTCTCTAACATTGGAACAATTTGTTTGTCCGTAAATGTACGTAACATCTACCGATTTCCTCCGCATGCTGATGATTCCTTCGTGATGTATAGTTTTCTCTCTGTCTCTGTCTTTTAGAGTAAATGTATGTAAGGAATCACCTCGATAGTATGCTTTTCGAGAACAATTTAAATTTATGAACTTACCTTAAATCGAACAGCCAGTTAGTGGGACGGAGACACATTAATAACTGCTGCTCCGGTTTCATGACATAAAGAACTAATTTAATTCAGTTCACAGTATCTTTCAAAATAACTGCATGTGTTAGTGATTTTATTGAGATCATATGAATCATTAACAGCACAAAATACCTAACTACTTTTGACCATTGTCACAGAGTAATTAAGGCGATCCATTGTGAATTAACGGAATCAGATCGCATGGGCAAAGTATTTAACAAGTTGTCAACACTAGTAACTTCCTGCCAACTCACGTTTAAATAAATCTTGAAATATGCGCGTCAATGGAGCATCAGATAGTAATGAGCTGAGTAGAAAAACGACAGAAAAATTCGATATTTCGAAGAACATCGAAATATTGTAATAGATGGTGAAAAGAACAACAATTTTAGTTAATTTACTGGTTGTATTTAGATTGGTTATTAAGTGATATGACTGCACTGCAATCTGTGGAAGAAGAACAAAAGTTCATCCCATTTTTTGAAAAAGAAAAAAATATATTTTAACTCTCGGAAAACTCTGAAATGAATTTAATGGTGAACTAGTTCCTTACAGTAACGAGAATAGTATCCTCCATAACAAGATTGGTTGGTTGGTTGGTTGTGTGGGGAAGGAGACCAGACAGTGAGGTCATCGGTCTCATCGGATTAGGGAAGGATGGGGAAGGAAGTCGGCCGTGCCCTTTCACAGGAACCATCCCGGCATATGCCTGGAGCGATTTAGGGAAATCACGGAAAACCTAAATCAGGATGGCCGGACGCGAGATTGAGCCGTCGTCCTCCCGAATGCGAGTCCAGTGTGCAAGTCACTGCGCCACCTCTCTCGGTCCCATAACAAGAATGAGATACGTCACAGTAACATTGATAAACCCCTGTTGTTATGCGTAAGGATCAAAACAATTAAACTTCTCTTCTTCTGTTACTTTTCAATCAAACTGATAAATCGTTAATGAATGGTAAAGATAATAAATGAGTTGGCAAAGGGCAGTCAGAAATCATTACGGAATGATAAAGCAGTACGCCTAATAAGTGAAGACGACATGTACTAACATGAACGAAGCTAAATCGAAATCGCCTCAATTTTAGATGCCTTTTGTAAATGTACAACATTATAGCTTCGACACGCAAAGTGACTTTCATCGTACTGTGTACTCGAAAAATTAGGACAAATTGATTACAATGTGATAGTCAATTCCTGTAGCGTATTTACAATTTTCCATCTTCATTATTTATTATTTTTATCTCTATGGTACACAACGGAGCTAAACACACAGCCTCGGTTTCGCCGTATCAGAAATATAGTCGAACGGATGTGACTTACTCTTTAAGGTAATCAACTCACACTCGAGAGTAAGGCTGCTCGAAATCCAAATACGGCCATTAAGATCAAGGTATTGCGTGATTTTGCTAAATCAATGAAGCTGAACACCAGATCGTTCTTTGTAAAGGACATGGTCGACTTATTTCATCATTCTTTTCTAATTCATGCTTGAGCTACCCTCTGACTCATCGCTGACAAGATGTTAAACCATAATCTCCCTTCCTTCAGAAATTTCCTATAGGTAATCTATGAGATACACTTGTATCTGAAGAAGAAACATGTAATTAACTATTTTTCTACGTTATCAGTCACTTACTGGTTTGATGCGGCCCGGCACGATTTCATTGCCTAAGCCAACCTTTACAAATTGTTCAAAAATGGTTCAAATGGCTCTGAGCGCTATGGGACTCAACTTCAGAGGTCATCAGTCCCCTAGAACTTAGAACTACTTAAACCTAACTAATCTAAGGACATCACACACATCCATGTCCGAGGTAGGATTCGAACCTGCGACCGTAGCGGTCGCGCAGTTCCAGACCGTAGCGCCCTGAACCGCTCGACCACACCGGCTGGCCGCCAACCTTTTCACCTCGGAGTAGCACTTACACCCGAATTCCTAATGAACTGTTAAATTTACTCCGTTTTCTTTCTTCCATTGCAATTTTACTCTCTACTCAATACAGTACCATGGATGTCTTAACACATTTCCTATCTTCCTGTCCTTTCCTTTTGTCAATTATTTCCACTAATTTATTTCCTCAAAGTTTCTGCTAAAACCCACCTCATTTTTTATCTTACCAGTCCGCATAATTTTTATCTTTTTTCTATAGCACCACATCTCACACACATTTATTTTCTTTTTTACGATTTTCCCACTAACCATGATTCACATCCATACAATGCTGTGCTCCAAACACTCACATTCTCAGAAATTTATTCATTAATTTAAAGCCAATGTTGGCTACTAGTACTATTCTTCTGTTCTAGAATGCCCTCTCTTCCTCTCGTAGCCTGCTTTTTACATTCTCCTTGCTTCGTCCGTCTTGGCTTATTTTGATTTCAAAGCATCAGAATAGCTTCATTTCGTCTATTTCTTTGTCCCAAAATTTGATGGTACGTTTCCCATTACCTCATTTCTGCCACTCCTCTTACTTCCGTCTTTCTGACCAGTAGATTATGCATTCCATCCAGTATGGGCGACAGCGTTCCTCGTATCTACTGAGGACTTTCATTGTCCCTCTTTCACCCTGTACTTTAATTCTACAACTGAACCTGTCTTTTGCCTCCATCATTGCTTCCTCATAGTGTAGACTGAACAGTAGGGACCGTATTACAACTGTTTAATCGGTACACTTCGTTGTAGGCCTGACATTCTTACTGTTACCTCTTGGTTATCGTCCTATTGTATATTACCCACCTTTCCCTAAAGCGTATAAACATTTCTTCCAGAATTTTGAATGTCTCTTACCAATTTACACTGTTGTACGCTTTTTTCAGATCTACACATCCTATGATCATTCAGTTTTTCTACCATTATCAAGCACATAGTCTGGAATACCTCTCTGATGTCTTTACATTCAATAAAGCCAAACTGGTCGTCACCTAAGGGACTGTCAGTTTTCTTTCCCATTCCTCTGTATGTTATTTTTGTCAGTGATAGTTGTACAATAATTCTCACATTTATCTCCCACTGTTATCTGCGACGATATGTCGATGATATTTTCCGAAAGCCTAATAACATGTCTCCAGTCTAATAGATTCTACACACAAACTTCAATAGTCATTTAGTTGTCATATCCTCCATTTCAGAAAATTAGAGGGAATGTTATCGTGAATTCTGCCTTGTTTGATCGCAAGTCCGCCCCCCCTCCCCCCTCCGAAGATCTGTTAAACTCTCATTATAATAATTGACTCCTATGTTTTCCAGATCGACTTCCAGTTATTTATTTGTCACGTCATTAGACAGTACCTCCTCCTTGCCGAGATTTTAAATGTATTCTTTCCATCTATCCGTTGTATCCTCTACGTTTAACAACGGAATCCTTCTTACGCTTTTAATGTTGATACCTTTGCTTTTTATTTCACCGAAGGTTGTTTTGAGTATTCTGTATGTTGAATATGTCCTGTCCAATGACCGTTGCTTTTTCGATTTCTTCACAGTCACGCAATTTCATCTTAACCTCCGTATTTATGTCATTTGTTTGTGACTTAAACTGCTTCAATGCTGTCATTTAAGGGCATTTTTGTAAGTTCTTTCGTCGATTAATTGAAGAATTCATTCTGTTATTTGTATGGAGCGTAGCCATGTATGAAAGTGAAACGTGGACGATAACTAGTTTGGACAAGAAGAGAACAGAAGTTTTCGAAATGTGGTGCTACAGAAGAATGCTGAAGATTAGATGGGTAGATCATAAAACTAATGAGGAGGTATTGAATAGGGTTGGAGAGAAGAGAAGTTTGTGGCACAACTTAACTAGAAGAAGGGATCGGTTGATAGGACATGTTCTGAGGCATCAAGGGATCACCAATTTAGTATTGGAGGGCAGTGTGGAGGGTAAAAATCGTAGAGGGAGACCAAGAGATGAATACACTAAATAGATTCAGAAGTATGTAGGTTACAGTAGGTACTGGGAGATGAAGAAGCTTGCACAGGATAGAGTAGCATGGAGAGCTGCGTCAAACCAGTCTCAGGACTGAAGACCACAACAACAACCCACTATTTTTCGCAGTTACCTTCCCTGTAGCTAGTGCGTCTTTCAATGTTTGTCATTGCTCTATTTTGATCTATTTATTCACTATCGAAGTATTTACAGCATCAGAGAACTTCAAAGGAATTCATTATTGCTCTGTACTTCAGTATCCCACTTCTGTGCATGTTGCTTCTACCTGACGATTCTCTTAAACTTCGGCTTGCGCGTTATCAATACTGTATTGTGATCTCAATCTATATCTGGCCCTGGCTGCGCCTCACAATCTCTCATCTGATTCCGAGATACCTGTCTCACCATGACGAAGTCCGGCTGGTCTCCGCCTTTTCCTCCCGGCCTTTTGCAAGTTTGCCTTGTCTCTTGTGATTTCTGATAAATATATTCGCTATTATCAGCCCAAGCGTGCTCCGCAATTCTACAAGTCTTTATCCTATCTCATTTCTACTACTGCGACCATATTCTCCCGTAAAACTGTCTTCAGTTCCTTCCACTATCACAGCGCTCCAATTTCCCGTAACTACTATTTTATCTTCTACCTTTATCTCCTGAGTCACCTGTTCTGTGCCGTCATATACTCTCTTCTGTGACATCGGTATTTGTATCTCAGTTATTGTTGTCGGCGCTGGTTTCTGTACATTCTGTTCAGAGTTACTTCCTCTGTGAGCTACCTTCTTATTTGTAATAAAAACCCCTCCCCTTGTACCATTTTCTGCGCCTGTTGATATTACTCTACGTTCGTCTGCCTGAAATTCTTTTCTTCTTTCCTTTGCACTTCACTGATCCCTGTATTTCTAGACTAAGATTTTTGACTCCCCTTTCCAAATTTCCTAGATTCCCTGTGGGGTCCGTCCTCTGATATTACAAGCTCCGACTTGTAAAATTTAGCTTCCACATTGATTATGGTATTTTTGTCTCTCCTCCTCGGACTAGCGCGGAACCCTTTGAATGGGGAAATCAACATCAGACTTTTTCAGTTACAGGCCATATGTGCTGTGGATACATACTAAGTGCCTTTAATGGAGTCTGCTGCCTTCTACACTCTCATACCGTTGAAGATTGCTGCTTCTTCCGCCTTTTAGGGGCAGTTTTCTACCACAAGGTGGAGAGAGGACTCCAACGCCCTGTTTCGTAAGGTCCTTGGTAGAACGAGGGTGACTTCTTTTGCTAAAATCTTCGGCCGCGATTGCTGATGACTTTTATTCAGGGTTTATACAGCGGGTGGGGACGAACCACCGCCGTAGATCTTTTTGAATAGTAGTCAAAAATGCAACTGCTAGACCACTGGCACTCAACTATGAAGTGAATGAAGTATTGCGTGACTTCAGTGTTTGAATGAAATTTTTCGAATTTTATGTCTTACATTATTTACCAAGTAACCAAGGTTACCCTAAAAATGTTATCTACGATGTAAAGCCTACTTAAGGTACCATAGAAAAATGGTTTAAATCTCCGTCTGGCAATCCAGATTGAGCTTTCCTGTGCTTTCGTGGAAACGTTTAAGCAAATCCTAGGATTCTTGTTCTGGAAGGGCACGGCCTTTTCTTTCACCATCCTTCCCATCCTCAAACTTTTGTTCCGATCCAGTGTCTTTTTCATTGACCGGACGTGAAACGCAATCTTGCTTCCTTGATAAAATTATTTTATCAATATTGATAGTAGTCCAGGTATGATTCGTGGCTGTAGGTCGAATAACTTGAAGAAATACAACAACCAGCCCCTTTGTTTTACAGTTTTGTTTCGTGAATGGGGTTTTCAGCCATCTTCTACTTGCATTGTGCGCTCGTGTCTAAATCAGTATGACTGTTTTATTGACTGAATTTTGAACGCTGTTACCCACAACAAGCATGGCGTCACGAACTATACTGCGTCTGTAGCTTGCCACGTGACCAAGTCAGTGTCCGCTACAAATGGATCATAAGTTCACTTCGTCGAATATTACTTTATAGCTTATAGTCCATTTTTGCACATGTTCGGCGTTAATAGTCCATTGGAGCGACATACGCCAGAGAACTCTGTTGCTGACACAGCTTGAAGTAGGTTTTGTTTATTGAATAAAACGTATTTTAGATAAATTTTATCGCCTAGACAGTAGTTTTAATTATGGTTTCTGCTTTCGGTTGCTTTCAACAACCACATTTAGATCGTTCAAAGCGTAAAAAGTTGTTGAATGTGCACTGAAAAACATCATTATTAGCAACAGCCGTGCAATGACATGCATTCCTAAAAATGGTTTAAATGGCTCTGAGCACTACGAGACTTAACTTCTGAGGTCATGAGTCCCTAGAACTTAGAACTACTTAAACCTAACTAACTTAAGGGCATCACACATATCCATGCCCGAGGCAGGATTCGAACCTGCGACCGTAGCGGTGGCGCGGTTCCAGACTGTAGCGCCTAGAACCGCTCGGCCATCCCGGCCGGTACATGCATTCCTATTATGTGTTAATAAGGCTAGGGTAGTTTGTAGTTAAAAGCTGCATAGAGAGCGAGCCAGGTTGTAAACCATAATATCACACGATGCAGGTAATAACGACGGAAAGTGGCCAGTTCTATAACAGAAAATTGCATCAAATGCCCATTACATCCAATTGTACAGCAAATATGATAGAGACTTGTATGCAGCTACAATTAGAATTGTTAGCTGTTCCATATTCTCCCTTACAAAGGAATGATCCATCATGTCGTACAAAACAGTTACCCTTATAAAACGTGCACAAGTTGAAGATTAGAAGTAAAACGCTACAAGACCAACCAGCCCGGCAAGACACGTCACTCTGTGACATATCAGGGTTAACTGAAGTAAGTTTCTTGTAATTAAGTCAATGACGAGGCAGCGTATCTTTCCCTAGCCGTTAACTTCCAAACTCTTTTAACTGTTCCCTGACTGGTATATTTGCGGTTATGGTGAGCTGCTGATCTCTTCTGCTGCCGTTTCCGTTCTACTCAATCCAGGTCACACCGATTCTATAAACGTGGGACAATTACTGCGAGAGCGGAGAGTGGAACTGCAACTGCGTTACGCTCCATGATTACGTTTGCGGGACATTTTTCCGCGCATCGATTCGAGCATGCACGTCGGAACCAGCCGCCGTGTCATAAGGGCCGGTATTCAATTCGCTGGAACGGACAGTTCAATTCCGAAGCCAATTCAGCACCTGTTATTGTTACTGCCAGCCATTTAACCGAATTTTCCTGGTGTCGTGCGTATGACACTCTGATTGTGGAGCAGATATGACCAAATGGGCTTCATACTTGATTAGTGGGTGCACGGCAGGTGCGAACAAAAGCTCATTCGGCAATAGCAGCCTTTTCTAGTTGGCATCATCTCATTAATTTTCCGCTGCGTGTCAGGACTGTATATGACAACCTGCTCAGCCATTCACTAGTTAAATTTTCCATTTCGCCCATGATTCCAGTTTTGTGATCATATTCATCTAATTATGCTGGCTTCTATTTTACATAGCCATTTACTTGATACTGAACGAAAAGTGTCATTAATCTGTGATTATTACAGGCGTAGGGGTGCCCCTGCGTCTAAAAAGAAAGTGAAAGAATAGATTCGATGCCTAACTGGATGTACGTGTTTCGGTACTTGACGTGAGTTTCCCCACTAGCAAATCTTTTCCAACGGGTATTACTAAATCGTGCAGAATTTTCTAGTACATGCCGCTGTGCTAAGCTCAGAGGAAGGTGAGCACCGAACAGTCGTCAGAGGGGCAGTCTCAGCTTCGCGGATTAATCATAATCATTATCGATCAAACGTGCAACGAGTGCCTCAGTGAAACTTCCTGGCAGATTAAAACTGTGTGCCGGACCAAGATTCGAACTCGGGACCCCTGCTTTTCGCGGGCGCTACAACTTGCCCGCGAAAAGCAAAGGTCCCGAGTTCGAGTATCGGTCCGGCACACAGTTTTAATCTGCCAGGAAGTTTCATACGAGCGCACACTCCGCTGCAGAGTTAAAATTTCCTTCTAGTGCCTCAGTGACCCCAAGGAGCAGTAAAAGGAGGCTCACAGAGAGGGGGCTGGGCCCACAGCACCCCTTGCCCCGACTGCCATTGACTTCAAGCCTGTTTGCACTGCTGTAGGGCACATTCGGCCTGGATTCTCTTCAGTAATGAGTTCCGCTTCGAACTGAGCCCCGATAACTAGTGACGTCGTGCCTAGAGACGCCCCGGACAGAAATGGGATTCCAACTTGACTGTCACGCGCCTTACGACCCGACAATCAGGAGTAATGATCTGGGGTACCATTTCAATTTATACGGGGGTCCCTTGGTTTTCATCTGGGTCACACTCAAAGCACATTTTGTTGCCCCTCATCCCAATCCATCTTGGGCTTATATTTGAGAAAGTTAATGCTCGCCCTTAGACGGCTAGAGTTTCTACTGCTTGTCTCCGTTCTTGCCAAACCCTATCTTGGCCATCAACGTTGCTCGATCTCTCTCCAACTGCGAACATTTGGACCTTTGTGGGCGTGGCCCTCCACCCACATCGGGATTTTGACGATCTTAAGCGCCAGTTGGACATAAGTTTGCACCATATCCCTCAGGAGGACATCAAACACTCAATGCCCCTCCAAATAACTGCTTGCGTAAGGGTCAGAGGTGAACCTCCTCGTTATTGCCTTGCTCAGTTTGTGAGGCTCGTTGTTTTGAATAAATCATCAAATTTTCTGAAACTTGAGTCATATGTTTGTCCGTATGTGTACATAACCTTAACCGATTTCTGTCCCATACGGATAATGCCTTCGTGGCATGTTGTTTCTTTTGTCTTAGCGTATATTTAGCAGAACAATTCCTCATATTCTAATCTTTAAGAAGGAAGGAATATAAGGTTTAATGTGCCTTCCACGGCGATGTCATTGGAGACAAAGTACAAGCTCTGAAAGGGGGAGGATTGTGAGGGATATCAGCCTTGTCGTACCCGAAATAACCGTCCCAGCATTTGCCTTGAGTAATTTATGGAAATCACGCAAAACATAAATCTGGATGTTCGGACAGGGATTTTAGCGTCCTCCGCAATGTGAGCCCATCAATATTGGTGCTATTGTCAATTCACTAACTATGCGGCGTCCTGCCATCCTTGTTTTCTTTTTAAGTAGTCTCCTCGGTGAATTCTGGAAGCGTTCCATCCTAATATTTATCCAGTCCGATATTGTGTTCAGTCGGTGATAATCTCCACGTCGTCAGTGTCATTTAATTTAATCTACCTCACATCCGATCTCTTCTGTAGGAGGCACAACGCTGACCATCACTACGTGTCGCATGTAGCCATCTCCTATCTGTGAACTTGTCTACCACTACAATAGACACTGGGTAGGGTACTTAAATAAATTTATTTTACCGTGCCATAATTAGAACACGTACACAACTCGAGAACGTTATAACGCAGCAGTTCTTAAGACGTGCTTAGACCAGCATAAATTCTTTGTGTATTTTTATTTAACGTGTAGAACGGTCGTTATCGTCTTTATAGTATATATGTGATGCACTAACACTGTAACACAAGCGATGGCAAGTGTTGTCAAAAATGGTTCAAATGGCTCTGAGCACTATGAGACTTAACATATGAGAACATCAGTCCCCTAGAACTTAGAACTACTTAAACCTAACTAACGCAAGTACATCACACACATCCATGCCCGAGGCACGATTCCAACCTGCGACCGTTGCGGTCGCGCGGTTCCAGACAAGCGCCTAGAACCGCTAGGTCACAACGGCCGCCTCAAGTGTTGTCAAACTGCGTAGTGTAACGTGTATACTCATATTTTTGTAAGTGCACTAAATTCTATATTAAAAGATTTCATAGAGAATGACTCTTATTTAGTTAATTTGTAACTCGGACCATTTACTGTTTCCTCTTCTGTCCATCTTTTCTTTCTCTTTGGTTAGTTTAAAGAATCATGTTTGGTTACGCTTCCTAAAGTGAACAGATGTGAACCTAGTTTTGCAGTTAATGTTCCTGATAATAGTACCATAATTAATTAAAATAAAACTATGGCAAGTGAGATGTTGATATACAAGAATACCATCATTCTGCTACAGCTGACCACGTAATAGTACCTTTTTCAGTTTGATACGTCAGTTTTATTATTACTTACTTTTTTTTTAAATTTTACATCCGGCAAGGGCCTTATCGACCATACGCCTGCTCTATGAGCCTCTTCCACTCCCGAATGTTATCCCGCCATCTGATTATGGGTCTCCCTATTCCTCTCGTTCCATCTATTATTGTTACTGCAGTTAAAAACAGCTGACAGGAATAACTATGTCCATTGCGTAAGTACTAATATTTTGATTCCCGTGCATCATATATAAATATTATGCAGCGTATATATTCCGAATGTGAAGAGTAAAATTGCTGAGGTACATAATTATTTTACTGCAAAATAGTTGTACTACCAAATGAAATGTCAGTATTTATGACTCTCTTGAATGAATGTTTAATCCCATTTGCATCCCAATTACTAATGGTCCATGGAATCAGGAAATGTTGCCTTCACGTCCAGAACAGTTTCCCTTGCTTTTTATATATAAACAAAGGGCTACTTTCATGCAAGTATAAACACCGTATAATCATCGTTTAAGCAGTTACAAAGCACTCACTCCGATTAACAGGTAGCACGCGGGAGTACTCCATGACGTTACAGCAGCGACGCGTGCGTCAGTTGGGCGTGGCAAGACACGTGACACATCTCAGCTTCAGGTCGCCCTGTCACAGCTGGTCACTAACGCATATCAGGGGCTGCGTGATTTTCTGCCAGTCCTTTCTAATTTCAGTGTACGATCACGATGTTGTAACCGTATGAGAGACAGACAAGCACTTTAAATGACAATGAAGAGCATTACGCGCCAAACAAATTGATACCACGCTAAATTTGTTTGTAGCATTTGTAGACTTAGAGAAAGCGTTTGACAATGTTAACTAGAATACTCTCTTTCAAATTCTGAAGGTGGCAGGGGTGAAATACAGGGAGCGAAAGGCTATTTACAATTTGTACAGAAACCAGATGGCAGTTATAAGAGTCGACGGGCATGACAGGGAAGCAGCGGTTTGGAAGGGAGTGAGACAGGTTTGTAGCCTGTCTCCGATGTTATTCAATCTGTATATTGAGCAAGCAGTAAAGGAAACAAAAGAAAAATTCGGAATAGGTATTAAATTTCATGGAGAAGAAATAAAAACTTTGAGGTTAGCCGATGACATTGTAATTGTGTCAGACGCAGCAAAGGACTTGGAAGAGCAGTTGAACGGAATGGACAGTGTCTTGAAAGGAGGATATAAGGTGAACATCAACAAAAGCAAAACGAGGATAATGGAATGTAGTCAAATTAAATCGGGTGATGCTGAGGGAATTAGATTAGGAAGTGAGACACTTAAAGTAGTAAAGGAGTTTTGCCATTTAGGGAGTAAAATAACTGATGATGGTCGAAGTAGAGAGGATAAAAAATGTAGACTGGCAATGGCAAGGAAATCGTTTCTGAAGACGATAAATTGGTTAACATCGAGTGTAGATTTAAGTGTCAGGAAATCGTTTCTGAAAGTATTTGTATGGAGTGTAGCCATGTATGGAAGTGAAACATGGACGATAAATAGTTTGGACAAGAAGAGAATAGAAGCTTTCGAAATGTGGTGCTACAGAAGAATGCTGAAGATTAGATGGGTAGATCACATAACTAATGAGGAGGTTTTGAATAGAATTGGGGAGAAGAGGAGTTTGTGGCACAACTTGACAAAATGAAGGGACCGGCTGGTAGGACATGTTCTGAGGCATCAAGGGATCACCAATTCAGCATTGGAGGGCAGCGTGGAGGGTAAAAATCATAGAGGGAGACCAAGAGATGAATACACTAAGCAGAGTCAGAAGGATGTAGGTTGCAGTAGGTACTGGGAGATGAAGGAGCTTGCACAGTATAGAGTAGCATGGAGAGCTGCATCAAACCAGTCTCAGGACTGAAGACCACAACAACAACAACAAGGTGAAAGTAATAATAATTCAGCTATTTTCCCATATGTGATGCCGGTACTATCAATGTTGTAACGAGCTCGGCGAGACCCATTAACGGATATTCCCACATCAAATTTCCCTAGTGAAAACCAATGATTTGCAAATCTAATCAGAAACTAATGTAATTCATCAAAAATGCATGCTAAAATCAACAGCAATGCTGTGTATGACAAATGACATTCATGTACACCTCTCATTACTTTTTATAATGTATGGTTTATGTAATTCATTTGGTCATTTTGTTTCAGTTAATGTTTCACAATATAAATCACCCATAATATAAATTGTATTCAAATTGTCATTGAATCAGCAGAAAGAAAATTAGTTTTCCACTCTTACAGTATTCTACTTTCATTATTAATGATTAATTTCAGGAGCTATTGATAAACAATAAGAAATTGCAATCTTGATAATTTAATTTTTATTAATTGTGTGTGAATCAACCACCATACGACTTACTCCGCTATTTGAAGTTCATCAATAAGAACCGTGCGTTTTGCCATGATTAGTTTTTAGCAATTACTAATTATATAAAAATTGTAAATGGTTCTTGTAGTAAATTCGGAGCTTAACAATTAGCAGTTACATAACGTCCAGCCCAAGTATGTACAAGGCACAGCAAGACGAAGCAGAGGTACGCAGTTTCGATCCCGACGGACGCTGGACCTCTGCTGATCTGTGCGGTACCGGCTTCATGTTCCAGTTTGTCACATTTGTGCCTTTAGCACTTGTAAGAAATTTCAAAGTTGAGTCGCTTGTTGGACTCTCATTTTATGTCTTCGTATAGGTCTCTCGTTCTTCAGCGACTTTTTGAGTGCGTTGCCAAGGTGGACTAATATTTACAGTAGTGTGTGTAGTTTGGGTGCTGGACGTTTTCGTGCGTTAAACACCGTCGGAACTTAGATTTATTGTAGGTTATGTAAGGCTTCTGTTTACTTATACCAATGAAGATGGCGGAGCGGTAAGGCACGTGACTGGTATCCGGGAGGACGATGGTTGAAACTCCAGTCTGGCGATCTAAGTTCACATTTTTTGTGCTTTTCCTAAATCGGTTAAACCAATGTCAGTATGTTTGATATCAAAGGGAACAGCCATTTTGCTGCACCACTTCCCGAAACTCCGGCTTCTATTCTGTCTCCAAGGACCTTGTCGTCGAGGGAACGTAAATTCTAATATTTCTTCACGAATAAAATTATTTTGTTGAGATTAATAGTAGTTGATCTCCGAGGCTGTGGATCCAATAACTTTAAGAAATACAGCATCCAGCCACTTTTCTGTACAGTTCTTTTTTTTCTGCAAGAGGTTTTCACCCATCTTTAAGTTGCGTAATGCAGATCAGTATAACGTGAATTTTAAATGCTGCAGCTGCACTGTACAAAATAGGATCTCGTTTAGCTACCTCGTTTTCTGATTTGTCTATTTTCGGTTAATTACTGGGCAACTGAGAGACAGGTGCACTCACTTTGGTTCTGTAATTGTCAGCTCTTTTCTCCGCATTTATATCCATAGCACAGACACTTTCACGTTCACAGATGTAATGCACCATTCCCATGTGACCCATTAATCCATTGGCTTATATTATAAATTACAGCTTAAGTCCAGTGAGAGCCTTCCTGCACGTTTCGAAACAACTTCTTGAGTCATTCTATGTTTATATTTGTAATATTATTACCCTTAAATGTAGGCACATGCCCCTTTACGTATGATTTTTTTGCTTAATATACTACTATCTACTGTAATCATTTGTTTTTTCACGACTATGACATGACATGAATGGTCTATCCAGTGGAGCATTGACTAACAGCGACAGAATGACAACTAAATTATAGTAAATGTGGAATGGTATCTTTTGCCTGCAAATACGATTCTCCAAATGCGTGGATGCTCTTAGTTTAAAACCCTACATCTATGAATATAAAATTATTTGTGTTACGGATATAAAGGTGGAAAAAACACTAATTACAGAACCAAGATAAATATAACTATTTAATAATCAAATGCTCATAAATAACTCGGGTAGTGTGGTAGCTAAACGAAATGTCAATTCGTACATGCCAGCAACAGCATTTACTACATTCAAGAAAAACGTTTAATTAATGAAGATCTGAATGTATTATGCAAGCTCAAGATGGGTGGAAGCGCTATATTCCCCTGCAAGAAATACAAGTATACAATAAAGAGGCTGGTTGCTGTATTTCTTCAAGTTATTCTTTCCTTGTTATCTGTGGTTGACCTAAATACTGGGAGTTTTTTTATTTAGGCAGTCTTGGGTGCTGTACCTGACAGCCAATAATGGCATGGAACCAGTATTGAGTAGGAGTTGAGTTTATTTGTGTTTTGTCGAACAGTGTATCTGAAACGTTTTCCACAGCCGCTTCTGTTGACGAGTCAGCCATCAGCGTACCGAGTTATTTGTACAACACCTAAGGATGAGATTCCTACATTATCGGATCCCCACGCTTCTACTATGAGATGTTTCCGAAGAATACTAAGAACTTTTCAGTAGCTCCGCCCTATGTGTCATCAACTGCCCGCCAATAGGAAATTCTTGAATGTGGACTCGTGCTTACAATAACTCAAAAACAATTACTTCGAAGGTGATGTCAAAGCCACATTAACTCCATCCATCAGTAGGCAAACACAACAAATGCCAATGTCTGTTAACAACATGAAATATGAATGTGTCTAGAACTTATCACAGGCCCGTGCAATAAACAGAAATATCAGTTTTTTTGAGTCAATGGCAAACTTTAACATTTGCCTGTTACCAAAAGCCTGCCCACCATAACCGTTTACCACTTCAAACGTAAGCTTTCCAAGTGTGCATATACAATAATGCCGTTTAAATTAATCTGATTGTCTTACACCCTTCTTATGCACTTCCTTACCAAGAGATACCCCAAATGCTAACCTCACACTAAATCAGAACATACTATGGTTCAAATGGCTCTGAGCACTATTGGACTTAACATCTCAGGTCATCAGTCCCCTAGAACTTAAAACTACTTAAACCTTGCTAACCTAAGGACATCACACACATCCGTACCCAAGGCAGGATTCGAACCTGCGATCGTAGCGGTCGCGCGGTTCCACACTCAAGCGCCTGGAACCGCTCGGCCACAACCGGCCGGTAGAACATATTATGAAGAAGTGGAACTGGTTTGCTGAAAGTAGATATAGAGCAGTTTCGGCATTTAAAAAGAAATCACTTTTAGGTCACTAAAGTTCACAGTAGGTGATTAGACGTGTCACTTTCAATTTGAGGTTTTTACATCATGTTTCCACTTTTTTATGAACACGGGAAAGATAGATTTGTGTACCACTATCTAACATGTTCTTATCAATTTGTTCTACAAACATTAAACCGCTAAAATAGTTCATAAATTTATGAGTGCCATTAAAATAACGAATGCAATGGTGGATGTTACTAGAATATTTGATACCGTATATATGTTTTCCACAATGGTGCGTATCAAACAGAAAAGTTTTATGGGTACTAGAACTTCTCTTGATTTAATCTACAATCTGTATGGAGGCATAGTTTCAGGGTTCTGCATTTAAACAGTTAAATACTGATAGCTCTGACCGCAGTCCATTCTCAAGTGCCTCTAAAACAAACATGAGTTTATCATCCCTGTGAAACGGAAATCACGTGCCGTGAGCAGTTGTAATTTTCAAGACCGTGTGGCGCCCAGCTACTCATGGAATGCCATTTATGTTCGACAGAAAGACATATCCACGTATTTTATAAATGCATCTGAGAATGGGCTACGCTAGAAATTAATAACGCTTCATAAATTGACATATCAACTGGTGGAGTGATGCCTCTCTTCGAATTTGTCAAGGCTGTGGTACTTACCTAGAAAAAGGCGACAATCTGAAATAACGTACAAGTTTTGAGCTGCGTATGCAAACAGATTCTATGTTGTCAATGTGATGATTATCGCCTGCACTAGGATCCGAAATATTGCCCGCCTTTTAGTAACTGAACATTCCTATCATGGGCTGGGTAGCTGCGAGGCAATCGAACTCACCACAATCCAGTACTGGTAACTGTCGGATGTGGAGCGAATAATTAGTACAGCAGGCCACCGGAAGTAAATTGTTTAACAGTCGAATAATCGCAAAAAATTACGATTCGAATTGTATCTGCCAATTAATCACACTATTCAAAGCACGTAGCGGAACAACAGACTGTAATTGCACAATTTATATTGCCCACTGACTAGGATATTCAAATCAATGGCTTCGTAGTCAGCCACGTGCAAATCAGGAAAAGTTAAATTACAAATGTAACAGCTTGGAAAAAGAGTTAAACTACATCAACGTATGCAAAAGAAATCAATGTAATAGCGTAACTTTCTTTTAAGAATAAAAAAGATGTGCCCTTGTAGCATATTTTAGAAAATGAGAATATCGCATAAGTGATGACTTTTCTTAATCCGTTAAATAAATTAAATCTGATGCTTGAAATTTAACTAATCAATGTGTAAAAACAGTCTTTTTCATTGTTATAAACAAATAACTAGCACTTCACACATCTACAGAGCCAGCTGTAACTTTCCATCATCCACTCTCTGACTCATACTTCTGCTGCACAGTTACTCTGTTTCATCAATTTGAGCCAAATAAATAACACTCTCAAGGCATGCAAGAACTACCTAGAAATACAAGACTTCAAATATAGCACTGCCTCCCAATTTGACGTACATTGATCATGGAAATATCCATATCAGGAAAGTACACTCACCGTCCATTTATCTGTTTCAAAATATTTACAGCCCATTGTAACGGAACTGCACTGAACCTATTACTATTGGCATATTTTTGTTCGTTCTATTCTTGTTAGATTCAATTATGATTTTTGCTATTATGTGTTGAGTACAACGCTCTTGGGTAATCTTTTGGCGGCATACAGTGCTTCTCTACAAAGTTGGAGCTGTTATAGTAGCTGTGACCATGGTCTGTATATAAGTAAATATATGACGTTGTTTCTTAACCAGTCGTATCTTTTCTGCAACAGAGAAATAGCGAAGAAATTAACTATTTAAAATAACCAAACCTCGTTGCCATAAAAGAGAATGACCAATCAATCAGTTCGCATAAAATGATGAATTTGTGGCTGTCATGCATTATTAATGTGCTTGTACGTAATTGTGATTATAAAAGTATGGCATGGAAGTCAAAGACTGTATTACAGGGAATTGTAATTTTTTGTGATTATGTAAAGTAAGCAATATGACTGGCTAACAGCGGAATATGGGTACAAGTCAGTGAACTCGAAAGTTACATTTGTTTTATGTGGTGGAGACTCTGATATTAAGTTCAGGCAAAGATAACAGTAATCTTTTTAAAATTAATCAGCTAATTGATGACAGACGTAAATTAAAAGTAGGAACAATTGTGGTGCCGAAGCCGTAAGTCGTGTGGGTAATTATTCTTCCAAGACAAAAGTCGCACTCGTTTTATTCATGAAGCTCTAAATGGAAGTGTGTATTCCAATTAGTTGGCATCCAATAATGAATATCTTTGCAACACAAACAGGCAAGTACTTCAGTAGACTTTAGTTCCAGTGTGTGGCTTTTTAGTTTCAGTAAAATGGCCTACGTGAAACTTCTAGTGAGTTCGATTTGTTTAATGACATTAAATCATCACAAATTCCTGCTCACTTGGATTGAAATTCCTCGATTCCGTATCGTAAAATATGTTCTTCAACCCCCCTGTGGAATTTATCACGTTATTGCTCTGCTGCCAAGTGTGATGAGCTTTTGAGACCAAGTGGTATTTATCGGAAGCGTACAGTCCAGTGCTACCGAGATAACCAAGTTTCAGTTAGATATGTTGAGAAATGCAGTTGCAATGAACGCTTTTCTAACTGCATCTCCCAGCCATTCATGTAGGGAATAACATACGAAATTCAGCTCATGGGTAAAGTTGTTACGTCCTTTATCTTAGGACACACTATTCGTTGAGAATTTTTATAATGATCATCTATGGTATTTAAAACGAAGTACGGTATATGTGTTAAATCCACGGGTTTACATGTGTGGACTGAATGCTCCCACTGCCAGCTACTCAGTAAAAGCTAACACAAGTATTACAGTATATTATTGATCAGTTTCACTATTATTTCAATTTTACTGTTCTTTTACCGCAGTCTTGCTCGACAAATTAATCTAAGTAATATATTAAGTATATATATTACCGTTGATGGCTCTGAGCACTATGGGACTTAACTTCTGAGGTCATCAGTTCCCTATAACTTAGAACTACTTAAACCGAACTAACCTAAGGACATCACACACATCCATGCCCGAGGCAGGATTCGAACCTGCGACCGTAGCGGTAGCATGGTTCCAGACTGCAGCGCCTAGAACCGCTGAGCCACTCCGGCCGGCGATTACCATTGATCATCTTAGCAAATTGTATTTGTTTACGGTCGTTAGATCAACACGAGGAAAATCTACAGTCGATGATAGGTACACATTGTATCATACCAGACATTTAGCGATTTGTCAAGAGCGTAAGTGAGATAGAAATCTGTTTTTGTTCGTTAGCTACATTAGTTGCGTTCGGGTTGTGACTAGCCAACCGTTCTGTGATTAGCTGTGCAATTTGAATTTGCAGTCACCATTCACACATGGTACAAGTACTATGTCATGAAAACTGAACACAGATCAAGCATCAAAACAGGAAGGTGTACTGAACTACGAAAAAACAAGCAAATTAGAGACACTGAACGGTCAAAGCTCAAGATATGCAACATGGAGTGATTTGGAAGAGCATCGGTATCGTGGTTATGTTATCACGTTGTTGGACTGCAAAGCAGGACATCCATGTTTAAATCATCCTCCCGCTGCATTTCTCTTTTTTTTTAATTTCTCCACAAAATTATGAACTATCCGTGCAGTGATTGACGTTTCTGTTCTTCCTTCTGTAATTTTAGCGGTTGTAATACTATATATTGGTTAGACATTAAGATTCATGTGTTAAGAACTTACTACTATCACAAGAAAATGTGATTCGAGCAGGAAAGATGCCGCACAGTCCTCTCATAGAAATGAAACCAGCAAATAAACGGGCGTGAACTATGTCACAACAGAGGAATTCACGAGTCAAAACATCCTAAGCGGAACCCAAGTGTCACGACATGTGGTACTTGCATAGAACAGATAGGAGGTACGTAAGCCTGGAGCCACATCGCCTTGGAATTATGGGATCCCACTAATGAGTATCGGTGAAAACACACAAGATCTCGGAAACAATCCTGCTAAGTATCTGTAGCTTACTGTAAGCAGTCGATTCAATGCAATATAACCTCGCTGTGGTATGAGGAAGCTAGACCAGTTGTTGTTGTTGTTGTTGTTGTCTTCAGTCCTGAGACTGGTTTGATGCAGCTCTCCATGCTACTCTATCCTGTGCAAGCTTCTTCATCTCCCAGTTCTTACTGCAACCTACATCCTTCGGAATCTCCTTAGTGTATTCATCTCTTGGTCTCCCTCTACGATTTTTACCCTCCACGCTGCCCTCCAATGCTAAATTGGTGATCCCTTGATGCCTCAGAACATGTCCTACCAACCGGTCCCTTCATCTTGTCAGCTTGTGCCACAGACTCCTCTTCTCCCCAGTTCTGTTCAATACCTCCTCATTAGTTATGTGAGCTACCCATTTAATCTTCAGCATTCTTCTGTAGCACCACATTTCGAAAGCTTCTATTCTCTTCTTGTCCAAATTATTTATCGTCCACGTTTCACTTCCATACATGGCTACACTCCATACAAATACTTTCAGAAACGACTTCCTGACATTTAAATCTATACTCGAAGTTAACAAATTTTTCTTCTTCAGAAACGCTTTCGTTGCCATTGCCAGTCTACATTTTATATCCTCTCTACTTCGACCATCATCAGTTATTTTACTCCCCAAATAGCAAAACTCCTTTACTACTTTAAGTGTCTCATTTCCTAATCTAATTCCCTCAGCATCAACCGACTTAATTCGACTACATTCCATTATCCTCGTTTTGCTCTTGTTGATGTTCATCTTATATATCCTCCTTTCAAGACACTGTCCATTCCGTTCAACTGCTCTTCCAAGTAGTTTGCTGTCTCTGACAGAATTACAATGTCATCGGCGAACCTCAAAGTTTTTATTTCTTCTCCATAGACTTTAATACCTACTCCGAATTTTTCTTTTGTTTCCTTTACTGCTTGCTCAATATACAGATTGAATAACATCGGAGACAGGCTACAAACCTGTCTCACTCCCTTCCAAACCGCTGCTTCCCTGTCATGCCCCCCGACTCTTATAACTGCCATCTGCTTTCTGTACAAATTGTAAATAGCCTTTCGCTCCCTGTATTTCACCCCTGCCTCCTTTAGAATTTGAAACAGAGTATTCCAGTCAACATTGTCAAAATCTTTCTCTAAGTCCACAAATGCTAGAAATGTTGGTTTACCTTTCCTTAATCTATTTTCTAAGATAAGTCGTAGGGTCGGTATTGCCTCACGTGTTCCAACATTTCTGCGGAATCCAAACTGATCTTCGCCGAGGTCGGCTTCTACCAGTTTTTCTATTCGTCTGTAAATAATTCGCTTTAGTATTTTGCAGCTGTGACTAATTTTACTGATAGTTCGGTAATTTTCACGTCTGTCAACGCCTGCTTTCTTTGGGAGGGGAATTATTATATTCTTCTTGAAGTCTGAGGGTATTTCGCCTGTATCATACATCTTGCTCAGCAGATGGCAGAGTTGTGTCAGGACTGGCTCTCCCAAGGCCATCATTAGTTCCAATGTAGCGTTGTCTACTCCCGGGGCCTTGTTTCGACTTAGGTCTTTCAGTGCTCTATCAAACTCTTCACGCAGTATCGTATCTCCCATTTCATCTTCATCTACATCCTCTTCCATTTCCATAATATTGTCCTCAAGTACATCGCCCTTGTATAGACCCTCTATATACTCCTTCCATCTTTCTGCTTTCCCTTCTTTGCTTAGAACTGGGTTTCCATCTGAGCTCTTGATATTCATACAAGTGGATCTCTTTTCTCCATAGGTCTCTTTAATTTTTCTGTAGGCAGTATCAAACTTACCCGTAGTAAGATAAGCCTCTACATCCTTACATTTGTCCTCTAGCAATCCCTGCTTAGCCATTTTGCACTTCCTGTCGATCTCATTTTTGAGACGTTTGTATTCCCTTTTGCCTGCTTCATTTACTGCGTTTTTATATTTTCTCCTTTCATCAATTAAATTCAATATTTCTTCTGTTACCCAAGGAATTCTACTAGCCCTCGTCTTTTTACCAACTTGATCCGCTGCTGCCTTCACTACTTCATCCCTCAGGGCTACCCATTCTTCTTCTACTGTATTTCTCTCCCCCATTCCTGTCAATTTTTCCCTTATGCTCTCCCTGAAACTCTGTACAATCTATGGTTTAGTCAGTTTATGTAGGTCCCATCTCCTTAAATAACCACCTTGTTGCAGTTTCTTCAGTTTTAATCTACATTTCATAACCAATAGATTGTGTTCAGAGTCCACATCTGCCCCTGGAAATGTCTTACAATTTAAAACCTGGTTCCTAAATCTCTGTCTTACCGTTATATAATCTATTTGGCTAAAATGGTTCAAATGGCTCTGAGCACTATGCGACTCAACTGCTGAGGTCATCAGTCGCCTAGAACTTAGAACTAATTAAACCTAACTAACCTAAGGACAGCTCACAACACCCAGCCATCACGAGGCAGAGAAAATCCCTGACCCCGCCGGGAATCGAACCCGGGAACCCGGGCGTGGGAAGCGAGAACGCTACCGCACGACCACGAGATGCGGGCTTAATCTATTTGTCAACTTCTAGTATCTCCAGGATTCTTCCATGTATACAACCATCTTTTATGATTCTTGCACCAAGTGTTAGCTGTGATTAAGTTATGCTCTGTGCAAAACTCTACTAGACGGCTTCCTCTTTCATTTCTCTCCCCCAATCCATATTCACCCACTATATTACCTTCTCTCCCATTTCCTACTCTCGAATTCCAGTCACCCATGACTATTAAATTTTCGTCTCCCTTCACTACCTGAATAATTTCTTTTATCTCATCATACATTTCATCAATTTCTTCATCATCTGCAGAGCTAGTTGGCATACAAACTTGTGCTACTGTAGTAGGCATTGGTTTCGTGTCTATCTTGGCCACGATAATGCGTTCACTATGTTGTTGGTAGTAGCTTACCCGCACTCGTATTTTTTTATTCATTATTAAACCTACTCCTGCATTACCCCTATATGATTTTGTATTTATAACCCTGTATTCACCTGACCAAAAGTCTTGTTCCTCCTGCCACCGAACTTCACTAATTCCCACTATATCTAACTTCAACCTATCCATTTCCATTTTTAAATTTTGTAACCTACCTGTCCGATTAAGGGATCTGACATTCCACGCTCCGATCCGTAGAACGCCAGTTTTCTTTCTCCTGACAACGACGTCCTCTTGAGTAGTCCCCGCCCGGAGATCCGAATGGGGGACTATTTTACCTCCGGAATATTTTATCCAAGAGGATGCCATCATCATTTAACCATACAGTAAAGCTGCATGCCGTCAGGAAAAATTACGGCTGTAGTTTCCCCTTGCTTTCAGCCGTTCGCAGTACCATCACAGCAAGGCCGTTTTGGTTAGTGTTGCAAGGCCAGATCAGTCAATCATCCGTACTGTTGCCCCTGCAACTACTGATAAGGCTGCTGCCCCTCTTCAGGAAGCACACGTTTGTCTCGCCTCTCAACAGATACCCCTCCGTTGTGGTTGCACCTACGGTACGGCCATCTGTATCGCTAAGACAAGCAAGCGTCCCCACCAACGGCAAGTTCCATGTTTCGTGGGGGTAGGAGCTAGACATAACAAACAAATAAAAGTGGAGAGAAAACGAAACTACAGTGTACGGCGAAGAGAGAATTCGTGTTGTCGAAACTGCCTTCATGGCTGTACATTGTTTGTACCTTTGGACGTGGGCGCGTTAAATACACAACTGGTATTCCATTGGCATGATGACTCCACCAAACATAGCTTGCGTCTTGCTTCGTTACATCCATTAACATCTTCCGACCTTCAAGGAATCTACAAGTTCCGAAAAATATCGGATGATTTCTTTCAGAGTGATCACATTCATATTCATACGAACACCTAAACCGGGCGAGGAGGCGTATCTCACACACTCACCAGGTGTATAAGTTAGGTGCGTCGATAAGAGATTCCAATCATATGACACAAACACTGTCGCCATTGTCGTGTATTAGACATAACACGTGCTTCCTGTGGAGAATCAGAGTGACTTGTGGCCTCGTCATCAAACGTTTGCGGTTCCCATTCGAGAGCCACTCCCTTTCGGCTGCTAATAGAGAAGTTGTGGTGAATCATGTTTCATTGTAGATCTCTTCCTTACACCTTGTTGTTGCAAACGGACTTTTGATATAAACAAATCTGAATACAGCGAATAGATACGTCAGTAACTGGAAAGACAGTTCGCATTTTTGTGAAAAGAAGGCACAAAGGGAGACTTGAACAAGGATCTCCCACTTTTTACTCTAACACTAAGACCACATAAACACGACGCCGTGGCTCTTCCTGTCCCCGCGTCTTCGCACATCTTGAGTTTGGACCGTTCACTGTATAAATTTCGCTTCTTTTTTCGCAGTGCTCCTTCTACGTATTTTAGTGCTTCATCTGCGATCAGGTTTTCATGTCCTATCCTTTGGGCCATCTTACCACTATATATGGGGGGGTTGCCCTGGGGAGTTCCCTCGTAAGTAGGGCTGTTAACAAACACTGCTTAGGTGATACACAGGTCAAACAAACAAGTTGAGCAAATATTAATGTCCACTTTCTCGAGAAATGCTCAGCATAAGCTCTCTTAACATGACACCAAATTTCAAAAATTTACAAAATTCACGACTGCGTACTAGTGGCGAAGGTAAAGTCTCATAAACCATTTAGCTGAGTAAAATTCGATACAGGAAAACATAATAAATGCTCATAGAATAAAATCTAACAGTAATTTAGCCAAACCATTCAAAAAGGAACCTTGAGAGAACCAAACAGTTATGTAATGAAAATGACAAACTTATCTCTACGAGGCAGTACTTAATAATTAGATCCTACAAACAGTGCTTCCTTCCGTGGTATATAGACTTGGAAATCTACAACACAGTTTCAACATATATATTTAATAAGGGAAATTTTTGTTAAGGCAAAAAATTTAAAATGTAAACTTTTTGCCATGGCTTATTGCCGAAACACTTTCCCAGAATGCTATGGTTTAGGAAAGGAGACTGCCATATCAATGGGAAAGTCTAACGTTAAAGCTATCCACTGAATATAGTCTTTCAAATTGAGAGTAGCCAACACAAATACACTACAATGAAACTCTCCATGGTACACAGAAATCCCAAATACAGGCACAGTGACATGTACAGCCAAATATTCTATTGATCCTAAATATAAATAATCTGAAGAACAGAGCCTTAGCTCGGATAATTACGTTCAAACAAACGTCAGTAAGCCACCAAGGGCAGGAAATAAATGGTGAGCGTGTCGTTGTTTGAGAAATACTGACCATAAACGCACAATGTGGCAGATATTTCATCATCCCGAAAATATCCAGTGCAACTCGCAGCACACAGTCCCTCGCAGCATGGAATATTAGAGTCTGAAAAATCAGTAGGTGTGGACAGAAGGACGCCGTTCTCAGGTCAGTGTCGCAACTACGACTTCACCAATTACATCAATTCTTAACATAAACAGATCTAATGGGCGAACGCCCCACTATGTCCGGAACTCGGCCCAAGATGTCCTCCAGTCCACTGTCACTCGTTGCTTGCCTCTTACTTTCCCACCAAGGTTGGTGAAAGCCTACATTAGGACCCGCTCTGCCAGAGATAATCGGCGACAAGCTACAATTGGTAAGCGCTGTCAATAGTAGCGCCAGTGGATAATACTCAAAAACAAGACAAGAAATTGTTTGCGAGACCGCTAGCTCAGTCACATAGATTAAAAGAATCCCACTGGATGGAAATGAAAAACCGGCCCCTTCAGGACTGGAGGGAAAAATGGGAGATGCTAATTAGTCTATTTCACCTGTCTAACATGAACCTTAAATCTTCTACCGTTAGCCAGATTGCAAACGAGTGATTTGACAGGACTCAAGATCCTGACAATGGAGCAAGAGCTCACTAGTGTCTCAGTAATTCCACCAAGCTATCCAACGCCCATATTATAGTCCGGACGAAAACTTACTCCCCTACATTCCCTCCAAAGGCTTGTCTGCCTTTATTATAACGTCTGACCTGACGGCGATGGGTTATCAATTTTCCTCCTAGCCCCATTCCAGTTCTGCTTAATCACATTACCGTTTAGACACTCAAGCAATAGATCATTCCACAGGTTGAAAAGGGGAGGTTTAAGCGGATAGGCGAACATAACAGCCGCCAGAATCAACTTAGAGGCCTCATGGTGAGCCGAATTAAACGCGAAATTTACCCTAGAGAAATATCCCACTAGGCCTTAGCATTCACATAATAAATAATTAAAGCTACCTCAAGATCCCGTTAACAGTGGAAATAAAGTGGGGTAGTATTTATATACTCAATGGCATTGCTAACACAAAATGGCTAAAACTCACTAGAAATAAAGGCGTGGCCATTATCTATGGCAGAGCTTTTGTGGTCCAGACCAAGAAAATATATTAATAAGATGACGAATAGTGCGTGAAGCAGTGACTCCTCTCCTGGGAAGTAACCAGACAAAACCAAAAAGACCATCCACTACTGCCAGCATACAGTGAGTCCCTCCTCTAGTCTGGGGAAGCGGACCCACATAGTAAATTGTTTATCCATAGGGCGCTGTTCTTGCTTAGACTGCAGTAGCACCTTACGTAAGCTGGTGCTGTGTTTACAAGACCATCCACTACTGCCAGCGTACAGTGAGTCCCTCCTCTAGTCTGGGGAAGCGGACCCACATAGTAAATTGTTTATCCATAGGGCGCTGTTCTTGCTTAGACAGCAGTAGCACCTTACGTAAGCTGGTGCTGTGTTTACCCATTTTACACAGTTCACATTCACCGAGAAAACGACGGATGTCCTTGTATAAGGAACGACAGGTAAAATGACAACGCACCTTAGCAAGGGACTTACGAAAGCCCAAATGACCACCCAACAACGAACACGAAAATAATCAAGACGGAACGCACTAGTTCGATGGGTGCACAAATCTTATCCTCTGCTAATTTACCAACCTTACTACAAAAAATACCGTTTATCAAAAAATAACAGGAACAATCTCTCCAGCCAACACACGCTTCGTAATAGGTCCAAAATAAGAATCCCGATCCTGTCAAGCCTTGAGATCACCAAAGAACTGAGGTACCTCAGTTAACTGGCCAATAATGACCAACCTTCATGTCCGTGAGTGCCCTCAGGAAACATGCTGCTGAGCCTGTCAGCAACCTGATTATTCGAGCCTCTAGTGTGACACACTTTGGAACGGATGACAGGTATACGAACGGCCCACCTTGCAATCCTGCCGGTGTTCCTAGGGCGCGCCAAGAGCCAAATCAAAGCTTGGTTGTCGGTCTCCAAGCCAAATTCCCTATGCATGATATAGGATTTAAAATTCTGCAGAAGAAATAAGTCGGCCAACGCCTCACATTCATAAGCTGACTACTTAAGTTCAGAACATGCTGATCTCGAGGCAAAAGCTAAAGTGTGCCTTTCACTTAAATCTTCCTGTGAAGGCACAGCAGCAACTCCGGCACTGGAAGCACAAATATCTGTCAATAGTCCGGGACAGCCAGTACAGGATGGATGCCGGGAGCAGTCTTAACATCTTGCTCTCTCTTTTCCCAAACACAGTTTTCCCCCTTTTTATACAGATTCTTAAGGGGAGCAGCTAGTTGGAGTAAATTAATGCCAAATTTACGAAAATAATTGGCCATACCAAGGAATCTTGTCTCGCCATTATTATTGTTTGGGGGAGGAAATTTTCTCAACCCGGAAATCTATTCTCGGACAAACCTAATACTATACCTGGAAAGCAGGTGACACAAGAAAGAGAACTGCTGCCAAGCGACAGTAATTTTCGATGATTTGACACTTAATTCGCAGATCGAGGATTTAACAATACCTGCTCAAATTAAGGAACATGTTCTTCAAAAGAGTGGCTATAGACCATGACATCGTCAACGTAATTATATACACAAGCAAGCCGAAGGTCGCCCAAAACACGGTCTAAAACTCGTCAAGGAACTACAGCCCGTAGCCAAGATAAATGGTACCCAATAAAATTAATACAGATTCCAGTCTGTACAAAAGCAACAACTTACTTACTGGGATGTGACAGTAAGTCTAATTTAAATCAAAAACGGTAAAACGATAAACACCAGAAAATCCTATCACACAATTATATAGATCATGAAGGGGAATTGACTCAAAAATAGCCTTCCCATTAAGGGCTACATAATCGACTATCGACCTATAATCCTCACGCTGTCCCATAGGAAAGGGAAAAACAGGTGAACCATACGGGAAGCTGATGATATAATAACTCCATCCCGCAGTATACCATTAAATTTTGGCTTAATATTCTGATTTTACTAAATGTCCCCCCATGAACCATGGACCTTGCCGTTGGTGGGGACGCTTGCTTGTCTTAGCGATACAGATGGCCGTACCGTAGGTGCAACCACAACGGAGGGGTATCTGTTGAGAGGCCAGACAAACATGTGGTTCCTGAAGAGGGGCAGCAGCCTTTTCAGTAGTTGCAGGGGCAACAGTCTGGATGATTGACTGATCTGGCCTTGTAACATTAACCAAAACGGCCTTGCTGTGTTGGTACTGCGAACGGCTGAAAGCAAGGGGAAACTACAGCCCTAATTTTTCCCGAGGACATGCAGCTTTACTGTGTGATTAAATGATGATGGCGTCCTCTTGGGTAAAATATTCCGGAGGTAAAATAGTCCCCCATTCGGATCTCCGGGCGGGGACTACTCAGGAGGACGTCGTTATCAGGAGAAAGAAAACTGGCGTTCTACGGATCGGAGCGTGGAATGTCAGATCCCTTAATCGGGCAGGTAGGTTAGAAAATTTAAAAAGGGAAATGGATAGGTTAAAGTTAGATATAGTGGGAATTAGTGAAGTTCGGTGGCAAGAGGAACAAGACTTTTGGTCAGGTGATTACAGGGTTATAAATACAAAATCAAATAGGGGTAATGCAGGAGTAGGTTTAATAATGAACAAAAAAATAGGAGTGCGGATTAGCTACTACAAACAGCATAGTGAACGCATTATTGTGGCCAAGATAGACACAAAGCCCATGCCTACTACAGTAGTACAAGTTTATATGCCAACTAGCTCTGCAGATGATGAAGAAATTGATGAAATGTATGACGAGCTAAAAGAAATTATTCAGGTAGTGAAGGGAGACGAAAATTTAATAGTAATGGGTGACTGGAATTCGTCAGTAGGAAAAGGGAGAGAAGGAAACATAGTAGGTGAATATGGATTGGGGGGAAGAAACGAAAGAGGAAGCCGCCTTGTAGAATTTTGCACAGAGCATAACTTAATCATAGCTAACACTTGGTTCAAGAATCATAAAAGACGGTTGTATACCTGGAAGAATCCTGGAGATACTAAAAGGTATCAGATAGATTATATAATGGTAAGACAGAGATTTAGGAACCAGGTTTTAAATTGTAAGACATTTCCAGTGGCAGATATGGATTCTGACCACAATCTCTTGGTTATGAACTGCAGATTGAAACTGAAGAAACTGCAAAAAGGTGGGAATTTAAGGAGATGGGACCTGGATAAACTGAAAGAACGAGAGGTTGTAGGGAGTTTCAGGGAGAGCATAAGGGAACAATTGACAGGAATGGTGGAAATAAATACAGTAGAAGAAGAATGGGTAGCTCTGAGGGATGAAGTAGTGAAAGCAGCAGATGATCAAGTAGATATAAAGACGAGGGCAAATAGAAATCCTTGGGTAACAGAAGAAATATTGAATTTAATTGATGAAAGGAGAAAGTATAAAAATGCAGTAAATGAAGCAGGCGAAAAGGAATACAAACGTCTCAAAAATGAGATCGACAGGAAATGCAAAATGGCTAAGCAGGGATGGCTAGAGGACAAATGTAAGGATGTAGAGGCTTGTCTCACTAGGGGTAAGATAGATACTGCCTACAGGAAAATTAAAGAGACCTTTGGAGAGAAGAGAACCACTTGTATGAATATCAAGAGCTCAGATGGCAACCCAGTTCTAAGCAAAGAAGCGAAGGCAGAAAGGTGGAAGGAGTATATAGAGGGTTTATACAAGGGCGATGTACTTGAGGACAATATTATGGAAATGGAAGAGGATGTAGATGAAGATGAAATGGGAGATACGATACTGCGTGAAGAGTTTGACAGAGCACTGAAAGACCTGAGTCGAAACAAGGCCCCGGTAGTAGACAACATTCCATTAGAACTACTGACGGCCTTGGGAGAGCCAGTCCTGACAAAACTCTACCATCTGGTGAGCAAGATGTATGAGACAGGTGAAATACCCTCAGACTTCAAGAAGAATATAATAATTCCAATCCCAAAGAAAGCAGGTGTTGACAGATGTGAAAATTACCGAACTACCAGTTTAATAAGTCACAGCTGCAAAATACTAACGCGAATTCTTTACAGACGAATGGAAAAACTGGTAGAAGCGGACCTCGGAGAAGATCAGTTTGGATTCCGTAGAAATGTTAGAACACGTGAGGCAATACTAACCTTACGACTTATCTTAGAAGCTAGATTAAGGAAAGGCAAACCTACGTTTCTAGCATTTGTAGACTTAGAGAAAGCTTTTGACAATGTTGACTGGAATACTCTCTTTCACATTCTAAAGGTGGCAGGGGTAAAATACAGGGAGCGAAAGGCTATTTACAATTTGTACAGAAACCAGATGGCAGTTATAAGAGTCGAGGGGCATGACAGGGAAGCAGTGGTTGGGAAAGGAGTGAGACAGGGTTGTAACCTCTCCCCGATGTTATTCAATCTGTATATTGAGCAAGCAGTAAAGGAAACAAAAGAAAAATTCGGAGTAGGTATTAAAATTCATGGAGAAGAAGTAAAAACTTTGAGGTTCGCCGATGACATTGTAATTCTGTCAGAGACAGCAAAGGACTTGGAAGAGCAGTTGAACGGAATGGACAGTGTCTTGAAAGGAGGATATAAGATGAACATCAACAAAAGCAAAACGAGGATAATGGAATGTAGTCAAATTAAATCGGGTGATGCTGAGGGAATTAGATTAGGAAATGAGACACTTAAAGTAGTAAAGGAGTTTTGCTATTTAGGGAGTAAAATAACTGATGATGGTCGAAGTAGAGAGGATATAAAATGTAGACTGGCAATGGCAAGGAAATCGTTTCTGAAGAAGAGAAATTTGTTAACATCGAGTATAGATTTAAGTGTCAGGAAGTCGTTTCTGAAAGTATTTGTATGGAGTGTAGCCATGTATGGAAGTGAAACATGGACGATAACTAGTATGGACAAGAAGAGAATAGAAGCTTTCGAAATGTGGTGCTACAGAAGAATGCTGAAGGTAAGGTGGGTAGATCACATAACTAATGAGGAGGTATTGAATAGGATTGAGGAGAAGAGAAGTTTGTGGCATAACTTGACTAGAAGAAGGGATCGGTTGGTAGGACATGTTTTGAGGCATCAAGGGATCATAAATTTAGCATTGGAGGGACGCGTGGAGGGTAAAAATCGTAGAGGGAGACCAAGAGATGAATACACTAAAAAGATTCAGAAGGATGTAGGTTGCAGTAGGTACTGGGAGATGAAGAAGCTTGCACAGGATAGAGTAGCATGGAGAGCTGCATCAAACCAGTCTCAGGACTGAAGACCACAACAACAACAACAACTAAATGTCGTACCGGGTTGTAGTCGGCCAACGGGATTTTGTATTGAATCAACATCAAGGCAGTGCATAACGGCAACTAACCCCCAAAGCTACCAGCATCAAAAAGCAGCGGTAAAGCTCAGAAGACTAAGTATGCCCGTTGACGAGCGCCACTTGGGTGAAACGTCGTGCAAATAAGCAAGTTAAGCAAATATTGATTGCCATCTCTTCAAGAAATAGCGTTATATCTCATAAAATGCCACCAAATATCAAAAAATTATCTTTAAACAAACTCACAAAAATATTAAGAGTGCGTATTAGTGGCGAAGTTAATGTCTCTTAAACCATTTAGCTGAATAAAATTTATTACAGGAAAACTTAATCAATGTCCAAAGAACAATAACTGACAGTAAGTTAGCCAAACCACCAGGCACTAACCAAACAGTTACGTAAGGAAAATGACAAATTTACCTCTACGAGGCAGTACTTCATAATTATGTCTTACAAGTAATACTTCCTTCCGTGGTATTTGGACATGGTGATCTGCAACGCAATTTTAACACTTATATTAAATATAGGAAATTTCTGTTAAAGGAAAACAGAATGTAAAATAAAGAATGAAAAGCAAAATCTGGAAAAACACTAAACATCACAATTTAACATGCAAAACTTGGGCCACGACTTATTTCCAGAACACTTTCCCAGAAAGCTGAGGCCATATCAGTGGGAAAATTCAACGTTATGGTTAACGACTGAATTTAGTCTGTGACACTGCGTGCTACCAACACAAACACACTACAATGAAGTTCTTAATGGTACACAGAAATCCCCAACACAGGCTTAATTACGTGTACAACCAAACATTAGATTGATAAGAAATATGAATAATCTGAAGGAACAGAGCCTTAGCTCAGATAATTACTCTCGAACAAATATTGCAGTAAGACACCAAGTGCAGATAAAAGAGGTGGGTGTATAGTAGTGGAGGTATACTGACCGTAGCAGACGATGTAGCAGATATTTGATAATCCCGGAGACATCCAGTGCGGCTCCCAACACACCGTCCCACACAGCACGGAATATAAAAGCTGGAAAAATCAGCGTGACTAGGCAGAAGGACGCCGTACACGGCTGTGTCGTAACTACGACTTCATCAGATACAACAAGTCTTGACTTAAACAGAACCATGTCTGGAACTTGGTCTGCAATGCCCTCTAGTTTGCTGTCACTCGCTGCCTGGTTCTTACTGCCCCACCAAAGCTGCCCAAGGCATACTTTAGGACTCGCACTATCAGAGATAATCAGAGACAAGCTTCGATCGATTCGTGCTGCCAGTAGTAGTGCCGGTGAATAACGACTGAAATCAAGACCTGCGAAATCGGTTACGAGGCCCCGGCGGCTCAGTGAGTAGAATGCTAAAGTCGGGTGATCGTTCCGCCAAATCTATGTCTTGTATCGTCTGTAAAGTAGGATAGACCCTAATCTGTGCCATCTCTGCCGAAAGACCACAATGCTGGGCTGGTGTACGCACAAGTGTTTTAGAGCACACCGTTCTCGTATAGTTTTGAACATGGAGGTCCGCAGCAGATCACCCTTATCCGTTCACACGTTTCACCCACCGACATCGTCAGTTATGATTACAGTGGGCACGTGACCATCTGGATTCGACCGTCAATCAAAGGAAACGCGTTGGCTCTTCGTTCGAATCACTTTCTTGCTGCACTCCGTGGGTGGTGGTCTCCACAACTGCCGTCACAGAGGATAACGGCGGCTCGAAGAGTGCAGCGCGCCACGCATGCAGGCTGATGGGAAACGTATTATGTTACTGGAGACATTTTTCTGCGTTGCATTGGATCTGTGATGGTAACTGAAGACACGTTGACTGCTGCGAACCACTTGCATTCCTTCACGCTTGATGTCTTCCTCGATGGCGATGTAATCTTTCAGCATGGTATCTGTCTGTGTTTCAGTGTCAGAAACATGATATAATTGTTTGAGGAGCAATATAGTGAGCTGGCGTTGATGCCTTGGCGACCAAATTCGCGTGATGTAAATCCTATGGAACCCATCTGAGTCACTATCGGGCGCTATAGCTGCGTACGCAAATGAGCGTCCCCTTATTTACGCGAATTACGTGACCTGTGCGGACACATCCAAAGCCACATACCTCAGCAAGCCTACAACGAAACCGTCGGATCCCTGACATGAAGAGTCATTGATGTACTCCATTTCAAAGATGGACAGACAATTAAGTTGGTGTTCATAACGTTTTTGCTGATAAGTGTACATCGTGTGATATCCACACAGGAAGTGCTGGAATTGGCAGAATGCTCTGATTACTTTGAGCGCTTGAATCGTGGTTACGAAATAAGCATTGTATCCTCGTTAGCCACTTTTATGTCGTCTCCTTGTCTCTGTAGAGCTGTACCGTGGGAAGCAAGGAAAGGATGTTGGTTGGTGGTTAGTATTCTTGTTCTATAACTAAAAATGGACGCAACTATTAACTGGGATCTTTATTCATAAGAAAAGGGTTACTTAAAGGGACAGGGGACACGCTCCCGAACGGTCAGCATTTTTAGCATTATCGTCAGCCTCACAGTGCAACTGATTTATAAATGAGAGATCGCTCAAAATTCTTGCACACAATTAGGGTCATTAGTCAAAGCATTTCCCAAAAACTGATTGAGATATTTATTATATTTTGGTACTGACAACAATATTTACTATAGTATAAAACATGGAACACCATTTCACTGCGGTACCATTTTCTTTGGAATCAATGAATGCACAGCTTGGAAAAAGAGAGTACAGAAAACATTTACATAGGTATTTTATGCTTCCAATTGCCTTCCCTGATCCTGTGAAAAAGACAAGTAATTTATTTTACTACAACAAAAACACCTAAAAATGTAACTCAAATATCACCGACATCATCATCATGTTATAAATTTTTCAGGAAATAGTAGGCAAGGGATGTAGAGGAGGTCATTCTAAATATCTGTACCAATTGTTGTGATTAGCTTCAGCCACCTAGGAGAAAAGTGTACCTGAATAATGAAAAGTCAAGTCTTCGGTAAGTCGCAAAAGATGATTTACAGATTTATTAACTTACCATTATGCTCATTTAGAACATTCCAGCTGCATACTCCAGTTGTCCTCCTGTCTCCTTATCCTCCGTACCTTTTCTCTTCATACTTTTCTTTATCCTTGAGTCCTTGGTAGTAGCATCTGCAGCTATCTCTGCTTCGGTTACCCGCCACTCATCACTAGTAGTTAGAGCTGAAGTCATATTCCTTCCCATTTGGATGCTCATTTTCTTCATGATATTGGCCCTTGAAATTGCACCATAACTGAATGTTATTATTGCATGCATTACACCGATATTCAGCACTGTCGGCCCAACAAATACAGTTCTGGGTATTCTCTTCCATACACAACTGTTGAAGCTTTCATTTGCATTCTGAAAAGAGCATGATACATTTCCTAAATAGATTTTTGTTTGCCTGATCCTTATATATAGACCTAATTGCCTCCATTACAGCAAATGGTAAGGTATCATTGTTGGTATATTGTACGCCAGCCGGCCGAAGTGGCCGTGCGGTTAAAGGCGCTGAAGTCTGGAACCGCAAGACCGCTACGGTCGCAGGTTCGAATCCTGCCTCGGGCATGGATGTTTGTGATGTCCTTAGGTTAGTTAGGTTTAACTAGTTCTAAGTTCTAGGGGACTAATGACCTCAGCAGTTGAGTCCCATAGTGCTCAGAGCCATTTGAACCATTGTACGCCTGTAGCATTACTCATCCAGTACTTGCATCTTTTGGACACAAACCATGCTGTGGGGTTTCATCTGTCGACACTCTGTGAAACCATGTTCTCCAAATCTCCTACATTTCTCCTTGTTGCTAGTCCATAATATTGAGTCATAGAATCTATTTCACTTTTTGTAAGACGACCTGGACCACCTATGTGTTTTCCGTCTGACAATTTCTTTCCACTGAAGTCTTTACATAATTTTCTGATGGGAGCTCCCATTCTTTTTTGTACATGACCAACACATACAAACTTTTTTTATCAGAGTGTCCCCATATGATCTGTCATCAACAGCAGTAGTGTGTTCTTTACAGTCTACATCCCTAAGGTAGTCTACATACCTCACTCCACGACTGACCTCTGATCTTATGAAAGTGTTTAGAACTCCTTTCGTTTCCATGGTTCGACTTGGACCATGAAAGTTCTTTACACAAACATGGGTGTCAATAAATATACTTGAACAACCCTGGCATTGCTTTTGTTAGACATTAATAATATAGTATCTTACCAGTTTCAAAAAATGTGGCAGTTACAATCCCGTTCGGAGAAGTATGACCTTTCTTCTGCTAAGATCCATAAAATGCTGCTACAATGTCTGTATTCTCAGACATGGCTGCTGCTTCTTCTGCTGCTCTTTTCATTGAATGTTCACGTACACCACATAAAGCACTATGTATTAATTTATTGTATCTTTCAAGCCTCAGTGGAGGTGAAGGCAAATCCATCACTGCACAAGAAGTCTGGGCAGCTCTCCCCCTTCCAGTACATCGCACTGCATGAACAAGCTGAATGTTTACACTGTAATGTCGACTATCAGTTTCCGGCGACGTCATAGTGGCACCGTGCATCTTACACGAGTTACAGGCATTCACTAACCTACTTGGAAGACCCTTCCTTGCTGAAATGTCCTCAGAAACGTCAGTGCTATCTTCATAATTGCAATACTTACAGGGTGTTTCAAAATGACCGGTATATTTGAAACGGCAATAAAAACTAAACGAGCAGCGATAGAAATACACCGTTTGTTGCAATATGCTTGGGACAACAGTACATTTTCAGGCAGACAAACTTTCGAAATTGCAGTAGTTACAATTTTCAACAACAGATGGCGCTGCGGTCTAGGAAACTCTATAGTACGATATTTTCCACATATCCACCATGCGTAGCAATAATATGGCGTAGTCTCTGAATGAAATTACCCGAAACCTTTGACAACGTGTGTGGCGGAATGGCTTCACATGCAGATGAGATGTACTGCTTCAGCTGTTCAATTGTTTCTGGATTCTGGCGGTACACCTGGTCTTTCAAGTGTCCCCACAGAAAGAAGTCACAGGAATTCATGTCTGGCGAATAGGGAGGCCATTCCACGCCGCCTCCTGTATGTTTCGGATAGCCCAAAGCAATCACACGATCATCGAAATATTCATTCTGGAAATTAAAGACGTCGGCCGTGCGATGTGGCCGGGCACCATCTTGCATAAACCACGAGGTGTTCGCAGTGTCGTCTAAGGCAGTTTGTACCGCCACAAATTCACGAAGAATGTCCAGATAGCGTGATGCAGTAATCGTTTCGGATCTGAAAAATGGGCCAATGATTCCTTTGGAAGAAATGGCGGCCCAGACCAGTACTTTTTGAGGATGCAGGGACGATGGGACTGCAACATGCGGCTTTTCGGTTCCCCATATCCGCCAGTTCTGTTTATTGACGAAGCCATCCAGGTAAAAATAAGCTTCGTCAGTAAACCAAATGCTGCCCACATGCATATCGCCGTCATCAATCCTGTGCACTATATCGTTAGCGAATGTCTCTCGTGCAGCAATGGTAGCAGCGCTGAGGGGTTGCCACGTTTGAATTTTGTATGGATAGAGGTGTAAACTCTGGCGCATGAGACGATACGTGGACGTTGGCGTCATTTGGACCGCAGCTGCAACACGGCGAACAGAAACCCGAGGCCGCTGCACTAGCTACGCGTTGCCCTCTGTGGTTGCCGTACGCGGTCGCACTACCTTTCCAGCACGTTCATCCGTCACGTTCCGAGTCCGTTGAAATTTTTCAAACAGATCCTTTATTGTATCGCTTTTCGGTCCTTTGGTTACATTAAACCTCCGTTGAAAACTTCGTCTTGTTGCAACAACACTGTGTTCTAGGCGGTGGAATTCCAACACCAGAAAAATCCTCGGTTCTAAGGAATAAACCATGTTGTCTACAGCACAATTGCACGTTGTGAACAGCACACGCTTACAGCAGAAAGACGACGTACAGAATGGCGCACCCACAGACTGCGATGTCTTCTATATCTTTCACATCACTTGCAGCGCCATCTGTTGTTGAAAATTGTAACTACTGTAATTTCGAAAGTTTGTCTGCCTGAAAATGTACTGTTGTCCCAAGCATATTGCAACAAACGGTGTATTTCTATCGCTGCTCGTTTAGTTTTTATTGCCGTTTCAAATATACCGGTCATTTTTGAAACACCCTGTACATTTCACAGCAGTCTTCAAAATTCTTGTGAGCCTATTTAGGTTCACAATAACATTTCCGTCGTTGTTGCTCCTCACAATACTACTAGACTTGTTTTTATTACGTTCAGGAAGCGGAAGTTTACGTCTAGAAGCACGAACTGTTGACACAGTTTCCGCAGGCCGCTTTTGAAGCAACTGATGTATATTATTCGGTTGTGTTGGGAACTGGTTGCTGCTAAACTTTCGTTTGGGGCTAAATTTCTTTAGTTTCGGAATTTGTTGCATAGGAAACACACACAGAGAAACAAAACAACACACAATAACTACAAAATCACACATTTGTGAAGTTCGAAGTTATATATTCTCACATCTTTGTTTACATTTCAACCATAGCCTTCTAGACTTACCGGTACTTTGGTTCTGGGAGTGAGTGCCTTCTAGAATACACCCGTATTAACGATCAGTAACTAACGACAGAAAAATCGGAAGAACAAAATAATGCATCACGTATTCTGATGCACTTCAAACTAACAGATTGGCGTGGCCCCTGTGCAACATTGAGTTCAACCTCAGTTGTAGAACGAACGGAAAACGAAAATTCCCATAAACTATACACTTTTGAAATCAGCAATGAAATGCTCTTTTCTATAGAGAAAGAAAATGTTTTTTTAAATTTTATTCATTTTCACTATATTGTCCCCTTAAGCTTCCCTGTGCTGAGGTAAAAGCTCTTCTATGTAGTCTACATTAACCTCACTGCCGGCCGAAGTAGAAGTCCGCTATGTTCACTAAAGGGTTGCTATATCCTGCCAGTCTCGCAGCTAGAGGCTAAGTCTGTGGCTCTGTCTCAGTGACATGCTGGAACTCACACGACGTACAGACTCTAACTAACTCGAACTAACTTGGCATAACAGGCTCAACCTACCTGACCTAACTGGCCCTCCAGTCCGTGGCGGCGATGCTAAATACTGGTGACCGAGAGGGCGTTGTGCCACGTTTCCAGAGAGTCTGTCATTGGCTTCGATCGATCTTCTTGTAACATCTATGGTGCATGGTGTGCTGGCGTCAGTTTACGCCAACACAATATGCTCCGTCACATTCTGCCTAGTGTACGACTAGCAAATCTGCCTACTTTTACATATTTATATCTTGATTTTCGTTATCATGGTTAATAGAATTTACTGCCCATGGTTATGTGCGTGTTCCTTCAAAGATTGAGTATTGCATCACCTTTTAGTAACAGATCAGACACATATTTATAGAAGAATGAGACTGTCCATGAATGCCTTTAAGTACTTTTTAATTTGTGAGATAGGATAGTAGCTAATGGCTTCTAGTTCATGTGGATCAGGCCAAATGCCTCTTGATGAAATAATGTGCCCTAAGAATTTGATCTCTTTCTTACAAATTTTAATTTCTCTAAGATCATAAGTGTAAAATTTGTCTAACACACTTTTTAATAAGCACAAACGCTCACCCCATTCAGCTGTAGCAAGAAGTAAATCATCCACATAAACCGTAACTTGTGTCAACAATACAGGGCGTACCACCTTATCCAAAGCTCCAATAAACACTCCTCTCCTTACAGCAAGTCTTAATGGCAAAATGCGAAATTAATAGCTTCTGTTACTACAGACAAATACTGTATTTTGTCGGCTATCTAGGTGTATGATCTTAGATCTACTGTCGTAAGGAATTTTACTTCATGGCATTTTAATAATTACTCGTCTAGGTTTTCTGGTATGTTTCTTATAGTTACTACGATTTTGCTAATATCCGTTGTATCCAAAACAAATCATATACTTCTATTGGGTTTGATTAGCGCTAGGATGGGGCTGCAACATATCGTGTGACATGGTTATAACATTCCAGTTAACCTTATGCTCTATTTACTTCATTACTGCTTCTTTCTCTGTCCACAGAACTGGGGGCATACTTCCATATAATAGACATATCCTTAATTACTTATAGTTTCCTTTTAAAACATGCCTATATTGTGACAACAATGTACCTAGTTCTTGTCTCTCCACTGCTGATAAACTACCCGGCTATTGTGCCTTACTCTGAGTAGTGTGTAAAACTGTCAATTCCTCTATGATCTGTTGGCTACATTGCTCATTCGAGCAAAAGACCTTTGGATACATGAGATAGATATTCACGTTATCTCCTAACTGGTTATTCAAATAAGACTTTGTTTTCAGTAAATCAACTGAAATTACGTTATATCTTGAGTAAAGATAACATCTGCCATAGCCTACGTCAATTTTCACTCGATATTGCCTGAAAAATCCATTCCTAGGAGACAGTTAACTTCTATTTTTTCTAACACCAGAGATGTACAAGTAATCGTGGTTCCAGCGAAACTTGTTGGATTAGGCTAGTAACTTAATGACATTTGATCTGTTTCCTAAAGCTGTTAAAATACGGCAATTCTGCACAGATGAAGTAGGTAGGTTTAGTTTCCTTCTTATTTCATTTAATAACCCTAGATTCGTTGTTGCTCCTGTGTTTAGTATCACATGTGCGCCTATTGTTCCTGTTTTGGTATTAAACATCGCCTGCACTTCTTCGTTTATCATTTGACTAATTTGACTTTATATATTCCCTTTTTCATACCTTCAGAAATTATAGTTTGTTAGTGTCATGGCTCCACACCCGTTTTCCGTCGGCGTCGGGAGTCTATGCCAACCGATCGCCGTTTAACGTTTAGGTTTGCGGGATGCTGCAGCTCCTTTCAGTCACTTCTACAATGTTTACAACGTGATCGATATTTGGCCCTGTTCTTTTCTAGGCAGTATTGGGCGCCGCTTTTCGTTGATTTTGGTTTATGGTGCACCCATAAACGTTATTTTCATAATTGTTATTTAAGCGTTGGTATTCATTCCTGTTCCTATACCCCTGTTGCCTTTTATCGTCAGAACCGCGTTTTTATTCAAGCCATTATGGCAATTTCTTGATGGTGAGCCACACTATCCAGAATGGTAAATTCTATCACATCGTTACCGTTACTCTGACGATTTCTGAGTCCTCCATTACTGTTATATGCCTGCGCTGGCGCGAATGGGTACGAGCAACGGTTAGACCTCATTGTTCATCTGGCATTATATTTGTGATACGCCTCGTGCAATTATTACTATGTTAACTGTAAGAAGTCTTATTATTCCAATCACTGAACTGACTGGAACTTACAATTAAAATTATAGTGTCAGGAACTTGTACCTTAGTAATATTACAAAAATAAATAAACTTCATTATTGTAGTAGCCCCATATGCTTAAATAATTGTAATTAAGAATATTATTTTAACTATTTTTTGAACCATAATGTGTAACGCCTTAAGACGACGGCAAGATGCTCCCTTTGTTTTAGATTCTCTCTCTCTCTCTCTCTCTCTCTCTCTCTCTCTCTCTCTCTCTCTCTCTCTCTCTATATATATATATATATATATATATATATATATATATATATATATATATATATATATGTGTGTGTGTGTGTGTGTGTGTGTGTGTGTGTAAATGCGAATGAATGGTGTGTGTGCAGTGTAATTGTAACGTATTGTGTAAAATTGTCTTTTAAGCAGATAATGCTTTATTATTTTTATGAGAGGATTTTCACAGTTTTGGGTAAAAATGTTAACACAGACTATTCGGTTTGCTAAATAATTGGTTATAATAATTTACTTTTACTGAAGTTACGTTATCGTACAGTTACGTTACTACACACACAAAAAACAAAATAAAGAAACTAAACATATGAGCATTATCCCTTTTGGTCTAAGGGGCTGAAAATTTAGAGTTCGTACGTATGTATATTTATTAGTGGGACACTGTTTTGATAACTTTAATTGCATGAATCATATTTAGTTGCAGTTTTCTCTGTAATGGCGCTTGCGTCAAAAATACTGTACTCGATATTTTTGACTCAGTACAGCAAAATTTGGATCAAAAAATGAAAATGATTACGGAGACACCTTAATGTTTTCATAGAAGCGTAATCTAAATTAGTTATCTCAATAATATCTGTGCTAGAAGGGCCGTAATTGCCAAAAATATTTGTACTGACCGTAATGCCTCACAACAATATGTGAAGATCGTAACTAACACAGCTTAATAGTTGCAGGAAGGGACACATTTCTTTTATAAATAAAAGATGGTTTCAATGCTACTAATAAAATTTTTTATTCTGAAAACGATTTAGAAAAATTAACAATTATTACACTTACTGCAGACCTTTTAACGTGGAACGTAGGAAGAGAGTGTCTTGCTACGTCAGCGGCACTACTCGAAAAGGTACAATGTCTTCTGCTTTATCAGCCAAATGAAAATTAACGCAACATGTATTGTCGTCTTTAGTCATCGTCTACACAGATAATTCCAACCGGAGTGGCCGAGCGGTTCTAGGCGCTACAGTCTGGAACCGCGCGACCGCTACGGTCGCAGTTTCGAATCCTGCCTCGGGAATGGATGTGTGTGATGTCCTTAAGTTAGTTAGGTTTAAGTAGTTCTAAGTTCTAGGAGACGGATAACCTCTGATGTTAAGTCCAGAGACATTGGAACCATTTTTACACAGATAATAAATCGTGCTTATTGTCTTCGTCCTTTTCACTTGACGTACTTCGCTTGAAAAATCTCAATGTTTTCCACGTATTACAGAAAAATATTAAGCCACTTTTCTTTCAAGCGCATTCACAGGGAAAGATATTCCAGGAGATGGAACACTGCGTGTTCACATATTGGCCTAGCGACATCGTCGGATTACGACTGTAGTGTGCTCGGAATTATCGCGATTGGACCCTGTATCACTGGAAACGTGTTCGCTCGTCGGATGAATCACGTTTGTGCTACACCGTGTCGATGTTCATCTCCACAGACGCCGTCATCTACTTGAACGGCTGCTCGAAACGTGCGCCAAGCCTCGGAAACAGGCAGGTGGGAGCAGTATTATGATCCGTTCATGCTTGATGTCTTCCCCGATGGCGATGTCATCTTTCAGCGGTATAACTGTCCATCCCTCGAAGCCAGAATCTTGCTATAGTAGTTCGAGGAGCATGATAGTTAAATCACGTAATGTCTTGGCCACTAAATTCGCCTGATGTTAATCCGATGGTTCCCATCATGCCAGCGAAAGCCATTATCGCATGCATGAATCAGCGGCCAGTTATTTACGGGAATTAAATGACTTGTGCCTAGACATCTGTTGACATGTATCTCCACAAATCTATGAACCAACCGTGGTATTCATGATACGCAGAATCCACGATATTGCGTTACAAAAAAATGTCCCAACAAGCTGTTAAGCTGGTGGTCATGATGTTTCGGCTCTTCAGTGTAAGCTGAAATAAAAATAAGTGTAAAAAATTCATAAAACTATACGAATAATAAATCTGACCGTGTCATGAGCTATATCGTCAACGATTATTACATTCTTCAGTCATGCCGTCGTTGTTAAGACTGTTGGGTTTCGCATTCGCTGTTGGTGTACGAATATGTTGACGCAATAGTTCCGTTGAACACCTGTTCGTCACCTTCAGGTCGTGATACTGACTGTCAACATATCACTGCCAAGATGACATACACTGCTAGGAGAAATATATTAGATTGTTTGGTTGGTTGATTTGGGAGGAAAGGAAGAAACAGCGAGGTCATCGGTCCCATTTGGTTAGGGAAGGATGAAAGGACGACGAAAAGTCCACAGTGGAATAACTGGAAGCACTGGCTATGATAACAGATATAAATCGGAGCGTTCGTTCTACGGGAGAAATTATAAAAAAAATACCGCACTGTAGAAAATGATTAGAGATTATGACAGAACATATTATTTTTCGTTGAAATTTCTATGACACTGGAGAAGAGAAAATATTGTTATATCTGCCTTATTCTGAGGAATTAGCCGGTAGAACGTTGTAAGAAGCTACCGCTGTTGTTTCCTTCTGCCATTCAAAGTGTGATAGACATAAGCGCTTGCGTATCAGGACAAAAAGAAAGCCTTGCCGGCAGACTGCAGGCTGAATTGCTTTACGCAGCCTCACGCACTTCGCTGTAACCTTATTTACAAGCGCACAACTTACTCCTTAATCCCTCTGCTGGAGACACGCTCGCAGCGAACTTTCCAAGAGACAAATTGAAACTTTCATTCTCCACTTAGGAGACAAAGACAACGTCGCCGTTACCGGCCTTATATTCGTTGTCCCTGTTTACAGACGGAGGACATTGTTACCCACCAGGAAACTAGTGCCTTAATCAGGAGATACCTGAAGCTGATGGTGTGTGTGTGAAATCTTATGGGACTTAACTGCTAAGGTCGTCAGTCCCTAAGCTGACACACTACTTAACCTAAATTGTCCTAAGGACAAACACAAACACCCATGCGCGAAGGAGAACTCGAACCTCCGCCGGGACCACCCGCACAGTCTATGACTGCAGCGCCCTAGACCGATCGGCTAATCCCGCGCGGCAGCTAATGGTGTCTTTCAGCAGACATTAGCAGAAGCTTCGAAATTCATCATCTAGCACGCAGCACGTGTCCGTATATGGGTGGAGACAAAGCTCGAAGGAAACGGGAGATCGTGCCGTTCTCATTGTTTCTGTGACACTATTGTATGCTCCAATCTCAAAATGGCGGAGAACATAGCCAGCATTGAAGATATTCTCTTACTAGGTTTTCACGTATGGTATTAATGAACAAAATATTAATGACCTCCTTGAAAATGCATACTCCTCGATTTCGAGTGCTATGCATGTTGCATAACGGGATTGTAAGCCCCACTCCCCGCTGTCTCAGTGCTCAGATCATGGCAGTGTTTTGTTTATGACAGCCGATTTTATGGGATAAGCGCAGCCATATCGGCCGACGGTGGAGGCATGAGGACGTCAGAAAGATGCTGTCGTGTTTGGAAGTGCGTATGTCTACACAGTGAATGAAGTTTCCCAGTTTGTTGGTATATCAATGCAGTGTGTTCAACGTGTCTACAAGGAATGATGGACCACTTGCAGCCATGTAAAACGTCGCAGCGGTAGTTGTCATAAGAAGATCCTTACTGACAGAAACTGGGGACTAGCGTCACACTATGTTAATGTCAATCGATTTCAAACCCTACAGGAATAGCTCCTTCCAGTGAACGCCAGTTTGTCTCAAAAAGTTCCTAAGAGAATACTGCGAATGAACATGTGTCAAATCACTCCATATTAGCAGAGCCTTTGAGAGAACCACAAGCCAACGTCCAGAGATGAACCCACAAAAATAATTAGAACAAGTAATAGAAAACACCTTTCAACTCACCATAAAATCAGTATAAACGAAAAAGCAAAGCAGAAGACAGAGGTTTTTTAAATGGACAAGTGACCATAAAAACCCCATTCGCATTAATGGATAAAATGTGGAACAAAGTCCCACCAGATGATCATCAGAATATCACCACATAATCTGTCACCTCACTCTTACGTGATTCCTTCTGATTCATCCTTTCAATCATCCATTAACCACTTTTTGATCCACACTGAACAATCTGTCCCCATCATCCAATAGGCAGTACCCCACTCTCCCAATGCCTTAACATAATAGTTAACATAGCAATAGTATAAACGCCGTTACACCCAGATTAGTAGCGAAGTGTTTTGAGCGCACTTAAATAACGATAAACGAAGTATGAAAACCAAGAAACCAAGAGATTCCGATGTGAATGTTTAACAGTGGCCTGTGACCAGAAAAGAGGACATACTGATTTTGGTAGGACAAACGAGAAACCGAGATAACAAATTATCCGTGTATAAATTTATGGTGTCGACTGGTGCACCTACATATACGTAAATAGTCGTCGAATTCATACTGAAATTTCAAATATAAGAACAAAATTTTATTTCTTTATTAAGTCAATTGAGGAACCCATTAGCGTAAGAAATTAATAACCATCAGATTGCAGAAAGAAAAACGGGGTAACTGATAAAAAGAATGTTTATTACCTGCTGCGGAAAACGGCGAAATCAAAGAAACCGTTCAGTACGAATTTCTGTAGATCCATCGTGTGCAGCAGACGGTTACTGCACGGAGCTTACTAGAAAATAAGGTTTACACCGTTTGGTGGTTAGAGAATTCAGCTCGGCAGCAGACTGAAATACTCATTTCACAAACAAACCCGAGGCTGCGCCTAAACCATTTATCAGCGACATGTATACTTCAACGAGTTCTAATGTAGCAGCTGGTGCAGAAGAGTGTCTGACACGTTTCAGAGGGAGGAGATGCGTCGTAGAATTTGGAACAGGAATAATATTATGTGCTTTAGCAGTGCGATAGATCGTTGTACTCGCTGAGTGCGGAAGGAGTTACAGCGGCATGTTTGGAAGATGTTCCCAACTGCGTGGAAACGGATACAATTCGTCGTCGGCAGCCTCAGAAGGATGGACTGAATTTCTACAACTCCAAGCATAGCGCGGCATTCGTGAAAGCTTTTACTCATCTGAGTAATCTTTGGGTCTCTCGTGTCGCTACGGTAATCTTTCAGGCGGATTGTTTGTAAAATTCGATTATGAGATTGGTTCTGCTAGGCAACAGTTCTGAGTAGCGAACTGAATTGTTATTACCTGTGGAGAGGGGTGTGTCGCCGATAATACTTTTTGACTAATGACGACCAAACTTTCTGTGTCTATATCGTTGACTGACTTAAGAGCTTAGGAAGTCCCAAATTTTCATACCAGCTTTGAAACTGAAATATTGGAAAGCCATTTGTGGACCCTTGAGGAGGGAAGCAGGCAATTCCTGCCGTCGGTTGTGTTACTTGAGGGAGCTAGTAGATGGACAATTAAGATTCTGATGTAAGACATGTATTTACTGAAGTTATTGAACGTTAAATGAATGAGTATGTTGTCATTGAGATTGAATTGTTTGGTTTTGGTTTGCGTTTTAGATATTTACATCAAATAAATTTAATTCTAGGACTGTTGCTCCATGCCTGTTGGAGGGTAACGAAAATTATTAGTATTGTATGTTTAAAGTTTGGCAGTAGAACTTTGAAACATACCAATTATTAGTTTTGTTAGAGATACGGTAATGTTACTAGTGGCCCAGGAGTTACGAGTTCCTCAACAACAGGAATTATGCTTTCGGCTGTTCAAACTCTTTGCTATCAATTTCATCCCACTAGTGTATTAGCAAGACAGCTTCTGCGATGCTTGGAAGCTAAACTGAAATTCTGAATCGACTCGCAAGGTTGTTGCAATGTGACTTCAGCTCTAGAAAAATAATGAATTTCTATGGCTCTTATAGAAGTCTATCTTCATAAGTAAATCTTTCGAAACACCTGTTTTAGCTGATTTTTGCCCTGTACCATGTCTTATTCTTTGCTGTTTTCCTTAGTTTTTAGCAGGAGCATCCTTCCATGAAATCTATTAGTAAGGTATGTCTTCCTCTCGGTCAGCCTGTTCCTTTTCTACTTTTATTTCGTTGGTAAATTTTAGAATTTTTTTCCACTGAAAATATTCGAGCCACCTCGCTTTTCTCATTAGGAAACACTTTCCCATATGCTTTCCTCTACTAGCTCGAACACTGCACCATTCCTTATATTGTCAGTCGCTTTCGTAATATCCTTCCTCAGCGACCACTTTTCAGAGATGGCGACCACATTTCAGAGTTAACCAAATAATTCCTCCTTTTTTTTCTTACTGTCGAAGTTTTCAAGGCATGTGTAACTAAAATTCAAAGTTGAATTTTGTAAATCGTTTTCCTTCATAACTTCCTATGGCCTTGTTGTTAACAGTCCTCGCACTTTTCTAAACGATTCCTTTTTGTGTTTCTCGTGTAAAATTTATATTTCCTTGTTTAATTTAAATTACAGAAGGAAGCAATTGAAGTGTCTGTGGAATGGAGGGCTGAGAGAAGAACAGCAGCATTCATAGTCACACACACAGTTCTTTATTGTACAAATTAAATGACGTGTCAATCAGAATACTAGGAGTCAATTTCTCTCTAATGACTAAGCTATGATACCAAATTACAAAACCACACAAGTTCGTCCCGTTTGTCCAGAATGACATTAATGATAAAAACGAAAGAGTCGGACGCAAAATTGAAATTACTGACAGTTTTAAATACATTTGAGTTACTCAAACTGTCTCTGACAGCAATAGCTTCTACATGCCCACGGGGGATTGACAGCAACACAAGAAAATCTCATTTAAAGCAGTAAATAACAAAGCGTAGAAGCACAAATGTTACATAACTCCAGCATCAAAAACCAAATTTCAGTTCCAAAATGGTTAACGTCATGCACCCAAATTGGTGTCAATAGTATTGAAAATTAAATGTTAGACTTTAAATTTAAATGAGTGAATATCTGGGATCAATTTCAGTTCCAAATTGACCAAGAAAAAGAAATCTCATTTAAGGCAGTAATCAATAAAATTTAAGTGACTGAAAATTTGAAAGCTACTTCAGCTACAGAAATTGACTAAGGCAAGTAAATCTTATTCAAAATAGGAAATAAAAAAATACAGAAGTATCAATGTCAAGTAACTTTAATATTAAACACAAAATAGTATTCAAACCCAAAACGATCAGCATCTTGGGCCCAAATTGGCGTTAATAGTAAATATAATAAATTGTCAGTCATACTGTGAATTTAAATGACTGCCAACTTTAAATCGAATTCAGTTACCAAAAGTAAGCAACGGAAACTCTCATCTAAATAAGAAAATAGTAAAATTTAAATGACCGAAAATATTAAATCAAATTCTCTTACGAAAAACTGACTAAGACAAGAATCTCTCATTTATAGGAGTAAATAATAAGACTTGGAAACACCAAAATTAAATAACTTCATCATTAAAAATCAAATTCCATGTGCAAAGGAATTAAACTTGGGTGCGATGAAATATTACACTGAAATGGCGATAACCGTTAAGACCAAAATCTATCCCTCTAAACAGTAGTAATTAACGAAATAAAATTTCTGGCATTCAACACATAAGAATTTAAAAGATATCAAAATAGCCAGGCTACTGGGCAGTCAACCACCCCAATGTGCGTCTGAAGACATCGACAGCACGACGATGCGCCGACGCAGGCCCACGGCTAGAAGGCCAAAGAGATGCAGGGTACATCTTCAACATACTGTGGTAGCGCGTTAACGACCAATAGTGGCCAAAGTACCATAGCAAATTACACCGATACAATACCATATAAGGTAAATTATCACATCGGCTGTTTTAAGTCATAGAACAATCTACAATCCCATAAAGAAATCACAGACAAACGTCGGGGACGGCGGCCATGTGGGACAGAACCTATAACATCAATACTGAACGTCAGGACCTAAATACGACAGTACACACAGTAAGTGTTACCCTCTGGGAGGTATTTTAAATTATTTGACCTTGTGTTAACCTAATTGACAGAGGTCTCGAACATAAATTTCATTACTATGGCAGTTAGTAGAAAGACGTTAAATTTAGATGCTAAGGAAGTAATGAAATTTTTCGTGAATGAAATAATAAACATTCGCCAGCCTAAATAGGCATAATAATGTGGGAACATTAAGTTCATAGAATTTAACTGCTATTTTACAACTGGGACTTTCATTCCTTCTCTCCCTGTGAAGTGCAATGAGTACACACAACTGCCAGACGAACCGAACAGTGGTTAGCAGTAGTTATCATCGCATAAATTAGCAGTCACGGTAGGATAAATGGTACTTTGCTCCTGTTAATAATAACCAGTATTTCAATCATTAACCAATTCAGCACCAGAATGATATCAAAGACATCACGAAATTAAGTGAAGCATGACAAGAGTCCTTGTTTAACTCACAAATGCAATTAAATAACACTATACAAACACTTTTTCACACTCTCTCTTTTGTGGAAATACTTCAGATTCCTTTAGCTAAAGGAATGTTCAATTTAACTTCCTCATAACAGAAAAGAATATCGTGGGGCCCATAAACTATCATTTACTCCACAGGCATATTCTCCAACTATTTCAGATTACACTAATCAAGTTGCATTCCACTAATGGGAATTTCTAACCCCACTTGAATTTGTATATATTTCCAGACTATGTGGCAATTTGCTTAAATGTTATTCTGAAATAGAACTTCAGAAATTAGTTCATAGTAATAGCCAAAGGAAAATTAAATTTTCTGTAAGTCAAATTATGTGCCTTTTTCATTACCTGTGAAGTAGGTGGTTTAATTAGTAACATTTATAAACTTTGTTACTGAAAGTTTGGCACATTCAAATTAGAAACAATTAAATGATTATCCAGTAACAATATTCTTGATCTTTTGCACGTTTAGGATGGGACCCTAAAACAGTTTTAAGATTAGGCCAATTTCAAAGTTCACACACATGTTTTTATCACATGTATTACTGTCGAAAAAGTACACACACAAACATACTGGTACATATCTCTTTTCCTGAAGCAGTGGCGCTATAGTGGTGGCAAGCACGTGGCGGCTATCAGGTCTCGCTTCATGCTTTTTAAGGCTCTTTCCAAATTTCTCCTTGGGGACGTATCAATCTCTTTAGAGCCATTCCATAATACAAGAGCACCATATTACAGCCGGACCACATCCGAGGCAATTTCAACATAAATCTGCTTCTGAATGCCTCACTTGGCACCCATGGTAACTTTACAGCTGTTGGCCACGGACTGCGTAATGTCCTCTCTCTCTTGCTGCTAAGATTGACCGCCAAAACCACCTTTTCCGGCGCGCCAAGATCCTTCCGTAGCGGAGGGAGTTCCCTACACCTTTTCTATTATATAACCCCACTTCCCTAAGTATGAACCAGTATTTAAAGTACAATTTCTCTTTAGTGAGCATATATATTTTATAAAGTTTCATTATTTTTAAACATTATTAAGCTTTTATAATAATTAACAGACTTCACTTCCCTCTGACAATTCAAAGATCTTAATTAGTACGGAACAATCACTTCAAAATTACGTATACACATAGTTACATAGCACATGGGTGTTGGTGTTACAATGCACAACACATCTAGCGCCGTCCTTCAGACGAACACGTGTGCACCTCAGAAATGAGAAAAGCTACCGAATCGCCCACGATAGACCGATCCTTGTTAACTGCAGAGCGATTGGTCCACCTAGACAGTACAGCGACCAGCCAACTTACGGTTGTGTACAACCAGTCCTGGCCGAAATAAACTTGGCGCCAAGTACGAATAACTCATTCAGATCATGTTAAATAATAGGAAAATAATATTACACTTGATTTGAAGATATTACGTAACTCAATGTAATTTACTCTTGTCAGACTTGTTTGAATGTAATCACAGGTAAATGTTGAAAACAGACACAGCTTCATATTTATTACAGTTTACTGTCACACGTCTTTTAAGCAATCAACGGACATTTAAAACTCGCTCTTCCTGCACCAGGGAATTACAAATTAAGTAGGAGACGGTGTGAACAAAACATTTAATCAGTTTAATCTCAACAGAAACGAGACACCAAATATTCATACAAGGGTTGCCCAAAAAATAACGCACCGCATTTTTTTCCTCAGCCGAAACCAATCCTACGAATGCGAAACTTTACGTATGTATTATTTGAAGTGCCCTAAGTGAGCGCGCTAAATTTTTGTCACTCCTGACAGACAGCGTAGTTGCAGGACAGTTTCAAAATGGCGTCTGTAGGTGATGTACGTTACAAGCAACGCGCCATTATTGAATTTCTCACTGCAGAGAAAGAAACTGTGGGGAATATTTACCAACGCTTGTGCTAAGTCAGTGGAGCATCTGCTGTCGACAGATGTACAGTCAGTCGCTGGGCACGGACGGTGAGGTCATCAAAACGCGGTTCGACGGAGCTCCACGATTTAAAGCGGTCCGGGAGACCAGTTGACGCTGTATCTATCAAACAGCAAAGGAAGTGTGGAGGCAGAAGTCTGAGGACTGATGATAAAATCGAAAAACAGAGTTGGGCAGTGTTACCCCATCCATCCTACAACCCTGACCTAGTCCCCTCGCACTTCCACTTCTTTGGGCCTTTAAAGGATTCCATTCGTGGAAGACATTTCTAGGACGATGAGGAAGTTATTCGCACATTGAAGCACTGACTCCGCCACCAGGACAAGGATAGGTACCGACAGAGCATACACGCCCTTGGTTCGTTCTGGAGGAACGCCGTAGGACGGGATGGACATCACGTGGAAAAATAGGGTGGGCAGATAAAACATTATTTTCAGTAAAGAATTGTTGAAGAAAAAAAGTGCAGTGCACAGCTTTCGGTGCAGCCCTCGTACTAACGGCCCTCTGTTTCATCGCTACATTTCGGCTAATTTGCAGTGTTCGTAGCGTTACACAGAACTACACTCGGTACGTAGTAAGTCTCAACAGTTTATTTATTTAACCCGATCAGATTAGGGCCATCAGGCCCTCTCTTACATCGGACCAGTGTTCCACACATGCAGCATTTCACACATCAGAGTTACATCATGATAATAGTTTAAATAAGAAAATTAGATTGCTCTAGTGACAGTATTAATAAAGAGTAATGACTAAGACCTAATAAAGCAAATGCTAGCAGTATTTTTACAACAGATGCTATACATACAAATTATGATAAAAGCAATAATAATAACAGTAAAAAAGAAAATCAAATAATAAAGATAAACATGAGCAAAATTGGCAATATTTGTGAAGATTTGTGCAGATGTACATTAATATCTTGGTGTGTAAAGTAGATATTTACTAGTATAGCGAATTTTGGAGAAGGGAGATTGAAGGAGGGGAAAGAGGTAGGCAGTGAGGGGAAGTGCATGCATGTGCGGAGGAAGGCATTACTGTTGCTTAAGTAGATACGTCATTAACTGTTTTTTGAAGCTGGACATGTTTTTAAGTTCTCTAACATAACGAGGGAGGTTATTACAGAGTCGGGTTCCCGCTACTGTAAAGGGCTTGGAGAAAGTGACTGAGCGATGCACTGGAACAGAGAGGATTTTATTGTGATGGGAACGTGTATTTCTGCCATGTTGTTCCGACATAAGCGTTAAGGAGGAGGAGAGATATGAGGGGTCGGTGTACATTTATAAGGCAGTAGACGAGACAGAGTGTATGGAAATCTCTGCGTTTGTCTGCACGCTGCTAGGACAATTTTGCATATGCTGGTGAAATGTGATCAAAAAGTCGAACGTCACAGATATATCGGACGCAGGCATTCATGACCAGTTCCAGACGTCGCGAATTTTCCTGAAAGAGGCCTTGTAGGATAATATCGCTGTAGTCAATGGTTGGGAGTATAAGCTTTTGTACTTGTTTGTTTTTCAGATCGAAAGGGAAGAGTTTTTATATTTTTGTAGGACATGAAGGGATGCTGATGCTTTTTTGCACACTGCAGTTACGTGCTCTGTCCAATTAAGATTTTCGTCTATTGTTACTCTCGAACTCTTTGCTAAGGGAGAGAAGTTAATATTTGTTCCATTTAGGATAAGAGATGGTACGGATTTCCGATGTTTTGGGCTAATGAGCTTAGAGTGACCAACAAGTACCGCTTGGGTTTTAGATGGGTTTAGTTTTAGTCCTATGTCCTATGACCAATTTGATAGTGCATCGAGGTCAGTATTGAAATTTTCAATAGCTTTCTTAAGATTGCTTGGTTTCGCACTTAGATGTAACTGAGGGTCATCAGCATACATACGATATTTGCAATAGGTCAGAACCGATGACACATCATTGACATACAGAGAGAAGAGTATAGGACCTAATACTGAGCCTTGGGGAACGCCTGAAACTACCTGCCGCCATTGTGATTTTATATTCCCGGAAAGGACGCATTGCTGACGAGACGTCATGTATGAGCGAAACCATTTCACTGCACTTTCTGAGAAATTTAGACCGCTAAGTTTGGCTAGTAAGATGTCGAAGTCGATAGTATCAAATGGTTTGCTGAAATCTAAGAAGCAAATGATAGTCGCTTCTTGTCTGTCCATGGCAAGTTTCAGGTCATCTGTCACCTTTATCAGTGCGGATGTTGTGCTTCGATTTTTACGGAAACCTGATTGGTATTCGTCTAGTAGGTTGTTAGTAGTTAGGTAGTTGGTGAGCTGGTCATGGACTATATACTCTAAGGCCTTTGATAGTGCAGGAAGGCGGATGGGGTGGTAGTCGGAGGGTGCTGTGGCGATGTCCTTTTAAGGCAGTGGTTTTATTTGTCCCAATTTCCAGGCCTCCGGGAAAACATTTGTGACTAATGAATCGTTGAAAATGTCTGTTATAGAGGGCAGTAGTTGATCAATAATAAGTTTTACCATCTGGATAGAGATGCCATCGTGTCCAGTAGATGCTTATCTAATCCACATTATGGCTTTCTGGACAGTATTGCAAGTGATGTGCTGTAGATAGAATTTTCCTTGGTACAGTAGTTCATCCCGATGCAATAATCAACGATTCTCTCTCTTTTTATCTTTTTATTTTTATTTTTATTTTATTTTTTATTTTATTTTATTATTATAATTTTTTTGCGGTTCTATTGTGGTTGTAGGTAATGTGAACAATCAGTTTAGTTCTTCAGCTGCGACCATGGGATTTTCTGCAACTTTTATTTTGCCAGAACCGAGTCTACGGAGATTTCTCCACAGGATAGCTGGTCTACATCTATTGTCAGCTAATGGACGGGCATGCATGAGCTTAGCGTTTCTCACCGCTTGACTGACTATGTTTCGTTTCTGCTTGTATACAGTATGATTTTCAGGTGTACGGTGTATCTTGTATGCTCGATGTGCAACGTCTCTGAGATTCATTAGCTGTTTTAGTTCATTACTTAGCCAAGGTGCTGGTATCCTTTTTACTTTTCTGGTCTTTATTGGAGCATATTTGTCATATAGTTGAGTAATTTTGTTAGTGAAATCCTGGAGTTTGTCGTTTACGTCCAGTTGACGGATCCAGTGTTCGTGGGGAACCGAGACTATCTCCTTCCATCACATCACACTAAACGCCCTGCTGAAAGCACGGGGACGCGCCAAACCTGCTCCCAAGCGGCTCAGCCCACTGAGAAACACAGAAGAGCTGCTCGTGCTACAGCCTTCCCGTCCTGAGGAACGTGGAGGTAAACGCCAGGCTGCATCCAGGGGAAGACGAGGTCTCCTCTTGACCTGTTTCCGTTCTCAACTCCACTCGCCGGCTCCGGGCCACCTCCTTGTTGCACGAAAAGTGCGTCAGATGGCGTTGCAGACCCACTAAAACGTACAACGGTGGCATAACACGAAGACAAATACATCAAACGCGGGGCGCGCAACGCTGCTTGTACATGTTCCTAAATACCATTTATCTATTAGTTGGACTCCTCAAAATCGACAGGAAAATAAAAAAAACACATAATTGTAAGTTTTCATTAAATATAAATTACTGTGGTTACGAAATAAGTTTCTAAGGCATGTATAATTGGACCAAAAATACATCAGAATTTCGATAATGAAGAACAGGCTTCCCATACCGTCCCACTTACGCTGAAGTAATTTGATATTTGTGAGGTTCAAATGGCTCTGAGCACTATGGGACTTAACATCTGAGGTCTTCAGTCCCCTAGAACTTAGACCTACTTAAACCAAACTAACCTAAGGACATCACACACATCCATGCCCGAGACAGGAATCGGACCTGCGACCGTAGCAGTTGCGCGGTTCCGGACTGAAGCGCCTAGAACCGCTCGGCCACCGCGCCCGGCATACTTATGAAGGACAAATTTCTTAAAATTAACTTTTTTGTTGTAATTTGTCAAATATTACGACAAACGGAAATGATGCCAATTGCAGAACTGAGAAGCATTCTTTGCATTCAGATGTGACGTTGTTATTTAATTCAAATTAAAACTTCAAGGAAACGCTAAGTTTTACATAATTACTTTGTGGCCTAGAAAGGTGGTATTCCGTTATAATGAAATTCATAAACAATCCTAACACAGTGAGCCTTTCTGATGTAGTGTATTATTCTTCAAATAAATGCCAGTTGCCCTTGAACTCATACTGAGTGACGTGGCTCCGTGGTTAGCGCACTGGACACACATTCGGTAGGACAACGGTTCAGTCCCGCATCCAGCCATTCTGATTCAGGTTCTCCGTGGTTTCCCTAAATCGCTTTTGACAACTGCGCGGGATGGTTGCTTTGAAAGGGCACAGCCGACTTCCCTCCCCATCCTTCCGTAACCCGATGATACCGTGGACCTAGCTGTTTGGTATCTTCCACCAAATCAACCTTTGAACTGTTACATATACAACGCTTACATTTCCTGGGGCATGATTTGATTCTTATACTTTTGTTGATGTATCATATTTAAATAGGTTATATACATATATACCGAAGCGTTAAAGAAACTGGTATAGGCATGCTTATTCAAATACGGAGATATGTAAACAGGCAAAATACGGCGCTGCAGTCGGCAACGCCCATGTAAGACAACAAGTGTCCGACTGAGTTGTTAGATCGACTGCTGCTACGACACCAGGGTATCAATATTTATGTGATTTTGAACATGGTGTTGTAATCGGCTCACGAGCACCGAGGTAACAATGACGACAGGATTTTCCCGTACGACCATTCACGAGTGTATTGTGAATATCAGGAATCAGGCAAAACATCAAATCTCCGACATCGCTGCTGCCGGAAAAAGATCCTGCAAGAATGGGACCAACGACGACTGAAGAGAATCGTTCAGCGTGACAGAAGTGCAACCCTTCCGCAAACTGCTGCATATTTCAGTGCTGGGCCATCAACATGAGTCAGCAGAGAACCATTCAACGAAATTTCATCGATATCGGCTTTCGGAGCCGAAGGTTCACTCGTGTACCCTTGATGACGGCACGACACAGAGCATTACGCCTCGCCTGGGTCCGTAAATACCGACATTGGACTGTTGATGACTGAAAACATGTGGCCTGGTCAGACGAGTCTCGTTTTAAATTGTATCGAGCGGACGGACTTGTGCGAGTATGGAGACAACCTGATGAATCCATGGACCCTGCATGTCAGCAGGGGACTCTTGAAGCTGGTGGACTCTCTACAATGGTGTGGGGCGTGTGTAGTTGGAGTGATACGTGTAGATACGACTCTTGCAGGTGACACGTACTGAAGCATCCTGTCTGATCACCTGCTTCCATTCGTGTTCATTGTACATTCTGATGGGCTTCGGCAATTCCGGAAGGACAACGCGACTCTCCAAACGTCCAGAATTGCTACAGAGTGGCTCCGGGAACACTTTTCTGAGTTTAAACACTGCTGCTGGCCACCAAATTCCCCAGACATGAACGTTATTGAACATATCTGGGATGATTTACAACGTGCTGTTCAGAAGAGATCTCCATCCCCTACAGGATTCATGGTGTCAGTTCCCTCCAGCACTACTTCAGACATTAGCCGAGTCCATGCCACGTCGTGTGGCGGCACTTACGCGTGCTCCCAGAGATCCTACACGATATTAAGAAGGTGTACGGCTTGAGTTGGCATCATTCATTGGAGTAACAGAATGATATGGAGCAGTGGTAAGGCAATGGACTAACATTCGCAAGGACCAGCCACATTGAGCTTTGCCGAGGATCATCCAAATCACTTAACGCAAAGGTCGTTGTAGTTCTTCCAGAAACTACACAGCCGATTTTGTTTTTCATCCTTCACCTAATCGAATTTGTGCTTTGTTTGTAATGACCTTGTTTTCGACAGACCGCTCAATCTAAATACTGCTTCTTAGAAATATTAAATGTCCAGCGATCGTAACTTAATACGATAACAACTTTAAAATTAGGACGTGCATCTTAATATTTGTTTTATGTTTGGTCTCTCGGCAGTGGATACTATACCTTTAGTAGAAAAAGTTCTCATTTGGTCACTGGTATTTGAGCCATTGTGTTGTTCTTCTAGGTTTTGAGAGCTAAGCTATAGGAAAACATTTTCATAGCGGAGGGTAGGTGCGGCTTTCGGTGTAGTCGTTAGCTTGGTGCGTGTTGTAGTGCCGTGTATGGCTAAGCCAGCCGTCTCGCCCTGCTACAAGCACCCAATTTCCTCGTTCTGAGAGGAAGCAGCCAGCTGTATTAAGGGTGAGACTCTAATCACCAGGTCCGAGCTACGATTGTGCGAGTTTCTCCTCTCTTTTGTTTTTTCTCTCTATTTAAATCCTCTCCTCCTCCCCCCTCCGCCACCCTGGCTTTGAACTCTCGGCGCAACTGTTCGCCCCTCCTACTTTTAATTCTTCAAACTACTCCGGATTTGTACTCGGTGGAGTTGGTACCGTCGCTGGTAAATATTGATTCAGCGTTTAGCGAAGCAGTGACCCAGCGGAAATCCAAATTAAACAGCTGCCGATACTGGGAAAACTGGAGTTACGAAGAATTGGAAAGAACAGAGGGGCAACGAAAGTTCAACTCGTGAAAGCAAAGTAGTGTAAAGAGCTAAGTGTGCGCTACAATTTCCATCCGCAAACAGCTTCAAAACTTAGGGCTTCGCGAGTTGAAAGAAAGGACCGCCGGTCACTCGAGTTTCATATGCAAGAAAATAACGCTTTTGTTGTGCTGTGTAGCGTATGTGCATTACCTCAGCAGTTACGTATTTCAGTATAATTAACCCACTGTTATTTCTTGAAATTTTCAATACAGCACCCCTTGCTTTGTTAAGGGGCTTGTATCAGCGATAGAAAGGTGAAAACGTGATGCCTGGGATAGAAATCTTCAGAATATATGAAACATAATCACAATACCCTGTAAGCTATCTCTATAACTGAGTCAAACAGCAGTCACCTTGACGTTGTAGTCATGAGATGGACGGGGTGTCGTAGCGACGCAAATATTTATATCAAAATACCAGTCGCTGAAACAGTGAGAAATGTAGCGGTACGTAGTTTAATTCTGATACCATCTATTCTTGAGACTGTGGCAGAATTTTCTTTCGTTATTGTTTACGTTTGCTATACGTCCAACTGGACGGTGGGAAGGCAGCAGTAATTCTTTGGAAGTTACAAACAATAATTTTCAAATGTCTCGAGCAAACTTTTCACTATTTCCAAAATTGTCTTACGCATTTCGAAATTCCGAAAAGCTATAAAGTGCAACACGAAATTTGTATCAAATGGTATGAAAGTGTGTTACAATTCGCTCTTGAATTAAGACACAGTATATTGAGACTTTTTAGCTTACCAATCTTACGTCAAATACAGAAAAATGTTCGGAAGACACATTGTATCTCGCTAATGGTCTTAACCTAGAAATTGCTACCAACGAACAAAGTAGAGAACAAGTGGACTTAAACGATAGGTTGAACTAGATATGTAGTACGTGATGCATTTCTTTGTTCATAACTACCTTTTTTGACCATTATCTCATATAAAACAATTAAATCAGTAAAAAGTCATGGAAATCATCTTACAAAAAAAAATGGCTCTGAGCACTATGGGACTCAACTGCTGTGGTCATCAGTCCCCTAGAACTTAGAACTACTTAAACCTAACTAACCTAAGGACATCACACACATCCATGCCCGAGGCAGGATTCGAACCTGCGACCGTAGCAGTCGTACGATTCCGGACTGCGCGCCTAGAACCGCGAGACTACCGCGGCCGGCAATCATCTTACAGTGTATTACAAAATGATATTTTTAGAAAACAACCCGAAATAGTAGGGTGGGCTTTATTTTTTTAACAGTAGGCGGCACCAGGTTACGTGTTTCAGTGTGTAAAATAGTGCATCAGTAAGAGTTCATAAATACCGTTACAATATATAAGTATCAATTGAGGCATGTACAATTCACTTTTGAAGGACAGTGGGCGCCTGTGCGTTGCCGTTACCGTCAACGTGAGCAAATGAATAAGTGGCATGCAGCGAATTCAAACAATCTGAGAAGGCACGATCTAGAAACCCTTTAAGTTACTGTCATCCATAGTATATGACAACCATATAGATAGCCTTTTAGCTAAAATACCATCCAGAATTACAATCGTTTTAAAACAAGTGCAATATATAAGTTAATGGTACATGAACTGTCACTTTATGACCTCCCAATACAGTTTTAACATCCAATAGCTGAAACCTACTGCTGCGTTACTTACAATGTCAGCTTCTGGTGTTACAACACAGTTTTAAAACGAAACAGATGATACACACTTTCTAGTTATGGTACACGCATTGTCATCTTATGGTATTAGAACACTAAATCAGTTTTCAATGTTTATATGATTGTGTCAACTGTCACTGCCTTAGCCGCTTAGCATTGCAATTCCACTGTGAGATACTGAGCATTATGAGGAGAATAAACTAAAGTCTTGTACTGCAAGATTAAGTTCATACTCCAGAATTTGAGTCTGCTTGACATTAATAGCTGTTTTAGATTAACTAAGAATAGGTTTTGAGAAATAACAAATGTACTTCAGACGTGGGAATAAAACCATTTTGGTACAAGAAACGAATTACTCTCGTCGACAAGAGCTTTAAAGTTTTGTAACAAGTCAGCAGTAGTGCCATGTATGTTTGGCAGAATTATAGAACAAATTTTCATTTACTTTGATAAATAATACAGAACATTTTGATTTCTTTTATGTGTGGTACACAGATCGATTAAAGCTTGCTGACAAGTGCAGCTTAACCGGCAAGTTAGTTTATTTGTGCTGTTATGTGAACGATGTGTATTTCCTTCAGTGTTACTGTAAGCAACCTGTGTGTGTTTTGTTCTCTATTGGATAAATAATTTTATTTTGGTACAACGATCCTGTGGTTGAGAAATCTAAATTTACTCTCTGTGTGTAACCTTATCCATCACTGTCACTGTCTATTAATTTTCGTATTTGGGGCATTACAAACTTATCCTATCATGTTGCGAAAATATATGGTTTAAGTGGTATAATGCACTAAACATATCATCAAAATGCATCATTTTAGTATGATGTGTTGTGTTAAAGTGTTGGGTAAATATAAACTCGCTAGATAATGCATGCTGTCACAGGAATGTCCATAATCCAAATGTTATAATAATCCATAACAGCTAGTATATAAGATCGCTTGTATTTTTCTAGTGTCGAATATGATGCATTATTTTCTTACCCCTAAAATGGTACTTCGTGAGGTGAAACATTACTGAAACCTTCTAGAAACGTCAGACGATGAAAGTTCGATCTACATACCACCAATAACATAGCGTCAAGTAGAACAAAGAATGATATGCTTATTTCTTGAAGTATTTTGAAAGATTTTACAGGAAATTTAGACACAGAGATGGCATTGTGGCACCTAATTTGAGAATGCACAGTATTAACCTAGATTGTAGGGTGCCGGCCCCACATCTAATCTGCCTGGTGGATTAATTATGCAAGTCAGTGTGCTGCACAGCATGGATGTGGTTTCCAGGTGGTTTTCCACATCCCAGTGAGTGAATACTGGGCTGGTACCCTAGCTGCACCTGAGTTATGTGATTAAAAATGTTTAGAAAACTCTAGCTCACTTCCACATGAACAACACTATACGCAGGCAACTGGGGTACACATATGCTGTCTCAGTGGAATAATGGAGTGGCGGCAGAAAGGGCATCGGGCCACACCTTACACTGTCCATTCCAAATGTGTTTCTAACCAAGCTGCCCCTGCACTGATGTCGGACATAGACATAAGAAAAATAATAAGAATTTGAGATTATACAGTTATCTATTAGGTGTCAGTTTTAAGTTATACATTAACTACCATCTTCCAATAACTGACTGTATACAATAATTTTTCAAACAGCCTGTTTGTTGTTTGAACTATCATTGATTACCAGCTTCGATTATTAATTTAGCAACATCCGTTTGGTGCCTTTGTAGACTTGCTCATGACTATTTTGCTATATGGCCTCATTTACATCTAAAATGAAGTCTCATCTGCTTGTTTTGCGTATTATTTTTAGCCACGTGTTTTTTCAACTGTGATAAAATAATTTAAACACTGATATGGAATAAAACAGTGACCCAGTACGTATTCTAAACCACAGTTTTCATTGAGGCATGAAAATGCAGAATCAACAGAAATTGACAAACCGGAAGAAAATGACAGCTGCTAATGTCAGACAGCCATATCAGTATCTACAGTTATTGTTAAAGGGCTGACGGTTCGTAGTAACGGTGCAAAGTTGGAGGTTGTCTATCTAACGGCTTCCCGAGATAATAAATTTTTATTTAATTATTCATGTTAATCGTTTAACAGAATAGGACATGTATTACAGTTAGAAACCGTATACATGACTTCAGGAAGAATAGATCACAATGTACAAGTGGTCCAGACAATATCCATCCAGTATTTGGGAATGAGAGCACTGATAGACTTCGAATAAACCTTACACATAATTTCATGCGTTTAAGAAAAAAGTTTGTTGGTTGGCGCTCTAATTTTGTTACTTCTTAGCTACTATAGCTATTCGCAAGGCGTTTTGTAGATAGGTATCCACACTTGCTACTCAATACACCTGAAAAGTCATATAATTCTACGAGACATGGTCCAAGATATATGCCATCATAAACACTGTGATTCCTATAAAACTAGTTTTTCATTAAAGTGGAGTGTCAAACATCTGTATTGATCCATTGTTTCATAGAGAGAGATTTAGCGATTTTCAACGAAATTTAAAATTTTTTCTAAGTTTATTCTCGCTTACGTGTTGTACGTCAGATACGTATCACATTAACTCATTTTTAAATTAATCGTAAGTCTGAAGCTCATTTACATTTTGGAGTTAAATTGCTTAGGGAATCCGTGGTTTACTGGTGTTACGTTAAGGATATAAATAAACTCACTGACGATGGTACAACTTCCCAGAATGATTAATCCATTAACCCTACAACCACCAAGCATGGGCAAAAAACTGGCAGTACATTTGTCTTGTGTTAAAAATCATAACAAATGTCCTGCTATGTTAATGGGCATTTTTCTATCTGTCTTCCATATTATGAATCGCTGTACGTTTTTATAGTTAAGTTTATAGAAACTGCAAATAAAAAAGCTGAACTTTTATACTCGAGGGCATATTTTACCCTGTGTTGGTATTAACTGTGTCCATAATTCTTACTTACTTCACTACAACGGCCAAGCTTTGGCAAAAATTGTCTGCAAATTTTTATTTTTATTTAGGGTACATTGTTGATAATTTGGTTGTTGAGTTTTATTTCCATTGTTAACTTATAGACTGTCCATTTTTATTAGAAGTTTGTCACAGTAAACCATATTCCCTTCTTGTAAGAGAGATTTTTAAAATGAGTTATAGAAGCTCGAACGAGGCAGAAATTCATGCAGAACTATTATCATATCACGGATTATCTTAGTTCAGTGATACTGAATCAGATTACACAGAAATTGAAGACAATTTAAATGCAGAAATGGAGGACAAAAAGAAAACGAACCATCCAGGTAACGCACCAAGTAAATATGTTACAAGTTCTGTTAGAGTTTATCTTTCGGAGTATCCAACACATTGTGAAAGGAATTTCGGCATCATTGTCTAATAACCTCAGAAAATAACTGCTGCTAGGAAAGCAACAATCTATATTTGTGAAAGTGCTTTACTTTCTGTTTTTGAAAGTTTTCAAGGACAAAAGTACAATATTCCGTTATCAGATCAAAGAGTGAATACAAACTTTGGACAGCCTGTGTATTCAATAATAGACTCCATATTTCTAGCTTCTACATACTTTTACTGTCCAAGTTTAGACCACTGTTGTTTGTTATATTGCGCCCTATCTGTTCTAAGGACTGCATGTTTAGTTACGGTGTTACTATTTACTGTTAAACTGACCTCACATTGGTAACAAAATTACTTAAAATAAACACATACTACAAGATTTACAACTTACTGTAAGACGGGCAGATTTTTCCCTTTGTTGGTAAAATATCTTGGTGTTTCTAGGGTTAAATGTCGGCATGCAATAGTGCATATATTACTTCTTCAGCCGATATTTCGTGAAGTGTTGGCAAATGTGCCAACACCTTGTAGATAGAGGAGGCCGAAATGCACGCTATCTAACGCAGACGGGCGTGAATTCTGGAACAGGATAAGTAGTGAATGGTAGCAAGAAAAGTACGTTGCTTTGGGAATACTTAACTTTTATATAGTCCTTTGGTTTACAACATTCTTGATGAGACATTTCATACGATAACTAGCAAATTATGTAAGTCTAATGGCGCCTTGCTAGGTCGTAGCCATGGACTTAGCTGAAGGCTATTCTAACTGTCTCTTGGCAAATGAGAGAAGGCTTCGTCAGTGTAGTCGCTAGCAAAGTCGTCGTAAAACTGGGGCGAGTGCTATTCCGTATCTCGAGACCTGCCTTGTGGTGGCGCTCGGTCTGTGATCACACAGTGGCGACACGCTGGTCTGACATGTACTAAATGGACCGCGGCCGATTTAAGCTACCACCTAGCAAGTGTAGTGTCTGGCGGTGACACCACATTCCTCCCCCGCAAATGGGCGAACGGTCGAGTTATAAGGCTTCCGCCCGCCGTGGGGAGGACCCCATGTTGACGTATGCGATGAGGTGGGGAACCTAACAACAGGCGAGGCTGTGCCACCCGCACCCGGCCATTCGGTCCGAGGGGAGCTAGGAAACGCCGGAAAACCTAGTCCAGGGTGCACGTCAACATGCGGTGTATGCGCCCGTAATGAGACAGGAGGGGCCGAAGGGTCGACCTCCATTGCGTCGGGGTAGCCGACGCGCGAAGACGCCATGTGGTCCGGAGTGGGCAAGAGTTCCATGGCGGAGGACAGCTGGTCACTGGAAGCGATCGGCGGCGCGTGACGCAGGGAGGCGCTTGGCGGCTGCAGCGAAGTGTCGAATGCGGACGGCGCCGGCGGGAGAACAGGCGGCATCGGCGGTGGTGGCTGCGGCGGCGCGTCGCCATGGGGCAAAATGGAAGGCATCGTCGGTAACACCTGGGGATGAGGCGAGCCAGTAGATGGGTCCCCAGGGCTCTGACCGGACGGCACCGTCGCTGAAAGCAGACGGGGAGCGGCAGAACCCGTGCGACGACAGAGGCGCAGCTGATTGAGATGCCGACGCACCTCACCAGAGGCCCCCAAAACCAAATACATCACGCGGCCGAGGCAGCGAAGAATGCGCCCTGCGAGCCAACGCCGTGAACCTCGATAGTTGCAATAAAATACAACGTCGCCTGGAGCAAAAGCAGGAGTCTGCCGCTGCACCGGAACCTGATGCGGCGGATGCAGCAAAGACATCAAGGTTCGATGAGGACGACCATGGAGCAACTCAGCCGGCGAGAGACCACCTCGGGGCTGAGAGCGATACGATGACAAAAAGAGCAACAACGCGTCCTCCCGAGAATGCGACTCTATCAACTTCAACATCTGTGACTTGAAAGTCCGGACCAATCGTTCGGCGGCACCGTTTGACTGAGGCGAAAACGGCGCGGATGTCAGATGTTGAATACCATTGGCCTTGCAGAATGACTGAAATTCTGCGGACATGAATTGTGGGCCATTGTCGGAAACAATAGTCTGCGGAAGACTTTCAATGCAAAAGATAGCAGACAACGCTGGGATGATGGCAGAGGACGTCGTGGAAGACATCAGGACAACAAAAGGAAAATTACTGAAGGCATCTACCAGAACCAACCATCGAGCATTCCAGAATGGACCAGCAAAATCGATGTGCAAGCGTTGCCAAGGGGAAGTGGCTTTTGGCCATGCAAAGACTTTCCGCTGCGGTGCGGATTGTTGTTCGGCACACGCCATGCAAGAAGAACACATATTCGTAATCGCAGCATCGATTCCGAACCAAGTACAGTGCTGACGAGCAAGTTGTTTCGTTCGCACTATACCCCAATGTCCTTGGTGAAGAAACCATAAGACAGAGGACTGTAACGAACGTGGGACCACGACTCTGGACTGATCATTATCAGAACGCAACAACAAAACACCACGTCATACAAAAGGTCTCTCCTTGTGAGCAAAAAATCGGCGAACCAACGGATCCTCGATCCGAGACTTTGACAAAGGCCATTGCGTAGCAACAAAACGCAAAACGGTAGCAAGGACAGGGTCAGCATTTGTGGCTGTAGCTACACGACGAAAATCAATCGGAAACGATTCGACCACTTCATCGGTTTCCGAATCAATGAACATGCAAGCAAGTTCGGAAGAATCGAAGGCTTTATCCTCAGCAACAGGCAAACGGGACAACGCATCGGCGTTTCCGTGCTTAGCAGTGGACCGAGACAAGATATCGTAGCGGTACTGCGAGAGGAAAATATACTAGCGAATGAATTTCTGCGCTGTAGGCGGAGGTACAGGCTTGTTCGGATGAAAAATCGACGTCAAAGGTTTGTGGTCTGTGATGATGGTAAAGTGACGACCATACAAGAAATCATGGAACTTAGTAACACCAAACACGAGAGCCAAAGCTTCTTTCTCTATCTGTGAATAATTTCTTTCCGCAGACGAGAGCAATTTGGACGCAAAGGCAATAGGGCGATCATGCGACCCATCTTTGTGCGCAAGCACAGCCCCGATCCCGAAATCCGATGCATCTACCATCAACAAAAGGGGTTTCTGGGGATCGAATGGCGTAAGACAAGTATTAGAAAGCAACGCCGATTTCAACTGGCGAAAGGCGCGTTCGCATTCCGTCGTCCAGAGAAACGGAACACCTGTACGGCGTAAGCGATGAAGCGGAGCTGAAATGGAAGAGGCATTGCGCACATGCACTCACACCTTGGGATGCTAAATCGTGTAATGTTCTTGCGACCTCAACACGCAATGCGTGAGGAACATTGCGCGCTCTGAAAAATTTCGGTTGCGCCTTTACTTGCAGTTCCAAATGTGCTTCATAGTTCTTAGCGCAACCAAGGCCCGGTGCAAAAATGTCTGCAAATTCTTCACATAGCCGAGAAACACTGTCGGAAGGCACAGTCTGATGCACTGATAGGACCTGGTTTACAATACACATGTTAAACAACTGAAATAAATCTAAACCAACCAAGTTCACTGCAGTAGAAGAACGAAGAACGTAAAATGACAAAAGTTTTGTTTGTCCCTTGTATGTTGCAAGAAGAGTGCACTGTCCTAACACAGGGATCCGCTGTCCTGAATAACTTTTTAACTGAACATTTGCGGCCCGCAACGGAGGTTTGCCCAGTTGTTTGTATGTGTCGTAATTGAGCAATGAAACTGCAGCTCCGGTATCGAGCTGGAATGGGATCACTTTGCCATTAAAGTCCAAATCTACAAAAAGTTTATTGTCCTGCTGACGACAAGAGCGACTGTCTCGTGCAATTTGAACTGATACAGGTACAGCATCACTTGCTAATGGACATGATTTCCGGCGACGTCGACGCACACTTTTGTGGGACGAACACAGTCACAGGTAGAGACAGTGGCACTGGACGAAGTGGAATTGACTACATGAATGTCCATGGGGGAAGGTTCACGAGCCTGAGTGTCCTTGGTTCGATTCCGGCGCAAAGCAAAAGGCCGGTAATGATTGTGATTGTCTGATCTGAGCTTATTCTGGCAAACACTTTGAACATGTCCTTTCTTAAGACAGAAAAAGCAAATAGCTTGGCGTGACGGGCAACGTTCACGCGAATGTCTAGTAGCACACCGCGGGCATGATTTCACTGCATTTGTGTGCTGGCGTGGCACACCTGGTTTATAGCGTGGCGGCAGCTGTATGAACGTGTGCGAGGGCAGTTTACCGGGCCGCGCAGCGCACCCGGCGGGCCGGTTAATGTTACACACTGCTGGCGAAGTTTCAAAAGATTCCTGAGCACAGTCAAGTGTGTCTTGCCTATCCAATATGTCTATCACTTGCTGAAGGGAGGGATTAACTAGTTTCAAAATCTGTTCCCGTATGCGAACATCAGAAACGTTCTATGCAATTGCATCACGTACCTTAGTATCTGATTAAGGAAGGCCACAGTCACATTCAAATGCACAATCCCTTGTAAGGCCTTGCAATGTTGCAACCCACTCCCTATTAGTCTGACCGGCCGTACGTTTTGTACGGAAGAAAGTATACCTTTTTGCAACTACATTAACTGTTTCTTTGAAATAGGCGTCCAATGCCGACAAAATTTCTTCGTAGGACAGAGTTGCTACGTCGCGTCGGGGAAACAATTTCACTATCACATGGTACGTTTGCACCACTACACACGCCAATAAATGAGGCTGCCGCTCGTTACCTTGAATTCTGTAGGCGGCGAGATGAAATCCAAACTGGCGTGACCATTCCGTTCAGGATTCCACGTCTGGGTCGTAGGGCCCTAAAGGCGGTGCAACTGCATGTTGTGGCTGCGGTAGCGGCGAAGCGGCGGCTGCCGCATCGGTTTGAATGGCACGTTGACCCTGGACCAGCTGTCCAAGGGCATCCAATAACGCCTGCGTCTGCTGATTCTGCAAGCGATAAAATTCGGACAGTACATCTGGCGAAGCCATGACACAAGTAAATGTAATGTAATAACTAAAACGTCTTCTGACATCAAATGTAATAGTTGTGTTACTAAATGTGACACTTCTGTCACTTAATGTAACTGGATTTTCTCTTTGGATGCTGTCAATTGTCAGGATGAGCATTCTAAAGCATTCTGTCAGGGTGAAAATATTAAATAAATTAACTTTTCTCTCTTACAGCATGTGGGCAGGGTGGGTTCTCCCTTGGCTCGGGTATGAGGTCGAATGAAACATCATTTTTACATAAGATAACTTTTATTGAAAGTTTCGTACAACTGTATCTTACTGGATGTTCTGGTTCGGAGAGCGGCAGCCGTGTCGTTTGCGTAGCCTTGTGCTGCGACAGCGGCGGCGGCGGCGGCGGCGGCGGCGGCGTCTGATTACGCGTAGCGGTGTGTATCTCGTGTCGCCGTCTCGCCCCGCTGACCGGAGACGCGCAGCGCGAGGTGGCCCGTTTAATTATTGCGAGTGACGTCGTGCATCGGATGGTGATACCTTGAATGTGACGTCCCAGTGTTCCTCTTCTCTAAGCGGCCGCGTGTGTTGTGCGTCGACCAGCGGAGCGGCGCGGCGGGGGAAGGCCAGTGTCCCGAACTCGAACCACGGACTCCCGCTTGCCAGTCTTCGGCTGTCAGGTCTTCATCCCAGCTCACAGGTAACTACTGATGTGAGGCCGTCTCCTTCCCGTCCTCACGAGTCACCCGGGTATGTAAAAACCAGACTTCCAATACCTTTTAACTTCTGTCTTCTGGCGCCGCGGCTGCTGCTTGCTATTCCATTACAGCGGCGGACTTGGTGCGTCTGTGCATGATGCAGTCTCTTCTTGCATGACGGTCTTCAGCACCGAAACTGACCGAAAACTACTGCTACTCTTCTTTTCTTCCTTCGTCTCTCGTCTTCGTCTCCGTCTGTCTTCATCTGTCTTCATCTGTCTTCATCCGTCTTCAACTGTCTTCCTCTGTCGGGCCCACCGCGTCTCGCGTATTTATTCACTTCAGTTCACTGGAGGTGAACGACTTCACGGCCATTGCCTCTTCTGTCACGTTGAAAAGCTTCTCGAAGAATCTTCTTGACCTCGGTCATTGGCTCTTGGAATGTAGGCGAGGGCCTCTGATCGCATGTGACGACTGAGAAACACGTGAGCCGGTCATTGCCTCTTCCGTCACGTTGAAAAGCTTCTCGAAGAATCTTCTTAACGTCGGTCATTGGCTCTTGGAATGTAGGCGAGGGCCTTTGCTCACATGCGACAACTGAGAAACACGTGAGCCGGTCGGGCGATGCCCTGACGGCTGAATCGACAGCGCCCGCTTATGTGGAACTCGCTGACTCCACAGTCATTGTTTCTTCTGTTCTGCCCGCTGAATGCCAGTATGTAACTCTCTAAACTAAACCAAGTTTTCATTTATATTCTAATTTGTAGTTCACTTTGATTTCACTAATTTATTTACTTAAGTAACACTCAACATTCCTCCACCCTTCGGAGAAATTCGCCCTCGAATTTACCACTCAACATTCCTCCACTCTTCACACGGCAAAAGCACAAACACTGAAAACTCTCGAGTTAGAAGATTACACACGCTTCACATTAAGTATGTGGAAAATACTCTATCACTTTACAATAGCACTGTACGGTCATGAATCACATAGTTCTTACATAAATGGTTGTAATAAGTGTAACAAATCTTGATGACAATGAATAAACAAAAAATTACAGAGCAACAGCTGTTCAATCTACCCTATACTAATGCAAGAATATCTATTCTACAGTATTGTTTATGTTAACAAGAGACTGTTTAGTAAAGAGTGAAGTACAAGAAACAAAATTAATACACTAATGCTGAAAAGTAACCAGTGAAGTACACCAGTTAAGAGTGTGGTATCCAGTTAACAGGGATTTGATGAAGTGGTATATTATTATTTGGCTTATTTTTTCGTCGTAAATAAAAGAAAACTGTACAAAGCAGAAACACCAACACAAAGGTTCCAGATATACCCGTTCCTAGCATTATAATTTTAGTTTTGTGTTCACCTTTTAATTTTAAGACATGTTGCATCATAACATTGGCATCAATTTTGCCTTGCTGCGAGTTTATGAACATATCTAATGACTTCAGAAGGGAACTGTCAAGGGAGTAATTGAGGTAGGATAGGTTTTATGTAGGAAATGCCTGCATGGCGTTTTCTGAAAAAAGCAAACAACATGGTTATGAACCTACCAACCTAGTAAAAACAAAAATAAAGAAAAGAGGAAATACATTGTTAACTACAGGATCTACATGTTTCTACGTTCAACTTTTCTTTCTTAAAAAATAAACCATTATAATTTATTAATTATTTACATTTGTATACTGTCCACAGTCTACTAAGATTCAACTAGGACATTCGCACCCTTGAACGAAGATTGTATGGTGCCATGTCTGTATGTTGCGCTGGCGAGGCCACTCTTTTTCCTTTACGGGAACTTCCTCCACCCTTCGGAAAAGCAGACACTATTGATGAAGGAATTACATCTGGAGCGCCCTTAAAAGGTTTTAAACGACTTGCATGGACAATGGTAGTTCGGGTGGGCAGTTGTAATTTAACGTTGACTGGTGACGTGATCTCAATAATTTGATAAGGACCTCTGTAGTTTGTTACAAATTTCTTCGTTTTTCCTTTAGCTATGTAAGGAGTTGAAAGCATAACCCACTGACCGATTTTGTAATTTGGATATTTAGCTTGGGTATTAACTAATCTTTCATGTCGTTCCAAAGCCTTTGTGTTAGATTTTTGAACCTTTTTCCATACATCCTTCATCATTCGACTGAAATCTCTTACTGTTTCTCCGACTTTTCCGTTTTTCTGCCTGATTACATCAAAAGAGGACGGCATTTTTTTCCCATAGACCACTTCATAAGGTGACATGCCAGTTGCTTCATGCGTTTTGGCGTTGTATACCGACACGATTATTGGTAAATACGTATCCCAATTAGAATGTTGTTCGTTAATGTAATAACTAAGCATCTTGCCAATCGTCCGATGAACTCTTTCTGTGCGCCCGTTGCACTGAGGGTGTAACGGAGTTGTGCGTAATTTGCGTATTTTTAATAAGTGGCATAGCTGTTTCATTAATTCAGACATAAAATTAGATCCCTGATCTGTGATAATAGCTTCAGGTACTCCAAATTTAAGTATCCAGTTGTTAACTAAAGCTTGGGCAACTGTATTTGCTTGCTGATCTGGGAGACTCACCATAGCCAGATAGCGTGAAAAGTGATCGATAATTGTAAGAACATACTTATTACCAGCAGGTGTTTTATGAAATGGCCCGTAGAGATCCAATCCGCAGATTTGAAATGGACATGAAGCCTCGGGGAGCCTCTGTAAGGGTATTTTTGAACGAGAAAGTTCAGCTCGTTGTGCGCACGCAATGCAATTACGAACGTACTGCGCAACATCCTGCTTTCTGGTTTGCCACCAAAATCGCTCTGCTACTCGTCTTTCGGTTGTCCGCTGTCCACCGTGTCCAGCAAGGATATGATCATGGGCCTCTGCCATTATTTCTTGTCTAAGGTGTTGGGGAACAACAATTCGCGGTCCAAGTTTTGTTTTACGGCATAATACACCATCTTCAAAGCAAAATTGTTTTTGAGTTGCGTATTTTTTACATTCTGTATCCTCATCTTGTGCCTTTCTCCAGTCCTCAGTATCTCGGCCTGTTGCTTCCAAAAGTGCTATTTTCCGACTTAGGCAATCTGCATTCGTGTGTTTTTTGCCTGGTTTATGGATAACATCGAAATCCATTTCGGAAAGACATAGGGCCCAACGGGTAAGACGACTAGATGGATCCTTTAATCCAAGTAACCATTTTAAAGCTGCGTGGTCTGTAATGACCTTGAATTTTCTACCATACAAGTAGCATTTAAAGTATTTGATACCATAAATAACACTTAACAATTCTTTCTCAGTTGTGGAATAATTTCTTTCTGCCGTTGTTAGTTGTCTCGAAGCATAGGCTATGGGGTGTTCCGCGCCATTAATATTCTGACTCAAAACAACTCCTACTGAATGACCACTTGCGTCACAGGATAAAATAAATTCTTTGTTATAATGTGGGTAGGCTAATACTGGACTGTGTGTTAACTTATCTTTAAGGGTTTGAAATGCTGATTCACAATCTTCAGACCAATGAAATTTTGCACCCTTTTTCAATAATTGGGTTAAGGGTCGGGCAATTTCAGCAAAATTTTGAACATATTTTCGGTAATACGATGCGAGACCAATGAAACTTTGTACCTCCTTAACGCGTTGTGGTGTTGGGAAGTCCTTAACTGCCGAAATTAATCGAGGATCTGTTTTAATTCCTTTTTCACTAATGACATGCCCTAGGTATGTAACCTCTGTCAATGCAAAACTACATTTTTCCATATTTAATGTTAATTTAGCTTTTCTAAGTCTGAAAAACATTACGCAGACGCACAGCATGTTCATTAATGTCTCTGGAGAATACAATAATATCGTCTAGATATACACAACATTGCTGAGTTTTGAGTCCTCGCAATACTCCATCGAGTAGTCTTTGAAAAGTTGCTGGTGCATTTTTCAAACCGAAAGGCATTCTTTTAAATTGCCAGTGGCCTCCAGGGGTAGAAAATGCTGTTTTATGCCTATCTTCAGGTGCAACTTCCAATTGATGATATCCGCTACGTAAATCGATTGTTGAAAAGTATTTACTGTTACCTAAACTGTCAATGATATCTGTAATGTTTGGAAGAGGATAAACATCTGAGATAGTTTGTTTGTTAAGGTGTCTGTAGTCACAACAAAATCTATATCGTTTCGTACCGTCGGGAGACTTCTTTGGAATAATTACAATATTTGAATTATAAGGCGAATCAGAATATTCTATAATTCCATCTTTTAGATGCTGTTCTATAAATTCATCCAGTACTGGCTGTAAGTGATGCGGAACTCTATAAGGCTTCCTATAAACTGGGGGGCTATTTCCTGTTGGGATCCTATGCTGTGTGATGTCTGTTGCTGGCAATGGAACTTCGGCATTAAATAAATCTTGGAACTCAACTAAAACTGCTTCTATAGTGTCTCTACCCTTTCCTTTCAAATGCTCAATCTTCTGGCGCAATGCGGTTTTATAGGCGTCTGGTTTCTGACCATCATTAATATCTGACCAAATGAAATCTTCTTCTTCAAAAGTACTGACTGTAGCCACTAATATTCCCTTATGCAACTCTTTGTCCTCCACTCCGAAATTGTCAATATGTACCGGTACTTTTCTTTCTCCCTCAACGTCTTGAACCCGTACAACACTCCTACGTACAAAACAATGTGATACATCTAATTCCTCATTTCCCTCTAATGGCTCTATTAGACACACTGTATCTGTAGGTACTTCGTGGTCAACGGTCATCCAGAGAAGTTTTCCTGAGCCAGATGGTATCTGATCCCGCGAATCAACCTTCAAGGACGTTGCACGCAGTATAGTTGATTTCGCCTTCCGGTTAGGGAAATCTTGCGGCAGAGGGCCCTTTGCAGCGGTGTCACCTAGCTGAAACACTATTCCGCTAAGTTCTACAGTTTGCTGTCTGAGGTCGATTTTAGCGTGATGTTTATTCAGGAAATCCAACCCTAGGATCGCGTCGTACCCGTCAGTTACCTTTGTTACCACTTCTACATCTTCCTGAAATTGTACACCGTGAATATAGAAAATCAGTGATGTACATCCTAATGACTTAACTGTACCTCCTCCTACTCCACTCAATCTATACCTTGGAGGCTCGTATTTCTTTTCTCCAATACATTTATTACTTACTATTGATACGTTTGCGCCTGTATCCACCAGTATCTTTGCCTCTTTATCCTGTATGGTAGCAGATAACCAGCATTCCGCCTTCACATTCGCCTTAATGGCATGAAATTTTATTGGGAATGCCTGGCGGCGGCTCCGACATTCCCGTTTGAGTTTAACTGATTTCTATTTCCAAAAACTTTCTTAGACCTGCATTCCTTGAATGTGTGACCTATTCTTTGACAATTAGTGCATTGAGGTTGTCTGCAGTTTTTTGCTATATGTCCGTGTCGATCGCACCTAAAACATCGTACTCCTGCTGAAAATATATTTCGCTTCTCCTTGTATCTGGTGGCAATGTCAATTTCTTCAAAAGCTGTCGCCACAGATACAGCTTCTGCTAAATTTTTAGGAAACTTTGCCCTGACACGACGGGACGTTTCAGGAGGTAACCCACGTAAAAATGTATCCAGAGCTCTATCTTCTGCCTCTTGTAAAATAACTTTATTTGCTTCATCACTAGTTGTCAACTGATAGGTGTTAATATTAACTTTTCTAATCCTATCTACAAAGCTTTCTAACGACTCGTTTTGCCTCTGAGTGATAGCGTTTAACTGTTCCCTATAAAATCTACAGCTGTTCTGTTTTTGAAAACGTTTAAGCAATCCTTTCTTCAATTCCTCAAATGTTGGAGCATTCCGTAATTCTTCATGGTATAAGACGTGTGCTTTAGCCTCTCCTGTCAATCTTAACTTTGTCATTTGTAAGAGCTGTTCATCTGACCATGATCCTAACTTTGCAGCTGCTACTAAATCATCAAAAAAGGCTGTTATGTCCTCGCCAGGTTTACCTGAAAAAGGAGTTACTAAGGCTGCTGCTGAGGAATCTAGGGTGGGAGGGATAGAACTGGTTTGCCTAACCTCACTCAACCGCTTAAATAATGCATTATTATCACTTTTAAGCTGTTCTATCTGATTAACTAAGATCTGAATAGCTTCCTCAGTAGAAACCGCTTGTGGTGCTGACTCTGACTTTGTACGATTTCGTGTCATCATTTTACAAACTGTTAGTTACACAATCTACCTTTACTGAATTTAAAAGATGTTTAAATATTTCCGACAAACTCTTAAAATCATGAGAGAAAATACACTTCTAAATAAAGAAAATATTACGACTGCTATGCAAACCTCTATCCCTTCACACATTAAAAAATACTAACTGTGGACCTTTAGTGACTGTCATTCACACCTCATATTGAGCCAAGGGTTTTTTCTCTGACACCAATTGTAATAACTAAATCGTCTTCTGACATCAAATGTAATAGTTGTGTTACTAAATGTGACACTTCTGTCACTTAATGTAACTGGATTTTCTCTTTGGATGCTGTCAATTGTCAGGATGAGCATTCTAAAGCATTCTGTCAGGGTGAAAATATTAAATAAATTAACTTTTCTCTCTTACAGCATGTGGGCAGGGTGGGTTCTCCCTTGGCTCGGGTATGAGGTCGAATGAAACATCATTTTTACATAAGATAACTTTTATTGAAAGTTTCGTACAACTGTATCTTACTGGATGTTCTGGTTCGGAGAGCGGCAGCCGTGTCGTTTGCGTAGCCTTGTGCTGCGACAGCGGCGGCGGCGGCGGCGGCGGCGGCGGCGTCTGATTACGCGTAGCGGTGTGTATCTCGTGTCGCCGTCTCGCCCCGCTGACCGGAGACGCGCAGCGCGAGGTGGCCCGTTTAATTATTGCGAGCGACGTCGTGCATCGGATGGTGATACCTTGAATGTGACGTCCCAGTGTTCCTCTTCTCTAAGCGGCCGCGTGTATTGTGCGTCGACCAGCGGAGCGGCGCGGCGGGGGAAGGCCAGTGTCCCGAACTCGAACCACGGACTCCCGCTTGCCAGTCTTCGGCTGTCAGGTCTTCATCCCAGCTCACAGGTAACTACTGATGTGAGGCCGTCTCCTTCCCGTCCTCACGAGTCACCCGGGTATGTAAAAACCAGACTTCCAATACCTTTTAACTTCTGTCTTCTGGCGCCGCGGCTGCTGCTTGCTATTCCATTACAGCGGCGGACTTGGTGCGTCTGTGCATGATGCAGTCTCTTCTTGCATGACGGTCTTCAGCACCGAAACTGACCGAAAACTACTGCTACTCTTCTTTTCTTCCTTCGTCTCTCGTCTTCGTCTCCGTCTGTCTTCATCTGTCTTCATCTGTCTTCATTCGTCTTCAACTGTCTTCCTCTGTCGGGCCCACCGCGTCTCGCGTATTTATTCACTTCAGTTCACTGGAGGTGAACGACTTCACGGCCATTGCCTCTTCTGTCACGTTGAAAAGCTTCTCGAAGAATCTTCTTGACCTCGGTCATTGGCTCTTGGAACGTAGGCGAGGGCCTCTGATCGCATGTGACGACCGAGAAACACGTGAGCCGGTCATTGCCTCTTCCGTCACGTTGAAAAGCTTCTCGAAGAATCTTCTTAACGTCGGTCATTGGCTCTTGGAATGTAGGCGAGGGCCTTTGCTCACATGCGACAACTGAGAAACACGTGAGCCGGTCGGGCGATGCCCTGACGGCTGAATCGACAGCGCCCGCTTATGTGGAACTCGCTGACTCCACGGTCATTGTTTCTTCTGTTCTGCCCGCTGAATGCCAGTATGTAACTCTCTAAACTAAACCAAGTTTTCCATTTATATTCTAATTTGTAGTTCACTTTGATTTCACTAATTTATTTACTTAAGTAACACTCAACAGTAAGCAATTAGAAAGAACACGTTTTTCTCGTCGCCAATGATGTGTTGGTAAATGTGCCAACACCTTGTAGATAGAGGAGTCCGAAATGCACGCTATCTTACGCAGACGGGCGTGAATTCTGGAACAGGATAAGTAGTGAATGGTAGCAAGAAAAGTACGTTGCTTTGGGAATACTTTTATATAGTCCTTTGGTTTACAACGTTCTTGGTGAGACATTTCATACGATAACTATCAAATTATGTAAGGCTAATGGCGCCTTGCTAGGTCGTAGCCATGGACTTAGCTGAAGGCTATTCTAACTGTCTCTCGGCAAATGAGAAAAGGCTTCGTCAGTGTAGTCGCTATCAAAGTCGTCGTACAACTGGGGCGAGTGCTATTCCGTATCTCGAGACCTGCCTTGTGGTGGCGCTCGGTCTGCGATCACACAGTGGCGACACGCAGGTCCGACATGTACTAAATGGACCGCGGCCGATTTAATCTACCACCTAGCAAGTGTGGTGTCTGGCGGTGACACCACATTTCGGCCACGTATCATACAGCCATCCTCAGAGTGAGTCCACGGCTGATAACAGCCTTATGTGCTCCACAGCGCTTGGTACGTCAGTTTTGTGAATCACTCTGAGGATGTCAAGGCGATATATCAGTTGAAGAAGTAGTCTCTGCGAGGCCACAAGACAAGAATTTTATGAACTAATGAACCATTCATTGCGACCCGAGAAGTTAAAACGCACTTCACGGAATGATGTTTCGGTGTTAAGGATGAAGAATTAGGGTTTTTTCATGGTAGAACCATATTTCCATAACAATACGAGTATATTTAGAAGAAAACACAGACAGAAAGTGAAATTCAAGCACAAGATGAATGTCTATGAACTTGCCTTGGATTTTCATACTTCTATTATCATGTCTAGCGCCAAAACTCTATTTCTGGTGCTTTTATCTTTCCTAAGACCAAATTGATCGTCGTCTAAATGATCCTCAATTACACAGCTGTTACACTCCCCCTAGAAATAGCCGAGTTTCCAACGGCCAAAAACTTTTAGACGAGTTATGAAGTATCTGAAAGTAACAATCAGAATCGAATTGTAAAAGTATAAGTCAAAAGTGATTTAAGTGTCAGGATGTCGTTTCTGACAGTATTTGTATGGAGTGTAGCCATGTATGGAAGTGAAACATGGACGATAAATAGTTTAGACAAGAAGAGAATAGAAGCTTTCGAAATGTGGTGCTACAGAAGAATGCTGAAGATCAGATTGGTAGATCACATAACTAATGCTGGCCGAAGTGGCCGTGCGGTTAAAAGCGCTGCAGTCTGGAACCGCAAGCCCGCTACGGTCGCTGGTTTGAATCCTGCCTCGGGCGTGGATGTTTGTGATGTCCTTAGGTTAGTTAGGTTTAACTAGTTCTAAGTTCTAGGGGACTAATGACCTCAGCAGTTGCGTCCCATAGTGCTCAGAGCCATTTTTGAAAATAACTAATGATGAGGTATTGAACAGAATTGGGGAGAAGAGGAGTTTTTGGCACAACTTGACTAGAAGAAGGGATCGGTTGGTAGGACATGTTCTGAGGCATCAAGTGATCACCAATTTAGTACTGGAGGGCAGCGTGGAGTGTAAAAATCGTGGAGGGAGACCAAGAGATGAATACACTAAGCAGATTCAGAAGGATGTAGGCTGCAGTAGGTACTAGGAGATGAAGAAGCTTGCACAAGATAGAGTAGCATGGAGAGCTGCATCAAACCAGTCTCAGGACTGGTGACCACAACAACAACAAAGTCAAAAAATATGTATGTTAAAAAATGACGAAATTCCTCATTATGTATTAAGGTGTTGGTTTTATTGGCAACTAGTTTCGATGTTGAGACAGGCGTGTTCCGCTTGGAACACGCTTATCACACCACTGACTCCTAGTGTTAGACACATACGGTTGCTGTCAACAAGTATGGGCCTGAAGATGATGTTGTAACTACATCGAAACTAGTTGCCAATAAAACCAACACCTTTATACAGCTGGAGGAATTTCGTTATTTTTAACATATATTGTACTAGCTGATGTCCCAAGTCGTCCGTTTTAATTACGGATTTATGAAGAAAAAATATTTAAGTCAATACTGAATTATTACTTATAGTATCGTAAATACTACAACGATTGTATATGATTTGCTACATCCCAACTCCCCAAGCAACGTTGTAGCCGCTATTTCTTCTAATATAGGATTGAGTATAGCACACGCCTTCTTCAAAAAGCTGGTTTCATATTTACCAAGGGCGAAACAATTTACTTCGTCAGCCGAAACATTTACACTAAATTGAAGGATGCTTCCAAGTGAGTTTTTTGAACCCTCATTGAGTAGACGCAGAATTCTGTCGGACATTATCCACCTCGGAAAGATCGATGGGTCAGAGTCGCAGAGTTTCTCACAGTTTCGTTTAGTCTTCAGAGGAAGAGGATGGCAAACTGAGACGAGGAGGGATGGGGTATGCTGGCGCTTAACCCGAAAAGTTAGCCCTTCTGCAAGCCGCTTGTCTCCCAGGAGGGATCAGCTGGCTAGCTCCGAGAAACCTTTAATCCGGCTTCCACTTCGCTAGCACGCGTCACAGAAGTTCCGAATAGCACACACAGTGTCCTCCAATGGAAACGAAAGTAAACCCTGCTGAATACTCCTTTCCAGTGTGACACTGGACTTGTAATTTTCACCGTTTGATACTAAGCAAATGCGAGAGGATTAGAACAGGAGTGGAAACATATGACAGTGTATGTAAGAAGCTCGTGATTTGTAAGAAAATAACAAACGATAAATGGAAGCTGTCACAGCGGTACTTATACTTATTAACTACAGTATCACGTACTGACAGCAAATATGTACCATTACATTTAATGTTAAGAAATAACTAACTACAGTAATGCACAAACATTTTCAGTATTCAGCAATTTTTGTTATCTACCAAATTCCAAACGACATTTGTGGTGTTTTTCCTGATAATTCCACTACGTTACTGTTTTTGATAATGACAGAAACTGAGAAATGAAATAAAATGTCAGCTACGTCCGGAACTTTAACCCTTACTTTCTTACTTGGTAGATGTGCTTGCCACTACACCATTGCCATCCAAAGGTGACGATGGAGGGAAGTCATCAGTTTGTGACCTTTCGCTCACATCGTTGCCGCAGCTATCTCCTTCATCTTCGCCATCTTTGCTGGAGATATTGAGACCAATTTTTACCACAGCCTCAACCCACTATCGATCGAGATCTACTCTTTCACCTTCATTACAATTTTTCAGTCTTTGTTTTCTTCCTACGTCTATTACTGTAAGTAATAGCTGTAAGAAATCGTTTATTTCAGAAATCTCTTATTTTGAGCGGTTTTAACAGTCCGGTTAAACTTGAGACTAAAAAGACCATTATAACGAAAAATTAGTTGCTTAGACGATTGACGCCATTTTGAAGATGTATGACCTCTGCTTGCCTGTCTCTCAGCCAAACAGACGTTCAGCAAGTTCAGCTTGTTCATTCCTTATTATTGTTCAGCTTGTTCATTCTTTCTTCTGTTGCAGACTGTTGTAATACCAAAGGTGTTCCTGTCCTGGACTGTAACGTCTAATGTCACACTCCCAGACGATGCGATATGGGATGCCAATTGCTCCACATTATCAAGCGTCATTAGGATGTAGAAATACGGGCCATGCAGATAACAGTTGAAAGAACTCACTGTAGAGGTCGAAATGCGAGTGATTGAATACGTTCAGAAGAGGCGATCCACGTACACGAGTGCGGAACAAGATATATTAAACACGATAGCTACGTAACAAAGCGTTAAGAAAATTATATAGTTTACAGGGAAATTTATAACGAAGTGCGTAAGGGATAACTTTGCAATTTTAAGCATGTTAGCAAGCGTAGACGTAAGACGATATATTGTTTATTGGGAAATGGACGAAGGTAATGACAAGTTCAAGCTATGCTGGGCTGGTTCACGAACTCTGTTCCACATATTTCGCGAACGTTAGTGCTACCTACACTAAGGTAGTAAGATACGGATAGTAAATACCGGTAATGTGAAGCTATGATTAGGTTTTTTATGTGTGCGTGGATAGTTAAGTACCAGTGTCTTGCACGGAAAGACATAGATCAGCGTTTAGGCGTACTTTCAAATTGTTACAAATGTCAATCGAATACTCCGCTATATAAGATAAACGTGCAGCCTCACGAAGCGAGTTTCTGAGTTCATTTCGCAATCTGGCTCTGCCATGCTCTGTTCAAATAGTAATCGAATTACTGGAATACCTTTTTTCCACGACTTCACAGCATAGCGGCAACGAACGCGTGCAGCTCCGGCACTGCCTCCATAAGTCAATGTTGACAGTCAGGAATATTCTTTTTTTATTCGTTTAACATTCAGACATTATCTTAACTGCTGTAGCATACCTACCGTTGACAGCCAACTACACGCCAAACTAGAAACTAAATGAATAAAAAAGTACAGAAAGCCAATAATATCACATATAATTACAACGTGTAAGGTTACACGCCCTTACCAGCGCACTTTCAACTTGGCTATCCTAATGTGTGCATTGAAACCAGAACTCACCATTTTGTGCGATAAACCGAATACACACGAGAAAAAAGTTGGTCAATAACTGGTCATAATGAATAATGTACATTTATTTTTCAATTTATTGAACGTTATGAGAAATAACATTTTTTTCAGTAAATATGGTTTGTTATTTGTCCTAAATAAAATAGGGTGCTGATCGTTATTAGCCTCGAAATACACCAGAAAAGTTCTTCAGAAATCCCCGAGAGTTTCACAGATGACATCTTAATGAGTGTATGGGCACATTTGTGTGTCAGTTCACCGATTTCAAAATTTGGATCCATCCTTTGTAGACTCATAACTTCTGCAAATTATAATTATTTATGATCTCAATTAATTATTATGCAGGTTTCGCTATGGTAAAACTAGTGAGTTAACTTCTCCTTTCGCGTTGTCATGTAAAGCTGGCCCAGGGAGGCGGTTAACCGTTGTGTAAGTCGAATATTCCGAGTAGGGCCGACTGGTGCACTCCGACTGGGACTCAGCAAGTAAAACTAGCTTTATCCTAGGAACTACAGTTCCACATCTACATTTTATTTTTCTGTCTGTTTCTTTATTCGCAACTTGTTTCGGTGTAGTCAATACGTTAAGACTGGAATAGTTATCGTTAGGATATATTAGTCGCCGTTGGTGGCGACATATTTATTGCAGTAAGAAAATCGATAATGTGTAGCTAGATTATGGCGGTTTCCGAATGTGAAGTAGTCGGGTGAAGTTAAGTATCAAAGGGTTGTCAAAACTGGTGAATTAGTCTGGGTAAAGTTAAGCATCAAAGGCTGGTCAAAAATGATAGCCGGATTCTATCACAGACCACCTGGGTCAGGAGCTCTAGTGGTACAGTGCTTAAGAAAGAACTTGCAAAATAACGTTAGTAATTTTCCTGATAATGCTGTTGTAAAGTGGGGTGACTTAAACTTGCCAGGTACAACTGGAGAGAGCCATGCTATCGCTTTGTGCGCCATTATTCTTAATGACTTGTCTGATAATTACTTCGATCAGATAGTTAAAAAACCAGCACGTGAAGGTAGCGTCGTAGACGTCCTAACGACAAACAGACTTGAAATTAATGAATCAGTTAACGCAGAAGAAGGTATCAGGCTGTGGTACCAACAAAGAGTACCTCTTTTACAAAAAATGATAAGAAATATAGGAAGACTTTTTGACAGGATACTAATTGCACAGTATCTGCGTAGTCGGCATTAAATATTCTATGATGAGGACGAAGATGTGTAACCCAAAGAAAAAAATCAGCAGCATCGTTCAATATTCTTAATCAAGTTTGTTCCGAGTATCGTCTTAAAGGATGGGAAACAGTCACTGTGGTTTAATAGCTGTGTTAGAAAATTGCTACGAAAACAAAAAGAGCTCCATCATAGTTGAAAAGAAGACAAAGCCTAGCTGACAAACAAAAGCTGAACGAAGCGAAAATGAGTGTAAGGAAAGCAATGACAGAATCGTGCAATAACTTTTACAGTAAAATTAAGTCAATGGATCTGAGTAAAAACCCTAAAGGCCCTTGTCCTTATGTGAAATTAGTAAGCAATTCTAAATCCTCTATTCATTCACTCAGTGACCATACTGGCATCGAAAATGAAGATATTAGGGAGAAGGTCAAAATACTGAATGCGGTCTTCTAAAATTTTTTCACTTCGGAAGGTCACAAACCTGTCTCTCCTTTTAATCATCGTACGAACGTCGAAATGGCAGATGTGGCAACATCCGAAGCGGAATGAAGGAACTAAAATCGCTTAGTAACGCAAAGGTATCATGATCAGATGAGATAGCTATAAGATTCTAAAAAGATTACGAGAAAGAACGAAGTCTTTTTCTAACAGCAGTTCTAACAGCAGTAACAGTGAATGAAACCCAGCGACTGGAAAAAAACGCAATTAATTCCCGTTTTTAAGAAAGGCCGTTAGACAGATCCACAGAATTATAAAAGTTGACGTCAGTCTGTTGTAGAATCATGGAACATTTTTTGTCCTATAAAATTATGACTTTTTCGAGAATGAACATCTCTATGAAAACCAACATGGATTCTGTAACAGAGATATTACGAAGCTCAGCTCGCTCTGTTCCTCCATGAGATCCACAGAGCTGGAGACGACGGTGCTCAGGTTGACGCCGTGTTCCTTGTCTTCAGGAACGAATTTGACACTGTTCCGCACTACCGTCTAGTGAAATAAATTAGAGTTTATCGAGTACCGTACCAAATTTCCCTATTGATTCAAGACCTCCTTCCAAACGAAACCCACCATGTTGCCCTTAAAAGAAACAAATTTGATAGGTATTACGGGTATATTGGAAGTACCCCAAGGAAGTGTGATAGGACCGATACTGTTTACAACGTATGAAAGTGACCGAGTGAAAGCTCCGTAAGCTCTTTACGACCGTTCGCAAATGATGCGGTTGTCTATATGAAAGTAGCAACGCCCGAAGGCAGTAAAAATTTAAAGAATGACTTGAAGAAGGCTGATGAATGATGCAGGCTCTGGCAGTTTACCATGAACATGATCCGATGTAAGAAACTGCGCTCAAGTTCACTACTGTACATCTTCACTATTCATGACAACCTGCTGGAAACAGGACCCGTCGTAAAATACCTAGGAGTAACTACACAAGCGACAATAAGAGGCATGAAGACATGAAACAAACAGTAGAGAAATGAGACGCCAGACTGCGATTGATACGAAGAATCTTAAGGAGAGTAACTTATCCACGAAGGAAATGGCTCAATGACAGCTTTGCTCGACCAAGTCCCGAATATTTTTCATAAATTTGTGATCCTTACTCGACAATACTGATAGAAAAAGAAAGAGAAGATCAGACGAAGATCGGATCCATTCGTCACAAGATCGTTTAGCTGCCGCGAGAGCGTTACAGAAATGCTGAACAAACTAGAGTGGCAGACGTTACAACAGAGGTGTTGTGGATCACAGATTGGTTGACTATTTAAATTTCGTGAGAACACTATCCTGGAAGACTCGGGAAACATATTACTTCATCCCACTTGCATCTCACTAATAGATCAATATGAGAAAATTGAAGAAACTACAGGCAGCACACGGGATTATTACGATTGTTCCCACGCTCCCTTCGAGTGTGGAACAGGGAGGTGCGGATTTATTAGTGGTACCAGTAGTGCATCACACTCCACACCGTTAGATGGCTTGGGGAACCGCGCTTCAGTTCCAAAGCACTCACTCTCGTTCAAGTTAGCCAAATTGTTATGCTGCTTTCTGCAATCACTTCTGCCCACAATTAGACTCTGGACGCGGCTGCAGCTTCACAGCTCGAGGTAGAATTTCTGTGATGTTCGGAACGCCAGAGGAAATGAGGCTATGAGAGTGGGTCGTGAGTCGTGCAGGGATTCAACGGTCTTGCCTGTGAAACGCGAGTGTTCCCTGTGTAAGTAATGACAGGCCCACAGTATCATTCAGCCACGAAGTTTCAATACACAAATAAATAAAAGTAAAATATTGCTGTTGGAGTGTTAATCTCAAAAGACGAATACTTCATCAGCTACGGATCCAGGCACGCATTTCTCTTTGCAACAATCGTACATTCTAAATATGTAATGCTCATTTGACGTGAGAGATTTTACCTACAACGCTGAGCAGCAATTCCTCTGAGATTGCTATTTCGCCTATAATAATTTGAAAAGTGTTATATTTACAGGATTCTGAGTACAGTGGTTTTGTGGACCAGTGGGCAAGTGCCTGGCTCGAAATCTAACGGGCTAGATACCGATCCTGTGACGTGATAATGTAGGTAATGGTGAGTACTATAAAGATAATGTTGTTCCTATGACACTAGTGAAAATGATATAAATTGCACTAGTTAAAATGTAACAATTTAGAGATATGGAATACGAATAAGAAAATAATGTTAATTGACTTTGAAGTGCGAGGACTTGCGGTTGTGGATTTTGGGGTTTCCGGTTGTTAATGATTAGGCTTCAACATTTATATTCCTGACATCAGTTACAAAATACCTATACCTTAGAACATGCACACTAAATTGCAGTCGAACCAAGAAAACGAAACAGAGACTTTTCAAATAACTTGAAAACAGACAAAAAAAATATTCAACACTTAAGCAGGTGCAGAAACAGCGGAAGCTTCTAACTACATCACCGATTAGGTGAAAAAAGTGCATAGGCTTCGAATGAGCACCGTCTGTACCACTGTTGTATAGTCACTAGTTTTCCATTGAAATGTTGCCGATACGTCTGTAATTGTTGCCGACACGTCTGTAATAAATGTCACTCATATAATCTGCCATATTTCTATTGTAGGCGAGGCCATACAATGATAAGTGCTATACAGTGATAAGTGGGAAGCAAGTCTATTAATTGTTGCGCCATTGTAACGTCGGAGACAACTAGACAAATAAGCACTCAGATGGACTGTAAAACTCTAGTCTAACAGAAGCACAAATAGCACTTTCTGGAACAGGCAACTTCTTTAAACTATATCCGCAACCTGATACAAGTCCGCTAGTTACTCTAACAAGTCCTCACCTAACAAGTTGTCTTCCGAGATGACTTCCTGTAGGTTTCACTGCACTGGCGGCATTATCACTGACTGATGACTACCGTAGACAGTAGCTCGTTAGCTTCCCATCGAGGAGTGCATCTGTAAACTAATCGTGCAGTGAGCTCTCCAGGTCGGAGGGTTGCTTGTACGCTGCAACACCGTAAACGATAACGTCAAATTATTGACCAGTGTAGTGACAGGTGGTTCACAATTGTAGGAGTATATCATATCAAACTGTGATCAAATGAAGCACACCTGTCACAGTAATGGTTGCCCAGACAGTCTCATCAGTACCAAGTCTACATCGCTCTGGTGGCATTGAAGCGTGTGTTCTAGCTCACAAACAATCATGAAGGTGCTGAATGGCATCCTGCGATAGAATGTTCCAAGCGTCTTTCGCCCTGCGTTGTAATTCGGAAGTTGTTCTTGCTGGCCCTAAACAAGGAGTAAGTTCCCATTTCATCATGTCCGACACGTGTTCAACTGCCGAGAGATCTGGTGATGTTGCTGACCAGGACAGCTGTTGTACACCACTATGAGAACATTGCGTCGCATCAGGCGTATATGGACGTGCATTGCCCTGCTGGAAAGAACATCATCTCCTGTAAAAGGAATGGCTCTAGCACGGGGATAACAACCTGTGCAATGTGGCAGGCACTGGTTGCCTTACCATGTGGAAACACCAAATGTGATCATGAGCTGTTACTGATAGGCTCCACACCGATAATCCTGAAATGCGACCTGAATGTCGTGGGCCAGGCACTTTAGAATGGCAGATCACCATATCTACGCCATTCATGTGTATGTGCGTCAATCAAGCACAGAATGCACCTACTCTCATGGCTAAAGACGACAGAGACCATTCCACTCTCAGTCAACTACTTCACGTAACCAAAGTAGCTATGCTTCCCAGTGCCATGATGACAGTGGTAGCTGGTCAGAGACACACGTTATCGTAATCGTGCCTCAATCAGAAGGTTTGCTGTGGCTCCTGATGACATGGAAGGTGAAACACGTTCCCGGATTTCTACCCTGGATGACGTTCGACCAGCCTACGTTGCTCGCACAGTGCGTCGATACTGACATGCGTCCGTACTACACGACAGACCCCTGTTGAAAGCAGCGAAACGCGAGCGACACATCACCCCTAATATGTGGAGCAACCCGTTGATGCTTCCATCGAGTTTGCCGCAGATCCACAATGCGACAGCGTTCAAATGATTGAAGCTGTTAACAGAGGTACATATTCGTAGGTGAGCCATGGTGATACCCTAGAATGCATGTTGCTAACGTAGTTCGCCCTTAATCTCAGCACAGTTGCCTCTCGCAGGGTCGAAATACACGATGCACAGACCGGCCCCCTTCGCACCATCTCATCGCAGATTACAGTGAAAAACGTATCACTAACACTACAACTCCTCAGTAATGTACATATTACACTCTGGTGCAAGTAAACACAATCACGCGAATGAGTCCTAATTCACGTGATTGGCCGCCACCTGCCGCAATGACGAACTGCTTCCTTGTTGGATCTCCGCATAACGTGATGTCATCCGGCAGGTGATTGGCGTCTGCATAACGTTTGGCAAAGTAGTTCCATCTGCTGCATTGCCGTCTTGATGAGGCTGTTCCTGCCAGCTTCTCCGAAGGGCTACGCCTGCCTATTAAGCATCCGGTGACACAACACCGTACAAGGGTTTGTCGTCTGGCAGGCGCTGGGGCTATAACATTACCGAGTCATTGACATATCCAGTGTGCATGTCCGTGTTGAATAATTTCAGTAGCGCTTTTCTCAGCACTATAATATCTAATAACTTTGAAAAACATTATGAAAGCCGGGAGTAGCTTCCAACATTTACTAAAGAGACCATAAACTATCATCGGATCATTGGAAAAGTTTTTGAAAAACATATTTTTTAAGAAGCATTTGACAAAAGTTTATTTCACATTTTATGCGCCTTGGGTTCATGTAAGGTTGACGTAAGATCCTTGACTTTCGATCCACTGCTTACGAAACTCCCTGTTTTGTACAAACAGAAAAATATAGACTATAATGAGGCAGGTGTTAACAGGTGAGAATATCAGCGAGCAATGTCTTTTATGTCTTGGTTTTAATCTCTGACATCAATATTTTACATAAGAATGGAAAGATTGGTAGAAGCCGGCTTCTGTCAAGAACAGCTTGAGTGCAGGACGAGTGAATAAACAGGCGAGGCGACACTGTCCCTACGATATATATCAAATGATAGGCTGGAGAAAGGAGAGTCTATGTGTCTGAAGGAACACTTAAAAATGCTCATGAGAATTTTGACTTCAATACACTCTTTAAATATGAAGTTGTAAGTAGGCTGTTTATGTTTTCTCTATGTAAGTAGGCTGTTTATGTTTTCTTATTGGCAACGTTACGTAGCGCTCAATATGAAAATCACTGGCTGTGCTGTGTGCAGTCTGTGGCTAGTTTGCATTGTTGTCTGCCATTGTAGAGGGGCAGCTGGATGTTAACAGCGCGTAGCGTTGCGCAGTTGGAGGTGAGCCGCCAGCAGTGGTGGATGTGGGGAGAGAGATGGCGGAGATTTGTAATTTGTCATGAACTGGTATATTTATACATGATGATATCAAGGTAAATACATTGTTTGTTCTCTATTAATATCTTTCATTTGCTAACCATCCCTATCAGTAGTTAGTGCCTTCCATAGTTTGAATCTTTTATTTAGCTGGCAGTAGTGGCGCTCGCTGTATTGCAGTAGCTTGAGCAGCGAAGATTTTTGTGAGGTAAGTGATTTGTGAAAGGTATAGTTTAATGTTAGTCAGGGCCATTCTTTTGCAGGGATCTTTGATAGTCAGATTGCGTTAACAAAATATTGTGTGTCAGTTTAAGCACAGTCATATATAAATTGTTTAAAGGGGACGTTTCATATGTCGACCCTTAGCCGAGGATACCTCACTGGAATCTTCTGATTTTTCTTGTAGTTTGTGTAATTAGTGTAGATTTTGTTTATTGCTAGCGCGTAATTGTAGAGAGAATCTCCTTTGTAGTTGTAGCCTTTCATTGTTGTACAGTAAAACAGTTGTGGCATGCATGTAGATTTGCACCAAGTATTTCGCAGCTGCGCTGGCAATTAAGTAGACATTATTTCCATTGCTATGTTATTTTATTTTGCTCTTCAAATTGTGCTTTTCTGTGTTATCGTGTGAAATATTGTGACAATTATGGCGTGTGAAAAACGTAATACTAGGCTCCAAACTAAACTGAGAAATGACAGTGAAGACGAAAGCAGTGTGTTAGCGCCACCGAGTAGTGAATTAACTGATGTTCAAAGTAGTAATTTGGTAATTGTGAATAGGGAAATGGAGCGGGCTGCAAACTATGGTGTAGACAGTGAAACAGGTAGTGAACAGGGAAGCATTATCGATCGATCGGTCGGCAACAGCTCGCCTCAGGAATCCGAAATGACAGGACACAATTTCGCAAATACTGTAGATCCAGGTTTTGGGTCATCACCGTTTACTCAAATAAGTCAAGACACATTTTCTGCTTGTCAAAATGTGAATGTTGCCGGTGCAAATGCACTGCCGAAAAGCATAGAGAAACAGATTCCAGACACTAATACATTATTATTGCAATTAATGCAACAAATGGGACAAAATCAGAGACAAACACAGCAACAGCTTCAAAAGTTAGACACAGTGGAACAAAATCTCAAAAAGTTAGACACAATGGAACAACACCAGAGACAAACACAGCAACAGTTAGACGCAATGGAACAAAATCTTCACACCACGCTTGAACAAACACGTGAAGATTTAACTACTGAGTTACATAACATTGAATCGAAATTCAACCTATTTTTTCGCGGCATGAAAATGTATTACAGAATCACGAAGCAGCCATAAAAGAACTGCAAACCATTGTTCATGAAAATCACGACACCTTGCAAGCTAAAATTGACTCAGTTGCATCTACCGATTCGGTTACGCAACTTGCAAAAACTCAGGAAAACTTAAAGGACACAGTAGATACTCTGAAACTTGGTTCAGAAAAACATACAGAGGAAATAATTTCACTATCGGATAAAGTAGCTGAACTTTCAGATCAGTTCACTAACTTATCTACAAAGGTAGATGATGATCTGAATGACACAAGACCTGTAGCCTTCACTGACACTGAAGAGTGCGAACAAATTAGGAAATTCAAACAAAATCAGAATCAGATTAATAAGCAACACCAAAGAGAAATCCGGGAAGTACAAGATCAGCTGACACAGTTAATACAAGAATTACGTATTTCAGAGGATACTCGCGCCCCAATACGGGAAGAGGGACACAGAAATACGGAACAGCCACAAAATAATAACACAGGGCATTTCGGAAGTTATGAAAGAAATTGGCAATGTGCACCGAATTTTGAGATGGAACGGCCGACACGACCTAACAATGACCGACATGCGACTCGCCGACATGATGATTTTGACTATAAGCTGTTCATTACTACACGTAAATTCAAAACATTTAAGAATTCTGGCAACGACATTCATCCACAAGCATGGCTCCATCAATTCTCTCATTGTTTTCCTCCCAACTGGTCATTGGAGCACAGATTAGAATTTATGTGTGGCTACTTAGAGAATGAACCAGCTGTAAGAATGCGATCGGTCATTCACGATTGCCACAGTGAAGGAGAATTTTACCATGCCTTCCTCTCAGCATATTGGTCTCAAGCCACACAAGACCGCGTAAAACATGGTATCATAATGATGAAACATTTCGAACAATCTGAATTCTCCAGTCTTGTGAAATATTTTGAAGACATGTTGCACAAGAATCAGTACCTGTCAAACCCATACAGCCCCTCAGAACTCATCCGCATTTGCTTAATCAAATTACCTGAACATTTACGACATATTATTTTGGCAGGACGTTGCAAAGACGACATTGAAGCTTTTCAGGGACTGTTACAAGAACTGGAAAGTGACACTGACAATCGCGGAACACAGGAGCACAACAATTACAGGTCACATCCTTCACAATTCCACGATGAAAGAAATAATAACTGGACACGACAAGGCTATTCTCACAACACATATCGTGACCAAAACAGACACCACCCGTATGACAACCGTTGGCAGAGTAGTAATAATTACAGGGAAAGATCACCTCTCCGTGGTAGTGACTATCACAGAGACAATCAGAGAAACAGACAATATGGGAACCAAAATAAATACTATCAAGGGAGACAGAATAACTTTAGACGCAACGGACCAGCGCGCAGTTACGATTCAGGGAGAAATTCTCCACCATGTGACCGACAAGAAAGAAACTATGGAATCTACCGACATGACGACAGACGATATGATCGTAACGACAGACCTGAGTTGCATCAGAACTGGCGGGATTCAAACAGAGCAGGGCCCTCTCGTCACGGTAAATTCGTAGAAGTTAGGTCTCCAAGTCCCAATAACGACGCGCGCCAACAAAGGAACAGACAATGACTCGCACAGCAGGCAGCCGCGTGCGCCCGCTGGCTCCGAGAAAAATAACTTAGACGCTAACCTTGAGAAAAATTCCAGTATTCTTTACCGACGTATACCGCCTGACAATTGCATTCAAGTTCAAACTCTGAGTACTATGAAGAGTAAAGGATTGCACCACATTTCACATGCAAAACCGTTTATTGAAAGATAATCTGCTTTTTAACTTAGTCTTTGGTATAAAACTTTTCACTTCACATTTCTAGTATGCTTTGTCAGATTTAGAATCTGTTAACATGTAACAATGTTTGAAGTGAAATATCCAGTCAAGAACCAAGAGAACTTATTTAAACAGAAATTACGAATTCATTGTTATAATGAACAGACGACACAGTGTTGTTAATTGTACATTCTTGCTTGTTAGTTGCACGATTACGTAACGACTATCAGGAATTTGGTAACATAAAAATACAATTACAAAGGCACAAAATACATCATTAAAGAACATAACAATACAGACAACATTTGTAGTAAAACAGGCGTTACAAAAGAATAGAAATAAACATATACATCAGTATTACAGGAATTACGACATGAGTACATACATAAAAGATCAGAGTAACTTTCGAAACATCAACTTCACACATGAGCATTAAACAGAACAGAATTAATAATATCTAACATCTTTACAAAGTAAATAACATATTATTAATGCCAATTATATTCGAGGATAACAGTATTCCTCATCATAGTGAATGTAGCTTAATATTAAAAGAAAAAAATATTCTATGAAACTACACAGAGACAGGAAGAAAACAAATACACAAGGGTACACAAACATATAGTGGGATAACACCAATAGGAAAGGACAGGGTTCGTTTTCAGTGTAACATTTGGTACTGCAGTCCAACCCAAAACTTCATATGTCTTTCCTCTTATTTCATCCTTTGTTTCCACCAAAAAAAATTCTAACTAAGCATGCTTTCTGTTTTTATATGTTCACACATTTCTTACCTCATTTTTATTTTCCATTATCTTACCTCATCATTTATTTCCAAGAAAATCCTACCTAAAATACTTTTTTTTTTTTTTTTGCCAAACCATTTTCTTATAGCGTCTAAATGCATTTCTTCCAATTCATCATAGTTAGTTTCTTATATAGTCTACCCCTCTTAAGCTAACTTAAATCTACTGAGCTCAGATGCTAAACTAAGGGACGAGGCAATGCAGCAGCACAAAATAAGTAACACAAACATCAATGACAAAAATACAAATGCCAAAGCAATTGCAATATTACAACTAATATAGGGCACTGTGCAGCAAAAAAAAAAAAAAAAAAAAAAATCTGGCTTAGCAGAGTAACACAAATTAAAGATCAGTAGCACTATGCCTGGCAAACAGCAGCTTATATCGAAACATGACATAGCTCAAGCAGAAAAAATAGTACACTAAAGATAACAATGCAGATAAGGCAAATGTATAATCACATCTTAATGTCTAAGTAATTAAAGTGGTGCACCACAACAACTTATTGTAAAAAAAATATTACCATGTACTTGAAAAGAAAATTATGTGTTACTGCTACTAGTTCCTCCTTATTGTTCTTCCCTTTCCAAGTGATCCTTTTTTAAAGAATGTGGATCACAAAATAATTATTTAATAGATCTGTTGACAGAAAGTGTTCACATTAGCAAATGCATTTTATTTTATAAAAGCAATGCTGCAACACAGCTGGAAACCAGATATCAAGTGAAATAAGCAACTACGAAAAGCAAAGCATAAAAATATCATTCAATAGTCATGTGACATTTCATAAGTCAGTAGCTCTCAACTCTCGTAGAAAGACACTTGTCATTATCAGGTTTGCAGATGTAAGAATATTTCCAAGGATAATGGCCTCCCCTTTTTTTTTGTTCTACCTGTGCCGCTGAAAAGGGCTCGCAATAATGGCTTTTTCTCCAGGCGTCTGACACAGCTGGGTGCCCGCGACGCATTACGTGCAGGTGGTCACTTAACTTTCGTACGGAAATATTTACGACAGCAGTTTCCGCTACAGTGACAGTCGCATATAAAAATATTTCACAGGTCAAGAATTTGCGTTACAAATCTGTAGAAACAAAATGCTATTGATATAACAGTGTCCAAAAAAATTTTCGTCTGTATTGTAATACATTCACGAATATACACACACATTTCATAACTCTTAAAGTACGTTTCTTGGTTTCCAACATCCTTTTCATAAATCAGAGTCCCCAAACACTACTCATTATTCCTTACCTCATTATACATATACGTATCCATCGACACTCGTCAATATTTCGTCATTATAAATATGAAGCATATTCAAAGATTTTTGTGAGGTAAGTGATTTGTGAAAGGTATAGTTTAATGTTAGTCAGGGCCATTCTTTTGCAGGGATCTTTGATAGTCAGATTGCGTTGCGCTAACAAATTATTGTGTGTCAGTTTAAGCACAGTCATATATAAATTGTTTAAAGGGGACGTTTCAAAGTTTACATCAGTCAAAGCACGAACGATTTTAATTTTTTGATTACATCAGTTTGGAATTTCTAGTCATTATCGTTTGAGCGCAATGTTTCTTTATGGATGATGGTCTTAGAGTAGGGAAGACGTGACAACATAATCAATGAAATGACGATAATTACGGTGTCTTAAAGAAGGAAAGAAAACCGGGAAGGGCTGGACCAGTGGGGATTCTACACACTTCATTCACGGATGGAACAAAATTTATTTCACAGTTTAAATCCCCTAGCAACCAATTAAGCGTTTATTTTTTAATTAATAAAAAATTCCAAGTAATCAGGTTCCTTATAATTCAATGCTAATTCAAATAATTTATAGGAAATTTAAAGTTACCTTTAACGCAAGATAACTTGAACGACAGTACCAGAACATATCAGATCGCCCTTAATTACCAAATGGTCAGAATAAAATATGAATTTTTCTCATTAAAAAATCCTAAAACCATACATGATGAAACAATTTGGCACCAATATCTGGGCAAGATAAATTTAAACCCAGAAACACACGTTTCAAAGATCAACACACTTCAAAATTTGGTTCACGTGAAGGCCACAAACTAACGGATACAAATACAGAATTATTTCAAGAATAAACTTAACATGAACAGCAAGATCAAGTAGTGCGGCTGCGGTTAGAGGCAAAACGCGAAAGACAGAGAGCTACCGAATGTATGCGCTCCAATTGCCTTAAACTACCGGCTAAGCAAGCCGACGGGGCGTAAGTGATATCCGATCCTGGGTAACACGTACCAGCAATGGAACTGCAAAAGATTTTATTACGACAGTTTTCTGCACGACGAATAATTATAGTTAGACAGTATTCCAAAACGCAGCTGTGTAGATTAATAAGTTAACGAAAAGATTTAAGAAACCAGCCAGAAAGATAAAAAAAATTTCGGAGACAAGATAGTGAGATGAATAAAACTTTCCTTCCTTTGTAGCAAACCAATAAAATTACCACAAGGTTACTTGCACCACACTAAAAAGGTCATCAGGACACCTATTAGTCCATAGCGGTTCGGAGAGAACAATTGCTTTCTGGAACGGACTAAAATTTGTTGGAGGCACTTAAATAAAACAGACGCAATATATAATTTTTTAGACAGCATAGACCTTTAGTATTAGTGTCAAAGAAACCTTAACACCAAAAGCGAATTACAAATAGGCCGATAAAATAGCAGAACAGACACACATTCTGATATGAACAGTTAACCATCCGTGGTAACTGGTAATAGTAGGCGTTTTCCTCCGCCTCCGATTGAAAATCATAGGGCCAAACATTTACTTTAAAAATCAGAAGAATTAAGGCTATTCGGTAAAGAAGAGGTACCGGTAACACATATACTAATGCAAACAACAAAACTTCAAAACAAGCTTTTTTCTGGAAACGGCACTTTATTCTGGATGAAGGTTCACAAGCAACACGGATACATATGGTTAGCACATAAAACAAATTATAATTAGTTTAGCCAATGAATCAGTTTAAAATGTCTACCTGATCCTGTAATCACGTTGCCTTTCGAATACCACGGAGATAATGAGAAGGAAGACAGGTCAAAATGGCGGTGAACACTGCCCCGACAGCTCGGTGCATTTCTCAAAAATCACGGCACAAACACGTCGGCACTCGATCGCTTACAGGGGTTAACATAGCCCCAATATTGTTCGCCCTGCAACAGCTAGCTGCATAGCGAAGAAGTCCCACAGAAAGCTCGTTACAGCTTCGTTCCTCAGATCATACAAAGAACAATGACATCGATACACTGTTAGATAGCCAACGCGGCTCACCCAAGGTTTCGGCTACTAGGTGTCTTGTGGGCATGTCGAAAGATACCTGTTAGGTGAGACATTTTAATACAGCTGCTCAATCAGTGAAGAACTAGCGGAAACACATTTCAGTTATGTCCTTTCGTGGTTGTCGTCGATACTTCGTATGCCTCAAGCCGTTGAAGCTTGCGTAAAGTGAAGCAACGGTTCTTCGTCTCTTAGTAAATGATCCATTTCGTTTTAGTACGTAGGTCTGAATTTGCGCCAGATAGTGGAGTAAAGATGTAGGATAATTCAAGATACGTTAATTGTATTTTAAGACTTACAGAAAGTTTTTGACCGTAGACTGGGTCAAGATGCAGTACAATCGCAGAAAATTGAGTAAAAGGTAAAGGGAAAGGTATTTAATGTGTAATATAAAAAATAATAATCTACAGGGAACAAAATGATTTCAAGGCAAAGGGTGAATTGCTCTGATTAACGGATGGATGCAGTCTTTCTCTCGTACTGTTCAGCCTGTACTTAGAAGAAGCAAGATTGACGATACGAGACGGTTTAGCAGTGACCTTCAAACTCAGGTTAAGGGACATCAATAAGATTCGCTAATGGTAACGTGCTCTCGGAAAAAGAGAGGACGATCTAAATCTTTGGTTGAAAGGAAATGACAGTCTATTAAATACGGAATATCGACTGAGAATAAATCAAAGAAGGCCAAAGTAACTGGGTGTGACAGAAATGAGAAAAGCTGGAAACCTAACATAAAAAATGGGATAAGACCACCTTCCTTGCAAATAAGAAATTTAGTTTCAAACAGAGGCCTCAACTTGAAGAACTAATTTCTGAAGAAGCACCTCTGGCCACGGTACTGTAAAAGTTTGCATCGACTATGCAAGAATAGGAAAAACAGGCAACCGTTCAAATGAGGAGTTAGAAAAGGTGCTGAAATTTAACTGAAGTGATAAAATGAAGCATGGGAATGTCCCCTGCAGAATCGGTAAGGAAGATTATATGTGGGAAACATTAACTTGGAAAAGGGGTAGGGCTATAGGATATGTGCTAGGTACTGTGATACAAGTGGGATCCGTAGAAGGGGAAACCTAAGGAAGACACGTTGGATGGAAGTGCTACTCTGGGATGAGGAAGCTTGTACAGGAAAGGAAGCTGTTGGTGAGCCGTATCAAATTAGTCACGAAAATGAAGACCCAGGAAAAAGAAGCCACCAGTCGTTGTTCTTGCTGGAGTTAGGACTTGCAGTAGCCCTACTGGAGAGCTTTTGATGTATACGAGTATAACGAGTACATTCACCAACATCGTTTTTTTGTGTTCTTAAGACAGGTCGCCTCCGCCCATTGACAAATGAAACTGTTGTTTGATCACCCTGACACATTAAATAGCCGTATTTTCTGCCCCATGTGTACCATCTATATTACTCACTGTATACGAATGTAGGCAAGATATGCTGTTATTAACACTACTGTTGGTTCTGTCTAAGCTTTCCAGAGTTCAGTATTTACGGATCTAGAGCAGTACAATAAAGCCAGATTTATCAGTTCCACCACATGATCGATACTGGCAATTATCCATCTTTCAAGTATCAAACAGTGCTTGCTCAATTCCCAAACAAATATAAGTTATTATCATTCTTCCTGGCAGATTAAAACTGTGTGCCCGACCGAGACTCGAACTCGGGACCTTTGCATTTCGCGGGCAAGTGCTCTAAGTTTGGAAGATAGGAGACGAGGTACTGGCAGAAGTAAAGCTGTGAGTACCGGCCGTGAGTCGTGCTTCGGTAGCTCAGTGGGTAGAGCACTTGCCCGCGAAAGGCAAAGGTCCCGAGTTCGAGTCTCGGTCGGGCACACAGTTTTAATCTGCCAGGAAGTTTCATATCAGCGCACACTCCGCTGCAGAGTGAAAATCTCATTCTGGATTATTATCATTCATTTGTACTTTTTTTAGGTTTCATATTATCCGAGCAAGGGTCTTTCTACTTGTTGATACAGCCGAGCCCAAGACAAAATGCTAAGTATTCTACATAGGAACAATGATAGTAATTGGTCATTTGACAACCATTGCTGGATAGACGCCCTCTAGACATTCATATGTTGAACAGTGTTCAATGATGCGTATCCAGGCTCCTCGTATATGTTTTCTAACAACATCTACCCACGTTCCATCAGATTACTGCCTCTGTCTTTTTTCGTCCATCCACCATCCATTCTCTTGTGTGACTCTCCCAATCTCCCAACAGGTCCCACATTAATTTCATTACGTTCACTACTATGTTTTCCACTTCAGTCATTCCTCTATTTTCATTTCTCTCCATATAATTCCACATAGTGTGCGTCCACTGCTCACTAGTCGATTCCCAGGTTTTGATTAGTTTTCGCGGCAAAAGTCCATATTTCATTGCTGTAAGTCAAAACTGCTAACACACAGAGACTCTGACATTAAATTATTAAATTTCAGACAAATCGGAATCTTACTCTTGAAGATTCGATTTACTTTACCACAAGCACTCTAGGCCATGTTTGATCATCTATTTACTTCCTTTGTAGCCCATCCAGTATGGACTTCAGCTGTAGTGACTGTGCAAATACATCAGCTGGTTCTCCAACTTTGTAGTTTTTAGTACTATGTTCTTTTCGACGGCTTAGTTACACGTTTAACCTAATTACAATTCATTTTCAGGCCTACTGGCAATCACCTACACCACATCGTTTATAGTACGTTCCAAAAACTTTCACTTACACCGTGCATTTGATAAAAAAGAGTATCAATTTTCTATGCACAGCATTTCAGAAGTTTAAGTTGAGGAACTGTTTTTATGATACGTCACTTTTAGCTACATTCATGTAAGTGTAAGCATTACCACTGGCTAGTTATTAGTCTGACAGAGAGGTGGTGCAGTCATTAGAACACTGGAATCGCGTTCTGGAGGACGACGGTGGAGATCCGCGTCCGACCATGCAGATTTGGATTTTCCGTGCTTTCCCTAAATCGCTCAAGCCAAATGGCTAGGGGCTTTCTTTCAAAGGGTGGGATCGATTTCCTTCCCAATCCTGGAAACATTCCGAGCTTGCGCTCCGTCTCTTATGACTCCGGTGTCGATGGAAATTTAAACACCGATCTTCCATTATTCGTTAATCTTCTTTTACAACAAACCACGTAATGCGGACCACGCTTAAAGGTGGCAGGAATCATTGCCTGCTTAGGAGTATTGGTCATCAGGTGATGCAGTTGAATGACTTTATTAATTTCAGCACCCTAGTTAAGATCTTCCAAGTCCATTACTTATAGTGTTACTCTGAAACAGTTTTGGTGGAGTGTTTCGAAGTAATACTTTTCATACATCAGTGAAAAAGCTAATGGTTCCGTCCAGCCAAATCGCGCACATCATAGCGTAACTAAAATGAGTAGTCTTGTAACAGGTGCCATGAACGCGAAGTTTCAAATATTTTCCTGACAACTAATGGAAGGTTCTTTATTTTATACCAAAAGTAGCTGCTTTTGTAATAGCAACCAGTCTCTCACCCTTCAAGGTGTTGGCGTACTGCGTTTCCTCGCATGAATTTCGCAAGCGTTAGGAGATTGCGACAGTTGTGCCCGCGGTTAGCAGTGTGATAATTACTCCTGCTACATGAATCTCATAACTCTCGTTTGCCGTAGGTCCTGGAATACTACTTTGAAATTCCCCCTGTTGTGGTGCTCTGTGACGTAAGATTAAACCTCCACCACAACTTAAAGTCGAGAAGTGCTGCACCTACCTGCTTCTAACCCACACAGTGTCAACGACAACTAATTCACATTCCTAAATGATTATCTATTGAACACCGTGGTCCCATTGTCCACACGTGAGAGCTATACCAGCAGTACTTAGATATATATGTGCTGCTAGAAATTTGCACAAAACCATGTTTACAGCCCTTTCCACAGCAGCATAGCCAGCCACTACTAGGAATTCATAATGAACGATGTAGTCAAAAATATTTTTGAGGTTAAATTTGTGACTCTTTGTTACATACCAGTTGCTTAAGGAAGTGTTTTCAGTTGTTAACGAGAAAAGATTTCTCGAATGTGTGCATCGATTCATGACGATCTTGATCGGTCTCCTAGCCCACATCGTTCCACAGGTAGTGTTGGATGATTCGATGTCCCTTCGTGTTTGATAATGAGCCAGAGGGCACAGAAATTATCTGCTGCTAATAGCCAAAATTTTCCTTTTTTCCACTTTGGCAAAGTGGTACCGTAATTCTTCTATTAGAAGGCCATGTGATTGACATGTTGTTGTATAGCACTGAAAAGTATTTATTATTAACACAAACTTTTTAAACAGTAAAAGCCTAAATCAAGGATAAATATAAATGCAGCACATTTTATAATCAGGCGTTATAGAGTGGAATGCAGGATGCTGTGATCTACAAAACCGAGGCCCACGATCGTGAGGTACGTGTCATGTACAAAGAGGTCTGAAACAGTCACAGTGATGAAGAAACTCAAGAACACAGGTTTGACAGTACGCGAGGATTTCTCTGCTGCAAAATTAAAAATTTTGAGTAACGTGATATCCGACTTGTCTAGTCATGCAACCACTTGTTCTATTAGTGTGCGTGCATTGTTACAGTATAACATATCTGACCATAATACACTGATATACTTATTGATTTCTGATAATTAAATCTAAACCCGTAGCTACCAACATTTGTTGTTGATATACATCAATGGGACATCTGAAAATGTGTGCCCCGACCGGGACTCAAACCCGGGATCTCCTGCTTACAATGCAGACGCTCTATCCATCTGAGCCACACTTTGCTCAAACTGTTACGGGACTCGTCGGCTTAGTGTGGCGCGAGTAATGAGTGAATGGGCAAATATCTATTAGGAACACTACGAATGTGGGTTGTGGACGGTTGGGAATGTGGGTTTTGTGTGAACCGTCAACGGATAAGTATCTGCAGCCGTACTGTCTGTGCACTCTGTGGCTCAGATGGATGGAGCACCTGCCATATAAGCAGGAGATCCCGGGTTCGAGTCCCGGTCGGCGCACGCAGTTTCTGCTGTCCCCATTGATGTATATCAACAACACCTGTCGGCAGCTAAGGGTTTCGATTTCATTATCATCTCATTCTAGAGAAGCTGCACGGTCATCAATGGTATCTGTTCTTTCGGGAACAGATACAATCTTCATATTATTAATTTCTTTTTTCTTATTACTGTATCTTATTTATATCAGCAATTACTGTGTTAATTTTATATTACTCCCATTTCTTGTTCACCAACCCTTTATGATTTCATTGCTGTTACTTGTAATTAACACTAGTAATAATAGTACTCCATGTCACCATTCTTTTTAATTAGTTTATGCTACTATTAAATAGAGATTCTTTTTGTTCTTAGCCAGACTCGCTTCCCTTCCTTCGTTTCCCTTGTCACACTACTGCTGCAAAACCAGCTGATATTGGTCGCACTTACCTTCCTTCCGTTCCTCTCCATCTGCTCCGGTTTGTCCTGCTTCTGTCTCCTACGCCCTCCCAGAGCATTTTTTGTGCATTTTTTATAGGGCAGGCGGACCAGCTACAGCCTGAGCCACATGTCGTATCTGCCAGCTATGTCCTCGCGACTTCTGCAACTAAACACTCAATACTCCACATGTTGTGTCGGCTACTGTGGGAGTCAGCACCGACGCACACAAGGAAGGAGAGAAGTAGCGACAGCCGATAGCAGGAATCCAGAATCACCTGTACAAACTATCTGAAGATTAATGGAACATTTACGTCCACAAGGAAAATAAATATGACCTATCTTGAGGTACTACTTATGCCTCCTGCAAGCAGTTACTGCTCATCACTACTACTCGCAGGAAACAGTCTTAAGTATCGTCACCCTAATACTGAGTACTCTTGCTCTCGAAGTCTGCAATCGAACCGGACCGACCAGCGATGGGTTATTGTTTAAATCAGCGGTAAGAGATGGCGCTGAACTCTTCCTCGAGGTGTGGTGCTACCTGCTCTTCCCTTGTTGATGACGTTTGCGGCGCTGCGCTGGTCAGTGTGCTGGCGATACTTTAGAACTGCACATCATGTCGTTCAGGTAAATGTTCACTCAGTTTAACATCATTTTGACGAACTCGGCAATCTATTTCAAAATATCGACATCTATGTATTACTTCAAACGAACGTGGACACCCGGTTCAAGCCAAATATGCTTTCCAGTTCCGTAAATATAGGTTCCACGACGAGGAGGTGGCTTGTTACCGTGTTACCCACATTCAATGGTAATGAAAGGAAACAAGTCAAATATATATTCGTAAATATCAAATCCCTTAACAAAGTTTGCTTAACATGGGTTCTCCACAGGCTTCCGAATGCAGGCAGGACAACCAGTTTCAAAACTGACCTTTCAAAATTCGATCTATATAGGAGCATTCAAATTATGCTAGTGACGTTAATGGAAGTATTTTGTCCCTTCACTGTGAAATTCGAGTGTGTACTTTATTCTTCAAGTGTAACACTATTTTAGCTTGAACTTAGTTATAATGTAGCTTATTGCCACACCCTCAGTCATATATCTGCCATTGAAAACTACAAGAAAAGTACGTTTTACGTGAAATATCAGCTCACAACATCATATTTACAACGTACTTCCTAAAATATCAAGAATAAACTGCAACTGACTTCATAGAAAGACTTTAAATGAGTGACTGTATCAGAACTTGCGGCGGCAGCTCAAGACGTAATTTGTGGATGACTTACATTCCATTCCTGGATGAAAGACTAACTCCATGGATTTACAACCAAACTAACTTGATTACACAGTAAACATGCACCCCCAAATACAGGAAAACTGAAGGGAAAGCCTGCATCTTGGCTAACGAAAGAGGTAAAATAGTTCGTGAATCTCAGAGACACACCACATTGGAGTTTTAAACGACTTCCTATACTTGAAAATAAAACTGATTACAAGCAGAAAGCAAACAGAGTCAATCAATCTGTGCCAAGCGATAACTAAGGCCTACCGATACATTAATCTACAACACGCAGACCAGAAGCTGATGGTAAAGCTTGTGTGATCTAGATGAGTATAGGCACAGTCCCATTGTCACAACAGAGCAACAGAGGACGTAAACCAGTACTTGACTTCAGTAATACAGGCATTCAACCATAAACAAAACATAGATTTACTGATTGTTTCACGGAGTTAAATGATGATAATTGCGAAAATTTCAGTCTTGAATTGACAATAACGTCGAAAAATCAATCAGATCCGCATTTTCTGTACAGGACGGTCTGAAGTCCAAGTGATCAAGCCTATTGTTAATCCAACACTGCTCATAATAACTGCTTCTCCCTCGAATTGAAGCTCTTGACTGGACAACACAACAGAAACACTCGTTCTCATAAGAGTAGAGTCCTCTCTGTCAAGCACCACTGAAAAGCTGCTTCTATAAGTCCTTTTCAGTATCAGACTCTGGAACGATATCTCCGACTATGGAACGATCCCCCTCACTAAATCACACAACCAAATTATTAACCCAGCTTGAAAACATAGATAGTGACATACTTACTAAACTAATAAAAATGTCTGCCTCTGTTCTGTATGCATCCCTCGTCTATTCACAATTAAGTACCCTATCAGTCACTGCACATTTTCCAAATATATTTTACTGGCACATACTGTCCTTAGAGTTATTATTTTATTAGCAGGAGCACAGCTAATATCATTGCTATTAGTTCTTGCTCAGTAGTATTACTCTGAATAGCACAGGATAAATTCCTGTCTCTACCCAAATAATTTGTAATTTTGTTTTATTTCATTATTACTTATGATGAAAATAAAACAAAGTAAATAAAAAACTGGACAAAAAGATTTGCGCGAAGATGAGGAAGAGACAACAGTAGATAGAACAGAAGTAATTAGAAGATACACTAAAAATAGAGAAACACTGGACAGTGGTGGAACTGACACTGAACTTATTAAATATTGATCTCCCACACTAATATCCACATTATTCAACTATATTAGGAGATGTTACTCAAATAAGAAAATTTCCAGGACTGGAAATTAGCTTAAGTATTACCTATTTACAAGACAGAAGACAGGAACAATTGAGACACCTCTCTGCTAAGCAAGGGGTATTAATTATATCCTTTAACAGAAAACTTCAGTTCTGAGACTACCAGTAATTATTGAAAATTTTCAGCTATATGGGCAAATGAGTTTTAAGAAAGGTAGATCATGTACAGACAATACGTTTGCTATTATACAAATTATTGAGAAACACAGAGTGCAGTAGAGAGACACATTCACTGTTCATAGACAATGTGAAGGTTTTTGATAAATGAAGAAGAGCTATGGGAGATGATAAACAAGAGGAACACATTTTTATGTAATAACGATGGCAGGCAACATGTACGAATGAATAGTAATCGCTATTACAGGAAATGGAAAATAGAAGATAACACGAAATATGAGAGTAAGAGAAGGATGCAGTTTTTCTCTGATTCTTATGATATTTATCTTTACTTCATGCTGAGGCAAGGCATAAGTAAATTAAGTGTTCATACTTCAGCCAAAGTTATTATTGTCTTTGCTGATAATGAAATTGTAATTGCAAACAGCAGTACATATTTTATCCACAACAGCTGAATTATATAATCTGTTAGTATCTTCAAAGAAGACCAATTTATGGCTTTCAGATGCCAGCAGCCAATTCCTAGCAAAATAATAATTGATTAAAAAACTGAATCAGTAATCTCTTGCAACTTCATGGGAAATAACATCTAGTTCATGACAGAAATAGACATACAGAAGTAGACAGAAAGACAGAAATACGTTAATCGAGCAATCAATAGAACATTCAAAACTAAAGCAAGAAAGTAAACTCCAATCATTTTCTATGAAACCGTGTATGTGTCAACTATAGCATATGGAAATGAGTCATGATCTGTAACAAAAAGAAATGAACAAAGAACACAAGCATTGGAGATCCAGTTACTAAAAGGAGTAGCTGGGTACATTCTGTCTGATGAAAGGAAGAATGCAGACATCAGACAAAAACTTGGACTGAAAAGCATGAATGAGCAGAGTAAAGAATATAGAAACAACTGGAATTACTATGATATAAGACCGGAATATGACAGGTGACAAAAATTAATTATGATTATTACCTAGCAGGCGGAAGACATTTAGGAAGACGGAGGAAAATCAACAGTTTCAGCCAAGATGCCGAACAGACAAATGAATAATACATGGGGAGAGAAGAAGGGTTGATATCATATTAAAAATATTATGATCTTTTAAATTACTGTGATTTTAATAAGTTTTGTAATTACATACAAATTTCTGATCTGATGTAAGAGGAATCCTGAAGGCATTAACCTGTTCAGGTTAAATATATAAATAAAAAATTAATACAGTACACAAAGCGTCCAATGGTGAATCGTCATTGTTGAGGGATATGACTGGAACGACCATTTGAAGCAAAACACAGTGAAGGGATATATACACTATTCTGGATGGTTTCCAGAATAGAACGTAAGTAATACATATTGTTATTTAGTTCCTTTATTATTCAGTATCCTGTCATTGTGAACAACATATCACAGTAGTGTAAATAGATTTGAGACGATTAATTTGATACTGAACACGTGCTTTACGAAGTTTAGTTTAGTTTAGTTTAAGTATATTATGTTCCATAGATCATTTTTACGAATAATTTATCGATATGATTTGGAACATGTCAGATTACAATGAATAGTGATAATATTAATACTACTGAAATTTTTAGTTGTACCCATGGAACTACGTGTAGAGGTGCAATGTTTATTACCAGTTCTGAAACAGAAACACGTCCATGGAATAGAAGGAGTTGCCCAAAAAAATTATTTTAAGCTAGATTTAAAACTTGATCTGCTACCAGCCAGACACTTTATGTCGTTGCGCAAATGATCAAAGATTTTTGTTGCTGAATAATGTTCTCCTTTTGCAGCAACTGACAGCTTCAATAATGGATAGGACAGTTCATTTTTCCCTCTAGTGTTGTATGTAGGAACACCACTGTTCTTTGCGAATTGAGACGGATTATTTATAACGGATTTTATTAGCGAATATATGCGAATATATGAACTCCAATGGTGCAGTTAAAATACCTAACTCATTGAATAGGTGCCTACATGACGTCCTTGGGTGACCACCACTAGTTATTCTCACTGCTCTCTTTTGTGCAGTCAGTACTTTATGTCTAAGTGGTGAGTTACACCAGAAAACTATTCCATAAGACATTATTGAGTGGAAATATGCAAAGTACGTCAGGAGGCTGATTTGTTTATTACCAAGACTAGGGATTATATGAAGAGCAAAAGAAACTGAACTCAATTTTTTTGAGAAGCTCAGTAATATGTTTATCTCAGTTCCAGTTGTCATCAATGTGAACACCCAAAAATTTGGAGAAATCTACCTTGTTAACTGAGCCCGGTTAATGTGCTACATCAATTTTCAGTATGACTCTATTCAGTGTAAAGAACTGGATATAGTGAGTTTTTTCAAAATTAAGGAAGAGTCCATTTTCTGATAAACACTTAACAATTCTTCTAAATACATCCTTAACAATATCTTCAGCTGCTTTTCCTTAAATAGGATTTATTATAACACACGTGTCATCAGCAAAAAGTACTAGTTCTGCTTGCTGAACATTAAGTGAGATGTCATTCACATGAATAAGAAATAGCAGAGGACCCAAAATTGAACCCTGTGGGACTCCCTTTTTGATAACTCCCCATTCACTGGAATTTACCACCCTCCAAACATTATTTGTGTTATTCAGCACAGCTTTTTCCCTTCTGTTTGTTAAGTATGATTCAAACCAGCTGTGTGTATAGCCTTCAATTCCAAAAAACCTGAGTTTTTCTGAGAGTGTGATATCATCCACACAGTCAAGTGGCTTGGAAATATCACAAAAAATACCAACTGGCTATAATTTATTATTTAGGGCTTGTACTATTTGATGTGTAAAGGAGTAGATAGCATTGTCAGTCGAGTAACCCTTCCAGAATCCGAAATGTGACATGTTGAGTAAATTATTTTCACTTAAACACGAGACTACTGTTGAATAAATAACTTTTTCGAATATGTTGGAAAATGAAGTCAGCAATGAGTCTGGTCTATTATTATTTAAGTCTCTCTTGTCCCCTTTCTTACAAAGAGGTTTGACAATTGCGTATTTCAATCTGTCTGGAATAATTCCCTGTGCCAGCGAAGCATTACATATATCACTAATGACTCCACTTATTGAATTAGAACAACACTTCAAAAATTCTGTTACAGACTCCATTAACACCACATGAGCTCTTGGTTTTCAGTATATTTATAATTCCTCAAATTTCAGTGGGGGATGTTGGTGCTATTTCTAAAGGCCTAAAGTCCTGGGGAATGACGCTGTTAACATTTTCTTTGATTCTTCAACTGAACCCTTTAACCCCATTTTTGCTGCTACATTCAGAAAGAGGTTGTTAAAGATGCTTGGAACATGTGAATTATCACTCAAAACTTCATCATTTCGCTTTTTTGCTATGGTATGCTACACACTGTCAGGTTGCCCTGTCTCCTGTTTGACAGTATTCCATATAGTTTTAATCTTATTATCCACATTATTAATTTCTTTAAAGTCAGTACCGCCATTAGACTGTTTTTCTATTTGTAGTGTTACATTTACACGATTATGATTTCGACTTTAAGTTGCTATTATGAAGAGTTTTAATGTTATACAGTGCCTGAGATGGCATACTGTCATATTTAAAATATACCATTAGACACATTGTCTAATTATCTACTATTATACACAAGAAATATATTATGAGTGTGGCCCCGCATTATGAAAAAATTATTATTAATTTTTGTCAGACCACAAGCTTCTCGACTTATTAATGATTTTCCTTAAAAAATTAGAGCATCTCTTGTACTAAGCAAGTAACGTCGGATCCTGATTTACTCTAGCTTGTCCATATATATTTCCCTCTTCCTCTTACACGATATCTTATTTCCCTTAGTAATCTATGGCCTACTTGACTTTGTAATGGCTTTTTTGGATAACTTTTCAGGAAAGCAATACTCAAATATCGAGACAAATTTACGGTGGAATAAACTGAATTTGGCATCAGCATAATTTTCTGTGTATACTTCATCCCATTCTGCCTCTTGTAGGGTGCTATTAAAACTCTGTACCCTGTTCGCATCATTAAGCCTCCCTGCCTTGTATGAGCCTACCTGAAGCCTGTAAGATGCTATATGATTTCCATTAACTGTGCATCATGGTAAGATAGCCCATTAACAACTGTGAACATATTAATTGTTTCTGCCAGCGCACTATCTATGAAAATGTAAAAATGTTATCGATAACTGACCTACTATCCTGCTGCTCACGAGTTGGAAAATTTACAACAGATAGTAGACTGGAACAACCAAACAAAGAACTTAGCTCATTTTTCCTATCTGTATCTTTTGAGAAATCTATATTAAAATCACCGTAAACCACTACCTGCTTCTTTTGGTCTGACAGGTAGCTCAATAATGTCTCAAGAGTTTTCATGAAAAGCTGAAAGTTCAATTGAGGGGATCTGTAGATTGTTACAAATACTATAGAAATATATTGCAGTAGCAACTCACAAGCACATTCTTCAAGTATCTGATCTACACAAAAACTATTTGTTTCAATATTTTTTACTTTATGTCCAATTTTTAAATAAGTAGCAACTCCTCCTTTTTCACTGTTGACTCTCCATGAATAAGATGCTAATCTGTAATCCCTTATGTGGTGTCACCGCCAGACACCACACTTGCTAGGTGGTAGCCTTTACATCGGCAGCGGTCCGTTAGTATACGTCGGACTCGCGTGTCGCTACTGTCAGTGATTGCAGACCGAGTGCCGCCACACGGCAGGTCTAGAGAGACTTCCTAGCATTCGCCCCAGTTGTACAGCCGACTTTGCTAGCGATGGTTCACTGACAAATTACGCTCTCATTTGCCGAGACGATAGTTAGCATAGCCTTCAGCTACGTCATTTGCTACGACCTAGCAAGGCGCCATTATCATTTGATATTTATCTTGTGATGCATGTACCGTCAGACCGATGTTCACCAATTATGGATTAAAGTTGAGTATTCCAGCAGCTACGTACTTTTCTTGATAGTCTAATTACTTTACCTGTTCCAGACCTCACGCCAGCCTGCGTGTGGTTAAATGCGTGCCTTTCGGCTTCCTCCAAACCCCGTGGATTGGCTCCTGCCAATTCACAACACCTTAAATTTAACTTCTGCATCCCTGCGGTTACATGGTGTTCAGAGAGACACAAAACATCTACATCTTCAGCATTTACCCTTTTTTCCAGGCATATAAGAAGCTCATCTATCTTATTTTTCAATCCTCTAATGTTATGATTAAACAAACAAATTTTATTTCTTTGGATACTGTTACAAACATTATGGCACGGTTCTGTCTCTTTCAATACTCTCTGTCTGTAACCTGATCCCAACCTAAGAAATGTGCGCCTCTGACTCGAGTAATCACAGGTATTTTGTCTTATGGGCACGTAGCCTCCCTTACATTTTCTGCAAGAAGATCAACGAATCTACCCTTCCCCCTCCTACTCAGGTACAGTCCATGACTAGTGTAACCCCACCTCCCAATTGCATCGACAGGCACTGCACAGATATGAGATTTAGTTCGGCCAGCAGTAACCCCCCCCCCCCCCCCCCAGCTCTCTGTTAACACGGTTCACAACTGTATTAACCCAGGGCTGGTCATGGTGCTGCAAAACATCAACAAAACCCACACGAGTGTGAGCTGTTGCTGCTCTTATTACATCCAGATCACACCTAATACTATAGCCCGAATGGCTAGCCAGGCTGTTTCCTGCTCCTCCTGCTGTAAGAACGTGGTCCTCACCATGAAAATCATTGCACAAAGCCCCTAGGTTTTCTGTAACCTGGCTAAGCTTAGCACTCGGCTTTACAATGCTTGTGACCTGGTACTCGACAACCCTGGCCTATCCTGTAGCAGCTTGCCTACACGTTTCCCATGTCTGCTACCTAACAGCAGGACTCTTTTATTTCTGCTTGACTTTACTCCTGACCTAGCATTACGATTGTTACTACGAGTCCACTGTTCCCTGCTGTTTGAGGCTCTTCTAGTTCAGTTAACAAATCAAACTGATTGCTCACTGGGGAAGTGATTTCTGGGGTTTTCTCCTTCTGACAACGACTTGTTACCTGTTCCCATCCGCATTGTCTCTTTCCCCTTTCAACCTGTCTAATTCGAAGCACACCATCTCTAGTTCAGTCTGCAGGGCAAAAATCTTGTTTATCTGTTCCACGGTTTCCTTGTCACGGCTACATAATCTACAAGTCCACTGGTGAGCCTCATTTGGCACTATAACAGCTTCCCTGCTACAGTCACCCCAGTGAGACACCAAACCACAAATCAGGAAACGATGTCATGTTGGCTCAAAAAAGCTACATAAACATCAGGATATGCGCGTCGTGCAAGATTAACAGTATTCTCTTGCTCTCTTCATGCAAACTGTAAGTTAAAGGGGAAAAATAAGTAGGGCCCGTTTATAGGACATTTAACGTTTACTTGATCAGCAGAGGGAGAGAATGGTGTAACAAGAGTAGGATTCGTTATGAATAGGAAGGCAGGGCAGAGAGTGTGTTACTGTGAACAGTTCAGTGATAGCTTGTTCTTATAACAAACGACAGCAAAACAACACCGAAAACGATAGTTCAGGTATACATCACGAGTCAAAAGCTTTAAATGAAAAGATAGAAAAGTGTATGAGGAAATTGAATGGATAATACAATACGTAAATGGAGAGGAAAATTTAATAGTTATGGGGGACTGGAATGAAGATGGCTCTGAGCACTATAGGACGTACCTTCTGAGGTCATCAGTCCCCTAGAACTACTGAAACCTAACTAACCTAAGGACATCACACACATCCGTGCCCGAGGCAGGATTCGAACGTGCGACAGTAGCAGTCACGCAGTTCCAGACTGTAGCGCCTAGAGGCGCTCGGCTACTCCGGCCGGCTTGTAGGGTAACAATTAGAAGAAAGAGTTACAGGAGAATGTGGTCTTGAGACAAAAACTGAGATAGGAAAAAGACTAATTGAGTTCTGCAATAAATTTCAGCTGGAAAAAAGGGAAAACGCTGTTCAATAATCACAAGAGGAGGAGGTATACGTGGAAAAGGCTGTATGATACGCGAAGATTTCAGTTAGATTAGATCATGGTCAGGCAGAGATACTGAAATCAGATACTTGATTGTAGGGCATACCCAGGAGCAGATATAGAATCAGATTACAATGTAGTAATGATACACTCCTGGAAATGGAAAAAAGATCACATTGACACCGGTGTGTCAGACCCACCATACTTGCTCCGGACACTGCGAGAGGGCTGTACAAGCAATGATCACACGCACGGCACAGCGGACACACCAGGAACCGCGGTGTTGGCCGTCGAATGGCGCTAGCTGCGCAGCATTTGTGCACCGCCGCCGTCAGTGTCAGCCAGTTTGCCGTGGCATACGGAGCTCCATCGCAGTCTTTAACACTTGTAGCATGCCGCGACAGCGTGGACGTGAACCGTATGTGCAGTTGATGGACTTTGAGTGAGGGCGTATAGTGGGCATGCGGGAGGCCGGGTGGACGTACCAACGAATTGCTCAACACGTGGGGCGTGAGGTCTCCACAGTACATCGATGTTGTCGCCAGTGGTCGGCGCTAGGTGCACGTGCCCGTCGACCTGGGACCGGACCGCAGCGACGCACGGATGCACGCCAAGACCGTAGGATCCTACGCAGTGCCGTAGGGGACCGCACCGCCACTTCCCAGCAAATTAGGGACACTGTTGCTCCCGGGGTATCGGCGAGGACCATTCGCAACCGTCTCCATGAAGCTAGGCTACGGTCCCGCACACCGTTAGGCCGTCTTCCGCTCACGCCCCAACATCGTGCAGCCCGCCTCCAGTGGTGTCGCGACAGGCGTGAATGGAGGGACGAATGGAAACGTGTCGTCTTCAGCGATGAGAGTCGCTTCTGCCTTGGTGCCAATGATGGTCGTATGCGTGTTTGGCGCCGTGCAGGTGAGCGCCACAATCAGGACTGCATACGACCAAGGCACACAGGGCCAACACCCGGCATCATGATGTGGGGAGCGATCTCCTACACTGGCTGTACACCACTGGTGATCGTCGAGGGGACACTTAATAGTGCACGGTACATCCAAACCGTCATCGAACCCATCGTTCTACCATTCCTAGACCGGCAAGGGAACTTGCTGTTCCAACAGGACAATGCACGTCCGCATGTATCCCGTGCCACCCAACGTGCTCTAGAAGGTGTAAGTCAACTACCCTGGCCAGCAAGATCTCCGGATCTGTCCCCCATTGAGCATGTTTGGGACTGGATGAAGCGTCGTCTCACGCGGTCTGCACGTCCAGCACGAACGCTGGTCCAACTGAGGCGCCAGGTGGAAATGGCATGGCAAGCCGTTCCACAGGACTACATCCAGCATCTCTACGATCGTCTCCATGGGAGAATAGCAGCCTGCATTGCTGCGAAAGGTGGATATACATTGTACTAGTGCCGACATTGTGCATGCTCTGTTGCCTGTGTCTATGTGCCTGTGGTTCTGTCAGTGTTATCATGTGATGTATTTGACCCCAGGAATGTGTCAATAAAGTTTCCCCTTCCTGGGACAATGAATTCACGGTGTTCTTATTTCAATTTCCAGGAGTGTATATTGGCTGAAGTTTAAGAGGTTAGTCAGGAATGCTCAACGTGCAAAGAAGTGAAATACGAAAGTACTACAGAATGTTGTTGTTGTTGCTGTCTTCAGTCCTGAGACTGGTTTGATGCAGCTCTCCACGCTACTCTATCCTGTGCAAGCTTCTTCATCTCCCAGTACCTACTGCAACCCACATCCTTCTGAATCTGCTTAGTGTATTCGTCTCTTGGTCTCCCCCTACGATTTTTACCCTCCACACTGCCCTCCAATACTAAATTGGTGATCCCTTGATGCCTCAGAACATGTCCTACAAACTGATCCCTTCTTCTGGTCCAGTTGTGCCACAAACTTCTCTTATCCCCAATCCTATTCGATACATCCTCATTAGTTATGTGATCTACCCATCAAATCTTCAGCATTCTTCTGTAGCACCACATTTCGAAAACTTCTATTCTCTTCTTGTCCAAACTATTTACCGTCCATGTTTCACTTCTATACATGGCTACACTCCATACAAATACTTTCAGAAATGGCTTCCTGACACTTAAATCTATACTCGGTGTTAACAAATTTCTCTTCTTCAGAAACGCTTTCCTTGCCATTGCCAGTCTACATTTTATATTCTCTCTACTTCGACCACCATCAGTTATTTTGCTACGGAATAACAACATACTATTGAAGTTCTCTAAGACTATAGACGCAGGAGTAATTAATAGTTCAGTAGGCAGTACAGTTGAAGAGGAAAGCAAATCTCCAAAAACGGCAATCACAGAAATTGTAAAGAAAAACGTAGGCACGAAGAAGGTCGATGCGAAGAAAGCATGGGTAACGGAAGAAATACTTCCCTTTATTGATGAAAAAATGTAAGTACAGAAATGTTAAAGGAATTTCAGGGATAGAAATACAACATCTGTTAACACAACAAGGAATGAAATAAGTAGGATTTGCAGGGCAGCTAAGACTAAATGGCTGCATGAAAAACGTAAAGAAATCTAAAAAGAAATGACTGTCGGAAGGTCTGCCTCAGCATACAGGAAAATCAAAACAACCTTTAGTGAAACTGAAAGAAACGTTGGTATCATTAAGAGTGCAACGGGAATCCCACTGTTAAATATAGAAGAGAGGGTTTATAGGTGGAAAG